>NC_090265.1:572682774-573989024 GCF_040414725.1 Anabrus simplex
TGTGGTTTGTACGCTTTTGTAATGTCTAACTTAACGTTTAAGTCATTTCATTTTATAATTTTGATATCTTCTCTTTGTGTCGCATTCGGTTTTATGTGACTTTCCCTCACTGGAGGTCGCAATGTGGGGTCGAGATCATAGGACTCCCAGGGGACTTATTTTTTCCGGTGTATCACTGTAATCTTTCTTTTTTATTCAGTTTACTTTACGTTGCACCGACACTGATAGGTCTTATGGCGACGATAGTACAGGAAAGGCCTAGAACTGGGAGGGAAGCGGCTGTGGCCTTAGTGAAGATACAGCCCCAGCATTTGTGTGGTGTAAAACTGGGAAACCACGGAAAACCATCTTCAGGGCTGCCGAGAGTGGGGTTCGAACCCACTATCTCCCGGATGCAAGCTCACAGCTGCGTGCCCCTGACCGCACGGGCAACTCGCCTGGTGAATGGATGATCAGACGAATAATTATTTTTCCTCTCTGTGTTACAAAAGGTTATTGAGAAGATTAACATTTACAATGGCAGGACACCGGGAAATCTATATACCGGGTGGTACAGCTGCCCCTATTTTTTCCCGAATATATGCAACCAGCTAGGACGTAAATGCCTCTTAGTCCCATCTTGCGCAACACCTTACAGCAATGTTATGTGCAGTTAACCCGATGTAGACTTCTCCGCACAATGGAAAAATGGTACAAGAGGCAGTAAGTGAGGTCCATGTCAAAAACACTGTACCATTGTATGTAGAGCGGTGTCTAATACTCTACTAATTTTTACGAAATGTTACTATACTGTACAAACCATAAACACGCCTATAGCTGTCGGTAGAGAATTGCGCACCTGATTGGTCCAAGAGGCCATTTTCTTTTGATAGAAAGGGCGGTCGTGGTATCATAGAAAACGTGATAGGGTAAGACCAATTACAGACATGTCAATGCACCACCATTTTGTACAGTCTCATCACATCGAAATTGATAGAAACGTGTTTTGCACTGTAGTTTATAATCTGTGGCACGCAAATGCTGTACAGCAGATGTGATAGCTTACGCCATGTAATTACTACCGTTAGAGCGATCAAAAAAGGCATAAAACGGGACCATAAGGCTGTAACTCATCAGTAACTTGTCGAAGCGGGAACTTCCGCTCTCCTCGTGAATACAGAGTTACAAGCATGGCGCTTGTACGTTGCAAATAGCTGCGCGGAATTACGTATGGAAGACGTACCTCGATAGGTTACTTAATGCAGGAAGGGTTCTAACCATTCTTGAGTCATGTATTTTTTAATGTCATTTCGTATTCGCCTAGGCATCGTTTACGAAGACCTTTCTGAAGTCTCCGATATTCTTCTACGGAAGTTATAATAAACAGGTATCATAAATATCGCCACATACGCACCGATTGTGAATACCACCTGAAACATAACGCTGGACTCATTCAACCAAGTAACGCGTAGAAAATGGTTGCAACTATCTGGGCGTAAGAGAGACGCGATTCTTTAGTTCACTGTGGTGTTAGCACATTCGAGTTCAGAACTTTTAACATCAACGATCAGTATCGAAGCGACAGCGTAGGTAATTCCATTAGTACAGAGCTACGAGACCAATTATTTGTCGCCTGCGGTGGCTACATGGCACCTATCGCAGCGAGCATACGATATGTTAGCAGGCATTTAGAGTTCGAATCTAGTTACGAGCTTTTCAATTTTATTTTTATATTATACTTGTAAGGCCATTCGTAATAAATATTTAACGTTCTTAAGTCTCAAAAGTAATTTGCCACCTTTACAAAGAAAGCATACATACGAAAGGAATAATAACATGCGACTTCCATATGGCAAACGACTACAGGGAATGAAGCGCAGTGCACGTGTTGTCAACATTCTGACCCACCCATTCAACCAAGCAACTGCGCACGTTCGACTCGAAGACCAACTAACAGCGGTCTACACTTCATACGTAGGGCACATGAAACAGCATATCGTAATCCTAGCAGCAACGTGTGAGCACGTACTGTACGGTTAGCACGAAAGCAAACATTATGTATTCACGGAATGATAATGTGAATATGGTACTACTTTATGGAGAAGCAAGGCAAAATGCACGGGAAGCCAGACGCTTGTATCAAGAACGATTTCCTGGACGAAGGCTGCCAACTGCAGATACATTTCGACGTGTTCAAAGACGGTTGCGTGCAACGGGGTCATTTCATACATTACCCCCCGTTCGGGATGCTCCAGTGACGTCTGGAAATAACGACGAAGCTGTTCAAAATGCAATTGCATACAACCCGCACACAAGCTCATGGACCATAGGAAATGAACTGAACATCAGTCATGTATCTGTACTGCGAATACTGCACCGCCATAAATTCCACCCTTTCCATCAACAGCTGCACCAGGAACTTCACGGAGATGACTTTCCAAAACGGATAGAATTTTCGCAATGGATATTACAAAGAGTTGAAGCTGATGCGAATTTCTTAATGGACATTCTCTTTAGTGATGAATCCAGATTTCACAACAACGGAACTGTTAATCGTCACAACTTCCATTACTGGAGCGTTGAAAATCCTCACTAGATCAGGAGAGCTCGATTTCAGGTACAATGGGGCGTCAACGTGTGGTGCGGGATACAAGGTGACAAGATAATTGGACCATATTTCTTCGAAGGAAACCTCACGGGACGACGCTATCTAGAGTTTCTTCGTGAGTACCTCCCACTCTTATTGGAGGATGTGCCCCTTATGACAGGGTTACGGATGTGGTTCCAGCAGGATGGAGCTCCCCGACACTGGTCGTTGGCAGTACGGAACCTCTTGCATAGGACATATCCTGGACGATGGATTGGACGAGGGGGTCCGGTCACTTGGCCGGCTAGATCACCTGACCTTACTCCACTCGACTTTTTCCTCTGTGGTTATTTAAAGGAAAGAGTCTATGAGCAGGAGCCTAAGAGCCCGAATCATTTACGGTGGCTCATCACGGAAGCCTGCAGGCAGATTCCACCACATATGTTGCAGCAAGCAAGAATGTCTCTCCTCCACCGTGATCAGATGTGCATTAACGAAGCAGGTGGTCATTTTGAACATTTGCTTCATTAATCGAATGGCCATGCATAAGCCCATCGCACCGCTGTCGGTACAATCTCACTTTATTGCATATAGCTCTTTTAAGAGCTCCTTAAAAAAAAAAAACATAGCTGAGTACCTGCAATATGAGAGCTGATCATGATTTAGATTTGTCGTCAACAACACGACTCTCACGAACATCAACAACGCAATAAAAATATTCGTCGTACACAGGACTCGAACCGCCTACTAATAAACACCGGTACTCTCCTCTAACTTTTAGCAAGCTCGGCTATCACGGGTTGCTGTTTAGCGCTGTTGTGTTGCTGTTACTTCTAGTCATTCACCAATAATATTCTCTGTACAGGACGTTTCTGCGACACATAATTTTCACGATTCTTTACCATCAATCGGTATTTTATCATTAATGCTGATTTGCTTGACACGAATAAACGAATTATGGAAAGCGTTCTAAGAGCAGACATTGTAGTGAGTAGTCAAGGTCAATATTTTTAGGTTCGACTATAATCTGCGGGTTGCATAAAACTGCGTGAATAGGTGCAGCTGTACCACCCAGTATATAAAATATGAGTTTTGTCTGTACGTGACTCAGAATTAGATAATTATGGTATTTATGTATCAGTCATCTCCACAGTAACGAGGAAATGCACTTTTTACTTTTCCGTAATGTCTGTCTGTCTGTCTGTCTGTCGGTCTGTCTGTCTGTCTGTCTGTCTGTCTGTCTGTCTGTCTGTCTGTCTGTCTGTCTGTCTGTCTGTCTGTCTGTCTGTCTGTCTGTCTGTCTGTCTGTCTGTCTGTCTGTACACGCATCACGAGAAAACGATTAAAGATAATTTAATGAACATTGGTATGCAAAGTCGGGGAAAAAGTCGCTACAATCTAGGCCATAAAAAATTTTATTCACGCTGAGTGAAATTGTAGTTGAGGGGAAAGGCACATTGTTACCGTACCGGTTATTATCATATAGATATTCATGAATTGGGATTTTTGTTACTAAGTCCATATCAGCGCCGAGTCGCGAGAAAATGGTAAACATAATTTAATGAAAATTGGTATGTAAATTCGGCGAGTAAGGAACTACAGTCCACGCTTTAAATAATATTATAAGACGCCCTAATATCACAGAATCGAAACAAAATTAAATGTGAAGGTTTACAACATAGAGAGCTCCTAAAATTGATCAACAATAACATTACATTGATTGTTTATTCCGTTGTGCTTTGTGTCTTCTGTTGCCACTCATCTCCGATGGATAGGATTACTGCTGCGTACCGAGTATTTTGTTTAATTTGCCTTACGTCGCGCCAACACAGATAGTTCTTATAGTGTCGATGAGACAGGAAAGGGCTAGGAGTGTGAAAGAAGTGGATTTGACCTCAATTAAGGTATAGCCCCAGCATTTTCCTGGTGTGAAAATGGGAAACCACGGAATACCATCTTCGGGGCTGCAGACAGTGGGGTTCGAATCAACTATCTCTCGCATGCAAGCCACAGCTGCCCCCTAACCACACGGCCAACGCGTCCGCTCGTTCCGAATGTAACAGCCTGCCTGAATATTGGCGGGAAGTGGCTGGGAGTTAGGAAACTTTCTTCTTTAGCATGCCATTCCTCTGGTTCATACATTTTCTTATACTATCGGTACGTAAGACACTGGTCCATCATAGCATTCGAGTTATTCAATCCCTACTCTGAGGCACTCCTTGGAATTGCAGTGTGTATATTTAACGGAATAATGGCAGAGGAGTGTTCACAGCTGTCTGTGGCCAGGTCAATTGTTAGATTGGCACCGTAGTACGGTTCGTTAAAAGTGAGAAAATGTGCGGTTTTTCATTTGATCGAGTGTTTTATATGATAACCTTGCTTTTAATCGCTACTTTCCTACTGACGTTTCTGTAATGACCTATGTTGACTTCAGTTATGAAAACCAGAAGGTCAGTCTTTCTGAGAATCCCGTAGTGAAGCACGTGTATATCAGCTAGTTTTATATACAATTCTAGGTTAGTTAGTGTACACGTTGTGAGCAAGATTGTAATAAATTGCATATCTCTTAAGGGGGAGACCTAGCGTAACACGGGGAAAATAGGCCAATATTCATTCTATTGTTATATGTGCTAGAAACGTTGTTGACAATTGCTGCACATATCCCATTATTGGCATGCTTCGGAGCAAGCAACTTCAGTAATGTCAAAATTCTAATTATAACATTTTAAAATAAAATGTTCAACATTTCCCGCCATTTTAATAATATATCACGGTTTCCTTCATAACTCTCTTACTGATTCACGGATAATTATGATTTTTTCAGAGTTTCCTCCCATACTGTTGTACTACAATCTGTACCTCGTTCAGATCAACAGGATTTAAATTATATTTTATATAACATTTTTATTTATTTATTTTCTGGTGCTCGGAATAATACCGCGACAAAAAATCCAAATCACAGTCTATGATAATGATTGAGGTTAATTTTGTAGCTGGAGTTTTGATACACCCTTAGAAAAGGTAAAGTACGAAAATTCTTATAAACTGGGAATTTATAAGAGAAACAATGATTGTTAAAAATGCGGGAAAGTTTGAACATTTTATTTTCAAATATTAAAATTATTAAAATTCTGACCTTAATGAAGTTGCTTCTGGTTGCCAGGAAGCATGCCAATACTGGGATATCTGCAGCAATTGTCAACAACAATTGTAGCATGTTTAACAATCGAATGAATATTAACCCATTTTTTCTTTTGTTAAGCTGGGTCTCCCCCCTTAACGTAACCCTACGATGTTAGGCCCCTTTAAACAACAAGCATCAGCATCATCAAAAATGCGAGGGGATGTCACCAAACGTATTTTTATGTGAAGACTGGGTGAGGGAATTTTCATTGTAATGGTAGGCAAGAGGGCCTACCATTAGACACTATCAAGTTGGGGAATTTACATTATAATGGCAGACTCTCCACCTGCCTTTTTACATCCTCAGAAAGACTGCCTTAGTGGTTTTCGCAACTGAAATCAATATAGGTCATTAAAAATACGCCAGTAGGAATGTCGCGATCAAACGCAATGCTATCATATGAAATACTCGGTCAAATTAAAAACCACATATTTTCTCACTTTTAACGAACAGTACTACATTGCCGATCTAACAGTCCAAAGTTCCAGAGCTGGAATGACCAGGCCACAGACAGCTGTGAGCCATGAACAAATTTGGAGGGGAGGGCTGAGAGCGGACGAAGAGTGGAGAGTCCTAGCGCAAAAACTATGCAATATTACTTTCTGTTTCCTAGGAGTATCCGATGAGTTGGAAAATCTCAATTCACTACACTGGCGGGGGCAAATTTTTCCTCCAAGCCAGAGGAGAAACCCACTCTTGGCTGCTAATTTGGAATAACATGAATGTAAGTTTAATGAAAGTGAAGAGGAAGAAGCTTTTCTTAAGAAACGGCTCATTTCAGGGTTGAATTTTGAGTTTTCTTAGTGAATTGTGGTGCTATAATTTCGAATAGGCCGAAATTGTAATTCTAGACCAGGTCATAAGTGAGCCTCTACCATTATTCCGTTAATTGTGCACAGTGATCAATCAATTCAGTGTATCAGATTAGGGATCGAATAGCTGGAATACTATGATGAACCAGCATGTTCTATACGAGCAGTATCAGAAAATATATGAACCAGAGGAATGGTATGATAGAGAAGAAAGTTATCTAACTCCCCTGCTGTTTCCAGTCAGTATTCAGGCAGGCCGTTATTCTCGGTACACAGCAGTAATCCCATGTATTGGAGTTGAGCGGCAGCGTAAGAGACAAAGAACATCACAACAAACAATGATCAATGTAATGTTATTGCTGATCAATTTTATGATCTTTCGATATTGTAGACTCTCACATTTAGTTTTCTTCCAACTCTCAAATACTCCTGTTATCATAGTCGGTATGGTAAATCCGTATGAAACATCAATGATCGGAAATTGTATCATCTATAAATTCTGTTATGTAGCCCTACTTTCCGATAGGACCCATAACATAGGTATTTAAGAATTAAATTTTAGGTACCTTCCCGTAAACTACCATTTCATCCAGGGTGAATAAAATTGTTTATGTTTTAGATTGTAGTTTCTTATTCCCCGACTCTATATACCGATTTTCATTAAATTCCGTTTACCCGTTTCCTCGTAGTTCGGCGTTGATATGGACTTACCAACAAATATACAAATTCATGAATACCTCTGTTATCTTAGACGCAACGGTCAAAATGTATAACACATAAAGGATCGGAACTTTATTTCTATATAACTTAAGTTATGCAATTTTATTGATAGGACCACTAATAACATAAATATTTGAGAATTACATTTTAGGCCTTCCCTTAAACAACCATTTCGCTCAGCATGAATAAAATGATGTATAGCCTAGATTGGAATAGCCCATCCCCCGCCGTTACATACCGATTTTCATCAAATTCTCTTCAGCCGTTTTCTTGTGATGCGTGTACAGACAGACAGACAGACAGACAGACAGACAGACAGACAGACAGACAGACAGACAGACAGACAGACAGACAGACAGACAGACAGACAGACAGACAGACAGACAGACAGACAGACAGACAGACAGACAGAAATTACGGAAATTAAAAGTGCATTTCCTTGTTACCGTGGACACGACCGATACAGAAATAGATTTTTTTTTAATTCTGAGCAATGTACAGACAAAACTCTTATCTATATAAATGAAATTGTAGGGGGTCCGCTGTCTTTAATTTATTTTGTTTTGCCAATTTTTCAGATATTTATCCGTTTTAGGTCAACTCAAGACCGAATCGATGGTTTTTACGTTTCGTGTCTGTCTGTTTGTCTGTCTGTTTGTCTGTTCCACCATCACGTCGAAACGGCTGGATAGATCTTAACCAAACTTCATATTTAGAGTATACTCATCCCGGGGAAGGTTTCGATATGCATATCATTTTAAAATCTTTGAGTAGACGGGGGTTTATAGGAAAACCAGAATGGTTTTTCCACCATCACGTCGAAACGGCTGGATAGATCTCAACCAAACTTCACATTTAGAGTATACTCATACCGGGGAAGGTTTCAATATGCATATCATTTTAAAATCATTTTAAAACAGAATGGTTTTCCTCCATTTTCTCTTATACTATTGATTTTCTGTAAACTTCGTTTACCGTACGTGAAACGTCTCTTCATTATAAACAACTTTCGTTATGTTCATAATTTACCTTACTCTTCACATGACGGAGAAATTTACAATTTTCCGCTGGTATCATGCTCTGCATTGAGTGACCGACAGACCGACAACGAACCTACAGGTTACTGTGGCAACGTCTCTGACTGCATGCCAGCAGGGAAGTAACGTACTGCCATTTTCCTCATCATGCTTTTAAATTCGTGGTTGTTCCTTGGGTAGAAGGCAAGAGAGACGTCAATCGGCCTATCTGCGGGATATTGGCGGAATATCGTTGGAGGTTATAACCGTCCTCGAATAGTTTAAGTAATAACACCATTAGTCATCTTCTTATTATTTGTTTACCTAGGAATCACTGGACCTAAATTTCTCCTCTGTTAGCGCTTTATTATATCCATAACTCACACTAGCATAATTTATTGAGGGGCATTTAATTTTCCAATACATTAACTTGGCATTTACATATTTGTCGTTATACGGCTGTCCTCAGTTACAATCCATTTTCTATCACTTTCAACTTTCTTAACTATTATTTTCTTCCTTAATTACGCCGTATGTATGCGAGTGCTACAAACTACTGGATGTATTTCCACCAAGACTCATATTTAGAATACACCTGTCCTTGATAGGTTTTAGGGAAAATATTGTTTCTAAATCCCCTGAACTGACTGGGGATTTATACGAAACCGAAACAGTGATTTTGCACCACAAAATATACACAACCAACGTTAATTTAAATCTACCTGCCTTGGTAGAAATTAATTTCTAAACCTTTTTTCCCATGTGCATCATTTCGATACGAGGATTAATAAGGGAGATATCATTAACGGACCTTTTTTTTGTACAAGTCCCATCGGACTTAACTCACGAGCGGGTGCGTGTAAAGTGTATTCCTTACAACTTGAAAACTACTGAAGACATTCGAACCAAATTTTATATTTAGCATCCACCTGTCCAAAGGTAGGTTTTAAACGTAAATAACATTTCATGTTCCGGAATGGACTGGCGGTTTATAGGGAACCGAAATGGTGATTTTACTCTTCCACAGAACAAGACCAACCTGACTGGAAATCGACCAAACGAGATGGAATTCCACCTCTAAACCTTTTTTCATGTGCATTTTTTCGTCAGGAGGATTAATAAGGGAGATATCATGAATGGTCAGTTTTGCAGGTTAAGTCCAGCGGACATAGCCCAAAAGGTGTTTTGCATGGAGCAGATTCCTTATCTATATAAATCAAATCGTAACGACTGTGTGCCTCTACACTGACTATTTTGGGGAAATTTTCGTACAGCTTTCCGTTTAAGGGGTAATAATGACCATCTGCATAATTTTTGGTTTAGTTTCCTGAATGTCCTAATTTTTACCCGCCTCGCCCAAAATCCAGATTGCGGCATAATCTGCCAGATGAAAAAGAAGATAATTGAAATTTGACAAAATTATACGTTTTAGCCTGTAACGAACGGAAAACATCCAAGATCATTAAATTTTTCACTTTTTATCCCCGAAAATATCGAAATATGCAGGCAATTTTAATGATGGTGTAGACCACAGATTGCACAATCTCCGTTCAATTTGGAATGATCTACAACCTTGGTCTTAAGACTTTTTGCCGTATCTGTATCCCTTTTACGTTTGATTTTTCTCTATTAATCAATGTTAAGTCAATTTGGAATTTTCACATGCATAACCCATACTTTCGATTACTTATATGAAATACAGAATCATCAAACTCTTCACGAAAATTGGCCCACCATATGGCTATATATGAGCCGAATGCTATGTATGTAGCTGTCACATAATTATCCGAAAAGTAATGTAATGTGAGGTAATCTTACAGATACGTTACCCTGTTCCACGTTTCTAACTCAATCTGACCCAAGAATAGATGACATATCATAGGACCAACCATTTAGGCCACTAAATCCGGCGTGTCTTATGGTATAATCCTTTGTCGATATGACGTACGTTTAGTAGCAGTTAATCTGTAAATGAAGGTCTTCAATATTGTAAACACGCATATACTTTCTTATGTCGATCTATATATATTCACTGATGTCGATTTGTAGCGATCGAGAAAGGGTGGGTCTGCTGTTGTAACCAGTACTCTCCACACCGACTTTGACTGGCAGTATGAAAGGGTTCCTTCTCCAACTCCTGTGTAACTGTCATTAGTAAGGAAGGCCTACAATTGTAATGAATAGTTCACTTCTCGATTTGACTTGCAGAAGGCAAGTGAGCATGCAGTTTTGTTTAAAACTCCTCTACCCGATTGTGTTTGGCAGTAGACAAGGGTGTGACTGGCAGTAAGCTGGCTGGAAGTAGGAAAATGGGCCTGTCATTATAATGATAACTGCACAACTCAATTTCGAGTGATGGTACGGTAATTGCCTGCCATTAGAATAAAAAATCCTCAACTGTAATCTGTCTGGAAGTAGGAAAGGGGGGCTGCCATTTTAACGAAAACTCCCAAAATCGATTCTGTCCGCGTAGTAGGCAATGGGGCCTGCAATTATAATTTAAACTTCCCAACTCGATTGTGAATGGCAGTAGGCAAGTGAGCCTACCGTTATATCACAAATCCGTAACAAACACTTTACATTGGAAACAACGTACGGGGACCTCCCCATGCTCTTTCTCGGATAACGCTAAGAGACATGCAATTTTAAAACAATCTTATTTACTGCATGTATACTATTTACTTCGATATTCGAATACAATGTAGAATACCGTAGCGAAGCACGGGTACATTCGCTAGTGATATTATATATGTGTATTATTATTATTATTATTATTATTATTATTATTATTATTATTATTATTATTTATGCTCGTTTAGAATTGTATTAAAACTACGGCTCTGTGAACGAATATTTTCCTTCAATTATGTATACATTTCTGGGCATTTATTAGGTCATCAAAATCCCAGTCCTGTATAATCCAAATTGTAGTTTCTTCTCCACTGACTTCAAATACTAAGGTAAAAGTAAGGGTGTATCCTGCCCGAAGGCAGGTTCGAACCTCCGCAGAGGTGTGCCTGAGCCGGAGTTTACGTACGGTAGGGCGGCCAGTTTCTTTCCGCTCCTCCATTCCCTTACCCCCCACCAACAGCGCGTGGCGACCTATACAAATCTTGACCACGCCCAATGTTGCTTGACTTCGGAGATTTCAGGTGATCCGGTGTTTCAACTCGGCAACGGCCGTTGGCATTTCAGGTACTAATTTGTATTAATTTCTACTGGGAAATTTAAAAATGATATTTCAATTGTATTCTGAACATGACCGACACACAATCACACATACTTTAAAAATCAGATCGAAGTATAGACAAAAATCTTACTTTTTGTATTCCCTCTGCCTCTGTTGCTAGCAGTTAGACACTTTCATATTAGTGTCCCACATCTTGGTCATGCATCAGTTCCTTATCATCATCCTTTAGTATTTAAATCTTTATAATTTTATGTTTGAAATCATCATTTTTAATTTTCAGTTGTTAAGCATGCTTTAAGTTCTGTGAGAAAACAGGTACTTACCAATTTCCGCGTGATCGTGTTATATCGTGATTCATTAAAATTCGAGATTTTCATGCAATTAGAACTGTGACGAGCGTAGTATGAATGCTGTATTAATTTTTTTTTTTATTTTTTATTTTTTTTTTGCTATTTGCCTTTACGTCACACCGACACAGATATGTCTTATGGCGACGATGAGAGAGGAAAGGCCTAGGAATTGGAAGGAAGCAGTCGTGGCCTTAATTAAGGTACAGCCCCAGCATTTGACTGGTGTGAAAATGGGAAACCACGGAAAACCATCTTCAGGGCTACCAACAGTGGGACTAGAACCCACTATCACCCGATTACTGGACACTGGTCGCACTTAAGCGACTGCAGCTATCGATCTCGGTTTAAAGTATTTTAATGGTTTATCACCACATTAATACTGCACGTAAGTGTTACCAAAACCTCATTATCGTGTCTTAGTCATATCTTTCGTGTTAACCTGTGGAGCAATTGAATGCAGCAACATGCAATGTAACGATTTGGGTTAACATTAAATTATATGTAGGAATTCATAGTTAAGCAAGAATATTCATCAGCTAAGTAAAACTATCTCCAATATCAGGAATTTCTAAGTATCTTTTAGAGAAAACATGCGCTGTATTAAGGTAACTAGCGCACAGTTCAGCAATTCAGTGATGTTCTTGTCCTATATTAAACACATAGACAAATAGTCTAATTCCTGGTGACATGCAGACATAAATACAGTACATACAAATATACATTCTAGACATATTAAATGATTATAAGGCCCATATTCAATTATTTGCAGCCCTGAACATGTTCAAAACAAGTTTCTAATAAATCCATTACTTGTACTCTAAAATCGCAGGTAACTACCCAATGTTCTTAAGTGAGTAAAACATGCTCAAGGAACATGATGTAAATATTTTACTATAAAATGATTAATTATAAAAGCGTTGATTCATATATTGTGTGGTCGATCCCTGTCTCTACACTGCAGAAACTACGTCGATCAGAGATTATATTCTTTATATACAATACTAAAACTGAATTCCTTAACATCTTTTTAATTATCAGAATGTCAAATAATTCAATTTAAATGGATTTTCATTACATCCTACTATTTCGTATTAGTAGTAGTATTGTATTGTGATGTAATAATATAATAGTATATTCAGTTTCATGTCGTTTTTACACCTACCGAGCTCGATAGCTGCAGTCGCTTAAGTGCGGTCAGTATCCAGTATTCGGTAGATAGTGGCTTCGAACCCCACTCTCAGCAGCCCTTTGTCGGCGTAAGACCTATATATGTCGGTGCGAGGTAAAACAACTTGCCTTTTACACCACGTTTGTGTCACTGACGAGTAATTTAAGGTATACATGTATACATACAATTTTTGCTGTGCTCATTTTTCTATGCTGACGTGTCAAGGAAAATGAACCTTGTCGTACCGTGCATGATGAATTTAGGCACTCCTACTGTATAATGTATTTAAGATTATCTTTCCTTTGCACATTCGCATAGGAAAATGAACACAACAAAAATTGTTCTGATGGACTCCATATCTATATATAGGTGGGAGGCGTGACCAGTCTTAAGGAAAATAACGGATAGGAAGCACATTACCAGATACGTGGCATTCCTCCAGCAGCGACGGTATGTTTCTTATTTTACACGTACGTAACAACAGTCTTGAAAATTGTAATGAACTGATATTCGTGATTTATTATATTCCTTCTTTCTTAATCTGCTTACCCTCCAAGTTTGGGTTTTCCCTTGGACTCAGCGAGGGATTCCACCTCTACTGCCTCAGGGGCAGTGTCCTGGAGCGTGAGACATTGGATTGGGGGATACAACTGTGGAGAATGACCAGTACCTCGCCAAGGCGGCCTCACCTTCTATGCTGAAAAGGAGCCTTGGTGAGGGATGGGAAGACTGGAAGGGATAGACAAGGAAGAGGGAAGGAAGCGGCCGTGGCCTTATGTTAGGTACCATCCCGGCATTTGCCTGGAGGAGAAGTAGGAAACCCACTGATAACCACTTCCAGGATGACTGAAGTGGGAATAGAATCCACCTATACTCAGTTGACCTCCCGAGGCTGAATGGACCCCTTTCCAGCCCTCGTACCACTTTTCAAATTTCGTGGCAGAGCCGGGAATCGAACCTTGGCCTCCAGGGGTGGCAGCTAATCACACTAACCACTACACCACTGAGGCGGACATTTGTTATATTCACAATAAATAAACAACCGGCCTTGGTAGCTTGGGTGGTAGAGCGCTGGCGTTTTAAGCTCAAGTTGGCCGGAGCGATTGCGGCTCAATCCAAAATTTCAGTCAGTGCTATTTTTATAAGCTATTTCACCCACTGACATCCAACATGATTGCAATATTTGTTTCTCTCAGATTCTATTACGTTATTCTATTGCACTTTACCTATCAATTGGCCCAATCGGTTACTCGTAGTGTTTCTGTTACCAAGATAGGCATTCGAACCTGGCTGTGTCAGTGGCCCTTGAGGTAGTTTGATGACAACTCCGTGACGTTGGATTCCAGCAAATTAAAGAATTCCTGTGAAATGATATTCCCTCATCACACAGCAAATTGAGGGACATTGAATATTCTAAAAACGTACGTCACAAGTGCTGACAAAGGCTACTTCGCTAATTAGAATGTAAGAAAATTATATATTTCCTCAACCATGATAGGTAACGTTATTTCATATATTTGTATTAGATTTATCATCAGGAGTGTTGGTGGTGCTGATTACTGCTTTAAGTGGTAAGTACAACTGTGTAGCCATCTTCTGTGGAAAAAGTGGAAGGGGTCTGACACTTCGAAAAATGGAGGTCTCGGACAAGTAAAGGCAAGGGCCACGAAGCGGGTGTGAAAATGAGATACCCTAGGCCTCCAGTGCTCCAATACCGCCAGTCGGAAAAGAACAAGAGTTGACCAAAGAAGGTCGGACGGGATAGATGAAAGTGAGGAGCCTGGGAAAAGGAAGTGGAAACAATGCCAGGACTCAGCTAAGGGAACCGTGTCGCCAGTAGCGGCGATTAGGGGAGGTGACGGGGCGAGCAGTCGTCGCACAAACTTAGTGGAGAATACATGACATTTTTATACCACTTTACCTGGCTGAAACTAGAAATTATTAAAACAAGCAATTTGCATACGCTCTATTGTCTTATCAGCTAGTTATTTGCTTTATTTTATTTTATTATTAACAATATTACTGGCAGAAATATGCCAAAAAATGTCGTTCATCGCGGCGAACCGACTTGTACAGCGCCACAGCAAGTAGTGGAGACTCTGCATGTGTTCTGAGAAAGGGTAGCAGGGATATATCCTCGCTGACGGGACATAACCTCCTATGTGAAATATTTTAGCTTAGAACTTTGGTCGTTAAGGTTCTGTCATCTAAGGTGCAATATTGTGTGAATATTGTCAAGGCATTCTTGCTCTTCATAATGTGTGTGATGCGGGTCAATATATATCCAAAATTATTAACTCATAGGAGGTTTTGTCCCGGCAACGACGATATATTCTTTGGCCAAGTTCATGTATACTGAGGTATGATTCACCCGCTTGCC
Source organism: Anabrus simplex (assembly GCF_040414725.1). Taxonomy (NCBI): domain Eukaryota; kingdom Metazoa; phylum Arthropoda; class Insecta; order Orthoptera; family Tettigoniidae; genus Anabrus; species Anabrus simplex. Next base: position 572,698,161 of record NC_090265.1, read on the forward strand.
GCGCGCGTTCGTCAGTCTCTTTAGTGTCTGTTAGTTTCTTGGTGTGTAATACAATACTAAAGATTTTTAATTGAAAATCACTCAGTACTTCTATTTAATTGTAATACATGTGTAATATATTCCTTTGGTGGAAGTTTTATTGTACAGTATTGAATCAGAAACACAAAAATATTAGTTCTTATACTGTCAACCTTTACCTCTCTGTCGAAATTCGCTGAGAGTTACCATTTTGTAGCTTGTTTTAGTTTTGATATGTATACTCCCTCTCCCTCCCAATATATCCCTAAACACTTAGTACTTTCTGGTGTCTGTACATTGCGAGTCCTCCCCCCCCTCCCCGACAACTCATCTAATTCCCAATCGCCACTACTGCGTGTCGGCAAACCTTTCTCTCAATTTAAGAGCCCCTAGGGCTTACCTTTAAGAGCAAGACAAATAAAATTACTCATTTCAAATACAAATCTAAATGTGTCTTTAATCGTAATTGTTACATATTATGCCAGAATTAAAATGTACCTTGTCACAAGTGCAGAAAAGTGCCCAAACTCCTCGGCTAAATGCCAGTTCAGAGGGTCCAGGTTTCGATTTCCATTGGGCAGGATATTTTAACGGCGTTTGGTTAATTCCTGTGGTGTGGGGCAGATGATTGAGATCTCAATACACTCCATTTTATATACACAAAACCCCGAACCACCATAAAGACAGGGAATAGTGAATAAAACCCCGTACGTATTGTTAGATTCAGGTAGGGCATTCGGCCGTAAAGATGGCTAATTCCGTATGTATACTGTATACTGTTCGCAATCATGACCCCACTACAGTGTGGGAAAATCTGTGGAAGAAGACCAAGAACAGGCGAACAATAGCACTGCAATATACCATTTCTAAAATTACATTTACCGGGCGAGTTGGCCGTGCGATTAGGGGCGCGCAGCTATGAGCTTGCATCCGGTAGATAGTTGGTTCGAGCCCCACTGTCGACAGCTCTGAAGATGGTTTTCGGTTGTTTCCCATTTTCACATCAGGTTGTACCTCAATTATTACGGTCACGGCCGCTTCCTTCCCACTCCAAGGCCTTTCCTATCCCATCGTCGCCATAAGACCTATCTGTGTCGCTACGACGTAAAGCAAAGAAAATAAACACATTCCTTTTTAAGAGAATAATTTATTATGCCAATTCATTTTACGGTATTTTCGGTAATAAATTTACACATTTTTCTGGCTATATGAGAATAGCCTTCTATTCATTAATAAAATATGTGGGGATGATAACCTAGATGTTAGGCCCTTTTAAACAACAATCATCATCATAATCATCATCGTCGTCATCAATAAATTATGCGAAACTGTTCTTGAATGACATTTACCGGGTCTAGCGGACTAAACGGCTGATTTTGTGTTGGTACGTTTTAGTATTAGAGGTACATTGTAGGCCTATATTATGGACAATTTAACACATTTTAGTACCTGGCAACAACATGAACATTTCGGAAGTGAGGCATGAATTGCTTTACTGACTTCACGTTCTAGCAAGGATGGACAAAAGAGAAAAAGAAAAATATATAGCTGAGTTTAATAATAATGCAGGATTTGATTTAATTAAGTCACCTAAATGATGTTATAACTGACTAATGGCCGAGGCAGTAAAGGCGTGCTCGGTTCACCCGGAAGTACGTTGGTTCGATTCCCCGTCAGGTAATCGAAAAATTTAAGAAACGATTTTTTCACTTCTGGAGGTGCGCATGGCTTTGAGGTTCCCCCAGCCTACACCAAAAATGAATACCAGGTTGTTTTCTGGGCGACAAAGGCGATGGAGCATAGAACTAACCACTCTACCCCTCCAAGTGCCGAGGTTGTGGATAGTGGAAGCCTTTACCTTCCACCCCTCCAAGGGGTCTGTACAGAGATGACTTTGATTTGCTTGTATATGGTGTTATATTGAATAATGACTACGGGGAAGAAATTTGATTGTGGACGTTTTCTCTTTAGGCCTTTTAAAACTTAAATTACCAGCGTTTCGCCCCCAGTGTAGCATTGCGCTCATCAGTTGGATGGCTACACCTTTCCAAGACGGTGGCGTCTAATGCACCGTTGAGACACCACGAGGAGCTTGAATGCTTTTTACATTTGCAAACTACGTAATTACTGTAAAATAAAGCTTCCTTCTGGGAACATTTTTGATAGCAGTAGTGTAGTTTTGTCTTGTAACTTGAGGGTTTGACATATTGATTCTGCTTGATATTGAAAGATCCTTTGAATTTCCCCAATATTCGGTTAGTATTGGAGTTAGAGCACCCATTGAAATATGTTTATTCCGTGAGGTTAAATTAATCGTGCTGCAATTAACTTAGCTTAAGGCTATCATTTTAAATTGTTAAAGGGTGTAAATTTTCGGTATATACTCAAAGAGTTTAACTTGTCTAACTAGAGTGAAGGGAGCTTTCAATGTGTTTATTTAATAAATAATAATTTGTTTGAAATAGTCGAGCTGTGATATGGAGGATGCGGATGTCGTGGAAAATGTATGTAATTTTAGATTTAACATGAACTAGTATACTACGGTTAAATCAAAACTGTGTTTTAATTTCTATTTGTTCGTTCTGTAGAACTAGGTCGCGAACATCAATTTATTGATTCCATTTAATTGATTTACGGCTGTTGACTTCCCCAATTTGTTGGTAATTACTTCCTGAGTAAACATTGGTCAATAATGGGAACAAGGATATACGTAGTTTGATTTTACACCTAATTACTAAAACTATCATTAATGAAATTATATCCAATCCAGGCACACGTAAAAAAAATAGAAGTCCTGAAAAAAGGAAGAAGAAATGAACATGATAGAAAAACTCACCAGATATTGTCCTACCCAGATTCAATAGATGGTAGCCAGGTTACACTTTAATTAAGAACATTTGTATAACCCTAGGCAAGAACAGAGACGATCGCAGTGCCTTGTGTTAGTTAGCCGATGGCAAATATTTTCGTCGTGTGAAATCTCTTAACACAACCAGAACTTTTTCCTGTAGGTAGAATGAATATTCATAGTGGAATTTATCCTTTTGAGAAGATACAAAGCAGGAATTTTCGTTACAGATAATACTTCTTCCTTTAATTGACATTGATTGAATGCTGCAGTTCACGTACGAGATGCAATGAAAATTGTGACAGCTTATTTTAATCACTTGTAACTACGTAGGCAAATCAGTAAGTATCTGAAATTTTACTCTAATTGTCTTTGTGTTGGCTCTACGGTGTTATGTGCTCACCAGCCGCTAGATGGCACGGTGGTAGGTTTCAGCGTGATCAGATCAGTACAGCTTGTGCTGTTGCGACGTAAAGAAGGCCGCGTCTTTCTCTGTTTGCACCAAGGAAGAACAGCGTTCCGTAATCCATTTATTATGGCCTGGGAGTGTACCAGGAGCGGAAATTCATAGAAGACTTTCAGCACAATACGGGGACAATGTTTTGCCACAGCAAAGAGTTTACCAGTGGATTGAAGAGTTCAAAAGGGGTCGAGCGTGAAGGATGAGGAAAGATCTGGGCGTCCATCTGCAGCCGTAACTGATGCCAATATTGAACAAGTGCGTCATATGATCCTGAATAACAGACGAGTGACTGTTGATAATGTGGCAAACCATTTGTAGATTTGCCATGGTTCATCTCCGATGAACAGGTGAAAGAAGCGGTGCATACGTGGCTTGCTGAGCAACCAAAAACCTTTTTTGCAGAGGGTATCAGGAAGCTTGTGAAACGGTGGACCATGGGCATTGAAAATCAGGGTGACTATGTTGAAAAATATCAATAAAAAGTGTGTATTCTTTTTGTAATAAATTATAAAAATTGATTGCAGATAATTATTTATTTTCCCTCGCATACATTGGAGAAACAATCAATTATATGCGATACGAGCGTGTATTCTTTAGCATTCAGTGAAATAGAAGAGATTCGGATTGCCTTACCTATCATATTGCACCCGACAGGGACATGAACAAACCCCTGGTGATCAAGTGGACGCGCAATTCTTTGCCTGGTAACGAATTCGCGGGAACTCGAAGCTTGGAACGCCATGGGAGTGGCTAGAAAGTATTTCCACAAAGCAGGGCTAGGGAATCCGTGGATGAAAATAATGGAGAAGTTATCCCCACCACATGTTGTTGGTGTGTGGGAGAGGTACACTTTTCAGCGTCGTAATCTGGGAACCATCTTTAAAACAGCATGGCCAACTTCGTTTTCTAAATAAAGGAATAAAGGAATTTAATGATACCGCACTGCACAACGATTCAAAAGAGCTGTTCTTGATTTGTGAATTTATTTAGAGTGTGTTATGTCTTCTATGGTGATGATCTTCTGGTAGGAATAGATGATTACATAGCAGTGTAAAGTTACAGAGGCCATGTGTTGAACGCCTTCACACCCACCTGACAAGGGGAATCCTGTGAGCGAGCGGAAATTTGAAGACATTTATTTATTGAAGGAGATTTTGCGATCAGATTTCGTACGGGTGAGTCTTAGCCATAGTATATGATAACTGGTCACCTGATTATCGCACTATTGCGCCTCAAATACACCGAGAGCAGGGTATATAGGGGATTTGAGAAGGGGAAACTTCTCAGCTAATGTAAGGGTTTGGAAGCGTCACACCAGGGTGGTCGGTATTTTTCTCGCGAGAGACAGATGTGTGCCGGTATCGGGCTCTAGGTTCCTATGGTTTGAGTGCTGTTAATGCAGGGAATAGGCAAAACGACTTAATTCAAGTGGTGTATGAATTGAACTAAGAGGGATATAATTAAGTGCGCGGTAGAATTATTTTAACGATTTTTGAATAAAAAATTGAACTCATAGAATTATTATTATTATTATTATTATTATTATTATTATTATTATTATTATTATTATTATTATTATTATTTCCGTCGCCCGAGACAAAGAAGGGAGACGGGTAATATTAAAAGCATAATTTTGAGCAGTTATACAGGGGTTAATTCGGAGTCGTGCTATCAATAAACGACTAAAAATACTCTGTATTAATATATTTGATTCCGAGACATTGAATCAAAGTTCGGATCGATTAGTGCATGGTGACTCAGATGAACGGAACGGGTGTTAATCGTGTGTGTATCTGCGCCATACATCCTGAAGATTTCCAGTGCCTAGGACCATGGAGTTTTGCCGTTGCGGTCGCCGCAAACATATGGAATCGACAGCTATCAACATGGACATGAGTCAACACTAAACCTCAGGATGGACGTCCCATAGTTAACCTAGGCGTCATCGAGGGACAGTAAGGCTCAGTAACACCATTCTATTATGCATGACGTGAGGGGTACGGAGAATTTATTTTGAAATGCTGTAGCTATTAGGTGATAAGGATTCTCAGTTTGTTAAAATATGAATTTGTAAAGGTATGGCACAGAGTTTATTTTGTAACAAGTCTGAGTGACTTAATTTGTAGATATGAGAAAATTTGTTTGTGGGAATGTTTTCCTCCTCCATTTTATTTGGGGAATACTCTTAGTATCTTTGGGGTTACCTTTCTGTGCAGTTGATTTGAATATAATGGTGAGTATCATTAGTTCTTGGGATTGCTTGTGTAAGAGGGGCTGATACTCAACCGGCTGACCTGAATGAATGCCAAGTAATCGTAGTGTATATTATCCTGTGTGAAAGAAGAAATGTTGCTGTGAAATCACTCAGAGAGCCAAAGCGACGCCCTCCAATGAAATATATAGCTAGGTCCCATTTTTAAAATTGTAAACGACTATAGCGTGTGTTTTTGACAACAGTAGGACCCTAATTACACTTTGAATTGTGTGAAGTTAAAATTGCGTTTGTTAGTAATTAACGCGTGAGTTTTTATATTCATGAAGTACTTGTAAAGTAAAGAATTAATAGCCATGTGAGTCACGTAGGCCCCCCAGGTAGAGATTAGGCCCATTTTAAAAGATTAATAATAATAATAATAATAATAATAATAATAATAATAATAATAATAATAATAATAATAATAGAAGCCGGTGATTTGTTATTTAGATTTCTGTGTCTGCTAGGTTACCATCGGACCAGCTGTGTCAAAGTGTGTGTGTGTGGAGGAAATAGTCTGCTGAAAAATGCGTCAGGCGACGATGTTAGAATGGATTTGAAGTCAGGACTTACGCTGTGAATTTTTAAAGTCAGATTGTAGATGTACACATGTGAAGGCTTTTTGAACTGAGAAATAAAAATGGATTATGAATCACCTCGCTGTAAAGGGGGTGTTTGTTTATGAAGCGAATTGATGTGTTTATATGATATTTAAAGGGACAATATTCTTCTTTCCTTGACAGCGATATATTATGTCCCGTTGCCTCGCCTACGGCCGAGAGGGTGAGTGACTGGGGACTTGTATTCAAGAGTGAGCCTCTTGCATTTTTTGTGCCTTCAACCCCACACCGTGAAATCGTGATCCGTTATGTGACATGTAATGTTTTCTTGTATTTGTTCCTGCGTGAGTGCTAATTGATTCATTTCCCCAGCAGACTTAGTTAAATGTCAGAAAACAGAGACCAGGTTGTTTCTTTTTCGTAATTTTTTCATGCATGTAAAATCATAATTAGGGATTTCAGGTCCTCTGAAAACGTTGTAGATCCCGTGTTTGGCTTTGGGAGTGAGAATGCCAGTCTGAAAATGTGGGGACTGGTGATTAGTGTTCACCCGTGTTGTGAATATAATATCTGTATGTCTCGAGTTCTATGTGATTAATTGTGTTGTGATTTCATTCAGCGTCGACAATGGTGTCTACCATTGGTGCGACGGGTTCGTGTATATACAAGTGGTTGTTCGATTCGAACCCAAGGCATCTGAGGTTTGTGTTTGATTATGTTATCTAAGGTTATTCCAGTGGGAAATTGATTGATTTTAGATTAGGAGTTACTCAGATTTGTTATATTTAGGTATTATGATTTTGTTTGCCCAGTAATATTGGGAGTAGCTTCAGTGATTAAAATTAAATATTCCATACACGGGAAGTCATGAAATAGACACTTTATGAATGGTTAAACTCGGCCTTATGCCTAAAATTTGAACAATGCTCAACAAATTCAAACTATGTGGAATTCGATTGTGTACTCGCTTTGTATATTTGCGTCATTTTTCAACATCAAGATTATAATAAACCCCTTTGATTTTTTTTAAATTTCAGATATTGTTCTCATTCGATTGTAGTTATATTACATCCGTATTCTCCTGCCCTTTATCCCGCTAAGTTATTTATATATTTTTATGCCCACCTGATTTTAACCCAGATAACGACCGTGTAGATTTATCGCCGGAGGCTCTATGGGTAGAATGGGGGTGTAATATGTTCAATAATACTTTTTAGATGTTATTTATTTTTGTACCAGTACTTTCACCATGTCTGATAAATGGCTCTACAGGGTGTATCTAAATTATACCGGCAAAATTATCAGGGATGCTCTTCATGTTATATAAAGAACGATGATGCAATCGTATTGACGGAGAAAATTTTTCTTACCGGGCGAGTTGGCCGTGCGTGTAGAGGCGCACGGCTGTGAGCTTGCATCCGGGAGATAGTAGGTTCGAATCCCACTATCGGCAGCCCTGAAAATGGTTTTCCGTGGTTTCCCATTTTCACACCAGGCAAATGCTGGGGCTGTACCTTAATTAAGGCCACGGCCGCTTCCTTCCAACTCCTAGGCCTTTCCTATCCCATCGTCGCCATAAGACCTATCTGTGTCGGTGCGACGTAAAGCCCCTAGCAAAAAAAAATTCTTTTAGAGAAAATGAGATTACTTTGTTGCTTCCTGGAGTGCGATTCAAATTGAAGAACTCGTCGTATTTGCTGTGGCACAGCGAAATCGGCTGATGAAAGCTGTGAACTTCGATTAAACATCAGAAGACAAATACAATGTGTTATCAGCACTTTTATGGATACCAGTTCTGAGTGGATTAAGAAACCGATGGTTCACTTGTATCGACAAGAAAATTACCAACAACCATTCAAAATCAGAAGCTGGACTATTTCTGCTGCCTCAAACGTTCAAGTGAAACCATTTAATAAGCGTTTCATAAGATATATTTCAGTTCAGATTTTGATTACAATCATCGACATAATGCTATTTTCATTTCCCTTATGAGAATTCAGTCCATGTGAATTTTTCTGAAATACAATCTAGTTAAAATGATTTTTCACAGATATGTACGTAATCATGTCATGAAATAATACTACAGACCATATGAATATAAGCAGTACGTTCAATATTACTACTTGAGAATATAGTTGGCCAATGGGGCAGAAATAAATTATTAGTCTTTCACAGTTTAACCACTTAAATCTTGCGTTATAATCTCTCTGGATACTCATTGTGAATATTTGGATCATATTCATCTCGAACAAGTACACACATAAAAAAGTTGCTTCACTTCGGACCATAATATAACGTTGGGTCCATATGCGCCGTGCCCCAGGTTCTCGCCGTGGGCGTCGAGAATGAAGTTGTACCAAGTCCTTGAATCTTAAAGAAACAAAAACATAAACACACGAAGACATACAGAGGTAAAATATCAGATTTATTTATTACCCTCCGAAACAGTGAATGAGAGGCTCTGTATCAATACAGCTTTGTTTTTGTTTTTTTTCAATTTGACTTACAAAATGCAGAACACATTCAGCGTAGACGTCGCAGAGTGGTTTGTCGATCGTTACATTCACAAATAACTTTCCTTAATTCATCCCAGTCACGTCCGATAGTATTCATGCCCGGAAACATGGCGGCCACTCTAGTCGAACGATATCGTCATTTTGAAGAAAGTCTTTAACGAGAACATGGCGATGAATGTGCTCATTATCAACCATTAAGACAAATTCTCTTACGAAATGCTCTCGATACGGTGACACTATGGGTCGGATGTCGTTTCCGTATCGTATAGCCGTGGCATTGCCCTGGATGACTAGGAGTGTAGTACGGTGACCCCATATAATTCCACCCCAGAACATCACGGAACTGCCGCCTAAAATACGTGCTGGACAGTGTGTCTAAGACGTGAAGCCCGACCAGATTGCCTCCAAAAATGTTGCTGACGATAGTCAAGAACAAGGCTTATGTGATGCTTATCATTGAAAAGTACTCTTCTAATTCTGAAGAGATCATACAGCAAAATATTGCACCCATTTGTACTGCGTGCCAGGTTCTCACTCAGGCGTCGAGAATGAAGGTGTTCATAGCGCATTTTTTCTCAGCGTTAGAGTTGATAGGTAGCGACCAGCGGCTGCCTGAATTTCATTATTCAGCAGGGTGGCATTGGGCTCAGCGCTCCGTCGATCTCAGATTCGACTGCAGTAGTAATCCTTGGATGACCTGTGCGAGTCAAGTCATCAACTTCCTGTCTCCCTGTACTGCTTCTATGTTCGAACGATATCACTTTTATTACGGCTCACACGTTAAGCAAGTGCCGTTGTTGACCATCCTTCTTGACAGAATGAGACGTTCACATCTCTATATGGCACGTCGTGCCATCCCAGACGCTCACTATACTGCTTAGCACACACCTTTAATGCTTCCTCACTACTGCTACAATTTCAACTGGAATACTACTTCCCATTGAGCGTAGCGTTCCTCCTGTAAGATGGGTTACATGGAGTTGTATGTTTACAACAACGAGCTAGACGGAAGACTATAGAGCGGTGAACTGGTGTGCTATAGCCCTCTGGTAGGTGTCAAGGCGAAATAGGGACGCCATTTTTTTTTTTTTTTTTTTTTTGCTAGTGGCTTTACGACGCACCGACACAGATAGGTCTTATGGCGACGATGGGAGAGGAAAGAGCTAGGAGTTGGAAGGAAGCAGCCGTGGCCTTAATTAAGGTACAGCCCCAGCATTCACCCGGTGTGAAATTGGGAAACCACAGAAAATCATCTTCAGGGCTGCCGACAGTGGGATTTGAATTCACTATCTCCCGGATGCAAACTCACAGCCGCGCGCCCCTAACCGCACTATCATCTCGCCCGGTACGCCATAGTTTAAGCGCCAACCATGCAGTTGCATCCACTCACACAGACCGTAGTGCGCTATTCCTAGTAGATTAGATCGAATAAATTAACTACATAAAATTTGCAGTCTGTGTGTGCGGCATACAAGTGCACAAACAGTAGAAAAACGCAAAGGATATATCATATTTCAAATATGGTTTTTAGCACAGTAGGGGCTGCCTGGCCGAGGCGGTAAAGGCGTGCTCGGTTCGCCCGGAAGCACGTGGGTTCGAATCCCCGTCAGGAAGTCGTAAAATTTAAGAAACGAGATTTCCACTTCCGGAGGTGCATATGGCCCTGAGGTTCACCCAGCCTACACCAAAAATGAGTACCAGGTTAATTCCTGGGGGCAAAGGCGGCCGGGCATAGAGCTAACCACTCTACCCCATCACGTGCCGAGGTTAACAATGGTGGAAGCCTTTACCTTCCACTCCTCCAAGGGTCGTCATGGCCTGTACGGAGGTGACTTTGCTTTGCACAGTACGCAGTTGTTGGTGCTTGTAACACAATCCAAAATATGTGAAGTAGGTCTGCTTTTCTTTTCTTTTCTTTTCTTTTCTTTTCTTTTCTTTTCTTTTCTTTTCTTTTCTTTTCTCGTTTCTTTTCTTATATGAATTGACGAAACAGTGATACGCGATATACGGTATCCTGCCTGGATGAGTGGCTCAGACTGTAGAGCCCAAGTTAGCAGATTTGAACCTCACTCAGTCCCCGGTTATTTGAAGTTGCTTAAATACGTCAGACTTGTGTCGATAGATTTACCGGCCCGAAAAGGGAATCCTGAGGGACAAAATTCCAGAACCTCAGCGTCTACGAAAGCCGTAAGAAGTTGTTGGTAGGACTAAAAACCAATAACATTATTTATTATGGTATTCTAGAGGAGTGCGACAGGCTTCGGCAGCCGACACAATTCCTATCCTCGCCACTAGATTGGGGTTCCATTCATTCCATTCCTCACCCGGTCGAATGACTGGAAACAGGCTGTGGATTTTCATTATGGTAATCTAGTCTTGTCATATCCCATCGTAGCTTAAAGACGTGTCTGAGTGGGTGCGGTATGAGCCAAATAAAAAGAATCGCTATTACCAGAAACTTCGTCCAAAAATATGGATGTGAATTATTCAGGTTAATACGAGATTTAAGATCATTAACACAAGAAGGACTGTCCTCTTCTTAAACAATTAATTTAAACGGTTTATCGTACAAGCTTTTGCTCTGATTATTATTATGTATTAATTAATTGATTTATTATTCGCTAATCTGTCAACTAGGGACCACGTTAAGTTTCATTATACATTCTGGCGTTTACTCAGTTTTCGATTGACCCGGTAGGTTTTAATTACCTCGCTGTGTCGATCAGGGCGTTCATCCGACCACTTTGCACCAGTTGTTCGCATCACCTCCCGGAAAGCCACAAAAGTCACAATGCTTTTTCCTGAAATGGTCTCGTTTGTGCGCATCATATGATTGTAAACCTATTTCTTCGAGGTCTCCCTTGATGTTAACGGCAGACTCCATGGCTAACTGGTTGGCATGATAGCCTTTTTAACGGGTTCGATTCCCTACTGGGTAGAGGATTTTAACCTTAGTTGTTTAACGCTCTAACCCGAAAACAAGGTTCTTACGTCGTCTTCAACAAAAGTAATCATCCTATAGGAATGGCCCTCTCCTCACAGACTCGCAGATCGCCCAAGGATGTCAACTCGTAAGATCTGCACCAAGCCTCTCCGGATGCCATATTCATTATATTATTTTTATTTTTATTATTATTATTATTATTATTATTATTATTATTATTATTATTATTATTATTATAAGGATATGAACAATTTCCATCATAGTACTGTATTGTTTTTCTAACTATAATTGTATTCATTTCATTATAGGTTAATTCAGTGCATTGATTTATTAAAACAATTCCAAGTAAGATTACTATATCATATTCACTAAACAAATCGTATGGAGAAGAGCTTAATATATATTCCAATATTCCTTAGCAAAATCTCGTAGATACGTACCTGTGTACTAATCTAATAATGAGTCTTCAATCTCTTCGGTTATAAACTTTCTAAACATTGCTTTATTAGAACGATTCCAATGATATGAATAATTTCTCCATCTTATATTATTTTGTTCAAGATTTTCTGTTCTATATTTTCATTCTCTCTAAGTAGTGGTAAATGTATTTAATGGCAAATGTATAGTGAGTTCATTCTTAATATCTGGAAATGTATCATTTTCCTTCTTTGTGCAACATATAATGATGTATATCTTGTATTTTCAATGCCCTTTTAAAGAGATATTCTGCATTTTGAGTGCTTTCCTAATTAAGAAAATTGTGAATTACTTATTTCTACACTCTGTGTACTTGCTTCATCACCACGCCCATTTCTTTTGATGGATTAAAGCATGGATTCAAATAAGGCGGCGCAACAGCCACTCTATAGCCTTCCTTCTAGCTCGTTGATTTATAGTCATCCTAAGGGTCGGCTTTACAATCTTTATAGGACAAGCTAAGAGAGCAATACCATCTTACTGACACACAGGGATGATGCAAAACTTTTTTGAAACATGTATACAACCAATTTTGACCTGTGATTCGTCTGTAGTTTCTTATGAAGGCAGTCGTGTTTGGAATCCTTGTCATTGCCAGTACGGTATTAGAAATGGATCGTCATATCTCATTGGTTCGTACCGTATTCTACGAAAAATGTTAGGACTTGTTGATTATGGTAAAGATCGGTAGTACAGTGAAAGCTCCAAGCTCAATGTGTGTAATTTAAAGGTATATATGTACAGTATGTTTCTATATATGTATTACAGAATTATTTCGTACCTATAACAATAAGTATTTAAGTAGTTGGCATTCGTAGTCAGGCTCCATGGCTAAATGGTTAGCGTGCTGGCCTTTGGTCACAGGGGTCCCGGGTTCGATTCCCTGCGGGGTCGGTAATTTCAACCATCATCGGTTAATTTCGCTGGCACGGGGACTGGGTGTATGAGCCGTCTTCATCATCATTTCGTCCTCATCACGACGCGCAGGTCGCTTGCGAGCATCAAATCAAAAGACCTGCACCTGGCGAGCCGAACATGTCCTCGGACACCCCCGGCACTAAAAGCCATACGCCATTTCATTTTCAGTTGGCATCCATATAAGGAAATCAGGTTTCAAAATGCCCAGAGAGAATTGTTGTTTAGAAAAATGAAATTAATATTTGTAGCACAAAATTTAATATCGGATTATTTAAGGCCGATGACCTACCGTAGATGTTAGGCCACTTTAAAAATAATAATCATCATAGGCTAATTTATTTAGTAAGTCCCCTTAATGTACGTTTCAGGAAGACATTTCACCGTTGCGCGTGAGAAAACCGCTCCCTGTTAATATTTTGGAGGAATACATATCTAAAGTTAAAAACTTCACGGTTGTTCCGTATTGAACAGAGAATCACACAAGTAATTTTAATGTAAGGAAATACACCTTTTCAATACATACAAAGCTGTTGCACATAAGTTATGCTACAACATTTTTATTCTCATGAAGGTACCGGTTTCGACATGTTTTCAATATCATCAGCCTTTCGTAAAACCAAGCAAGAGAATAAATTCACATAATATAGCTATATTATGGCAACAATATACACACACTAGGTAAAATTTGTACAACATAAGACTATTATGCCGCCAACGCTTAGCAGTCCTCATATATTTTATATAACCTATAAGGCTGACTATGACATTGAAAACATGTCGAAACCGGTACCTTCATAAGAATAAAAATGTTGTAGTATCACGTATGTGCAACCGCTGTACATATGTTATGAAGAGTGAGAATTCCTTGAAAATATTCCCACAATATTCAACCTTAGATGGCAGAACGTTACCGTCAAAATTTTTAAGCCAGAATAGTGGCTTTTTGCATGTGAAATGACGGTTTCTCTATTCTATAATAGTTTTATTAATAAATGCACGTAAACTGCTTGCAATGTGGGCTGCGGACCGCGAACAATAACTTGGAGCAGTAGCTGGACTAACGAGTAGACATCTGCCTCGACAGAAGCATAGTCATGACCTGCATTTACTCGTGATAGGGACAATCCTACCATTCGTAAAAATAGATTTAACAATCTCATCCATTTCAACTTTGTTGTTCTTTTGCAGGTGAACCAGGGCGGGACGGAACACCTGGAATTCCGGGAAACCCAGGACCCCCAGGACCTCCTGGAAAGTCAGAGTTTGCTAATTATGACGTAAGTGCCTCATTGTTTTGCATGTAAAGTGATTGAGTTGCAGCCTGTTATGTCTATAAGTATGAGTTTAATGTTGTCGTTTTTTTAACACTGATTTAGGACGGAAGGCATCTCGAGAACATTTCTGTTATCACCAGTCCTGTGTGAGTCGATATATGTTTCAGTTAATTTTATGAATTTCAGCATGTTGAAAATGAGTAGAAAGTAGCGTCATGCAATCTTTTGCATATTCATTGCAAAAGATTTGAAGCTTGAAGTCAACAAAACTGTATACGCATACATGTTTCCACTTTGATGTTAGTCTGAAAATTAATCAACACATATGGTATTTGTTTCTTCTTTCCTTCTCCTTTGTTGAGTACCTTACCATTCTAATAGTGACATAGATGTTACATAATGTATTACTACGTAGAAACTATAGAAGACTCAAATCATGATCCTTTCCGATGATCGTAAGCAGACTGTGGCAGATTCCTTTACTAAAATCTCACGCTTAGGTTATGCATACAACTTCTTCGTGTAGTCGAGATTTTCTATAGTAAATTTGGAATATATGTGCGAAAACAAAAGCTGCAATAAAAGCCCCATCTCCTCAGATTACGGGCGCGTAAAAGAAATTCTGCAGGGCAGAAGTTGCCATCTCGCATTCTCAGATAAACATAACAGTTGTTAATGAGACGTTCGAATCGATAATGTAATCATTTTCCGAGCAATATAATTAATGTACATTGTATGGTTCGGAATTCGTGATTGGATGTTATTATATAATATATTGATTGTTGTGACCTATATCTGACACTAAAAATTAAAATGTTAATATAACTGAAATATTTAAAATTGAAATGGATCTAATGGAAATCATACCTGGTAAACAATGGTATTCTGCGAGGATAACAAGTTTAAGGATCGTGGCATAAAAGACTTTTCGTTTTGAAATGAAAAATGTTCCTTTCATTCTTTCTCTCTTTCTAGAATACTTCAAGTAAATCGTTTTTCCGTACAAGGAAATATACGAATATAACTAACACTGCGTAAAAAATTCTACAGTTGCTGACTTATTGCTCACTTGATGATCGATAACCTGAAGGTGCCTGTTGTTGTTCTTATAATTCACTTGCAGACAAATACTTTGAGGTTACGCCAAATTATTCTGCTCTCTGTTTATGTTATATTGGCAGTTTGCACAATTTTTATACAGAAAATCCAGCTTTTTCCCACCATGAGACAAATCACGAACTAATCTCTCTCTAGAGAAGAAAGGGGTCGTGTTCGTTTCCATAGCGACAATCGCTTCAGATTTATCACCTTAGACATATGATACTAACTCCAGAAAGACTAGCTTAACCCCAGGGCGGCAGCTTTATTTTGATCTATATACTGCCCTCTTTATCATCATCCTCCCCTTTACCAACTTTCAAATAGCACTTGGGGACTACAATTTTCATTTCCTCGTTAGTCTTGAGTAGGAAATGAACTTGCCGGAATCTAGGAGATGGACTAGGGTGGCAGAAGTGAGCTCTTTTCCTTTTGTGTACGCTCGGCATGCGGAATACAGTTTACATTTGACATCCTTACTGTAATCTTTTTTAAGATTAACATATTCTTCATTTATAGAACATTAAGCAGGTTAAGGAGAGGGATAGTTGGATGGAATTTATCGATAGTTAACATGCAAACATTGAACTTAATGTTGATGTCACTATCGCCGGGTTCAGTTGCTCAGTCGTATGAGGCGCTGGCTTCCTGAGGCCAAGTTGGCAGGTTCGATCCTTGGTCAGTCCGGTGATATTTGAAGATACTCAAATAAGTCAGCCCCGTGTCGGTAGATTTACCAGCACGTAAAGCAACTCGCGTGGGACAAAATTACGGCTCCTCGGCATTTCCGAAAAGCGTAAAAGTATTTAGTGGTACGTAAAGCCAATAATATTATTCATATCGTCATTTTTCGAGTGTTCGGGTGCACGGTTAAATGATTAGCGTGCTGGCGTTTGGTCGCAGGGGTCCCGCGATCGATTCCCATAATTGAAGCGATGCGCTGAAAAGGGATCTAACCAACATTTTTTTTCTGAAAGTGAGGTTTCATCGGAATAAGGATCTATATAGACGTTCCTGCATAGTGGAGTAGTCATGTGGAAGAATGTGTAACTTGGTTGCTGTGCTAGAGGGTGGAGAAATTCTGTTTCGCGCAGAAAAGGGATCTAACTCCAGTTCCTGATGGCGTTTTTCACAATTAACTCATAATAGAGATTTCGGTTATTAGACTCCTATTCGGTGCATCGCTTCAATTGGTTAATTCTGCTGGCAAAGGGGCTGGGTGCGTGTGTCTTCTTCATCATAATTTCCTCGGCATCAAGACGCGCAGGTTGCCTACGGGAGTCAAATCAAAAGACCTGCATCTAACAAGCCGAACTTGTCCTCGGACACTCCCGGCACTAAAATCCATATTATACGCCATTTAATTTCATTGTTCGAGTAAGAATTCTGAAACTTAAGAGACATTCGACGTAAAGTCGAAGAAAAACGGCAAGGTACAAACATGGGCTTATTAAACAGTCGAGATTTTCTCCTGATGACACAGAGCATATTTCTCTCCGAAACGTAAAGAATTTCAGCTTATTTTCTTCACACGGCAAAAGCCCAAAAGCCTGTATCATGTCTATAAGTACGGGCCGTGAAAGCATCAATGGCAACATTAAAAGTCTTTATTTTTATTTGTATTTATTTATTCAAAAAATCCATACAGAGTTTTACTCCATTTTTAGACTCTGAATTATATGAAATGAACAAATCAAAACCAGGTTAAGAATATACCGCAATACTATTACAACATGAAAAGAGGAACCGCTAACTTAGCCCTCAGTACAAAATAAATGAAACTATTTAATAGGCAACTTGGCAAATGATCCAAAGTAAAGAAACTGTTAAGAAACCTGTGACTTTAGGTTACTTAACAAAAGCAAAGAAAATAAGGCAATCTCATTAATAGTTGCAAGCTCTCACCTGGTGTTGATCCGCATTTTATCTGAACGAGTCAGCTTGTCTGGTATTACAATGTACCACTACAAGCTGTCTCTATCAAAACATTACATTGCGCTGAGTTCACGTCCCTTCTTCCTGTTGTACTTCCTCTTTAAATTCCGGACCGCCTAAGCGCTTACATAATCACTTCTTGCACCTTCAAAGCATGCTAATCTACACATTGTCATAACCCTAACCACTAGACTATGATACCCTTTCTTTCACTTTTCTTTAACATAATTTTTTCACTGCACTTAAAAATTGGTTCAAGTTCCCCTCGTTGTTCCACTCTTTCGAAACCCACGCTAGAATTTTTTGTTCTTCACTTTGTCTGCACATCTCTTGCTGCTTAGCACTTGGAAACTTTACCCTTAACTTCTCTGTTTCTGGGCAATAACCTACTGAATTTCGGTCATCTGTCTTGTTCCCACCCAAAATACATTGTGAGATTTCTTTACTGCTAATCCATCGCTTGTTTTATATGACCCCAAGAGCCACCATATTAAAAAACCCTTTCATCCTTCTATCCCCATATCTTATATTTATCTTGGAGACTTGGAACACCTTATGAAGTAAACTAAGCGAAACTCTATTCCTGCATTCTTCTATCAGTCTTTACATTTGTACATCCTTAATTCTTGCTATCAGAGCTCTCTGGCTACTACTTCCTTTTCCCTTCCACATCTCAAGCCAAATATAACCCATCCGCACACTCTCGACATAGGTTTTAATTTTTGACAACCAGCTCTCTGCATACATACCTTTCAATTGCTGTGTGTAAGCTTCTTGCAGCACTAAACCACCCTCCCCTCTTTTCAGTCGCATCCAGTAGTTCGGTACCCTTCTAAGGCATTCCACTTTTAAATACACTCCCACATTTGCTGTACACTGTGGTAATCTCATAATTGGAAATGAAAACCTACAACCTGTTTTCCAGTCTTAGACCGGGTCAAGAATGTAATGAATGAAACATATATAGGCTGGTATTACAATGGGGTCGCCACTCCCAAGGTGATTATTAATGACTGATAGATGCAATGAAATGATAATGGAGAGTGTTGCTGGAATGAAAGATGACAGGGAAAACCGGAGTACCCGGAGAAAATCCTGTCCCGCCTCCGCTTTGTCCAGCACAAATCTCACATGGAGTGACCGGGATTTGAACCACGGTATCCAGCGGTGAGAGGCAGACGGGCTGCCGTCTGAGACACGGAGGCTTAATCTCATAATTATTTTACTAAATTAGAATTTCATTTAAGATATCCCTTTTTTCTAGTCCCCATAATTCTGCTCCATATGATATAGTACAAACGTCTATAACACTAATCTCAGTATCTTATAATTTATCTCCAGGTATTTTTCCTCTAAGATTTTAACCACATAAAGTGCAGCAATCCCTCTCCACTTTGCTCTCTTTATATGAATATCCCATCCCCCTCTTCTATTTAACAGCACTCCTAGATATTCTAACTTATCTACTACTTCTATGCCCTGTCCCTGTACCATCCATTTCCCTTCATTTTTCCTCCTTCTATTCGTACGTATAATTAGCACCTTCAATTAATGGCTGTTAATTTTAGTGCCCATTTCCTACCGAACTCCGACAACTCCTTCAAACTTATTTGTAACCCCCTCCTGTTAATGTCATTAGAATGACATCGTCTGCGAATATCAATACTGAGATCCTTAGTTTGTGTACTACTGGCACTACCTATTTTTCACCTCCGTGCCCTTCCGGGATGTAATTAATGAATAATAAACCTAACATCGGCGATAGTTTACATCCCTGTTTTAACCCAATCTTGCAGTCTATCGGCCAACTAATTAGATTTTCTTCTAGTTTAGTATAACGCCTAAATCGCCCGTATCATCTTCCTTGAGATTCCCAACCTACCTCATTTTCCTATCAGCGCTTTTCTGCTCACCGTATCAAACGATTTTACAAAATCTCTGGCCGCTACGTAAACACAGCCTCTTTCCCTGCTTAAGTATTTTTCTATTATCATCTTTACTGTCATAATGTTATCTGTTGTCCTCCTTCCCCTTCTAAATCCACCCTGAATCATTGATATTAGCGAATACTTTTCGGTCGAAACCCTTAACCTATTTGTCAAAACCCCTGTGTAGTACTCAGTGAGTCTAGTAACATTATACCTCGGTAGTTGCACGGCAATTTTTTTTCCCTTTCTTTTTGTAAATTGGGCAAATAATTCCACATTCCTACTCTTTAGGTATTTCATCATCGTTGAAGATCCTGTTATGTAATTTTACTATTCCCTCCCCAACTGTCTGTATTTGCTTATTTATTTCCAAAATAAATTGTTTATACCATTTCTGCCCCCCGCCGTTCTGCTCCTAAATCTACCTACCATATCCTGTACTTCCTCTATTGAGATTTCTTTATCGAGTTCATATACACTAACTTGTATATTTCTCCATGCTCCCCTCATCCCATCCTCGAACTTCCATTTGTCCTTCTCGTCTAATAATTCGCTGAAGTATATCACCCACTGGTCATAATCCATCCTTGCTTTGTCATACGTACCTTTTTCCTCCTTTATTATTTTTTCTTATTCTTTCCCAAACTGAATGGAGGAGCGGAAAGGAATTGGCCACCCTACCGCACGTAAACTCCGGCTCAGGAACACCTCTGCGGAGGTTCGGTCCTACCTTCGGGCAGAATAACCCTTACCTACCTTTCCCAAACTCTCTCCGCTTGGTTCAACCTGCATTCTCTATTAATTAACTCCGTTTGTTGCGTTGTCCATAGCTTCTTCCTCTCGTCAATTTTAATTTTGTACTCTTTCCTTAATCTACAGACAGCTTCTCTTTCTTCATTCCCTCCGGTTTTTCTATATTCTTTTAATGCCTTCATCACTGAACTCCTTAATACCTCGCATTTCTTATTATACCATCCTCCCCATCTCTCCCTTTTCTTCACTTACCTTGCTCTATCCTGCAACCCTCTTTATTGGGTGTTCAATTAGGTCCAAGACTTTTTCGATATTATTTCCTTTCAAAGCTACTTCCCATCCACATCTGATTAACTGTAGCTCTCTTCCATATGGTCAACTAGTTTTCGTTTTGTATTCTCCGCCCATTTGTATTTAATATAGCTGTAACCCTTAACTAAAATCCTCTTTGTATCTCCCTCCCTTTCTTCTCCTACACTTGTTCCTATCCTCATCCCTACCAGTGCATGGTGTGATTCCAGCCAATCTACTATCTCTATCCTTTTTATTTTCCCTAACGTATCTTGGAAACACATTACTAAGTCAGTAACACTTCCACCTGTGCTGTAATATATGTCAGTTTACCTTCTCGATCCCCCTACCAAAAACCAATTTAAAGTATAGAATTTTTCTGCCTCACAAAATTCCAGGAGCTTTCCAACGTAGTTATTTCTTTCCTTATCTTTACTTGTTCTTTGTACCCTCAAGTCCATAATATATAAGTAATAACAATAACAACGTAAACGTTTCTACCTTTTCAATACTAAAATATATTCACAAAATTATAAATTACACGGTACTAGTTTCGACCCATCTAGGGGTCATCATCAGCCGTATTGGAGCAAAGATCACTTTTGGCGAAATCCTAAGAAAATGTTATTTTAAAGAATAACAAGTGAAATGAGATGTTATTATGGTAATAGTTAATAATACAAGGAATATACATACTAAGAGGTTTTTAACAAAGAATAAAGTATAAATGGGGTGTTGTAAAAATTATAATCATGGAAATCAGTAAGTTCTTGTATTGAAATGACATATATAAAATTATATATGGCTTAGGAAGAGGGCTTAAGGTGGGGCTGAAGGGTGCGGGAGAAAGTGCAATTGTCTTGGAAAAGTACCTTTGATTAAATTTAGGATTGAGTTTAGGTTGGCTGCATTATTGTTTCTGAGAAAAGTGATAAATAGATCGAAGAGTATGTTGGGTTTCTCTGAGATTTCATTGAGATTGTGACTGGCATTAAAGTATTGGTCTAGGTGTATGTAGTAATTTTCCATTATGTTGAGTAAAGGGCCCTTGTTTGCCAATACGAGGATGTCCATGTCTTGTTCAATATTGGTGAAATTATGGTTATAATCTTGCATGTGTTGGCCGATGGCTGAAAACCTGTTGTATTTTATTGCGTTAGTGTGCTCGTGGTATCTGATAATGAAGTTTCTCCCGGTTTGCCCGATGTAGGTTTTTTACAGGTGGTACATTTGATCCTATAAACTCCTGATTTTAAAAAAACTGCTGGTCTTGTTGATGTGTGAAGTATTGTATAAAACGTTCATGTTCTTATTGTTGGTTTTGAAGGCTATTTTAACGCCTTGTTTCTTAAAGATGTTGGTTAACTTGTAGATATCATTGTTGAACGTGAAGGTGGAAAATGTTAGAGGTTTGGTTATTTCTTTTTTGAGGGTAGTTTTTGGGCAATGTTTGTGTTTATTGATTATCCTTTCTATAAAATGATTGCTGAAGCCGTTGAATTTTGCGATTCCGCGGATTGTGTTGAGTTCGTTTTTTTAGATCTCTATTGGACATAGGTATGCTGAAGGCTCTGTGAACTAGGCTGTTGTATGTGGCTCGTTTGTGGGACTGGGGGTGCAATGAATCTTGGCGAATGGTGGAGGCTGTTTGAATGGGTTTTCTGAAAATTTTATAACTGAAAGAATCTGAGTTTCTAGTGATGGTTAAATCTAGAAAGTTGATTTTTTGATTTGATTCGGATTCTAGTGTGAATTTGATATGAGGATCAATATTGTTGAGTCTTAAGAGGGTGGTGGGTGCGTTAATTGATTTCTCATTCATGATTTCAACCGGATCACTCCATCCACTCTTTCGATATTGTAAACATGTACCCAAGCATACAAGTATCAAAATTAATTCCGATAATTTTAAACAATTGAAACAAAAACAGCCACTTAAGCAAACTAGAGATACAAGACTTTATCACAATATTAAAACTTATCATCGACAATAACTTCTTCACTTTTGACAATGTCATATATCAACAAAATGGTTTGGCAATGGGGTCACCGGCCTCAGGTATCTTAGCAGAAATATACCTGGACTTCCTCGAATACACCAAAATTGACAACGAATTCGAAAACATTCTCTTTTGGGCCAGATATGTCGACGATGTCCCACAAACGAGCCACATACAACAGCCTAGTTCACCGAGCCTTCAGCATACCTATGTCCAATAAAGATCTAAAAAACGAACTCAACACAATCCGCGGAATCGCAAAATTCAACGGCTTCAGCAATCATTTTATAGAAAGGATAATCAATAAACACAAACATCGCCCAAAAACTACCCTCAAAAAAGAAATAACCAAACCTCTAACATTTTCCACCTTCACGTTCAACAATGATATCTACAAGTTAACCAACATCTTTAAGAAACAAGGCGTTAAAATAGCCTTCAAAACCAACAATAAGAACGTGAACGTTTATACAATACTTCACACATAAACAAGACCAGCAGTTTTTTTAAAATCAGGAGTTTATAGGATCAAATGTACCACCTGTAAAGAACCTACATCGGGCAAACCGGGAGAAACTTCATTATCAGATACCACGAGCACACTAACGCAATAAAATACAACAGGTTTTCAGCCATCGGCCAACACATGTAAGATTATAACCATAATTTCACCAATATTGAACAAGACATGGACATCCTCGTATTAGCAAACAAGGGCCCTTTACTCAACATAATGGAAAATTACTACATACACCTAGACCAATACTTTAATGCCAGTCACAATCTCAATGAAATCTCAGAGAAACCCAACATACTCTTCGATCTATTTATCACTTTCCACAGAAACAATAATGCAGCCAACCTAAACTCAATCCTAAATTTAATCAAAGGTACTTTTCCAAGACAATTACACTTTCTCCCGCACCCTTCAGCCCCACCTTAAGCCCTCTTCCTAAGCCATATATAATTTTATATATGTCATTTCAATACAAGAACTTACTGATTTCCATGATTATAATTTTTACAACACCCCATTTATACTTTATTCTTTGTTAAAAACCTCTTAGTATGTATATTCCTTGTATTATTAACTATTACCATAATAACATCTCATTTCACTCGTTATTCTTTAAAATAACATTTTCTTAGGATTTCGCCAAAAGTGATCTTTGCTCCAATACGGCTGATGATGACCCCTAGATGGGTCGAAACTAGTACCGTGTAAGTTATAATTTTGTGGATATATTTTAGTATTGAAAAGGTGGAAACGTTTACGTTGTTATTATTATTACTTATATATTATTATCAGTTCAGTACGAACCAAAAACATGAAATTCATAACCCTCAAGTCCATCTCAACTTCTTTACTAAACATTGGGCATTGTTCACCTATTACGGCATTCCAGTCTCAAAGTAATAGTATTCTATCTTCTTCAAACTTCCCACTAATAATACTGGTTTCTAATAATAAATTCTCAATAAACTTATCATTAGCATATGGAGATCCCTTGGGGTGAGAGTAAACACAAGCCAAGCATACCTTTTATCTCTTCCCTTCTCCTTCCTTAACCAAATCACTTAATCCAAATCGCTTTTCAATATTCTCTACTAAATCACTGATCTCTTTTTTTATTTAACACCAATATTCCTCTGGGCGTTTGTCCCTTATTACACTGTTTTTAGTATCGTATCGTATCATATCGTATCGTATCGTATCGTATCGTATCGTATCGTACCGTATCGTATCGTATCGCATTGCATCGTATCATATCATACTTTCTGATAGACCATTATAATTGAGACGTCTGTGGTTCCCCGTTCGTTTGAGTTGCGCTATATCCATCAATAAGGCACAAGGATAATCGCTTAAAGCTGTAAGGCTCGAACTTCGGAAACCGTACTTCTCGTATGGTCAACTATACGTGGGTTGTTCAAGAGTTGGAAAGGCAAACACACCGTACATCATAGCTCCAAATGGAAGGACACTTAAATATTTTATCCGGAAGTTCTCTAAAAAAGGAAATGTTCTTGTATTCAATATGGTCTTTTATATTATTTTAATATTATTTGTACCATCCCCAACCGGTTTCTTAAGCAGTGAAAATAACAATATAATTTAAAATAATGTAGTTCATACAATTTATGTAAAAACGATGTGTGAAAATAAATATAATGCTTTTTATTTTGCTTTTAAATAAATGGTTTAGAACATCTAACGGTTAAATTAATAAACGCGGGCGAAGCCCCGGGTACATGCTAGATAATAATAATTTCTATACGTTACTAGATGCTTGATACTACCAATAATGTTTTGTTATCAAGTACTACGTGGTTTTTGCATGTGATCCGAGTCTGCAATTAAGTATATAAATAAAATTACAATCTTGTCGGAACACTTCATTTTTTTCCACGTTCTGGACTTCGTTTCCTTCTTCTGTTAGGTATACAAGTGTTGAAAGTTGGCTCAGTTCAATTTTTTTCTTATCTGTTTTTTGTTTGTTTGTTTGTTTGTTTGTTTGTTTGTTTGTTTGTTTGTTTGTTTGTGTGAACATCACGGAAAAACAGCTCCACTGAATTTCTCCGTACTTGATTTTTATGTTTAGGGATATCCAGAGATTACACTAGGATATTTTTTATTTTATTAGCACAGAGCGTCTTACTATATTAAAAGTAACAAAACGGGAAATGTCAAATTTCTCCACTAATGTTAGCAAACGTCAATAAGCTGTACATTATAAGAGATGCGTAAAATATAATTCCGTTCATGATTTTATGCGTTACTTAATAATAATAATAATAAGAAGAAGAAGAAGTAGTTTAAGGATTCATTACCACCAAATAAGGAAGAAATTAGGGAAATCATTAAGCAAATAAAAAACAACAAATCTCCTGGGTAAGATTCAATTACTGCAGAGTTATTCAAATTTGCAGGTGAACATATAGTGGAAAAACTAGAGGAACTACTGTATTCGCTTTTATTTAGAAAAAAAATAAATACCAAGTGATTAGAAGAATGCACTCATTCATCCCTTACACAAAAAGGGACCAAACTAACGTCAACAACTACAGAGGTAACTCCCATCTTCCTTTAGCATACAAAATCCTATCCAAAGCATTGCAGCGGAGGCTTGAAACACATCTAGATAAACAAATTGGTGAATACCTCGCAGGGTTCAGGAAAGGGCGTTCATATGCTGAAAGTCACTTATAAAAATGAGAAATCAGAAGAGGACAATCATAACCTTTGTTGATTTCAAAAAGGCATATGATTCCATAGAAGGTGGAGTGCTCATGAATGTTCTGCAGGACTTTGGACTGGATTAGAAATCTCTGGCCATAATTCAACAATCTCTTACAAACACCTTTTATAAAGTCAAATTTATGGGCGAACTCTCAAATCCGTTTGAGGTAAAAATGGGTTTGAGGCAAGGATACAGCCTTTCTCCACTACTCTTTAATTGCATTTTAGAAAACGTTATTAGGGAATGGAGGTAGAGAATGACTGAAAATGGAATGAAGAATGGGGTAAAGATAGGTTGTGGAAAAAATTCGATGATGTTAGACTGTCTTGCCTTCGCAGACGACGTCGTTCTTATTACAGACAACCGCCAAAGAAACAAGCTGAAGAACTACAATATGTTGCAGTCAAAACAGGGTTAAGAATCTCCTTCGAAAAAACAGCATTCATGGATTCTATAAAAAAGGCACACGGACAGACTTCTTACACTGTATGGAAATATCCAGCGTGCGCAAAATTTAAATACCTGGGAGAAATACTCACCCCCAATGGAGATGAAAATGAGGGATTAAAGGAGAGAGTGAGAAGGATGGAGCTGGCATTCAGACTATGTCATGACACCTATAAGTCCAAGTCTCTCTCAATTCAGGCTAAGTTAGAACATTACTGTACAGTGGTTAGAATGGATTGACTTTATGGAGCAGAAACTTTGACGAGGATGGCTGACCCAGTCCTTGAAAACAGAGAAAGAAGATTCTTACGAAAAATCTTACGCCCAAGAAAGTCGACAAGTGAGCCAATCACATTCCAGTTAAGATCGAATTTGGAGCTCTACAAGACAGTAGAATAAATCACGACTATGATGAGGGAAAGGAGACTGACGTTTTATGGGCATATCAAAAGAATTAACCCTGAGAGATTGGCTAACAGGATACTTCTTCTGCAGGAAAGGTGGAAAAAATAAGCGGGATGGCTTACACAGGTGCACAAAGACTTGGCAGAAATAGGTATCAAGGAGGAGGATATAAAAGGAAGGACATCATTTAGGAAGTAGTTTGCCGGAATGAGGAATGCGTCTGGAAAGCAACACGCGAAGCCACGGAATATCTCGTTGGAAGAGTAAGCAAGAAGAAGTCAAAGACTCAAGAATCTTTGGCGAGAGTGTAAAGAGAAGGGTATTAGTCTGCGTGACAGAAGGAAGATTTTGTAAACGTGGCCCACAGGTGGCCGTATCGATAAATAAGAATAATAACAGTAATACTATGGATATATCGGCAGAGAAAAGGTAACGGCTACGAAGGGCGTGAGAATGAAAGACTCCTAAATACCGTCAGGGTCGAAAGAGAACATTTGTTCACCAAGGGTGGAATAACTATAGAATAATACATTTTCACCATCTCCAGAAGTAGGCTACTTGTTTCTTGTGCAACCTGCACACAACAAAAATTACTAAAAAATCAAACCCAATGGTGCAACAACCCCGAAGTGCCATGGCCTACCAATCGACCGCTGCTCAGTCTGAAGGCCTGCAGATTTCGAGCTGCCATGCGGTCAGCACGCCGAATCGTCTCGGCCGTTTTCTTGGCTTCCTAGACCAGCGAGAGCTGGTCGCACTTATACTATGTACTTCCAGCTTTTTGGTCGAAATAGGAAGAGAAAGCCACAGATGTGTTTCACTACGCAGCTAGAAATTTTCGTAAAATTTCAGGAACAAGAATACGTACTAATTTCTTTAACGTGATTTGAAGTCTGTTGTACACATAGGTGGTACCCCGGGAAATGTATCCAAATCTAGGGTAGTTCGTCTTACTAAAGGATATTAAATATTTCTACTCTTAGTTTTCTTTTCTTCTGTTTTCGCTATTGGAACCAAATTTCTAAACTGATACTGTGCCCGTGCTTCACTGCATTTTACTTTTGAACCTTAGAGTATAATAGTCTTTCATTCCAGCAACACTCTCTACTATCATTCCATTCCATGTGTCAGTCATTTATCATTGCTCCAGAGGATTGCGACAGGCTTCGGCAGCCGGCACGATTTCCTATCCCGACCGCTAGATGGGGGCTTCATTCATTCCATCTCTGACCCAGTCACTGATGGGAAAACAGATTGTAGGTTTTCCTTTCAGTATAATAGGATTGAATACCGAGAAAACGGTTGACTGACAACCACTTTACCTTTCTATTGTGATTGATGGTGTCTTTCTATTATATATATTATCGATGAACTCATCAAACAGTCATAATACTAGCTCCAAAGGCTTGGATACGCTTATTAATTACGTTGTTTTCTCTACATGCCGCTTATCAGCCCAGCTGGAAACCAAGAACCGTATTTAAGGTAAGTCTATTATATACGATTGAAATTCGTAAGCTTTCATATAAATATAAATATTTATGAGATTATTGCGTTTCATTATTTTATAAATCTACATGTATTTTAGTTACTGATAAAAGTAAGGTATTTTCTGAGAGATATGTTGTTCAGGAAAACTTAAATGCCGTTCGTTCGTTCGTTTGAAATGTGGTTTATACATGTGCCGAGGATAAAAATGAAATTTTGATGAATGGAAATAATCCTTACTAGGAATACAGTATAACGTTTACTCAAGGATAGATAAGCGATTCAAAATATCTACATTTAAGAAATTGTATGCAATTTTGGAAGTTCAGTCTTACGGGCCGGGTTGAATGGCTCATAGGATAGAAGTGATGTCTTTCCCATTCCGTATTGGTGGGTTCTATCCTGGATCTTTCTGGTGGTATTTGAAGGTACTCAAATATGCCAGCTTTGTTGATGTAGTTTTAACAGCAGAGAATCTCCTATGGGACAACATTCCGGCATTTTGGCGTTTCTGAAAAACATAAATGTATTAAGTGAGACAAAAACTAACAGCGTTATAATAATAATTATTGGTAATATTGTGACTGGGCATTTAACTTAACCCTGTTCACATACTGTACCTTCGATCTGACCGGCTCCGTGGCTGAATGGTCAGCGTAGTCGCCCTCGTTTCAGAGATAACGGGTTCGATTACCGGCTGGGTCGGAGATTTTAATCTTAATAGTTATTTCCTGCCGCTCAGGGGCTGGGTGTGTGTACTAATAGTAACATACCTGGAACTCACACACCTCACACAACATTACCCTCCGCTACAAAAACACACAGCTCCCATACACGGTAGATGATGCCCTGCCTTACAAGGGCTGCATCAGGTGAGCCTAATATGTCCTTGGATTCTCCCTGCAATAAAAAGCCATAAGATATATAAATAACCTCTGATCTAATTACTGGGTAGTGTAGCAGACGAAGGTTGTTATGGTGTCCGCCACAAACACCACTTCTTTATAATACTTCGATATTAAAACTAAAAATAACAAAAATTAATTTGTATGCTTCCATTCCACGTTGCTGTCCGATATTGGATTCCCAGCAGCTGTGTGGTTTGTGGTTTGGACTTTTCGCTGGAATAAGCCAAGGTAGCTGGAGTGAGTCCATAAACAACAGGGACATTGTGTAGTGAAGGGTGATAACATACTTGTGACATCAACTAGGAATCCAGCAGGATCAACAGAACACATCTCTGTAGATCATACGATTGGATGGTAACTTAATCGTTTGAGGAGTGGTACTGGAAAATCTAGGGACAATCTCAAGACGTGAAGGTATCTAGTGAATCAGATATAACTTTGCCATTATGGGGAAAAGCAAACTACCCCACACAAGTATAATTGTCAACTATGCCCCGTCCAATGTACATTTAGAGACCTCGTTCAAACTGTCTCTGATTATTAGTTGGACTCCGTGTGACCGAATCATTTATAACTATAACTTGGTGTGCCGTGTATATTGTGATATGTAATGTGTAATTTATAACAGGTACTGTATATTGATGTGTACTGTTAATATTATATCAACGCTCTGACACGTAATAATAATAATAATAATAATAATAATAATAATATGGTTGGAGGTGGCCATCTTCGGAAGTATAAGCCAAAAGAACATACTATACTCGTAGAGAATGAATTTACTATAGTGTTCAGTAAATGGTATAAAGGGGATGCAATAAATGCACAGCCCAAAGTGAAGTGTCTTGCCTGGCAATAGCTGTATTATCCAGAATTTCAACTATAACAAAATGCTTTGTTCTCCTATTTCAGGATAACATCTACGTTTATGCTGGGGACATGAGTGTGAAATTCTTATCTTAAAACATAAGTTTATTTAGTCCTAGAGTCTGTAGTAGATGGGCTATGGACAAGTCTAGTCAACTTATTTTGCTTGATCTAAACTCACGTGAAAATCTACGAACCTTAGAGGAAGGCTGACTGAAATGTAATCAAGAAATTATAAAACAAGTCAGTTATCAATAATTTAAAATGCTCTTTCCATGATAGTTTGTCTTAAGTTGTACGTATGTAGTTAATAAATAACTACCCTCATATTAAAATTAAGGTTAATGTTTTGTTTATAGTATGTGTAACCTTTAAGGCCGAGTTTCGTTCTTTGTAAACCATACTTAATTTTAACAGTTTTTTATGGTATAATATCTCATAGTTCAGACTTCACTTTGCACAATGATATATAAATGTAACCCAAACTACTGTAATTACTCTCTAAGACATGAACTGAATTTAAATTCTGGTATAACCTTTTATGGTGGCTATCGTCCTGAAATATTCAGAGGCGGAAACTCGTGTCACTCATATAAAAACGTGTGTTGCTTCAGGAGCTGGGATCTGGCTTTGGACCATCATTAGGGCGCCCTGGAAGTCCTGGACCGAAAGGGGAACCAGGTCTGCCAGGAATCCCTGGAATTCCTGGAGGAAGAGGTGAGCCTGGAAGCAAGGGCGAACGTGGAGATCCAGGGCTGACAGGCCACAAAGGAGACAGGGTAAGTAGTCTGTACTGAAAGTTGTAAACATCACTCCAACTGTTCGGGTACACTTCTAGAGAGTGAACATTCATTTGCGTTATTTGTTCTTCATTCCAATATATCGCACCCCAAGAAGAAGACTGCCACAAGTCAAAAACAATCATTTTTTAGGAGAAGCTCTCAAAGGTTTGAATCAATAGAAAGAATGGTAATTAAGAATTTAGAATAGTGATACTTTTATACGATGGTACTCTGACATTCAGCATTACACCAGAACAATGCGTTTTGAATATATTATAATAGAAGTTCAGACATTTTAAGTTATACCCTCCTCAGTCCGTATGTAGCATATGCTCTACATGTGGTTTTGTCTACTTACAATAAAACAAAATAATTCAAGGAAAAAAGTAATAATGGTAGGAAAGTCAACTCTGAGTCCTGATGTAGCATATATGCTACACGAATAAAACAACTTAGTGAAACACACTAATTTTCTATGGTGAATTTTTTCAAATTATTTGAGCAAAATATAACGCATTGAATGCATCAACAGGCTCGGGACTGAAGAGGATGCGTGGAAAATTCGGCATACGGCAATTTTCTATTGAGCAATCGTGGGAGTGCCAACACTTACGGTCGAAGTGTTAATCAATAATTTAGCTGAATTCGTATTTTAACGAACATTTTGACTATTCTAAACCATACACTTGTACAATGAGTCAAAGCTGCAATGCTAATATTCTTTTAACAACATTGATTCTACTTAATTTATTTGTAAGTATGGATATGACTAAAAGATGTATAGGTCTTACAATAAATATATCTTTGAATTCTTATTCCTTGGGTAAGTCAAAATTTATTACGGTCAGCACTTAATGTAGATATGGCGCAGTTTTATAGCCAGATACCCTTCCTGAAGCTAACCCTACGTGTATTCACTCCTGCCCGTTTCTGTGATGATTGATAGTGTGGTGTACTGTACGTGTTAGAACACTCAATCCCAGAACTAGAGGAATTAACCATATTCAGCTAACATTGTCGAAGCGGCCAGGATTAGAACCTGGGGTCCTCTGAACCGAAGACCAGTACGCTGACCATTTGGCTAAGCAGCTGTACAATAAAGGCATCTTCGAATGCTGAACACGATTGTCAGAGATAGTTACATCACAGAATACCCAAAAGAAAACTACCAAAACTGATATGTGGCAATCTTCTAGTATTTATATTGCAACTTTCCTGTGATTAGAAAACTGAAACATAGGCCGCAGCAGCGATAAAAGCTCGTTTTGACATATGGCACTTTTCAGGACATAAACTAAACAAACCATTCGTATGTACGCAATAACTCAAAATCGAACTTTATTTACTTATGGCAGTTTTCTTCTTAGGGTTCAATATCTCTTTGACAGAATTTTAAATAACCACTATAAACGAATTTCAGAGGTTTTTCTAATCGCAGTTTCCCTATGAATATGATACATTGCGTCCAGTACAATTGATAATTATGCAGTTGGGGGTGTCACTCTAAATAAAATTATCATCCGTAGGCTGTAATACAGGTTTATTCTGATTTAGCGAGAAATTGTGTCATCTTGGTGAATGTTTGAGGTTTAATATAATGTTACAGTCGCATACAATTCTAAAGTGGAGTTATGAAGTTCTGCGATTGTGCAAGATTACGCCTATTGGAAATGTCCTGATTCAGAAAAACATTGTTCTCAAAAGGGATTTGCTTCAAAGATGTCATCTTTCAGGATACATTTAGTTCGATATATATTAGAAAATAACTGTAAAAGCTTTTCTTAAATAAATTTCTTAATGGTTTTTGAATCGACCGCAATTTAAAATGATGAACATGGATATCAGCACGCCACAAGAAACGAATAAAAATGGCAACAATTTAGTAATTTCACTAATATTCCAAAATCTAGTATTTCTGGTATAGATAAAGAGAGCATTATAACATATCCACTCTTAAAAGATGAATTATGAATATGCAGTATATCTGCCTGAGGAATGTGTTTTCGTTTGTCTGCTTCCTGGAAAAAGTTGCAAGCTGCTGTCATACGTAGAACTTACTTTATATTGACTAATTTTAATTTATATACGCGAAGGTCTTCAGCATTTGTGAAAGCTCTCTTCTATCTACTTTAGCCCTAAGAATAATCTGGGAATATGTTTAATTATTAATCATTCTTGAATTAACTTTATATCTGAGAGTAGTGGTTCCATTGTCTTTGGAGACCGTCGTGGTGTGGTGATTAGTATTCCGTAAACTTAATCATTGTTTCTCCAACTCAGGGTCATCAAGGTCCACCAGGAGCCCAGGGCTTCAAAGGCGAGCCAGGTGCTCGGGGAGTTGACGGACTACCCGGCTTTCCGGGTAAGAATGGCAGAGATGGAATGAAAGGTCAGAAAGGTAAGTGCAGTTTTCCACAATAGTTATGTTAATGCAATAATTGACATTCAAGAATAAAATGTAATATTTAACATTCATGCACGTATTAGAGGGTGCGGGAATTTTTTACTGCAGTACTATTTTTTAATTTCGTGTAGCTATTTCTAGCCAAGTGCAGCCCTTGTAAGGCAGACCCTCCAATGAGGGTGGGCGGCATCTGCCATGTGTAGGTAACTGCGTGTTATTGCAATGGTGGATAGTGTTATGTGCGGTGTGTGAGTTGCAGGTATGTTGGGGACAGCACAAACACCCAGCCCCCTGGCCACTGGAATTAACCAATGAAGGTTAAAATCCACGACCCGGCCGGGAATCGAACCCGGCACCCTATGAACCGAAGGCCAGTACGCTGACCTTTCAGCCAACGAGTCGGACACTTCAGTACTATGACCCACAGCAAAATATGGCTCACTGAAGTCCCAGTATCATTCATGGGTGTAGCAGCTTAGAAGCTGCTGAGGTATGCTGTGTAATTAGTAATGACATATGGAGTACGATTTGCCTGTCTGGATGTTATGAATGGTGCTCCTCATGTATAGTTTTATATGATTCTTATTTACTAAGAAACCTATGGCGCAACAGCCCCGGAGGGCCACGGCCTACCAAGCGACAGCTGCTCGGCCCACAGGCCTGCTGATTACTAGGTGTCGTGTGGTTAGCACGACGAATGCTCACGACCGTTATTCTTGGCTTTGAAGACCGAGGCCACATTCTCACCGTCGAACCTGCCCTCCGATCCGAGTAAAAATCTTTGACCTACACGCGTATCGAACCCGAGGCCACGGGGTAAGAGATAGGCAAGCTACCCCAACACCACGGGGTCAGCTGATTTATATTTACTACGATATGTAAATTTGATTTGAGACAATGTAATGAGCTTATATCTTTAGTTCTAGGGATAAAGAATATCAGTCAAAAGTAGCTGCATTTCAGAACATAATTTTAAAATTAAAAGCTATTACTTTTAGAGGGTTTGAAATGCCTACATCAACATATTTCAGAAAATTGTATTTTCATTTTTATTACATAATCGTTTTATTCTGCTGACTGTTGAACATTAAATCAGTGCTATGAAGACCCGATTTAATATGACTTCTACTATTACTTCCTGGCACGAAATAAATGTTTAAGACCAACTTCAACATGCAGTCCAGAGACGATGAATGAACTGGCCTGGTCAGCAATCGAGCCCATACTCTCTGAAACGAAGACCTCTATGCTGATGATTCGGCCAAGGGGCAGGACGATTTCTACGAATGCCTCCTCACTATACCAGGTGAACCAGTTGCCCTGTCCATTTTTGGAGACATCTAATTCAGTAATATTCGTTGGTCGTGATGGATAATATTCCTCTACTTGCTGAAATAGCGCTTTCTGGCCCTGTGAGAAAAACAATGGTAAACCATCTCATCATGCCTTGTACGCCTGTCACCGCCGTCTGGCATTACAATTTCACTATAACGGCGCTACCTTGGTTGTATTCGTTGAGGATCAAACCAGGCTCCAGACTAAATACTTAACAGACGGACATGACAAAATATTCTCTAAGCTCATCAAACACTAATGGGGACAAAATGACTCTTGTTTTATAAACTGTAACCCTTTGGCTCCAGCAGTTTCCATCAGTTACCTTGTGATAAAATTAACAGCTGGTGATGTTGTTAAGACGACTGAATTGTATGCTGCATATATGACAATGCCAAATGTTGTGAGAATATCTTCACACTTCTTCCCTCTCTATCCTGCTTCCCTAGCAGTGTTTCGAAGATTGCCACAAGACCTCACTGGCTAACAAGTGATAAGACCAATTTGCTTCAATTCGTCACTGCCTTGTCTTTACTTGACTGCGGAGCTGTTTATAGTTCAATTTTACCTTTGATGTTTGAACAAACTACAGTGGAGTTGTCACTATTTAATGCAGCCACTACATTTAACTCTGACCATAACTATGCTACTTCGGAATCTGAATGCCCCTAACTTCCTAACAGTCTTCACTTTAAATTGAAAGCCCTGCACTGGTTTGTAATTGAAACTACGATATTAACAGGCTGCGGGAAGGATGAATCTGTTTTTATTGTCCGTATTCCATTGATACCAGCTAATTTCCCCTTCGTATTTAAAAATTTGACGTTCACATTGTGTATGGCGGTAAATGAATCACATGGGCAGATGATGAAGGTTGCAGGTGTTGTCTTCCACTCGAGCTGCTTCTCATAGAGCCAAATACAGTATATCGTCGTTGCGCCTCGAAATACCATCGTGTGGCAATGTTGAGGGGAGAAATACTAACCCGCAGCACATACTGAAACACAGATGACAAAAACGTTCTGGTCAAAATGTGATGAGCTCATATATTTAAGACGAATGTAAACACAAATACCCACTCCCCAAGACGCTTAATGAACCAGACGGGGCTAAATTACCTGGCGCAGTGAGGAATCGAACCCGGGATCCTCTGAATCGAAGGCCGCTATGTTGATGATTCAGGCAGATGGTTCTTCATTGTATCAGCTGAAACAGCTGCCCTGTCCAATTTTGGAAGATGCGTAATCCAGTAATATGCGTTGGTCTGTGATTGTTAATATTCCTCTAATTGCCTCCGGTTATGGTAATAACTCGCAGTAATCATATCCTACAAAGCGCAGCATGAGATGAAGAACTCCGTTCCAAAACATATAACATTCTTTCAATGAGTTTTTGTACATTAATCTAAATAATGTCCAAGTTTTAGTTCGTGCCAGTGATTACGTAGAATAGAATGTGCTATTAACGCTTAAGACCACCGTACAGTGACATGACAGAACTACCGTATGAAACAGTGAAACGGAGGAGAATTTCACGCTAGATAATTTTGGTAAAAAGTGCCCTGCACATCCTTACCGTAGTTGAGTGGAAGATAAGTGTCGGAGTGCTAATCAGACCGGAGTAGGCTCAGCGTTTCGTGTTCCACATTTCATAATATTTCTACTTTTACAAGGACCTTCACTTTTCAAGGACACATTCTACTAGTAAAACACTAGTATGTTACTTAAGTTCGCTACAGGGTGTACGAAACCTCAACACAGGTCTGCGTACTTTCAACGCACAAACCGCAGTCTACAGGTATGTCAGCTATCGGCTTCATGGAGAAAAACATGTGTCTTTGATATATCCTCTGCATTTTTATTTACACTACCGTTATATGTTTGTTGTTAGCTCTGAAGAGAAATAAACGGAAATTAGAAATTGTCTGAGATTTCCTTTGATATTCATTTTGTACTATTTGCGTAATTAGCGGGATGGATGATCACAGGTAGAGTCTTAACAATGGGTAGAATAAAGGGCAGCTAGTTCATGTGGTATCCGTATATTGTTAACGGATGTTGTCGACCGAAAATTCATGATTCATTTAAATGGATTTATTAACATCATCACAATTTTAAATGGTAGTGGTTGTTTATATCTGAATTATACTATCATAGTTTGTTTACTTAAAAATATAATCCACCGCGTGATTAAGATTTCGACCATATTTTCGTATGAAAAAAGTAGAGAGCCACGTAGACGTTTTTCTGAATAATAGGGCTTATCTCTACCAAGATGGTATTTCTATAAGGAAGAAAAAAACGCTGGTTTACTTGTTTGAATGGATACCCTACGTAGAAAACATTTCTTTAAAATTCTATGCAGAAGATATTTGACTATGTTATTAGCCAGAGAATATCACATGTGTACTGTGTATGTTATTGCTACAATACCTCTCGGTGAAAACTGTATTCTAGCCATCTGCATTATGTAATACTGTATCTTTCTTCCATAATAATCTTCAGTCTCATTCTAAATTCTTACAATTTGAATTTTTATGTTCAGGAGAGTCTGGAGAACCAGGCAAACAAGGAATTCCGGGGCCACCTGGACCTCCTACTCCGCTAGCATTTGGTATTCCAGTTGATGGTGATGTTGGATCAGGATTCCCACCAGGTAAGGTGACAGAGCGAGTTCTTGAGGTATAAGTGATGCGTCCTATGGAATGAATAATAGTTCCAACTTTTGGTCAGAAATATTACATATCTTGAATACGTTCAAATTCTCTATTTTGAATGTAATATATCCTATATGTCCAATGTATACAGGCCCTTAAAGGGAGCTTTGCTCATTGGGGCCTTCCACGAATAAATAAATAAATAAATAAATAAATAAATAAATAAATAAATAAATAAATAAATAAATAAATAAATAAATAAATAAATAAATAAATAAATCCCTGTTGTTTAAACCTACCTGTGAAATCAGCCTAGTAAAACCTTTTTCTTGTTGTGGCCTCCTTGATTGCCTCAGGCACAATTTCCGCTTCATTTCATATATTCTTTTGCACTTGCTCTAAATATTGTCTGCTATAAGCTATCTCTTTGTTAGCAGAGAATTTGTTAATTCCAGGAAGTTTTGAACTTGTGTTATATCCTCTTGTGTTTGAATAAGCACACAATCAAACAACAAACGATAAAACCGTAACTCTAACATGTAACTTGTATTGCAGTTTATTGCACCTTCGCTATACACCCCGTAAACTTTTAATATTTTCAATGATTACCTTACGTTGGGCAATAATAATAATACTAATAATAATAATAATAATAATTTATCAGACAGTACTTTCGTCAATGATCTCTCCTCTCCGTTAGTCCTCCTTCTCTTTCTCAACATTATCAATATATTCATAGTGTAAATATGCAATGTATTGTCGTTCTTCAATCTTATCTTTGACTGGAATATAATATTATGTAAACAGTTCTGGAATCTATTTCAAATTTATCCGACTGCTAAATTTTAAGTTTCTACTTTAGAACATAAACATATTTAAAATTCAAAATGACCACTTCTTCGATATACTTTACTTGTGATTTTAATCTATAAAATAAATTACATCAATTATTTTAGTCAAATTTATTCAAACTTCACATATCCCTCCAAAATTTTAGCAGAGTTATTGATATCTCCTTAGTAATTTTCACCCTTGATAAGACCTACGGGAAATATTTGTAAAATGCATTGAACTTTGTTCTACAGGCCTGAAAGGTGAAGTCGGTGACATTGGCCCAAAAGGGGAGAAAGGTGATATAGGTCCAAAAGGAGAAAAAGGAGATAAAGGTAGAGACGGTCTTCCTGGTCTTCCGGGTGCTAATGGACTTCAGGTAATTAGTATTCAGATCAGTATTGAGAATGAAAATTCCCATAATTCTTGAGGGAAACTATAAAACATGTGGACTGGTTTGACAGACAGCCCACTCTCCTTTACATGATGCAAACATTGCATGTATTAACTGAGTATGCCCTACTACAGAAAAATATGGGAGGACTGTGTAATAGTTGTAGACTGTACACATGAGCTTTACAGCTAGTTTTCTTATTATTTCTATCTTCTAAGCGCTGAAATAATACCATTCAGCATTAATTCATGACATAATGGAAGACTATGATCACTCCGTTGCCCGTAGAACCAGTGATGAAAAATTTCATGGTAATAAATGATACAGTTAAATAATATTCAGGAAACTCAATCGTCAGAAATTACCAGTGTTTCGTCCCAGTACGGCATGGGCACGTTAGTTGGATACCGCACCTTTCCAAGACGCTGGCACGCCGGTAGCGACAACACTACAAGCTATACATGTGAAAAGCACAATGCAGTGCCGACGTACAAGGGAAGAATTTCATCTCCAGTTGTTATATATATATGTCCTCCCGGGCTAGCATGACCAAGAATATGGCTTCCGATTGAGATAGATAAATAGCTATTTAGCTATGAATGTCAAATAATAATAATAATTTCGTGTGGCTATTTCTAGCCGAGTGCAGCCCTTGTAAGGCAGACCCTCCGATGAGGGTGGGCGGCATCTGCCATGCATAGGTAACTGCGTGTTATTGTGGTGGAGGATAGTGTTATGTGTGGTGTGTGAGCTGCAGGGATGTTGGGGACAGCACAAACACCCAGTCCCCGGGCCATTGGAATTAACCATTGAAGGTTAATATCCCCGACCCGGCCGGTAATCGAACCCGGGACCCTCTGGACAGAAGGCCAGTACGCTGACCATTCAGCCAACGAGTCGGACAATGTCAAATGATACAGTTGTTTAATTCTGACTTGAACGAAACATCGCGCTTTAGACGGTTGTTTTCCTTGGCACAGTTAAGGCTACGAAGCCTTTTCTTATACTAAAATAAAGTAATAACTTCCCGTTTAGTAGGGAATATATAAAAGTAACCCATACAGTAAAGAGAGGACTTCGATGATGATGATGATGATGATGATGATATAACAATGAAAATTGTAGCAATGGTCACACCTCAATAGAAGATAGAGTTTTTATACTGGTTTTTGAATGACGAGTCCCATGCCAGGCTCCGTGACTCGCCGAAGTGTGCACTGCACCTACCATGAAAGAGCTGAGTTCACCACTTGGTTGAGCGCGCAGGGTTTGTCAAGCGTTCCTTATTGGTATATCAACTGCACAATTAAAGACCTCCCCGAAGCAAGGATGTAAACAAAAAAAAATTTGAATTGTGTTTTCGATCGAAATATGGTGTGTCATCACGCCTCTATGCTGTGGTGTCATCAAATGTCTTACATTTGAACTGCAAGGTAGTTTACAACCAAGAGAATGTTGTCCTCTGTGGTGTAAGGATGCAACATCAGTCAAGATGGTGGACAGTGCTTGAGTTGGTTCATCGCCTGGTGTAACCTATCATTTAAATAAAGGACATAGATGAAATCACACCTATATTTCGAAATATTTTCTCGATACTTGTATTGTTATTGTTTCTATTATTATTATTATTATTATTATTATTATTATTATTATTATTATTATTATTATTATTATTATTATTATTATTATTATTACGCTAACATTAGTTGCTATCATTTGTGTTTCAAATGCATGTACAGGATATCAACAGAATATCTCTTCTGTTATATACAAACGTAAGACGTGTTTGCTGGTTGTTTTCCATTATACCATTGGTCGGCAGATGCAGAGTGGGTCTTGGCCCATAAGTGGCCACGGCTGGTTCGTGGTCCAACAGCTGTGCACTCTGACTGGACGATTTTTAAAACCTTAAATTATAAAAATAATTTTTTTAATAGATGAACTAATTTGTATACTTGCATATGCAATTGGTTCAAGTTGTGTATAACTTGAAATAAACCCAAAAATTAATTTTATTCTCTCCTGAAAAATGAATGAATTTTTGGGTATATGCTTATTCCGCAAGGGCCTTCAATTACAGAGTCTCTGAGAACTTGCTGAATGCCAGGTACTCAGAGCTAGATGTTCCAAAAGTGTTGTTCAGTAGACTCTAAACTTTCAGTTTCCTTATCGTTTACACGCTTAGTACTGACAGGTTGATTTTGATTATATTCATTGCAACAACTGTACAACACAGTCAAATTAAATAGACTGTACTCTGCAGACGATTCCTTTATTCCAGTTTTACATTTGGATATATTTCATTTTCAGGGTCATATTTTATTGATTGAACGTCTGAATATGGTATGATATGAATTTGAATAATGTCTGCCCAATGTAAACATAACACGGCATCAGCGAAAGCAAATCCGAAAAAACTTACTGCTAGTAATTTCATGTTCAGGATGTTTTCAGTTATGGATATTTACTTTCACCTGTCAGTGGACCTAACACCGATGAAATGGGTTAACGTTTGCAAAAGGAGAGAAATGGTTTTTATATGTTCAAAATCTGTGTTTCTGGCCATTTAATGGCAATGCTATACATTTTCAGGGAACAGCCGGCGAGAAGGGTGAGCCAGGGAAGGATGGAGCCCCAGGATCAGTAGGACCAGCAGGATTGAAAGGCGAGCGTGGGGAACGAGGGCCACCAGGACCTGCTCAGATTGCTACGAATGGAGACTTCATCACCATCAAAGGTGAAAAGGGAGACCATGGGAAGAGAGGTCGTCGAGGAAAGCCAGGACCGCCAGGACCGGTAGGACCTCCCGGAAAACCAGGCACTATGGGAGAGATGGGCATGCCAGGATGGATGGTATGCACTCGTAGTAGTAGTAGTAGTAGTTGTTGTTGTTGTTGTAATCTTACCATGAGAATTAATGTGGTACCCTGAGCCATACTTATAATCTATCGCTATCTTTTTCCATGCTGCATGCATAGCCTACAAAGGTACGTTAATTATTTGCTGTATCTATTTATACATAACTAATGTGAGTTCGTAACTTTTAAGAAAAGTTTGGAAATACGATTCTCTTTAGAATGTGTAGATATATTATTGTCTCATCTGGCAACATTTTTATAGTAGCATTAAAATTTGTCTTACATATCTTATTACAACTAGTATATTTCTCTGTGTGAATGCAGAGAATTTCAGTAACTAACAATATCTCATACTGTATACATTTCGTGACCAAAGGAAGAGTTCTCTAAGAAATAAAGGGACCATTGTCGAAACTAAGAATATCTTAGAAAGTTTGTGAGATAGGGCTCTTAGTTTCGATTTCAAAAGCTATTTGCTGTAACAAGAACTGAATAAGATTTCATTCCATTAGTTTTTGAAGTTTCCCTTACATCCTTCATACGTTCAGTCGCACAAATTAATTTGTACTCTCGTATACTTTACTGTTTTCCTTTTAATCGTCGTATAAATTATTTCAAAAATAAAACTATTTGGTTTCCTAAAATAATGTACTCAAAAGAAACATTGTGTTATTGATTGAAGTTATTACACATATCAATATTAAGTAAAATGTATATTGCCAGAACTAAGTCCATTACTTTCCAATCTCCGAAGACCTTAAATAGTAGTTAGTGGGACGTAAAACAAATAACATTATTATTATTATTATTACTTTCCAAAATTGTATTTTTGTACGTGTATATATGATAATTCGGTTTCATGCAGTGGCCTTCGTTTCAGTGAACCCGGGGTTTGATTATAGTTTTAACAATGTCGGGTTAATTAATCTCGCTCGGGGACTCTGTATTTTTGTTCATCTAATCATTCATCTTCATATTCAAACAACACAATACACTGCCCAACCACCACAGAAACACCCAATACATAGCGTCAGGAAAGACATCCGGCCGTAAAACTGGGCTTAATTCACACAAAATTGCGACTCCAAGTAATTGGTATGAGGTCAGGAAGGAGAAGTTAGTGATATATTATAGACAAACGTTAAATTTGTAGTGGATACAGTTTGGGCTTTAACAGGTTAATAAAGTCTGCAGCTACTAGTTTTCAAATTCTTTCTATCTCATCGTTGTCGAAAATAACGTGAGTTAATGCCATGTCAAAAAAAATAGCAAATGGATAAGTTCATAATTTGGACGTCTACAGAGCGGCATCGTGTAGGATAAAGATGTACTATTCCATATCCTATCTAAATCACTTGAAGACAGTGTAACTGCTCATTTCATATTTCAGGGACAACCTGGTCGTCCGGGGCCACCAGGACTACCAGGATTGAAAGGCGAAAAGGGAGATCCTGGGATAGTTCCAGACAATCTTGATGTAAGTATGTGCACCAACTATTTGATACTGTACTCGGAAATTTCCTTCCCGTACTATAGAAAAAATTATTTAAAGTACAAATTCAACCATCCTATGTTTCCTACCTCTAGTAGCAGTCTGTTATAATAAATCAGAGAACTTCCGTTTTTTCAGTTGAACTATTAATTTGGGCTTATTCGTCGGTCAAAGTTTAACTCTTACACTATATTTATTATCTTTCCTTTTTATTTATTGCCCCTTAGCTGAATGGTGTGAGTAACAGCCTTTGCCTCAGAGGGCCCCGTGTTCGACTTCCGGCCTGGATGGGGATTTTTGCTGTGTCTGGCTAGTTCCTCAGGCTCAGGGAACCGATGTTTGTGTTCGTTTTAAAGAAGTAATTTCATTATATAGCGTCCAGTACCAACGTTCGAAATCAAAATTCTATATCCTAGTAAATAAGACAATATCCTGTACAATTTTGTTCCTTATTAAACTTATGTGTTAAAACACAATTCTGACAATGTGGTCGAACGAGACTGAAAGCCAAAATTAGAAATGTATAAAAAATATGTATTTTCGTTTCTTGTATTTTTTTTTCAAGAATCTCTTTGCTCCCATTTTGTGCCTATCTAACGAGTGCTTTCAGCTTGATTAGTTGTATAAATAAATTTGAAACTGTTATAACTGTTATCATGCAATGGCTGGTTGACTGAAAAGCCAACGTTACCTTTCCAAATACGACTAGATAAGACGGAATATTATAGCTTATATGTCCTTTTCTTTTCTTTTTTTTTTTTTTTTTTTTTTTGCAAGTTGCTTTACATCGCGCCGACACAGAGATAGGTCTTATGGCGACGATGGGAGAGAAAGGGGCTAGGAATGGGAAGGAAGCGGCCGTGGCCTTGATTAAGGTACAGCCCCAAAATTTGCCTGGCGTGAAAATGGGAAACCACGGAAAACCATCTTCAGGGTTTCCGACAGTGGGGTTCGAACCCACTATCTCCCGAATACTGGATACTGGCTGCATTTAAGCGACTGCAGCTATCGAGCTCGGTCATATATGTCTAGCAATATGTTTGAATATAGTGCGGAGAATAACTAAGTTGTTTTGGAAACTGAGTTTTACAGTTTTTCATGAATAACGTAACATAATTTATGTTCATTTTTATGTATTTGTTGTTCAATAATTCTCTGTCTGGAGTCAATGGTGCTGTGAACAAGTAGTCTGCATCCACATCCCAATTATGTGAGTTCTAATCATGGTAATTTCGAGTTGAATTTCAAAATTCGGAGATAGGACATTCGGCTTTTCCCATACCGGGTAGATAACGTAGATGGTCGTGAATTTAGAATTTTTACTAGTTTCTAGTTCATTATAATATTCTGGTTGTTCGATCGCTGCTCTGAGGCGCTAATAGAAGTGGGGAGTGCGCAGGATTTAACGGGAAACGGAAGATCAGTATTCACCCTCTGTCTGTGGTCGGGTCATTCTAACTCTCTAACTTGGCATTGTAAGAACGCCAGTGTAGTACTATTCATGAAAACTGGGAAACTGTGCCTTTTTTTCATTTGATCGAATATTTCG
The DNA here is from genome assembly GCF_040414725.1 of Anabrus simplex. Taxonomy (NCBI): domain Eukaryota; kingdom Metazoa; phylum Arthropoda; class Insecta; order Orthoptera; family Tettigoniidae; genus Anabrus; species Anabrus simplex. The sequence continues at coordinate 572,742,096 of NC_090265.1, forward strand.
TCTGACAGCATTGCTATTAACCGCGACATTCCAGTAGGTTAATATTATATTCTAACAAGAATACTGACGTCATTGTAATGACCTATGTCGAGTTCATTTTAATAATTGTCTATATCTGCTACAGCGTTACAGGGAGAGGGATGGGGTGGATATTAAGGAAACTTATTTCAGTTTAGAATAGGGTCTTAGCTATAATTCCAGCAAGAGGGCGTGCTTCAGAAGGGGCCTAAAGCACGAAACTCGTTACATCCCTCTTGCCGTCCGTTTTATATGAAAATAGCTCATGGTAACATTTATTTAGCATTTTTATTCTGTACCTTTTTCGATAGTTTGAAAATGAATGGAAAAATTAGTGGCAGTCGTGTGAAAGTTCAAGTCCAAGAGCCGGTAACCAACTCTATATACTTTAGAGAGAGTTTCTATGGGGAGAGTTCCGGCAACGTTTTAAAGGCATTGTAAATTTGTCAGTATTTTTAAAAATATTAACCAGATACTTTGCTTTCCTTTATACCGGAAGGAAGCGATCAAATCAGGAAGAACAACAATGCAGGAAAACTATGAAACTCTAAAGGGCCACAGAGAGCAAGGACGGGAGTATGTCACGACAAGCCGCTGACAGGGAGAGGCATGCCCACTTACGTGCGTCAGAATATGGGGTAAAATATCTGGGGTTGACAAAAATATAATTATGCCCACGTTAAGTGATCGCCCCGTCAATGGCGAGTATTACAGCTAGTATGCTTATAAAACTAAACCTTCTTTTCCCGCAGATAAAAGGTGAGAAAGGCGACAAGGGTGATAGAGGTCCTCCTGGAGAAGGTGTCCCTGGTCCTCCCGGTCCTCCAGGCCTGCCAAGTGGAGCTGGAGCTGCAGATGGTGAAATGGGAATAAAATATATCCCCGTTCCTGGTCCACCAGGACCCCCAGGTAAACCAGTAAGTAACCTAGGTGCATCTTACACTTTTGACACTGTCTCATTTATTTATCCCATGGCAAGGAAACAACAATAATATACCGTATGGTATTAAAACGATTTATTTATTTATTTATTTATTTATGTTTATTTATTTATTTATTTATTTATATTTATTTATTTATTTATTTATTTATTTATTTATTTATTTATTTATTTATTTATTTATTTATTTATTTATTTATTTATTTATTTATTTATTTATTTATTTATTTATTTTATAACGCGTGGCTTAGGCTATGAAGCATGCTTTTATGCCAAACCACATTTTACTGTATATGTTACAATGTACAAACTATAGAGTCTTATGGTTTCTAATTACATATAATTATATTATTATTATAAAATTAAACTCAATTATAGTTATAAACGAAAGTTACATCTGTGGGAGTTACTATAAAGAAACATTACATCCTAATTTCTTAAGTCTATATACCATTTACAACATCTCTTGTTAAATGCATTTCCACTATGTATGTATCTAATTGATTATTTAAGAAAAGAAAAATACAAAACCAAACGAGTTTTGTGATCCTGTAATTTATAAAAGGAAAAGACAAGAATTTAGAAAATTAAAGAAAAAACGCAACAATATAAAGAAAAACGTCATCAAATTCGCTTACCATAATTTCTCGCAACTCGTCCAATGCAGAGAGAGTAGCGTTAATGAAGTTATCAAAAGACCCTTGATACTTTCGTAAGGGATTTTCAAGGACTATGTTCTCTACAGTCCGCCCTTATTCTGCTCCGCTTTGCCCAGTCATTTCCCTTCGGCCTAATCTAGGTAGAATTGTAGTTGAGGGATCTCATAATACTGTATGGATACAGCCTTTCATATTTGGCACCATTTCTATTTCGTACTCCCACCACTGAGCTGGTTTGGGTAACGGGAATTGAGACGATTCTGGGAAGCATCATTTACAACCTCATGACTTTAGAGATGTTGTGGGGTAGTTAGTGGTGGAATTTGCTCCATTCCTTTGCAGTTGCTTCCAGTCGGCTTAGCTGTTACCGTGCAAAGAGGGGATAGGTGTTTGTCTTAGAATGCAGATCATTATTCTCAGATTCATTCAATCAAATTTCAGTCTTTCTGACAAGAGCGTTGCGCTGTCATGGAGGGGCACAGTACTCCCTTTGAGGTGCCAGTCAGTTTCCTTACTATGTTATTGACTCTATGACAATTTCAACTGCAAAAGTATTTAGTAATGGGTGCTATGGACATTTTTGAAAGTTGATAGAAGTATTTTATGTTAACTGAACATGTAAGTTAAATATATATAATGTTAGTCCTACTGTGCACCATTTGACACGTCCAATATCTTGAATTAGATAAATACATTGTATTATTAATAATATAATTGTTATTATTATGATTATATATATACTATGACAAACAGTAGGACAAACAGGAGTAAGGAGGGAACTCTCCGAGTTCCGGTAATACTGCCAACTGATTGAAGTGAAATCTGAATTGAATCGATACTATGATCGATCGATATGTATTTTCTAAATCCTTATTATCTAAAGCGATCAACAGTGTCACACGCACATTATATAATATTTCTCGATGTTAATCTTGTTCCTAGCATGAATTCTATATGTCTGGCTTTGCTGTATAAACAACAACAGTACTAGTATGTTATGTATACTCCAGATATCTCACGGCGATGCATAATCGATTCATAGTTTGTGTTTCAAAGGATGCCAATACGAATCTCGAAGATAACTGAGGTCCACGATTCAGCACTAGGGAGCCCAGGTATCACTAAAAGTTTTGCGTACTGTACAGTCGTTTCAACTTTCCAGGGTCTACCTGGTCCTCCCGGTCTCTCTGTGTTTGGAGAGAAAGGTGAACCTGGAATGTCCGGAGGTAGAGTGCCGATATTTGGTGATCCATCTCTGACAGCGCCTCCTAGCAGACAAGGTAATTGTATAAGTTTAACTTTTTTAAGTTTTCGTACATTAGAGATTTCTTTGCTCCGTATGGCTCCTTAGATGAATGGTCAGTGTACTGGTCTTCAGTTCAGGGGTCTTGAGTTTTTGTTCACGGCCGGGCCAAAAGGATTTAAACATACTGTTAATTCCAGCGGTTCGGTACTATGTGTTTACGATCGTGTCAATACACAATTTTCATACACATACAACACATCGTACAACAAACCACCACAGAAACACGCAGTAGTGAATGTAATCCTCTACATAAGTTTGGCGTCAAGAGGGACATCAGGGCGTAAGGCAAAATACGCATTATTGCCATCCCCATATGATTGGGAGAAAGGCCAAGAAAGAGAGAGGGATTATACTCAAAGAACAAAGTGCCTAAATTATCGCATGTACACCTAGTTTTCGAAATGCTACCGGCAATCCTTAAGATGAGAAATCTACCTGAGAGTTAGAACAAAGTATAGAATTGAAAAATAAATGCATAAAAATTAACTTACTGTGATACACCTGAACTCAGTTTACATTCAGTGCATTTATAATCATGTACAGATCAGAATTTTATATTTACGACTTAGAAATAGTTCTTTCTGTTAAATGTGAGTAAACTTGTAAGACACTATTTTATTAACTTCTTTCCCTGATTTTGAATTTCGTAATAATTACTGGATGTTTAGAACAGTTCTTAACTCGTAGTCTATATAATAAAGAGTATAGTACTACAGTTGTGTATATATTTGGTTTACACATTCACGAAAAAGAAAGGGAGACTTCAATTAGGTCTAAGATTACATCTACGGCACAATGTACACTATTTTGAATAAGGAAAAATTAGGGAACGATATGGAAAATTGTTTTAATTGTTTGCTCCTTGTTTAGTGGTTTTAAAATCACTATTTTAAATTTGGGATTTATTGCAGTGTATATAGTGTTATGATTACGCTGAAATTTTTATATTTTTATATGTTTATATTTTTATAATTTTATAATTTTATAACTTATCTATAATCATGCATGTAATATTATATCCTCCTGCTTCTCCTCTAAATCAGAATTTTATGATTCCTAATGTTCTAACAATATTCCTCTCTTCCTAATGCTTTCTGAAAGGACCTCGCGGAAGTCTGGAAGAGTTAAGAGCCCTTAAAGAACTAACGTCATTGAAGGAACTGAAACATGTTAAGGATGGACTAGGTAATGGAGTTGACGAGTTATTTGCAAACAGTATATACCCTCAATTACAAAGATAGTAATTGATTAGACTGTAATATTTTCTGCTTTCGTTATGGTCTGGTTATGTGTGCTGAGTCCATTCATTTTAGTGTAACAATTCCAGTCGTTAAATTTACTTGTATCAAAACCGGCCAAGTCACAAAAGTTACGAAAATGAGTTAAGGTTATCAATTTGAAGTAGGAGTATAGCATTATCAGGTGAAACAAGAATATGCTTTAAAATCGTCCATGTCTTCATGTTATAGAGCACTGAATTCTCGGTCGTGCAACCGAATCGGCCAAGTCAAGGAACGAGCGACAATCTTTATGATGCAGCATTATTGTCTGGAACCTTGTGTTGTTACATTAAGCAACAATGTGATAATATCAGTAGGCAAAATCGTTCCTTGTAATGTATATTCTTTGAAGTCATAATATTTTGTCTTTTGTTCGTTTGCAACACTGATTTACGTATTCGCGGGCTTCTTACCGTCATTGGGGCCAAAGCAATCCTATTTCCAGTGTGCTCGTATTTTGTCATTATTGTGTGCTGTAACGTGGATATTGTTCCGAGTGGTGAACTGAAAAATTTACATTCATACCTTGTGCCACATAATGGAAACATCAATAAATGAAACCCCCAGAAAGAGAACAAGAGATACGTCACAGTGGAAATCACAACAACGAAAACGAGAGTGGTAAAATTATATTTAATTTTATTTTACTACAGATTATCGAAGTTTCTCGTTCGATTCTTGAAGCAGTTAGGTTGATGTTAGGTTGATGTCTTTTCAGAAATTAGCCTCGCATAACTGTCAAACCTAAAATACGGGTTTCTATGTTTCATTTTTCGAGATTAAGAAAGAATTCAAATGAGAACATCTGAGAAGAAAATAAGATGATCTAACTATGCATGTTTGTGTGAGTGTGTGTTCTAACTCACATTAAAAACCATAGCAATAATAATAGCAATACTGTAATAATAATAATAATAATAATAATAATAATAATAATAATAATAATAATAATAATAATAATAATAATAATTTAGCGTCAGAAATCTTCCAGCACTGCAGTTTTATAAAACTGTAATATTAGCAAGTGAAACAGCTTTCGTTGGTCATGAGAGTTCCAACACCGTCTCTGAAGTCTGTATCAATAGTCCACGAGAAATGCCTGATACTGTATTATAAATTAGAGCAAATTGAAGACTTTCAACAACAATATTACTTAGTATGTTTGAACAGTACCTATCTTAATAATGATTCTATTAACATAAGTGACTATTATTGACGATCATTTTATTTTACTGTGTTCAAGATCTAAGTAAACTATAAACTTTTAGTGAGATAAATCCTATTTTGTATTCTCCTCAGCTTTATGATGGCTTCTTTGTTTCTTATTATTATCTCATTTATGCTGAAATGCTTTTTTTCAATTGCAATAAAGAAAAGTAATTAAAATGTCAATTTATTTTCATTTAATTGCCTTTTTTCACAAGCGTTTGGAATTTAAAAAGAATACAGTTTTACAAAAACAGACTGAAATTGTACAAAATTGCAACAAAAATGGCCAAGTCAAAATTTAAATTGACAAAAAAGATGGTTAATTATGAGTTAGATTTCTAAAAACAGCGGAACTTAAATATTAAACCATTAAGGATAGAACTGTGAAAAAAAATCTTTTCTGAACATCATTGTTTTGTCTGTACAGGTTTTTTTATCCATATTGAAAAATATGCCTTGAGTGACTTGGCCGGTTTATATACTAGACGCCTTATGTATGTATGTATGTATGTATGTATGTATGTATGTATGTATGTATGTGCAGTTGATTGATACAAGTTATTTAATGTTGTTTGAAATATTGTTCGACTTTCATATAATTTCTTTTTGGAATCCTTTCTGCCGGTTCTTATATATAAGCATACAAATGCAAAGCAATGTCATCTCCGTACAGGCCATGAAGGCCCTTGGAGGGTTGCAAGGTAAAGGCACCACTGCCCGTAACCTCGGCACTTGATGGGGTAGAGTGGTTAGTTCAACGCCCGGCCGCCTTTGCACCCGGGAATTAACCTGGTACTCATTTATGACCTGAGAACCTTGTGCGCCTCCGGAAGGGGAAATCTCGTTTCTTAAATGTGTCGACTTCCTAATGGGGAATCGAACCCACGTCATTCCGGGTAAAATGAGCACGCCTTTACGGCCTCCGCCAGGCAGCCCCTCTGTAAGCAGTCAGATAAAGATGAGTTAATATGTCATTTCGGTATCATAGGTTTTCTCATACCCTCAACCTGAAACTTGCGATGTTGTTTAAATTAAACATTAATTACCTCTGCTAGCCCCACGGTGTAAGGGAAGCAAGACTGCTCACCGGAGGGCCCAGCCGTGCATTTTAGCCCGGAACTTTAGGATGACTCAAGGTTCATTAATTCTATATGATTACAATTGAGGAGCTATCTGATCATGAGATTTGTAGCCTAAGGTAATGGCCTGGAAGATTCGTTACGCTGACCACGCGTCATCTCAAGATCTACAGGCCTTCCGACTAAGCCGTAGTTACTTGATAGGTCAACGTCCTTCAGCGCTGTAGTGCCATAGGGTTAGATTGTTATTATAAAGCACCTCTACCTCTAGTAATGAATCCCCGCTGCTGCAACATTTCTCACTCTCAAGTACCGTATAACTGATCTGATTTCACCTGCTACGGACTGCATGACCGTCTTAAATATTCCCACGTCAGTTTTGAAGCGTACACGCTACGCATGTGGCTCGGAGTGGTATCTGACTGTGGGCAAATAATGTTGCTAGTCTGTGCGCATACGGTCACGTGGAATTTTGAAAGAAATTGGCGAATGGTGCTTGATTAAAAACACAACCTTCGTAACTTGTTCCTAACTTAGGTCCACCATAATAAGACCAACTTGCTTTACGTTGCACCGATAGAGATAGGTGTTATGGCGACGATGAGTTAAGGAGGACTATAAGTGGGAAGGAAGCGACCTTGCCCTTAATTAAAGAAGAGCCCCAGCATTTACCTCAGAAAGTGGAAAACAACGGTAAACCACCTTCAGAGCTGCCGACAGTGAGACTTGAATTCACCATCTCCCGAAACTAGCTCACAGCTGAGCGACCCTAATCACATGGCCAATTCGCTCATTATTATTATTATTACTATTATTATTATTTATTATTATTATTATTATTATTATTATTATTATTATTATTATTATTATTATTATTATTATTATTATTATTATTATTATTATTATTATTTTCAGATCAAGCAAAGTTACCAGCGGAAGAAAATGCACATCCCTCTGAAGTAATCTGGTATAGAATATGTCAAGGAATAGTGAAATTCAGATAGGAAAATAGAAATGAGGAAGAAAGTCTAATTGTTTATATCAAGTGCCGGAAGTGGTCGGGTATAGTTGATAGAAAAGTTCCAATTTATACAAACAATTGAATGTTACATAATTGTTTTTAGTACGTATTTGGAAGAGAGATGTGAGCTTGTAAGGCAATTTCCTGAATGCTGAAGTAAGTGTATTCACCGTGCAAACGGCTTTTCCGCGTTGTCAGTTTTCTAAGTTGTACTCGAGTTATTTGTTTAAACTTTCTCTCATGTTAGCGCACATTCTGACGTATGTACCGATAGACTGAACTGTGCTTCATTTTATTAATGAACTCTTATTGAACTTCTCCGGTATCTATACAGCTCAATTAATCAAGCAGTCAAGCAATAAATTAATCCATAATTAAACCATCAATTATCCTATGTTCTATCAATAAATTTGTCATTTGATGAGGTGACTGATGTTCTTCAAGAGCATGGTTTAGCTACATTAAAGAGCCAGTAACAGCGGCACTCGTTTATAATTTTTCAGCATGCCGATGACTTAGTTCAGTTCTCGTGCAAGTCTAAAATCGTCGTTTTTAGATCAGTGTATCACTAGAATCCAAACTGTAAACATATGCCACAAAGCTGCCACTGTTCAGTACACAGATGAAATTTTCAGGGAGTGCAAGTTATTTATTTTTATTATTAATTTTTTATTTTTATTTCTTATAATTTGCTTTACATCGCACCGACACTGATAGGTCTTACGGCGACGCGACGGTGGGATAGGAAAGACTTGGGAGTGGGATGGAAGCGGTCGTGGCTTTAATTAAGGTACAGCCCCAGAACTACCTTGGTGTGAAGGTGGAAAACCACGGAAAATCATCTTCAGGGCTGCTGAGAGTGTGTTTCGAAACCACTATCTCCCAGAAGCAAGCTCACAGATGCGCCCCTAACCGCACGGCCAACTCTCTCGGTTGTCGTTTTTGTTGTTGTTTATGAACTGATAAATGTACAGTATGTGTTTGTTAATGTGCAACAGCTATTCCAAAGGTATACTTGTATCATTTCACGCATAGCATAAATCTAGTAAAGTCATTTGAGAAATATTCTTTCGCTAGAACTGCTGAAATTTTAAAATCGTTGTAGTGGACAAACCATTCCATGGGTTGTAATTTGCATTACTAATCTACGTCTAATTATGAGGGAACAGCCGATATTAGTGGCTCAGACGGCTGAGACGCTGGTCTTCTGAAATCAGCTTGGCAGGTTCGATCCTGGCTCAGTCCAGTGGTTTTTGAAAGTGTTCAGGTACGTCATCCTTGTGTCGGTAGATTTACTGACACGATAAAGAACTCCTGAGGACTAAATTCCAGCACCCCAGTGTCTCCGAAAACCGTCAGTTGTAGACATTGGGACGTACAACTAATATTATTATCATTATTACGAGGTAACATTTCTTCCACATGTCGTCTGTTATCGAAGCAACATATCTCGCGTTAATATCTTCATTGGCGTTGGTTGTAGAGTTACCAAATAATTATATTAAAAATATGTGGAAATTTCGTAGAACATGCACTTTTCGGTTTGTTTTCCTATTTGTTTGGAAGATGCGAACTATGTAAATTCACGTTCTATCCTATAATTGTTTTGCTACTCAATTTGTTATTACCTGATCACAGATACTGAGCTGAACGATCTCACTCCTGAAATACATAAGTACAATTGCACATGGCTAAAATATTTCGAAAATAAACGGAGATCTTATCGCAAGTTTGACTCTTGAAACTTATTGATCACCGTTGAGAAAGCTAACCGTACTGGTAAATGTCTTCGTTTAAACTGAATAGGACCGAGCTCGATAGCTGCAGTCGCTTAAGTGCGGAAAGTATCCAGTATTCGGGAGATAGTTCGAACCCCACTGTCGGCAGCCCTGAAAATGGTTTTCCGTGGTTCCCCATTTTCATACCAGGCAAATGCTGGGGCTGTACCTTAATTAAGACCACGGCCGCTTCCTTCCCACTCCTAGCCCTTCCCTGTCCCATCGTCGCCATAAGACCTATCTGTGTCGGAGCGACGTAAAGCAACTAGCAAAACTGAATAGGCTTGCATACGTCAGGTGGAGTGCTATTCTGGGCATCAAGACAATTTCTGTAGTGACATCATGTAAATCAGTTGCCTCCATTATATTGCACTGTACCAAGTGTGTTGGCCATACGATTACAGTCGCGTAGTTATGAGCTTACGTTCAAAAGATGTTTTGTGTGAATCCCACTGTCGGCAGCCCCTAAGATGACTTTCCGTGGTTTACCGTTTTCATACCAGGCTGTATGTTAATTAAGACCCCGGCCGCTTCCTTCCTACTCCCGGCTCTTTCCTATCCCATCGACGTCATAAAACTTGTCTGTGTCGGTGCAACGTAAAGCCAATTGTAAAAAAAAAAAAAAAAAAAAAAAAAAAAAAAGTAAAATGAATCCCACCGTCGGCAGCTGTGAATATGGCTTTTCGTGGTTTCCCATTTCATCATTTTAACACCAGACAAATGCTGGTGCTGTACCTTAATTAATGCCACAGCCGCTACCCTTCTTGCGTCACCGAAAACCTTCGATGTATTAGTGCAACGTTAAACCACAAGCGAAAACAAATTACTGTGTAATTCTGTAACTGTAAGTCTTGGAGTAATAAATATCTTAGTAACATGATTTTAGCACATGGTGTTATTTTTGATTTGTGTGGAACATTCTGGGTGGTTTAGAGTGATGAAAAGTTATTCGGGATAAGCTACCTGATCCTTTCTATGGTTGCTCACAATACATTCTCCAAGTTTGTGGACAGCCTCACTCGCAGGCAGACCTTCAAGTACACTATTGTTGGTTTCAGTTTGATTCATTATTACTGTACCAGCACTAAGAATCTTTCTTCCCATTAATTGCTAAGTAGTAAGAGTAGCGAAGTAAATTTTACCTCCGATGGTTCAAATGGATGTTTTGTAAGTGAATATAATTTTTGGAGGTATCGTAATCATCATTCCACTGTTGCCTTATCCTACGTCTAAATGCCGTGTTGACATTTACTTCTGGATGTACTTTAAAGTTTATGCTACTGAAACACAGGTAACAATCAGAGGACGTGAACCTCTTGTTATTATAGGCAGAATTGGATAGAAATTGGTCCAAATAGGTTATTTTACTACCGAATGGTTTGGTACTTTTGGTTAGATCTTTACGAAGTTAGTCCACTGCAAAGGAACATGCAAATAAGTAATTGGAACTTCAGCCCATTACCTCGTGTGTATTTGCCTTTACGTTGCTGGAAGAATCAGTTGGCATTTTGAAGTCCGACTCCTTAGCTCACTGGTCAGCAGGGTGACTTTCTACTAACAGGGCCGCGGGTTCTATTTCCGCGTGTTGGGGATTTTAATCACGTTTGATTAATTCTTTTGTCTAGGGTACTGGGTATTTATGGTCATCTTCATACATGTCCTCACCACAACATACCACACAGCATAACCACCATAGAAACATGCAATAATGAGTACATCGCTCCATATAGGGCGGGCATCAGGAAGGGCATCCTGGTGTAAGAGTGGGATTTATACACATTAGGGCCGATCATCGATAACAAGAAAACAGGCCAGTAAAGAAAAACGCAGAAGAATGTACGGTACTTTGAAAACAGAATGAGCAGCTCTCCATTCGGGTAAAAGTCTACTTGATATTCCAGTTGATGATATAGAAGTTGCTTGATCACCCTTTCATTTGATTATATGTATCAGTGTCGAGTAATTAAACACTTTACCTGTAAATAAAAGCCACTTCTTTGATGTTCGTATTATGTTGTCATATATTGCACCAAGCACCGCATCAAAAACTATTACCTGTTCTCCAGAAAGCTTCTGTCTATAGTTGGAGGGCCTAGCTTGCTATTGTACATGTAATCAGTACGGTATCAACGGTATCAAAAGATTGTGTGCTTGCAGCTTTACATCTGATAAATCAAGTTTCTTCAAATCTAAAACCTAAGACTTAAGAAGGTAGAGCTAGAACACCACCCGATCACTTTATTTTGAAACGTCATGTAGGAGAGACGGAAGTGTTTACTGCCACTGCCAGGGACCCAGCACCCACCCTTATATAGTTGTTTCACTTGTGCAGTAAAATACGAGGGTACCGGGCGAGTTGACCGTGCGGTTAGAGGCGCGCGGCTGCGAACTTGCATTCGGGAGATAGTGGGTTCGAATCCCACTGTCGGCAACCCTGAAAATGGTTTTCCGTGGTTTCCCATTTTCACACCAGGCAAATGCTGGGGGTGTACCTTAATTAAGGCCACGGCCGCTTCCTTCCAACTCCTAGGCCTTCCATCGTCGCCATAAGACCTATCTGTGTCGGTGCGACGTAAAGCCACTCGCAAAAAATACAGATGAAGTTCTGATATAACGCAATATTTAATGAACTAATAAGTACAATTGCATTACAATCCTTCTGTGTAGTTACTCTCAAAGTCTATTACCTTTTGTCAAATGCCGGGAAGCCGTTGGGGACCGTTTGTTCTCTGTTGATGACAGCGATGGAGCGTCCTACTGCGCGGAGTACAGATGCCACGTCAGGAAATCTGTGCCCTCGGGGAGACTCCTTCAAATTAAGAAACAGGTCTAAGCCACAAGGACTCATGTCTGATGAGTACGGACGGTGTCCCAAGACCTCATTCCGACCCGCACGAAATGCCTCGACCCATCATGCAACCGTCCTATACGGTAATGCATTCTCGCCGCGGGCTTCACGTAATCCTCGATAACATTCTGATGCATTTTGCGAATGGGTAACCTCGATTTCAATCCACGAACGCTGATTGCCTTCTGAAAACATGGGTTAGAGCGGTGAAATCGACACTCTTCACTTCAACGCCACACAGCAACTACACTCCCAACAGGATGCCCGTCAAATGCACACTACACATTTACAAAAGCGCCACCTCACCGCTCCCATATCCTATTTGCTCATGCCTGATCTCCCGTGAATGTCTGGACTACATTACCACTAGTTTATTTACATCCCTCGTAGAACAAAACTAAGACATTTTGGAAAGCAGGCAAACAAAGGGAACGTACTATTGGCTGAATCCTTCAGTGTGGCGTCATTACCATAATTCAATATAGAAACTGACGTAGATACACGCCATACCACAATAAAAACTCATAATTGAATGGTGATACAGATGGAGGTTCTGCTTCCACGGGATGCTACAGGCCGGTACGCTAATTCTTAGTCTAATCTGGGGGCTTGCGCTCCCAAATACGCTTTGCTTGCCGTGCAAATGTGGTCTTTCTACCTTCAGGAGTTTGATTTTTGTGAATGATATACACTATCGTTTTACATATACAGAAAAAGATGCGTGTTTCTCAAAGAAAGATAGAAAGTATTAGTATGAAAGAGTATGGATCTCACATGGAGTCGTTTAGACAGTCTATATTGTATAAACCCTGGTAAGAACATATGTACTGCAACAGAATTTTAAAAAAACTAAACATTTCCTTTACTCTCCACACAAATTTTTTCTTTAAAACTCTGAAGTAATACTGCCCAGTTCTGTTCTTGAACGGCTGCACTGGGAAGTTGGTTTGGATGTTTGCTCCTATGTTAAAGGTTGTTGTAGAATTTAAATCCGAAAGAATACTTTGCTGTCCTGTAGTTTTAAAGACACATTTTAGAACACAAATCGATTATTTTACAATGTCGTAGGATGAACAGTAGCTAAGAATAGTTTGCACAGTTAGTAGTAGTATTAGTAGTAGTTGTTGTTGTTATTGTTGTTAACTGGCATTTTTACATGGAAGGACATGTCAGAAGAAGTTATGAATAGTTTATTTTAAATATCCATATATTTTTAGGTCCTCCCGGACCACCAGGATCCCCTGGACAACCGGGTCGACCAGGAAGTGGAGGAGACAGCGCAAGCGTTACGAGGATAGTTCCGGGTGCTGTTACGTTTCAGAATGTGGATGATATGGCGAAGGTAAATAGTTGCATTTATTTTTAAAACTATTTTTTCGTGGTATTTGACATCTGATATAAGTAAACTTAGGTTTCAGTCACCATAAATATATACTTACCACTGTATAGTTAAAGAATGTTTATGCAATAGTAATACCTCATATAATCATGTACAGTTGTTAAATGTGTGTTTAAAATACCTAGTTACATCAAATTTTGATACTGAGGGAAGTTCTTTATTTTTAAACAGATGTCCAGTGTGAGTCCTGTTGGTACACTTGCATATATTATTGATGAAGAGGCCTTACTAGTCAGAGTGAACAGCGGATGGCAGTATATTGCTGTAAGTACCTGATAATATTTACCTTATCCTTAGTTTTGTCTAGAAGCGGTGAATTTCAGAACAGTGGAATGATAAAAATGATAAGATTACTTGTCAGGTTAGATCAGGGCCTCTCAGGGTGCATGCGCCTGGTGCATGCACTGTACACGGTGCAAAGGACGACTTCGCTTGGTTGACCAGAGTGCATACCCCCACTCCTTGATATAGCACTGTTTCTCTCTTTCCCCACGCCTGTCTCGCTCGCTCCCCCTGTCTCCCTCTTCTTCACTTGCTCCGTAGCAGTCCAAATCCGAGCCGAGTTGAGCCGAGCTTAGCCGAGTAGCCGAGCGGGACCGATGCACAGTGCACGAAGCTCTTGCGCCTCGATTTGCACGCGTGAGATTTTTGGCGTTTGAGAGGCCCTGGGTTAGATTATCTATCAAGTGACAAAATGGACGCTTGATGCTTGTTCCAGACATTGCTTACTACTACTTCTATGTGCAACTTTGACTCGCTATCATTTCTCCTATTTTAATGTTATGCCGGTTATATGTTTCTTTTCTGAATTGCTCTATTTTGATAGGCTGTGTTAATGAAAAAAATCGGCCGTGTGGAAATATTGTGGAATTGAATTCTTGTTTATCCTACTTTATTTCATTTCCCAACATATGCGCCTGGTGCATGCACTGTGCACGGTGCAAAAGACGACTTCGCTTGGCTGACCAGAGTGCAGACCCCCACTCATCGATTAACGACGTTTTTTTTATTCGGAACACAGTAAACAGTTTATTACTGGAGTGCTGTAGACATCAATCCAGCATCATATCGATTGAAGTAGAGAAAAATTCCCGTGGAGTTATCCGAAGATCATTCAGCAAAATTCACAGGGAACTCGAAATACTACTGGATCGTGGAGAAGATCTGGATCGTGAGCAAATACGTACGTATATGGATGTACTTGAATTACGCTTCCAGGAGTTGCAATGTAAGGCCGCAATTATTTATGACTATCTGCTCAATGATGATACCTCGCTCGAGAAAGAGCTTGACTTGGAGATGGATAAGGTGGAAGAATGTTGTCATGTATTTTAGGATTAAACGTAATGCCAATGAGATAGATGAAGATGAGGTTAGGTTTACTCTTCGACTTCCTCCCCTGTAAATGCTTCAGGTTGCACTTACAAACTCCCTCAGCTAAAACTTAAGGAATTCAATGGGAAATTTAAGGCCTGGTTACCGTTTTGGTCACGGTTTAAGAAGATAGATAGTGACCCTAACATGGAACCCAGTGATAACTTGCAGTATCTTGTTATGGCCACAGTTCCCAACTCTGTTGCTATGGATGTTGTTGAGAGTTGCCCCGAAACGGCTGAGATGTATTCAGAGGTGATAAAGGCCCTCAAGAACCGATTTGGAAGGGAAGACCTACTAACGGAATTCTATATTAGGGAACTTTTGAAAATCATCTTGCAGAATACGATCTCCACCAAAGAGATGGCTTTGTCTGTTCTGAATGATAAGTTACTGTTGTCACCTTAGAAATCTTAACACGTTGGGCATAACGTCAGAAAAGTGAGGCCCAATTATTTTGCCGTTAGTATCCTCGTGTCTACCAGAGGATGTTTTGAAGGTTCGGGAAAGAAGTAGCACTCTTTCCTCGCAGAGGGCAAATAACTCTGAATCGTCCTCAAAGGATGTCTTGGAGAATCTTATTCAGTTCCTTCGTGCAAAAGTTGAAGGAGAACAGAAAGTTACTCTTGCTATGTCCGGGTTTGGCTTGTCAGCCCCCTCGAATAATAATGTCTATGGGAAGAAAATGGAATCAAAGCAACCTGTACATACTATGGAAGATATTCCTACAGCTGCTGGGGTACTTACTACTGCAAAGGGAGGATCTGGATGGATCTTCTGTTTGTCCAACCACAGGGCTCAGGATAGTATTAAGGCTCAGAACATGTCTGTGGTAGAGACACGTCACATCCTGAACAACAAAGAGGCTTGTTTTAGTTGTTTTAGACAAGGACATCATGCGAAATAGTGCAAAAATAGGCCTAAATGTATGGTTTGTGGCAAGTAGCATTTTGTTATTGTTTGTGATGCTCTACCTAAGGTGCTTGATAGTTCAAAGTAGGGGAAGACAAACATTCAGAATAGTTCTACAGGGTCTTAACCACAACATGATGAGGCACTTGCGAGTCTCTCAAACAGCTGTAATGTGCAGATGCAGACACTTGTAGTCAATATCAGAAGTGACAACAACAATTGTCCTGCTTGAGCATTGATAGACACTTCTTCTCAACGTTCATATGTTCTGTCTAGCACCGAAGTAGAAATGGGATACCAACCAAATACTAAGGAAGTAATACAACATCATTTTTTGGAGGTTGCAGTACAGGTATTGTCCAGCATAATGTTTTCAGTGTTCATCTCTCAAGCATAGACAACGAGTATGGATCTCATTTTCAAGCACTAAATCAGGATAAAACATGTGGAAACATTTCTCTCAAACCAGGACCATGGATTGATGAGCTTGCAAAGCAAAATATCAGTCTCAGCAATTTTGGATATTCAGGGCCTACAGAAATTTTAATTCGAGCTGATATTGTTGTGACGAATATGTTTGCTAAGGATGCTGCGTAATCAGATCTGCGGACACTAGACACCCTTTGAATCACAGACCCTTCTGAGAAGCTGAACAAGATAGAACTTCAAGCCGCATTGAGGCAGTGACCATCACAAAGGAACGGCTCTATGAAGTGCATCTACCCTGGAATGCAGGTCATCCAATTCTGTCTGACAGGACGAACTCCACAGTGAATTGAATGCCGAGGGACTATTTGGTGCTTTTCAGCAAGTTTTAGACGAGTGGATTTCGGAAGTAGTTATTGAGGAAGTGCCCCACCAAGATATGCATTTGACAGGGCATTGCCTACCTCATCGCCATGTGGTGAACATGAACAGCACAAAACTTGTACGTCAAGTCTTCGATGCCTCTGCTCGGGATGGGAAGAACCCAAGCCTCAATCAGTGTTTAGAGAAGTGGCCAAATCTTATTGAAAGGATATCTGCTGTTCATGCTCGATTTCGTCTCAAGAAGATAGGAGTAGTTGGGGACATCCAACGTGCCTTTCTCCAAATAAATTTCTGTACAAGTGACCGCAACGTCCTTTGGGTTTGGTGTCCTAAAAGTCTACAGGCACTGCCGTGTTGTATTTGCGGTATCTTACAGCCCTTTTCTCTTTGAAGCCTACTTAAAACTTCACCCTGAGACCACCTTAGTGCACTGTAAAGAAGGAATGTTGACATGGCCCATTTCGTTAATCGAGGAACTCGCTCGTAGATTTAATGTTGATAATTGTGTTTCTGGCTTGAATGATGAAGAACAGTCCCATGAATTCATCAACCTGGCTGATTCAGTTATGCGTGAACGACAGTTCGAACCAAGAGGGAGGGAGACGACTTCACCTTTGCATGCATCCATACCTGTCAATGTTTTAGGGCTTCTCTGGGATCCGTCTACTTACATACTGAAGATAAATGTGGAAAACATTTCTTCTTCGGATATGGAGAGGGTTACTAAGAAAACCATGCTGAGTGCGGCTCATAAGATTTTTGATCCCATAGGTGTTGTATGTAGTGTTAAATTGGTACCCAAACTTTTATTGAAAAAACTCGGGAAACGTGCATTACCTGGGATCAAGAAGTTGATACTGAGATACGGTCACAATTCTTAAGTTGGTGAAGAGTGCACCTGATCTTAAAGAAATTATGATCCCTCGATGCTTACCAGGGTGTAATGAGTGAGACACATGGATTTTGCGTATTTTCTCAGATGCATGTCAGACATCTTACGCAGCAGTAGTATTCCTACGTGTGGAACAGGAAGGGAATGTTACGGTCCAACTTGTTACAGTTAAAGCTGGAGTGTCCCCGATCAGCAAACCCAACAAGAAGATTACCATACCAAGACTTGAACTGTTGGCTGCAGCAATTGCAGCGAGAATGTACACTAGAATCTTTGATGAGTTCAGTATGGCAAAGATTGAGCCCTTAATTTTGACAGATGCAACTACAGTGCTGGCCTGCGTAAAACCTCAAGAACCTTGGGATGTTTTCTTTCTTAACCGGGTGAAGGAGATTAGGAAACTTACAGCCAATTGTGAAGACATGTTTCTGGTCAAATGAACCCAGCGGATCTTCCTTCAAGAGGTTGCTCGACAAGGAAACTATTGGAAACTCGTTGGTGGGAGGGACCAGATAGGCTCAAAGAATCTCCAAGCCTCTGGCCCAAGGTAGATCCAGCATATGATGAAGAGGAGATTTGTGGAGAAAGGAAGAAAACGATTCTGTCATCTAAGATATCTGGGACAGGAGACTAAAACTGGATCCCTTATTCTTGACAGTTAATAGTAGAGTGAGTTTATCTTTGTGTTTTCTTTTACTGTAAAATTGTCTGGTCAGTTACTTAGAAGAGTAACAACTTAATTTAGGTGGGAGGATTTCAGGTTAGATGATCAATCAAGTGACAAGATGGCCGCTTGATGCTTGTTCCAGACATTGCTTACTACTACTCGTATGTGTAACTTTGACTCGCTATCTTTTCTCCTTTTTTAACGTTATGCCAGTTCTATGTTTTTTATGAATTGCTTTATGTTGATAGGCTATGTTAATGAATAAAAGAATCGGTCGCGTGGAAATATTGTGGAAATGAATTCTTGTTTATCGTACTTTATTTTTTAAATTTTCAAACATTATTATTATTATTATTAGTAGTAGTAGTAGTAGTAGTAGTAGTAGTAGTAGTAGTAGTAGTATCTTTATCTTTATCTTTCAGTTCTTTTAACCTGCCGCCAATCTGATACAGCATTGTCACAAATACACTCAAATGCCAACTTCATCTGTAGAATAAAATCGTTCTTGCTACTCTTGAGGTACACAAATAAATCATCTTAACAACAAGACCAACAACAATAACAATGTTTCTCATATTTGGGACAGAAGAATCCAGTCTTACTGTTTAACTTTGTATATGTGAGCCATCGAGCATGGATCGGAATATTTGCGAGACAAGGATGTAAACGTTCTTTACTTGGAGGGGTCCGTGGAAGTGTCGTCGGTGAATAAACAGGAACATTAAAAAATTGAACTTGGCATACAACTTAAAAGGAAACCTATTAGTTTCGACAGCCGTCCACTAGCGTACTGTATACTGCTAGAGTGGACACTTAGGTAATGCTTATTATTTCATACGAAATGTGATCACAATGCCATGTTCACAGTTGACTACACACTTTACTGACGTTGCAGAAATTGTATCATTGTGTTTTGGGCTAGGAAACTTCGTTATTCGTAGCAGGAATTGGCTGTGAATCCACCATTTGTTATGACCTGAATCCGCATAACAACGAAAGAATTATTTTGACCTTACCTTACCAGTATGATAATAATGTATTGTGTAATCGTACATTCGGAAAAATGTCGGTGTAACGCTTTTTGTGTAACACAAAAAGTGACCACAACTTAAAAAAATATTAAATATACGGTAATTGTTTTAATATTAATTCAATATGATAGGATGAATGTGCTTTACAAGACTTAACTGCGGCAGCTAATGTACTGCGCATGACGTCATCACAAGATGGCTGGCTAGTTAAGGTATGTTTTGGGCAGTTGTAAGTCGGTTACCATGTGGTGTAGCTTACCGTGTAGATGTCGCGCAGAGACGAATGAGACATAATTTGATTCATCTCGAAGAGGTCTTTGTAAAAACAATAGAAAATGAATGTCTGCCCGTGAAGAAAGAAAATATAGAAGGTTTTTCGACTAACAATTGACGCAAAGTGTGAAGTATTTTGGCATATTGCTTTGAACTACTTTGAAAAGACTTTCCATAGTAATGGCATTGGGCACATTTTTATTGTTTTTGACTGAATTTTGTTTAATAAACATGGTTGTACAATTTAAATAGTTTATATCTTACTTAACATATCATTTGATACCTATACTAATATGTAAAGAGAGACTGTGATTTTTTATAGGTAACGGGTAATCTCAGAAACTTGCGTACCGATTTTGTAATTTCTTTCTTTCACCATTTGAAAGAATATGTATTTCCGGGTATGCATCATCCCGAAATGTCAGGGTATTTCTCGGATAAGGCGAGGAGCCACGCAATTTGATTAAATCTTTCAACGTGTCGACTACATCGTATACAAGTCTGTATACATTATAGAATTCCGTAGCGAAGCACGGGCACGTCAACCAGTTATTTAATATAATTTTTGTTCTATGCATAAGAGATGATATGCACAACACAAAGTAAATGGTTTATTTGTGAACACTTTTCACTATGAACAATAAATATTTTTGCTGTCTTTCCCCAGACTTGTATAACGAAAGTATCTCTTTAAATGGATTCTGCTGTCGAATGACAATGCTACCTGAATATTTACATTTAACTAATAACATGCTTGGGCTGGTTGATCTATTACAGAAATCATTAAGAAGCTGCATAACCTAATATTTACAAATTTTTACGTTGCCAGAACACAATGCAAATAAATGATTCTGAAGGCTGTTGCCTAGAATATACATTCTGAGAGCGAGAAAGAACACAGCCGAAAAGTACATGAATATTACAATCATAATACAAGGGCTGGCCAGAAGGGACGAAGAATAAATAGGGTAGGCTACTGAAAGTAAGAGACCGGGCGAGTTGGCCGTGCGCGTAGAGGCGCGCGGCTGTGAGCTTGCATCCGCGAGATAGTAGGTTCGAATCCCACTATCGGCAGCCCTGAAAATGGTTTTCCGTGGTTTCCCATTTTCATACCAGGCAAATGCTGGGGCTGTACCTTAATTAAGGCCACGGCCGCTTCCTTCCAACTCCTAGGCCTTTCCTATCCCATCGTCGCCATAAGACCTATCTGTGTCGGTGCGACGTAAAGCCCATAGCAAAAAAAAAACAACAAAAAAAAATGAAAGTAAGAGAAGGTAAGGTAAGGGTATATTCTGCCCGAAGGCAGTTTCGAACCTCCGCAGAGGTGTGCCTGAGCCGAAGTTTAAATACGGTAGGTTGGCCAGTTCCTTTTCGCTCTTCCATTGCCGTACCCCCCACCAACAGCGCGCGGCAACCCATCCAAATCTTGACTACACCCAATGTTGCTTAACTTCGGAGATCTCACGGCATTCGGTGTTTCAACACGGCTACAGCCGTTCGCAAAGCATGAGATAGTAAGGCTAATTGCTCTGATGAGAAAACTCTCGACTGGACTTCAGTCCACTTTTTCGGTGCACCCTTCGAAGAGACGAAACCTCCGTGCCCGACTTGCGGTGTAGCTAGACGCTGGACTGTGCATACAGCCTCTGTTCGCTCTCCACATGGACTGCATATACTGTATACACGCAACACCTTCTAATACTAATTAGAAGGTGTTGATACAGGCCACCAGTGGCATGACGTCACTGCTCCGTACGCTCGCTGTGTTCAAAACAAAAGTGGGGCACCACAACGATTTTGACAATTGTTACAAAGTGTGCAAATGAAAATTTAAACGAATGAACAAAAAGTCGCCAAACCCTGTGCAGCCCATACACAGTTTAGGGAGGATTGGTGACATACATCATGAAGAGATGACTTCCATCATGTTTGAAAGCATGTCATTTAGGTTAGATTGCACAAACGCAAAAACTGCTAACTTTTATTTCGTATAACTTGCAAATATTAGAGACATCCAGAATTTTCAAGTTGGTTTTATAACACTGTGTTAAGTGTGAGCTTGAACATAACGTATTTAATCTCGAGAAAAACATATCTCGGTAAGCAAATATCGAATTCAGCGATCTCCCTCGCGAGATTCTGATACCATGGCCAGAGCCATGCGTGGAATCCAAAGCCACACAAAGTACGTTATTCCAGCACCACACGCGCTTTTTAGAGACCTCCGTTTCAATAGAAGAAGCAATACTAACGTTTCTTCCAGATCGTTGTGCCATATGCCGATTTTCAAATATTTTATTTACGTTGATGGTTTATCTACATTCTCTACACTCCTATTCTCTTCATTCTGGAAATATTCAGTTTCCAGTGTTCACCATTATCTAAATAGTCACAGCATTGTTTTCCACGCGGAAAAGTTCTTTTGTCGTCCCATTATAGGCAAACAATTATTGGACGGAATGCTTGAAATAGCAACTGAAATGACAGATATCATAATCCTGAAACAAGACGAAGAGCCGTCACACTTACCAATAGTATTAGGTAATTAATTAATGGTTTCTGAACAAGTTGTTAGTATGGGGATTGCATGTAGCACAAGTTATCTGTCCTGGTCACCATGAACATTGAATTTGTGCACAACACGACAGTTTAGGGGCACCTTGCTGTGACAGAAGCGTTTAGATGGAACATGGGAGTAGTATTTTCAAACTTTGAGTAGTTATCACTAGCATTATGGTTAACTGTCGTGCTAGTACCAAGATTCTGACACACAGTCTTCCGTGTATATTATGATACAATTTAAAATATCTGTTTTACTTCTGAAATATAAAGCATGGTGTGCTACTTATGACTCACTCTGTGGATCTGTAGCTGTTTATTATAATTCATATTCCTGTTTTCTAGTGAGTTACATCCATTATCATTAACTTAATTTCCACCCAAAACATTTTATAATTATATAGAATTTCTGAGATGCATGGAAGAAATCCGGAAGATTTACTGGCCAGAAACATGAGTCCTTATTCGGAAAGAAGACTATTTATTATTGTTAGATACCTATGACAGTCCATACTATCTATAATTAGCTAATTTTTAATACCTAGATTTTACTTCTTGATCCATGTTTAACCTTAAAATGTATAATACAATAATTGTTCTAATTTTCTCCTGTGCCATACTCCTCACGAGGAAAGTAATATTAACTATTTACGTTATTTTTAATTTCGCAGCTTGGCTCTTTGTTGCCTATAACGACGCAATCACCACCCACAACACCACCACCACCAATGAAACCTCCAATTGAGTCTTCCAATCTTATTAACAATGAACCTGTTCCAGTTGATGGACCTCACGTAAGTATTGCTTTGTTACTATTAATTGCCCTTTCGAAGTGACTTGGTTATAGACAAGCCGTGAGAGTTTCTTTTCTCCTTAAACTATTTTCTGACATTTGTAATGTAACTTATTGTTATATTGTTATATAATAACTTATTGTATTTCATTCCCGTGTTTAAGGTTGGGCATATATTATATCAACTTCCTCCTAAACGTATACACTTCAGAATTTTCCAATGTATCTACGTAGTAATTACTAGGCATTAAAGTGCAAATGTTACATTAAATGATTCCTTGAATACAGCGTGACATTAATTTAGAATAAAATATGACAGTCTCGTCTCAGAGGCAGTGGTAGTTTCCATGAGATATGCAAGACCAAAAATACCTGCGATAAAATATGGCCCCTAACGTTTTCGTTACGGGATTACAGGGACGTGACTTTTCATAAAAAATCGCAGAATATAGTGCTTGTGACCCTGTCATTGAGCTAACACGACCCACTCCACATCTATACTTACTGTAAAAATCATAAAAAAGTGGCTGTGCTCCTATATATTATTACCACTATCTACAATTCACTTAACAAATGAAATACGGGAAAGAGACCATGTTTTGAGTCTCCCACAATTCTATGAGTTAATAACTAACAAAGAAAATTGTTTTAAACTACATTCGTGTGCAAGTTATCAGTCATTATGTTTGGGTGAATTGCCATTGGTGCGGCCTTCGGTTTATAGGGCCTAATTCCCGACCAGGCTGGGAATTTTAGCCGCATCTGGTAAAATCATCTAGTTCTGGAACCGGGCTCTTGTGTTTGTTTATATACATATGTCTTATACCTTGGGGTCATCCAAACATTTGTGTAATGGTATAGTATCATGTAACAAAATGTGTGACAAAAATGTAACCTAGCAACCGTGCAGGCTACGTCTTATTGTTGGTAGTCATCTGAAATTAACAGCCGTTGATGGATGGCCATTTATTATTTAAAAAAACAGGCCGTTGCATGTGTTTTGTAAATTAATTTAGTTATGATGATTTGATTTCCCATAAGGAAATTGGACACCATCTGTTACACGCCTCTTCATTCGCACATCACATGAGCAGCCGCCACACAGACACAATAATACGAGAATACCTGGCATAGTGTTGGCGTCATGAAGAACATTCGGCCGTGAAACTGCGTTCGATCTACATGTGTGACAGGTCCACTACTATTTGAGAAATATAGCAGAGAAAAAGAAGAAAAGGAAATTTTTGAAAATTTTGAACTAACCCTACAACAGAGGTACCTTTACTTTTTCAATTTATTATTTAAAAAAACAGGCCGTTGCATGTGTTTTGTAAATTAATTTAGTTATTGGCTTCTACCCAAATAATCAGTTTGTCTGATTGATCAACTGATTTTGTTGCTAATGTTTCATATCCAGATAATTCAATCTTGTACGAATTGAACTTATTCTCCCTCCCAATATCTGTGCCGTATTTCTTATTACAGATAAAAATACTTTATAATTTATATCATCAGAAGTTATTGTATATAAAACTTATAGAGTCTTTAGTCTCAAGTTACGATGTTTAGCACATATTAGGGTCTAAACGCAATAAACCAGTGGGATGATATGCAAGAAGAGGGAGGTGGTATGTTACAATGATCGAAACATCAAGTCCATTGGATATCCACAACATAAAATACAACACACACACACACAGCAGATACCGTAACAAGGGGTGTACCACACTGAAGGGCAACATCTGCAGCGATTATGGCATGTAACCTGCCGTACGGTACGGTACGGTATTCGACACTCGTTGTACATCTTGGCGTAGCTGCGTGATGGTCGTTGCCGGAGCTGGGCTACACTCTAGACATCGTCCCATAATGTTACACACATAATCGTTGGGCTGATGCCTGGATCTCTAGCTAGCCAAGGTAGCATGCATACTCCATGTAGAGCATGCTGTGTTCCCCAGACAGACATGAAGACATGCGTTATCGTGCTGGAAGACTGGCTCCTTCTGTGTGTCGAGATATGTTTGAAGGATAGGATTGACAACCTCACGGATGTACAACGCATTCATCATGTTCCCTTCAACTAGTTCCACTCATGATCAGGATTTGTAGCTTATGCCCCCCCCCCCCCCATACAACTAATTGAGGCGTGGGTCTGGTGTAGCGAGTGCGAACATACGATGGATTTTTCTGCTCACAGGCACGTTACAAACGCGGATATGGCCATAACGTAGTCCAATACAGAAAAAAACTCTGGGCACTGAACACCACAGGTATCCATTTGTCTCTCCAGTGCAATCTCATCCGATACCAAAGATGATGAACAGGCGTCAGGGGTAAACGTGCCAGGGGAACATGAGAATGTAAGCCTATGCCAACAATCGATTGTTTATTGTTCGGGTAGATGCATAGGAGGCCACTGTGACTCTGATTGCACGTGCAATTGATCTTCTGTCCGTCGTGCGGATGCAGAGTTTGTCTCGGCCCACAAGTGGCCACAGCTGGTCCGTGATTCAACAGCTCAGCACTTCGACCGGCCAACCGAGCAGAGGAGGGGTGGCCACGGCTCTACTGTGGATATACGCCTCTGTATTTGGGATACGGAGAGGAGCTGGTCCCACCTTCGGCTGCCCTAAGAATGGTCTCCCGTGGTCTTCCCTTCTCCTTGCACTAAGGCGAATACCGGGACGGTTCCTTGTGTAGGCCACGGCCGCCAACCTTCTCACCTTCCCCACACATCTCTTTCTCCGACAAAAATCTCCTGGCCTGAGAGACGGTATCACCATTTAGGTGTAATAGTAGTAGTCTTCTATCAGTCAGGGTTGCCCGAACGATCCGCTGTCCCAGGCGCTCATCAGTGCAGTCAAGTGGCATTGGTGGGGCTAGGCGGTTCTGGGAACCCTCTGTCTCCTATCTTTTCCACCGATGATGTACCACTGGCACGTCCAACCCAAAATGAAAGGAATTCTACGGAATGTTCAGCCACCCTCTCGGAGTGCCACACTACGGCCACGCTCAGTCACGTAATTGCTCGCCGGAGTTTTCCAGGTATTGCAAACACACTCGTTGATACACACGCAATGGAATCGCACAACCTACTACATTTATTGGGATGTCAGATGGCCTGTGATACAAAATTGGGTCTAATGGCTGCAGGCGAGCGTTGCCCTTTCACGTATGATCAGAGCAGAGGCGTAACGAATACGATACAGTTCTCCTGCAGGAAACAAAATTGGGCACCCGCATGTAAACTGTATAAAACTTATCGATATCACATATAAATGTCACTACAGCAGATACGGTACTTTCATGCAATACAATATATAGGCCTACGAAGGGTTTACGATAAGATTAAACGCCAATTTAGTAACAGATTTTATTTTGAAAGTGAAATATCTTTTAAGAATTGAAATACAACTTGAATAAATATATGCTTCTACCTTTTGTCTTTCAAAACTTTACTGTACTCACATTTAATTCAAATCTAAATTATGCAGCGTACTTTCTCAGATGTAAAGGCACTGACTATTTTAGTGATAACAAATTCGATGCCGATGAGACATAATATGTCTTAGGTCATAACATTTCCAAGCTTGTTCGTCGTAACTTCCAGTTTCGAAAATGATCGTCTTGTGGAAGAAACAGTAACAAGAATAATTAGGTGTAAAATTCTATACTTTGGTATCAGTTTTCACTATGTCCTTAATAATAACTTGACGCAGATATTTGTGCGAGAGAGTGCCACTCGAGTTACGAGAGACAGCTGTCTTAGACACAATGTTATAACAATAATTTGCAGGCAGAGGCAAACCATCCGACATTTCGTCGTTGCGCCTACAAAAAACTTAATGTCTAAAGTTACAGCTGAGATATTTGGCCGGTAAGGTTGTTCAATGCTGTGCGAATACTGTCAAGGATTCTCGCTCTTCATAATATGTGTCCTGCGGGTCAGTATTTCTCCAAAAATATTATCACATAGTGGTTTTCACAGGTGCAGCTACGATTTACTCTACATACGCTCTGTAAAATCCATTATTTTCGGCCTATTCTAAAAACATTCTCGTGCATATTGATATTTCGGTAAAGTTATTTATTTACTTTACTTTTTCTTGGCCTCGGGCCGCCTGCATTGCAGACTTTGTAGGCCCTAACGTTACGCCAATAGATCAGAGTGCCCTCTACATACAAACACTTTGTGTTGTAAAACCCGTTTGGGATAGGTGCTCTCCAGTGTACTTCCACTAGTGTAGAATACGCCCTTATATGCAAACGTCAGGATCAAAGCTAGCAGTTAATCTTTCTTTCTGTTGTAGGCAGTGGTACATATAGGCCTAACAGATAAATGTTCTATTACCCGCAAACATTTTTGAATAAGTATAATAGTTTATATCAGTGTATATATTTGTAGGACCATTGTTGACATCTTTCTTTATAGCCGTGATTTGCAACCCTTACTAATGGTGTATTTTATTTTCTTTCACTGCCACCAGAGATATCCAAGAATGGTAAGTATCAGTATCAATTATCACTTCAGTACCAACATCAGTGTGATTTTACTTTCAAACACAACAAAACATACCAGGTAACCTGCCAACGCCGTTCTTTCCACTTATAAGTGTACATCCAGTATCACTAATTTAATTCCCATTCACTGAGTGATTGGGATTATACCGAGTATTATACCGGTACGAACTAGAGTAACGTACTGGTAGATACTGTACCGGGATTGACCGTACATCAGGTATTGCTTAAATAAAATACGCCATAAAGAATTTATAAAGTATTAGCGAGTGTATTTTCAGCGCTCATACTAACGAAGTCTCTCAGGAGCAAGTAGTCAACCCGCACAACGCTACCGTCGTCATCACACAGCCAGCGTTGTGTCATGGACAGGTTGCGTCATAGATCTAGAAGCATCCAGGCAATCAATGGCTATATATACTAAACCAATTGAGGTATCGATTCAGACGTAACGGCATCTTATAGTGCACATTTCAAATGTCTCCTCATATTAATTTCTCCAAAATAGTCCGGGGATTACGGGAGATATTCAATATTTTATAAAACATAACGTCGGAGCTGGATCTATGTAAAAGGCCATCACTCTTGGTCCTCTCAAGGCAGTTCACACCGGCAACACGACGATATTGGTTCTCCGCATGATACGGGGTCAGCTTCAACGGCGCGATTATGCCTCAGTGACGTACGAGTTGTGGAATATAGAAAAATTCTGGCGTTACGGTACTTATAACCTTTCAGTCAGTTGAACCTCGTTGAGGAACTTATAAATTGAAAAAGGTGATTCTAAGACTTGTAATACTAACATTTACGTGTGTGCTAGAATCCAAAATAGTGAATTTTTCAAGTGAACTAGACTAAAATTTTTACATTACGATGTGAACAACGGAATATTCAGAGACTTTACTTTCGTACAAGTGTTTAATAATTCACTTAGACATTATATCAATTACGGTTCTGAAAGTGGTATGTTGTTTTTTCGAACAGAGTTTTCAAGATAATAATAATAATAATAATAATAATAATAATAATAATAATAATAATAATAATAATAATAACAAAAGCTTCGCCTAGAATGCACTAGTTAGGAATGATAGTGATTTTTGTAAGAGATTTAAACTACACAGACACAAGTGCACTCATAGACATTCATGTAATGCAAGTGAATTTCCAAGTGAACTGCTTCTAGTACTGTAGGTCGGTACAAAAATTCAGTTTCTTTAGGATTATAATTCTAAGAGTACACTTAATCCATCACACGTCCTATTTCTTGACGTGAATAGGAATAAACTTTGTTGTGACGAGTTCCAATGAACAATGCAAGTGACAGAAGACTTGTAATACTAACATTTACGTGTGTGCTAGAGTCCAAAATAGTGAATTTTTCAAGTGAACTAGACTTAAATTTTTACATTACGATGTGAACAACGGAATATTCAGAGACTTTACTTTCGTACAAGTGTTTTTGTTTCTTGTGGATAGCCACCAACAAGTATCCCAAGTGCAAATTATTTGTCTAATTTTACCTTCGGGTTTTACGTTAGTACTGTGACCGTATCGGCACAATTAATATTTATTTCAAATGATATGCTTGGTAAGGAAGCAGGCAGCAAGCTTTCTTTGTGTGGATGTTGGGAGTAGCATCAGGTTGTGCAATAGGACGCCCGCCAGAGAGGCGCCTCACACGCCCACTGGGTGGCTTAAAGAATCCCCGAACTAGGCACACGTCATAGAAGAAGCAGCAGAATAACATTATTTAGCGACTCCATATTGAAAAACAAATGCCAGCGTACAGCGATGCCAGAGCGATCGGGCCAAATTTAATGTGTTTTCGGCGCAAATAAGGCTTGATTAACAAAACTGCATCCATCAGAGCAGTGTGCAGAATTTTGGTTGAATTATGAAGTCAGGAGTTCTGATAGAAAATACTCTCCAAGCGAAGGGCGTTGGTAAACAACTTATATAACTGCGTTAGCGTACGGACGCGATGGCTGAAACCAGATGTCTTTGGGGATTCACCACTTCCCCTCCGATGTTATAAATTAATTACGGCAGATCCGCCGAACATAATCAACTCCGCATGGCATAGCGCACTTGTGCGTAACATAGTCACACAATCTAGCGTATTGCTGATGTCAACATGCTGGTTTATCCAGGAGAGAGAAAAATCAGAGTGGGGACAGGGCACGCTTGCCACCCCTATTCCCAGCTTTGCTATAAGTTGTTGCAGTTTCTCGGGGGAGTGAGTAGTCGAGAACGAGCTTCAGAAGGTGAAACTACGGGCGGTCCGCGAGCAAGGTCTACCTCTTCTTTGTCTGAATAACTGACACAAAGACACGGGAGTGAAGTTTTAAAAGTGTTTTCCAGTGTGCAGTAATAGTAGGAAATGTAACTATATGACAAAGGTATTTGTGCGACATCCGATCGCGAAGTAAACTCTGAATATTTGTCATTATGTGTTAGGTAGTGACTGTAAAAGGTTGATGTCTGTAGCAGTAAGGGAGCTCAGCTTTCGAGGAGTCTAACTTTGGGATTTGGTAAACTTTGTTTCAAAAGAAAATCAGATCGTGTGAAGAAATACTATCAGTTTAAATCCATGTAACATTGAGAGCAGGATTTCCGGAACAGATTATCACACTAAGTAACGGGGAATGATAAGTACAGGATCTGAATGAGCTAGACAAGAAATTAGGAGAAGGACGGCTGATAAGTCACGGAAGTAGGAGGCGATAGACTTGGGAAGGAAGAGATCATGAATTTTCAACTCGCCTAATTTAAACGAAATAGACTAGCTGAGATATCCATAATAATTAGCATCACGTAACTTGCATCGGTCTAGAACGATAGAGGGGAAGTTGGATGGTGTCGAGTGATCAACAAGTGCGCAAGATTGTGTAAATATAATTGCAGTGATTTGTTGACCAGGAAGATGGATTACTCCAGCAAAGTCATCAGACTCCTAGAACCCGGGACTGCACGAGCCAGCGACATGGAGTGAGCACCAATGGCAGGCCCCTGAAACTTCGGGCGGGGGCCAGAAAAACATCATAAAATGTTGAGTATTGAGCTATTTTCTTCCAATGTTAGTATTTCCCCTTGTAAATAGAGTAAATGTAAAGACAGGGTTAATGATGAGGTAATTGATAGGTTAATTACCTGGAGTGGTCGGATGACCCTTGTTTAATTTGATTTTTGTAAGTAGATATGGGAAGGAAGTGAACCAGGAAGGATGTATAGAGTTTGGGACCCCTTTTAGAAGCTGCATGCGCATGCTATATTATATACTAGCTGATGTACCCGTGCTTCGCTACGGGATTCTCAGAAAGACTGACTTTGTGGTTTTCCTAACCGAAATCAACATAGGTCATTACAAAAACGTAAGTATGAATGTAGCGATTAAAAGCAATGCTATCATATAAAATACTCGATCAAATGGGAAAGCCGCACGTTTTATCACGTTTAACGAACAGTGCTGCGGTTAGATTGCGGTTCCAATCTAATAGTCCAAAGTTCCAGAGCTGGGATGACCAGGCCTCAGATTGCCATGAACACTCATCTGCCATTATTCCGTTAAATATGCACACTGTTCATTCCAATCAGTGCCTCAGAGTAGGGATTGAATAGCCCGAATGCTATGATGATCCAGTGTGTTACGTACCAGTAGTATCAGAAAATTTATAAACCAGGAGAATTGCATGCTAAAGAAGAAAGTTATCTAACTCCCCAGCTACTTCCCATCAATATTCAGGCAGGCTGTTACACTCTGTACGACTCGGCAAGTTGACCGTGTGGTTAGCGGTGCGCAGCTGTGAGCCTGCATCCGAGAGATAGTGGATTCGAACCCCATTGTCGGCAGTGCTGAAGATGGTATTCTGTGGTTTCCCACTTTCACACCAGTCAATTAAGGCCTAAGACACTCCTAGCCCTTTCCTATCCCATCGTCGCCATAAAAGCTATCTATGTTGGTGCGACGTAAATCAAATAAAAATACTCTGTACGCAGCAGTAATCCTATCTACCAGAGATGAGGGGCAACAGAAGACACAAAACACATCACGACAAACAATGGTCAATGTAATGGTATTGTTGATCAATGTTATGAGCTTTCTATATTGTAGGCCTTCACATTTAGTTTTCTTTCAACTCTGTGATTTGTAAAATATTTTATACCCTAAACTGTAGTTTCTTATTCTCCGAATTTACACACCGATTTTCATTAAATACTGTTTACCCATTTTCTTGTTACTTGGTGCTGATATGGACTTCGTGACAAAAATCCAAATTCATGAATATCTTTGTGATCATAGCCAGTAGGGTAACAATGTATAAGACATGAATAATAGGAGATTTAATATTATATAACCTTAGTTATGTAGCATTCATCAATTACACCTCTAATAAGAAATATTTGAGAATTACATTTTAGGCCTTCCCCTAAACTACCATTTCACTCAGCGTGAATAAAATAATTTAAAGCCTAGACTATAGCGACTTATTTCTTGACTTTACATACCGATTTTCATCAGGATAGGACTACTAATAACAATATTTGAGAATTAAATTTTAGGCCCTCCCCTAAACTACCATTTTTCTCAGCGTGAATACAATTATTGATAGCCTAGATTGTAGCAGCTTATTCCCCAACTTTGAATACCCATTTTCTTTAAAATACGACCACTAATAACATAATTGTTGAGAATTCAATTTTAGGCCTTCCGCTAAACTACAATTTCACTCAGCGTGAGTAAAATGATTTATAGCCTAGATTGTAGAGGCTCATTCCCCGACTTCACATACCGATTTTCATTAGACCACTAATAACATAAATAGTTGAGAATTCAATTTTAGGCCTTCCCCTAAACTACCATTTCACTCAGCGTGAGTAAAATGATTTATAGCTTAGATTGTAGAGGCTCATCCCCTGACTTCACATACCGATTTTCATTAAATTCTCTTCAACCGTTTTCTCGTGATGCGTGTACATACATACATACAGACAGACAGACAGACAGACAGACAGACAGACAGACAGACAGACAGACAGACAGACAGAAATTACGGAAAAGCAAAAAGTGCATTTTCTTGTTACTATGGACATGACCGATACAGAAATACCATTATTTTCAAATTCTGAGCAATGTACAGACAAAACTCTTATTTTATATATATATATTTTTTTGTTATGAGTGCTGAGAAAGATTTAAGGGGGGAAAGTAAATAGAAAATTGATCAGGTTAATGCCGTAAATTTCATCTGCGTGACTGCATAATACGAGCAAGGATTAGTAGGTGTCAGTATCATTAACATGTGCTTATACAGAAGTTAATGTGGGATAGTGACAGCACTAAATTCATAAAAGTAGAGGCCGTAGTTTGTTTTGCATGCTAGTGTATAAGTTTGGCTGAACTGAAGATGTTCGAGAAGATATGTGCGGAGGTTCAAACCTGCCCCCCGCCTACACATTAGCTAGGCTAATAAAGTAGAGATTTTCTAGTTGAGTTTGATCATGTCTGAATATTATTATTATTATTATTATTATTATTATTATTATTATTATTATTATTATTATTATTATTATTATTATTTTCTTAATGTAATTTGATCGGTGTTTTTATACCGATACATTTCAAGCAACAAGTTAGAGGATTATTATTATTATTATTATTATTATTATTATTATTATTATTATTATTATTATTATTATTATTATTATTATTCTTGTTTTCGAATGGGTCTACTATGGACCACGTTAAGCATCATTCATTTACGGTTCTTCCTCTTTCGATCGGCCCAGTACTTCTTCATCCTTTCGGAGTGGGCTTCTTTACGTTCTCGTGACCAGTTGTTGCCGGTCCGTTTTTTGCTACTTTGATCTTGGAATCCCTTAATTTTGTTGATAATTTTTGTGTATTCCTGTCTGTTGTATACTACCTGCTGTGGTATATTATTTTCCTCGATATCCTCCTTGACCCCTTTAAGCCAGCTAGTTTGTGTCTTCCTGTTCTCTATGTATTCCAGAATTCGCTTGGCTGTTCTCTCTGGTGGCATTCTTTTAATGTGTCCGTAGAAGCAGAGTCTTCTCTTCTTGAAGGATGTTGTAATTTTTTCGGTCCTTTTGTATAGTTCCTCATTTGGTCGCAGTCTAAATTCTTGACCCACTTTCCTGGGCCCTAGTATCTTCCTCAAGATCTTCCTTTCTGTCTTTTCAATGTTTTCTAGTAAGCCCTTCCTGTTCAGTGGAATACATTCGATCGCATATAGACTTTCTGGTTTGATGACAGTGTTGTAATGTCTGATTTTTGCAGTGAATGAAACTGATTTTTTACTGTAGACATTTCGACATAACTGGTATGCTGCTTCCATCTTTCTTGCCCTTTCCTATAATGCTATTCCTGGTAGTCCTGTTGGGGTTATCCATTCCCCCAGATATTTAAACTTATGTACTCTTTTAATTGTTCCATACTTGGTGACAATATTTTGTGTCGGGTCCTTTTTGTCCTGAATCATTAGTTCCGTCTTTTCGAAGGATATCTGAAGTCCCGTCTTTACAGCAGTCTCTTGAAGTGTTTCAATTTGTACCATGGCTGTTTCAGTGTCTTCTGCCAGTATTGCCATATCATCTGCGAATGCTAGACAGTCAATTTTGACTCCAGATCTTCCCAGTGATATTCCATTTTCCACCCCTAATTCCGTCAGTCTCTTTCTCCACTCTCTGACCACTTTTTCAACAGGAGTGGTGACATCCCGTCCCCTTGTCGGACACCTGTTTCGACCTTGAATGGTTTTGACAACATACCCATAAACTTAACCTGTGATGTAGTGTCAGTGATGGTTTCTTTGATTAAGTTTCTCGTTTTTTTATCTATCCCAAACTCTTCTAACGTGCTTATCAAGGTTGCTCTGTCGACTGAATCATAGGCTTTCTTAAAATCCACAAATACAATCACTAGATTTTTGGCTGTGAGTGCACGTAGTTGTATTATGGAGATTAGGTTGAAAATTTGCTCGCTGCATGATCTCCCTTTCCGGAATCCTGCCTGGTATTCACCAAGTTCTTTTTCTATTATCCCTTCAGTCCTGTTTTGTAGTGCCTTGGATAGAATTTTAGAGGCAACTGGTGGCAATGATATTCCTCTGTAATTGTTAACGTTTGTTCTGTCTCCTTTTTTGTGCAGCGGGTGTATTAATGATGTCTTCCATTCCTTTGGGATGCTCTCTGTCTGCCAAATCTCCTCAAACAGTGCTTCTAGCTGAGTCACTAAGTGTTCTCCGGCATATTTCAATAACTCTGCAACTATTGAATCTTCACCTGACGTCTTATTGTTCTTCAGTCCTGTTATTATTCCCCTGATTTCTTCTTTATTAGGTGGTTCTGAGTCCGGTGTCTGGTTCTTGGGTTTCTCAAACATTAGAGTTTCCTCAGGTTTTTTACAGTTCTGTAGTTTCTGGAAATAATTTGCAAGGTGTTGGCAATTCTGTTCATTTCCAGTGATTAGATTTCCTTCGTCATCTTTGAAGCATAGAGTTGGCGGTTTGTATCTTGTTAAGTTCCTCCTGAATGTCTGGTAGAAATTACGTGTATTGTTTTTCACGAAATCTTCTTCTAGTTTCTTTAGTTGCTGTGTGTCATAATGTTTCCGTTCACCTCTTATGGTTTTAGCTGTTGTTTTCCTTTGTGCTTTGAATGCCTCCCAGTCTTCTGGTTTCTTAGTTGAGTTCCATTTCTTCCATGTCTGAGCCCTTCTTTGTAGTGCTTCTTCGCAAACTTCATTCCACCACGGATGTTTCTTCTTTTTACTTCGTAGGATTGTTTGGTCTGCTGCTTGTTGTATTGATGTTGCCATCTCAGTCCAACTGTGACTTTGAATCTTATTTATCCTGTTCTGGTATTCATTCACAGTCTGCTGATTGAACTTCAGATCTTCTATTCTGTATCTTGTAATTTTTGTACCACTACTTTTACTCCTTTCTGGTGTTAATTTCATCTTAATTTTTGTCAGATAGTGGTCAGAGTCGAAGTTTGCTCCTCTAGTTACATGTACATCTTGAATTTCTCTGGAGTTTTCATAACTGATTGCAACATGGTCAATCTGAAATTCGCCCAATAATTTGTTAGGTGATATCCATGTTGTTTGTTTCTTTGTCTTCTTCTGGAACTTGGTGGTCATGATGTTCAAATTGAATTTTGCACACAACTCTATCAACCTCTTACCATTCATGTTTGTCTTGCTGTGAGCCGTGAATTTTCCTGTGGTTCTTGATGGTTCATTCCTTCCAATTTGTGCATTGAAGTCTCCTATCAGAATTACAACATTTTTCTCTGGAGTATTTCCTAGGATTTCTTCCAGACCTTCCCAAAATGTTTCTACTTTCTGTGGATTTTGTTGGTTGTCCTTATTTATTGGTGCATGTGCATTTATTATTGTGTATTTCTTGTTCTTGTTTTTGAAAGTTAGTGTTGACATCCTTGGTGAGGTGGATTTGAATTCCGTTATCTTGTCTGCCAGTGAATTGTGTACTACAAATGCTGTTCCAAACATCCAAAGACTTTTAGTGTTTTGTATTTTCTCTGCTGGTTTACCTTTATAAATCCTGTAGTTGTGTGTTTGTACCGTATTTTCGTCTCGGTATCTTGTTTCTTGTATAGCTAATATTTTCATCTCTTGTTCATCCATCATTTTAGTCAGTTCCATTTGTTTCCCTATTTTCAACATCGATTTTACATTCAGTGTCCCTATGAACATTCTCTGTTTACATTCGTGATTTGTCTTTGGGATTCTAAGACCCTCCGACTGGTCTTGACTTGTGCAATGCTGCTGGACCCCCGGATCCGAATGCCCAGCTTCGGTAGCTTCGCCGCCACGAGGATATGAGTTACTCATTGCACCTTTCATGACTGATACTTCTTTAGAGCTTGTGCTTCTAGAAATTTGCATTTCCATCTGCTACGACTTGGTTCGCTGCACCAAGAAGTTTTCCAGGCCGCCCCTAACATGGGGAACAGACGCCACGGGAATGGCAGAGTGCTTTTTAGGCGGCACTCACTCGCCTTGTCACATTGCCGTCACTGGATTTATGTGGCATTTTTAGAGACTATTATTATTATTATTATTATTATTATATTTATTTTCTGAAAGTAATTTGACCGATGATTTTTATACCGATATATCTCGAGTAGTAGGGTAGTATATGACAGGTACACAATCTCGCCTCAGGGGGGAGAGATTAGGGGACATTGTTCTTTGGGTTAAAGGCTGACGTAACTGTGGTAAAAAACGTACGACGGAAGAAATGTATGGTTGAACCCCAGACTCCTGGAGAGTTGACGGGATTTTTGGTATAAGATAGCGGCTTAATTTGAGAAATGATTCAAGGACATAATGATGGTATGAGCTGGTTCGAGCAGGTGTACCCTGCATTAGCTCAATTGTATGATTTTGTTGACTCGGTTACTGCCGATATTGAGTGCGTTAAATGCTCTCTCGCCGCTGTGCGAAGGGAACGTTCACAATGAGTGATTTATGGCCCCAGAATGGGAAGGTCCTTGTGAGAGGGCAGATGAGGGTAGTCGCTTGGCTGATAAGTGTTTCCTTTTAAGACGGTGCAGTCTTCTGTGAGAATAAAGACAGAGTATTTACGTAATTACCACACACGATCCACCAGCCATGATCTAAAGGCAATGTAGGAATTTATGACTGTCCTGTACATGATTAGACTAATTAGGGCTTGATTACAGGACACTTGATGGAGACGACCAGAGTCTCAGGTTCGAACCTCAATAGAGCACAGAAGGGACCGATAGCTCGCTCAAGTAGCGGGTGCTGCGAGATGAAATACAGCCATTTATACTTTGTGTTGGTGTATAATATGTGTTTCTTTTTCAGAGTGTGATCCTGTTTTGTGTTATGTACTGTTCTGCGCGAATTTAGACTTCGTGAATTTTCACTGGTAGTTGGTGGAAGTGACGGGTTCGTTGTCGAGCCTGTGTTCGTGTGATTTTTATTTCATTGGTCTTCCAATTGGTGAAAACGCGTAACCTTATTTCCTTTTCCCTGGTTTACGTAAAACATATGTTATTTCTCCAGTATACTTTTATTCACGTATAGATACTTGGTGGCGGTAGATGTAGGATAAGTGACCACTCCGGGGTAGTTGAATTAGTGTAAGTAAATTTTAACTTCATGATATGGGATTCGGTCCCAGGGAATACTGATATTTGGAGGAAAATGGTTCGTAATTGTAACTGTAAATAGGTAATCTGTGTTTTATTTTGTTTTGTGTAACACTCAACAGTTTGATATCCAACGGAAGATAGACAGACAAAACCGATGGTATGAACGTAGTATGTCGACGAGAATGGCCATCCCTCGGGGATGTATATTTTTCTGTGTATGTCAAATCAGGTATCCATCAGATTGTTGGTTCAGATGGAAGTCTTCTTTCATTTGAAATATTCTTAGGAACTGTGGTCATCCACATAAATATTCTTATGGAATGTGGATGAGGTTTAGCTGATGGATGGTAGCACGGATCTTACCGTTGCTAAGTATTTGTATTCAACTTGTCAATTTATATTAATTTACCAAGAATGTCATAGTGTGTATAGTTTTCAACGAGCGCGTTAGTAAATTTGGAAATCTTTGTTGTGCTTATTCTTTGCCGAAAAACAAGCATCCAAAAACCTCTTCCGTTCATTGTAGGCCTGTAAGTTAGTTTAAGTATGATAGCCTCTACATGCCGCGAACGGTCTTCGGCCCTGAGGAGTCCGTGTTCAGACCTCAGGAACGGGAGAGTGGCTTTGACCTGGCCGTGCTGTATGGCCGATAACTCCTCATGTGAGTGGATTAATGATACAATCACAATGAGGGGAAATCGGCACAGGCCGAATAGGTCCCTTGACTATCGACTTCCGTGGAGCATGGTCCCATGTGTTCGTGACCCGAAAGGGTTGGTTTTGGTGTCACATGGTCCCATGAGTCATGGGGGACGGTGGGAAAGGTCCCAGTACCAAGTCCACGATTACAATTCACAAAATGCCGTGGTTGATGTGAATCATTCCGATACTCGTGGGACAGTTAAAAGTGATCAATCGCGTAACGTAATCAGTGAGTGGTTACCCCGCGCCGGGATCTTCCAGAATCAACGACGACCCATTGCTGTCTACAAGGCATCGTGTTTCCATGGGTTGTTTGCTCCCTTTAAGAGATTGTGGTTCCATGGTTTGGTTGCTGAACACGACGGATCGTGTCTCCGTGAGTGAGTCGCTGTCAATCAAGGAAGATCTATGGAAACAACTTCACTGTAACCAACACAATTATAAATTGAACCTTATCTGAATAAATTCAGTTTTAAGAATTTGTAACTCATTGTAGTTACGATCTCTCTCTATACCCAGCTTCAGGTCTGCACCCGGTGTATGCTGTGATACACATATCTTTACTCCACGAAATATCTAGTCGTGCTTTATTATCAAATAACTTCCTGGTAAAATATATAGCGTCAAAGCGGCGAAATCTACGGAAGGCTATTCTCATCTTTGTACCAGCTCCTCAACTTTGTCTTCAGAGACCTTAAATGAAAAATAAGTCAGTATCCACGGCTAAGGACATTAATAGAGACCAGGGCCTCTCAGGTGCAGGAGACGACTTCACTAGGTTGACTAGAGTGCAAACCCCCACTCCACTTCCCCTACACCTGTCTCACCCGTTCGGCCTGTCTTCGCTTTCTCCACCTTCCCCGCTGATTCTCCCCTCACTGCGAAATGTTTATGTGCGGTGAGCGGGGACACTGTTATATGGGACAATGCTATCGGTTTTAAAACACTGTTCTTTCAATTTGGTTTGAACAGACAATTTATCTTCTCCAGCTCTTCTTTTCCTTTATCTTTGCAATGATACTAGTTATGCCTCGAACAAGGGACCGGCTGACAGCAATTCTGAGAACCTTCATTAAATTACAATCAAATATAGGCCTAATCGCACGCAGTATAGTTTTCGTACAAGTCAAAGCAGGGAAAATACTTTTCACATATGCATCTGGAACCAAACATAGAAATAATCTTAGCTGCTTCTCGATGCAGGTTAGTAAAAATCTTCCTTCGACAAATTCTCGTAGAATTTGAGCAAAGCCTTTGCATTGGAAAAGAGATATTTTTGATTAACTTATCACATAATTATTGTCCCAGGGATTAAGCATTTGGCTTTATCATGACGACTGACAAAAAATACAAAAGGTCCCAGTTCGAATGAAATGGACTTTCGGAAGTCTTTGCTTTCTTTAAAACAGGTTGCTCGATTATTATCTTGTTGTCTTGTGCTTATCTATTTCACTGATAAACAAGCCGTCTATCACCGAACGCTTCGTCGCTCTCAGCACACTACACCATTAGAGTCAAGCCTAGTTGGGCCGAGTCGGGCAGATGCACAGTGCTCGGAGTCTCTGCGCCTCGATTTGCACGCGTGAGATTTTGGGCGTTTTAGAGACCCTGATATAAGCTCACCGAACAATAAATTAGTCACCCTAGTGTGCACGCACAGATGGATCGTTAATCCTGTACAGATGGCGCAGGGAACGAGTCCCGTGCTCAACCGCACGCGCGCTGCCTCTACGTGAGCATAAGGCAGTAGCGATCAGTGAATGATGTTTCAAGCTGACAGTGCACGTCAACTTGGGTAGATGTAAGAATGTGACAGAGTGGCAAAAAGGGGCGATCGTGTTTGGCCGTGCCCATGGCCATACGGTGTGTAAAGTTGCTGGATTTGTTGGTGTTTCGCAGCGGACTGTTCAACGTGTCTACAAGCAGTGGTGTACTACACGTGGCCACGAAACATAACGTCAGAATTGTGGTCGGGAAATATTCTGACTGAGAGGGACCGGAGACGCGTTTCACAGCGTGTGAATCAAAATCGCTTCCAAACCCGAGAGCAATGAAGGTCCATCCCAACCTGTTAGCGTGAAAACATTGCGGCGGGAACTGCATACAGTTAACATTTGGAGTCGGTCACTTCGCAAGCGGCTATTGTTCACCCCATAAAGCTGCGCGTCTCCAGTAGTCTAGAAATGATCGAACGTGGACTGGAGCTGACTGACGGAACGTAATGTGGTCTGACCAATCACGTTTGTGCCTGTATTAACATGACCTACATCGTCCAGAGCACCGAAGGTGAAATGAAGCATTTCATCCTGGATGTGTGCAAGCTCAGGTTCAAGCCGTAGGTGGGTCTGTGATGGGCCCGCTCACTGAGGTGACCACTAACATGAACCAGCGTGTTTATTTAAACATTCTGGATCATCAGTTGTTGTCTTTCAGTCAACATCTGCATGATGAGTATTCTATAGATACTCCGGTTTTTCAAGATGACAACAGCAAAGTTCTTCGGGATGGACGCATATATGACTGGTTTTAAGAACACACTCCTACCCCATTACATCTTTATTGGCCTACAAAATCACCTGACTTGAACCCCATTAAAAATCTGTGGAACATGTTGGAACAGCTGTTAAAATGCCTACATCAGCATCCCCGCAATTTCGTGGAATTGCGCGATCAAATCCTCAACGAGTGTCTTAACCTAGATACGACATACCTGCACAACCTTGTGGACTCACTTCCTAAACCAACACAGGCGGTTATCAAGTCCAGAAGAGGAGTTACACCGTATTAAATGATGCTTGTAATTATTTCTCCAAGATCGGCTATTTTTTTTTGACCGGTGAGCTTACCTTTTGCTTTCATTTCTGCAGTCACCTCTAAACCTTAAAATTTAGGTCAGGACTTAAGTTTGCAGTTTAAAAATAAAGCTTAGATATCAGCAGGATTTTATTATACAAATCATCCTATAACAACTATAAGGAATGATAACATATAGCGACTGCCAAAACTCCCTTGTCGCCACTTAATCAGCACCTTCACACCAGATGGCATTGAAGTATGTAAACGTATTTTAATTGCGATAACAAGACTGTGTTATTCAGGTTGAACATCGGCAAGCAATTTAGGGCTTTGAGAGATGTGTTATTTGAGCTCGAATAAGGCGTGATAGTTGCTGTTAAATGGTTTGCAATTGCAATTCCTGAAGTTACGACCGGATTGTGTGACTCAGGCGGAAGTACGTTAGCCCTCTGATACCAGCTTACCCTAGTGATATTTGAGGATTCTCAAATACGCCAGCTTCGAGTAAATGTATGGGAATGTAAAAGAACTCATTCCGGCTCTACCGCGTCTCCAAAATCTGCAAAAGTGGTAAGTGAATGAAAAAAATAATATTCTTCTTCTAATTATTATTATTATTATTATTATTATTATTATTATTATTATTATTATTATTATTATTATTATTATTATTATTATTACAATTGGACTAATAGACGTTTCTTTTTCTTCAGTTCCAAGTGTTATGCGTGATTTAGGAATACATCATTGGTGGAAACACTATCTACTGTGGCAGACCACAGTTACGTGGTGATCGTGATCAGGTTTATCGGGATAGAATAGTTCATGGAATCAGAGTGGGAATACTATCTCAACCAAAAGGAACCAGACACATACTGAAGAGACCTGTGCAGTGTTCTCTAGCTTCAAAGGGATTTGGGAGTAAACGATCCATCGGATTTCCTCCACTAATAGAACATCACGTGACACTGTGTCTTACCTCAGCTCGTGGAGGCGCTAATTGGGCTCTAGAGGATTGGAGCTTGTGTCAAGCTGCGACGAGTAGAGATACAAGTGGTTTCAGGTTAATAGCTAAGTATGGATTAGTAATACGTATATCCGATGAAGACAGTGATCCTCGTTGTCCACAAGGCACAGTGCAGGCTGGTGGTGTTTTGCATACTGACGTACAGCCTGGAGTGCTCACAAGACAGCAGTTCGAAACTCATATCCGTCAAAGACGTAATGTATAGTGACCGCTAAAATGCCCTTCCTGGTGACCATTTGCAGCTTCGAGCCAATGTTGTCCAGAACTGGGTTGAAGAAAATTCTGGAGAGTTGAAAGAAGTGGTTCAACCTCAACTTTATGACAGTTGTTTGAGAAATCCATTATAACCTAAGATCCTGCACCCAAAAACACCAGGGATCTATGGAAAAAACACACTAACTTCTCTCCAGAGGTCTTTTCACCTATTGTAGACTACTTGACACATCTAGTTCATCCACGATTCTCGGTTAGAGAGGGCCTTACGTGTTACCGGAGAGGTATCCCTTGACATAAGGTATTTCGGTGCATTTAAGGGGACGCGGAACGAAAAAAATGAAAAATAACTTTTTATTTTATTATTTTGAATTTTGTATCTGTGACCATTCCCCTTTCCAATGGTGTATAAATTTTGATAATCCTCCTGCTGGAAGTATTTTTAATTAATTCTTTTATAATATGATGCATAGGCTCCACGCTCCCGCAATGCAGGTAATTTGACATTTAGACTGATGAAAGCAGTATTTTTTATATATATGCCAATAGAGTGGTATATTTAAGTATATGAGGAAAATACTGTATGTTGCTGTGGAATTTCACTGTTAACGTGTCACACCCTTCATTATAATGCTCAAGAAATTCACTCATTCAACATAAAATGTACGTTGCCCTCCGAAGGAAAACCACCACCCCAGTTCTTCAACTTTATGCAACTGCCT
Organism: Anabrus simplex; assembly: GCF_040414725.1. Taxonomy (NCBI): domain Eukaryota; kingdom Metazoa; phylum Arthropoda; class Insecta; order Orthoptera; family Tettigoniidae; genus Anabrus; species Anabrus simplex. The sequence continues at coordinate 572,785,095 of NC_090265.1, forward strand.
ATTAGAATAGGTTAATAATAATGATAATAATAATAATAAGGAGAAGAAGAAGAATGAGGACCAAGTGATATCAAAATAGCAGCAATTCATGAACGTGCAAGAAAGATGGAAACTGTATTTAGATTATGTAAAAACACCTACAAATCTAAGTCACACTCCTACCAGGGCAAATTCAAGCACTGAAACACGATAGTCAAACCTGGATGTTTATACGCAGCTTACACAATAGCCACGAAGGGACTCTCTGATTTGGAAAAGAAAGAAAGGAGGTTCCTTAGAATGATTCTTGAACCCAGAAAATCATCAGACAAGTTTACTTTTTGCGTGAGACCAAACCAAGAACTATACCAACAATCTGAAAACATCCCCACCACAATGAACAAGAGGAGATTGACGTTCTACGGACATATTAAGAGGATGGGATCAGAGAGACTCGCCAACAGAATCCTCAGCTTCCAGGAGAACAGGAAGGCACATGTCCCATGGATAAAAGAAGTCCACCGAGATTTAGAAAAATGTCAGATCACAGCAGAAGATATAACAAACAGAAAAAGCTTCAGGCAGAGAGTTGCGGAGGTGAAGGACCTAGCTGATGAGAAAACGAGGAAGAATAGAGTATTCTCGGCAGAAGAATGAGCACGAGAAAGCCAACGGATGAAGAAATACTGGCGAAAGACGAAGGAGAAAGAACTTGAGAAAGCAATTGAAGTTGCGTAATCGCAGCCCATAGATGGCTGAAACGAAAAAAAGTAGAAGGAGAAGAAAAAGGAGGAGAAGAAGAATGTCATCGTCTGTACGTCCCACTAACTAATTTTGCGGTTTTCCAGATGTCGACGTGCCGGAATTTAGTCCCGTCGGAGTTCTTTTACGTGCCAGTAAATCTACCGACACGAAGCTGACGTATTTGAGGACCTTCAAATACCACCGGACTGAGCCAGGATCGAACCTGCCAAGTTGGGGTCAGAAGGGCAGCGCCTCAACCGTCTGAGCCACTCAGCCCGGCGTGTGCCCTATCTTTTTTGCTATTTTGCTTTACGTCGCACCGACACAGATAGGTCTTATGGCGACGATGGGATAGGAAAGGCCTAGGAAGGAAACGGCCGTGGCCTTAATTAATGTACAGTCCCAGCTTTTGCCTGGTGTGAAAATGGGAAACCACGGAAACCCATCTTCAGGGCTGCCGACAGTGGGATTCGAACCCACTATCTCCCGGATGCAACTCACAGCTGCGCGCTCCTAATCGCACGGCCTACTCGCCCGGTGTTTGCCCTAATTAAGGTCACGCTCGCTTCCTTCCCAATCCCATCCTTTTGCTGTCCTATCATCCCCATAAAAGCTGCCTGCGTTGGTGCGTCGTAAAACATATAGGAAAGTAGTAAAATACATAAATACATACATGGAGAGAAACAACTTTATTTGAGAAACTACAGTAAGTAAGGCTGTTCCAATCAGGAAATGCAATGATGACATATTTCTAATCAGTTGAAATCTAACAATAAAGAGAAAAATAAAATTCAAATTAAATAAATAAAAAATAATCAGAAGAAAATGAACTTGTGTTCTTATTAGAATCCCACTCTGATTCCATAGTGTAGGACCTGTCGATCATCGGAATCCTGATATTCTCGATAAAACGCAATGTTCACTTTATCGCTAGCAATGTTGGTTTATATTCCCATTGAACCGTTCCAAAAATAGTTCTCCCTGGCATTACAACTCCAGGCTAATCCCGAGTTAGTACTTAATATCCACGACAAACCACTTTCTACCCTTTCCTAGCATCAGTACGAGCGGCGTGCCTGCCACCATTATGCAAGATATTGGACAGTCTTCAATTTGCACTCTACATGCCCCAAGCCCCTAAAGTGATGCAGTAACAATTTTTTCGCTACTTCAATAAGAAGTTGTGGATAAGTTCTCTTAAATTTAGCATGCCCTCTATAAACATTTGAGCGCCATTCTCATGGAAGGGGTCTTCATAACGTTTTCTTCAACATAGATTTACCTGCTTGAATACAAATATTACGTAATTTGCATCTTAATCTGTAAAGAATAGCTCCTACTCCTCTTCCACCTGTTACTATTCCTAAATGGATGCTGTATTCTTTCGTACCACCCTGCGGTGTACGGAAAGTGTGCCTACCTGTTACTCTTGGGTCCCGGGTTCGATTCCCGGCCATGTCAGGGATTTTTACAGACTAAGGGCTGGTTCGATGTCCACCCAGCTTACTTGTTATAACTGTGGAGCTATCTGACGATGAAATAACGGCCCCAGTCTATAGAGCCATGTATAACAGCTGAGAGGATTCGTCGTACCCACCACACGACACCCCGTAATCTGCAGGCCTTCAGGCTGGTCAGCGGTCGCTTGGTAGACCATGTCCCTCCGGGGTTGTCGTGCCATGGTGTTGGATTTGGATTGGTTTGGTTTGGTTTGTATTTTTAAATCTTCCTCATGGCACAGCCCAGAGCAGAATGTAACATCCACCGACGTGTCGGTCCTATTTATGCCAGTGATGGGAAGTGTATTAGAAAAAGTAATTTCGCTGAATTACAGTTATGCTACCTGAGAAATATTGTATTCAGTTACAGTTACTAATTACTTTTCAACACGTAATCAATAAAATTACACGTAGCTGTTGGCTTGCATTCTGAATATAGCGTGTTCGAAATCAACTGTTGGCAGCTATGAAAATAGTTTTCCATAGTTTCGCATTCTCACGCCAGGCAAATGTTGAGGCTATACCTTAATTAAAGCTATGGCCGCTTACTTCCTACTCCTAGCCATTTCCTAATATTTTTGTCGCTATAAGACCTATCTGCGTCGGTGCGAAAAGACCAAACAAATAAAATTATAATTACATCACAGGACGCCATTCTTAAGGAATTCACTGACGTTTTTTTCGCAAAATTTGCAAGGAAGCTACATATATTACTTTATTTATTAGCATTAGAACTAAGTTACGAGCAAAAATTGCACTTAAAAAGTTAACGTTTGTTAGTAAAAATTACTAAATAAGTATTTGTTCCAAATAATTTCATTGCTTTTTAAGTGGCTATAATCACTAAGTGGAAATTCCGAAATTATTTTTCTCATATTTTTTGTTGTAGGTAGCGAATTGAAGCATTTCAGATAGCAAGAGATAATTATCATGATTGATCCGTATTGAAACTAACTATAAGCAAATTATCACCAAAATATTTATTGTATTTTCACCCCCTATTGAATACATGTCACGTGTTACGTGGATGAAATCTACATAATACTATGTACACTTCTCAGGGACATGTTTCGCCCCTTATTAAGGGCATCATCAGCCTGTAGCTTTGGACGTTTTTAGAATCTAAAAAGAACATCACTAACAAAAAAAATTATTTCACGAGTATAGGCATTATCTGTTATCGATACTCATAATGTGTAATGTGACATTCTTTTAATATTAAAATTGTAGCATGTTAACTTTAAGATGTTTTTAATGTGCAATGTAATTTTCATTGTAATCCATTTATGAATAATGTTTCTGACATGTGACCTTAAGGTTACCTACACGCTATTGATGCCCTCAACAAGGGGCGAAACATGTCCCTGAGAAGTGTACATAGTATTATGTAGATTTCATCCACGTAGCACGTGGTTTGTATTGAATAGGTGGTGATAATAGAATAAATATTATTGTGATAATTTGAATTTCAGATAGTTTGACATTTACTATACAAAACAGTTGTTTCTTAATACTCCAGTCTGGAAATCGAAGTACATTTTAGCATTTGCTGACAAGTCTCTCTGCATGGATACGTAAAGGAATATCCTCGTTTGATTTTAAGAACATGCCCTGCAGTGATGGATGCTGTAGGATAAGTATGATATCTTTGGAAGTACTGAAGGGGTAAGAAAGTACCTCCTCCAGCGCTTGTGAAGGTACTGGTTCTGCTTTAGTAGAACTGGGAAGTTCTTCATTATCGCGTAATTTTTTCTTTGTATCATGCAATTACAGGAATGTAACGATTGTAATTTTATTTCAATAATTAAATTACGAGCAATAATTACATTTAAAAAGTTAACGTTTGTTAGTAAAAATTACTAAAACAGTAATTGTTACAACTAATTCCATTTTTTTTTAAACTCAATTACTTCCCAACTCTGTTTGTGGCTGATGGTATAGAAACTGCTGAAGTATGGTTGGTACTGGGTAGTGACGTTCAGAGCACGACTAGTGTGTCTGGGTGCTATGAAATGTTCTGCACATAGCACTTCCTGATCCAGCAAAGGAAGCAATGGCAGATTACCTCATTCTTCATCCTCTCCTGTACGCCTCATTACGGGGCCGCCATCGGGTTTTGCGCTTTCTCTATAACCACACACAATTTGGTTGACGCTATCTGAGTATCCAACCAGGCCCTAAGTGTGAACGTTTGGACAAGAAAGGATGTCAACTGATGTCTGTCTGTTAGGTCATCAGCCCAGAGGCTGGTTGGATCCTCAAATAGCACCACCAAAGGTTATGCAAGGTTATGCGGTTATAAGTAAACCGCAAAAACCAATGGCAGCACCTAAATGAGGCGTACTAGGCAAGATGAAGAGTGAGGTAGTTTGCATTGCTTTCCTCACTGGGTCAGAAAGTGCTATTGCAGCACGACTGACCCTATGAGCAACACCTTTCATAACACTCAGATGCACTAGTCGTGCTCTGAATGTCATTACTCAGCACCACCCATACCCCATCAGCTTCCATAATGTCACAGCCATGGATGAGACTGGGACTTCGGTGGAAGCTACACTTTGCTCTGGCCTGTGCCAAGAGATGGATACAAAAGTACTGTATCCATCATGAAATGGCAGCAGGCATATGATATGTTATTATATATTATTATATATTATTATATATATGTAATAAAACCGTTTCACTAGACAAGGTTTTTTAAGTTTGATGCTTGTACTTTCGCACAAGAATCTACTCAGTTACTGTGGTAGGCTGTGTACATTAAAAAGAAACCTGAGTAACTTTCAAGGTCCTTGACAAAATTTGTAAAATATACTTATTTCTTTTCAGCTACGGATGGCAGCCTTGAATGAACCATGGACTGGGGATATGCACGGAGTAAGAGGTGCAGATTATTCCTGTTACCGTCAAGCAAGGCGAGCGGGATTACGTGGGACATTCCGAGCATTCCTTTCTTCCAGAGTTCAGAACCTAGACACCATCGTTCGATTCTCCGATCGTGATTTACCTATAGTCAATACAAAGGTAAGTATAGCCTTTTATGTAAAATATAATACTACAAAAAGCTATCCAGTGTAAGTCCTGAAAAATTAAAATAAAGAATATTGAAAATGAGTACAGAAGGTCGTTCGATTTATATCCGACCGAATTTCAAGAGTAATCGCGTTACGACACCACCGCCGGTTATGTTCTACTGGATCTCCAGCACTCTGGACGATCAACTGACGTCGAAGTCTCCATTAAAGCAAACTCCGATGGAGGAAAGGTGTGGGAATACTGTCCTATTCCTCCCTGCAAGATTTACATAGGCCATCCAAGAAACACGGACGGCGATGTTGGAAGCATCCCTTCAATAGTCCAATCACGCAGAACCCATTGGACTGTAATCACGATACTCCACATGAATATCTTGCAACGGAATTACACGAATTTCTAACTGATATTCAATTTCCTGATAGCAACGCAGAATTGTTTTAGTGTTATGACTTGAGGCCTTATCCATATGGATCCGCGTCTGGTTCGAGTCCGCTCCATACGTTTGTGGGATGTATATCTGATAGACAGGTGTCTTTTCTTTTATTTTTGAATTGGATTTAAGTAGCACCGACACAGATAGGTCTTATGGCGACGACGGGACAGGAAAACCCTAGAAATGTGAAGGAAGCGGCCGTGGCCTTAATTAAGATACAGTCCCAGCATTTGCCTGGTGTGATAATGGTGAACTACGGAAAACCATCTTCAGGGATGCCGACAGTGGGGCTCGAACGCACTCTCTCCCAGATGAAAGCTCACAGCTGCGCGCTCTTAACCACACGGCCAACTCGCCCGGTGATAGGTGTCTTAATGGATCACTGGAAATATCTTGCTGCCACTTTTACGCTTTTCTCAACCTTTCTTATCAAGATATTCGCATAACTGAATCCTGTGACAATCATAAACCCTCGTGGGACACTGTTCCGGCAGTGTCGAACGAAGTTTCTGCATCTTTTAACATCGATATCATGGTATGCAATCGCCATAATCTGATCACTGCCGGTACGATGATCGTATGCTTTATCCATTGTGAAGTCTGCCTTCCATTTTGACCCCTCCAGGTGCATTTCAGTATGATTGTGCAAGAAAAACTGGCATGGAAAGGTACCATTTCCCACCTCACACACACCTATAATGTAGGACAAAACAATGCTCATGACAGCAGACTTGCAGTCACAACAGTCCCTTACCAGGTGCCAGTAGCGTTTCGCAATCTGTCTCGAATAAACTGAACGACCTTCTGCATGTGTTTGGAAAAAAGGCGTTATGAAAGCGGGAAAAACGTTGACGTTTTCAAGGGACAATTGTGGTTTTGTCGCCGAGAATCTGGACGGAACCCACAGCAAAGACAAGCAACATGTGTGAATTATTACTGTATGTTCCACAACATGTGGATAGACTGAAGTTACAAATCGAGTGGTTCAATGAAGAACCACCTCTATGAACACTGTAGTCCTTGTTATGTTAGTCCTTGACAGTCAAGTGAATCTAGTAGCTGTGTTTTACAGTCTGGAGTAGTGAGACGCTCAGCATAAAGCTGTGTTCATATGAATAAGGAGTGTGTGCAGTCTGAAGAAGATTTCGTCAAGTGTTTATTTTATTATTATTTACACGAGTGTGTATCATACAGGCGTCTTTATTGTGATATTCTTACCTGCTTTACATTGAAACTGGTTCATATTACGCTCTGCTACCACATTACACATTCTTCGCGAAATGAAACTAAAACAATTTTAGTGTGATATAAGCCAGCATCCTTATATTGTATGCGGTTTTTGTATACATATGGCACTTTCGTGTTCCCAAACATATATTTGATTACTCGATAGTTGGCTGTGTACATTGCAGGCGACCCTGATCTCAACTTCTATTCGCTGCATCAGGAGATACAGGCAGTAGGGAAACAATAACTTACAAATATATCCCAGGAACGATTATCTTTCTAAGCTTAAAGTTTCATCAAGATTGTCTTTGACAATTCCACAATTCTCCGCAATTAATTGAAATCCCTCAGATATCTTAAAGGGAACGGTACACCAGTTAATATAATATTACAATTGAAACATTCGGTGGATGAACAACTTAATTTATCTCAGAGCCATTATAAAATGTATTTCAATGTTTTGTATGCGTAGTTCACACCCAGGGATCAGCTGAATATTCTACTAATCACTGTTTCTCTTTTCATTTCAGGGAGACGTATTATTCAGTTCCTGGAAGGAAATGTTTAATGGAGACGGGGGATTCTTGCCTCAGCAATTGAAAGTGTACAGCTTTAGTGGAAAGAATATTCTCACAGATTTTGCATGGCAAGTATACGTATTGTAGTGACACCAGACAAACTTGATGATAATAATTTTGTAATATGACAAGTTATCTATAAGAAATCCATTTTTGTCAGGTATTTATGACATAATACTCAGAGATTAGTGGTTGAGACGGTAGACCGCTGGCCTTCTGAGACCATGTAAGCCAATTGTCGCTGTAACATTGTGCTTTTTTGTTCCCCCATATTTGAATTACAAAGCTCCAATCACAATGATATTTCGTACTGTACAGTCGAACAATGTTTTTCAGAAAGTAAATCGATGACTCTTCCTACATGTTACATAATGATTAATTTCCTCAACAGTTGTCATCTTTATTTCTTATTTGATTCCAGATAGTGTTAGTACCCATATTATGCATCACAGCTTTTTGTGTGTGACCTTCTCCTACGCAGTGTATTTCTTTCTCGTTTAAAACTTAATTTGTGAGTTGTGTTATTGCAGTAGGCTTATCTCCTCTGGCCAATGTACTTCTAAATATATTGGGACTAGGAAGCACCCGTGACCTTCAAAAAGTACCATCGGACCATCTTTATCTTGTTGGGATAGAAAACCGCTTCAGGGTTGGTAGGCGGATTGTTAGCAAGATAAATTTGTAGCAGAACTTCGTGTACTATCTAGCAAACAGTATCTGCGTATCTGTATGCAACATTAATTGCTTATTCTCTTACTTGTATTGACAATATATTACACTGCCACCTTATTGTTTTGAAATTTGAGGAAAACTCACCTGGAGAAAGTCACTCTAACACATAATCAAACCTTTAAAATCTGGCTCGTTCATTGTCTGATCTTACGTAAGGTCAACATTTTCGGATATATGGTATGTTACATGCAAGACTGAATCTCATGGATAGAAGGAGAACTCTCCAGACAAGTATTTCCTTCATATTATCTTGGAAAGAAACATTCCATCTGGAACACACATACATACATATTTATTATAGATTGTTATGAATTTTAGCGATCAGTCTGCGAGCCTCAGTGAATTTAATATATGCTACCGCAATCCTTTATTTCTAACTAGCTCTGTGGCCTTGCTTAGTTCCATACCTCTTATCTTGATATAATTAGAAACTGAATCTAACCATCGTCTTATTTGTCTCCCTCTAATTATGGTACACTTCATGGTCCAGTCCATTATTCTCTTAGGTAACCTATCCTCCTCCATTCGTCTCATATGACACCACAACCTAAGCCGCTTAATGCATACAGCTTCTGGAACAAACATGTACCCTACACGAATGTATAATATGACGGGTAGGATACATGCTTTTTATACAATATAGGCTACATCACTGTTTATAATCAAAGTCTTTAATAAAAAATGATTATGTGTAAAATTGTCATAAAATAATTATCAGATCCAAGTAGAATGTTTAGTGTAGTGACAGTCAAACAACTGTAAGAAAGATGAATTTAATATGTATGTATCAACACGTTTTCGACTCCAGTAAGCTATTACTCTCCCCTTAGTTTTTAATGATCTGGAAGAGGATATTCTATTCTATTAGTGATTTAAAATTTAATGGTCCTAGTTTCGTAATATATAATATCATTGCAGGCCTCAGAAGATAGTGTGGCATGGTTCGCATCTAATGGGTGAGAGAGCAATGGATACGTATTGTGATGCCTGGCATTCTTCGAGTACAGACAAAGTAGGACTCGCTTCCTCACTGCTAAAAAATAAACTATTGGACCAGGAAAGATTCTCATGTAATAACAGATTCGCTGTCCTGTGCATCGAAGCCACAAGCCAGCAGTCTCAACGGCGACGACGAAGAGATATCAGCAACCTAACTGAGGACGAATCAGTCTTAGAAGAAGAGCACTATCATCAACTTCTTCGAAAAATTTCCCTCGAGAAATAAATTACTTCAGTGGACGGTGATCTCGAATTACATAAATTATTTTTTATTCTGCATGTCTGCTGTACTTAATTTTACTTTGTACTGCCTGTGTAAGGGGAGGTAACATGACTGAGTTGAATTAAATTTCCACTTTTACTCAGGAGCAGTGCTGAATATTAAAGTGAAGAAGAAAAAAAAGATTTATGAAGCGGACTCAACTTCCACGTTTAGTTTGGTACCGTATTTTTCCCAATTTGTATAATTTCGCTATAATGTGTTCTCATTTCCTCAAAGTTGATCTGCATGTTATAAATGTGATTAACTCTAGCAGGTTTAAATGAAGGAGCGGAGGAGGATTCACAATGTACCCTCACAGTGAAATATTAGAGAAAATGATTGTCATTTTAAATATGAATGACAAAGTCGAACATTAATTTGTTGGTTTACTTTATCTACAAGGTGGATAGCATTCAAATGGGTAAGAGACTTCCGTTAGTTCATACCAGTGGGTGATTATGTGAAACTTCCACCTGAAAGATGATATGAAATCAGAAAGGGTGTCGAGTCTTACAAATTCCAGCGAAAATTGAAGCCTCCAGTTCTTAGAACTAAGTAGAATAATCTGAAAATCCTTCTGAAAAATATATTACTAGAAGATATTTTTTCTGGGTATCAAATATATATCGGCCTACTGATCGGTAGCCATTAACGTAGGTGGCCTGACAGACACTTTGCTTTGATGAGCACGAGATAACGCTTCTGTCCTGTAAATCGTATATACACCTAAAATATTATGTTGACGTAATATGGTTCCAGGTCTATAGGCCCACTACTCTTGAATTGAATAAACTGTCTAATGACCAAGAATGTCCAGAAATTGAAGTCTTATGATATCAGGTCTAAAAGACAGAAAAGTCTAACAATGTTTAATGTCTTATAATGTTGTCAAAATGCAAATAGTGCGTAATTTCGTGGAATGCAAGACATGTTGTGACAGTATGATCGTTTTATTGGTATATAAGCAAGTAAAGACGTTCTAAGTTGCATGTTTCAAAGGATATGACTACGTATAGGGAAAATTTGTTGAAAGGTAAGAAAAATTGTACTTCATGACAACAATGATCATCAAAATTCAAAAGAATAGTGGCAGAGTTTACTGTATATTGAAGATGTACTTTCCGGGATGCTTGTAATGGGTCATGTGTGACAAAATAAGAAATTAACGCGGCTATTTAAGAACGCCTAACTACAGGTTGAAAATGCATGCAGTATGTGAGGAAGATAACGAAGATCTGTTATGTACAGTAATAATGAAATTAAAATCCACAGCCTGTGTTTCCAGTCATTCGACCGGGTCAGAATTGGAATGAATGAAACCCCATCTAGCGGCGAGGATTGAACTGTAATAATGATATATTTAAATAAATATTCGTTACTCTCGTATTAACAATATACATTCCTTTCCATAGACATTGTTGTGTACATACCACAGTTATTATACCAAACATTTAGATCAACATGACTTGTCGGAAATTTAGTAGACATACCGTAGGCGGACGTTAGGTATTGTTAGACATTTATAGTTAGACAATCTTTTGTCGACTTTTTACTGTAGACCAGATGTCATTAGATATAAACATGAAGGCATTGTGTCATTGGACATAATTCTGAAGACCCACGGACTGTATATCATACAGGATGGTCGGAAACAACTTGAATCGGGTATATGAGCGTTAGGGCGTTTGTCATACTGGTAAGTAATTTGTAAAAAAAATGTTGATACTTCGAGCCATTGTGATTTTATCAGCTGCTGAAGATAGCCAATCAGATCGCTTCGCGGACGATTGCAGATGGGTTTTTCGAGGCGGCGTTGGTAAATCTGCACACAACCGAGCTCGATAGCTGCAGTCGGTTAAGTGCGGCCAGTATCCAGTATTCGGGAGATAGTAGGTTCAAACCCCACTGTCGGCAGCCCTGAAAATGGTTTTCCGTGGTTTCCCATTTTCACACCAGGCAAATGCTGGGGCTGTACCTTAATTAAGGCCACGGCCGCTTCCTTCCCACTCCTAGCCCTTCCCTGTCCCATCGTCGCCATAAGACCTATCTGTGTCGGTGCGACGTAAAAGCCACTAGCAAAAAAAAATCTGCACATCGCTTAAGACCGGCTTGAGAGCGTCATTAGAAGAAATAAACTTCTCCAGGGGAAGGAATTGAAAAAGGACCTCCCGCCCACAGCAAACACGGTACCGTGGTAAAGGCTGAAACCCACGGTGTGTTAGTGTTTGATGCTCATTTCTCGGCATGACTCTCAAGCAAGGTGCAGATTTAGCAACACCGCCTTTAAAGCCCTTTTGAATTCGCCCGCGAAGCGATCTGATTTGTCTAACTTAAGGAGCTGACGAAATGACAATAGCGAGAGATAACGACGCAATATTTTTTTAATTACTTATCAGTATGACCAACTTTCTATCGCTGATATACTCGGTTCATGTTGTTTCTGACCACCCTGTATATTCGGAAAAACGTTTATAACGTGAACCTGCCAGAGTTGAATCATGAAAATAATATCTAATTAGAATGTAAATCTACAGTAAATATAATTGTTTTTATCGCTGTATTAAATGTTATAATTTAAATCATTGACCTAAGTGTTTAAAAGACTGTAAGCATATATATTCTGAGTTGTTAATGTTTTCAAGTGTTTTGCTGTGTGGGTTTGATAGTCTGCTACCATTTCGTACTGTAAGCTCTGATGGCTAGGAAGCCGTAACCAAAGTCAGATGAAGTCTTTTGACGTTCCAGATGTTTTTTTTTTGTGTGTGTGTAGAACTGTACTACCTTCATTGCAAAAGACTTAGCGACGGATGATTGATGATCTCATTACTCAAATGAGAAATTTGTAATCACGCTGCTCATTGGTCGAATGTAATGCGCACGACCAGAATTCTCAGTCCCTGGTCTTGACCGAAACGTGCGGGGATCGGTTCCGAACTGGTTCCGAACTGAGTTTGAACAGAGCGAATTCAGAATTTTCAGTTCAGAACCAGTTTTTTATTTCTGTGCAACAGCATCTGTGCTACTTTGAACACTGAAGGTATCGGCCAAGGAAAGACAAGGACCACAAAGGGCGTGAAAATAAAAGACGCACTAGCCCTCCAATGCTCGAAAAGCGTCGGGGTCGGAAAAGAACAAGAGTTCTTCAAGGGAGGTCGGATAGGTTAATTAAAAGGGAGGAGTCTGGCACAAGTAAATGAAGCAATGCTAGGACTCAGCTAAGGACTCCGAAGTCGCCAACCCTCGCTCCCAAGTCGACAGTCCCTTTTAGTCACCTCTTGCGACAGGCAGGGTGAGTGTTATTCTACCTTCATTATCCTTTGTGTTCTAGATCGGGGGTCGCCATCTCACACTGAGATAGCTCCTCAATTGTAATCACGTAGGACGAGTGGGACTCGAACCAACCCTCAGTTTTGGGTAACTATCTCTGACCTGGCTGGCAATCGAGCCCGGGGCCTCCGGGTTAGAGGCAGGTAAGCTACCCGTAAACTACGAGGACGGCCTTTCATTATTTTTACTTATTGCATTTTGTATTAATTCGTCAGCCGGCCCCGTGGTGTCAGGTCAGGGATTTTTACCTAGACCTGAGGGCTGGTTCGAGGTCCACTCAGCCTAAGTGATTAGAATTGAGGAGCTATCTGACGGTGAGATGGCGGCCCCGGTCTAGAAAGCCAAGAATAACGGCCGAGAGGATTCGTCGTGCTGACCACACGACACCTCGTAATCTGCAGCCCTTCGGGCTGAGCAGCGGTCGCTTGGTAGGCCAAGGCCCTTCAAGGGCTGTAGTGCGATGGGGTTTGGTTTTTTATTAATTCGTCAAATAAGCAAAATAAATACAATCCGAGCTCCGGATTATTTCAGGATAAATTTTGGAATACTCGTTATTTTAATTAAGATAATTTCACTGTTTTTAAGTTTAAGGGAACTTCGTTTTATGAAATTTATAACTTTATGGAGTAAAGGGTTGAACATTGACGGTTTAAAGGTCAATTAAATTGATATCAAATGCAAAATGGTATAATAATGGACGATACAATAATATTTCCACCAAGGTACGTTAATTATGATATGTATATCTTTATTGATTGATGCTGTGATAATTAAACTAAATGAGAAAGACCATAGAATGTACGTAAAGTTTGAATTTGGCATTTTTCTCGTTATTTTACTGTTATAAAATCCATGCATCCCTCAACTTATTAAATATCTAATAGTGGAATTGTATGAGAATTCGAGCCAACTTGGTATAGTTACCATAAATGACTTTTATTCCTGTGTGCGATCGCCGTTTAATTGTGTGTGAAGATTTATTTTGTGTACGATAAGTGCGGCAATTTCATGTGTGGGTGTTTCAAGCTCTGTACTCTAATGTTTCCAAATAGTTTATACATGCACATATTATCTATTGTATGGTCTATAATTACGCCTGAAAAGCTAATAGAAATAGATTGATTTGTGCTATTTACATGCATGTTGGACACAATTGCAGTTACTTTGAAATCGTTGGTTGTGAGAATAAATGCTCTACCAGGAGATAATAGTAAAGCATTGATTACATATTGATGTTGTTTGGGTCATCAGTTCCTAGACTAGTTTGATGCAGCTCTCCATCCTGCCCTATCCTGTGCCAACATTTTCGTTTCGACGTAACTATTAAGTACATCCTACACCTTCTCTAATCTGTTTGTCAGATTTATGACTTGGTCTACTCCTACCGTTCTAATTGTCTACACTTCCATTAAAAATTAACTGAACAAGACCTGGGTGTCAAAAGGTGTGACTTATCATTCTTTACCTTATCCCCGTCGAATTTCGCCAAATAGTTCTCCTCTCACCAAATTCGATTCAGTATCTCTTCCTTCGATCTCCCCATATCACCTTCAACACTTCTCTGTAACAATACATTTAAAAAAGCTTCAATTCTCTTTTTCTGAGCTAATTATTTTCTATGTTTCTCTTCTATATAACGCCATACTCCAGAGGAAAGCCTTCAGAAACATCTTTCTAATTCCTGTATCAATGTTCGAAATAACAAATTTCTTGTCCTTAGAAAGATCTTTCTTAATTGTGCTAGTCCTTACTTCTGTCATCGCTTGTCATTTTACTATTCAAGTAAGTATAGGCCTATTCATCTACTTCCTTTAAGACTTCATTTCCTATTCTAATGTTTCCTGCATCAGCTAATTTGGTTCGACTGCACTCCATTACTTTTGTTTTGGATTTGTTTATTTTCATCTTGTTTTCCTTCTCCAACATTTATCATTTTCTACAGATCTTCTTCAGACTCAAGTAAGATAACAGTATCATCCCTAAATCTCAGAGTTTTGACTTCCTCTCGTTGGATTTTTATTTCATTTCCAAATTCTTCTTTTAATTTCCATTTCCTCCTGTCCTATATAAACATTTAAACGTAGAGGATATACAAACTGCAGCCTTGCCTCACTCCTTTCTGGATTACTGCTTCTTCTTCACAGCATTGATTCTTAACATTGCAGATTGATTATTGTACTACACATTTTAGATAAACGTTCTTTCTCGGTAGCTGATTCCCATCACCTTCAGAATCTTAAATAGCTCGGTCAAATTAACCACTATCGAATGTCTTATCTAGACTGTATATTAATATGAAAATGTTATTTTTTCCCATCAGTAATAGTAAGGATGTTTTCACCTAACATGCGGTGCGATGATGGTTTTTCCGGTTACCATTTACTGGTAAAATAATAGAACCAACATCGTTTTAAAAATAATATTACACTGAAATTTCTCGTATTGTGATTATTTTCAAACCCAGGCAATTTTGTTCTGACACGATGGAATATATCCCGGCATACTCAGTTCACCAGATTTGAGCTTTCGTGTTAAAATGAATTCCAGCGTAAACGGACCAATCTATACGCGCTACTGGTATGTATGAAACGCTAGTTTTATAATACCTTGGTGCTGGGCTTCTGTGTTCGTACATACTGCATGATTATTCAAACCCCAATTTTGGAGTCTATCTCTTCCGAATTCGGTTGACCGATGCAGGATAGACGGGACATGGTTCATCCTGAAATATTAACATGTAGGTATTTCTGTATGTGTAGTTTAACTATCCTTCATTATACTCGTATTTAACCATGTGTACTATTGCTGATTCCACTGCTTTCAGTTTGTTACATGCCAAGGCTAAGCCTGTAATTATCCATACCTTCAACTGCATGTGCCATTCCCTCATTCAACACTTTCATTTTTCTCCCACAAGCTTTTAACAATAATCAATAATTTAGGTAGTTTCCCTGGGCTTCTCCATTCCCTGTTCATGATTTTGACAATACAGTAGTATATCATAATATTCAAATTATTTTTCTATTTCAAGTCTCTCTACTGTTTCAAAATATATAATCCATAATACTCCAGTGCTTTCACACTGTCTCAAGAAATGAGCAATTCTTAACTCCTCCTCACACAGTAAACATGTATTCTCAAATTCTTGAAATGCCTTATTTTTATAAACGGCTATCAGCCACCATATTTCATTCCCCTATATTCTCCTTTTGTTAATTTATCTCTCATTTTCATGCCTGGATATATATCAATTCTGTCTGAGTTCTCCTATTTTTACCCTTAGCTCATATTATTTTTATTTCTATATCTGCTACTCTCTGGGCCACTTCCCTACATACTTTTCTTTCTTCTAAATGTTTTACTCAATAGTTCCCCATTCCAATTCCTTCTAGTAAATGCTTATTTTACCCGCCCAGTACCCGTTCTGGTAACTCATTTTGGTGTTCGTAACCTGTACCTAGAATTTCTTCTCCACCTCCTACTCCTCTTCCTCATCCTGTTCCTCCTCCTCCATCTCCTGTTTTTAACATAAAGCTATATTTTATTACTATCATAATTAACTTATATCCTCCTTTGTACTAATATTCGTACACAGTAATTTTGCACCACTATTCGCTGCACATCTCGGTAAACCCAAATACTTAAGGGTAAGTGGTAAAGAGAAAATTTATGATGGTTTAGAGACGATACCATTATTTATTGACTTGGAAAATGAGGAACAACTCTCAATATAAACAGTATACGATTCATACTCAATTTGCGCAGTCTTATCCATCTATCTGTATGTTATAAAATCATGCAAATTGGCCCCTAATAAGCAAATACGGTAAATCTGTCAACTTGAGTGATTACTTATGAAAATAACTCCCGAAAACTGCCAAAGAAAATAGTATCTAAATGCAAATACTAATAATGAAGCCTGAATGCATACATGTATGAAATTTGGGATGCATTCCTACAGCAGGTTGGTTATTACATGCATTAATCGTAGATGTCACTAAGTACACCTTGTGACTATGAGCGTTAAGGAGTGAAGTCTATTTAGTTTGACACCGTGGATAACCGGTTCGACCGAGCTTGATAGCTGCAGTCGCTTAAGTGCGGCCTGTATCCAGTATTCGGGAGATAGTGGGTTCGAGCCCCACTGTCGGCAGCCCTTAAGACGGTTTTCCGTGGTTTCCCATTTTCACACCAGGCAAATGCTGCGGGTTGTACCTTAATTAAGGTCACAGCTGGTTTCCACTCCTAGCCCTTTCCTGTCCCATCGTCGCCATAAGATCCGTCTGCGTGTTTGCGACGTAAAGCAACTTGAAAAAAAAAATTTAAACCGATTCGAGTCCCAATTGATCGCAAAAATTCACCATCAGAATGTTGGCTTTCAGGGTAGGGAAGGTGGTGCTATACAATTTCTAATCTAAAGGCGGGATTCTATTCCAAACCTCTCCGCAGTGCTCGTATGGAGAGAGGGCACATAACGCTGTTGATGGTGATTCGTCCATCGAACTTAAAGCCTTGAGTAGACCCTTTGGTGCTATTCGACAGGAGCAGGCTATGTTCCAGCACCAGTTTTCACCATCTCCCTTCTTACTATAACATCTCACGTCATTCATTTAACTCATTCACTCCTATGATGTGATTGACGTCAGGAAGTGCATCCGATCGTAAAAACATGCTACGAAGATTCATGCCACTTCATACCCGACTCCGTAGAGGAAAGGGACAAGGCTTCGACAAACATATGTTCATAGATGCCACTATTATAATTACCTGATATTGTTATAATAGCCCAACAACACCCAAATAAAATGAAATAAAGAAAACAAAATATTAATTACACTCCGCAATATATCACTATTGACTTTCTTAGTACGACAATATGAACACTGGCTGTAGTTCATCTCGCAAAATACCAAACATTTTGCCCATTTACGGATTAAAAGATAACTTCAAGATGCTCTATGGGCAAATCAGGAATACTTCACATTGATGGCAACACAGAATGCAACTTATCGGATCCCATCGTCGCCATGAGACCTATCTGTGTCGGTGCGACGTAAAGCATCATTGTAAAAAAAGTACATGAACAAATGTTCATACCATTATCTCAGCAATCATGGATATTTTGTAAAACTATCATATGATATGTTACGTGTCTCTTATAATCGTTACTGGAAGCGAAAACAGATTTTCAATTTATTTAACTATTTAAAAATTCTTCGAGGCAAACATTTGACCGTATTAGCCTTGTATAGGGTGACTCGGGAGGTATGTACAGCCTTGGATAATAATGAACAATATCAAACGATAAACGTAAGAGTTCTGATAATGAAGAAAATAAACCCTAGCGCGCTCCACTCATATGGAAGGAAGTGGGCATGATTCCGAGTCAGGAATACGAAACAGTTTACCAACAAACTTTCTGGAGAGGCACCACATGTTTCCAAAGGTGAGTACCGGTATAATTCCTAGGAGCAAGGCGACCGGATAAAAGCTAACCACATTATCATACACTGAATGACGAGATTATAAATAGAGAAGACCTGTAATTGTTTCTACTCCCAGAGGGCCTTCATGACTTGTACGGAGATGGCTTAGCTTTTTCATAAATAATCTAGGTTGTTTTGATGAAATGTATCACAATTCAATAGGTCATATTGTCACTTCAAGTTGGCATTGTGTTTGATCATGTTTTCAAAATTCAGTTTTGCTGCTTAAGAACCTCGATAGAATGGGACTTCATGATGTTCCATGGCTTCGTCCTGTCACTTTGACATCATGGTGTTACAGTTTACAACAGTTTACATGCCTTTCTCTTAATCACTGAATATTTCAATCAATCTTCTTAAGACTATTGGAATATTCTTCTTACAATTATTATGAATACGATGATGAAATGAAATGGTGTATGGCTTTTAGTGTCGGGAGGTTCCGAGGACATTTTCGGCTCGCCAGGTGCAGGTCTTTTGATTTGACACCCGTAGATGGCCTGCACGTCGTGATGGGGGTCAAATGATGATGAAGACGACACATACACCCATCCCCCTACCAGCGAAATTAACCAATGATGGTTATAAATACCGACCCTGCCGGGAATCAAACCCGGGACTTCTGTGACCAAGGGCTAGCGCGCTAACCATTTGGCCATGGAGCTGGACTTCACGATGTTAATCGAATAATAAATATATTTTCTGTACTAAGTTCTTTTCAGAGCTCTCAGGTCAATAGTGGAAGCAGACCATGAGGCCAACATACGCGTGATACCATATTCAGTTATGGCGTTCAGTGGAAAGCTTGTAAACTTCCCTTCATGATTGATATATTTATTAGTGATAAACATTTTTACTAACAGTGAAATCTCATAAGTATTATACAAGCTGATAAGGTGGGTCCACCAGATACCTGAATCATATGTTCAATTCTGCACAAAATGTACTTTTCTATGTTGAAGAATTACGTTATTATTGTCTGACAAAGAATACCTTAATTATATACCGTAACAAAGAATAATTTCTTATTCATATTTTTATCAATTTTAGTTACCATGTTTTTTGTGTATCTGATTCTTTATTTTTGCTTAAAGCATTTCTGTTACATTCCTTTGATGTAAATAACAAACCTCTTGCTCATAGTTCTAGCATATTATTTTTCCAATAATTATTATGATGATTCATGAACATACCCAACGTTTAAGTTTTACTCCTAACTCCTGTATGTATGGAGCAAGAATCTTAAAATGATCTCTTCATAAGGGGTTAAAGTTTTGACATCTGAATTGAGTGACTCAGACTGTAGGGTGCTAGGAGAATGGAATGACGTTAGTCTGACGGCATCACGTCTAAACCATTGAGCAGACGGTAATGAAATTTTGCACTCTGAGCTCAAATTCCCAGGTTCGATTGGAGATCAGTCCGGTGGTATTTGACGGTGGAGAAATATGCCAACCTTGTGTCGGTAGGTTACCCAGCACGTAAGAGAACTCCTGTTGGACAGCATCTTGGCATCACTGGAAACAGTAAATTTTATAGCATTATCATCTTGTTGGGGTAAAGCTAATTCTGCTATTTGTTAACTTCAAGTTACAGTTCGGTTTCTCGTATTCAAACAGTTTAGAACTAATAGTAGTTTCTTCAGTAAATGACTAATTGGAATATTACTATCGTACATCACTCAAATTAACAAATTGCACTTACATCCTTAATGATGAAACCTGCCTTTAAATTTTGGTGAAGCAACCGATGTGTTACGAGAGCTGCAAGTTTCCACGGCAGACCCCTCGCTATGGGCAAGCCGACACTGGAGCGGTGAGCAAGAAACCGTGAATCAAGGCCCACACAACTTGCCAGTGAGGCAAGAATGTCGAGCTGCGCTGCGTTAGCGACTAGCCGCATAGGATTCCAGCTTCTTCGGGGCCTTGCTCTGGAAACCGCAGGTAATTTTCTGCAAGTGGTCTTCCCGTATAACATTTGTTATGTCATCAATATTTCAAAGTAGGTTTCAGAAAAGGATGTGACATTTCCCTCGTGAGAAGATATTGATTTATCTGCGAACAATGCTCCTACTATAAAACAAAGAGCATCTAGATAATATTTCGGTTCAAGATATCATGATTGGTGCTCGTGGTATGGTATATAAATTGCCTATTTTGTGCCAGACACGAGTTCATAACACTACTATTACCACAATACGAAACTCATTAGCCGTACTTCGTCGTCACATGCACCCTTGACACACTTGTTTACATGTCTATCAATGCAATTTCGTTGAACTTTCCAAATTTTCTCTTCTCTTCTGACTGGTATACTTTGTCCTTTTTACAACTACCCTAACGATGATAATACTACTACTACTAATAATAATAATAATGATAATGATAATAATATAATTATTATAATAATAAGAGGTATACTGAAAGTACGCGTTTACGTGAATGGAGACTCGTTTATGAACTTTATACTTTTTCAGTTATTTCTACTAATTTTTTTGCTAGTTGCTTTAGGTCGCACCGACACAGATATGTCTTATGGCGACGATGGGACAGGAAAGGGCTAGGAGTGGGAAGGAAGCGGCCGTGGCCTTTATTAAGGTACAGCACCAGCATTTTCCTGGTGTGAAAATGGGAAACCACGGAAAACCATCTTCAGGGCTGCCGACAGTGGGGTTCGAACCTACTATCTCCCGAATACTGGATACTAGCCGCACTTACGCGACTGCAGCTATCGAACTCGGCTTCAGTTATTTCATCTACCGGTACTCAGTAGGAGAGTTTGTGAAGGATACTTGAATATTTGATAATCTTTCAAACGTCAAAAAATGGCAAACAAATGAAAGCAACAGAGAAATAATGCGTATCATATGTTCCGTTATCTAATATTTGAATATATTGTTATTCTACAAAGTACCTCAGTGATACATACATTTGAGATCAGAATGATTTTCAGCTGTTATCACCTTCTTGGCTTGCGCAAAAATGTCCATAGTAAGACAGCAAAATTGTAAATGAACTTTGATTTTTTAAATTTAAGTTCGTACGTAATATTGAAATGAAGCCCTTATCCAATCATTACTGGAGGTTCCTAGCGTGATCCGTGTGAGAATCTGCTGCTATTCCGGAAGATAAATTTTTCTCTGTTCTGAAGTCAACCTGAACATCGCAGAGATTTATGTTTGTAAGAAGTGAGTATGGCATATATTAACTAATTGTTTTTTCCATATGTCTGCAGGAAAAATAACATTTCTTGGAATATGACGGTATTTTCTTGGTTTATTGAATAAAACGATTCGATGTTGACTCTAATTCGTGTCATGTCGTACTAATTTATTAAATTACAAATATATTTCCCTTTTGATTTCACATCCTTAAATATTTCAAGGTGATCGATTATTAAATCGATAACTTGATAATGTCGATATTCAGGTTCTCTGAAGTCAGTTTACTAGTAACAAACATTGTATCTATGTTTTCAGCTGATTTATTTATGATTGATTGTAGATAGTTTATACAACTTAAGTATTAATGAATGTTGTTATATGTTACCATTGTACGCACTTCTGTTCTAAGCTTATGTTATATTTGTATATTATAAATGTATATATATTTTAATTTATTTCAAATCAGATTTTCTTGAGATTATAAAATGTGTTCAACTTGTGATTGAAGGAAGAATGATCATGACAATTTTTGTGTTATCCTTTTAAAAATAAAGTCTAAAATGTAACCAAAAATGTATCAAATTTCTGAGCCGTTTTACCCCTGATGTTGTTCCTAGTTAATTTCCTAATTCCTCTACTCAGAAGACACCTTTTAAGTAAACGGGTAAGTTAATAGTTACATACGGACGTATGTAAGTTTCGCCAGCAAAGAAGATTGCAAATAGAGCATAAACTTGTTTCAGAATTACAGCGTTTTCTTACCAAATTAATCACGTTTCAATGTTACATGGGCAAGCTGCCTCTACAGTAAATATTAATTCAAATACCTAATATCGTGCCTAATGCGACCAATTAGTTGCGGACATTTTTGAAAGAATTATAGGAGCTTCTAAGAAATAATCACGTAAAAACTTATTTTGAGTAACCAAAAATGCACTTAACTGTAGGTTTCTGTATGCCTTTGGGAGAAGGAATGGTAATTTGTAATTTTAACTGTAATTTTGTAATTTCATGTTGTAATTTCGAGAACCAAAATATATTCATGTTTATTTTTGGTTTTATATTTTCAAAATTTGTCTATGTTCTTAGTTTCCCGAACATTCAGATAGCTCGACATAAGATTGTCTACATTTATATCTTAACTAGCTGCAGTACCCGGCGTTGTTCGGGTAGCTTTTGAATGTTTACCTTTAGTATTTGTATTACTAGTTAAGTGTGAAGTGAATGCTTATTGATTTATTTTTGAGATATTGATTTTACGACCTATTATGTAGTTTTAGAGTTATTAAAGTATGAAGGCTTTCACGGCCGGTGTCAGTATAATAAAAATCTTGCCGTGGTCCACTCCTCTCGCTTCTCCCAGACGATTCGACTACTGCTGCGGTAGTCATCTTCTGTGGCGTCGTGTAGATACGCTCTGCTGTATCCCGCTGGCGACTGCCAGTTTTAGAGTTGTTTAGATGTATCCGATTTCAAGTTTTAGATTATTTAATTTTCGAGTAAAACCTTGTCCTTGTGGAAGCTACAGGCTGGCGCACGAATAGTTGACACATTTGAATAGCAAATATAAAATGTAACTTACGTACTATGTTGTTCAGATTTCGCGCACACCTTCCCTGTTTCATGGAAATGGCTGTGGATGTAACACTGCTGCTTTGTCTCCAAATGCCTGCATTCCAGTGAGCTTTGTGCCATGGCTGACCACGGCCGACTCTCCGTTCAGCAGCGCGCCAAAACGGTTATATTTCATTGCGAATCAAAAAGTGTTACGGCTACACAGAGGAAATTTTGTGCTGTATTTCAAACTACGTGGGCACCAGCAAGGAACACCATCCTTAGCTTATGCAAAAAATTTGAAGAACAAGGCAGTGTGAAGGAAGAAAAGCAACCACGTGCATCAACAGTTCGGTTTCCTGAAAACATCGCTGTGCTGAGGGTCACCATGCAGCGCAGCCCACACAAGTCAACACGGGGAGCTTCAAGAGGAAGTGGAATATCGCGCCATTCAGTTCAAAGAATGTTACACGGTGATCTTCTATCGTACCCGTACAAAATGACTGTTCTACACAAGCTAACAGATCTTCTCAGGCAGAAGAGATTGCAGTACGCTTTATTGACTGAAGATAAGGATGAAGTACTGTTTAACACTTGGTTCTCTGATGAAGCCTATTTTCATCTCAACGGGGAAGTTCTATCCATCTATCTTAATCTGTTTTCCCTCCAGGGTTGGCTTTTCCCTCGGACTCAGCGAGGGATCCCACCTCTACCGCCTCAAGGGCAGTGTCCTGGAGCTTCAGACTTTGGGTCGCTGGATACAACTGGGGAGAATGATCAGTACCTCGCCCAGGCGGCCTCACCTGCTATGCTGAGCAGGGGCCTTGCGGGGGGATGGGAAGATTGGAAGGGATAGACAAGGAAGAGGGAAGGAAGCGGCCGTGGCCTTAAGTGAGGTACCATCCCGGCATTCGCCTGGAGGAGAAGTGGGAAACCACGGAAAACCACTTCCAGGATGGCTGAGGTGGGAATCGAACCCACCTCTACTCAGTTGACCTCCAGAGGCTGAGTGGACCCCGTTCCAGCCCTCATACCACTTTTCAAATTTCGTGGCAGAGCCGGGAATCGAACCCGGACCTCGGGGGGTGGCAGCTAATCACGCTAACCACTACACCACAGAGGCGGACAACGGGGAAGTTAATAAACAAAATGTGCATTTTTGGGCTACAGAAAAACCAGACATTATTAATGAAAAACTACGTATGGGTAAAAATCGAATGTGTGCGTAGCTCTGTCAAGTCATGGGTTAAATTGACCATTTTTGTTCAGTCAGACAGTTAATGCACCGCGATACAAGGACATGCTGGAGAATGAATCCATGCCTCAACTTCTTGCTACAGAACTCCCTATTCATATGCAGTGGTTTATGCAAGATGGTGCAATACCTCACATAGCTAACGATGTGCTTGAGATTTTGAGGGGAGTATTTGGTGATCGTGTAATGTCTCATCGTTACCCATAATACAACAGTAATGGCGGATTCTTCTGTACTCCTTTAAGCTCAAATTTAAATCCTTGTGGTTATTTTTATAGGGCTATTTGAAAGAAAACCTCTTCGCTTCAAGACCTCAAGGCCGCATTGAAACGTGTGCTAGGATTGTGCAGCTCGGCAGTGAAGTTCGTGAAGACTTGTGCCGCGAAGTCGTCAGAATCACGCGCACTCGTCTCGAAGATGTTGTCCGCCGTAGTGGAGGCCACATTCAACATGTGATATAGTGAAATGTATTTCCAAGATCCAAGCTACGTATGTCTAAAATTTCATTAGTGTTCTGTGAAAAGTTGTTATTCTAAAAGTAAATGTGTCAACTATTCGTGTGCCACCCTGTAGAATTGACTGAGAAGTATTTGTTCTTTCCACAAAAAAAAGTATTAATTACATGTATTTACCAGTCGCACCGTACATAATTATGTACACGATTTCGGCAGTCATTGAGACTGTCACAATCAGCCTAGTGACCCCGAAAGCAGTGTATTCAACACTAATCTCGGTCATTTTATACTATATACTTTTAAGCCCTTCTCAGTCTCCTGTCTCAATGGATACTGAACGTGGACTTAAACGGTATCAAGAGTATCACAGTTCGTATAATAGACTCATAAACAATAGATTTCGACATTAATATCGGTCATTTTCCGTCATTTTTGCACGTCAGCCCCTCTCATTGCCCACCCCCTGCGGAGGCTGTGATTTTTCATCTCCCAAGAATTTTTTTCTAAGAAGGTAAGTCATATGTGTACCAAGTTTCGTTGAGAGCAATTCTGGAACCTACCCACAAACCCATAATATCCGTTATATTTACATTCATTTTCACCCCCTCTCAACCTCCATACTGATTGCGGCTGAAGTATGACTTAACCATCCAGAGTGTCACAGATCAACTCTTGTGAGCTCGTAAAGAACGTATTCGACATTAATATCAGTCAAAATAGTTTATTTTTATATTTCACCATCTCCCCCAGGTGTGCTAGGGGTGTTTTACCCCAACAGTATTTTTTTCAGATAGTAAGTCATATGTGTAACAATTTTATATGAGGGCTACGCTGGATTATAAATACATCCGTATTTTTGGTCAATTTGAACATTTTACTTTCCACCCCTTCTAATATCCATGCCGATAGGGGCTGAACAACGACTACCGGAGTGTCATTGTTCACCTCAGCGACCTCGAATAGTATGGACTGTACACAAATATTTGTCGTTATCCATTATTTTTTTATATTTCATCCGTCTTTCTGTGTTTTTATCATTCACCCTCGCCCCTAGGGGTGCTAGTTGTATCTGACCCCCACAGTAATGTTTCCTATATAGTAAGTCATGTGTATACCAAGTTTGGTTCAGAGGTATGCTAGAGCATACTCACATACGTCTTTAAACTCTGTCCCTTTGGATATTTTCTTTTCTTTACCGGTTATAACTCGTCTGCCGATTAGGACTAAACCTTAAACGGCATCCAGAGTGTCACAGTTCATCTCATCGATACTCAAAAGTATGGATTAGACACAGATATCGGTCGTTTTCGTTTAATGTTAACATTTCAGCTCCACTTGAGAGGCTAGGGTCCTCTTACCCCAAAGGTATTTTCTTCCAGACAGTAGGTCCAATTTTGGTTGAGAATTATGCTGGAATATACACATATACGTCCATTATCTCGGTTTTTCACTTCTTCTCACCGCTATGCGAAAGGAGGCAGAACTTGGACTTCTAAAAATTTCGGAGCGTTACTATTCATCTCAGTG
The DNA here is from genome assembly GCF_040414725.1 of Anabrus simplex. Classification (NCBI taxonomy): domain Eukaryota; kingdom Metazoa; phylum Arthropoda; class Insecta; order Orthoptera; family Tettigoniidae; genus Anabrus; species Anabrus simplex. The sequence continues at coordinate 572,811,351 of NC_090265.1, forward strand.
ACCCCGGAAAGAATGGATTCGACACTATTTTCGATTATTTCTACATCTCAACCCCTCGTGGGTGTGCTAGCGTTTTCATACCTCCACGCATTTTGTCTCCTGATAATAAGTCATAAGTGACTAAGTTTGTTTGAAATCGCTCGCGTAGTCCCGAAAAGTATAGATTCAACACTAATATTGTTATATTTCGTCCCCTTGTCTAAGGCTTCTAGTAGTGTCTTTCCCCCGAAGTATTTTTTTCTAGATAGTAGGTAATATTTGTACCAAGTTCAACTGACAATTTTATTGGAACGAACACACAAACATCCTTAAACTAGGTCATGTGGATATTTTTTTTCTTCACTTCTTCTCACCCGCCTGCCAATTGGGGATCAACTTGGACTTAAACGACAGCCGGAGTGTCTATACTCATTTCAGCGACCCCGAAAACAATTTTGATGTGACCCTATTTTCGATTATTTTTATATCTCACCGTTTCCAACACCTACCCCTGGGGGTCATAACCCCACACAATTTATCTCCTGATAGTAATTCATAAGTGTACCGGGTTTTTTGAATCGCTCCAGTAGTCCGGAAAAGTATTATTGTTCGCTTTTAGTTACGTATATAAATCACCCCTCCTCTAGAGGTTCCAGGGGTGTCTTATTGTAAATAGTATTTCCTCCAGATAGTAAGCCATACTTGTATCATTTTGGATCATTTTGGTTGAAAGCTACGCTGTAACATAGGCTATATAGGATATGGTACGTCCATTATTTCGGTCATTTTTGAAAATTTCTGTTTTACCCCTTCTGCCCCTATGCCAAAGGGGATGAAATAAGATTTATAAAAAATTCGGAGTGTCATTATTAAACTCAAGGACCCCAAAGTTATGGATTCGAAACTATTTTAGCTTATTTTTACTTAACACTTCCCCCGCGCCCCAATCCCCGAAGGAGATTGAACTTGGACTTTCGGAGTGAGACGAATTATCTCAGTGCCCACGAAAACTACCAATTCGACACTATTTTAGATTACTTTGTATATCACTCTCCCATCCTCCCCAACTCGAAGGGGATGGACTTGGACTTCAAAAAATCCGGAGTGTCACTATTCATCTCAGCGACCGTGAAAAGTATGGATTCAAGACTACTTTCGATGATTTTATATCTCACCCCCTCGCCCCCTACCCCTAAGGGTAGCTGGGGTGTCTAACCCCAACATGGTTTGTCTCATGATACTAAAAATTCGGAGTGCCACTATTCATCTCAGTGACCCCGAAAAATGTGGATTCGACACAATTTTCTATTATTTTTATATCACTCCCCCATCACCCTAACCCCGAAGGGGGATAAACTTGGATATTAAAAAATTCTGGAGTGTCACTATTCATCTCAGCGACCACGAAAAGTATGGATTTGACACTATGCCTTACCCGCACGCGGTTTGTCAGAAGAAATCCGGAGTGTCACTACTCATCTCAGCGACCCCGAAAAGGATGGATTCGACACTATTTCGGTCATTTTGATATATCACTCCCCCTCGCCCCCCATCCCAGAGGGGGCAGACTTGGACTTTAAAAAAATTCGGAGTGTCACTATTCATCTCAGCGACCACGAAAAGTATGGATTCGACAACATTTTCGGTTATTCTGATATATCACTCCCCCTAGCCATCCACCGCAAAGAGGGCAGAACTTTGAATTTAAAAATTCCGGAGTGTCACTATTCATCTCAGCGAACCCGAAAAGTATGGATTCGACACCATTTTCGAATATTTTTAAATGTCGCCTCAGATATAAATAGATAGATAGATTAAGCAGTTTCTTTCTTGGTCACTATCCCCACTACATCCCTGTACATTTTTTTTGTAATTTTCTATATGGACAAACAAGAATTTCACAGTGAAAGTGTAATTTTACTGTCAGGGTCTTGTCTTTGGTGAATAATCTACAGACGTTCACAATATCTAATTGTGCACTGCCTGGTGGTATGGGATTGAGAAAGTTAAAACCGGGCAGGTATTAGACAGGTACACAGCTTGATGTATTCATCGCCCAGCTTCTCTTTTAAACAGTAGTCACTACCACCACCATCATCATTACCAAACACCTTATAACTATCGGATAATATAAATGTTTATCCATTATTGGATCAGTAGAATAAAATGGGTTAAATTCTGTTAAAACTGCTCACCGTCAAACGCTGACATGCAATAATTTCTGTAAGAAGAACACGTTTGCCACTACAGTGTGGCTGACGAATACTCCGTACCCTTACAGGGACTGGGTCGATTTTCATTCTGTGTAATTGTTACCTCCGTTGATAATATCTGTTTCGAAAAATTGTTGCATATTGTTGTATTATGGGTTTCAGCCCGAAGGCTGGTTTGATCCTCCACAGCTCCGCCAACAGCTGTCATAAATGGCCTAGGCGTCACTGAAGAGGTATAGTAGGGAAATTAAGAGTGATGTGGTTTCCCGTTGCTTTCCTCACCGAGCCAAAAGTTGCTTTTACACATCAGTCTGCCAAGCCCACTGAAATGCATGCACCAACCGACCCTATGAGCGATGTTTTCACATCTTTCATAACGGGGACTGGCTGCATCAGGAATGGCATTCTGGGTCACTTTCACAGTGTCAATGCCAAGGATGAGATTGAGACAGGTCAATGAAAGTAACAAATTTATTCTAGCTCATGCCAGAACACACATTGCACTGTACACACTACATCATTCCCGCAAAAGGCATTCGAAAAATATGTAGAAGGAAAAGTCTCAATTAATTGATGCCATAAACGTTTATATGTATAAGAGAATAGACCGTCCTACTCGTTGGCTAAATGGTCAGCGTACTGGCCTTCGGTTCAGAGGGTCTCGGGTTCGATTCCCGGCCGGATCGGGGATTTTAACCTTAATTGGTTAATTCCAGTGGCCCGGGGGCTGGGTGTTTGTGCTGTCCCCAATATCTCTGCAACTCACACCACACATAACACTATCCTCCACCACAATAACACGCAGTTACCTACAAATGGCAGATGCCGCCCACCCTCATCGGAGAGTCTGCCTTACAAGGGCTGCACTCGGCTAGAAATAGCCACACGAAATTATTATAGAGAATAGACCCTTCTTGAACTTGGTAAACTTATTTGGGAGGTCGCAGTAACTATCATGGATCACCAGCGTTTTGCCCACGGGTTTAATCCGTTGAAGTCGAGTGTCCTTCTTGGAGGAACCCTATTCCAGAAATGAATGATGAATGTGTTGCTAATAATGGGGTGTGGCAATCGGAGAGGCCAGGTGCAGGTCTTCCGAGCTGACGCCGTGACTATGAGGATGAGTCCCTGTCTATGATGAATTCTAATGATGAAGACGGCACACACACACACACACCCAGACCCCGAGCTATCGGAATAAACCAATGAAGGTTAAAATCCCTGACCCGGCCAGAAATCGAATTCAGGACCCCCTAGACCAAAGGACAGCACGCTAAACATTTAGCCTTGGAGTCATCATTGTGTAGCTGTATCGTATAAACTGAGATGTTGTAGTGCTCTATGTTCGTAGAATCTGTTAATGTGTCAAAATTAAACAAGTTATTGGTAATGTATTCAACTCCTCAACAGTTTGCCGTCTTTTTCAGTATTCTATTGCATCCTCCATATTTCATGTAGAAAGAATTCAGCTGCTATGTTCAAACAAACAAACAACAAACAAACAAACAAACAAACAAGCAAACAAACACATAGACAAACCCGTGGTGCAACATCCCATTAGTCCGGCTCCATGGCTAAGTGATTAGCGTGCTGGCCTTTGGTCACAGGTATCCCGCGTTCGATTCCCGGAAAGGTCGGGATGTTAACCATCATTGGTTAATTTCGGTGGCACGGGGGATGGGTGTATAGGCCGTGTTCATTATCATTTCATCCTCATCGCGACGCGCAGGTCGCCTATGGGAATCAAATCAAAAGACCTGCACCTGGCGAGCCGAACGCGTCCTCAGACATTCCCGGCACTGAATGCCATACGCCATTTCATTAGAACCTTGACCCGCTCAGATGACTGATGGTTACCTGCAGATGCTGGAGTGCCACGCATTCAGTGTGAGGACATCCTAAGCCATATTTCTTAAAAATAGCTCGTCAGTTACCCTCACAAAGCTGAGTGAACACCCTTCAAGCCCTCAGCCCTGACTTCAAATCCTTGAACTCTCTCAGAATAGAAGTTGGACCCTCTAGGTAGGAGACAATTTTTCTACACCTACACGATGGGGCTGGCATAGTTGTTAAGTTCAGATATAATACAACTGTAAAATCTACAGCTCACTCATTCCGTATTACTGAGAAAAATATAAATTTATTAAATTCATAATGATTGGTGCTAAATGGACAAACCAATGAGGTTAGTCAGTTTCTGCAATATTCAGCCTCAGAGAGAGTCTCAGTGGCTCAGGCGGCAGTTCGCCGGCTTCTCACCACTGGGTTCCGTGGTTCAAATCCCGATCACTCCACGTGAGATTTGTGCTGGACAAAGCAGAGGCGGGACAGGTTTTTCTCAGAGTACTACGGTTTTCCCTGTCATATTTCATTCCAGCTAAACTCTCCAATATCATTTCATTTCATCTATCATTCATTAATCATTGCTCCAAATGAGTGCGACAGGCTTCGGCAGCCGGCACAATTCCTATCCCCGCCGCTAGATGGGGACTTCATTCATTCCATTCCTGACCCGATCAATGACTGGAAACAGGCTGTGGATTTTCATTTAGCCTGAGACAGACTTTGATCAAAGAAGGTCGAATCCAAAAGGACTCTTAATTATTGCAATTCCACAATATATCCGTGAAAAAGTATAAATGGTTCCTCGAATTTGAAAACAAGAGGTGTCCACTTATTTCAATGTGGAAATATATATTGCGACACACTGGGTTGGTGTACTGGTCTGCACTGTTCTAGGAACTGTTTGAAATGAATCAAAGCATCCGTATCACGGTCAGATATCACATGCCATGTCCGTCACTACGTGAATATCCACCACGAAGAAACATCTGTTACTCGTTAACAGTGATTGTGTTTCCAGGCGAAAAGCAACGATACCATTATCGCTTCATAATTTTAATTAAAGCAGAGTTAGTAAAAGATCCGACACTTCGGTGGTTCCGGCAAAATGGGAACGCCAAAGAAATACATAAAAAGTGACGTCCTAGGTTTTGTAAGTCTAATACCTTAGCGGTTGAAAAACAACATTGACCACGAAAGGTTGGATCTGTCCGTCAAGTCATCAACCCGAAGGGTGGGTGGATCCTCAGATAGCACCATTGCCATTGCTCTCCTTTCCTAGCATCTACACGCACTGGATGTGCTCCGAATGTTACTAACCAGCATCACCCATATTTCAGCAGATTATAAACTTTCTCAAATATAAATTGAACTGACACTTTGACGGGCGTTATATTTTGCTCTGGGTTGTGCAAAGAGACAGAGGTAAAATTATTGGATCATCAATAAATAGCTATACGTGGTGGAGAAAGTAAAAAGCCTGACACAAATAAATGGAAGCAATGAAAGACTCAGTTAGGGTTCTATGATCACTAGTTTGTAAGTTTAGACCACTCAAGGTGATAAACCGAATTTTTAGTCGAGAGAGTCATTGAGAGAAGAGAAGAGAAGATGTCATGCTGAATGGAGTTTCTTATCTTTGCTAAACTTGTACAAGTGTTGTAGGTCGTTCTATCACTATGCGTAAAAATAGCTTTCAAGAACAGTGTATTGATCGGTATCAGGGGAAAATAAGTAAGTAATATTCAGAACGTCCGTTGTTGAGTTCCTAATGGTGCATATTAATAGATAAGCAAGTTCATATCGTTTTGTACAATGGTGTATTTCACCACAAGAAACCCAGGAGTTGTCTTGAAGCAAATGCTTCCATTTCATTGGCTAGCTCAAAGTGAATCCTTAAAATGGTCTACAAGATCTCCTAATATGAATCAAGTGAGCTCTTATATATATGAAGACGTGGAAAAAAGTGTCCCGAAATGAAGTGGATGGCCTGAAGAGCGGTGCACGGTTCTTGCACCACTGACAGGCGTGCTAAAGGATGTTCGCTTTTAGGCTAATGCCTGCTCGAAAATACTCAAGAGGGTATTTTCAACTCCTGAACAAATAATTACTTCTAATATTCTGGCAAATTACTATGAATGGCTTTCTCGACTTTCATTCTGATGCCTGGATAGGTTAGTAGCCCATACGATAGAGCGATAGCCTTCTGAGCCCAATATGATGGGTTCGGATTAGTTCGGTGGTATTTGAATGAACTCAGATATGCCAGTCTTATGTCGGTAGATTTACTGGTTCGTAAAATAACTTATCCTCTTCATTTCCAGGCCATTTCCAAATCACGTGGGGTAAATACTAAGGTCGATTGAGCCTAGTTCTTCTGTCCGATGCCCTTCTTGATGCCAATCCTATGAGTAGCGTAGAAATCATGCGATATTACAATTCTGGCACCTTCGAAAACCACAGAAGAGGTTAGCGGGAATTATATTCCAGGCTTGTGGGCCATGATGGAATCTACTACTGACGCTCGGTATGAGTAGACACCTTGAGAATTCCAGTTGCAGTTTCCGATGAAACGTTGGTAAATACTTACGAACGTAATTCGAACATGCCGTACAAGCGAGGAAAATAATTCCTGCTATACCGGTATTCATCGAGACGCGGATGTGAAAGCCTGAGCCGTTAAGAAAATCCAATGTTGTACGCAAGTGCGAGGGTGATTTTTACACTTTCAGTCTTTTCAGTCATGTCCACTAGAGAAGGTTAATCACAGTTTATATGAACGGAAAGGAAATATTTTATTTTTCAGGTAATTATTTTGGTGAAACCCGAAACTTGATAAGATCATACATAAGATTGGTTATCGTCTTTATTGTGGTGAATGTACGGCTCTAGGCCCTTACACAACAACTTATAACATTAATATGAATAAAATTCTGAAAAAATTAACTTTTCACAACTCTTGGTGTTACTACTACTACTACTACTACTACTACTACTACTACTACTACTACTACTACTACTAATAATAATAATAATAATAATAATAATAATAATAATAATAATAATAATAATAATAATAATAAATCTTCAGGAGATAGTGTGTTTGAACCCCACAGTCGCCAGCCTGAAGATGATTTTCAGTGGTTTCCCGTCTTCACACCGGATAAATGCTGAGGCTGTACCTAAATTAAGGCCACGGCCAATATCTTTCCGCTCCTAGCCCTTTCCTATCCCATCGTTGTCATGAGACCTATCTGTGATGGTGCGATGTAAAGCAACTTGTAAAAGTAAAGAATAATAATACTCATTCCAGGCGATCTACATTAGGCTATTTGTATCCGTAAGATCAAGTAAGGATGCAAAAATGTTTGAACTATGACAACCATTCTTCTGTCTAGTCAGCTTAAGCATACTTTACGCTGCTTTTTGGCGACAGATCTTAATCTTCGCAAAATTAAAATCACTATGCATATTTCTGCTTTGTTAGACTACACGCCATTATAGAAACTGAGTCTATATTAGGGAAAAATTGGCAGCACACAAGTTTCATTAATACTGAGTTTACGAGACATGTTTACTCTACTACACTTTTGTAACTATACTTTTGTTTCACTGATCCCGCATTTCATGTCATTTTACCTCAAATTCTGGGCAACAAACGTTAAAGTTGGCTGCATGTACGGTCTCAAGAGTCATAGTGTTAAAATCATTTGCATTGTTTTGTTCTAGCAGCCTTCGTGCTCAGGCAGCAGCGTACCTGACACTCACCGGTAGGTTCCGTGGTTCAAATCCCGGTCTCTCCCTGTGAGGTTTGTGCTGGACAAAGTGGAGGCGTTTGATGTCTTTCTCCGGGTACTCCGGTTTTCCCTGTCGTTTTTCATTCCAGCAACACTCTCCAATAATTTCATTTCAACTATCAGTAATTAATCATTACCCCAGAGGAGTGCGACAGGCTTCGACAGCCGGCACAATTCCCATCCATGCCGCTAGATAGGGGCTTCATTCATTCCATTCCTGGCCCAGTCGAGTGACTGAAACTGGCTGTAGATTTTCATTGTCTTCTTCTTGGCACGGAATATATTCTATATATTTAAACTGCATATGCACTTTTACTATCATGCAGATTCTAGGCTGTGCAACAGTTATTATTTTGGGCAGGATCTGAAATTCTAAATATGCCATTAACCATATATTGTCCTTGAGCTACTGTCAAAAACCTGGGAGATGTCATTAAAAAGATATAACTCATGGCCACAGTGCTCGGTAATTACTTCAACATGACTCTTGCGGTATATTCTTGTGGTTTTGGTCATCTGTATGCTTAGGCTTATTACAGGGCATTTTGACGAGGTAATACCCTACTGTTACTGTATTAACTTTTTAGCACATGAGGTAGGGAAATGTACTTTATGATACTTTATTCTGAGTTTCATTAGGGCTGGTGGCTTCTTTCTAAAACAGCAATAATTAAAATGAATATATTTCCTAATTTATCACGTGAGGTGCTTTTATTTGCTCTTTTCCTTCCAGTAGGTAATATCATTTAATTTAGATAAGCTCGTGTAACGATAAATTCAATCCACGCTCTCTGATTAAGACCACAAGATTTCAGTGGTGAAATTAGAAATGGGTTTAATTTTCCTCCATGAAAGTACCACGCGAATCGAGAGACAAAAGATAGCAGTAAAACAACACGGAAAACAACGAATTAAACTCTACAATATTCTGCGAATTTCAAGTGAAGAAGAAATACAATTTCAACATTAGAACAAAAGAAACCTTAAACCTTCCTCAATGGAAAAGTAAAATAATTTAAATCTTCTTCGCCTTTTTTCTGTTCTCGTAGAACACGATCGTGATATTGCAGACTGCTCTAAGCGATTGTCCGTAATAATCCTGCTGAGTGAATTATTGTATATTGAGAAATTGTGATAGTAAAATTAGTTTCATGTGGCTATTTTTAGCCTGGGGCAGCTCTTGTGAGGCGGACTGAGGCAGACCCTCCGATGAGGGTGGGTAGCATCTGCCGTGTATAGGATACTCCGTATTATTGAGGGGGAGGATAGTGTTGTATGTGGTGTTTGAGTTTCAGGGATTTTGAAGACATTACTACCACCCGAGTCAACAAATTAACAATTTACTGTTAAAATATCTAACCCGACCAGAAATTGAACCCGGGGTCCTCTGAACCGAAGCAGACAACGCTGACCATTCATCCAAGGAGCCGAGCAAGTAACTCGTGTCCTTGTCCCGAGGTGGTGCAGGTCTTTTAAGACACATCTCCAATGGAAGTGAGCTACACGTACCATTTTAACCAAATACAAGCCCTCCAGCCATTCTTAAATTTCTGGCAGTGCCGGGAATCGAACCCGGGACCCTGAGTATGGTAGTTAATAGTCCTAGGCACTGCAGTACAGGGGCGGATAAATTGTGATTATGTTACTGCAAAATTACGTTGAAGTTCCTTGGTCAAAACGGTAAAGGCATAGACGACTCAATCAGGAGAATGTGGGTTCGATTCTCCGGTAGAAGGTTAGAAGTTACAAACAAGACTTTCAAAATGGGAAGGAACTTGGAACTGGTGTTCACTCAGCATGCAATACAAATGAGTACCTAGTTAACTCCAGGGGGAGAAGGGAAACAAACTAATAATTCACTCCAATTTGAGATCTAGGGTACGGATCAACTTTTACCTACAACATCAGGGGTGTTCATGGCCTGTACGGAGAAAATCTGGCTTCATTTCTCATTTACTGCGGAGTGAGTTGGCTGCTCTACTCGGACCGCGTCCCTCTTATTTTTCATTCGTGTGTTCGATACACACTGCCGGCAGCCCTGAAGATAGTTTTCCGTGCTTTCCGATTTTAAAACCAGGCAAATGCTGAAACCACGGGCGCCGGGTTTTGAAAGTTAGTGGGGGTGTTCTAACTCACAGTACGAAACAAAAATGGAGTGGAAGGCTCTGGAAAATGTCGAAATTTGACCGTCACTGAAATCCAGCTTTAGGTGTTTTTGAATGAGCATTACTTGTTGGTAAACATAAACTATTGTTTATTAGGCGCTTTTTCAACAATAATGAATGATTACCAACAAACCAAACGCCATGGCACTACAGCCTTTGAAGGGCCTTGGCCTACCAAGCGACCGCTGCTCAACTCGAAGGCCTGTAGATTACGAGGTGTCGTGTGGTCAGCACGACGGATCTTCTCGGCCGTTATTCTTGGCTTTCTAGACCGTGGCCCCTATCTCACCGTCAGATAGCTCCTCAATTCTAATCATGTAGGCTAAGTGGACCTCGAACCAGCCCTGAGGTCCAGGTAAAAATCCCTGACCTGGCCGGGAATCGAATTCGGTGCCTCCGAGTAATATTACCAACAAAATTCCACATAAATACATGTAAAAGGCAAAAGTGTGTTTTAATCACGAAAAAGTAAGAGATTTTATCTTTTAATGATATGTGAATAAAAAGGATAAAAGATAAATACAAATTTTGTCCCTAAAATCTTGAGGTGAAAAGCCTAATAGTCTAGTTTTCTCTTAGAATGATACCGTACCGAACTGAGTTTAAAAATGTAAATTACCTCGAATTTGGCACGTGTTAGTACGGAGGGCGTACTATATTATTTTTACACTTTATTTCTTTCTACCCAAATGAAGTACATTACACATCAGTTGTTACTTCCACCTTCTCAACACAATCTCCTTGTAACAGTATGCACTTTTGCCATCGATGTGTCAGTCTATCCAGACCTTTCTGAAACCATTCTTTCGGAGTGCTGCGTACACGTGCCTTAATAGCTGTGTCCAGTTCTGCAAAATCCGCAAAACGGCGACTACACAGAGGTTTCTTCATGTTCCCGAACAGGTGATAATCACTTGGTGCCAAGTCGGGAGATTATGGTGGGTGTTGCAGCACCGTGAATTCAATTTGATCAATGGCAGCGGTGGTCTCTTGGCTAGTGTGGGGGCGGGCATTGTCATGTTGCAGAAGCACACCTTTAGCCCATTTTCCTGGCCGCGTAGTTTGAATGGCACGACGTAAGCGTTTAAGGGTTGCCACATATGCTGCACTGTTAATCGTGGCCCCAAATTCCAGTCAGTCAATGAGGATGATGCACTTTGTGTCCCAGAACACTGTCACCATTCGCTTGCTAACTGATGACACTGTTCGACATCTTTGTTTGGAGGTAGACTGCCCCTATGGTTCCATTGGATCGATTGTTGTTTCGTTTATGGTTCATGGTAATGTAGCCATGTCTCATCACCAGTCACAAGCCTAGCCATGATGTCGGGTGGATCTTGATCATGGCGTTGCAAAAGTTCTATGCACACGTCAACACGCCTCTGCTTTTCGTCTGCAGACAAGGATCTAGGCACCGACGTGGATGACACCTTCCCCAACTGTAAGTGGCAGTGCACGATCCGCTGCAGGCTGTTTCGGCTAATTCCCGTGGCCGCCTCCATTTCCGTAAATGTGGTCCATTTGTTGCCTTGGATGGCCTGTTCGACCCGGGCAATGTTGGCTGGTGTTGGCACTGTCACATTCCTTCCAGAACCGGATCCCTTGTCCAGCAATGTGCGCCCTGTTTTCCAACCTCCCACCCAGGTGTAGACTGTTTTCCGTGACGGCGCATATTCTCCACGAACTGCCACCAAGCGCCGATGAATTTCTGCAGTAGTCACGCCTTCTCTCCGCAGGAACTAAATCGTATAGCGCTGTCCCTGACGGTTGCGTTCCTTGTTATCTGTTCCTACGCAGACAGTGTTGTTATGAAATGGCTATGACGAGTGCATTTATTGGCCCCTGTGCCTGTGCTGCTCCCAAACTGTGGAATAAGACACGAGTTACACGTCACCACCTTCAAAAGTGAAATGTGAACCATACTTGGACTCATGGAGAGTGTTACTACGAACAGTCGATCGTTTGATGAAAATGTGTTCGGCACAATTTCGAGGTTCAGTTAATTTTCATTTCTTAATTATGGATATTCATTATTGTGTTGTTCAATTTTCCAATTTTGGTGGGTACTAGAGCACTATAGTACCTCCAAAGTCGGCGCCCCTGGCTGGGACTCTAATTTAATTAAGGCTACGGTCACTCTCTTCCTAGTCCTAGCCCCGTCCTATATCGTCGTCGCCATAATACCTGCCTGAGTCGGTGCAACGTAAAATCAACAGCATAAGAAAATCAGAAAGACAGATGCAGTTTCAAAGAATTGAGGGATCCGTATTATAACAAATTAATCTAAATTTAAAGTTATGTTAACTTCATCTTTACATCCTTTAAACATACATTTTGGAAAGTGTTAATCGTTGACTGAAGGGCTACAGTATGCGACTTCAAGGAGGTGTAGCAGAATGGTTAAGCTGTCTTTCAATTGATCGCGCAAAATGAATCAAATATTAGCAATATTATGGGTTTTACATCCTTACTACGTTTATGGTCTTCCGAGCCTCTGAGGTGCCGATCTTTTTTCCCATAGTTCTTTTACGTATCAGTAAATCTACCGATACGAGACTGGCTTACTGGAGCAATTTGAGATACTAACGGACCTATTATCCTGGGCTCAGAAGGCCAACGCTCTTCCACCTGACCCACCCTGCAGGAGCGGTCCCATTTGTCTAGTAAAATATTTAGATTTTGTCCTCTTTCAAAACACAGCTGCTTCCTTCATAATCCTTACTACAATTTCAAATTAACAACATGAAGGCATGTAGTTCGACATATCTGTTGATATCGTGACCTTATTCACAGGACATCCATTTCTACGTAGAATCTGAATCACTGGGATGGGAGTTTCGTCACGCACGAACTCGAACAGTGACTTCCTTGGAGAAAAGCAGTTGGCTATGCTACTCGGCTATCATATCCGTACAAATAAACACTCGTAAACTAGGACAGACACAATAGTAACGCAAAATACAATAAAAGTTGGTTAATTGGAACCTGACGGATCCAGAAAATAAAATCGAATTAACCATGAATTCGAAATTAGTATCACACACTGAATCTATTCGAACCTCGAATTAAAAATGATCCCTTCGTTGTCAGATGTACCTCCAGTTGTCATAACAGTAGAATAGGTGATATAATAACAGACGGTAAAACTGTACGTGACATTTTATCAGTGAAATATTCCAAAAATTATAAAATACACATTAATAATGACACTACGAACATTATCAATCATTCAACTTTTGTTTAAAGAAGCCTGTAACGTTCCTTTATTTTCTTTGAATTTATTTGTGTAACAACTCCTCGAGTTTATTTAATTATTGACTGAATCAGATAATCAGTTCCAATCTGTTGCCTCTCAGTAGCAAAGCCAAGCCATTTTCTCTTAAGCCATCGGCAATAAAATAAATGACCGTTATTTTACTAAGTATTCACGTGCTCCTTCCAAGTCTTCATCAGTCAGTGGATTGTCTCACTTCATCTCTTGTCAGCTGTCAATGAGCTCCAGTGGATATTCATTGTTACCGAGACTCAAAGTCCGCTACGTAGGAGACTATTCAAGTTACAGAACATACACCCACGCGGCCAAGAGCTTGGACGTTTTGTTACCTTCACAACAAGTACAGATCCATTTCCAGCAGCAGCACAGTTCCATACTACTATAACTTCCACCCAAACAGCGCTCCATTATCCTTAAGCATTATTGTTTTCAAAATATGAGAGTTCAAATGCGGTAACTATTACTTTAAGTTGAACAGTATGACATAGGAATGAAGGACGAAGTTTTAACGTTGTGTTGTATGGGAATGTATAATGTCAAGGTACCGCGATAAAAGTTCGAATTATTCACGAATTAGTAATAAAACGTTCGAATATACCAAATTCTGTTGTATTGTAATGCATGCACAATAAGTGTATGATATACTTGGCTGCAAGGCCGTTAAACTATAACCACAATAGGACCAAGAACAAAAACATCAGAGTACTGTGGTCGTGACACGAGAATTCGCATGCATGCGGGGAAGAGATGCGAGGGGTAAGCATGACGGCTGCGCATGCGCCAGTCTCAAGTTTCAAGGCCTGACAAATAATCATCTGTCCCGTCCACAGGCATAGAAATGTAGACTGGTAATGAACAGCAGGATTCTGAAGCCTGAAGCTTGCGGCCGCCGCCATCTTACGTCACTACACTATCTCAATTAATGTAAAATAGTAGCCGAAACGGGAATAAAGAACAGGAGATAATTAAATTAATCAAAAGCACATAGAAATAATAACAATAGTACTGATTAATTAGACCTATTAGCTCCTTTATTTTACTGTTAAAAATGAAACATTGCTATATCAATTTGCAAATAATTAAAAATAGCCATTCTCTTAAGACCGATCTGTGGTCAGATCTGTTTCCATTCAACACTCCTACAGCATGATTCACGCGCATTTTCAAGAACAGTGAAGACGTTATGCTAATAAGACGATAAACGTGCGTGTCCATTGCTTTTAGATCTAAAGCATGTGAGTCTAACCTATAAAACAAATTTCTTTCGTTCAAATGAGCTGTGGCCTCATTAGGTATGATTCCTTTCATGACTGAGGTTAAATCATTACATGAATTTTCTCTAAAATACATCTCAGTAAGTTTTCACACATGAATAACATCTTTTGTAGGAACATAGAGATTACCCCTACGGTATTCTTCAAAGAAATGAATGGATAAGAATTGTCCTTTTGTAAAGTTGCTTCCTTACAAGTATCACATTGTAGAGAATTGATTAACATCTTTACCACAAATCCTTAGTAATATTCAATAATATTCCGTGATATTAAACCTAACACCTATCGATTTATGAAAGCTTACTAATCTCTCCACTCTAATTTTGACAGTGATATTGACATCCTTATAACATATTCTTATAGAATAGAAGAGACCTAGACCACTATTATTTAATTACTAATATAACGGAAACAAAAACTGAACCTATAACAAAGTGTTGCAGTAGCATTATTATTATTATTATTATTATTATTATTATTATTATTATTATAACGAGGCTAACACAAATATACATCGGAAGGAATTTATCTGTCTCCCGCATAATTACGGTAGGCATCTTTAGTAGTAAATTTAATAGCAGTAATAACTAAGACAACAAGTGTACAGTACGTGAGCACATGTGAGCCACTTACCGGTGTATTGAAACTTCTGTTCCTTCGTTCTTCCTTCTTCGCGAATAGGAAAAACCACACCCAAATACTATGCATATATTCACCATTTTACCACAAAGTTATTTGCCGAAAATAAAAGTGAAATGTGCATAAAAACAACATAAACCAAAACTGCGCGTAACACCGTAGCATATATGTTTACAGTGGATCTGTAGTGACGTAAGATGGCGGCGGTCGAAAGTTTCCGGCTTCACTAGCATCAATGCTACGAGATACAGCGCTGCCAGTCTATTTACTACATGTCTGTGGTCCTGTCTGCGGTGATTCTTGCTTACTGAGGTGCTGTTGTGATGTTTCAAAGTGGTAGGGCAATTGTGCTTTCGTTACACTTTTTTGTTTTATTTGCTTTACGTCGCACCGACACAGATAGGTCTTATGGCGACGATGGGATAGGAAAGGCCTAGGAGTTGGAAGGAAGCGGCCGTGGCCTTAATTAAGGTACAGCCCCAGCATTTGCCTGGTGTGAAAATGGGAAACCACGGAAAACCATCTTCAGGGCTGCCGATAGTGGGATTCGAACCCACTATCTCCCGATTGAGTTACACGTTTACTGTATATACCGCATACTGATCAGTTTAATATTGAACATGCATCTGTTTCAGAGAGCTCGCACTGTCTATCGCGACTAATGATTGTAACTTAGTGTAGTAGGGATCGAGTAGGAGGGAGAACGCTGGACCTCTTCAAAAAGCTTTCCTTAAATTAACAAGGATCCATTGCACGTCTCAGTTTCTGCCACTGAATGAAATTCTGAATGCATGACGAAGGATAAGTGACGACAAATGTTAGAGGATGCGTGCCTAGTTCCAGGCCTTTGCCTAAATATTAACCCTAGATTAGCTACACTGGGCTACATATGCCAATCATGAATATTTCTCTACATTACTATAATTAAGCGATGATCGTCGCCGTAAGACCTACTGTGTCGGTGCGACGTAAAGCCAATCGCAATCGGATTCTTAAAAACTTTCACTTCTCAACAATCAATCAGCTGTACTTTTTAATATATACTGAATAGTAAGCACGTTTGAAATGTAAAATATTGAAATAAAAAGATTTATTCTGGTTCTCGTGCCTTACCAACAAGCAGCCGCGACGCAGATAGTAGGTAAGGGAGAGATTTTGCATTCATATTTGTTGTAGTCTCGTATAAGGGGCTTGGGACATTTATCATAATCCATGCGTAATCAGTGTGAGTGAAGTTTCCTCTGATGACATGTGCCAAACTGGTGTTTGTACTGGTGTTGTTCTTGTACTTAACTGGGGCTAGGATATGTAAGGCAGCGGCCGTGACGTGTGTCTTCAAATGTATATACCAATATTCACCTGTATCTGAAGAGAAAAATCAGAGCAAAACACTCCTAGGTGTAAGATATACACTCACTTCTGTATTTCGTATTTCTTGCTACCTATCTTTTTCCTATTTCTGGACCAGATTCGAATGCAAAACCCTGCCGTGGGTGATAGTGGACGGGGGCGAAGGGGGCTATTATACTACCTCTAGACCGCGGTGGTGGACTGTGGAAATGCCGACAATGGTTTCCAGATCATATGTCGATAAATTTGATGACAGTGGGTAATTTAGATATATTGTATGTTAAAAAGTGATTTGCCTTAGGAGAATTTTATCGCGTTTTCATCGCGGATATATGGTTATGGGGAACTTAAACAAAGTTGTGAAGAGTCAGTATAGTACGGTATTACAGGTGGTAACAGCTTTTAACAACGTAATAAGAAATACACTGACTGACAGAGCAAATGCAACACCAAGAAGGAGTGGTTCGAAAGGGATGAAAGTTGGGGAAAAAACAGAGACGGCACGGACGAATAATTGATGTTTATTTCAAACCGATATGCAGGTTACACAATGCGCACGGCATCGACTCAGTAGGATGTAGGACCACGGCGAGCGGCGATGCACGCAGAAGCACGTCGAGGTACAGAGTCAATAAGAGTGCGGATGGTGTCCTGAGGGATGGTTCTCCATTCTCTGTCAACCATTTGCCACAGTTGGTCGTCCGTACGAGGCTGGGGCAGAGTTTGCAAACGGCGTCCAATGAGATCCCACACGTGTTCGATTGGTGAGAGATCCGATCCGGAGAGTGCGCTGGCCACGGAAGCATCTGTACACCTCGTAGAGCCTGTTGGGAGATGCGAGCAGTGTGTGGGCGGGCATTATCCTGCTGAAACAGAGCATTGGGCAGCCCCTGAAGGTACGGGAGTGCCACCGGCCGCAGCACATGCTGCACGTAGCGGTGGGCATTTAACGTGCCTTGAATACGCACTAGAGGTGACGTGGAATCATACGCAATAGCGCCCCAAACCATGATGCCGCGTTGTCTAGCGGTAGGGCGCTCCACAGTTACTGCCGGATTTGACCTTTCTCCACGCCGACGCCACACTCGTCTGCGGTGACTATCACTGACAGAACAGAAGCGTGACTCATCGGAGAACACGACGTTCCGCCATTCCCTCATCCAAGTCGCTCTAGCCCGGCACCATTCCAGGCGTGCACGTCTATGCTGTGGAGTCAATGGTAGTCTTCTGAGCGGGCGCCGGGAGTGCAGGCCTCCTTCAACCAATCGACGGGAAATTGTTCTGGTCGATATTGGAACAGCCAGGGTGTCTTGCACATGCTGAAGAATGGCGGTTGACGTGGCGTGCGGGACTGCCACCGCTTGGCGGCGGATGCGCCGATCCTCGCGTGCTGACGTCACTCGGGCTGCGCCTGGACCCCTCGCACGTGCCACATGTCCCTGCGCCATCCATCTTCGCCACAGGCGCTGCACCGTGGACACATCCCTATGGGTATCGGCTGCGATTTGACGAAGCGACCAACCTGCCCTTCTCAGCCCGATCACCATACCCCTCGTAAAGTCGTCTGTCTGCTAGAAATGCCTCCGTTGACGGCGGCCTGGCATTTTTAGCTATACACGTGTCCTGTGGCACACGACAACACGTTCTACAATGACTGTCGGCTGAGAAATCACGGTACGAAGTGGGCCATTCGCCAACGCCGTGTCCCATTTATCGTTCGCTACGTGCGCAGCACAGCGGCGCATTTCACATCATGAGCATACCTCAGTGACGTCAGTCTACCCTGCAATTGGCATAAAGTTCTGACCACTCCTTCTTGGTGTTGCATTTGCTCTGTCAGTCAGTGTAACATGTAAGAAAAAAGTAACCATGAACAAATTTGATATTGTTATGTGGCGAGGGAAAGTCATGACTGACGTGCTATATCACATTGAAATTTTATAGTTTCTAGAACTTTGGGAGAGATGAAGAAGAGTAAGTCACTTTATTGAAGAGAATTTGTAATGCACCACGTCATATACTATGAGAGTACTCGAGGGAGTTTTCTGTGAGACGGCATATTTTTACATATTATTAAAGTGGATGATCACAGCGCGGAGCACTTACTCAAATGATTTCATTTCTCTCGTTAAGGTTAGTTTAGGTCAGCTAGAAGTTTATGGCCATTATCTGACCAGGAGCACTCTTCTTCTTCTTCTTCTTCTTCTTCTTCTTCTTCTTCTTCTTCTTCTTCTCCTACATTTTAGGGTCGCGGGAACTGTATCGCATGTGTACACCTGTTATGTAGATGAGTGTATTGGGACAAATACCCAGTTCCCCAGTCAAGGGTATGAACAAGACTCTGTTAAAATCCCCGATATGGTTGGGAATCGAACCTGAGAGCCTCTGAATAGAAGGCCTCAACAATGACCATTCGGCCAAGGAGCCTGACTATCTGGCCAGCAGAACACTGGGGTTAATAAGGATGCTTGTAGAAGGATATGGGTAAAATGGAACTCGTGATCGTTGTGCCAATGATCCTTGGTTAAGGATGTTCCTTTTTTATTATTTTATTTCTCCCCTGCTTTCCTTTCTTCTCCTTGAACAAGCCAAATTTCGAACACATATTAAACGCCAGATCAAATAAAATTATCAGTATAGCCTAGATTAGGATACTTTTTATTTTTTTCATGAAGCCGGGATGAGTGGCTCAGACGGTTGAAGGCTGGCCTTCTGACCCCAATTTTGCAGGTTCGTTCCTGGCTCAGCCCGATGGTATTTGAAGGTGGTCAAATAGGTCAGTCTCGTGTTGATAGATTTACTGGCACTTAAAAGTACTCCTGCGGGACTAAATTTCGGCACCTCGACTTCTCCATAAACCGTAAAAAGTAGTTAGCGGGACGTAAAGCCAACAACATTATTATACTTTTCAATGTGTTTTACATCTCATCTAGGGAGAGGAAAAGGCTAGAAGCGGGAAGAAAGCGACAGTGGCCTTAATTAAGGTAGAGAACCAGCATTTTCCTGGTGTTAAAATGGGAAACCATGCAAAATCATCTTCAGGGCTGCCGACAGTATGGTTAGAAAAAAATGTATTCATTACTACAAGTGTTAGTGTACATACTTAATTACTAGACAGTTTCCACATTCTCATGTATAAGGTTGGGTCAGCCAATGTAATCTAGAGATAGATATAGCTCAGGCTTGCAAAAACTGATTACCTGTGCTGGCAAAACACAAATCGGACTACTTGACCAAGGGCTAAATCACTTCAGATCTTCAGTTTTGGAATAGTCGACTGCAGCTAAAGTTAATTAAATTTGGTAGTAAAATGCACATTTAATTATGTTACAAATTTACAATTAAAATTATAATCAAAATATTTATTTATACACAGATATAAATGCAACAGTTTCTTAGTAAAAACGACATAAATAGAAACACAGTGTTTACTAACAATTTCATTCAGAATAGTATTCCACTTATTTTTAACACGGTATATTTATTTGTTGCCACTAATTTATCTACGTTGGGTGTTATGATTGAAGTGACCTTTATTATTATTACTAGCTGATGTACTCGTGCTTCGCTACAGAATTCTACACTGTATACAGAAATCTGGGTTAGGTAGTGTACACGTGATCAAGATTGTATTAAATTGCATAGCTCTTAACGTTACCCTAGAAACGCGACGGGGAAGTCACCAAACGTATTTTCATATGTGAAGACTGGGTTAGGGAAATTTCAATGTAATAGTAGGCCCTCTTTCCCACCATCAGTCACAATCAAGTTGGGGAGTTTTCATTATAATGACAGACACTACTCTCCACCTGCCTTCTAATTCTCAGAAAGACTGCCTTAGTGGTGTTTCCAACTGAAATCAAAATAGTTCATTACAATGACGCCAGTAGGAATGTCGCGATTAAAAATATGCTATCATATGAAATACTCGATCAAATGAATAACCACAGATTTTCTCACTTTTAACGATCTGACAGTCCAAAATTCCACAACCGGAATGGCGAGGCCACAGACAGCCGTGAGTCGTGAACTCTCTTTAATTTCGGTGTGGAGGGGGGGTGTACAGTACCAGGGCAAAATCTATGCCCCTTTACTCATCTGTTTTATAGGAGTACCCGATGAGTTGGAAAATCTCAATTCACTGCACTGACGGGGAAAAACTATCTGACTTGGAGGCAATTTTTTCCGGCAAGCCAGAGGAGAAACCTCCTCTTCGATGCTAATTTGGAACAAAATGAATGTGGAATTTAATAACTGTGAAGAGGAAGAAGCTTAAGAAACGGCTCTTTTCAGGGTTGAATTTTGAGTTATTGAGTGAGATGTAGTGCTATAATTTGGAATAGGCCGAAACTGTAATTCTAGACCAAGGCATAAGTGAGTCTCTGCCATTGTTCCGTTAAGAGTGCACTTTGATCATTCCAATCAGCGTGTCAGATTAGGGATCGAATAACTGAAATACTTTGATGAACCAGTACCAACAGTATCAGAAAATTTATGAAACAGAGGAATGGCATGCTAAAGAAGAGAATTATCTAACTCTCCAGCTATTTCCTGCCAATATTCAGGGAGGCTGTTATACTCGGTACGCAGCAGTAATTCCATCTATCGAAGATGAGTGGCAGCATAAGAGACAACGAATATCACAACAAACAATGGTCAAGGTAATGTTGTTGTTGATCAGTTTTATAAGCTTTCGGTAATTGTGGCCCTTCACATTTAGTTTTCCTCCCACTCTAAAATGCCACTCTTATCATAGAAAGAACGGTAAAACTGCATAAAACATGTATGATCGGAAACTGTATTCTCTATAACTTTTGTTATGTAGTACTTTTCGATTGGACCAATAACATAGGTATTTATAAATGAAATTTGTTCGCCTACTCCTGAACTACCACTTCATCTAGGGTGAATAAAACTATTTATAGCTTAGACTGTTGTTTCTTATTTCCCATCTCTTTATACCGATTTTCATTAAATTCTGTTAACCATTTTCTCGTGGCTCGACGCGTTTGTATGGATTTAGCAACAAAAATACAAATTCATGAATATCTCTGTTACCATAGCCGGTACGGTAAAAATTTATAAAACATAAATGATAGGAAATTTAATTCAATATAACTTTAGTTATGTAGTATTTATCGATAGGACCACTAATAACAAATATTAGAGAATTACATTTTATGCCTTCCCCTAAACTATCACTACATTTAGCGTGAAAAATATAATTTTTAGCCTAGATTGCAGTGACCCATTCCCCGACTTTACATACCGATTTTTATTTAATTCTCTTCAGCCCTTTTATCGTGATGCGCGTACATACATACAGACAGATAGACAGACAGGAATTACGGAAAATTAAAAAGTGTATTTCCTTGTTACTGAGGACATGACCGATACAAAAATACTACTATTTTAAAATTCTGATCAATTTACAGACAGTGTTTACATCGATATCACCTACAGATGAACGATGTTTATTTTTGTTCATGTTGATGACCAAGAATGTTTGCTCACAAGAATATGTGCTTATAAATACACAAAATACAAGGTAGACAGTGTCTAACAAACTTTTAAAATTTTGTATGATCCATTCATGTCCGTACAGGGGTTGAAAGCAAAGGCTTCCACTATTCGATAACCTCGGCATTTGGTGGGGCAGAATGGTTTGCTCTACCTCCGGCTGCCTTTGCCCCCAGAAATGAACCTGGTAGTCTATTTTTGTGTAGGCTGAGTGAACCTAAAGACCATATGCATTCCTGGAAGTGGAAATCTCGTTTCTTAAATTGTTCGACTTTTGTAAGGGGGAATCGAAACACATCCTTCCGGGTGAATCGAGCACGATTTTACCGCTTCGGCAAGGCAGCCCCTACCTTGATCCAGAATAGAAGACAATCCCTCTCTCAAAGTTTCACCCGATGGCTTTCAGATCAATGGAGACCAATTAACTTCCATATGGTCCGGCTCCATGGCTAAATGGTTAGCGTGTTGGCGTGTGGTGCTGGCTGGGTGTATATGTCGTCTTCATCATAATTTCATCCTCATCACGACGCGCAGGTCGCCTACGGGAGTCAGATAGAAAGACCTGCAACTGGCGAGCCGAACATGTCCTCGGACACTCCCGGCACTAAAAGCCATACGCCATTTCATTTAATTTTTACTTCCATATGGAGCTCGACAGGTAAATTTCCTACTTCGACAGAAAGTGGATACTCTGTCACCTTTATGCACAATTCTTCTTCATTATTCAGGGATATAATTTTTTGAAACTCCTTGTTTAGACATATCTTTAAGTTCCTTTACGTCCCACCGACAGATATGTCTTATGGCGATGATGGGTTAGGAAAGGGCTAGGAGTGGGAAGGAAGTGCCCGTGGCCTTAATTAAGGCACAGCTCTAGCATTTTCCTGGTGTTAAAATGGCAAATCACGGAAAACCATCTTCAGGGCGGCCGACAATGGGGTTAGAACCCACTATGCCCTGAATGCAAGCTCACAGATGTGTGCTCCTAACCACACGACAAACTCGCTCGGTCTAGAGGTGATTTATTCATGTCGTGTGGCGGTGATGATGGCGATGATGAGGATGATATGATGATGATGATGATGATCTAGATAGAGGGTGACACACGGTATAGGCACATAGCTACTCCTATTTGGATAACGTCAAGAGGTCTGTTCAATGATTTAACGTCCACATCCGACGGATGAATCACTATCAACAGCATCATTTTTGTCAATCCTTATGGACATTGCGGAGAGGTTTAGAATTGAACTTAGGTTTTTGGCACGCAATCTAGTGATTAGAAATTTATACCACAGCTCTCCTACCCTGCGTGCCATCTTTCTGGTGGTGAAATGTTTTCCACTAACGGGATTCGAGCTAACTTTCCATAATGTGAGACCTTAAAAACTTGACACCTTAACGATCATGGCTACCAGATGGACTAAGTTGTGAAATATGCTTCGCATGTTTTCCATCCATTTAATTCAATGCTAGGAAATAATTACCTAATTTCATATTCCCTCTATAAAATTAGCCAACGGCCGTAGCCGTGTTGAAACACTGGATCCCGTGCGATCCAGTGTTGAAACACTGGATCCCGTGCGATCCCCGAAGTTAAGCAACCATGGGCGTGGTCAAGATTTGGATGGGTTGCCACACGCTGTTGGTGGGGGAGAGGGGAGGGGTAAGGGAATGGAGGAACGGAAAGGAACTCCATCCTACAGCACGTAAACTCGGGCTCAGGTACACCTCTGCGGAGGTTCGGACCTGCCTTCGGGCAGAATACACCCTTACCTTACCTTACTTATACAATTGTCCGACTCGTTGGCTGAATGGTCAGCGTACTGGCCTTCAGTTCAGAGGGTCCCGGGTTCGATTCCCGGCCGGGTCGGGATTTTAACCTTAATTGGTTAATTCCAATGGCTCGGGGGCTGGGTCTGTGTGGCGTATTCAACATTAGAAATCATCCTAGATAGGGCTCTCATCTTCACAGACATGCAGGTCGCCTAATAGGCCGTCTACTAGAAAAAGACCTGCACCAGGCCTCTCCGGAGGCCATACGCCATTATTATTATTACCTAAATAATTAAATATTTCAATGAAGTACACAGACCATAGTGACTAGAATGCGGCCTATGGCATACAATGTGTAGGCGAGATGTAACAGCTTCCCCCAATATTGGTTTCGGTACGAATTTGCTACAAGTTTGAAGGACATATGATGTTCTCGGCTTATAGAAAGACAAGTCAGATAGGAAGTGTGTTAAAATCCTCCTCTAGGCCATTCTGAAAGTTGGTTTAAATGGATTCCAACGCCAATACCTGCTTGGATAGCACGTGTCATGTTACCCACGGTCACTTCGTTCCAAACTGAATAATTATTACAAATATGAGCTCCAGGACAGTTACCACAGAACAAAGGATATCGGGCAGAATTAATAACACAAACGACACGAGGCTCTTGACCTAAATGTTACAGGCTCATTGTATTAAACAAGAATATCATGGACTGAACAGTTGATATTTACTGAATCAAAAAAAAATCGATGGTCCACTTGATCCATACGTTCATCATCTAGCTATTTTACCTGTCATTCTTGCTATGGGTTACAATTCCACATTATCCTGGGAAGTGTGAAATATCTCAAGAGGATATCATATTCAGTAAAGCAATCAAGTCAATCACATTTAAGGCAGTCACTCAGGTGGCATAATCCCTGTCTGTTTTTTCCTAGTATTTTCTTAAATAATTGCAACGAATTTGGAAATTTATTGAACATCTCTCTTGCTAAGTTATTCCAATCCCTAACTCTCCTTCCTATAAAGGAATATTTTCCCCAATTTGTCCCTTTGAATTCCAAATTTATTTTCATATCTTCATTCTTCTTTTTTGCTATTGGCTTTACGTCGCACCTACAAAGGTAGGTCTTATGGCAACGATGGGATAGGAAAGGGCTAAGAGTTGGAAGAAAGGGGCCGTGGACTTAATTAGGGTACAGCCCCAGCATTTGCCTGGTGTGAAAATGGGAAACCACGGAAAACCATCTTCAAGGCTGCCCACATTGGGATTCGAACCCACTATCTCCCGGATGCAAGCTCACAGCTGCGCGCTCCTAACCGCACGGCCAACTCGCCCGGTGTGATCTTTTCTAGTTTTAAAAACACCACTCGAACTTATTTGTCTACTAATTTCATTCCACGCCATCTCTCCGCTGACAGCTCGGAACATACCACTTAGTCGATCAGCTCGACTTCTTCCTCCCAAGTCTTCCCACCCCCAACTTTGCAACATTTTCTCAACGCTACTATTTTGTCGGAAATCACACAGAACAAATCTAGCTGCTTTTCTTTGGATTTTTCCATTTCTCGAATAACGTAATCCTAGTGAAGGTTCCATACACTGGAACCAAACTATAGTTGGGGTCTTACCGGAGACTTATATGCCCTCTTTTTTACATCCTTATTACAACCCCTAAATACCCTTATAACCATATTCAGAAATCTATACCCGTTTTTGTGATTACCCCAACTAAGTTCTTTCCTTATATCAACACCTAGTTACAGCGCTCTCCATAAGGAACGTTCCCCCACCATCGCAGTAATTCAAACTGAGAGGACTTTTCCTATTTGTGAAACTCACAACCTGACTTTCAACGCCGTTTATCATGCCATTGCCTGCTCTCCATCTCACAACGTTGTCGAGTTCTTTTTGGAGTTGCTCACAATCTTGTAACTTATTCATTACTCTACACCGAATACCATCATCCACGAAAAGCCTTATCTCTGATTCTAGTACTTTACCCATATCATTTAATTACTGATTACAGTTATTTCTATTTTTTAATGTTATTAATATCAGAAGTGTATTTTCGCATATGTGTCAGTAATTGCTCGTCCTACCAGAAAATAAGCTAGTTAAATATGTTCAAATTAATATTTCCTACAACTTTTGTTATATTCATTTCTTTAGATATGGCGTGATACTTCCAGAAACGGCCAAAAGGAAATGGAACGAAATTTGAATTTATCACCATACCTGTCACAAGACAAAAATGATGTGTTAACTGAAAATTCGAATTGTCTCTCTAATCAAATAATATCCCCTCACCAGTCATTATTAACCCACTCAACAATACCTCAAACCAATATGTACAAATTGATCCCAAAGTCGTGAACCAACACACCCAAACCTCACCGCTCCCTCCTCGCACCAATCAACAGCCCACACCACATGTCATGTCTACATCCAAGCCACTCCCACTACAATAGACTCCTATTCACAAGCCACTCCACAAACCTCCGACTTCTGTGAACAAACCAACCCACCCTCTGGACTATGACATCATTGGGCGTGTTATACCGTATGGGCCAGGTGGTTATTCCAACATCCCCTCGACCAGACACGGCACAGTAAATAAACGGCAACTTGACTGAGGCTCACCCTTTAATAGACACCCTAATAACGAGTGCAATCACCATTAGCAACCATACAAGCAAGTAATCTGCCGTATAAGTGCCGTATGTCTGTGTGGTGTACGTGATGTATAGTATGCGACGCTCGCAGTACATATTGACTTGTCAGGGCCTCTCAGGGTGCACGCGCCAGTGCACTGCACAGCGCTAGGTGCAGGAGACGACTTCACTAGGTTGACCAGAGTGCAAACCCCTACTCCTATTTTCCTACATCGGATTCACACGCTCGGCCTGTCTCCGCCTTCTTCCCCTTGAGCCCTTGCCGGCGCGCTCATAAAAAGATAGATTTATAGACATTGAGAAATGTGAGGAGAATAATTGTAGAAGATAACGATTCACTCAGGGTGTACAGTATGGTAGATAAGGTTAAATTGTAGTGTTCTCCTAAAACATCTGCGCGAGGTGGATAGGGACTCAACGATAATAGGCACATCGTGATGAGAAATAAGAAAATCCTTCGGCTAAGTGATCAAATATTCGGCGGTTAATTATGTTCGTAGTTTTGAGTGCACATATATGTTGAATTACAGACATTTGAGAGATGAATTTGAGTGCAATTCTATTCGTTTATGTCATGAGGTTGGGTAGTAATTATAGTATGTTTTGTCAAATTAATTGCTTTGATTTTCTTTTGAATAAATTAGAGTAAATTTACCAAATGTTGCCATTATTTTAGCATAGCTCTAACCTTATTCATGTCTGTCAGTGGAAGTATATGTTCCCTGAAATCTAAGCCTAGTACAATTAGTTAGACGTTCGCGAGAGGGCGTGAACCGGTTACCCCCGAGATACTGAGCAAAAGTCGGAGCAAAATCAGATTTTGGTGGCATATGGGGACACCCTTACCCGCCGATTCTCCCTCACTGCGAAATGTCTATGTGCGGTGAGCGGATACACTCTCTTGTATGAAACAATGTTACAAGTGTAAAAATACTCTTGTACGTATCAGTTTGTTTTGAGCAGACAATTTATTTTCTCTAGCTCTTCCTTTCCTTTTCATTTGCAATTATACCAGTAATGTCTAGAACAAGGGATCGGTCCGCAAGTGCATTTGACCGTTCCAGTATTTCATCTTTACCCCTCCCAGCCTACAACCAACTAACCCCTGCCACGAAAAATCCCGCAATGCTAAACAAGCCAAGATCGCGGAACGAGCCTGGTGAATCGAGTAGCCGGGCCCCTGTTCCTGTCCCTACCAGAAATTACCCAACCACAAGTAACACTGCCCTCGCTGCTAACTACTAAGATAACCCAGTCAACCCCTCCCGAAGCCCCTCATCGCAGCCTTCCTATCGGTCCCCGTCCCCAGCTCTTTCCCCCATATCAGACCCCCGCCTAACTACGACCCTGAAATGGATGAGGACGATTATTTCGAAGGCTCATTCTTCTATAGCTGTAGCAGCTCCCTGCTCCCTCTCGTCCCCTGAATGCAAGGTAATCGTTATCCCCATTAATGTCGTAGGAACTGTGCCGAGGAATCAGACTACAATCCTCGGCGCTATCAAGCATCTCATGAAGACCCATATAGCCACAATAGAAGAAATACAGAATGATATCCTAATGACTACCCGCTTCCAGGAACAATTCTCAGATACCTTAGATCTACTACTCCCACTTAAAGATGTCCCTAAACCTCTGGTTCTGTACCCACTAGACTAGAGGAAAAAGAAGAAGATCCCACAGTTGAAGAAGAAGACGAAGAAGGAGAAGGCCACGAAGAAGCGGCAGAACAAGAAGAAACGCTGGAGGAGGGAACTATTTTCTGCGAATGCGACACGTAAACCACCCCACCACCGGAATTAGCAGACGCCAGCTCTCAAACCTCACTTCTCCTGCCTTTACCCACCCACCCAGAACCACAAGCCAAGAATAAACCCAAGAAAAATAAACCCGAAAACACAAACTGATCCGAAAATCACCCAACCTGCAGCCACAAAACCCACCCAAATTGACCACTTACAATCTGAAACCCCGCCACATACACTACCGTTTGAACAACCACAAACGTTCTCCTCACCTACCGGCCAACCTACACCTACCCAAAACCAAACTCGCTAAAACCCTAATAAGCCACGCTTGCAATCATCACTAATTTTTCAATGCTTCAATTGCCTTCAACTTAACCACGCAGCCGCAAGCTGTCCTAACGAAATCCCCTGCAACAGGTGTGGTGATAACCATCATCACACCGTCTGCCCAGTCCCCCGTGTACAGGCAAAGTGTGCAAACTGTAAAGGCAATCACGCAGCTTCCTACCCAGCTGCCCATTTCTAAGAAAAGGCCATCAAAGCTCGCTACATTGCGAACAAACACCTGCGCCACCCTCAACCATCCAACCCTCAACCACCGTCGCTGCTAAACCTAGAAATTAGCCCTCCTCCTACGTTCAACCCACACAACCAAACACAATCTATCACCTCCATAGACCTTCTGAGAAGTCTTCTCACTCTCTTAACCAGTACGACGAAAATCCATATACTCCTAATTAAAACGGCTTCCCACCCAGAAACACTGTATGCCAAACCTAAAACAACAATTTGCACGCCTAGCAACTCCTCTAGACCTCTGCCACCTCCAATGCAAATAACCTAACACCCTCTCGTTCGCCAATCAAAAGTCGCCATCACCACATCACAAAAGCCCACCACTAGCACCTGCCCCTACCTTCCCGAAATACTGGAAGCTAGAGCATAAAAGCTCAAGTCGCCAGGAGCAAAATGTCGCCACACCTCACCTGAAGAGAATCGTCGCTCTGCAAGAAAGTAGCAAAAGGACAAAAGGACCTAGATTAAGGTCGGCGATCCCAACAAACCAACTTAAACCTCTCGATCCCCCTCCGGGGGCTCGCTCGGTGTCGCTGCCTCCGAGCTATTCACATCGGTGAAGTCGACCAGACCAGCCACGACTCTGCAGCCAGCGTGCCATTGTGCAGGCACACACAGAAGCAAGCAAATTGTCAGTAGCCCTCAGTGTGGTCACTGGCTCGGAACTTGTCCCGTTGTGACACAGAAAAACTATAGCTGTTCCGACCGTGCCCACTGAGTGAGCGCCTAACTACGCCGGTCCACATACTTTTTTTACCAGACCTAACCATTGCTTTACTTCCCTTCCATACTACACATACACAGCAATCATGTCATCAGGCCTCAGTCCTGGGGAAATAGAAGCAATGTTTAGCGCTCTATGCTCAGAATTTTACGGAAACATCACTCCAAACTACACACAACATTACACAAACACACAGTATTCACCACAAGCAACACAGCAACAATACCACACCACCACCCCCTCTCCACCCTCCAGCCAGACCCACAAACTCTTACCTCAAACCAAGTCCCCTCAATATCCACACCATGAAGATCAAGTCGAGGAAGCAGAACAAGAAGAGATTAACTTCACTGAGCCCGTCTTCTGCGTCAGGAATAATACCTCCTTCCCAGTCTCTCCAAAGTGCAAAGTCATGGTCTTCCCATTAAACAATCCAGAACCAGTCCCGCAAACCAGAAAAAGTATTATCACAGCCCTTATGCCCATCTTTAACCAGCACCACGCCGTCATTCAAGAATCGCATAACAACCTTCTCAAGGTCACTCCCCGCAGAAATAACTCAATCCACAATATTTTAGATTCCCTCAAATCAACTAATATCCCTTCACCAATCATTATTAATCCACTCAACAATACCTTAAACCAATATGTACAAATTGATCCCAAAGTCGTGAACCAACACACCTAAACCTCACCGCTCCCCCCTCTCACCAACCAACAGCCCACACCACAGGTCATGTCTACCTCCAAGCCACTCCCACTACAATAGACTCCTATTCACAAGGCACTCCACAAACATCGGACTTCTGCGAATAAACCAACCCACACTCTGAAGAAACTTACGTGCAAACTATACCCCTCTCACCCCCCTCTCCACCACCTCCATCATACACAAGTCGATACGAGCTACACAACACACTACATACATCCAAGCCCACTCAAACATCCAAGACACATGCTCCTAAGAAGAATAAAACCCACATCTAACACACAACCCAAGCCTCAGGAGCCTACCAACACTCCTACCCACAATCACCCCAACCACCCCCACAACACTTGCGTCCTCCGCACCCCTCACTCACAATCTTATGCTATAACTGCCTCAAACTAGACCATCATGCAACTGGAAGTAAAAACAATACCCGCTGTAACAGATGTGGCAGCCCTCACCGTCACACTGAATGCAAGGTACCACGGAACCAGGCAAGGTGCGCGAATTGCCATGGCAATCACGCGGCCTCGTTTCCTGGCTGCCCTTACTTCAAGAAGGCAGTTATAAACAAAACCAAGAAATACACATCCACTAAATCGAACATAGTTACAAATATCCCCCCGCAACCCACTTGTGTAACCAAGAGACCACTTCTACTACCTACACCAAACTGCGCCCCACTTCTGCCCACCCCAAACTTATCCCGACCTAACAAAGTAACAAACACTCTTCTCTCCTTACTCCTAACTCTTATTTCTAACCAAACCTCCAATATCCAGGGCCAACTTGGTGGTTTGAGTAGCTGAGACCCTGCATAAATCCCGCCAAGAACTTCCCCAGCCAAGAAATCATGGCCTCACTTCCTTCATTAATTCTGCTGCCTTCAATGCCACACTGTCTCCCAACCTCCAGGTGAAGCACTGATCTCGAAACGAGGCACGGAGCAACGCAATTGCCGGCATATTATGCTGTCCAAACTAACATCCGCAAATAAATTTACACTACAGTAAATTAAAGAAAAATCGGCGGTGTGGACCCTGCTTTAATTAAGCAACAAAGGGCGTGGTCAGTACATGGATGGGTGACCAATCAGGTCTACCACATACCGCCGGCCAAAAACTTTAAATAACTGTGTCAGCCATACAGTCTAATACAGATATTGGTTCAACATCCATAAAGCATTACGTTAATATCTTCAAAAACATTAAAATCACGTAATCCTAAATATTCAACCACAGAAATACATTATTTTCTATCTTTCTCCTACCTTAAATCACTTCTATCTTACTTCTTAAATACAATACCATATTATCAAATCACTAATTTTCAACTTAATTAAAAGACCGGGTGAGGAGCATTCAATTGCCCCGGTACCGGTAATGAATTCAAAACAACCCCCATCCCCGTAGGAGGGGGGGGGGGAGGAGGAGGCTTAAATTTTTTGTGGATGAGATTTTGGGCGTTTGAGAGGCCCTGTAAGACTTAGATGGTCGTTGACGGGGCCATACTAAGAGAAGGTCCCATTCAATCATATCCTGTACGTGTTCAATGAGACTAAGTTCTGCAAATTTAGCACGCCAAGGTAGAAGGCGTATCATCTGCGGAATACGCTGTACTATCTTTGGACATGGAGACGCGCGTTATGCTGCCAAGTATTTTGATTTGTGTGGAGGACAGGACTGACGACGTCACGGATGTTCAAAACATTGTTGTCCCCTGAATAAATACAAGGGGAAATCGGGCTGTATAGTCTATTGACTCCTCTCTTCGCCTCCCCCACTTCCTCTTAGCGCTCCGCCTTACAGTATGTACCTATTCTATTCGTACACGCTGTTTGCTTTAGTACTTCAACGCACTACCAGAAAATAATAAACTAAAAAGGATTTTATTCACTCAACATACATTCAACAAAGCATTCAGAAATCATATATCTACTGTATCTGTCTGCAATCATGTTAACCACACATACAGCTTCTAATAAAGAAAAGCGCGCTCATAATTTTGTATCATTCCTATTCGTACAAATAAACTGAAGACTTGAAATAAACAAAAAATAAAGGGTTCCTGGAACATGTTAGTGTCTAGTGGAATGTCCCCAAGATTTTTTAATTGCCTGACATCGTCGCCGCATAGAATACACTAATTTCTTGCACATGTCGGGGCTGATTTTCTGGCACTTCTGAATAATCACACTTTTAAGTTCCTCCTTCGTACGCATGCGTTGCCTACGGATATTCCTCTTCAACGTAGCCCAAAGATGTTCGATGGGATTTTAATCCGGAGACTGGGAAGGTGTTCTATGCTGCTTAGGAATGTTCCGGATCAACCATGTCAGTTTTAATATCAGCAGTGTGTTTTGGTTCATTATTATGCTGGAATATATAAACAGGTGGCATCCCCATATTTTCGGTACTCTGCTTCACGTTTGCCCACGGGATTGCATTATAGCCCTCTTTGTTCATTATTCCGTCGTTGAAATGTATGTTACGCACACCTCTGGCTGACATACAGCCCCAAAGCATTACAGACCCACCACCGTATTTTACAGTTGGGAGTGTATTCGCCACATCATTGTCCGTACCAATTTTTCTCCATATTCTGTGGGTGCTATCTGACCCAAGGAAGGTTTATTTTTGTCTCATCAGACCAGATAACATCATTCCAGAATTATTTCTGCTTACTTATATGCTCCTTAGCGAATGTCAGTTTAAGCCGTCTGTTTTTTCTACTCACGTATGGCCTTTTCCGAGGGATCCTTCCACAGTATACATGCCGATACAGGATCCGACGGATGGTGGAGATGCTTATCTTCTTTCCAGTTCCTTCCTCCGTGAGTTGCCTGAATACTGGTGCACTTAATTTGGAATCTGACTTTATAAGCCGGACAACAAGCGGTTCTTTCCATTCAGTTAAACACTTTCTCTTGAGTTTCCTTGGCGTGTTCTTGATAGTGCCTTTGTATTTAAATGTATCAACCACATATTGCACCGTAGATTGTGTTCTATTGACCAGCTGTTCAATCTTTCGTAATGAAAGTCCTTTAAGTGCCAGTTTAAATACTGTTCTTGAGCTCCGTACTTAAATCTGCACTCCTACCCATGTCCACCCCAGATACACTAGGAAAGAGACTGTCGCACTTGACCAGTCGTATACTGTCACTGAGACTTTTCCGTGCATCGCAACCAAACGGTGAGGATCATCCTGTCCATGTGTACGAATACAACTCGTACACCCGTTTGTCGATGCCGGCACATTAATATCAAATCTTCTTGCCTGCATGTACATAAGTATGGTTTTCACTAACGAATTGTCATTGACAAATCATGTTTTCACCCGTAATGTACGTTTTATTTCACTTTTTCAATCGTTAATGTGAATATACGAGACTTGATAAGAAATTGAAGCCTGTACGAATAACAGAGACACATACTGTATATCGTAACATCAGGTGTGGGCTCTGACTGGTGGTTACAAAGAACCGCTTGCAGGGTAAGGTCTCACCATTTCTAGATTTTTTCGAATTTTCATGGACACTATAACAGCTTAACAAAATTCAGTGGTGCCATACAACACCCCGATTATTTAGGCATGTACTTTGTATTGATATCTCATAAAAATAATATGTTTTGGGTAGAAATTCTGTGGCAGAAAAAGTGTGAAGGTGAAATGTGGTACAGTGAGCAAACGCCGTAAATTGTACCACCGGTATTATAAATCGTATCATTAATATCATGCAGGACATTTTAGTGTGATAATGCTTGTTACCTAAATATTAATATATTGTAATGTGAAAGGGATTCTGCTCTCATAAAATTAGTTGAAAATAATTACAAGTTTACTTAACCATAGGTCCAGGTTGTTTTGGTCCATAGTGAAATTCCTTTCCCATTGTGATTATTCTCGCACACAATATATGAAATGAGACACTACCTTCATCACATCTTCTTCCTTGTTCTCGTCAGAGATTTTGCAATACCAGGTAGGTGAGTTTTCAGCTCCTGCCTCATACACATTGTAAACGATTTTCATCACATTACCTTGTAATGGAACCTGTAGTAAAATGTAACATAAAATGTTGAAAGTAATATAGGGTGTTTGGAAGATAAATACGAACATTTTTTTCTATTAGTTATTGGTAGAGCACTGAATATATATGACGTCTAAACAAAGTCCTATATGAAAAAATAAATGTTTGAAGCTCAGTTAGTATTTAATGGTGAACGACTTAAGGCTTTGCTGATATACATTACAATATTTTCCACTGTGAAGACGTTCGCTTCTTGTTCGTAGAGCTTTTTCATACAACTTACGTACAAGTAATACCTGAAGCTGCGCTGGAGTGATGTGCATGGAATTGCTCCTTACACACTACGCATTCATAATACTTCCTGAAGCAGCAGTGATATGATGTGTACAGCAGCAGTGCAGTGATCTATTTAGAATTACTTCTTACACATTACGCAAGCACACGTCCTGAAGCGTGGTATGGAGGGTATTATAAGCCGAGAGGCAAACGAAGGTACTGCCTACCTCACAAATATCGCACTCTACTTTATCTTTTCACCCGAACAAAATATCCGCTAAATTAAAAAAAATGTATTTTATGAACCGCGAACTTTCATCCCTTAATTCCTGTGTAAGTTTAGTTAGACATAATTCGACCAGAAGGCTGGAAAAGAGGGACTATTTGAAATTACTACAAAAAAACCATGGCACTTAACGCTCTTGAAAGTGCCTTGGCCTGCCGAGCGACCGCTGCTCAGCCCGAAGCCCTGCAGATTACGAGGGATCGAGTGGTCAGCACAACGCATCCTCTCGGTCGTTATTGTGGGCTTTCGTGTCCGGGGCCGCCATCTCGCGGTCAGATAGCTCCTCAATTCTAATCACGTAGGCTGAGTGGACTTCGAACCAGCCCTCAGGTCAAGATAAAAATCCCTGACCTCGCCGGGAATCGAACCCGGAGCCTCCGTGCGAGAAGCAGGCACGCTACCTCTACACCATAGGGCCAGCTGAAATTACTACCACTACAGGAAAAATTATTTCCATAGTTGCTTTCTGGTGAAATTAAGTAAAAGCAAACTGAAACTAAAATCGAAACTTCATGTTCACCCATCACATCTTACAAGTTGTCCGGCTCCACGTCTAAATGTGTAGCGTGCTGGACTTTGGTCATAGGGGTCCCGGGTTCGATTCCCGGCAGGGTCGGGAATTTTAACCTTAATTGGTTAATTTCGCTAGCACGGAAGCTAGGTGTATGTGTCGTCTTCATCATCATTTCATCCTCATCATGACGCGCAGGTCGGCTACGAGAGTCAAATCAAAAGACCTGCATCTGGCGAGCGGAACTTGTCCTCGGACACTCCCGGCGCTAAAAGCCATACGCCATTCCATTCAATCGTACAACTTGTGAGGTCCTTGCGTATTGGTCAGTCGTCACTATATAAGAATTCTAGTATGTAACAATCCTATGAATATACTATGAATAGCAGATTTATGGTAGAAAGAATTATTCATTCTGTGAGAATCACTTTGATTTACATTTTCCCGAATAAAACCGTATGCTTTAATGTTTTATTTCCTTCCACACTAGTTCTCTCAACACATTCTCGTACGGTAGAGCACATTCGAAGCATTTTACCATACAACGTAATATCCGTGTGATACAGACAATCGACAGTGTTTGACTGGAGTGTAACGGCACATTAGGTCGCGGCCTCCAGGGCTTTATAGGCCAGTGGTCACAGCTACGAGCAAAAAGCTGGCGAGTCGCTGTTTAAATTGTCACGAGAAAGGATCCGAGCCTCACGACACGAAGCAAGTTAACATTAATGCGCGGTGTAAATTGCGGCAAACTGCACAGAGGACGTAATGGTATGGCTGGGGACAGACAAGGGACAGTAAAACAACGGTATCTCTGTGGCGTTATAATAGAAGAAGAGGTCATGTCGTAACAATGGTTGTATCTGGAAAATATCTAAAATGACTCTTATTACACTCTAGCTGCAATTCTTCCACAACTGTGCACGATCTCATTATAGATGAATGCCTGTCCCATACTCAACAGTGGCAATGGAAATATATTATTATGAAAGACGGGAAAATCCATGAAAGTTGCACTCAGTATGTGACAACATCACGTAGTAAGTGCACAGCTACTTGGCACTTCTCTGCGAGTAATGCTCTTTTCTTCTCAAATCTTTCTTTAAATCTCTATAGTGTTATTCAATGGACCTACTGACTGGACTGTATTCGGTGTACATTTATTCGATAATAATGTGTTTCTGATATATGACATTCTTCTTCTTCTTCTTCTTCTTTTTAGTCCTTTTACCGTTCAGGGTTGTTCTTTACCTCGGACTGAAAGGCAGTGTCCTGGAGCTTGAGACATTTCGTGGGGCAAAAAACTGGGGAGGAGACCGGTACCTCGCCCAGACGGCCTCACCTGCTATGCTAAACAGAAGCCTTGTGGAGGATGGGAAGATTGGAAGGGATAGGCAAGAAAGAGGGAAGGAAGCGGCCATGGCTGAGGTGGGTATTGAACCCCTCTACTCGATTTACCTCCCGAGACTGAGTGGACCCCGTTCCAGTCCCTGTACCACTTTTAAAATTTCGTGGCAGAACCGCAATCGAACCCTGACTTCGGGGTTGGCAGTTAATCACACTAACCACTCCACCGCAGAGGTGGACTGAAACAATTATTTGGATATATGTCATTTCTGTCCAGCTCCTTGGCTGAAGGGTCAGCATCAATGCTTACGTTTCAGAAGATTCCGGGTTCGATTCACGGTCATGGTGGAGATTTTAGTTGACTCTGGTGATTCCTCCAATTCGGGGACTGTCAGATTGCTTGTCCTAACACTCACAAACAGCACACTACCAACCACTACAGAAAATCGTAATAGTGAATACATCTATGGTCCCTTGGTTGGCGTCAGAAAGAGCATCTGACTGCAACACAGGGCCAAGGCTACATATCTGACACTCATAGCACCCGCGACTCCACCAGGGTTTGGGAAAAGTGGTAGTAGTAGTATGCCACACCAAGATCTCCTTCGGTCGCACCATTCTATTACCGCCTTCTTTGGCGAAGTCAATGACAACTTTTTGCTAGTTGTTTTACGTCGCACCGACACAGATAGGTCTTACGGCGACGATGGGACAGGAAAGGGCTAGGAGTGGGAAGGAAGCGGCCGTGGCCTTAATTAAGGTACAGCCCCAGCATTCGCCTGGTGTGAAAATGGGAAACCACGGAAAACCATTTCCAGGGCTGCCGACAGTGAGGTTCGAACCTATCTCCCGAATACTGGATACTGGCCGCACTTAAGCGACTGCAGCTATCGAGCTCAGTCAATGACAACTAGTATGTACAATGTTCGCTAATGTGACGTAATATTCACTTCTCTTTGACAGATGGCGCTCTCTGACTATCTGAAATTATCAAAGAATTTCTCTTTCTCGATTGATTATTCTTTTGCTCTCTATTGAAGAGGCAATAATGTCTGGTTTGGTAAGGACGTTGCCTACGAGATACGTTTGTACGAGAAAAGTTTGCCTTTGCATGCGCGGTGTTTTCGAGCACTAAATTGACAGAGTAGTAGCAGTTCAAATACCGCTGCTAGAGGTCAGGCGAGCCCTCCATTCTTTAGCACGATCCCAATTGGCATTACGAGAATAACTTGCACATAAAAGCACATTGCGGAGGTAAAACATTGAGTTTTGAGTAGAAAAGCGATATTTCTATGATGTTCAATAAATAAAAATAAATGTATCACACAGTAATTCAAGAAGAGCTCATACGAGTCACGTCGTATAATAGCGACCGGAAAGATCACATCCAAGTAGAAATGAAAATACTCCATTGTATATTTTAAACCACTACAGTATTCACATAGCAGGATTTAATATTATGAAAACTTCATTACCTATATGTTTCTTGTAAAAGAGTAGTTAGTGGGACGTAAAACAAATAACATTATGAAAGATATGTTTCTTGTGGTAATTGCGTCACGTCGGTGTACATCTACAACTTCAAAACTTTTCTGTTGTGTGGCTGAAAACTGTACTGCTTCGCATGATCTTGTTTGTCAGTCACTTTTCTGCCAACGTTGTCCAACAGAGGATTGATTGCATTTCAGTTCATCAAAAAACCTGGTTTTACAGTACTTAAACAGTTTTGCTCTAACATTTCTTCTCGGCAAAAGTGGAATAGCATTAGAGCAAAAATCCACAAGAAGTAGCACCAGAGACACACACGATGGCTTAGGGTACCTAAGTCCTCCCCTATCTTGTATCTGAATCAGCATATTCAGTGGTGCGTTTGTGGTGATTGTTGTGAGCATGTCCAGGCAGTGATCGCAAGTTGTGTTCTCTTCAGCCACTCTTACGAAATAACCACATAAAAACGTCACGGATGCTGCTTTCAACGTTCTTGGACAAGATGAAAAACAAATAGGAAAGTAAATTTTTGTTTCAAGAAACATGTTAACATTGGAATAAATATAATGTGATTGTTCGTACTTACTACTTAAAAGGGTCATTAATATTTCCATCACAGCATTTGGTAGCTGAATATCTGCTATCTCCATCTGAATCTCTTTATGCTGAGTGCTGAACCAATTGTGTGAAACATTATCAGGATTCATCTCGACATTTGCATGCATAGGTGCACGTATGATTCCACTTTTCAGCGTGGTCTCAATTCCATGCGTTCAAGCACGAGCATCCATCATATCATTAAATCCTCCCAACTACCTGCGGCTACTAAAAAACAGTTCAACATAGTCACTGGAGAAATTTCGCGTTAACACATAGTTAACAAGTACTTATACACGCAACAGTCGACTGTGTGGTAATGACAAGAGCACGGTAAGTCTCCGTACTTAACGTCTCAGTTTCGTTTCTTCCTGCACCCTGAAGTGTCTCAATATAAGGCAAAAAGGTCTCAGTTAGCCATTCAAGTCTTTCATCACTAACAGAAAAGAAATGCAGCTTATCAGAATTTCGTGAGAATAGAGCATGAGTTCGATTGCAAACATCGTGGATATCGAACCACTTTCTCATTACATTCATGAAGTGTACCGTAGCACTAAGACTCTCATTATCGGGGAAATGTTCACTTGCAACAGAACTAAAGGTTTTCAGAGAAGCTGTAATTGAGACTGAAAATAAATGTTTCGCACGCTTTACGTTCATTTTCTCAAAATTGGAGGGATAAACCATTTTTCTTGTCAAGTAGCGAACTGGAGAAAAAAATTAAGTTCCTCTACAGTGTGTACAGAGTTTCTACGTGCTTTCCTGATATTTCTTTTCCGTCATCTTGAAATGACTTCTAGAAACTGTGACCGAACTTTCTTGATTATATGACTTTGATCATAGCTCTGAAATAGTTTGCGAGTGTCATGTAAAGAATGGGCCGTTTCTGGTTTAACATGCCCACCACATAACTTTTCATACATAGACACATTCACTTTGGCATTATCGGTCATGATTCTCAACACCGTAAATCATATTTCTTCTACAGCTGCTATTACTTGCAGCGTTCTTCTTTGGAGCTCAGTTCCGTCCAAATTACAGCAAAAGAAAAACGCCACGGGGATACGAAATCTTGCTGCCGGACCTCTGAACATAAAGCAAGGCAATTGTCGATCATATATAAGTTTCGGCTGTATTGCCATTTCGTCGATAATAAGAGAGCCAACCTTTTCCTGTTCCGTAGAAATTGTCTGTAATTCTGCTTCCAACCTATCTTTTATCTCCTGTGTAAACTCCTGTTTCTTCAGATGATCTGCCAATATATTTCATTAGTGTAGTTTTGTGTGGCAAATGCAATATTTCCATCTGTCTAGCAAATTCGTAGCCTTTTGGCGATTTCCTCTGCCACAGAACACAAATTTTTATAATATCTTCTGTATACTGTATCTTTTTCTTGCCAAATGCCTTCAGTTGCTCAAGTAAAAACGTAGCTTTCATGTCCTTCGCTTCACTAGAAACCTGCAGTGTAGCAAAGAGTTTATCTGCATACGATTTTCTCTTTCGTCTCTTCACTTCGGCAAGCAACTTCCTATTCTTGCACCTCAATTGCTTTATGATAGGGTTTTTCTTTTCGAGAGTACGCAATGCGAGTTGTCTTGCATTTACCTTAGTTGTGGGAGTTGACTGTACTTTATACTGGGCCATGTCAACTTGAACTGAAAGTGAGATGGCTTTTTCGTCTTCTCTTCGCTCTACTTGTACGTCGTGTGAAACATTTGTACTTGCCTGCGTGAATGCATTTTCGTAGCTTCGTTTCTTGGGTAGCTTACGCGTTTTATTAAGCCTACTCTTGTCATGCAAATACGATGGATACCCTGAAAAAAGCGTTGGAATTGAATTTGGAAGAAGGCGTCTGATTTTAGTAGGAATGCTGAAGCACGTGCTTTCAAAATGTTCACTACATACTAGAGATTTCGAGGAACGTTGCCACATGCTATTTTTATCGTCACCCCGACGAGATATAACTTTGACTCATTCTTCTCCTAATTCTGCATTTGCTGGGAACTCGGGGAAAGAAATCTTACCACCTTTCTGAAGTTAACTTTTGCAGAATGGAACACAGCAATAAATCACGTGCAATAGAATGTTTATAATAAATACTCTCTCGGCGCCAAATACAGAACCTTGAATATTCATGAATATGCATCAAATGTTATCTTAATTTTATGTTTAAATAAAAACGATGTACTCACCACAACCTGAATACACAAATCAACGCCTTATATAATTAATTTTAAGGCCTATATCACGTAAAAACTCACTAACTTCACTTTTTGCTCACTATTTCCGTATAAGTCTATGTTAAACAGTGGAGGAGTAACACGAAGTCTAGCGGCGAGTCTGGAACTAGAACGTATTTCGCGCTGCATAAGCTGCCACGCGGAGGCCTTATTACTAATCACGTAGGCAACGGCAAGGATTGAGACGTTGGACCTCGGCGCAAAAATATACTAATATAAATGGTATTTCGTGTGGAATTACTGTCTGCCTAACTGGACTCCCTGCCTTGAGGCAATATTGATTATTATATAGAGTCTACGGGTTCTACTCCTCAAAATATAAGGTATTTATTACACTTTGGGGCTTGTCATAGTCATTTTGATCTTGTGTTTTGATTTTCTGTTCTGCAGACCTTTATGTATTTCGCTCGATTGCGAGCTATTTTGTGTATTTTTGTTCTATACGTGAGAACGGAAAGTGATGCCGGTCTGTGTAACTGGTGTGCGTGCATGTGGCTTCGATCTGAGAACCCTGATTATTTTTCTTCCAATCTTCGTCAGGTTGAGCTTGGTCGATATTGTTATGGTTTGACGCTAATACTGTGCATTTCATGTTCACCTTTAAGTTAGGGTGATATGAATTCGACATGTGGCGTGAACTGTGTGTGATGGTTATGATTGTGATTGGATTTGCGGCGATCCAATGTCACAGTCTGGGATTTTTTTTCAAGCTCAGGTGCATGCAATCTTGTCTGTCATGCTATCTAGGCGTGCGTCTTGACACTGACACTATACTGGGTTTGTTTCACCAAGGTCTCTATGCTGTGCGTGCGTATATGTTTACGTGGATTGTTTGTGAAGATTTGTATCATTTTCCGTCTCTCACGGGTGTTATTTTAGCCTCACA
The DNA here is from genome assembly GCF_040414725.1 of Anabrus simplex. Lineage (NCBI taxonomy): Eukaryota > Metazoa > Arthropoda > Insecta > Orthoptera > Tettigoniidae > Anabrus > Anabrus simplex. The sequence goes on from NC_090265.1 coordinate 572,853,277, forward strand.
GTTACTCCTTTATTTACATTTGCTCTCGGCTTTACATGCCTGATTAGTCATTTATTTTAATGATTTTTCCTTTCTGTTTACATGTGTCAGTGTTAGGAATGCTTGTTGATCTCACTAACTCTCATCCTTCTTGGTTTTGTTTTGTGTTATCTACTGGTTCGCCAACCCCCCCTTTTTTATTTATTTATGTATTTATTTATTTATTTATTTATTTATTTATTTATTTATTTTTTCTTCTCTCTGGGAATGCAGTCTCTGTGGAGCCGATTGTTGTGGTCCCCGACTTTCGAAATGACGATGGTGGCTCGAGTTTAGCATTACCGTAGGTCCCTTTATGCGTGATACTATTTATTACGGATAAAGCTTCGTAACGTTACTACAGCCACCTTATTGATGTTTGTTAAAACGATGTGTTTGGTCAGAAGGAAAGACGACAGCGTGTATAATCTCACTGGGACATTATTTAAGTAAGTTGTTCTCTGCTTCCCCTGTTTTTTCTGTTCTTTATTTATTTGCATTTTATTTGTGTTAATAAACCTTTTCATTCAATTCAGTCTTTCACTGGGAGTTCATGCCTCTATCACTTCCTTGTAAATTTAAGAGACACGGATTCAGTTCCAGTCAGTTTCTGATCTGTTCCGACCGAGTCCACGGAGCCGACGTAAATGGGTGAGTGTATATATATGTGTACGTTTCAGTTTGTCCGTGTGTGTCCGGTGGAGTAGAAGCAGAAGAAGAAGTGATAGTTTCTTTCTCATGGCAGTGACTTGTTGTATGTGATATGCTACAATACGTAACTGAAATTTTAAAATGCAGAGCAAGGTTAATTGCTTAACAGGACTGACTCAAGAGTTATTAAAGGAAGACACCGATCCTTTACGTGGTATTTTTCGTGCTCGAACTTCAGAAGTGAAACTACCTCTTATGACTAATGATCTCCTGTTAAAATTCAAGACTGAAAGAATCTGTAGCGATTGGATGTAAGTTGAACAAATAATAATAATAATAATAATAATAATAATAATAATAATAATAATAATAATAATAATAATAATAATAATAATAACAGTGTGTAGCCTCCGGAAAGGCCTGGCGCAGGTCTTTCGAGTTGACACCTTACAGGCGACCTGCGCACCTGTGAGGATGGGGCTCTATCTGATTTCTAATGCTGAAAACGGCACCCGTACCCAGCCCCCGAGCTATCAGAATTAACCAGTGAAGGTTCAAAGTCCCCGGCCCAGCCATGAATCGAACTCGGGTCTCCTTGGACCAAAGACCAACACGCTAACCATTTAGCCATGAAGTCGGACATGTTATTACTACTACCATAATAATAATAATTACCACAATAAATAATAATAATAATAATAATAATAATAATAATAATAATAATAATAATAATAATAATAATAATAATGCCGGCCCTGCGGTGTGGGGGTAGCGTGCCTACCTCTTACCCGGAGGCCCCGGGTTCGATTCCCGGCCAGGTTGGGGATTTTTACCTGCATCTGAGGGCTGGTTCGAGGTCCACTCAGCCTACCTGATTACAATTGAGGAGCTATCTGACGGTGATATGGCGGTCCCGGTCTAGAAAGCCAAAAATAACGGGCGAGAAGATCCGTCGTGCTGACCACACGATACCTCGTAATCTGCAGGCCTTCGGGCTGAGCAGTGGTCGCTAGTAGTATAATTGGACAGTTCGGCCGCCTCCTCCCGCGGGAAATTTGAATTCTGGCGGGAAATTTGAATTTTGGCGGGAGATTTGAATTTTGGCGCGAGATTTGAATTTGTAAACAAAGCCACGTGCTTTTTGACAGCTGTCATCGACAACAACGCATCGCTAACCTCACTGCTGCCATCTTGCCGGGCCTAAACCTCAGTAGTGCCAACTTAACCTAACTAGCGCGAGGTAAACAAATCCACGTGATTTTTGACAGCCACGTCCTTTTTGACAGACAACAACGCATCGCTAACCTCAGTACTGCCATCTTGACGGGCCTAAACCTCAGTAGTGCCAACTTAACCTAACTAGCGCGAGGTAAACAAAGCCACGTGTTTTTTGACAGCCACGTGCTTTTTGACAGACAACAACGCATCGCTAACCTCAGTACTGCCATCTTGACGGGCCTAAACCTCAGTAGTACCAACTCAACCTAACTAGCGCATGGTAAACAAAGCCACGTGTTTTTCAGACAGCTGTCATCCGCCATATTTAAACCACAGAGCACTGTGCTGCCCTCTTTATCGTAGTAGATGTAAAATTCGTCACCTGTCATCGGCAGTGCTGCCATCTTGGCGGGCCTAAACCTTAGTGCTACCAACTTAACCTCACTAGCGTGAGATAAACAAATCCACGTGCAGCTGTCATCCGCCATCTTTAATCTATAGAGCACAGTGCTGCCCTCTTTAGCTACTTACCTTTGAAATGTGGTACGTCACAGCTGTCATCCGCCATCTTGCATCGCAAACCTCAGTGCTGCACTCTTTAGTTTGAAATGTGGTGGCGGCAAATTCCACGTGCTCTTGTTTGGAAACAAAGACACGTGCAGCTGTCATCCGCCATCTTTAATCCAGAGAGCACCGTGCTGCCCTCTTTAGCTACTTACCTTTGAAATGTGGAACGTCACAGCTGTCATCCGCCATCTTGCATCGCAAACCTCAGTGCTGCACTCTTTAGCTAGATACCTTTGAAATGTAGTGGCGTTAAATTCCACGTGCTCTTGTTTGGAAACAAAGCCACGTGCAGCTGTCAACCACCATCTTTAATCCAGAGAGCACCGTGCTGCCCTCTTTAGCTACTTACCTTTGAAATGTGGTACGTCACAGCTGTCACCATCTTGCATCGCAAACCTCAGTACTGCACTCTTTAGCTAGATACCTTTGAAATGTAGTGGCGGCATATTCCACGTGCTCTTGTTTGGAAACAAAGCCACGTGCAGCTATCATCCACCATATTTAATCAAGAGAGCACCGTGCTGCCCTCTATGTGGTGGTGATAAATTCTACGTGCTCTTGTTTGGAAACAAACCCATGTGCTTTTCTGACAGCTGTCACCCGCCAGAGAGCACCGTGCTGCCCTCTTTGTGCCGGTGACAAATTCCACGTGCTTTTTGACAGCTGTCATCCGCCATCTTGCATCACAAACCTCAGTGCTGTACTCTTTAGCTAGATACCTTTGAAATGTGGTGGCGGCAAATTCCACGTGCTCTTGTTTAGTAAACAAAGCCACGTGCTTTTTTGACAGCTGCCCTCCGCCATCTTTAATCAATAGAGCATTGTGCTGCGGGTAATTTCGTCAGCTGTCATCCGCCATCTTTAATCCACAGAGCACCGTGCTGCTCTCTGTAGTAGCGGGTAATTTGAAAAGTTCTGTTAGCTGTCATCCGCCATCTTAAATCAAGAGAGCACCGTGCTGCCATCTTTAGCTAGATACCTTTGAACTGTTGTGGCGGCAAATTCCACGTGCTCTTGTTTAGTAAACAAACTCACGCGCTTTTTGTCAGCTGTCATCCGCCATCTTACATCGCAAACCTCAGTGCTACACTCTTTAGTTGAAAAATGGTGGCGGATAATTTAAAAAGAAAAATTCTACAGCAGCCATCTCTCGACGCTAATTGCACAAGATGGTGGCTATACATGATTCCTTACAGATGCTTATGCGAGATGATCGCTATACATAGTTTCTTATGAGACTCCCTTGGGATGCTTGCGCAAGATGGCGGTTATACAAGGCTCCTTATGAGACAACCTAGGGATGCTTGCGCAAGATGGTGGTTGCTCTTATGAGGCGGCTTAAGGATCCTTGCACAAGATGGCTAGAGACGCCCCCCACCCCTAAGGATGCTTGCGCAAGATGGCAGACGCAAGATGGCGGTTATACATAGCTCCTTATGAGACAGCCAGTACTCGATACAACATGTGATCAGAACATTGATTGATGTGTTCAGAACACAAAATAAGTGATCAAGACTAGAATCGAACACTGTACTCGATGTCGTTAACTTCAACATGTGATTAAAACATTGTTTGGTGTGTTCAGAACACTACATAAGTAGAATCGAACGCTGTACAACATGTTAGGGGATACCTTTGTTCTAAGAAGACCAGATTGAAACATAACAAGACTAGAATTGAACACTGCACTCGATGTCGTTAACCTTAACACGTGAACAGAACATTGATTGATGTGTTCAGATCACTAAACAAGTAGAACCGAACACTGTACAACATGTTAGGGGATACCTTTGTTCTAAGAAAATTAGATTGAAACATAACAAGACTAGAATCGAACACTGCACTCGATGTCGTTAACCTTAACATGTGATCAGAACATTGATTGATGTGTTCAGATCACTAAACAAGTAGAACCGAACACTGTACAACATGTTAGAGGATACCTTTGTTCTAAGAAGATCAGATTGAAACTTAACAAGACTAGAATTGAACACAGCACTGGATGTCGTTAACCATAACATGTGATCAGAACATTGATTGATGTGTTCAGATCACTAAACAAGTAGAACCGAACACTGTACAACGTGTTAGGGGATACCTTTGTTCTAAGAAGATCAGATTGAAACATAACAAGACTAGAATTGAACACTGCACTCGATACAACATGTGATCAGAACATTGATTGATGTGTTCAGATCACTAAACAAGTAGAACCGAACACTGTACAACATGTTAGGGGATACCTTTGTTCTAAGAAGATCAGATTGAAACATAACAAGACTAGAATTGAACACTGCACTCGATACAACATGTGATCAGAACATTGATTGATGTGTTCAGATCACTAAACAAGTAGAACCGAACACTGTACAACATGTTAGGGGATACCTTTGTTCTAAGAAAATTAGATTGAAACATAACAAGACTAGAATCGAACACTGCACTCGATGTCGTTAACCTTAACATGTGATCCGATACAACATGTTAGGGGATACCTTTGTTCTAAGAAAATTAGATTGAAGTATAGCAAGACTAGAATCGAACACTGTAAGAACATTGTTTGATGTGTTCAGAGCAAAAGTACAACTTCAATGATTTACCTAGTGTGAAACACACACTGTGCACATATCGCATAGCTATCTCGCCTATCACTTGCCTAGTATGAAAATCAAAAACACACTGTGCACATATCGCATAGCTAACTCGGCAACACTTCAAATGATTTGCTTAGTACGAAAATAAAAAAATAACCGCGTAGCTAACTCGTTCATCGCACTGCTAAGACGCTTAGTAATTGCAAATACACTGATATATGTCATACGAAAATCAAGAAAGCACACTGCGTAGCCAACTCGCTCGGGTCACTCGCTTAGTAATTGCAACACGACTAGAACACTGGTACACGTTTCTCTTTTTTTCTCTCGAAACACACACACACGCACACACACACACACACACACGGATAAGAATGTTCCGAGATACTACATACTTACATGTTTTTTTTTTTTAAAAAATAGGGGGTTGAAAGATCATAAATTATATGTACACATGTTGTCTCCTCCAAGTTATAAGACGAAATAGACGCAGTACTGCGAGTTTCCGCTCTAGCTGGCAGACGGAAGTAGCATGATATCTCAGCAAAAAAAATATGCGTGAGCTTGCATACACGCAAGTCAGACACAATGATGGATACCGCGATTCAAATCCTAGCAACTTATGCCGTCAGGAAGGGCATCCGGCGAGCATCTAGCTGTAAATCCCCGATTCTCATGTTAGAAAGGGTAACTTGTTGTAAAACATTCTTAATCCCAGTTCTTCGACGTTAGGAAGGGCAACCGGTTGAAAACAATAGTGTATGATGTAAGAGGCTAGATACTACCAGTTTTGCGTCAGGAAGGACAACTAGTCTTAAAACAAATTCTTGCGATTTAAAATCTTAGTTTTGCGTCAGGAAGGGCATCCGGCTGTAAAACAATAGTTCGTGATACAGCGATTTAAAATCTAAGAAGAGCATCTAGCTGTAAATCCCCGATTCTCTTGTTAGAAGTTGTAAAACAGATTCTTAATCCGAGTTCTTTGACGTCAGGAAGGGCAACCGGTCGAAAACAATAGTGTATGATGTAAGAGGCTAGATACTGCTAGTTTTGCGTCAGGAACGGCAACTAGTCTTAAAACAAATTCTTGCGATTTAAAATCTTAGTTTTGCGTCAGCAAGGGCATCCGGCTGTAAAACAATAGTTTATGATACAGCGATTTAAAATCTAAGAAGAGCATCTAGCTGTAAATCCCCGATTCTCGTGTTAGAAGTTGTAAAACAGATTCTTAATCCGAGTTCTTTGACGTCAGGAAGGGCAACCGGTCGAAAACAATAGTGTATGATATAAGAGGCTAGATACTGCTAGTTTTGCGTCAAGAAGGGCAACTAGACTTAAAACAAATTCTTGCGATTTAAAATCTTAGTTTTGCGTCAGGAAGGGCATCCGGCTGTAAAACAATTGTTTATGATACAGCGATTTAAAATCTAAGAAGAGCATCTAGCTGTAAATCCCCGATTCTCTTGTTAGAAGTTGTAAAACAGATTCTTAATCCGAGTTCTTTGACGTCAGGAAGGACATCCGGTCGAAAACAATAGTGTATGATGTAAGAGTCTAGATACTGTCAGTTTTGCGTCAGGAAGGGTAACTAGTCTTAAAACAATTTCTTGCGATTTAAAATCTTAGTTTTGCGTCAGGAAGGGCATCCGGCCGTAAAACAATAGTTCGTGATACAGTGATTTAAAATCTAAGAAGAGCATCTAGCTGTAAATCCCCGATTCTCGTGATAGAAGTTGTAAAACAGTTTCTTATTCCGAGTTATTTGACGTCAGGAAGAGCAACCGGTCGAAAACAATAGTGTATGATGTAAGAGGCTAGATACTGCTAGTATTGCGTCAGGAAGGGCAACTAGTCTTAAAACAAATTCTTGCGATTTAAAATCTTAGTTTTGCGTCAGGAACCAGTCTTAAAACAAATTCCTGCGATTAAAATTCTTAATTTTGCGTCAGGAAGGGCATCCGGCTGTAAAACATTTGTTCGTGATACAGCGATCTAAAATCTAAGAAGAGCATCTAGCTGTAAATCCCCGATTCTCGCGTTAGAAGTTGTAAAACAGATTCTTAATCCGAGTTCTTTGACGTTAGGAAGGGCAACCAGTCGAAAACAATAGTGTATGATGTAAGAGGCTAGATACTGCTAGTTTTGCGTCAGGAAGGGCAACTAGTCTTAAAACAAATTCTTGCGATTTAAAATCTTAGTTTTGCGTCAGGAAGGGCATCCGGTTGTAAAACAATAGTTCATGATACAGCGATTTAAAATCTAAGAAGAGCATCTAGCTGTAAATCCCCGATTCTCGTGTTAGAATTTGTAAAACAGATTCTTAATCCGAGTTCTTTGACGTAAGGAAGGGACAATAGTGTATGATGTAAGAGGCTAGATATTGCCAGTTTTGCGTCAGGAAGGGCAACTAGTCTTAAAACAAATTCTTGCGATTTAAAATCCTAGTTTTGCGTCAGGAAGGGCATCCGGCTGTAAAACAATAGTTCGTGATACAGTGATTTAAAATCTAAGAAGAGCATCTAGCTGTAAATCCCCGATTCTCGTGTTAGAAGTTGTAAAACAGATTCTTAATCCGAGTTCCTTGTCATCAGGAAGGGCAACCTGTCGAAAAGAATAGTGTATGATGTATGAGGCTAGATACTGCCAGTTTTGTGGCAGGAAGGGCAACTAGTCTTAAAACAAATTCTTGCGATTTAAAATCTTAGTTTTGCGTCAGGAAGGGCATCCGGCTGTAAAACAATAGTTCATGATACAGCGATTTAAAATATAAGAAGAGCATCTAGCTGTAAATCCCCGATTCTCGTGTTAGAAGTTATAAAACAGATTCTTAATCCGAGTTCTTTGACGTCAGGAAGGGCAACCGGTCGAAAACAATAGTGTATGATGTAAGAGGCTAGATACTGCCAGTTTTGCGTCAGGAAGGGCAACTAGTCTTAAAACAAATTCTTGCGATTTAAAATCTTAGTTTTGCGTCAGGAAGGGCATCCGGCTGTAAAACAATAGTTCGTGATACAGCGATTTAAAATCTAAGAAGAGCATCTAGCTGTAAATCCCCGATTCTCGTGTTAGAAATTGTAAAACAGTTTCTTAATCCGAGTTCTTTTACGTCAGGAAGGGCAACCGGTCGAAAACAATAGTGTATGATGTAAGAGGCTAGATACTGCCAGTTTTGCGTCAGGAAGGGCAACTAGTCTTAAAACAAATTCTTGCGATTTAAAATCTGTAAAACATATTTTTAATCCCAAGAGAATCCGAACCCGAGACTACCGGGTGAGAGGCATGCACACTAAACCAAACTGTAGGCTACAGGTTACATTTTTTTTCCACAATCTTTGAAGTTGTATCGGCACAGTCATTCAGAGCGATGCGCGGAATGCATGTGTTGGCTGAAATTGTACACGTATCTTCCGGCTGTAGTAACCTTGAAAGAAGACACTGCGTGGTGATAAGCTGCTTGTAACTCACCGTGTAAGCTCCTAACATAAAATATGATTTTACGGAGAGGTTAAAACACAGTGCCAGTATATAGCCCACTCCTATCGAAAGAGCCTGCACGGCACCGGCATGTAGGCTACTCCTTTTGAAGGAGCCTGTACAAGGTTTAACACCCCTCCATCAACAGCCCTAACTTAATGCTGGCTTTTTTTTGCACGCCCTCGAATCTACTTAAGAATGTAATATACTACCGTAGGGAGAGGGTAAAACCCGGTGCCGGCACATAGCCTACTCCTAACGAAGAAGCCTGCACACAGCTTAACGCCCCCATCCGACAAATGAATCACCCTCAACACTCTTGTACTCACAATCATTTTCGAAGGAGTCTGCATAAGGTTTAACGTCCCCTATCAACAGCCCTTTCTTAATGCTGGCTTTTTTGCACACCCCGCCTCTTAGATCATGCACCATAGTTTTACAACCGGTTACTCTTCCTGATTAGGATTTTAAATCGCAGTATACGCGATAAATTTGTTATAGCGGGTTTTATAACTACATATCCTGGTACCGACACATAGCCTACTCCTACCGAAGAAGCCTGCACAAGGCTTATTGTCTCCATCCGGCAGATGAATCACCATCAACGTCTTGTACTCAAAATCATTTTCGAAGGAGTCTGCACAAGGTTTAACAACCCCCATCAACAGCCCTTACTTAATGCTGGCTTTTTGCACACCCCGCCTCTTAGATCATACACCATAGTTTTACGACCGGTTACCCTTCCGGACTAGGATTTTAAATCGATAACTATATGTCCCGGTACCGGCACATAGCCTACTCCTACCGAAGAAGCCTGCACACAGCTTAACGCCTCCATCCGACAAATAATCACCCTCAACACTCTTCAATCATTCCCGCTACTTCGGGAGATAGCAGGTTCGAACTCCTACTGTCGGAAGCCGTAAAAAAATAGCAAATGCTAGGCGAGGGACTTGCGCGATCGTCATAACATGATCTAGCCGGATGCCCTTCCTGACGGCATAAGTTGCCAGGATTTGAATCGCGATATCCATCATTGTGTCTGACTTGCGTGTATGCAAGCTAACGCATATTTTTTTGCTGAGATATCATGCTACTTCCGTTCGCCAGCTAGAGCGGAAACTCGCAGTACTGCGTCTATTTCGTCTTACAACTTGGAGGAGACAACATGTGTACATATAATTTATGATCTTTCAACCCCCTATTTTTTAAAAAAAAACCATGTAAGTATGTAGTATCTCGGAACATTCTTATCCGTGTGTGTGTGTGTGTGCGTGTGTGTGTGTTTCGAGAGAAAAAAAGAGTAACGTGTATCAGTGTTCTAGTCGTGTTGCAATTACTAAGCGAGTGACCCGAGCGAGTTGGCTACGCAGTGTGCTTTCTTGATTTTCGTATGACATATATCAGTGTATTTGCAATTACTAAGCGTCTTAGCAGTGCGATGAACGAGTTAGCTACGCGGTATAGATTTTTTTATTTTCGTACTAAGCAAATCATTTGAAGTGTTGCCGAGTTAGCTATGCGATATGTGCACAGTGTGTTTTTGATTTTCATACTAGGCAAGTGATAGGCGAGATAGCTATGCGATATGTGCACAGTGTGTGTTTCACACTAGGTAAATCATTGAAGTCGTACTTTTGCTCTGAACACATCAAACAATGTTCTTACAGTGTTCGATTCTAGTCTTGCTATACTTCAATCTAATTTTCTTAGAACAAAGGTATCCCCTAACATGTTGTATCGGATCACATGTTAAGGTTAACGACATCGAGTGCAGTGTTCGATTCTAGTCTCGTTATGTTTCAATCTAATTTTCTTAGAACAAAGGTATCCCCTAACATGTTGTACAGTGTTCGGTTCTACTTGTTTAGTGATCTGAACACATCAATCAATGTTCTGATCACATGTTGTATCGAGTGCAATGTTCAATTCTAGTCTTGTTATGTTTCAATCTACTTTTCTTAGAACAAAGGTATCCCCTAACATGTTGTACAGTGTTCGGTTCTACTTGTTTAGTGATCTGAACACATCAATCAATGTTCTGATCACATGTTGTATCGAGTGCAGTGTTCAATTCTAGTCTTGTTATGTTTCAATCTGATCTTCTTAGAACAAAGGTATCCCCTAACACGTTGTACAGTGTTCGGTTCTACTTGTTTAGTGATCTGAACACATCAATCAATGTTCTGATCACATGTTGTATCGAGTGCTGTGTTCAATTCTAGTCTTGTTATGTTTCAATCTGATCTTCTTAGAACAAAGGTATCCCCTAACATGTTGTACAGTGTTCGGTTCTACTTGTTTAGTGATCTGAACACATCAATCAATGTTCTGATCACATGTTAAGGTTAACGACATCGAGTGCAGTGTTCGATTCTAGTCTTGTTATGTTTCAATCTAATTTTCTTAGAACAAAGGTATCCCCTAACATGTTGTACAGTGTTCGGTTCTACTTGTTTAGTGATCTGAACACATCAATCAATGTTCTGTTCACATGTTAAGGTTAACGACATCGAGTGCAGTGTTCAATTCTAGTCTTGTTATGTTTCAATCTGGTCTTCTTAGAACAAAGGTATCCCCTAACATGTTGTACAGCGTTCGATTCTACTTATGTAGTGTTCTGAACACACCAAACAATGTTTTAATCACATGTTGAAGTTAACGACATCGAGTACAGTGTTCGATTCTAGTCTTGATCACTTATTTTGTGTTCTGAACACATCAATCAATGTTCTGATCACATGTTGTATCGAGTACTGGCTGTCTCATAAGGAGCTATGTATAACCGCCATCTTGCGTCTGCCATCTTGCGCAAGCATCCTTAGGGGTGGGGGGCGTCTCTAGCCATCTTGTGCAAGGATCCTTAAGCCGCCTCATAAGAGCAACCACCATCTTGCGCAAGCATCCCTAGGTTGTCTCATAAGGAGCCTTGTATAACCGCCATCTTGCGCAAGCATCCCAAGGGCGTCTCATAAGAAACTATGTATAGCGATCATCTCGCATAAGCACCTTTAAGGAATCATGTATAGCCACCATCTTGTGCAATTAGCGTCGAGAGATGGCTGCTGTAGAATTTTTCTTTTTAAATTATCCGCCACCATTTTTCAACTAAAGAGTGTAGCACTGAGGTTTGCGATGTAAGATGGCGGATGACAGCTGACAAAAAGCGCGTGAGTTTGTTTACTAAACAAGAGCACGTGGAATTTGCCGCCACCACAGTTCAAAGGTATCTAGCTAAAGATGGCAGCACGGTGCTCTCTTGATTTAAGATGGCGGATGACAGCTAACAGAACTTTTCAAATTACCCGCTACTACAGAGAGCAGCACGGTGCTCTGTGGATTAAAGATGGCGGATGACAGCTGACGAAATTACCCGCAGCACAGTGCTCTATTGATTAAAGATGGCGGAGGACAGCTGTCAAGAAAGCACGTGGCTTTGTTTACTAAACAAGAGCACGTGGAATTTGCCGCCACCACATTTCAAAGGTATCTAGCTAAAGAGTGCAGCACTGAGGTTTGCGATGCAAGATGGCGGATGACAGCTGTGACGTACCACATTTCAAAGGTAAGTAGCTAAAGAGGGCCGCACGGTGCTCTCTGGATTAAAGATGGTGGATGACAGCTGCACGTGGCTTTGTTTCCAAACAAGAGCACGTGGAATTTGCCGCCACTACATTTCAAAGGTATCTAGCTAAAGAGTGCAGCACTGAGGTTTGCGATGCAAGATGGCGGATGACAGCTGTGACGTACCACATTTCAAAGGTAAGTAGCTAAAGAGGGCAGCACGGTGCCCTCTGGATTAAAGATGGTGGTTGACAGCTGCACGTGGCTTTGTTTCCAAACAAGAGTACGTGGAATTTGCCGCCACCACATTTCAAAGGTATCTAGCTAAAGAGTGCAGCACTGAGGTTTGCGATGCAAGATGGCGGATGACAGCTGTGACGTACCACATTTCAAAGGTAAGTAGCTAAAGAGGGCAGCACGGTGCTCTCTGGATTAAAGATGGCGGATGACAGCTGCACGTGTCTTTGTTTCCAAACAAGAGCACGTGGAATTTGCCGCCACCACATTTCAAACTAAAGAGTGCAGCACTGAGGTTTGCGATGCAAGATGGCGGATGACAGCTGTGACGTACCACATTTCAAAGGTAAGTAGCTAAAGAGGGCAGCACTGTGCTCTATAGATTAAAGATGGCGGATGACAGCTGCACGTGGATTTGTTTATCTCACGCTAGTGAGGTTAAGTTGGTAGCACTAAGGTTTAGGCCCGCCAAGATGGCAGCACTGCCGATGACAGGTGACGAATTTTACATCTACTACGATAAAGAGGGCAGCACAGTGCTCTGTGGTTTAAATATGGCGGATGACAGCTGTCTGAAAAACACGTGGCTTTGTTTACCATGCGCTAGTTAGGTTGAGTTGGTACTACTGAGGTTTAGGCCCGTCAAGATGGCAGTACTGAGGTTAGCGATGCGTTGTTGTCTGTCAAAAAGCACGTGGCTGTCAAAAAACACGTGGCTTTGTTTACCTCGCGCTAGTTAGGTTAAGTTGGCACTACTGAGGTTTAGGCCCGTCAAGATGGCAGTACTGAGGTTAGCGATGCGTTGTTGTCTGTCAAAAAGGACGTGGCTGTCAAAAATCACGTGGATTTGTTTACCTCGCGCTAGTTAGGTTAAGTTGGCACTACTGAGGTTTAGGCCCGGCAAGATGGCAGCAGTGAGGTTAGCGATGCGTTGTTGTCGATGACAGCTGTCAAAAAGCACGTGGCTTTGTTTACAAATTCAAATCTCGCGCCAAAATTCAAATCTCCCGCCAAAATTCAAATTTCCCGCCAGAATTCAAATTTCCCGCGGGAGGAGGCGGCCGAACTGTCCAATTATACTACTGTCGCTTGATAGGGCGTGGCCATTCCGGGCTGTTGTGCCATGGGGGTAATAATAATAATAATAATAATAATAATAATAATAATAATAATAATAATAATAATAATAATAATAATAATAATAATTGTTCCGGGGTATCCGTGGAACGCAGAGGTGAAAGAAGCTGCTGGGGTGAATAGGTCTAACTACAATATCAAAATTAATTACAAATTTAAACTGAAGGTTATATTTTCAGAACTTCAAACTTAACAATTTTTTAATGTCAATATTACAGGTACAAGTAGCAATCATTAAACAAGATTGGGGAAAACCAAAGCTTCAGAACCTTAACACTATGGGGTTTAAGTCCCTAATTTTACAATTTCACGAAAGGAAGAGGTATTATTTAATGAGGGGAAGAAATCCCCTAATTCAAGAGCACTTGTTCCCTAAATCACAATACCTAGCCTCGCAGAGGCACACTTTACAGTTACAAAACTTGGAAAAGAGTTAACAGGCTCTCAGTTTCTTACTGCCTACTTAAGGCAACATCAACTTACAAACACTGGCCTCTCAAGGCACAACTTGCGATATGAAAACTGATTTATACAGGAGTATTTAATACCTAACCTACGGGGCCTTCATAGATAAGAAACAGGTTAAATAACTGGCCCAAACACAAAATGAATGGAGGCACACTGCGCTCCAATATAATGAACTCTAAGAAAACCTAAAGGGCCCTAGGCCGAAGAAAACAGGGGACAGTCCCAAGCCAATGAGGTGACTCGTATAGAAATTACTTTAACACATTACAGAAGGAAAAACAGTTACGAAACGTAGTCACCTCAAACCAAGATGAAGGGGAGCTCGAGAGGGTACATCACTCCCTATCCCCGATTTAGAGTTAAAGATTTTATGAAGTTTTTACATTCGCCAGCAGAAAGTTAATTTTTTAGAATAGTAGATTACATAGTTAACGATTCGGACCTTTCCCTCGGGTTAAACTGCGGAGTTAGCAAGAAAGAAAGATGTTATGTGGCCATTACCTTGTAGATGTACTGCTGACCGATGAAAGAGGCCGCCCGCCTCCTTCTTTGACACACACACTCAGTAAGATGACGATCAATTGGCTAAGAGACGTGGAAAGCCGCAGTTTATAAACCTTCAAGGAAGGTTCGAGATCTTTCACGACTAAACCAGCCACACCCCCTCAATTGTATTGGTTAAATCCAAAGTGAAGAAGAAATACGGTATTGGTTGGAAATTAAAAAAAAAACTTAGAGATTTGCTAGATTCAAAACTGGTAGAAGGAAACGAAGAATTGCCAACCCAAAAATAAATCAGTTACAAAGATCTAGAAATACAAAACTTCTTTAGATTATAAGTTCTTTCACTTCGCACCAGGGTGCATGAGCATAGTTTTTATTGGTGTCATCTGTGAAAGAATGTCCCAACTTCTTGATGAATATAAAAAAAAACAAGTAGAAATTCACTCAGGTTAGGAAACTGCACAATAACAAAATTACTCAATATTTAGGTGGTGACATCTTCTGATTAAAGTTCCAAGTTGGTGTAAGTTCAGTTCCACTGCTTCACCAATAGAGGAGTTCATTTAGGCGCTAGTGTTGAATGCGCGGCGTTGAGGTGTACCTCGCGGTACAATAATAATAATAATAATAATAATAATAATAATAATAATAATAATAATAATAATAATAATAATAATATGTGTGTATGTCCAACCCTTGTCCCGTTTCTCTACGGGGTCGGTTATGAAGTGAAATGAATCCTCGTGGTGATAGTTTACGACCGAATGCCCTTACTGACGTCAACCTGCTCAGATGAATTAATGAGATGAAACGAAAGACGTGATATATGGCAGTAGGAAGGTATAGAGTGAAACCCGTTGCCGGCATATTGTCTACTTACTAGCACTCTGCCGACCCCGGGACTGGTGCAATAAATATAGGAAAACGAAGTGTCAAAACGTTGTGAACAAAACAAGAATTTTAACGAGCTTTGCCCTGTAAGGTTGTTTACAACGTGTCTGTAATTATACTGATACAGAGTATAACAACTCCTTTAAATAAATACTGACTGTTCCTTAGGCACGTCCGGATCCATGGCATGGTAGCCTTCGGTCACAGGGGTCCGGGGTTCGATTCCCGGCAGGGTCGGGAATTTTAACCCTCATTGGTTAATTTCGCTGGTACGAGAGCTGGGTGTACGTGTTGTCTTCTTCATCATTTCATCCTAATCATGACGCGCAGGTCGCCTGTGGGAGTCAGATCGAAAGACCTGCTCCTCGCGAGCCGAACATGTCCTCGGACACTCCCGGCACTAAAAGCCATACGCCATTTCATTTCATTTACCTTAGGCACAGGACACAAGTCCAAACAACGCTTGTAATACCATAATATGCTTAGGTTATTATATGTGTTGTTATTTAATGCATTTAGAAACTATAGCAGTGAAGCTCTATGAGTCTTTGTGTTCAAGAACGGTTGTCCGGAACATCAATGTTTTTCAGAATATTAATAATAAAGATCAGGAAATTTATTTTTTTAAACACGATTGTTGACATCCATCTTAAGTATGCCCTTGGTAATAGGAGTGGAGAAATATCTTCAATCCTATTTTGACAAGCCCGTAGCCGTGGCTAAACCATCAACACGTCAGGTAATTTAATATAGTCCAGCCCTATTAAATGATAAGTTTCTAGGTGTAAATCCATTGCTTTGATATCGACGATTATCCATATATATTATCTAATCGCTTGTTATTACGAAGCCACTATGTCGGTAAATTAAAGCTGCACAATACTGCCTGGTCGGCGCTGATACCAGGTCAGCGCACAATCTGTATACACAACAGCCATAATGGGCACAATAACACATAACTACAGCACTCCTGGGAGCGAGGCAGACGCACGTATAACATAAAATAATGTTGGTTTCCGAGGTTCTACATTCAGTCTTGAAATTAGTTGGTTTTATTTCTCAGTTATTTATGTCCTCGAGTGACAGGATAGCTCAGTTAGAAGCGAGAATCTACTGGAGAATTTTTACAGCTCTACAGAGAATGTGAGTTCTAAAAATGATTTAATTTTTAACTCTCTTCAAAGCCTCTTTCACCGATGTTTATTCTTAAAACCCTTATATAGAATTCATCAAAGGTAGGGTCCATCCTGATAGACGCACAGGCCGCCTATACGGCGCTCGAAAGACCTGGATCAGGCCTCTTCGGAGGCCACACGCCTTATTATTATTATTATTATTATTATTATTATTATTATTATTATTATTATTATTATTATTATTATTATTATTATTAACAAAAATTATAATTTCTGGATATACCGGTGACTTACAATATTGTAGCAGCGAAATAATATATTTTTTGTATAGGTAGTCGCAATACATCAGGTCGCTGATGCGGATTTCTTTCTGCCATAGAGGTCTGCAGTGTGCCATCTTCTCAAGTCCACGATTCACGCTGTCTTGAATACTGTCCATCCATCGTCCTGTGGAACGCCCTTTACTCCTCTTTCCTGTCGACAGCATTTCCACTCTCCTTCTTTTGACGTGCCCGTACCATCCGAGACTCTGCCATAGCCTACTCAAAGTCGATAAATATAAGAGAAAAATCCTTTTTGCCTTTCATACATTTCTTCAGACTTTACGCCTTCCTCGTTTCGTAATATTCAACTTTGTACATCTAGCTGCAAACCTAAGCATTCTCATCAATGCTACATCCAGTTTCTCATCGGTCAGGCTTCTGCTTCTTTAAGTCATAACGGTTATGACTACTGTCTTGTGAGATTTCCTTTTCAATTTGTTCGGAACTTTTTGCCACATCACACACTGGACATCTTCGAGTTCCACCACGAGGATTGTATCCGCCCTTTAATTTCTCCTCCAATACACCATCCTTTAGGATAAAGGAGCCAACAGTTGAATTTGGTATTTCTTTTTTTGCCTTACGTCGCACCGACACAGATAGGTCTTATGGCGACGATGGGTTAGGAAAGGGCTAGGAGTGGGAACTGAGCGGCCGTGGCCTTAATTAAGGTAAGGCCTCAGCATTTTCCTGGTGTGAAACCAGGGAACCACGGAAAACCATCTTCAAGGCTGCCGACAGTGGGGTTCCAACCCTCTATCTCCCGATTGCAAGCTCACAGCTACGCGACCCTAAATGCACGGCGACTTGCTCGGTCAATTTGTTTGTTGTTTGAATCTCTAGTCCATTCGTCTTCTCACTTTATTCCTCCGCACTCAATTTCATAAGCTCTGTCTGGGTTTCGCTTATCGTCATTCCTCCATTTTTCTGTGTCTCGCCATTCTTCTAACCATTTTTCCGCTTCTTTGTTGTGTCTGTACAGAGTCCACGTCTTCAGCAAAACCGGCAAGTCTTTCCTTACAACCGCTCTCAACACATCCGTAACAATATTAGACAGTAAGGGAACCTTCATAGACTTCTTAATCAGCAACTGCACACCTAATAACCATTCGACTATTCTTGTACATATTTCGTATCAAGCGAATATACTTCTCTGGTACCAGCTTTCATCCTAGCCCTCTCCAGCATTTTTGGTCTTGACACCCTGCAGTTCGTCTTCTCAAAGTCGATAAAAATCACGGAAAATTCCTCTGCCTTCCATGCGCTTTTTGGTCTGTTATTTAAGGGCAAGTACGTCTGTGGTTCCTCTGCCACGTTTAAAACCAAACTGATCCTCGCTAATTCCGCTTCCTGTCTCTGTTCATCAACGTCACTCTTGTAAAGTTAACACACCTCTCTTTTAAAAATGTGGGGCAAGGAAACTCCTCCTTCATTCAACCAACATTTCGGCACCAGGAAATATATCGTTGAATAGGTCTGTAAAGCAAGCCACTCCTCTTTCTCCAAGAGTTTTCCATTCTTGACTTGCTATATTTTCCAACTCCACAGCCATACAAACCATTCTTGCAGTGCCTTATCTACCTCAACTTGTTATATGTAGGGTTTCATACCCATACAACTCCTGACCTTAATATCTATTTTCTCTAAGATGATTACTATTTGAGAGTTTTCGTAATAATATTTCCATATGTAAAGAATGTTATTGTCACTCGTCACCGTAGTGCTGTCACCTGTTTTGATCAGTTTTACTTGATGAACATCTTGTGTGCTCTTGCTGCTCTCTCGTTCAATACGATGCATTTTCCTTCTTCCCAGTTTGGTACCTAGTTCTTCATATAGATCAGTACAGTCCTCTGTCTTCTTTTACAACAGCGCCTTTGCTTTGTTCTTAGCCAATCTCATCTGGCTGGTTCGCCCCCCATGAGCCATTTCCACATCATATCTTCGACACAACTGTGGGTGGCGGCGAAGGCAGTAGAATAATATACACGGCACCTCCTGCCTGTCTTAAGAGGCGATTAAAAAGGGTCCAAGGGTCTCATAGCTCGGGAGAGTGGGTTGGCTACCACGGGTACCTTAGCTGAGTCCTGACATTGCCTCCACGTACTCATACCATGCTCCTCATTTTCGTCTATCCTATTCGACCTCCCTTGCTGAACTTGTGTTAGGTAAGCGAGGCCTAGGGAGCCATTCGTACCGAGCAAGTGGCCATGTGGTTTGCGTCACGTAGCTATCAGCTTGCATTCTGGAGATGGTGGGTTCGAAACCCATTGTCTGCAACCCTGAAGATCGTTTCTGTGGTTTCCCATTTTCACAATAATTAAGGCCATGGTAACTTATTTCACATTCCTAGCCCTTTCCTTTCCTATCGTCGCCATAAAACATACCTGTACAGCAGATTGTAAGGGAAAAGGAGGAGTCTTTCATTTTTACGCCCTTCGTGGCCATTGCCTATCTTTGGCCGATATTTTCATTTTTCGAAATGTCGAACTCCCTCCATGTTTTCCATATGATTAGTGTTAATAGAGGATGGTTGCCCAGTTGGACTTTCCACTAAAACCATAATTACCACAACCACAACCCCCACCACCACCATCACTACAACTCCGCCCGTACAATCGATACTGCTAAATGACCGATTCGACAAATGCCTCCTATCGGATAAATATCGATCCTGATCTGAAATTAGCGTCGGTATGTCTCATATCCCCACGTTGTAGGGGAAACGTGATTGTCTCTTACCCGGAGACCCCAGAGTCGATTCCCTGGCAAGGAGTTGTAGGGATTTTAACTTGGATGAAGAAGCTATACCAAATGAATGGAGAGACCCTGTGTATAAAGGAAAGGGTGATGGACTTAAAGCTGAAAATTACAGGCCAGTAAGTTTGACATGCGTTGCATGTAAGCTTTGGGAAAGTATTCTATCTGATTATATTAGACATGTTTGCGAAATTAATAACTGGTTTGATAGAAGGCAGTTTGGGTTTAGGGAAGGTTATTTCACTGAAGCTCATCTTGTAGGATTCCAGCAAGATATTGCAGATATACTGTATTCAGGAGATCAAATGGACTGTATCGCGATTGACCTATATATAAGGTATTTGATAGGGTAGATAATGGGAGACTACCGGCAAAAATGAGTGCAATTGGACTAGACAAAGGAGTCACCGAATGGGTGGCTATATTTGTAGAAAATAGAACTCGGAGAATTAGAGTAGCGAAGCTTTATTTGACCCCGTAATAACTAAGAGGGGAATAAGGCAGTATTATTGGACCTTCATGTTTTCATATATACTGTATATCAATGATATGTGTAAAGAAGTATAATCAGAGATAAGACTGTTTGCAGACGATGTTATTCTATACAGAGTAATAAATAAGTTACAAGATTGTGCGCAATTGAAAAATGACCTCGATTATGTTGTGAGATGGACAGTAGGAAATGGTATGATGATAAACGGGATTAAAAGTCAGGTTGTGAATTTCACAAATAGGAAAAGTCCTCTCAATGTTAATTACTGCGTTGATGGGGTGAAGGTTCCTTTTGGAGATCTTTGTACGTACCTAGGTATTAATATAAGGAAAGTTCTTCACTGGGGTAATCACATAATGGGATTGTAAATAAAGGATACAGATCTCTGCACATGGTTATGACGATATTTAGGGGTTGTAGTAAGGATGTAAAGGAGTGGGCATATAAGTCTCTGGTATGATTCTAACTAGAGTATGGTTCCAGCGTATGGGACCCTCATCAGGGTTACCTAATTCAAGAACTGGAAAAAATCCAAAGGAAAGTACTGTAGATCAATTTGTTCTTGGTGATTTCCGACAGGAGTAGCCTTACAAGAATGTTGATAGGTTTGGGCTTGGAAGACTTGGAAGAAAGGAGATGAGCCGCTCGACTAATTTCAAAATTGTTACTAATCTTTATCAACTAAATCTATTTTAATTACTTTTTCACTAACCTATGTTCCGAACTGTCAGTGAAGAGATTGTGTGGTATGACATCAGTAGACGAATAAGTTTGAATGGTGTCTTTAAAAGTAGAAAGGATCACAGTATAAAGATCAAGCTGGAATTCAAGAGGACAAATTGGGGCAAATATTCGTTTATAGGAAGGGAAGATACGGATTGGAATAACTTACCAAGGGAGATGTTCAATAAATTTCCAATTTCTTGCAATCATTTAAGGAAAGGGTAGGAAAACAGCAGATAGGGAATCTGCCACCTGGGTGACTGTCCTAAATGCAGATCAGTAGTGACTGATTGGATCTGAGGGATGGTTCGAGGTCCACCCGGCCTACTTTGTTATTGACGAGCTGTCTGACGGTGAGAGCGTCCCCGATCTAGAAAGAACGAATTCGTCGTACCAACCTTGTAATCTGCAGGTCTTAGGGCTGAGGAACAGTCGCTTGATAGGCCAAGGTCGTTCGAGGATTTTGCGCCATTGTGCTCGGTTTTGATTTGGTATGTGTGTTAGATATTAGCCAGCAGTGCATGCTGCAAACACGGTTGAAGTACCATGGCATATATCATGGGAAATCGTGATATCAAATATAATATATATAGGCTATGAATGTTTGTATGTTTGTATGTAAATGACACATCTCCTCCTAAACCACTGTAACAAAATCAAAGAAACTTGGTACACTTATAACTTACTATCTGGAGACGAGCACTGTGTGGGTAAGTCATTTCTAGCACCCTTAGGCGAGGGGTCAGGGGGATTATATAAAAAATAATCGAAACTGGTGTCGAATACATAGTTTACGCGTTCGCTGAGATGAATAGTGACACTCCCTTCGAGATGGGGGCCGAGGGTGGAGTGATATATCAAAATAATCCAACATGGTATCGAATCCATTGATTTCGGGGCCGCTGAGATAAATAGTAACACTCCGGATTTCTTTAAAGTCCAACTTCAGCTCCCTGTGGGTGGGGAGTGAGGGAGTGTGATATATAAAAATAATCGCAAATAGTGTCGAAGCTATATTTTTCGAGGTTGCTGAGATGAGTAGTGATACTCCGGATATTTTTTAAGTTCGGCCCCTTTGGGGTGGAGGGCATATACATATTACCTACTACCTGGAAAATATTTTGTGGTGGCAAGACCCCCCTAGAAACCCTAGGGTAGGGGGGAGGAATATAATTTATATTAATAAATGGAAGTCGGTTTGGAACGATCTATATACTGTACCGGTACTTTATTTACAACGTTGTATGTAAATTAAGGTATAAAAATGAAAATATACGTGAATTAATGAGGCACTTCAAGTGATCTTAGAAACTTAAACCTTGGTACCAGAGAAACTGATGACTTCAGGATCCCTAGAAAAATCGAAAATTTTCAAAATGCCTAAAGGAGGCCTCACTTCTTATTCTAAAGGTGCCGTCTCCGAGCGGAGTTTGTCGATCCACGTAACTAGCTCTGATCTTGACAGCGCAGAATGGAATGCCACTTCTGAAGTACAGCAGTGTCATCTTCGAAGGTCTTTCAGCCATGAATTCTTCTCCCGACAGATCTCTTCCCCTTTATCTTTCCTTCGATAATAAGCTCATGATATGTCCTAGGTATTGTCTTTTCCTCTGTTTTATGGTGAGCAGTAGCTCTTTTTGATTTTTCATGCGACGAAGGACCTCGGCATTGGGGATTTTCATTACCCAGGATATCCGCAAGAGACGGCGATACAGGAACATTTCGAAGGCATTAATACGTTTTTCTATGATTGGATCCAGAGTCCAGCTTTCACATCCATATAGGAGAACAGAAAATATATAACAGCGGATCATACGAATTCGTAGTTGGAGACTGAGATCTTACCTCACAAAGAATTTCTTCATGGTAATGAATTGTTTCCTGGCCTGCTCAATTCTAGATATTATCTCCCGTTCGGAGTTACATTGGTCATCCAAGATGGTACCCAGGAGTCTCAAATTTGGGGCTCAGAGTAAGATCGCAGTCGTATATATTTATTAAAACCGACACCCTATAGGTTTCATAGGCTTAAAAGTTTCCTGAAAGTTCTCATTTTTAACCCCCATCACCCAAATCAAGATGGTGGCACAATCTGCCAGACGAGGTGGAAATTTAAATAGCTTTTAGCCTGTAACCGACGGAAAAAATACGGGTCGTTTAAATGTTTAATTTTTATTCCCGAGAAAATGAAGGTTGGGAAGACTTGGGAGAAAGGAGACGAGCCGTTCGACTAAGTGGTATGTTCCGAGCTGTCAGTGGAGAGATGGCGTTGAATGACATCAGTAGACGAATAAGTTTGAGTGGTGTCTTTAAACGTAGGAAGGATCACAATAAGAAGATCAAGCTGGAAATCAAGAGGACAAATTGGGGCAAATATTCGTTTATAGGAAGGGGAGTTACGGATTGGAATAACTTACCAAGAGAGATGTTCATTAAATTTCCAATTTCTTGCAATCATTTAAGAAAAGCTAGGAAATGAACAGATAGGTATGGAGGCAATTTTAATGACCTATGAGACTTTCCTTTCGAGGTACTTGGTGACTAGACGGTGAGTCATATAAGAAAACGGATCGCACATTTCTCAGTTCAATTTGGAATGATCTACAACCTTGGTCCTATGACCTTTTGTCGTATTTCTATCCCTTATACGTTAAATTTGGCTCTATTTCTGGATTGTACACAAATTTTGCACTTTATACACGTATAATTCATGGTTTGAAAATAGGATCATCAAATTTTATACGAATATTGGCGCACCCAATAGCTATATATGAGCCAAATTCTATGTTTGTAGCTATCACATAAGTATTCGAAAAGTAATGAACTGTAAAATATTCTTAGTCATATTTCACCCTATTCAACGTTTCTAATTCTTACCCATAAATAATTTAAATGCGAGAAAATATCATAGGATCAGTCATTTAGATCGCTAAATATGCCGTATTATTTTACAATCCGGTTGTCGATATGATGTACCGTTTGGCAGAGGTTAACTTTTAAATATAGTTAAACATGCATATACTTTATTATGTCGATCTACCGGTATATGTATTCATTTGTCGATTTGTAGTGATATAGTAGGGTGTGTGTGCTCCGGACGTCCCCGTGGCACCACCGCGAGGGAGGACCACCATATTCAGCTTATGGCTGTGGCGCTGCGGACTGCGTCTGAAGCAGCAATTCGAACGCCATTTGGCACCACAGTGACGCAACGAACTGTTCGAAATCGATTACTTGAAGGACAGGTCCGAGCCAGACGCCCTGCGGCGTGCATTCCACTTACCCCAAACCTCCGCCGTCTGTGACTTCAGTGGTGTCAAGCGAGAGCTCATTGGAGGATGGAGGGGAGGTCCGTTACATTTTCCGATGAAAGCCGGTTCTGCCTTGGTGTCAATGATAGCTGTGTGTTGATTAGAAGGAGGCCAGGTGAGCGCCTACAATCTGTCTGCGTCGTCGACATACTGATAGTTCTGGTCTGGGGAGCAATTTCATATGACAGCAGGAGCACTTTCTTGGTTATCCCACGCACCCTGACTGCCAATGTGTACGTCCGTCTAGTGACTCGACCTGTTGTGCTGCCATTCATGAACAGCATTTCCGGGGGAGGGGTTTTAAAACAGGATAATGCACGCTCCCATGCCGCTTTTGTAGCCGAACGTGCTCTACAGAGCGTCGGTGTGTTGCCATGGCCTGCTCGATTCCCCGATCTGTCCCTAATCGAGCACGCATGGGACATCATTGGACGACAAATCCAGCATCATCCACAACCGGCATTAACCGTCCCTTTAATGACCGAACAAGTGCAACAGCCATGGAACTCCATCTAAAACTGACATCCGGCACCTGTGCGACACAGTGCATGCACGGGTGCATGCCTGCATTCAACATCAGGCGATTACACCAGTTATTAATGGACCAGCATGGCACATGTGCGATGGCTTTTCTCGCACGTATATTAACTTGTACTCTTGTACCTTTAACCATCGTCGACAAATATATTACCAAAATTTCAGAATTCCTCGTTCCTTTTTTCATGGTGTTTGGAATTTTTTCCGCCAGTGTATCTCGAGAAAGGTATTTTTATTTCTTGCATTTATATTATCAATTTCAAATAATCAGGCTGCTGAGCAGCGACTTTTTGGGTGCCCTTTCTGAAATATTACTGTTATTTCTGGCCTTCAACCCAATTTATTCGGGTCAGCACTTCATGTGGATTTGGCCCAGTTTTACGGCCGAATACCCTTCCTGGTGCCAAACCTATTCGGAAATAAGTATTTGCTATTGCAGTTTTCTGTGGTGATTTAGTGTGATGTGTAGTTTGTAGATGAGGAGAAGTACATTAAGACGAATTACAACACCCAGTCTCCAAGGCGTAGGAATTAATCATACGCAGTTAAAATCGTTGTTCGGGAACCGAACCCAGAGTCCTCCGAAATGATGGCCAGTACGCTTACCATTCATCCAAGGAACCAGATGTGTCTTCCTGGATTGAAAATGTGAAGTAATTTACTTCAGGAATGAGTTGCTATACTAGTTGTTCTACTATTACGACAATCAGAATCGATTGACCCAAATTCTAGCGTATATCACAAGATAATTTTATCTAAGATTTAATTTACACTTTATTTTTATGAAGACCATGAACTTAGTTTTCTTCCATCAAGTTCATAGGGCAATTCATAGGAAATTTTCAGTAAATGATTTTTCAGTTGTACATGATTAATATTACAAACACAATGTGATGAGTGTGGCATAGATTAATATTAGAAATATTGAGATTTTGTGTCCACTAATCCAGGGCATAGCGGACAGTATCACATGTCCATGATACATATTGCAAGGCATGTTCGTCAATTATTTGTACCGGTATATGAAAAACTGGTGTCGCTCAGGGAATTAAGAATAAACAAGTCCCAATCATTAAGGTAGAAGTGGGTTATTCGAAATATTTGTAATATCATGACTCCTCAACACGCAACAATGAATAGCCACACAAAATACATAGACTATTGTTTGATAGCTGTCATAATATAACATATAAAATTAATGCCCTGAAAATGTATTCAAAATTGTTCATTGACCAAATGTTAACTATATGACCAGTTTGTATCATTATCATGTGGCAGTCACTAAGGGTCATTCACAAAATCTGATCATGGGTGTAATGAAATCATTTGTATTATGCATGCAGAATATGACTGGGCTTGTTAAATAACTAATAGCTCTCTAAAATATGCCAATAATAAAATGTACTCAAACCGAGATTGAAAATACGTAATGACATTAGTTAATTATCCACTACAGCACATTACGATATGTTATTGAATTGCATACAACTAAAGGTCAATGAACATCCGAGATTTTTAATTCAGTGGACCTGACCCGTTATATTCGTACTCAGTTTCGCTTTTCTTAACAGGCTTGGCTTCAGGATAATAGCCTTCAATTGTACTGCAAGGAACCACATTTGTGTACAACACGTGTTTATATAATAAAACATATATTTTAAGATGTCCCTGCATACATAAAACACATAAAACTCGTCGGCTGTATGTATGTATGTATGTATTGCACCCTCTCATGCCCTTAACGCACCTAGGTAGCTCCTGAGGGGTGGTACGTCCACAATAAAATCTCGAACTGAACTATAAATGATAAAGGGAAGGATGAAAAGGCCCATAAACTACGTAAATGAGAACTATGATTTAAAATGGTAAAATATAATTTATTGTCGAAGACAAAGTGTACAAAATAAATAAACACTATTATCACTGGCTCTCGTAAGATAAACGAATGGAACACTGGGTATCTCATATCCCACATGAATAATTAAATGAAAGTTCGTCGGAAATCGGGCACATTATTTATGAGTAGGCAAAGAGATACGTTTTCGTCCTATTGGTCAGGCTGCTCTGATAATTTAGTGTATATTAAATACGCAAAGAAAGATAATGCGCCGCACATATTTAATACCATTTCCCACACATTCCGGGTTATATATTACACACAGATAAAAATACAAACTGAAGTGAGACACTAAAACGATAACAAATCCCTCAAAATAACGAGTTAAAACCCGCGACCACGCATGTGAGTCTGAGCTTACGGACAACACGAACAATCGACGCAAATAAAACAGCATAGAACCCATAGATAACCATCACAACAGAACGTAAAATAAATGAAAAACATATCTTATTTACTCCTCTCTTATTCTCATCAATACACCTTACGGTTAACGAAGTCTCAAGGTCCCAAATACCACCCCAACAATTTCACGGCTCATGTCAGAAACCAAAGGACGGGCTTACACACTTAATAAATAGAACTCTATCCACACAAAATATCACAAAATCCCAATGGGCTAGTTCTCGCTTAACTCACGTGGATGTTATGACTTCAATTGCCTTTCGAAGTTGGTCTTCTTTATACATGATGCTTAAAATGCATGCAAGCATGCACACGGTACGGTTTTTAAATAAGTGCCACCTCAAAGCGTTCTACTGCAACTCTAGGGTATGCCTTCACTTTTCTATAGGCACAGGTGACTATATTAACTAATCGTAATTACTAAAATTTCAAAGATGGAACACACTGAAAGACACAAAATTGCCTATCTAATCAGCCTCTAAGGTACTTCAAAGAAAGCAAAATAGCATGCAAATTAACCCAGGGTCTCACTTCAAGCTAATTAAACACTGGGTATGAATGTAGCATTTAACGTTACAATTTATATTCAACTACTCGTATTTCTGGACTTGCACCGCGACCACTTTCACTACATATTTATAATAGGACTACAACTTATCTGTACTCCATCTCAGGTGACAGCCGGCCTCCTGCCAGCCAAACTGGTAATTTATCAGCTCACGATGCAGCAGGAAATCACTGTTGAAACAATGGACTCCATGTTGGCAGTGAAGAAAATCTAATGACGCCTATTTTCTTCTATCAGCACACGTAAAATATTACACAAGAGGATAGAATTATCATCGGTTGTCCTGTGACGAAACAGAATTCTGGGCTCCCACACAAAATAAAGTACTGGTGGCGGATCGAATCTCGAAACTATGACCACCGGAAGATCCTAGTTTAATACACGCACCCAAGCATATTTATTTGCTTTGGAGCTTCTATATACAATGGTTCATGCTCTCATTTCTAAAGATTTTCGGCACTGATTGCTTTAACAGTTCATTACAAGTTCCAAAGCATAATTTACGACCGTTAATTCAAATTGTTTACAGAACGATCTAAAATTTCCGTGATTTAAGTTTCCACATATTCACAAATAATAGAAACTGATTCCATTCTGTATTGTGAAGTCCCATGACATTGTTAACACTCAACAAAGAAAGCATTATCTCGATTCTCGGTAAATGATACGCGCTCAAAGCACTCCGGAGCAAGACAAGACAGTTTGGCTTAGGCGACCTCTAAACAGACACGCGGAGAAACACCACCAAACATTAGATTTACTTCGTCTGAGTTGACCTAATCCAGCCCAACAGTTCCCAGCATATTACAAATTACACAATTACCACACATTATGGTGTGACATTTCTTGTCAACTGTATTGACCTCTTATTTCCTTTAATTCCTTCTAATACGCCAGTAATCACATATTTCACCCCATTTTCCGGCCATGGAGGTTTATAGCCGTGAAGTTGGTAGGGTTGGGAATTTCCCTTGCAAAATATTCATGCTTTGAATACTTGAAATGCTTTTTGTCCTCTTCCGAAGGCCGCCTTCCACGTCTAGCAATGAGGGGGAGACCCTCTTCTTCCTTTGTCACTCGCTTGAGAAACTAGGACTGCTCCAGCTTTGAACTACTATTTCTTGGTCTGGGGAATGCAATGCGAACGTAATACCCTTCACTGTGATCGAAACTGGTAGGGTTCAGTATTTATGAGTGCAATTATGCATGCGTGGATGTATGTATGTATATATGCACTACGTATTTATGTATGCTTGTATGTACGTATGCATGTATGTGGGGTCGATGACCTAGATATTAGGCCCTTTAAACAACAATAATCACCACCACCACCACCATCATCATCATCATCACCATTATCATCAACGTATGCATGTATTGGTGACATGTCATAACTCGAGAACCACTGGATGGATTTTTATGCAATTTCCGCTGTTACCACCAGGATCCCTAGAAGAAGGCTTCCGTGTATAAAATGTTAAACTATGAAAGGAAAGCGAGTAGTAACGATGTCTTCGAAACAATTTGTAACAAAATAATGATGACGTTAAGTGAAAAATGTATCCGCTTACCCTGTCTAAACCATGAAATACGTCCACAAACTATATGCCTCTGAATTGTAGAGCATAGGGAGTACTACAAAATGTCAGTGAGACCTCATACCTGTCCTTAAAAGTTCGTCAAACGTAACAGAATTTTGTTGTTTAATTGTAGAAATCCTACGCTAGGTATGGGAATTGCATTCCATAACTGAAGAACTGCTAAAAAAATCTTATATGGTTTTTTAACGTTGTCTAGGAGTTTCCGGGAGAGATTTTCATTTATTAAATAGTGAAGTGTAATGAAAGGAAACAGATCAGTAACGGTTTATGTCAAACAAGTGGAAGAAACTA
Source organism: Anabrus simplex (assembly GCF_040414725.1). Taxonomy (NCBI): domain Eukaryota; kingdom Metazoa; phylum Arthropoda; class Insecta; order Orthoptera; family Tettigoniidae; genus Anabrus; species Anabrus simplex. The sequence goes on from NC_090265.1 coordinate 572,882,645, forward strand.
ATGCCACGCCATATGTCTGTGCTTTATCTGCCTAAACCATTAAAGATAACTACAAGCTATATATCTAGGAATTGAAATCACAAGACATTCTTCGAAACTTCATAATTATCATATATTCGTCTTTAAAAGGTTACCCATCAAAACAGCTAATATTTTTTTTTATCAGTAGACATCCCATTCTAGGTATTAGGATCATTACTGAGGCTCAGCTCAACATTCTAAATCGGGAACCGTTGGACAGATTTTTATGTACTTTTCACTGTTGCGTAGAAAATCTCTCAACGAAGGTTTTCCAGTATTAAGCATTGAATTGGGAACATGCATCATTTTCAAAATTTTTTTTTTTTTTAAGTACACCAAAGAAATAGTACGTAAACGTATTACATTGTGGTATGTTGCCTTGTTTTCTACCATTAAAAAAATATTTAATAGTGCCTTTCCGCAAGGCGAGTGAAACGGCCTCTGACGTAAGCGGCGCGCTGTGACGTCACGATCCAGTACCGCATGGAGCTCTACCAGCCGTTGTGCATCAGCCGTTGCTAAAAGCCGATTGTTTATTATTCATGATCGCGAATAACTTCAAAATGACAGAAGAAAGGTCCAAAACAGCACAATCAGACAATCTATCATGTGTAAATGTCATCATTCTTGAAAAATAGTGACTTTTGTGGCCGCAGAAATTCGCGGATAACAAGCAAGTTTGTAAGTGGCGTCTTTTATATACGTGCAATGTACTGTAACCCATAGTATTAGGATAACAACGAACCTGGATAGATATCACATCACTTTCAACATTTCCTTCTAGACTGATTCCACTATTAAAGAATAACATTACATTTTCGGGCTTTCAGCATTAGTAAAGTAAGAAATCGGATTTCAGCACTAACATAAACATATAGGTAGCATTATAGTACTCGTCCGCTTCTGTGGTGTAGTGGTTAATGTGTGCCACTCCCGGAGGCCCGGTTTCGATTCCCAGCTCTGCCATGAAAGTTGAAAACAAATAGTACGAGGGCTAGAACGGGGTCTACTCAGCCTCGGGAGGTCAACTGTGTAGAAGGGTTCCGAATCTCACCTCAGCCATCCTCGAAGTGGTTTTTCGTATTTTCCTACTTCTCCTCCAGGCACCTAAGGCCACGGCCGTTTCCTTCCCTCTTCCTTGTCTATCCCTTCCGATCCTCCCATCCTCCAACAAGGCCCCTGTTGAGCATAACAGGTGAGGCCGCCTGGGCGAGGTAATGGCCCTCCTCACCAGTTTCATCACCATACTCAAAGTCTCACGTTCCAGGACACTGCCCTTGAAGTGGTAGAGGTGAAATCCCTCGCTGAGTCCGAGAGAAAACCAACCCTGAAGGATAAACTGATTAAGAAAGAAAGAAAGAAGGAAAGAAAGAAAGATCATAGTACTATAGGGCTATAATCTATCATTCCCAAAAAAATATATATTTATGGTTGGGACAACTGGCCTACCCACTTCCGGGCCCCATGAAAGAGAATTAAATATCTTTGTGGAGTGAAAAAGTTAAACATGATGAAGATAAATATGACTTCATCTAGTTTTCACAAGTCGGGCTGAGTGGTTCAGACTGTTGAGGTGCTGGCCTTCTGACCCCAACTTGGCAGGTTCGATCCTGGTTCAGTCCGGTGGTAGTTGAAGGTGCTCAAATACGTCAGCCTCGTGTCGGTAGATTTACTGGCACGTATAATAACTCCTGCAGGACTAAATTCCTGCACATCGGGGTCTCCGAAAATCGTAGAAGTAGTTAGCGGGGCGTGAAGCCAGTAACATTAATTACATTTGGCTTTTAACAAGCTGAGCATATCAGGAAAGAAAAGTGTCCTGGTGACATTTTAGTCGCTCAATACAGGAATGTCTTTGGGTGCTGTACTTTTACTTTTTTTTTTTTTTTTTTGCTGTTTGCTTTACGTCACACCGTCACATATAGGTCTTATGGCGACGATGGAACAGGAAAGGCCTAGGAATGGGAACAAAGCGGCCGTGGCCTTAGGTACAGCCTCAGCATTTGCCTGGTGTGAAAATGGGAAACCACGGAAAATCATCTTCAGGGCTGCCGGCAGTGGGGTTCAAAACCCACTATCTCCCGGGTGCGAGCACACAGCTGCGCGCTCCTAACCGCACAGCCAACTCGCGCGGTATTTTTACCCTTCGGTTTATTGACTTGGCTTGTATAACCTAAAACTTAGGCTAAGTTGGATAATATTTTAAACACCTACATCACTATTTTCACCTGTGTGCAATTATGTTATTTATTTCATTAATATTATGATAATTATTATAATTGAGCATTGTTAACTTATAAGACCCCAACAGACAAGCATTGGTTTTGTGTAGAGGTATACATTTGTTAAATTCACGTTGTTTCCTTTCATGATGTACACGCCTATTCTTTGTTACATTATAGAGTATTTAGATATAGCCTAAATTTCTTTACCAATTAAGCTCTTCAATAAAGACATACATAACTGTCCCATGCCAAGATATATTGGTAGAATTAGAGCTGTCAAAATGGTTCATAACCCCTTTGATTTATTATCTTGACATGGATCACCCAAAACATAGGTTAGGTTTGGAGAATACTTTAATAATCAGCAGTATTTAATGCACTGTTTATTACTTTCATATTCCAAGATGTAATTGAAGCATTTAAATAAAGCATCATACATTAAAATTTAAAGTTTTACCACTAGAACAGCTGACATTGAAAAGTGATTTGAAAATTCAAACAAATTCATCTTACGTTAAAATCTTCAAAAAAATAAACTGTAGACTTTTCCGATATATCACCAGCATTTCTCCAGCTCGCCAAAATCCATTTTCCCTAGTTTTAGCGTCTTTGGAACGTTTATAAACAATTTGTTTGGTATGGTATGCGATGTACTATTGCACATCGGAACTCTACACCATTTATAAGTTTTCTGCCTCACTGCGCAGGATTCATTTTAAGTCTAAAATATACCACTCAGATTATTATTCAATGTATAGACCTCGAATTTAACCATACTAGACACTAACGTAAAGAAGAAATACGCGAAGTGTATCCTGCTTCTCACAGCACACTATGTGTTATTTCGTCTGCTAATTCAGTCAACCTGTACGATGACGTCAGGCCAATGAGATCGCGTACTTGCGTGACGTAACATTTTCGTAGATTTTTATCATGTTTGGAGTTATTATTTGTACATTCTGATCACATTTTTGAATTCTGCATGCAATTTTGAATCAGATTAGCATATTTTTAATTAAAACCCCGGATCATGCATGTTCCCTATTGTGATGAAATGAAGGTGAGCAGAAATGGTTTATACGAACACTCTCGGAGAAAGTGACGGTGGTTAAAACTATCTTGAGTTTCGCTGTCCAAACAATTACAGATATCCGTAACTTCATAGGGAAAGTAAAGCATAAGCGTTACTACAGATAAGACCGTGTGACGCCAAGACAATAACTTGAGAACCATTGGAGAGATTTTTATATAATGTTAACTAGAGGATCTCCACGGGACAGTTTTCACGTGTTGAATACCGAACTACGATGAAAGTAAGCTAAACGGTGAGGGTTTGTGCGAAGCAACTGTCAGGGAGAGATGACATGCAAATACAATCTCCACTTGAGATACTTAAACCGCGAAAGACATTCACAGACGGCATGCGGAGGAATTGTAGTGCATAAAATATTCTACCAAAAAGTCCCAAGGCCAAATACCTATTTTTAAAAGTTCGACCACAATAATTACATTTTTGTGTTCGTTAACGGTAGACATCCTTTGCTAGATACAGGAAACTCCAGAAGAGACTTATACTTCCAGTTTTCGCTGTTGCTTTGAAAATATTCCGGGCAATGTTTTCACAAAGTTTTCATGATGAAAAGAAGCGTACGGTTTCTGCGAAAACAACTTGCAAGAAGTGTCAGCACGCGAGTTCTTCCTAGGCCTAGGCTGCTTCCAAAAGACATCCAAAAGTACATGCGGAGGAATTGTAGCGCATAAAGTGATCTAGAAAACCGTTCGGGGGCCAAATACCTATCCGTAAAAGGTCACTCACAGTAACAGCTTTTAGATTTATTAAAGACAGAGAAAAAACTCTGAAACTTGGCGTTACGCTGTTTAAACTGTCACGGATATCCTCAAACTGTGTGTGTAAATATTATCTAGTATAAAATGTGTGAAAAATTGCACGATACTACATATGTATAAGGGAGCCTTTAGCTAAATAGCTAAATAGGTATCCTCTTCCTGTCGTAAAAGGCAACTAGAAAGGAACAATGACTTTCATCTTGGGATCATGTGTTGACGACCACTGGTCACTTAGCTGATTCGGGCATTGCTTTAACTTCCTTGTGCCAGGTTGATCGTCTTCAACTTTCCTATTCGACCTCTTCTGGTCAACTAAATTGCTTTTCCGACCCCGACATTATTAGGTTTGCGAGGCCTAGGGAGTCTCAAATGTTCACGCACTTAGTGCCTGTTCCTTTATTATCCCCATAATTTCATTCTTCGAAATATCACACCTCTTTCTTTTCCCTTCTTTTTTTATGTTAAGAGAGGATGGTTGCCTAGTTAGACTTTCGGTTAAAGGATTAATCACCACCACCACCACCACCAACATCACCAGTACTCTACTCTAGCTTATATCGTGTACTGTTTTATTTAGCTATATTTGATAGTTCACCTCCGTAGCGTAACGGTTAGTTCGATGGCCCCGGTTCGATTCTCGGTACTGAAAGAGATTTTAGAATGTTTGCCTGAAAAGTGCTGTACCACCTCAGGGCGAGGACATGACTTACTTACATTCATAACTATGTATTTCTATTTCATTCTATATTTCACTTTTTTAAATGTTAAGTACCTTACTGTCCTACATATTAGTTCTGTTCAGATACCAATTGCATTATTTTAGTATGTTCGTTAACTGAGTAACATTTATGTTACCTATCATGGGAAACTACTGTAACCTATTTCGGATAGACAAATGGATTCGTAATATCCATTTATTGATCACTGATGTTCATTGCTACGGTGTCAATTGTATTACATTCTGTTTCAAGCATTAAAGTTGAACACAGAATACGATAAACGACGGAATTTGAAGTTTAGTTCCATCATTAGTGATATGGGAATTACAGGAATGCAATGTTTAAATATTCTAACAAGAAAGTAATTTCTATATGAAAATTAGTATTCTTAGGGAAGTGGCATTTCAATAGCAAATCGTTGATAACCGTGCTTACACCCAGGAAACACTATGTTAAAATAACTAGTGGTCTTATGCAGCAATAGCTGCTTGCCTGTCGGATAAATGTTTCAACCTGTTAATAAATTAATCAGAAGAGAAGAAATAGTAAGGAACAGAATAATTTTCACATATGAAATTGTAGGTGAACCATTAGATCCAAACACGATACGTCGTCTATATTGAAACACTCTTTGCATACTGCGTATGCTAACAATTTATTCAAACATAGTCCGGCTCCATGGCTAAATGGTTAGCTTGCTGGCTTTTGGTCACAGGGGGCCCGGGTTCGATTCCCGGCAGGGTCGGGAATTTTAACCATCATTGGTTAATTTCTCTGACACGAGGGCTGGGTGTATGCGTTATCTTCATCATCATTTCATCCTCATCACGACGCGCAGGTCTCATACGGGCGTCAAATCAAAAGACCTGCACCTGGCGAGCCGAACACGTCCTTGGACACTCCCGGCATTAAAAGCCATACGCCATTTCATTTCATTTCATTCAAACATAAAACGATTTGAAAGGCATACCATAACACAATTACAACCAGCACTAACACAATTAGCCACATAAATTTCTCATTGTAAGAAACAGGCTTCACACATCATACTCTTCCCGTCAGCAGCACGCATAATAATATGCTCAACGTTCAGAGTGAAATAATGTTACAATACTATTTCCGAACACTGTATGAAGAACAAGTAAAACAATTAGAATGATTGTTACAATAATGTTTTTTCTGTACTTTTAAGTACGGTACGGAATACATTATAGAGTCTGAGTTAACCGTACAAGAGTCATTTAACACATTTTCTACATTCTTTCTGCCTTATCAAACATAAAACTTGTGTACCCACGAGAATTAAACAATTTTACGAAATATTTCTTTGTGACCAATGTTTTCTTCTATATATACGCATTATCTTGGTCTTGTTCACTTGTATTTTGAATAGCAACTTGTAAATATTTTGGATTCTTGAATCTGCTGAATGCAACGTTGAATTGTCTGCGAGAAAAACAGGCTTAGGAAGGTGGATGTCAAGTTTATTAAACTTCTGACTTGTAAAGCTGTTAACCCCATTTTCACCTTGCAAAATTATCCACAGTACTATCACCACCACCACCACAAAAGTTTACCGAACTTCCTTTTAAACATCATGTCCTGTTCTACATTCTGCTGGAGAGTGATAAGATGTGAGGGATGGTCACTCGACAACCGGCTATGTACAACTCTCCGTGGAAGAAATAGTCAATCCTAAAATCTACGCCAGGCACGCCTAGAGACCGCCCCTGGGTTTTATCTATAACGAATGTAAAGCAGACGTTGACAACGAACTGGAGTCGTTTAAACTGACAGGTCTAATCTGATGGGATGAGAGGAATATACGTTATATAAACCATTTTTCTTTGACCAAAGCCTGTAAGAAAGTCGCTTGTATAAGATATCTGGATAGGTAATTTATCTGCATTCTTGTAACATTACACAGTTTAGGAGGATGTAAGCTTCTTAGGGCCGGTGTTATAATAGAAGTTTAAATTGTTGGTTCAGTTTAAACTTTGATTTATCTGTAAGTCGCGTATTATAAAACCTAATCTTAAACTAGAGATTAATTTTACTGCCACTCATCTACCGTTTAAACTGAAGTTTAAGAATACATAACCTTACAACATGGCTGAACAAATGAATCTCGAAGATATTTATGAGGTGTTTGAAGGAATACTAAGCGATGATGAAGGGGTTCAAAACATTGAACGACCACGGGCACCATGAGGTTTTCGAGCAAGGGCACGTCACTTTCATATATGGAATGAAACAGAGTTTTTAAATAGATTTAGGCTTACAAACCAGACTCTCGTAACCCTATTTCAGCAAATTGGTGTTATAATAAAACATGCAATGACAAGGTAAGTATGTAAAAATTACTTTTTGAACAGTTTGAATATCAAAAGTATAAATTTTAGAAAATAAAGTAACTTCCTTCTATTTCAGAAATCATGCTGTAGAACCCCTCACAGTCAGCTACTAACACCATTGCGGTTTTATGCCTCCGGCAGTATGTTCATTACAATGGGAGATTTCGAAGGAAGTCATAAGGCCACTGTTTCACGGACTATATAAATATTTATATACTAATTGCACAAGCAGTTCTATTTCCTTACAAGTAAAATTAGGACAACGTTTATTGTTTTTATCCGCCATTGTACCTATAAGAAGTTAACAAAACATTATCGATAGTCATCTTTTCTCGCAAGTCACTCCTACCAAGATCGTATATTTCCTTCTTCACCTCAGTTTAACTTAGGCCGGCCATTATAAGACTCAACATCGGTTTAAACTCAAGTTACAGTTTAACTCAATCTTCAGTTTAAACCTTCATTATAATACCGGCCCTTAGCAATATAACTGGAGCTTCAAATTTAAGAACCATAAGGCAGGTGTGCCTGTCAAAAGAAGAGGTAGCCACCATTAGCACCACATGTTGTGCAACAGTCCCTCGGACAACCAAGACATGTTCCATAGAAAACATATAGTGTTAAATAATCCGTGAAGCAATAGATGGATTCCAAAACCAACAGCAAAGTAAGTGCAACACCCTACTTAACTTCAAATTACGTAACCAAAGGCCAGTGCCACGTCGTAAATTCTATGGGAATATGCTCTAAACAATGCCTCATTACAACCCTAAAACCAGAGGTCGGAATCGCGCAAGTAACGAAATTGTAGTTTCTAAACCAAGAAAACACTGAACTCCAACCATCATACGACTTAGAAGAAGACGATCAATTGCACGTGTCTACAAAGTCTTTTCGCTGTGGAAGTAGGAAGACCTTTAAGAGACACAATAATCTAGAGCTAGGATCATACCATAAACCAAACATAAGTATACAGGTGTACTTTCCATTCATTTATACAACGACGGAGGGTTGGGGTAGGGGTGGGGGGAGCGCTGGCCGTGCGATGTAACGAATCTGGGCAGAGCATGATTATCAGTATTTGCCCCCTTTCTAACATCTTTATTGTTTGGATGTTTAAAGCTACAGTACTTGTTATTAAATTCGTAGAAAATGAGGGGCAACTATGAAGTGAAATATCCATTCTCTGTGTCAAATCATTTAGGAGGAGTGAGTAATTAAGATTTTCAGGCTGGAACCCCTTTTAAATTCCCTTAGAGGTTGAATATCTATATTGCTATTGTTTTAAGCCCCACAACAATAAGAGTAACAATCATGAGAATTTAAAGCTTCGTACGTCGAACGGTTTCAGATCTAATGTCAGCTCATTACATTAACTTCTAGAACATAAAAGATCAACCATAATTTGAAATTTCAAATTCATACATCAAACGGTGTTGAAGGAAAGGATATTTCTATTCCTGGAGCTAATCTCATTCTGTCCCCTTAGGGGTAAAATGTTTTAAAACTATTCCTTATTTAACATGTAGAAGTGACCGTAATGTGTACTTTTAGCTTCGTACGTCAAACGGTTTCGGATAAACTAATAATTTTTCTCCTATCTAGCTCCCTTATAACGCCTGAAACCAATTCTTGTTTAATATCAAACGCATAAAAAGCAACCATCGTGTAAAATTTCAACTTCGTACCTTAATTAGCTTCTGAAAAGTGAGTAAATTTGTTTATGGAACGAATCCCGTTTTAAAACATTCAAGATTTTAATAAATTGTTAAGCGAGTTTGAAGGTGAGAGTGATACAGCGTGTGCTGAATATATTGTAAGTGAGAAGGAAACAGAGCCTCCTTCTAAACGAAAGAAGAAAAGCACGGTGAGTTCAAAACCTATTTCATCCTATTTTTGTGTTGGACGGATGAATTTTCTGCACTAGACTTTCAAGTAACTGTGACAGACTCTGGGATCCAAGTAGTGTTTGATGACAACCCCAAAATCATTCATTCATTTTTTTAAAACGTTTGCGCCAGTGGAGTTGTTGCAGCTGGTTGCTGATGAAACAAATCGATATCACAAACAATTGGTGGAAAACATTGAGCTGTCACGAGATTCCAGGGTTAGGGTATTTTAAAATACAACTTGTGTATTAGTTGAATACAGATTTTAGGAAATAATTTTATTTCGGGCTCTTTACTTGTATGCGTGAGTACAAAAAGTGTAATTTTACTTTTTCACTAGATAATATTGAACATAAGTGTAGGATTTGCATTTAGATTTATAAAGAACCAACATTTATAAATATATTAAGATAATCACCCGACTGATAAGTTAAAAATTGAGGCTCCTACACTTTTTTTTTTTTTTTTTTACATACGAATGAAGAAACTGAGCAATGAGGTAGCGAACACTCAACTGGTAACTCAGGACATAAAAGGTTAAATTATGTTTTTACTTCTATTTAACCCCTTATGAGGCGGATTTTTTAAACATCTCTTATTTAACATCTCGTGGATAAAGGAGCAATCTTTATGTGAAGTAGTTAGTGGTACTTCTTCTTCTTCTTCTTCTTCTTCTTCTTATTATTATTATTATTATTATTATTATTATTATTATTATTATTAATTTTAAGAGGACCGGGCGAGTTGGCCGTGCGCGTAGAGGCGCTCAGCTGTGAGCTTGCATCCGGGAGATAGTAGGTTCGAATCCCACTATCGGCAGCCCTGAAGATGGTTTTCCGTGGTTTCCCATTTTCACACCAGGCAAATGCTGGGGCTGTACCTTAATTAAGGCCACGGCCGCTTCCTTCCAACTCCTAGCCCTTTCCTATCCCATCGTCGCCATAAGACCTATCTGTGTCGGTGCGACGTAAAGCCCCTAGCAAAAAAAAAAAAAAAAATTTAAGAGATACAGTGATTAGTCAGTGAGTGAGTCAGTGAGCGTCATTTTACTCATATATGTATTTCACTTTTATATTTTTTAAAGTTTATAAACAATCATTTCGAGTTTTTTAATATTTTTGAACATATCAAGTGAGATATCTCGCATCGTTATAGATGCTGTAGTAGGCCTACTCTTCCAGTTTCGTGTAAACAACGGAATTATATACTATAATAGAGATTTATGTAGTAATACGTAGTTATAATCGAATTAATTCAGCTCCCATGACTGGGAATTTTGATCGAACGCCATATAGACTCCCTGCGTATCAATTTCAACGTTCCGTTCTACTCCACCAATTGGCAGAGAAACGGATGGCTGCTGAGTGACGTATAGCTGATTTTTAATTACATTTCACTGATAAACATAGAGCCTATCACGTGCTGACATCCTACGACATGTAACACTAATGGACTTTTTCGCCCTTCAAAAATACGACGGATCTGCCGCGTTTGAACACAAGATCTTTTAAACCGGATGTCGGCACTCTATCACCGATCAACAGAGGGTAATGTTGATATTATGCTGGGTGTTCCTTTTGCCCAATGGTGAACATTCTAATGCTGAATCTCGTAAATTACAAATTAAAATTGAATCTAATTGCCTTTTATTTTAAGTGGTACATTAACTAAGAAGCGAGTACCTGTTAATTTTTATAGTGTTATATTACTGAGAAAAATAGTTTAATAATTTTTCTTAATGTTGTTTCCAAACTACTGTTGTAACCAGCACGCTTCCTTCATTAATTACAACTAACCAATAGCTTATGATCTGAAGTTTTTCTCAGTAAGAGTGCAATGAATATTAGAAAATTTATTTACTATTTGAGCATTTATGAACTTGATTTATTCCAGTCTACCTAGAACTATGTGACGAAAGAAGAGCAGATTTTTAAGTACGTGAGACCAACTTTCTTCACAATATGAAGTGCCATTGGTGTTACGTCGCACCGACTTATGTCTTAATACTTACCAGTACATATAACGATCGTCGCCATAAGACCTATCTGTGTCGGTGCGACGTAAAGCCCCTAGCAAAAAAAAGTACATCTAACGGTGACTATGGAATACGAAACGACTAGGATTGAAAAGAAAGTGACCATAGCCTTAATTAAAGTACAGCTCAAGCATTTGTCTGGCGTGAAAATGGGAAACCAGAGAAATCCACCTTCAGGGCTGCTGACAGTGGGGCTTCGAACTCAATATCCCCCGAGTGCAAGCTAACAACTATATGGCCCGAAAAGTACAGCCAATTCGCTCAATAGTATAATAATGATAATAATAATAATAATAATAATAATAATAATAATAATAATAATAAGAGTAATAGTTATTGTTTTGCGTTCCACTGACTACGTTAATGTCTTTTAGACACGTCGAGGAGCTGCAGTTTTGTCCTGCAGAAGTTATTTTACGTGCTGGTAAATCTACTGACCTGAGGCTGACGTATTTTAGCAATTTCACATCCCACCAGACTGAGCCAAGGTCGAAACTACGAACTCTTAAAGCCAGCGTTTCTCCCACCTGCACCACGCAGCTCCATGCTGAAGTACTGTAAGAGAACACGCTCCTATGAACATTCAGAAATGCGATTGACAACAGGCAAGAAGCACCCTTTCTGGATTCCTATGACTTTTCTGAAGCTCCTTTGGATTACCTTTTACGAATTTTTGAAAAATCAAGCTTATAGTTTTACGTTGATTGATATCGTTACCAGAGTCAAAGGACCTCCAGTTTTTACGTGAAATCCTAAACTTAAAGGACAAAATAATTCATTTCAAAGATCCCACATGCATTAGCCGAGAATCGAACAATGGCTAGGTTTATGAGAAGTCAGTGACCGCGCCATTCGGCTATCTCGCCACATCAGATTTATGAAATATGCTGTTAGAGAGCATCTTAATCATACGATGTCAATACCAAGTACTCCTCTAAATTACTGCAAATGTTTAACTTGTAGAAGCAGTCTGTACGTTTAGTTTTAATAAATGCAGATCTTCTCCCTGGGATGTCTATAGTATTCTGTTCCATTTAGTCTCGTTTTTTGATGATATGGCTTGATATTATTATAACTTGATCCATATGAAAGACTGAAAATAAATTCTTAAAAGACATCTCTAAAGAAATATACTGTCAGATGTACCTGAATGAATTCCTTGTGTTTCCGGAGATCTCATTAAAACGTTGCTGTTTTTAATTAGTAAGTCGCGTCATTACGAAGGAGTGGGACGATCAAAACAGTGAACTGTAGATTCTCGACTTAATAGAAACTCTCGGTAATGTCCTCCTCAGAGCATGAAGTAGAAATGGGACCTCAGAGTGTAATTTGACGCGAGCGAACCTTATAAAGTTTCTGGTTAAACATCGTTCCGAGAGGTGAGGAAGACATGCAGTTGAGTATCCACTCCACATATAATGTATAAATAACAAGTTAAGTTCCTTTCCCAAAGAAAAGAAAGTAGGGACGATTGACAACTGCATTGAAGGACCTTAATTCGCAATGTAAACTGCACCACGTCTCTAACACAAATGAAATTGCACTGCTTATTATTTTCACGCATTTTGTAAAAATGTTCTCCTGACTGCACCGAGGATAATTCATTCCAGCAATATCTACTGTACATAAGTGACTTTTGTTCCATCAGAAATGCATCAGTGCTTCAGTTCAGCCTACACTTATCTATAGAATCACCATCCAAAATTTAGTGAAGTCCTCAGTTGTGAATGGTGTATGTAAACGGGGTGAACATTTAGTCATCATAGATGGTTTCAAATTATAATATGGTAGTGAACCAAACAGTGGTGTAGTGGAATTTTTTTCGCTTTTCAGTCCAAAATCTTATTCCTGCTAACCATTTGCATATGTTTTCGTGAAAGAGTCGACGTCATATTAGCCCGAGATCTATGTCAAAATAAACAACGACGGAAACAAATAAAAAATAACTTTAGAATCAAACTAGATCCTGTGAGCGGCGCAAAGTTTTCGCCTCGCATGTGTTAAAATTTCAAAATAATGAAAAGAACAAAGAAATACGAATTCACATTAAAGAGAAACGAACATTATATTTGTTGAACAATTTGTACTAGATACTAAGTATTGCACCTGTCCCATGCTCGACAGAGTGCTGAATGTAAAGTTTAATTTCACAAATATTATGTGGGATGGAAATCTTCTGGATGAGGAACTTCGGAGATCAAACACCCGAATCGAAGTCCCATCCTCCCAACTTTCAAGCTGGAATAACGGCTACGCTCACGAGCATACGGGTCAATGGTTCTGTTCAGTAAAGTGGGGACTTAATCTAAATGCATTGAAAGTAGGGTGCTATAATAAGATAAATGCGCTACTCTACTAAATAAGAATGGATTGTTCCCAATTCAAAAACATAATTTTAATAACTGATAGAGTCACATGAATATATATATATACACACACACACACACACACACACACACAAACACACACACACACGAGAAATGCCATCTTATTGGCTACGGGGAAATTTTAAGCACTAAATTTAATTATATGGGTAATGCCGTTAAATGTCTTTTATTAGTCTGTCAATTCTGAATCTCATTCTGGCATTCCCAAATCAACTTATTAATACTGTGCGTATACATTTCAATTATTAATCTATAGGGATCTAACCTCTATCTAAATATTGATACCGTGGGTATCCACTATATTATTACATGACAACACAAAGATTATATGAAAAGGATGTCATTTTCGCGAGGAAAACAATAATGTTTTATAGTGTAGTCGTTGCGTTAGGACATTTTATGAAACACAGTTCCGCATATTAACCCAATCATGAAAATCATGTTGTCGCTTATCGCTAATAACGTCTACTTTATCACATTAATTATACATCGCACTATCGCATATACGCATTTCTTCGGGGTCAAAACTTATTCTAATATTTTAAAAAACGGACACTCGACGTTGATATCCTGTAAATCACCATAAATCACCATACACTGATATAATACATAAATATAAACACATATAAAATGAAGCATTAACCTTTAAATATAAACACCATATAAACCACACACAATGATTTCTGAGCAATTATGACCCCTTTCAAGTCTCCTGGCGTCGATCCAAGGACGTCGATACCGATCAGTTATCGAACCACGCTACCTTGGCTTCGAGGTGCTATCTGAAAATCCCTATACGGTCACATTTAACTACAAAAATTGGAGGATTACTTCACCTGTCGGATCATGAAACGTACAGCGTTGATGGTAACAAATCATTGACACGTTAATATTCAGTGCAGTGTAAAAATGAAAAAATCTTATGTGATCTTTGCGAGTATTTGGCAGATCTTAAAGGGACCAGCCGCTTGGGCCTGGCGTTTCCCCTTTTGTCATTTATCCTTAAGGCCATAAATCTTTCTCTCTCAGAACAGCCTGCTACCGCGAGCTGGGCGAGCACTTTCCCTTCATCTAGATAAAAATACGTAATTCTTAGTTCAATTATCTCGTTTTCTCCAGGCATATGATCATTTATGGATACTTTCATATATCATTTTATCTCAATGCTTCAACCATAATCATTATTGATTCATTTCATCATTATTATTAGTAGTAGTATATTTAAATCTGTCGCCTTAAACATTTTCACATGTATAGTCTCGCCCTTCACTTCCACACCCGTGTACCTAAAATGCACGTTATTTACATCTTGAGAAGATCCTAATCGACAGGTATTTAACTTACTATACCACTCACTCGCGTAGCTATCTAAGGTCATTAGCTCTTAGCTCGAGTCAGTCTCGCTCTCTCCAGTCGCCAGAATCCTGAAGACTAAAGGGGAGAATAACTGTATGCATGCAAGTTGTGACGCTTTGAATAATCTATATTTTTGAAAAATTGAGAAGATCCATGTCAGCTGATTGAAATTGGAATGGATTATGAAGTCCGCTGAATTACCTAACTCCACCCTTACGACTGCTTCACTCAAAAATAATAAACTATAGGGCCTTATATACCATGTCATGCAAACAATTTCCAAGGAATAACTTTGTGATTAACCAATAATCACAGAATACAAAATAATCAAGTTAATAAAGAAACGTTACCCCATTGAAAAACGCATATTGCATCACCTACACCTTATAACAGATATCAAAATGCATGCTGAAAATTTCTATTTACAAAGTTAAGTTTACATATTAGTGCGACACTTCTGATTTTCATGCTTTGAAACATCATGGAATGTACTTATCATTGTTGTGTGTAACCTGCTGTCATTTGATGGCACCTATATGGACTTAGTTCCCCA
This sequence comes from Anabrus simplex, assembly GCF_040414725.1. NCBI lineage: Eukaryota > Metazoa > Arthropoda > Insecta > Orthoptera > Tettigoniidae > Anabrus > Anabrus simplex. Next base: position 572,898,032 of record NC_090265.1, read on the forward strand.
TCACTGGCGCCTCGTTGGCAGGATGACCTAGGTTCATCTCCATCGGGGTTGAATCCATGGCGTCTTGATCTGCAGTCTCCTACTGTTGGAAGTTCTGCGCTGCCTTCGACAGGGATTTCGCAGGCACACAGGCGCGTTCTTGTAGCGTTGAATCCTGTGTTCGATGAGCACTCACATACATGTAAATAAATTGGTGATTGGTTGTTTGAAGCACTGTTTATATGTCTTCGAATAACATGACAGTGATATACCCATTCATAGACTCGAATGGACTACCGAAGTAGCGGTTGCTGTCCCTGAAGCTCACTACTCGATTCCCTTTCATTATAGAGCGAAATACTTATTGGCTTCATCACTGTTCATTTATGGAGCACTTCCTGGTTAGTCTAACAACTTTCACTAGTTAGGTTGATTGTCTCCTACACTGCACATACCCTGTTTGTAACCTGCTATCATTTGACGCCACCTATATGGACTTAGTTCCCCATCACTGGCGCCTTGTTGGCAGGATGGCCTAGGTTCATCTCCTTCGGGGTTGAATCGTTTAAATTGCATCGCAGGTTCTCTGGTAATCTCACGAGATTTCTCTTGGATTTCAGCGTGCGAAGAAGTGGAGGTGGAGACTCCCACATCTCAGTCAAGATAAGCGCTAAAGACAAATGGTTCCTACCACCGCACATCTGTCTAATGTGCGTCATTAATAATTCACTCGTTAAGTAATATATCTTCTCACATTATCAAATATTGTGAATTATGCTAAGTTCATTGCGTCCTTACTTGTAAATTTCTAAGGCTTGTAACGAATTTTTATTTTTATTGTTAATACTTAGTACAATAATTACAAGTGCTCTATTATCAATAACTCACTACATCGTAACGATATTTGGAATATTACCCGTTATTTTGAAACATATTCATTTTAGCCGACGCTAACATTTATCGTTTACATTCCCTTGACTATACTGGGATTCGTATCTCATATATCCACACACCACAATTATCATTTCATGCAAGAAAAAAGTGACTGTGTTCTGAACGTGTATCAGACTGACGTAGAGATACATCTGTCTAACACAATATCCAGAACGCTGAGTAACACTAAGTAGTACTGAGTAGCACTGAATCACAATGTATGAGTGAGTAACGAATGAGTAACTAAGGGCTGTCCTGGTGTCCTTATATAGAAGATGTGGGTCGTCATCTATGGAAAGGTGAGCTGCGCCCACAAGAGACAAATCGCTCCGCTAACAATGGTCCCTCAGGGTCGTATAAATATTCAATTTGTAGATCTTGACTTCCTCTTTTCACTGATATACTGTCGTTTAAATTGCATCGCAGGTTCTCTGGTAATCTTACAAGAATTCTCTTGGATTTCAGCGTGCGAAGAAGTGGAGGTGGAGACTCCCACATCTCAGTCAAGATAAGCGCTAAAGACAAATGGTTCCTACCACCGCACATCTGTCTAATGTGCATCATTAATTATTCACTCGTTAAGTTCTTCTCACATTATCAAATATTGTAAATTATGCTAAGTTCATTGCGTCCTTACCTGTAAATTTCTAAGGCTTGTAACGAATTTTTATTTTTATTATTAATACTTGACGCGCGAAATAAGTGGGTTGGTATCCACGAAGATGCAGGGAAATCAGTGAGAATGTCCATTTCCCAAGTCAGAACCCTGTAAAGTTAACTCTGCCTCCTGACATAGGCAGTATTAGAACGCAGCGTCCTTATTCCTTCTCGCTTGCACGAGAGAGAGTGTAGTTCCAAGGCCTCGCTGTGCAGAGAGCTCGCTCTCTCGGTACGCGCAATTAGAGCTTCAACCTTCGAACTAGTGCAACACCGCTCGTATACCGGACCGGCCATAATAAAGGCTTGTTACAACCAAATATGTCGTAGAATGTCGCCGAAAACGGCATATATGTCTTGTTGGGCATCATAACTTGTCTATTAGCATAGTATTGAACGGTTAGAGTATGACCGATTGTAATACTTTTAAGACACTGCAGTGAAATAATGGAGGTTACATTTCGAAGACGCAATGGTCTGGTAAATGCGGTGGTTGGGGGGGGGATTCTCTCCTACTCCTGCTGTTCGTTTTCTGTGCCTGCTAACTCTATGTAGATAATTGACTGAAGTAAGATAAATAATGTGCTTTATTGGTTAACCACCATCCTATATTATTTATTGCCATCAAGCATCATTCAATCAACCCAGGGTTCAATACAATCTATATAAACTTATTGGTGCAGTTTGAGTGATATATTGCCAGCATGAGTGGCTCAGACGGTTGAGGCGTCCGCCTTTCTGACCCCAACTTGGCAGGTTTGATCCTGGCTCATTCCGGAGGTATTTGAAGGTGCTCAAATACCTCAGCCTCATGTCGATATATTTACTGGCACGTAAATGAACTCCGGCGGGACTAAATTCCGGTACCTCGGCATCGCCGAAAACCCGTCAATGTGGTTAATGGGACGTAAAGCCTATACTATTATTACTAAGGATATTTCTCTGAACAACGTTATAAAAATTATGTAAGAGCACGCAATCACTATTGGTACAAGCACACACAATACAATTCACAATGCATAAATGCTACAAACTTTGGACTAGTGTAGAATTATGCGATCTTACTGACAGAGGTTTTGTAATGGAGCAGAATTTGTCTTTCGAGTAAGAGTTGATTCTTGATCCATTTTATACATTATTTTTAATTGTTTGTAACACGTTACTTCTTCAAAAAATGAGAAAGAGAGGTTTATTAGAGAAATAAATCATCCGTCCTCCAATGAGGATGACAGTTCGGATCCGCATATAGTTACAATTTCAGTGGAGTTTTAAAATATCAAAAGTTGAACATTTAATCGTTAATGTTGTTATATTCTTTTTCAGGGGTTAGTGGGGGAGGAATGTTAATTACGTTCTCAGGTATAGATGGAAATGAATGATTTGCAGAGAGTCCATCAGTATCTGTGTTACTATTTTTTCTAACTCGCAGAATGGAACTTTCAAATTTTGTAGGAAGGTCGATTTCTGACTAGGGAGGATGCCTCTTGCTCCGAATAGCAAGCCTCTGATAATCCACTGATCGATATATATTTTATACTTAGATGACAGGTATTTCTGGTGTGTGCTGTATTCTTCGAAACATTTCAAAGACAAAATATACTTTAGGGAGAGCATTTGAGTAAGTAAATGTACCATAGCTTCGCACTCCTTCCACCTAATCTCAGCTCGTCTCTTTCAAGTAAGCTCATATTCAATCTGATTATACTGTCTTGCTCGGTATATTTTTTTTACAGTATCTCCTTTTGCAGCTTATATAAATCCCGTTTGCTTTGTACCTTCTTCGTCTCAAGAATTCCACTTCGAGCAGAAAGAAAACTCAGTAATCCTATCGGTGATGTTATATAGCATCCCTTAGAATATTCCACACACAAACTGTAGGATAAACCTGCAAAATTCTCAATATAATCTTCGACGCAGCACTCGACACTTATTTCCTTCACATGGCCATGATATTATACTAGCACCACAATCTACTTTTCTCATTGCTGCGGGCTTTCAGAACCTTCTTATTGTTTTCATCAGAATTGACTATCATTTTCGTGTTTACTTCCCTTTCATAATGACTGTTACAATGTGATTGTCTGTTGTTCACCGTAGCCTAATGATTATTATTCTCGTACCGAGCTCGATAGCTGCAGTCGCTTAAATGCGGCCAGTATCCAGTATTCGGGAGATTGTAGGTTCGAACCCCACTGTCGGCAGCCCTGAAGATGGTTTTCCGTGGTTTCCCATTTTCCCACCAGGCAAATGCTGGGGCTGTACCTTAATTAAGGCCACGGCCGCTTCCATCCCACTCCCAGCCCTTCCCTGTCCCATCGTCGCCATAAGACCTATCTGTGTCGGTGCGACGTAAAGCAACTAGCAAAAATAATATTATTCTGGTGTAAGAAACATTATAAATACTAGCAAAATTCCCGTGATTTGCTACGGTTTTTAAATGAAAGTTATCATTCAAAGTTTTACATTTTAGAGAGTCCACTGTGGCTGAGCCTGCAAAATACACCCTCAGTTCGTACCGGTACATCAAACGATTTGGAAAAATAATTATTTTTATTCTAATTTTTTACCCATTTGAATCCCATACAAATGGAATGATAAAAAAAATTTTACTTAAGATCTAGGATTATAAGTGATTAACCTGTGAAATTTTGACTTCTTGCTTTGTTTGAACAGTATTAGAAGAGTAGAATGTTTCAAAAAATATTTCCTGTTTAACATCTAGGACAGAGAAGACTAACCTCCATGAAAAAAATCAACCTCGTACGTGAAACGGCTTTGGAAGAATGAATATTATGATTTTCAGAGTCAACCCCCAACTAAACCCTTTATGGGAGAAATATTTTGAACTGTATTGCACCCAATATGATATTTGACACCTAGGACAACCTTCTTGTAAAATTACAATGAAAAGCTTCTTTTCGGGAGCTAACCACATTTAAACCATTAGGAGTGCAATGTGCCGAGGTTACGGATAGTGGAAGAACTTCCACCTCTCCGAGGATCATCATGGCCTGTACGGAGATGACATTGCTTTTGATTTTTTGTGTAATATTCTTCCAAATAATATTTAATAGTTAAGCAGAAAACTTGGCATTAACTTCAGAAAAAGTAAGTTGCAGATCTGTTCCTATTGAGATGGTATTTAGATGCTTTGTCCACTACCCACGTGATGATTGAAATGGATGTTCTACTAATTGATGAACTGGTGAGAATTTCGTGAATTTAGCCATACATACAGTCTTCAGGCCGCAAAATGTATAAATGCTTTGGATGTTCGGGACGTATTGTCACAAGAACCGCTGAGGAAAATATTTCTTTCTCCGACATAACTTACTAACACACATTAACACTTAATGGGGTATGTAAATGTAAGGACATAAGTTAACACATGTTCATTTGGGCGCAAAAATGCTTAAAATCATTGTAAAACTTCACCGTTATAGATGTCGTAATTGCTTGAAATGTAGGCCTCACACAGTTACGTCATGCATCGCACATTCAGGCCTTTGGTTCATGGCCATAATTCTTATTCTTTGCAGCTCTGATTTTATAATACATACAGAATTGAAACTTGGCGTGTTGTGGAATTAATTATCAATGCTATTTTCTCTTGAGAAAGGCGTTGTCACCTAAATCGTGTTCTTAGCTGTAATTCTTATTCTCTATTGTACTGTTTACGTACTGAATACTTATAGAATTGAAGGTTGACGCTTTGTGGCTTTCATTAATTTGAAGTAAATATTGCCAATAATTTTACATCTTGGGTGTAATTCTAATCATTTATAGTGTTGGAATGTTGAAGTTTTCTCATAAAAAATAAAATGTCATGTATCATATCTTGTACATATTTTAGGAATACACATTGAGGTTATGTGTTGGTAATTCATATTAATTTAGTCAAGTGGTTTATCTTCATTTGTTATAGTCTTTGGACTTTTTGAATTGCTATGTGCGTGTGTGTGTCAGTCAGTTGTAGTCAACAGCTCGTAATAAATGGATGGGTCATGAAGCTGGTGTTTCAATGGTATAAGTTTTGCCCTAAACGCGGTGTAAGCGAGCAGAAATGAAGATATTTTCAACAGGTTATGGGCCCAGAGCTCCAGAGCGCCAAAACGCCGCAGTAAATTTCGGTCAATATAAGTGGAAATGGAGCAACGAGAATTAACGTCGGACGAAGCAAGTTGTGACATTATTGACGGTAAAAATGGCGACCTCGTGGACCGGTGAAGAAACACTGAATAGGAATGTGGCCAAGCTTACAGTGGAGAACTATTTTTCGTGGGCATTAAAGGTGAAACAAGAGCTGTTGTTGAAAGATGTATGGGAATCAGTAATAGGGTATGAGGATACGCCAGGTTGTCAACTGCCTCAGACAGAAACGAGACGACGAGCGCGAAACAATGTGATCGCGTTAGCGGTTATTTTCAAATATGTCGGAGAAGATTTTGAAAGTGACATTGCAGATATTGAATCAGCGAAAAGGGCATGGGAAAAACTGGACGAGTTGTGCAATGACGGAGGGCTAGTGAATGGTGCTATGACCTTGAAACAGTTAACTCATTTTGTGAAGCCGAAGGACATGAGTGTTCAAGAATACTTCGCAAAAATAAATCAACTTTGGAGGAGAACTAGTAAAGCTGGATACGAATTTACAGATCAACAAGTTGCAGGAATGATCATCGGAAATCTTACAGAGGAATATGCAGCTTGTATTCCTTCCTTGGAAGCTGATTTGGCGAAACTGACCATCTCGAAGGTGAAGGCGAGATTACTCACGGAGGAAAGCAGAAGGAAACTTCAGCAAAATGGAGGAAAGGCTTATGACACCGGAAAACGTGAGGAGGATGAAGCTCAAGCCATGGTTGTTCAACAGAAGCGAGATATCAAGAAAGAAGACGTGGGACGAGGAAAATATAGTTGCTACAATTGCGGTAAACAGGGACATGTATCTAAATATTGTCGCAGTACCCAAAAGTGCTTCAATTGTGGTAAGTCAGGACATTATTCAAAAGTATGTCCAACAATGAAGAGTGACGAACCATCACAGGAGAGTAAATCAGTGAATGCGAGTGGAAAACTGGTAAGCTCGGAAATTATACATGTAGTAGATAAGGCGATGAGCATGGTCGTTTCGGTGGGAGCTGAGAAAATTAAAGATTGGTTGTTCGATTCAGGTGCGTCCCATCATATGTGTCCAACAAAGGAGATGTTTACAGACATGTTAACAAATGTAACCGGGAATGTAGAAATAGGAGATAACAGTAAGCTGGATATTAAAGGTATAGGTAAGGTAAAAGTAAAAATGTCCACAGGATGGACAATTACATTTACAGACGTGTTGTATGTACCAAACTTAGGTGCAAATTTAATATCAGTTGGTAAGTTAACCAGCAAAGGTTTCAAAGTAGGATTTGCAGGTGAGAAAGCAGTGGTTGTAGATAAGAATGGAGATGAAACATTGTTTGTTGCAAACAGGAGGAATGATGTGTATGTAGTACAAATAGAGGGGAGAAATGATATTGTAGCTGTGAGTGACTGTGATCAAATGATAGATCAAGAATGTAATAACAATGTAGTATTTAAAAGTGTTGGGCAGGTTAGGTTGTGGCATAAGAGATACGGACATGCACATTCTGAAGCCTTGTTTAAATTGCCTATGTTAGAATTGAAAAGGAGTAATGACATTAATACTTGTTCTGTATGCATTCAGGGGAAACTAACTAACAAGGGAGTACCTAAGTCTTGTGAGCGTAAGGTAGAAAAACCACTTGATGTTGTGCACACTGATGTAATTGGAAAAATTAGTCCACCATCACTTGGGAAAGCTCAATATGTTGTAACCATGATTGATGAATACTCCAGATTTAATGTGGCTGTATGTATGAAAAATAAGGATGAAGTATTAGAGGTGTTTAATAGGTATCAGGCAAATGCAGAAAAGTTACATGGTGTAGGAATTAAGGTGGTGCAATCTGACAATGGTACAGAGTATACATGTAGCGGGTTTGAAGCACAATTGCAAAAATGTGGTATTACTCATAGGAGGTCAGTACCGTACACTCCACAACAAAATGGGTTAGCAGAGAGGCAGAATAGAACGATGTTTGATACTGTTAGATGTCTATTGATCCAGTCGGGGTTACCAAAGGAATTCTGGGGAGAAGCGGTAATGACAGCAGTGTACTTGAGAAATAGGTGCCCATCCTCAGCAATAAATTTTCAGATACCGTATGAACTGTGGTTCAATAGGAAGTTGGATCAGGAAGAAATAGGTAGATTGAAAGTATTTGGATGTCAGGCATGGGCTGTGAGGGCAGACAGCAGGAAGTTAGATCCCAGAGCAGAGCCATGCGTTATGATAGGGTACGAGACAGGTACTAAAGATGGATATAGGTTATGGAGTCTTGAAAGGGAAAGAGTAATAGTGAGGAGAAGTGTCGTATTTGAGGAACAGATATTTCCCTTTAAGGTGAAAAGTCCTGGAATTGATATCAAGGAAAAGATAAATGTACCAAAGGCAGAGGGTGGTGAAACATACTTTGACATACTGTGCACTGAAGATCCAGAGATAAAATTAGGGACTGAGTTAGACACAGAGGACGGAGAGGAAACACTGGCTGTTGAGCCAACGACTGGAGAGGAACAACTAGAGGTTGAGTCTATAGCAATACAAGAGCCAGGTAATAGTCTGAGAAGGTCAATAAGACAGAGGAAAGGTAAGACATGTGCAGATTGTAAGGCAGTGATGGAAGTTAGGCATGCAAATATAGTAGAACCTAGAACAGTTGAGGAGGCTATGTCAAGCCAAGAGTCTGGTAACTGGATGGAGGCCATGAAAGTGGAGATCAATGAGATGAGAAAGAAGGATGTTTGGGAAATTGTAAAAAGACCAGAAAATGTCAAGATAATTAGTTCTAAGTGGGTGTTTTCATTGAAATATGACAGTGAGGGTAACATTCAGAAATATAAAGCCAGGTTGGTTGCCCAAGGTTTTAAGAGACAGATGAACCTTAGTTTTGATGAAACATTTAGTCCTGTTATAAAGAGGAAAACAATGAGACTGTTAATAGGTATTGCAGTACGTAGAGGCTGGACTGTAGAACATCTAGATGTAACTAGTGCTTACTTAAATAGTGAAATCAGTTGTACTGTATACATGGAGCAACCAGAATTGTTTGTAGAAAAGGATGTCCAAAACTATGTATGTAAATTGAAGAAAAGCATCTATGGACTACCTAATTCGAGTAAAGACTGGAATGCTTGTGTTGATGCTATAATTAGAAGACTAGATTTTAAGAGCTGTATCAAAGAACCATGTGTGTATGTAAAGGAGTGTTGTATTATTGGCTTGTATGTTGATGACATTATTGCAATAGGTGACAAAGAGGTTGTTAAGTTGGTTAAAATAAGGTTGGCAGATGAGTTAGAAATTAAAGATCTAGGGAAAGCAACAAACTTATTGTCAATAAAAATAGAACAGACAAAAGAAGGGGTTATGTTGAGTCAAAGTTTATACATTGACAAATTACTTGCTGATTTTTCCATGAGTGACTGTAAACCGAGTAAGACTGTTTTACCAAGTGGGTATTCAGCAGCTGAAAATGATGAGCAGGAATTTGATTGTACCATTTATCGCAGTGCAGTAGGAAGTTTGCTATATTTGTCAAATAATACTAGACCTGACATTGCATTTGCGGTAAGTAAAGTTAGTCAGAATTGTCAAAAACCTAAGATTAAAGATTGGAAAGAAGTGAAGCATATCATGAGATATTTATGTGGTACTAGAGATTTAAAGTTGTGTTTCAAAAATTGTGAGGAGTCAGTACAAGTGTTCTGTGATGCAGATTGGGCAGGAGATACTAAGTCTAGAAGATCAGTGAGTGGTTATGTAACCACTGTGGCAGGGGGAGCAGTATCATGGTATAGTAAGAAACAGAGTTGTATTGCTAGATCTACCATGGATGCTGAATACATGGCAATGGCAGAGGTATCTCGAGAAGTAACTTGGATGAAAGATTTGCTATCAGAGCTAGGGCTGGAAAGCTTTATGGATATACCTTGTAAAGTTTTTGCTGACAATGCAGCAGCAATTAAATTGAGTAAAAATGATTTTGTGAGTGAAAGGTCAAAACATATTGACATCATGTACCATGTATGTAGAGAACTGGTAGAAAAGGGGTTAATTGAGTTTGTATATGTAGCATCAGAGAGAAATGCTGCAGACTTGCTCGCAAAGAATTTATCAAGCAACAAGCTTAAGAGTTTGTATAAGCTTATAGGTTTGCGATGAGAGGACAATTGATTGAGGTGTTGTATTTTTATTTTTTTTGAGAAAAGGGGGGAGTGTTGGAATGTTGAAGTTTTCTCATAAAAAATAAAATGTCATGTATCATATCTTGTACATATTTTAGGAATACACATTGAGGTTATGTGTTGGTAATTCATATTAATTTAGTCAAGTGGTTTATCTTCATTTGTTATAGTCTTTGGACTTTTTGAATTGCTATGTGCGTGTGTGTGTCAGTCAGTTGTAGTCAACAGCTCGTAATAAATGGATGGGTCATGAAGCTGGTGTTTCAATGGTATAAGTTTTGCCCTAAACGCGGTGTAAGCGAGCAGAAATGAAGATATTTTTCAACATATAGTTGCAATTGTTTTTAAACTGCCATCTTGTAGTCAAAAGAACAAGGATTTGAAACGTCGGAGTTCACTGCTTTGTCCACTGTCCACCTGCTTATTGAAATGAATGATCTATTATTTAATGGGCTGATGAGATTTTCAAGAAATTTCAGCCATGCATGCAGACTTCAGGCTAAAAAAAATTAAATTCATGCTTTGGATGTTATTACGCCGGTTGATTTATTCACCTCACATTCAAATGTAACTCAAGTACAGTACCTACCAAAACGCAATTAGACATCCATAATGGTTGGTAATGTAGTACGTCAATTGACTTGTGTGGCTGACATATAATTCAGGACGTACAAGAACCAGCTGATAAGCAGCTGGCACGAGGTACAAAGTTACCTAAGGGCATGACTGTGGGCTTCCTCCTCAGTGGGATGTTTAGGGGCCATTGAAGTGAAGTTAAACAGGCCCGAGTCAGCAGTATCATTCATCCTGTATAAGTGGAAGATGGATTGATATTGCGCCAATGTTGCACGTTCACGGTGAAATAAAATTTTCCTTCACAGAAATCCCAGAGCCATGAAGCGCAAAATTGTCAAAAATAGGGCACAGCCGATTGCTGCTATCCGACAGGAATTTCATGCAGCGACAGGAGTATCTGTTTTTATTGGAACATTGCATATAGAGGTCCATCAACTCCGAAGAGCAGCGGTATATGAGCTTTATATCACCATAGACAATAAAACTCGGTGACTCAGGTGATGTTTGGACCGTCTCAACTGTATACTGGACATTGGAGCACTTAAAATCTGTTCTGTGGGGTGGAGAGTCAATATTCGCATTATTTAGGTCTAATCGATGTACATGGGTGTGGCACGTACGTGGGAGGACCACATCTATCGGGGTGTACAGTGACAACCAGGGAATTCGGTGATGGTGGATGATAGTTTGGGACTGTTTCTCGTACTTCAACGTGGAACCGCTGGTGTTTGTCCGTGGCAGTATGAACACAAAGGCATTGATCCTAAAATCATGGCGTTTTTACGGAATGGACCATAGCTACTTCCAGGATATTTATTTATCGTATTAGAAGCACAAATATATACATATAAATACAAACTATAAACCAAAATACAAATATATAACAACATAATTATTATAATATAAAATATTCCAATATGATAGATCCGGACTATACCTACATAGGTGACTTCCTATCGAGCACGGTGCTTGGAAAGTAGATGCAGCGTTGGCTCCTTAATGTGAAAACTGTCTTTAGAAATGTCGAAATACAGTCAGTGGCAGGGTCTAAGAAGACCATACAACATGGCAGAAGAACAAACTTACATAGTTGATGACCAATAGTTTGCCACTTTCAGGTACTCAGGTGTTGCTTGCATGAAGTCTTTCATAGTACATGCAGTTGGACACAGTTTGCATCGGACAAGATGAGGCGTTTTATATGGAGAACCACGATCACATCACGGCGAGTCTACGCCAAAACCACACTTTCATAGATTGGATTTGCAATCTTGTAACACCTGGGAACAATCTATTGAGATATTTCCAAGTTAGCCAACCTTCTGTATGACCAGAAGGCAGTTCTTCGATTGGAATCAACCATTCTTTTGAGTGTTTGAACCTACCCCGCCATTTATAAATACAGGATTGGTGTGCATTCTCTACGAGAGCCTCCTGTTTTCTGAGGAAATTTGCCCTTGAAGTCAAACGTGGACAAACTGGCTTGTGATCATGCTGAGGGTGAGATTCAGATGTATCAATGATAATGGTAGATGCCATTTTCGGGCCTACTATGCAGTGGAATGCCGACAACAATTTTCGCCGATTGGACTTACCCACCCAGAGTCCCGATCTCAATGCAGCAGAACATCTTTGAGATGACTTGGACCGCCTGGTGAGGTCTCGGCAGGAGCAGCCAAAATCCACTGTTCGACTCTCGGAATGGTTACAAAATGAAAGGCGACGAATCCCAGTGGATGTCCAACACACACTCATTGACAGAATGTCGGAAAATTAGCTGCTGTTATAGTCACTAAGGTGGCCCTGCGAGGTTCTAACGAAGTGACAACCACCGAAACAACATTGTGGACAGATGTCCAATTACTTTTGAGTAGATAATGTACATCACATTACGAGCTTAATGTGTATATACGTTGATGGTTGTGTTATTCAAGTTTATGACAGCTTAAATCTGAGAAGCGTTTCATTAGACCAGTGATTATATCTTTAAGCTCTGTGCAAAGATTCAATTCCAGTTCTGCATAGAGAAGAAGAGCAGCCTCAATTCTCACAGCGAATTCTTCACAGTTATTTTCTAACATCACTAGCACACAGCAGAAATCGGCGAATAATAATTCTTCTGAATTGACAATTCCCTAAACGTGTGTATTTGACAAATGCAATGCAACCATTTCCTGTGATAGTTATATTTACGGACTGTTAGGGAGACTCTTACTAAGTATTACTCAGGAAACGGGGTAGACCAAAAACTACAAAATCTTGCTGAAAAGTTCTTATATTGATGAATCGTTTTGACAAAAGCTCACCATGTTCATTGGAAACTACTACAGGAAAAGATATCCATTTAACTCAAGATCGGGTTGGAAAAGGAGAACATAGCTTAGTGGAATGTACAATAGAAAAAGCGTTTCGTTTGTCTAGATAACGATACAAAACAGGCGTTATCGAGATCCCACATGCAATGTTATGTCGAAGTTAAATTTTTCTTGGATTAAATCAAAGCTTTCTGCTTACTAGAAAGGAAAAGGTTTTCACTAAGGATATAGCGTAAGATGAAATGATACAGTGAAACATTGATTCACCACGGTTAAAATTTGTTTTAAATTAGTTTCACAGCTACCCATAGACCCCAAATTAAAATTTCCGTATCCAAGACACTAATTCACTAATTTGTTCGTGTTGTTCTTACCTACGAAATTTCATCATACCTAACCATGTAAAGTTCAATGTGAGATTTGAAGGCATTTACAGAGTAAGCGCTTCTTTCGCGTCGTAGACAGGCTAAGAGCTAGTAGGTTTAATAATAATAATAGTAATAATAATAATAATAATAATAATAATAATAATCATCATCATCATCATCATCATTCACTGTTCCAGCGATCAAATGATCATCATGTTTATTCGGACAATTAAAACTGACCCTCCTATAATAGTAAATCTATCAACGAGGATAGGGCACACAGTTAACCATTGTAAATATCCATGATCTGAACTGGAATCGATCTCAAAAGCTTGGTTCGTAATGATTAGCTTCTCATTAATGAATCCTCTCAGACGAAGTCAATTAAAATAACATGGTTGTGAAAATAACGGATTTTATTTATGGAATGCCTCTAACAGATTGCGCAAAGCTAATGGACCGCATTGAAACATGGGAGTAATTTAAATAACTGGCAGAAATTCGTCAATGAGATGGAAAATACAGCGATGTTCAAATAATGAAATAATAATTTAACGTTATTGGAATGAAATCAGCATATTGATTGACCCCTAACTGTAATTATCTCACAACTAAATAATATCGCCCATAGATATCGTTCCAGACGAAACTTATGCCCTGAGACTCGTTTAAAATATATTGTAAGAAGGTCAAACACTCGATGAGAGTATAACTGCCCCTACCTTGTTCCTTATTTCTCTAGTGCGCCATATTAGTGACTTTGTCATTATGAACACAGTAACTAATAGGGGCTCACTCATGTTTCTCTATAGTCCAATGTGAGAGCCACATATTCCTCTACAATATTACTCTACACTGCCCTAACCCATTCACGGTCAGATGTGTTGTTTACAGTGCATTGTGTCTTCTGGTATGGAATAAAACAAATTATTTTATTACTTTAATTGACCCATCTCAGTCTCATCATCCACGTTGATAATATGAAAATGACTTAGGGAGAACACTAATAAAACCATCCTTAAGCAACCTATTCTTGTAATGAATGGTGCAATGGTGTGTATGTTTCGCACATAGGTTCGGTTGGTGTGGGTTTGGAGGACTAATATCTAATAGCACATCTGGCTCAGGAGGGAAGGCAAGAAAAAACTACTGCGTTCCTTATTTCTCTAGTACGCCTCTATAGTGACACCTAAGCTATCTAAGACAGCTGTGGTGCATTGCAGAAATCAAGAGAAACCAATCAGCGTTCGGGCTGAGGATTTATATACACCCATTCCTTACAGCGAAGCCGTAGTTTTTGAAACAGAATGTCAGTAATATATTCATAATATCTATTTCCAGGATGGGATTATATCATGTTTGCTTTTCTAATCATCTGTCCCGAATAAATGCAGTGAATTCTCCGTCATATCCTCGTTTACAGTGCGCTATGTCTTCTGGTATGGGCTATGGAGACATTTGTTCTTCGTAGATGATTATTGATTATTCATTATTTAAAATTGTAAACAACGCCCTTATTGATTTTTCTGTCCGGCTCCATGGCTAAATGGTTAATGTGCTGGCTTTTGGTCCAACGGGTCCCGCATTCGATTCCCGGCTGGGTTGGGGATTTTAAATATCATTGGTTAATTCCGATGGCTCGGGGGATATGTGTGTGTGTGTGTGTGTGCAGTCTTCATCCTTAGAATTCCTCACAGACTCGCAGGTTGCCTATTTGGCATCAATTCGAAGGGCCTGTATCAGGTCTGATCAGAGGCCACACACCATCATTATTATTACTATTGATTCTTCTACCTCACAAATACAGATTCATGACATATGCCATCACTCTTAGGAGTAGGTAACAATCCGAATTGTCACAAGGCTTCTTATAAATACAACTTTACTTAACAAATAAAGAAAAAGGACAATAGACCCTCCTGGAATAATTAACAATCATCAGATGCAAGTACCTACGTACATAAATACACTTCTCGTTTCACAAGATAGAATTGTATGTTTGGAAATCATTCAATATCACGAAGACATGTGACACAAAAGTTCGTTAACCTTTGACGAGGCAATACTTCACGCAATATTGGGAGTGGAGAGTTAATAATTGACACACATGATTGGCATAACATGGAGTTTTATTGACATCAAAATAAAGTACGAAAATGACCGACAGATGGCGCTTCATACAATCCACAAGCAATAATTAGCATAACAATCGAGGTTTAGCAAAGATGATGTTCTTTATAACACATGCCCAACGTGTAAGTCGACATTCATCAACAATACCTGTAGTCTAGGGACAATGTTGTGAACAGCACTGTACACCATATCTGTAGGTATGGTGAGAAATTGCCTTCAGATGTTGTCTTTTAGCATCCCTAATGAGGTCGGACAATCGGGGTAGACTTGCTTCTTCAGGTAACCTCACAACGCATAATCACACGAATTGATTCAAGGGATCGGGGAGACCAAGCATGACATCACGCGATTGCAGAGGCATCTGACACCTTCCCTCACTACAGCTAATTTTCTACCTTGCACGGGTCTCATGCGGCATCACGGACTTGTTTCTGTCCAGCGCCATCTGTTGGCCTGTTTGTGTACTCGTTGTTGGTGTCAATAAAAGCCCATGTCAAGCATGTGTGCCCATTTGTACGTGATATGTTGTTATCCAGCGCCATCTGTCGGTCATTTCGTGTACTTTATGTTTTTGTGTCAATAAAACCCCATGTTATGCTAATCATGTGTGTTAATTATTAACTCCCTACTTCCAATATTCCTTGAAGTATTGCCTCAAATATTACCAGACTTTTGGGTCATTCTGTATATCTTTAAATATTTTTATCGTGATATTATTGTTATATATTTAAACGCAACTTACATTTTCGTACTGTTATTATTGTTAAAGTTTGGACTGATAATTCTTTTAGCCTACAGGTTTATGGGCATTCGTTGCCTTTGTTTTCACACTATACAGGTCAAAGAAACCACGTTTTTCAATAGAATTGTATATTGTGTAGAATTTTCAATAGAAACATAATACTTGAAATATAATTTAAACACCAATAGCTGATGGAAACATTAAATATTACGTCTCAGTGCCTGCGTACGAGGCCTTCTCGAAGTAAACCAGTCCTTCGTTGGTGTCTTCTCTCCCCCCCCCCTTTTTTTTTTTTTTTTTTTTTTTCCTCAGCGAGTCGGAGGTTAGTAATACACCATCAATGAATAGTTCGTCATAATAAGCGATAAAAGACTGCCTTCCCAGGTGTTGATATTTAGTTTTCATTTTTTGAGACTAGTCTTTTCAACGTCCTTACAACATTTCCTTTGTCCACCTAGGTTACGGTTCATTTATGCAACCTCAGACAAGAATATTTGTTTTGAAAGCCGGATAACACGACCTATCTAGCACAATTACTATCTAACTACCGTGGCCTCAATGGCTGGTCGTGTGAGCGTCTTTTAAACACGTTGCCGTAGGTGAGTTTGCCTTGTCATTTTATTCCAAAAAGTGTCCATAGGCAGCAGTACTAATATTTGTTTCTTAAGCCGCCTCTGATACGTTCTCCAAGACTCACACCCATTTAGCAACTTTGGAAAAGCTGTTGAATTGTTCTGAAATATAGAGCTGATGAGCGGACATGTAATTAAATTCGGTGATATTGTGGTGAAAGTTAATTTGGATTGTTCCATGTGGAGCTGTATCAATTGTGGATTAACCAATTCCATCCTGGATTTTTGCCAGAGGTCGAAAAAAAAATACAAAAATGTAACCGAGCGAGCTGGCCATGCGGTTAGGGTCACGTAACTGTGAGCTTGCATTCGGGAGGTGGTTTGTTGAAATCCTACCGACGGTAGTCCTGAATATGGATATTTCCAAGGTTTTCCATATCCAGTGTCCGTGCGACATCAAAGAATTAGCCGAAAAAAGAAGAGAATGAAGTACAAGTCTCATGCTGAGTAACAGAAATATAAGACTGCTGTGACAAAAGCATACCGTTAGTAAGCCAACATGATCCCTCGTTGACGGGTCATTATTTTTTTACAATTTTGTAGTGGTAACGCTGAGATTTGGGATAAGTGAAAACAGAACAGACAGTGTTATTGTTGGTCAGTTTTATTGGCTTAGGACATTAGGACATCGGAGTTCATGGGAGTCTTTCATTCCCCAACCCCCACCCCCTACCACTCCATTCATATTCCTTCTTCTATTGTTTCTTCTTTTCCTCATTTCGATGGTTATTTTCATTATCTTCTTGATCGTCATGTGCAAATAACCAATAGTATGCCTCTTTAGTGACGCCTAGGCTATCTAATGTCGATGGTTATTTTCATTATCTTCTTGATCGTGAAGTGTTGATGACCACGTGAGGTTTTCTACTTGTAAGAATAGTCCAGACATCAAATATCACTATTGCTAAGGTTTTGCAATCATGATTGGACAATATGATGTACGCCAGTGATATCGGCGTTAATCTACTCAGCAAAATCAATTTAAATGCCTCTTACAACATAGGCCGTATAGCAGAAAAATGCAGCATATATAAGACATAAATAATTGGGAATTAAATTTTCCACAGGTTTCATAATTTACAGATTTAATATTGACAACATTTCTTATCAGACACAGTAGGGATCGCCATACTACGAAAAACGCCAAATTCCTTAATTGTACCGAAATTTGAACGGCTAAAGGACCTGGAATGGTTAGTGTGCTGGCTTTTGGTCCAACGGGTCCCGCATTCGATTCCCGGCTGGGTTGGAGATTTTAAATATCATTGGTTAATTCCGATGGCTCGGGGGATGTGTGTGTGTGTGTGTGTGTGTGTGTGTGTGTGTGTGTGTGTGTGTGTGTGTGTGTGTGTGTGCAGTCTTCATCCTTAGAATTCCTCACAGACTCGCAGGTTGCCTATTTGGCTCTATCAAACTAAAAAAGCAAATTTCAAAAATCACTTCAGGGCTAATGCAGTTTCGGAAAATCAGCTTGAAATCGCTTGTTTCGTTACTCGTCTTCGTTTTGATGCAAATCCTAGCCAAATTAGCTTATTTACATAATTATTTTTGTAATGTGTTCCCTAGTTCAATACGCTCAGGCGTGCATTGATTTTTGAAAAATGTCCACACGAAAGGGCTCTGCATTGAGTTACATTAGCGCTCACAGTGATGCTTAAGTGAAACTCTGCATTGAGTCATATTAGCGCTCACAGTGATGCTTAAGTGAAACTCTGCATTGAGTCATATTAGCGCTCACAGTGATGCTTAAGTGAAACTCTGCATTGAGTCACATTAGCGCTCACAGTGATGCTTAAGTGAAACTCTGCAATGAGTCACATTAGCGCTCACAGTGATGCTTAAGTGAAACTCTGCATTGAGTCACATTAGCGCTCACAGTGATGCTTACGCGAAACAATGCATTGAGTCACATTAGCGCTCACAGTGATGCTTACGCGAAACAATGCATTGAGTCACATTAGCGCTCACAGTGATGCTTACGTGAAACAATGCATTGAGTCACATTAGCGCTCACAGTGATGCTTACGTGAAACAATGCATTGAGTCACATTAGCGCTCACAGTGATGCTTACGCGAAACAATGCATTGAGTCACATTAGCGCTCACAGTGATGCTTACGCGAAACAATGCATTGAGTCACATTAGCGCTCACAGTGATGCTTACGCGAAACAATGCATTGAGTCACATTAGCGCTCACAGTGATGCTTACGTGAAACAATGCATTGAGTCACATTAGCGCTCACAGTGATGCTTACGTGAAACAATGCATTGAGTCACATTAGCGCTCACAGTGATGCTTACGTGAAACAATGCATTGAGTCACATTAGCGCTCACAGTGATGCTTACGCGAAACAATGCATTGAGTCACATTAGCGCTCACAGTGATGCTTACGTGAAACAATGCATTGAGTCACATTAGCGCTCACAGTGATGCTTAAGTGAAACTCTGCATTGAGTCACATTAGCGCTCACAGTGATGCTTACGTGAAACAATGCATTGATTCACATTAGCGCTTGTAGTGGTAGAAAAAGGCAAACTACTAATTTAATCGACCGGATAACGATGCTTAAGAAAAGGATTGTATTTTCTAGGAATGAATAAAGAATATCGTCGTTGTCGGGACGAAACCTCCTATGTGATAATATTTTTGGATATATACTGACGCGCAGCACGTACATTATGAAGAGCGAGAATGCCTTGACAATATGCACACAATATTGCACCTTAGGTGACATAACCTTACCGGCCAAAGTTCTAAGCTAAAATATTTCACATAGGAGCTTTTGTCCCGGCAGCGACGATATATTCTCATACTTTATTATAAACTCATGTTCGAAAAGCAGAACACGTTGAAAGACTAGAGATAGGAAGTTCATATTCACAGGACATGTCCATTAGTATGTTCTGCAGAAACGATTAGAATTTCAGACTCCTAGGTTCAGCATGTGTCCTGTTACCTAGAAGGCACTGAGTCCTCCATGGGCACTCATAACTTGTTCCATGCCTGATGGCATCGACCCGTATAAAGCGCGAAAGGTGTCCTGGGATACAGCCATCCATGCTGCATTCACCTGGTCCTACAGTCCGTCATCTTTGGTGGTTGGCATTGGGTCACAGCGCCTCACACGTCGTTTCACCATACCACCACATATTTTCGACTGGAGACAAGTCCAGTGATCGGGCGGGCCAGCGCAACAGTCTGACATCCTGTAACAACAAGAAGGCATGTGTTCTGCAGCAACATGTGGTCGCGCATTGTCCTCCTGAAATATGGTGTCTGGGGTGTCGTGCAGAAAGTGTATGGCTACGGGTCGCAGAATGTCATTCACGTAGGTCAAACTGGTGACAGTGCCCTGGACACGCACCAACTGTGATTTGTGGTTGTACCCAATAGCACCCCACAACATAAGGCCTTAACTTAGCGCTGTATGTCTCGTGCGAATGCAGTCATTGTCATGCCTCTCTCCCTGTCTGCGGCGAACCAAAATGCGGCCATTTTTTAACAGGCGAACGTAAATTCGTCCGTAAACACTATCTGCTGCCATTCCTGTCCCCAGTAACGTCGTTCATTACACTATTGCAGTCTACCATATTTAAGCACATTAGTAAAAGGTAGGCGGTGAATTGGACGACGCGCCGGAAACCCTGACCGTAATAAACGGTGACGGACTGTCACTCCTGATAGTGTACGATGTGTTACACTATTCCACTGTTCCACTGTTGCGTCAGAGCTGAGAAGGACGCAGATCTGTCCTGCAGTGCAATTCTGATGAGCTGTCGATCTTCTCGGGGGGTGATCTGGATGGTGCGACCAGACCCATCTCGTCGTGTTCTACGGCCTTCTGTGAACAATTCTGTACACTCCCGTTGCACTGCCGACACACTTCGTCCCACACGAACAGCAATTTCTCATATGGGTGCATCACGTTCTCTCATGCCAATAATGCACCCACTGTGCGAGTTGGCCGTGCGGTTAGGGGCGCGCAGCCGTGAGCTTGCATCCGGGAGATAGTGGGTTCGAATCCCACTGTCGTCAGCCCTAAAGATAGTTTTCCATGATTTCCCATTTTCACACCAGCCAAATGCTGGGGCTGTACCTTAATTAAGGCCACGGCCGCTTCCTTCCAAATCCTAGACATTTCCTATCCCATCGTCGCCATAAGGCCTATCTGTGTCGGTGCGACGTAAAGCCGGTAGCAAAAACAATTATGCGCCCTATTTTAAACTCACTCATTTGACGGTAAGGTTATCGCATACGTCTGCGAGGCATTCTGCTCGTCTGCTCAAGTCACACTGATCCATTACCTTCGGTTTATAGCGACAACGTGAGCCTCAGGCACATTTTACCAGTCGGTGGTGGTGTGCCGAGATATTGATGTGGACCTTGAACCTGAGGGACGATAGGGTTCAAATGCTAACCATTTCTTCAGAATATACTAGTGCACACATTTTGTGAATATGAACTTCTTATCTGTAGTCTTTCATGGTGTTACGGTTTTTGTGAGCTGAGTGTATTTCATCTACGTAAAAATCGTAGCTCATGTCTCTAGGATGTTTTCAACATTGAGTTGCTTGTCTGAAGGGATTTTTGATACGGCGAATATTGTATACATGTCAACCCCTTAGTTCCGTCTTGTGATATGGTGTCAGGATTGAGGTGAGAAGAAATTACATGCCATGCTTGTACGGCCCGGTGCTCTTCCTGTTGCCAACATCATTAAGGAGCTAATGAAGATGAAACGAACGATGGTAAATGAAATTGTGTAAGGAGGTGGGAGGAATCGATAGTAGCAAGGAACTGTCCCGGCATTTACCTTTAGGTGAAAATGGGAAACCAAATAAAACAATTCCCAGGACAACCAACGGTAGGATTCGAAACCATTCGTCTCCAGAATACAGAGCTTGACTCCATAGTCATAGCGCGTTACCGCGCGTTTCCCCTCCACTCGGTTTTGATACAAAAATATTAATAGATAAATTTGATATTACCTAGTTTGGTACCGTTGATATCCTACACCATTGTGTACTATTGAAATAGAATGTAGCCTAGTCAACATCCTGTTTATCGCTGAACTTAACTGCTGAGTTTCCAGAAATACTGTTGAGCCATTTACCAATAACAAACAAACAAGCAAACCGATAAATAAATAGACAGACACCGACAAAGATTAAACTGTACCTATCTCTGACTTTTGTTTGCCCAGTCGGAGATAAATACGAAGTATGAGGCAAATGTTTGAAGTGTCCAGTTAAAATAATATTCTGTATAAATATTAGCAGCCCAGTAACTTTGCTTCCTTTACTTGAGGAAATTAATACCGGGGTCAACTTCCGCACGAACAATTTAACGTAGCAGGAAAAATCATTGTTCTGGCATAGCTGAGATCATATGACATTTAGGCCAACAAAGCTAAAAAAGTGAGGGTAATAGGCTTTTGTTACTGACTCAGTTGCAGTGCTAAACACAAAGCACGGTTACGAATAATGACAAGTACAGTATATAAGCTCTACATTATAATATTGCTTATCTGAAAGAATTCTTACCTGAAGTTGCACAATGGTTATAATATTATTTTTCCGTTTTTTTTACAAGTTGCTTTACTGCGCACCGACACAGATAGGTCTTATGGCGGCGATGGAAAAGTTAAGAGCTATAAGTGGGAAGGAAGCAGCCGTGGCCTTAATTAAGGTACAGCCCCAGCATTTGCCTGGTGTGAAAATAGGAAAAACCGGGCGAGTTGGCCGTGCGCGTAGAGGCGCGCGGCTGTGAGCTTGCATCCGGGAGATAGTAGGTTCGAATCCCACTATCGGCAGCCCTGAAAATGGTTTTCCGTGGTTTCCCATTTTCACCCCAGGCAAATGCTGGGGCTGTACCTTAATTAAGGCCACGGCCGCTTCCTTCCAACTCCTAGGCCTTTTCTATCCCATCGTCGCCATAAGACCTATCTGTGTCGGCGCGGCGTAAAGCCCCTAGCAAAAAAAATAGGAAACTACGGAAAACCATCTTCAGGGCTGCCGACAGTGGGGTTCAAACCCGCTATCTCCTGAATACCGGATACTGGGTGTATTTGCATGTGATAATTTTATACATCCGGGTGTATTCTGGGCAACGGACTAGGACTCTTTCTAGATGGATGATTCTCTCACACTAGAAGTAACAGAGTTATTTAATATGACACCCAACAAACGGTTAACAGTGAAGGCATAACATCTTGTAAAGAACAACTTTTGTATGAACTTTGTCGCGACCAGCAGTGTGATGTTCTATGTGTTCAGGAAACACACAGAAATATGAAGCAGAAACGCCCATTTGTTCCTGGCATGAAACTGATTGCTGAAAGACCATACGCTCTGTATGGAAGTGTCATTTTTGTGAAGCCGAATTTAGAAGTCAGAAGTGCTTGCCAGTCAGATTAAAATAATATTGAAATTATCACCGTTGAGCTAAGTAACTGTGTAATCACCTCAGTTTATAAACCACCTGCAGCAGAATTTTCGTTCATTTCACCCCACAATTTTGATAAAAGTAAAGCCTCCATTGTTATAGGTGATTTCAACAGACACAGTCATGTATGGGGTTACGCACATGAGGACAAGAATGGTGAGACAGTTCTTTCGTGGGCTGATAATTTTCAAATCGCCTTCATCCATGATAGCAAACTCTCTCCTTCTTTTAACAGTGAAAAATGGGGATGAAGCTATAACCCAGACCTCCTTTTTGTTAGTGAAAGCATTATGCATACATGCACCAAAGCAGTATGTCTACCAATTCCAAACACACAACATAGGCCCATCATGTGCCAAAGTTTGCCACCAATAAGACCTCAAGAAGTCCGTTTTAGGTGAAAATACAACTTTATGAAGGCTGACTGGGCAAGATTTTCCAGCATAATGGATGAGAAAATTCTGAGCATCGCTCCTGTTCCTAAAGAGTACAACAAGTTTGTTGACATCGTCCAATTTTCTTCAAGGGCATCAATTCCAAAAGGTTGCAGAACCAATTTTATCAAAGGCATTAAACCTGAAACGGTCACTTTGCTAGAAGAATATTACAACAAATATGATCCTTTTAGCGAAGAAACATCAATCCTTGCGTAAAGTGTTCTTTCCTCAGTATCACTGGCTAAAAGGGATGAGTGGATAAAATTAATGACAGATTGTGACATTAGCAAGAGCAGTCAGAAGGCCTGGAGACTATTACGTCGTCTCAATAATGACAATGCCCAAGCCAGTACATATGCTAATATAAATGCAGATTAAATTGCTCATCAGTTGCTGGTAAATGGAAAATCAACCCGATCTAGAAAGCTAGATATGAAACCATTAACATGGAAGAAAAACCGAGAGAGTAACATCGTATCTCCACCATTTACTGAAAATGAATTGGAATCAGCGGTGAGGAAGTGCAAATTGGGAAAAGCAGCTGGACTGACGACATTCGAGTAGAGCAGATCAAGAATTTTGGTCCTGTTAAGAATCGATAGCTACTGGAATTAATGAATACTCGTATCTGTGTCCAAGAATGCAAGCTTCCCAAAATCTGGCGGAAGGCTAGAGCCATTCTATCCCTAAACCAGGCAATGATCGGCTGGATCCCAAAAGATATAGGCCCACTTCCTTGCTCTGTCACCTGCACGAGGTCCTGGAGAGGCTCATTCTTCAGAGACTGATAGGAAAGGTGGAGTCATCTCTTACACCACAGCAAGTTGGATTCCGAGAAGGAAAAATTTGCACATCACAGGTATTAAACTTGACACAGCATATTGAGGATGGCTTCGAGAATCGGCTCATTACAGGTGCTGTTTTTATTGATCTTTCTGCAGCTTATGACACAGTCAACCATCGGATTCTACTAACAAAATTGTATGACATCACCAATGACTTCCATCTAATGTGCAATATTAAAAATATTCTCCAAAACCGAAGATTCCTTATGGAATTTCAGGGAAAAAGAAGCAGATGGAGAACACAGAAGAATTGGTTACTGCAAGGCAGTGTGCTCGCACCACTGTTATTCAACATCTATACTAACCATCAGCCTCTACCTGAAGGTACCCAGAGTTTTGTCTATGCTGATGATTGTGCAGTCACTGCTCAGACCGACTGTTTTGAAAAGGTAGAACGGACCTTATCCAAAGCTCTGGAAGGATTTACCGACTACTACAGTGAAAACGACTTGAAGCCAAATGCTGCCAAAACTCAGAGCTGTATATTTCATCTCAATAACAAAAAGCAGCTAAAACCTTACAAATCACCTGAGAAGGAATCCCTCTTCAACACTGTTCGACTCCAAAATATCTGGGAGTGACTCTGGACCGTACGCTTAAGTATAAGAAACATTGCCTAAACGTGAAACAAAGAGTGTCTGCCAGAAACAACATAGTGTGGAAACTTCGAGGCACCAGCTGGGTAGCTCATCATTGCACTGTGAGAACAAGCGCGTTAGCACTGTGCTACTCCACTGTTGAATATGCATGCTCTGTGTGGCATAAGTCCAGCTATGCCAAAAACATAGATGTGGCACTAAATGACCCCTGCCGTATTATCACAGGGTGTTTAAGACCTACTCCCATAGATACCCTCCACTGTCTCCCTGGTATAGCACCACCCGAAATCCGACGTGAGATTGCTGCTAGGTATGAGAAAAGTAGGGCTATGACTATGGACTATTATGGAAGCCCACCCTTTGTATGCCTGTCAACCAGCACATCCTAGGCTGAAATCAAGAAAGAGCTTCTTGACAACCACTGAAGCTCTTAAAGGAACACCACAACAAGCAAGAATCTCAATGTGGCGGGGAAATTTTCAACATTTGAGAGAATGGATGGCTCCAAAGGATGAACTTCCTCCTGGACATTCTGAAAAGTGGACAACATGAAAGGCTCTCAATCGATTACGCTCCAGTACCACGAGATGCAAGACCAACCTACAGAAATGGGGCCTTCCTATGGAGACAGTTTACTGCAAGTGTGGTACTAAACAGACTAACGAACATCTTCTGCTGTGTCCTTCGTCTCCAGCCACTTGTACCATTAAAGACCTAATGAGGGAAACTTCAAATGTGCTTGTCGTGGCCAATTTTTGGTCAACCAATGTTTAAAATTTCCTCTGTTTAATTTTTGTCCCGTTTACTTTGTACTTCTGACACGATAAATAAATAAATAAAAAGCGACTGCAGCTATCGAGCTCGCTATTTTTCCGTTATAACCCAAATATATATATATATATATATATATATATATATATATATATATATTACACCCATTATATATGGCTTATTAAAGAGATAATACTATCCATTTCTCTATGGATTTCGACTGATTCCATAGTTACTTTCTCGTTGCCTGAATTCCAACCAATTGGAATATTTATGTTATTCATTTGTCTCGCGTATAAATACGATTTTCCCGAGAAAAGCGCTATTTATTCAGTGATACGAATAAGCAATTAAATTAGAAATAAGAAAATTCCAAGGAAAAGTTATGAAAATCTTAGATTTAAAATTTTTCATTTCCGCGAAGTGTAATTTGGTGAAAAACGAACAAATCCTCTACTCAAGGCGTCAATTGAGATTTGCATAAAAGATCACTTACTCATGAAATTAATATAGTCTTTCTTTCAAATCGGGGACTGTGTCAGGTCGAATACACGTCGCTGTAAGCCTCGATGATAGAATTATTCTGGTCAAGGATAATATCATGTATTGGACTTAGAAGCTTTTAGATACCTCCATAGCGGCACTTATTTGAAATCACGTACTGTTACTATTAATACTACTACTACTAGCACATAAATTTTCATTCCGTCCTTTATATTTTGATATTTTGCCCTCGTGGTGTTCAGGGGATTTAGGGAAACAGCATTTTCAAGGTAGTGGAGTCGAATAGAAAGTAGGTGGGAAATGATTGTGGGGAAAGTGTAGAGGTTATTTGATTTCTCTATTATTGTTCCTCGTCTGAGTCGATAGGATAGTCATATGGTGTGGCAATCGAATTTCAGTGTTTCCAGATAATGGATGTAATAGGTTTTATATGTGTTAATAGCTTGTGAGGCTTTTAGTTTCCAGGTTTGACTTACTAACCAATGGAGGATGTGAAACCTGCGTAACCGGTATATGTTTTTATGAATTTTCTCAAAATGTGCATTATGTTTTAAATTATTTTTTTTGCTAGTTGCTTAACGTCGCACCGACACAGATAGGTCTTATGGCGACGATGGGATAGGGAAGGGCTAGGAGTGGGAAGGAAGCGGCCGTGGCCTTAATTAAGGTACAGCCCCAGCATTTTCCTGGTGTGAAAATGGGAAACCACGGAAAACCATTTTCAGGGCTGCCGACAGTGGGGTTCGAACTTACTATCTCCCGAATACTGGATACTGGCCGCACTTAAGCGACTGCAGCTATCGAGCTCGGTTTAAATTATTTTGAAACACATATCCCAGTTAGATAAGCGTGCAGGTTTCAGGAAGGGGTTGATTACTCAGGCTTAAATGGTTTTGATTGGTATAGTTTTATCTGCGTTTTCTATTTCGAAAAATTACAAATT
Source organism: Anabrus simplex (assembly GCF_040414725.1). NCBI lineage: Eukaryota > Metazoa > Arthropoda > Insecta > Orthoptera > Tettigoniidae > Anabrus > Anabrus simplex. The sequence continues at coordinate 572,925,227 of NC_090265.1, forward strand.
GCGTCTTAATCACTTTAATTTTGATTTGTAGAAGATTTAGCCATTGCTCGATTTGGCGGATATAGGGTTGGAGGCATGATTGTAGGCAGTGATTGTTGGTTCCTAGGGCGAGTAATGGTCGATTATCAGCAAAATCAGCTTTTGGGAATGACGTTACAGCAAAGAATGTATAGGAGTGGGGACTAAAGACTACCCTGAGGACATTAGCTTGAATTGGGAATGAATACTATAATGTGTTATGTATTGTATCCTGAGCTGATTGGAAGTTGAGGAAGTTGGTAGAAAGCAGCTAATTGTAATAGGGACTGGGAGGTGGTATAATTTGAATATCAGTCACTTGACCCGTAGGTATTCAAATGCTTTTCAAAATCGAAGGTTAAGAGCTGCTCGATATTGTTGTTGGATGTATGTTGATAGGGATGCGGAGATGTGGAAAACGTAATCTTTGATGGAATATTACAGACGGAAACCTGATTGAGATAGTGGAATTAGTTGGAGAGAGGTCAAGTAAGACATTTGATGGCAGGCTAGGATAGGTCGTAATAATTTATAAAGTGCTGGGAGAAAATTTATTGGACGATGGAAGATTAATTGGTAGGGTTATTTTTGGACTCAGTAAAAGAAAATTATGGCATGTTCCAATTGGGGAAGAAAAGACCGGTTTGAAAAAGTTATAGTGCGATTTCTTAGCCCAACCACAACATTTAATTTGGGTTATATAGCCGCAGGATGGCCCGAAATCAAGGTGCTGAGTCCACCTTCCTTTTATTTTTGATAGTTGCTTTACGTTGCAAGGACACAGATAGGTCTTACGGTGACGATGGGGCAGGAAATGGCTAGGACTGGGAAGGAAGCAGCCGTGGCTGGTGTGGAAAATGGAAAAACTGAAAACCATCTCCAGGGATGCCGACAGAGGGGTTCCAACCTACTATCTCCAGAATACTGGATACTAGCCGCACTTAAGTGACTACAGCTATCGATCACGGTAGTCTAACTTCTTAACATGACTATGTCCATAACTAAAATACTTCAAAAATTCCAAATGACGAGTTGAAGATAATTTTGACACTTTCATTTACTAAGAAATGTCATTGTGGTGTCGCATCTCGGCGTACAAGTTAATGTGTCATTATATTCTGCCCACAAAGCAACGAAACTGTTAAAAGTCACACAGTACAAACCCACCCCTGTCCAACATTTAAGAGGACCTGACAGTTTCGCTAGGTTTCGGTACTGTGACTGGTTTCTTCAGTCAGTTCACGAGGGGTATGTTGACCCAGAACTTTTATTTTATAGTAATGAGACATAGCTGCACTTAAGTGGCTATGGACATAGTAAAAAAAATCGCTACTGGTGTGCAGAAAATCCCCACCAGCTGCATGTCCGTCCACTTCATGATGTAAAGATAGGAGTGTGGTGCGCAATAAGTGCTCGCAAAATTATAGGGCCTATATTTTTCCGTGAAACAATAAATGCTCATCGATATATAGACCTCATTCCCAGATCATTATTTCAAGATCTGACGGAAGATGAAAGGAGTAATAGTTACTCCATGCAGGACAATGCGACGGCGCACACTGCTAATCGGTCTGTGGAGGTAATACGGGACGTTTTCGAAGATCGTGTGGTTAATTATCCCACTAGATCCCCTTATTTAAATCCCTGTATTATTACCTGTGGGGGATGCTGAAGGGAAAAGTGTATGTGAACAACCCTCACACAAGAGAACTACAAGAGAACATTACACAAGTTATTTCGAACATCACACGGGCTGAGATTCGCCGAGTGTCTGCAAACCTGTTTACGAGGTGTCAGGTGTGTTCGACAGCTGAGGAACAACATTTTGAACATCAAATGTAATACCAGGTAGGTTTTAGACTAATATTTTCACTAGAAATGGCTTTCTATACGTGTGAATTGCCGCGGTATAGTGGGCAGGAAAAGCGCGCGTTGTACCGACTGGCAACGGAGTGTCATTGCGCCAGCCGTGCCGTGCTCTTTTCTGAGTGGTGCTACTGAGCGAGCTAAAAAACGTTGTTGACTGGTGCCCCGGTGAGAGTGTATGGAATGCAATACCATCTGTTTATTCTATCTATAGATTGATTTGATGCAGCCCTTCATGGCAATCAACCTTAGCTAGCCGCTTCAACTATTTATAAATTTACGCTCATTTCCAGGCAGGAAATTTCCTAATGGAAGATGGGGAGTACCTACTGCAGGGTAAAAACACACTTGCAGAACACCCGGGCTATGTGAGGCTGCGCATTATCGTGCTGGAAGGGGGATTCTCGAGCTGCGCTGGAAGAAAAGCACATATGGTTTCCGATTTTTCGAAAGAATCCCTGCTCGGTCACAGTTCCTTCAGTGGGGAGTGGAAATTACAGGAAAATGCACCCTCACACCACATCTTTTTGGGCTACATATAACGCGGAGGTAGGGGATACGGTCAAGCATAGGTAAACAGTCTTCGAACGTTCTCCCGACGAAGATGGTTTCATACCTGGTGCAATTGGCCCTCAAAATCTGCTGTAGTTGACATTGGCGGAGTTGCTGTTGAATATGATCCCAAACTTGTCTATGGTTGAACGATCTGGAGAACTTGCTGGCCAAGAAAATATGTTGATATCACGAAGGCAGGCCAGAGATATCCGGCCTGTGTGAGGCCCGGCGTTGTCCTGCTGGAAGATGGGATTGTAGAGCTGCACAAGACGGAAACACGTATGGTCTCAGTATTTTTTGAACGTATCGCTGGACTGTCAGAATTCCTTCAGTGGAAATTGGAAATCGTAGAAAATTGTACCCCTATACCACCTCTTTTTGGGGTGGTGTGCCACACTGTAATGGTGCGTGGATCTCTGCGCTGGCTTGTATTCGGCGGCCACTTGCATCCAGACAGAACCATGATACGTCGCTGAACATCATTGATCGCCAATCCCCAAGCTGGCATGCTACCCGTTTCTGGCAGAAGTTCAAATATGCTTCAAGATACTCAGGTCGTAATGGTAGACGTCGTCAGGGACAACACGACGACACATCCTGCTCCACTAGCATTCTGGTTATGGTTTTCGTGGATACAGACGTATCCCCAGCTGCCGTGACATGGTGGATGGTGCGTAGCGACGCTCGTGGATTGCCTGCAACCTGTCGCGTGATGAAATGATCCTCACTCTTGCTGGTCCGCGAGGTCAGTCCGACCCTTCTTGACGTTTGTGCATACCGTGACGTTCCACTGCGTTCAGCATCGATGCACAGTGTAGTCAGAATAGTTCGAATTGCGAGCAATGCGCTGAAATATCTAATCTGCCTCTCTTAGTCCGAAGATGCGGTCTCTCTCAAACTCATCTGGCTTTTCGAATGAACCGTCGGGGCATGATGTGTGTTCACTCAGCTTAGCTCAGTGGCTTACACTGATAACGCTGCTATTCAGGCCTTATTCGACGTCTTGCACCTATTAATCTCGGTGGGACATTTAAACCTCTAACGGCTCTTCTAAAAATGGGACACTTTTCAGTCTGTGACACTACCGTTCGGCAACCTTCAGCGCGATAGTTCATGGAGCTGAAACATCTTTCAAATGGCTTTATATTAATTTATAAGAAATATTATATTCTTGGATTGCCATTCTTAGACGTTACAAGTCCTGATTGTGTCAAGATATGTCCTACCAATTTTTCTCTTTTCCTTTTCAAATTTCGTGAAATCTGTTTAAAATGAAAATCAGTGTCGGTTGTTGTCTCTGTTGCACTTCCATATAATCCTATATTCCAGACAAATGTCCTTAGGAACATCAGTCTAATACGAAAATTTGTGTATGAGGGAGCAAACTTCTTTTGTTACTTAATGGCTCTTTTGCATAGGCTAGTGTTCGCTTTATGCCTCTCTAACTTTTTCTGCTAGTGAAATAACAATATTTTTTTAATCTGGACTGATGAAATTTAATTAAGTACTGATACTGCATTGAAGCTGTTGAGTCATGGTGGCAGAAAAATTCAACACTTATACTAGTTAACAGCAGTTGCATTAATTATTAAACATAGGAAAATTAACACTTACAATCGACATATATGATCTATCATTTAGATATGTCTCATTGATCAGTTATAAGCACGCCCTGTGCACGTTTTATAGATAATAACATAAGGCGACACTCCCAAGGTAAAAATATACTTTTACCTCAAGCAAGGATTTTCACGAAACGTTGTGGGAATGTCACCTATATATAAGTAGAGATACAAATCAAGAATATTTCCATCATATACAAGTAATAGATTTTCCAAAATATTTTTTGGAAATTTTTCATGAAATATAATTAACATGTTAATGTAAATTCGTAATTAAGTGGATAATACTTCTTTCAAAAGCACTACGTATAGATTTGTCTGTACATAATTTATATAAGGAGATATATCGTACAAAATTTTGTGTGATTTTACGTTCTAAAATTTTGGACTTAAAAATCTCTACTCCTTGAAAAAATTCTGCAATCGGAAATTCCATGCGCAGGTTTCTTAATATAGCTGTGGTACATTCATGGGCGCCCGCAGGATCTTTTCCTGCACCTATTAATCTCGGTGGGACATTTAAACCTCTAACGGCTCTTCTAAAAATGGGACACTTTTCAGTCTGTGACACTACCGTTCGGCAACCTTCAGCGCGATAGTTCATGGAGCTGAAACATCTTTCAAATGGCTTTATATTAATTTATAAGAAATATAAAAAACAGTCTTTATTTATTTACTTTCGCTCTTTCTTTTATGAAGTGTGTGTATCCGGAGCGGTAAAGACGTGTTCGGTTCAACTGGAAAGATGTGAGTTCTATTCCCTGCCAGGAAGTCGAAAAATTTAGAAACATGATTTTCACTTCTAGGATTATACATAGCCCTGATTTTCACTCAGTCCACTCTAAGAAGTGAGTACTAGGCCAATGTATGGAGGCAAGCTCCATATGTTGAACAGTGGTAGAATGTCGGCCACCGGATCACAAGATAGCGGGTTTGAACCCGGCTGAGGTAATCGAACTTTTGACGGGCGTAATGAAGTCCACTCAACACTCTATATCGTACGATGGCATGTAAAAGATCTCCGGTAACACTTTTGGTGTTAAAGAAACAAAATTCATTAAAGAAACTCAGCCACAAATGCTCAAGAGATATTTGGTTTACTCTGTCGGTTAGCAGGCCTAGAATAAACCAGAACGTCAAAATTGAAGAGCAAGCAGCCAGACGGCGTCATTAAAATGCTTGCACACTGTATTTTAGGCCATACGACCATTATTATTATTATTATTATTATTATTATTATTATTATTATTATTATTATTATTATTATTATTGGGGCAAATATAGCTGGACACAGAGTTAATCATTATGTTCCACTTAATACCGAGGTTACAATTAGTGGAAGCATCTTCCTCTGCTTGGATGGTTCTTTATATTTTTTCGGCCTTTTTTGAACATTTTCAGAAAAGTGTCCCCAAGGCCCGTGTGGGGACTGATATTTCACCTACTAGTACTCTTCAGGTACAATTCTTCTTGCCGGGCTGAGCAGCTTAGGCGGTGGAGCCCTGTCCTTCTGACCCTAATTTCGCAGCTTGGATCCTGGCTCAGTTCGGTGGTACCTTCAGGTGCTTAAGTACGTCAGCCTCATGTCGCTAATTTTACTGGCACGTTAAAGAACTTCTGCGGGACAAAATTCCTGCACTTTGGCGTCTCCAGAAACCGTAAAAATGTAGTTAGTTGGACGTAAAATTAATAATAGGCCTATTATTCTTTATTATTACAATTCGTCTCTTCCAGTACTGTTCTCCCCTATCTCGATGGAACATGGAATTATTCTATTTCAAACGAAGAGAGTGCCTAGTACAGTTATTTATATTCTCATCTACCGTGGTCGAGGTTGCAGGTTGGAACGGCGCAGTAAATTGGCTTTAAGATAAGAACTCCTTGTAGGTCATGAAGGTTCATGGAAAAGTGGAGGGTAGAAACTACCGCTCTTTGCTAAGAGGGATACAATAGTTAATTAAATACTTGGTCATAGTCTCCTTCTGGAATTTAGCACTTTTAGGCGGAGTGAACCCCAAAGCCCCAGCATTTGCCTAGTGTGAATATGGGAAACCACGGAAAACCATCTTCAGGGCTGCCGACAGTAGGGTTCGAACCCACTATCTCCCGTATGCAAGCTCACAGCTGCGCGCCCCTAGCCGCATGGCCAACTCGCTCGGTGAAGAGGTATTAGTCTCATAATAATAATAATAATAATAATAATAATAATAATAATAATAATAATAATTTGGACATAAGAACGAAGGAGAGAGGATGAAGAGATTTCGGGAGGAAAAGAAGGCCAACACATCAGCTAAGCAAGTTCAACCGTGCTCCTGAATAGGGCATAACGATGTAAAATAATAATAATAATAATAATAATAATAATAATAATAATAATAATAATAATAATAATAATAATAATAATAATCATAATCATAATAAATTTGACGTCTTAATAGTCCATATGCACAACGGAATATTGTTATTAATTTACCAACATGAAGCTGACGAAGTGTATTCGAGTAGTCCTACCTTCAAAAACTGCACCACTGAATCTAATGTGCAATCATTAGCTCAGAAGTCCAACGCTCTACCGTCTGAGCTACTCAGTGTGCTATAATATTACCAACTTTGTGAGACTAACCGAGGAGCTATCTGATACGGGAGGCAGCGACTCCGGTCGTAGAAGGCAAGCAGTACGATTCAGGATAACGTGACGCTGATCACGTTACGCTTCAGTATCTGGCTGGCAGCAATCTTTTAGCATATCAAGGGCCTTACTATCCCATATGCGCAATGACAATTTTATGATTATTGTTATTTCCAGTTGTTGTATGAACATTTTCCAGGCCAGGGATTGCTTTCCTTTTGACGGATGTCTAGCTCACTAATATATGTTGACAGAGTAGCTCGATATGAATCGCTTTTAAGGATCAGTTTCAACACCCCACACGTATTAATATACAGTAACCATACAATTTAAATATAATGCACTCCTTTCAACGACAATATGATATGATGTGATGTGATGTGATGTGATGTGATGTGATGTGATGTGATGTGATGTGATGTGATGTGATGTGATGAGATGAGATGAGATGAGATGAAATGAGATGAGATGTGATGTGATGTGATGTGATGTGATGTGATGTGATGTGATGTGATGTGATGTGATGTGATGTGATGTGATGTGATGTGATGTGATGTGATGTGATGTGATTATGTGTGGCTATTCCTATATTCCTGGCCTGGTGTACCCCTTGCAAGGCAGAACCTCCAGCGAGGGTGTGTGGCATGTGCCGTGTATGAGAAGTGCGTGTTATTGTAATGGAGGATACTGTTGTGTTGTGTGATGCATTGGGGACAGTACAAACACCCAATCCCAGAGCTAGGGAAATAACCATTAAAGGTTAAAACTCCTTAACCGGCCCGAAATCGAACCCGGGGGCTTCTGAACCCAAGGCGACTACTCTGACCATTCAGCCAAGGAGCCGAGTAAACTCGTGTCCTCGTCCCGAGGTGGTGCAGCTCTTTTCAGGCACACCCCTACTGGAGGTGAGCTGCATGTACAATTTTAACTACATACAGTACAAGCCCTTGTGTAATTCTTAAAATTCTGGTAGTACTGTGAATCTAAACTCGATCCCCCTAGGACGGCTACTAATAGTGCTAACGTTACGTTACAGAGGCGGATATGATATGATATGATATGATATGATATGATATGATATGATATGATATGATATGATATGATATGATATGATATGATATGATATGATATGATATGATATGATATGATATGATATGATATGATATGATATGATATGATATGATATGATATGATATGATATGATATGATATGATATGATATGAAGGTCGTAGACTGGGAAGGTTGTGATTGTGGCTGTGGTATTACTTAAGGTACAACCACGACATTTTGTTATTTCACGAATCGAAAACCATGGAAAACGAACTTCGGGGCTGCCCACGGAGGAGTTCGAACTCACAATCTACCGCATGGCGCACCTATTCGTTAGATATGTAAGGCAAACAAGTTATGAGGAACATAATGAGGCACTCCGCTTGTTGTTATTATTATTATTATTATTATTATTATTATTATTATTATTATTATTATTATTATTATTATTATTTAATCCGTTTACCCTCCAGGGTTGTTTTTCCTCGCCACGAGGGCGGTGTCCTGGAGCATGAGATAATTGGTCGGGATATAACTGGAGAGGAGGACCAGTACCTCGCCCTGGCGGCCTCACCTGTTATGCTGAAGAGGGGTCTTGTGGGGGATGGGAAGATTGTAAGGGATCGGTAAGGAAAAGGGGAGGAAAGCGGCCGTGGCCTTAAGTTAGGTACCATCCCGACATTTGCCTGGAGGAAAAGTGGGAAACCTCGCAAAACCACTTCGAGGTTGGCTGAGGTAGGAATCGAATCCCCCTCTACTCAGTTTGAGTGGACCCCGTTCCAGTCGTCCTACCACTTTTCCAATTTCATGGCAGAGCAGGGAATCGAACCCGGGCTTCAGGGTGTTTAAGCTATTCACTCTAACCACTAGACCAAAGACGCATAAAATTAAATACTAATTTATTACCAGTTTCAAATTATAATTATTTTCGTCCATTTATTTGCCATATGAAAACACATCGACAGTTATTATATTACTTCCGTCCATTCCGCCTTCTTATAGCACTTCTAAGTAAATTACACCAATCAGACAATCTTACTACTAAATTTAATATTACATGAAATGAAGCTGTTAAAGCTTATCGCTTGCAATCTTACTACAACACATGCATAAAAAAACAAAAACAAAAAACACAGATACATTTCAATACAGCATATCTAAATTCACAGTTATCTAATTTAGTAGCTGTGAAATTATCTGTTAATTGTCAATGACTGTTCAAGAAATATCTTGCACGACCTATTCAGAATAAAACCCTTTGTCCCAGAATGTCGGCGCCGTTTCTTTCCATAATCGATCTCCATACGCCAAGAAAGAGAAATAAAGAAAACATTGCTAAAATATAGTGTGAGTTTGAAAATCAGTCAGTAAGGTTACAGTTTTCTCTGAATACGATTATGTTGCCACAAAATTTATTGTGTAAACATGCAGAAGTTATATGAATAATTTGGAATTATTTACATTAATAATATTATTATCATTATTATTATCATCTCATATTCCGGGTGACCATAAAAATCGAGAAGAAAATAGTCAAACATAGTTTGGAACTATGCGAATAATCGCATGAGACGATATTTATGAATTACCATATAAACATTTATGCTACATATTGAATGAATCCTTCAAAATCTTACAGTAACTTTTCTGTCCCATTCTGTGATAAGATCCTTTGGCACTCATAACACACGTACAAGCTCCGAAGAAGAGATCCTTTGCCACACAAGCCATTGCAAGCAAGTTCTAAGGTATCTCTCACTTACGTGACGTAGGCTTGGTCAGCAAATAGCCTTCCTATCTTCATTGACGTGAGCTACTCGTTTAATGTCTTGCTCTACTAGTATTAGCACAATTCGTTCTTGAAGGAGTTCTCCCTCTTCTCTGCTATAAATGCAAATTACTGTATATCGGCTCAACAATTGCTGCCGTCTTCTGGGACACCACACAGCTCCACATGAACTTCCCAGCGCTAGGCTGATTAGCTCAGCTCAAGTTATCGGGTTCGATTCCTGCTCATATGGTCGATATTTGAAAGTGCTCACATACGTCAGTCCTGTATCGTCGGATTTACCGGTACGTAGAAGAATCCATATGGAAAAGAATATTCCGGCACCTAGGCGTCTCTAAAAACCGTACAAGTAGTTAGTAGAACGTAGAATTATTATTATTATTATTATTATTATTATTATTATTATTATTATTATTATTATTATTATTATTATTATTATTATTATTATTGCCCGCTTCTGTGGTGTAGTGGTTAGTGTGATTAGATGCCTCCCCCGGAGGTTCGAGTTCGATTCCCTGCTTTGCCACGAAATTTGAAAAGTGGTACCAGGGCTGGAACGGGGTCCACTCAGCCTTGGTAGGTCAACTGAGTAGAGGAGGGCGGGTTCGAGTCCCTCCTCGCCCATGCTCGAAGTTGTTTCTTTTCCGCTTCTTTCCCTCTTCCTTGTCTATCTTTCCAATCTTCCCATCCCCCAACAAGGCCCCTATTCAGCATAGCAGGTGAGGCCGCCTGAGCGAGGTACTGATTCTCCTCCCCCATTTCTATTCCCCCGACCTAAAGTCTCACTCTACAGGACACTGCCCTTGAGGCGGTAGGGGTGGGATCCCTCGCTGAGTCCAAGGGAATAATCAACCCTGGAAGGTAAACAGATTAAGTATGAAACATTATTATTATTGTACCGGGAGGTACACCTCTACGCCGCACATTTAAATCTTGCGCCTAAGAAAACTCCCCTACAGGAGAAAAACTGAGCTTGAAACTAGACCTATTTAAACCTTTTCTCAGAAGATGTCATTACCGTAATTTTGGTTATTGTGAAGTTTCCAATAATGTGTGAATTTCGACTTGTTTTGTTTTCCGTTCATCAAGAAGTTTGGACATTCTCTCATAGATGTCACTGCTAGAAAACTATGATCATGCACCCTGGTGCGAAGTGAAAGAATTTTTTTGAAGAAGTTTTGTATTCATAAGATTTTTTACTAATTGATGTTCATTTATTTTTGTGTTGGCAATATTTATCTTTTCTTTCCGCCAGTTTTGAATCCAGCCAATCCCTAATTTCTGTAATTCATTTTCAACCTATCACAGGCTTCTTCTTCGATTTGGTGTGTAACTTTAAGGTAGCCAATAAAATCGAGCGGGTGTGGCTAATTTATTCATGAACGGTCTCGAACCTTTTCCGAGGGTTTATAAACTGCAGATTTTTTCCTCTCTTGGCCATTTGATCAACACTAAGTGTGTGTGTGTCAAGCAGGAGGCGGGAGGCACCTCGTTCATCTCGTTCACCTCGTTCATCAGGCAGCAGTCATTTAGCAAGGTAATGGCCGTTTAACAACTTATTTCTTGCTAGCTCCGCAGTTTAACCCGAGGGATAGGTCCGAAGCTTTAATATGTAACCAACTTCTCTAAAATGTAAGTTCTGCCGGCCAATGTGAAAATTTCATAAAATCTGTAATTGTAATTCGGGGATAGAGAGTGATTTACCCTCTCGAGCTCCCCTTCATATTGGTTTGAGGTGACTACGTTTTGTAACTGGTTTTCTTCCTTTCCGTGATGTCTTAAATTATTCTTATACGAGTCTCCTCCGTAGATTGGGAATAGCCCCTGTTTCATCGGCCTAGTGCCTTTTAGGTTTTAAGAATGCATATCTAGGAGTGCAAGTACACGCCTCCATTCAATTTGAGTTTAGGGCCATTTACTTAACCTGCTATTTCTTTTACACGAAGGCCCGGTAGGGTGGGTACGTGATACCCCTGTTTCAAATTTTGTAAGTTGGGCCACGGAAGGCCAAAGGGGTGTAAGATATTTTTGGTGTCGCCTTGTATAGGCGTGGAATGCTGAGAGCACGTCAGCTCTTTTCTTGTGTTGTAAGAGTGCCTCTGGGAGGCTTGATATTAAGAGTACGGAGCTAGTGCTCCATTGCGGTGAGGGATTTCTGCCCTTGTCTAAATTTGTGTCTTTGTAAATTTTGAGCTGTGTGCTCACGGATTGTGAAGCGAGGGGCCGGAAGCCCGGATTACCAAACAGTCACTAAATTTGGGATGTTCTTGTCTTGTATGAACTTTGTCATGGTACCTGAAATGTCATTGTTTCACTAAGTGAAAAGTTGTTAAAATTTTGTTGTTGATTTTGAAATTCCAAAGAAATATAACCTTTGTTAAAGTTTAAAATCCATTCATGAATTTGTAGTTAGACCCATTCACCCGGGCACCTTCTTTCACCTCTGGTGGTCCACGGGTAGCCCCGTAATAATAATAATAATAATAATAATAATAATAATAATAATAATAATAATAATAATAATAATAATAATAATAATAATAATAATGAATAATAAATAATATAATAAATATAATATAATAATAAATATCATAATATAATAAATAATAATAATAATAATAATAATAATAATAATAATAATAATAATAATAATAATAATAATAATAATAAGTATTATATTATTATTATTATTATTATTATTATTATTATTATTATTATTATTATTATTATTATTATTATTATTATTATTATTATTATTTCTGATTCGTTATGCCAAACTAAGGAGCGCGTGTGAACTTATTTAGCACAGCGTTTTTTTGTCTTTCCAAACTCTCTTCATCCTTTCGCCGTGCTTCTTTTTGCGTCCTTCCGTCCATCCTGTAGCTTGTCTTTTAGACTGATCAGCAAATTTGTGTTTGTTTATGAGATTTCTGGATTTATTTTCGTGAAGACATTTGTTTATTTCTGTAAGCCAGTAGTGAGTTTTTAGAGGTACTGCAAGGTTTAGTATTTTCTTTGTCAGCCTATTTTTATCCATCCTGCTCAGGTGATAAGTTTTCTTTTTCTAATAGTGTCTGTGATTCTGTCTGCTATTTGATAGATTTAGTGTGATTTCTTTTTCATCTAAATACCATTTCCGCATTTAGGCCCTAGAATTTTCCTGAGAATTTCCCTGTCTTGTTTGTCGGTGTTTTCATTGAATTGCCACCAATTATCAGAGTTTGTGATGCATGAAGGGCTCCTTGTTTGAAAACTATGTTGTCGTTCGTAATTTTGCGTTTTGGGATATATATCTTTGTTGGCTCAAAACCGTAAAATAACAGCCAGGAAACATCTTGAGGCAACCTCTAAGACTTAATACCTTAGATGTACCCCTGAGACCGACTTCGATCGATCTCTCTACTATTTTCAACTTGTTAGCATGATGGAAATGTCAGTTGACAAAACTATTATTATTATTATTGTTATTATTGTTATTATTATTATTATTATTATTATTATTATTATTATTATTATTAAATTTCATAGTATTAATTTCTCGGTACTGTGTCCACTGACGATCTTCCTCTGTGCTAGTGGAAATTCCTCAGAAACTCCCTTTTAGATGTATATTTGGGAAGAAGAACAACATTCCCTTTCGTTTTAATTCTGTTACCAATCAAAATTTGTATTAAGTTGTAGGCCTATTTCGTATAGCGTTTTAGAGTTTATACTCCATCGCCAGGTGGTGAAATGGTGACATTAAATTTTTGCTTAATTTGACACCAATTGCTTTCAAAGAATATGAAGTGTAGGGGCTTTTTTTTTGCTAGTTGCTTTATGGCGACGATGGGACGGGAAGGGGCTAGGAGTGGGAAGGAAGCGTCCGTGGCCTTAATTAAGGTACAGCCCCAGCATTTGCCTGGTGTGAAAATGGGAAACCACGGAAAACCATCTTCAGGGCTGCCGACAGTGGGGTTCGAACCTACTATCTCCCGAATACTGGATACTGGCCGCACTTAAGCGACTGCAGCTATCGAGTTCGGGTTTTTTTGGTGGAAGTTAAAGGCTTCCACTATCTGCATCTTCGGCACTTGGTGGGGTAGAGTGATTAACTCTAGGCCCAGCCGCCTTCTCCCTCAGGAATTAACTTGGTACACTTTTTTGGTGTAGGCTGGGTGAACCTCAGGGCCATGTGCGCCTCCAGAAGTGTAAATCTCGTTTGTTAAGTTTTACCTTCATGACGGGGATTTGGACCCACCACCTCGGCCAGGCATCCCCTACTTAGCAAATAACTAAAACATTAAGTAAGTAATTATACCATACGTGTATGAACATTAAACAAAATAAATGTGTAGAGATTTATAGCCTATACAGAGGCCAACAGAAATGAAAATCGACAGCCTGTTTCCAATTGTACGACTTGGTTAGGAACATAAATGAAGCAAGCCTCTATCATACGGTGAGGATAGGAATTGTGCTGGCTGACGAAGGCTGCCGCACTCCTCTGGGGTAATAATGAATGACTGACAGATGAAATTAAATGATATCGAGAGTGTTGCTGGAATGACGGATGACAGGGAAAATCGGTGTACCTGGAGAAAAACCTGCCTCACCTCTGCTTTGTCCAGTACAAAATCTCACATGGAATGACCGGGATTTGAACCACGGAACCCAACGGTCAGAGACCGCTGCGCTGCCGCCTGAGACACAATAATACAGTTAACCTAAGTCCTGCTGCTTGTAAATTCCATGTTCAATCATATTACTGAAGGTACTTTAACGAATCTTCTGATACATTTACGCAAAGACAAGTGCATTTGGTTCGATACCATAACACGAGAACGATAAAATTGTGGCGATATACGCCTACATCTGTATACTGGTTGAAGTTTCCGATATTTACCGGATTGGCCATTGCAGCCATGAGCATTTAAAGTCGTTATAAAGGAAAAATGGAATTACCCTCTGTGATGTATTGGTTAGTGTGATTAGCTGCCACCTCCGGTAGCCCGGTTTCGATTCCCAACTCTGCCACAAAAATCGAATAGTGGCACGAGGGCTGCAACTTGGTCCACTCAGTCTCGAGAGGTCAAATGAGTAAAGGGTGTTTCGATTCCCACCTCAGGCATCCTCGAAGTGGTTTTCTGTGGTTTCCCACTTCTCCTCCAGGCAGATACATGGCAAATACTTAACGCCATCGCTTTCTGACTTCCCATCCTATCAACAAGGCCCTTGTTGAGCATAGCAGGTGAAGCGGTCTCAGCAAGGTAATTGTTCTCCTTCTCAGCTGTATGCCCCCGAACCAAAGTCTTACGCTCTAGGACACTGCCCTTGAGGCGGTAGAGGTGGGATCCCTCGCTGACGGTAAATGGATTAAGAAAAAATGAAAGATAAATAAAAAACATTGTACTGTTTTATCCAGATAAACCTCAGTGTATGAACTAGTAAAGATATCTCCTTGATCGAACCAGTGTAGCTCTATGCTTGCGTTAGGAAGATGGTGGTTCGATAGCCCTAAAGATGGCTTTCGGTGGTTTCACATTTTTACACCAGCCAAATGCAGTGACTGCGTCTTAATTAAGGCCATACTCGCTTTCTTCCCATTCCTAGCCCTTTCCTATCGCATTGTTGCCAAAAGAACATGTCTGAGTTGATGTGATGTTAAACCACCAGCGAAAGGAAGTCCCACAACAATATACTCCTTCTTTGCGTTCGTACTTTTAATGAGAGACATTTTCAGCTTATCACTGCTTAAGTCAGAAAGTGTACTAAGTCTGTGGTTTTTATTTCCAATTTTTCCCGGGTTAAATTTCATCAGGGAGGTTCTTTTGAGGAATACTGACTAGTTCCTTTTTCCGAACCTACCAATTACAGGCACGTGGCCGTATAACACAGAGACTGTACTACTGAACATGTATTGTGTTCACAATATACCTGTTATCCCTGATTAAAGAGGAACGAGAACTCTGAAGAGCTGGTAGGACATGCGCAAGGTAGTTTAGAAGTGCGCATGAGTCAGAAGGTAGAAGAGAGACAGCGTGGCAACTACCTTTCAGTCTGCTGGTGTCGCAGGTTACCTACTAACGTTCTGCGCTGTTACGAGGTCACGACCTGCAAAACGAGATCGAAATTTAGTGCACTCGACCTATAAGATTACTCATAAAAATAAACTACAGTTTTACTCAAATACGTTGGTTAATTCCACCATGAATTATTAACAGAGTTAACATTTATTAATAGTAATATTGTGGCACGGAAATGTACGTTTTATAGATTAAGTACAGAGTGAACGAGTGTGTGACTGCGTGAATAAAAAGGTACAGATGTGAAGAAATGTGTATTTAATGGGAAAAAAATTACATACATACACACATACATACATACATACTTTTATACAGAACCATATAACCCGATGATCTCTGAATGGGGTCATTAAATTATTAACTCCTTGTTAGGCTTACGATTCAGGAGATCTTAGTGTTAGTAAAATCATTTGAAGTTGAAATTATAAAAAAACTACTACCCTCTGTGATATATTGATAGTTCTGTCTACCACTAGGTAATGGTGCAAAATCAAATAGGAATCGAAGTTCGTCATTATTATACGAGGGGTACCGATTATTTGCCTTTGTATTTTAGAGGGTAATCAAAGAGAAGAGGTAAGCAGTGTTAATGATAGCGTATAATCCAATTGCCGGTGTGTAACAGACATTATCGGGATGATTTCCAAATTGTCATGGCAGTGATGGAAATACAGTAATCGTGTTTGCGATAATAATGCAGAAATTATGTTTCACGTGTGTGACTATAATACATACAAGTATTCTAAATGTATTTTTTTAAACAATTCAAGTATTTGAAATTAAACACTTGCTGTTAACTGTAGCTGTTTAATACGACCGGAAACGTCATCATTTAAGTACGGGGAGACGCATTGTTGTGCCACTGTAGAACACGTGACTGTAACAATTAAAGTTTTCCAAGATGGCGATGGTGATTTCGACTCGTACTAAGGTGCTGACAGCGACTATAGTATTGTTGTTCGTGATCAGTCTCATTCTTCTTATCGGCACGGGGCTTGGATGGTACGACTCACCAGTGGTGGACATCAATGGGCCAGCTTTTGGTCAACAACTTCAACAGTTTGGTGGAAGTACACCTCAGCAGGTAAGAAATATCACCTACAGTATTTAATTGTGGATCTTTCAGATTGTGATCTTGCATACCTACAGTGTGATCGCTATGTGTGTCTTGTAATTCATGCCTTCATTAAACAGATATTCTAAAACCATTTGCTCCACATGTGCAAAGGTCCGATGAATGTGCGATGTAGTGTGCCACTTACTTTCGCTGCAAGTTACGAGCCTGTCAGTGGGATCCTTACATAAAGAAAATATATTCGAAAGGCGGTACAATTCATGAAGGACGACCTGGCTTCACGAGACGCATGGTAAGAAGATATTCTTTGTACAAGCTAGTCAACATACATACAGTACACATATCTCGGTGGAACACTTAATTTGTCGTTGACCTTCTGTTCCCAAGATAGCAGGTTTGATTCTGGGCGAGAACGGTTGCATTTGAGGGTGTTTTGGCGGGGAAACTCCAATTCATTGGCTTCGTAATGTTACGGAATTCCTGTAGGAGGAAATCACAAAAATTTTGAACAGAATAATAAAAATAATATTTGTTTTACATCCCAGTAACTATTTTTAGTTTTTGGAGATGTCGATATACCGGAAGATTGTCCGGCAGGAGTTCCTTTACGTACCGGTAAATCTACCTACACGAAGCCGACCTATTTGAGCACTTTCAAATACCACTGGACTACAACGCGATCGAACCCGCCAAAATGAGCTTAAAGGCCAGCGCACTACCGCCTGAGCTACTCAGCCCGGCAAACATGAGTCACTTAAAACAACGATATTATTATTATTGTGATTATTTATTTATTTTATTATTTATATAACGTCGCACTAACACTTTAAAGGATTTTAGCGATAGTAGGATGGGAAAGAGATAGGATTGTAAATGTATTGGCCCTGGCGTTGATTAAGGTATAGCCCCAGCATTTACCTGGTGTGAAAATGGGAAACCACGGAAAACCATCTTCAGAGCTGCTGACGGTGGGGTTCGAACCCGCTTTCTCCCGATTGCAAGCTCACAGGTACGCGACCTTAACCGTACGGCCAACTTCGTCGGTATAATGACAGTAATAATTATTATATTATATTATTATATTATATTATGTTATTATATTATAACTGGAGCTCCTGTGGCTATTAACACATCAACGGTCACGTATTATCCAAACATGCCTACTTGTATTTTATAAATAATAGGCCTGAAATAAGAATAATAATACTATTAATAATAATAATAATAATAATAATAATAATAATAATAATAATAAATAATCGTAATCATAATAATAATAGAACAAATATGACATCGACTACAATACGCTGATTTCTTCATTCGACGCCATAAGCTCATGCGTGTCAGTTTTGGTACGTTCTGTTTTTCTCTAACAGTTATCTGATGAATGGGAATTATATTGGGCGGCCTGTTGCTAATTTTACTATTATTATTTCCGGCTCCTTGGCTGAATGATCAGTATTGTCACCTTGAGATCCGAGAGCCCCGGGTTCGATGCCCGGCTTGTTGGAGATTTTAATCTTAAAAGGTGAATTCCCCTGGTTTGTGGACTAGGTGATTTTACTGTCCTCAACATCGCTACAGCTCGCTTATCACATATAACACTATGCTCTACCATAATAACACGTAGTTTCCTATACACGGCAGATGGCGCCTACCTTTGCCGGAGGGTCTACCTTACAGGGGCTGCACTATGCTAGCAATAGCCACACGAAATTATTATATTCTTCTTCTTCTTATTATTATTATTAATACACAAACACCAGCCCCGCTTTGTAGGGGTAGCGTGCCTTTCTCTACCCTGAGGCCCCGATTTCGGCTCCCTGCCAGGTCTAGGACTTCTATCTGGATCTGAGGGCTGGTTTGAGGTTCAGTCAGCGTACGTTAGGACATTTGAGGAGCTGTCCGACGTTGAGATTGCGGCTCCAATCTAGAAAGCCAAGAATATCGGCCTAGAAAATTCGTCGTGCAGACCACGCATCTCCTAATCTGCAGCCCTTCAGGGTGAGCAGCGGTCGTTTGGTAAGCCATGGACCTTCGGAGCTGTTGCGCACATTGGGATTGGCACACAAACGTACACTGTACAACAATCTGACATCCACGTTATTCTAAACTCAAAAAGTGACAAATTAGTAGTCTACATTCACAAGGATTTTTTTTTTTTTTTTTTTTTTTTTTTTGCTATTTGCTTTAGGTCGCATCGACACAGATAGGTCTTATGGCGACGATGGTATACTGTATATGAGTTGACTAAATTGTATAATAATGTATTCTAGGAAAATTTTCTTCTTCTCTTGTTAATTTAAAATTTTGTGCTTGACAATAATGTATTTTAGTGTACCACTTGCGGTGGTGGTGGTGATTATTGTTTTAAGAGGAAGTACAAGTAGGCAACCATCCTCTATATAACACTAATCAGAGGGAGAATATGGAAGGGGTCCGACAATTCGAAAAATGAAGATATCGGCCAAAGGAAGACAAGGGCCTCGAAGGGCGTGAAAATGAAAGACTCCCTAGCCCTCGCAAACCTAATAGCGTCGGGGTCGGAAAGGAACAAGAGTTGACAAAGAGAGGTCGGATACGATAGATGAAAGTGAGGAGCCAGGACTCAGCTGAGTGCCCCGTGGTCGCCAACCCACTCTCCAAAGTTCAGAGCCCCTGAGGCCCCTTTTAGTCGCCTCTTACGACAGGCAGGGGATACCGTGGGTTTTATTCTACTACCCCCACCCACAGGGGGAGGTACAATTTGCCACCGAGGTAGAAATGTTATTTGCAAATAAAGAGATTTTTATTTGATTTGAATGGGAAGGAAGCGGCCGTGGCCTTAATTAGGGTATAGCCCCAGCATGTGCCTGGTGTGAAAATGGGAAACCACAGAAAACCATCTTCAGGGCTGCCGACAGTGGGGTTCAAACCCACTATCTCCCGGATGCAAGCTCACAGCTACGCGCCCTAACCGCACGGCCAACTCGCCCGGTTCCCAATGTTTGGAGTGGTACTTTTGCAGTTTCAAACTGTTTGGAAACGGTATTCATCCGTCTGCATTTGGGCCAGAAATCTAGACGGCTTCGAATGGATTGAGTATTTTATGTATTACTGCACCGGTAGGTTGACAGGTTTCATCTTCCTATTTTATTCTAAAAGTATTCATTTAATTATTTGAAGTCGCGGTGGTACGATTAAGGGGGTCAAACCAACCAATAGAGTAGCAGAGAGCTTCAACCCTTGATCCCAGTCGGTTATTGACATTTTAGTGTTAATGGAAGGAGTGAGGAGAGATTATTTCTGTACTTTGACATATTATATTTAGCACAGAGGTTCTGTTCATCTCCACTGATAAAATGTTATCGGAGTTTTTAAATATACCACAGCGAGGAGGAATTACTTATTTTAAGCTCGTGTCTGGAATAGCTGAACGCACACGCATACACACTCAGCCTTATCTACAATACAACGTGTCCCCCAGCATAATGGTATGTCGTCGTTCGTACAACATAGCATAGCGAAACGCAGTATTAATATATTTTCACTTTCCAACGTACAAAATATCTCTTAGGTTAAAATCGAGTCTGCCTCTGTGGAGTAGTGGTTAAAGTGATTAGCTGCCACCCCCGGAGGCATGGGTTCCAGTCCCGGCTCTGCCACGATATTTGAAAAAGTGGTGCGAGGCCTGGAGTGGGGTCTACTCAACCTCGGGTGGTCAACTAATAGAGGGGGTTCGATTCCCACGTCAGCCATCCTCGAAGGAGTTTTCCGTCGTTTCCCACTTCTCCTCCAGCCAAATGCCGGCATGGTGCCTAACGGCCGTTTCCTTCCCTCTAATTTGCCTATCGCTTCCAATCTCCCCGACCTCCCTTCCTCACAAGGCCCTTGTTCATCATAGCAGGTGAGGCCGCCTGGGCAATGTACTTGTCCTTCTCTCCAGTTGTATCCCCGACCCAAGTCTCACGCTCTACGAAAATGCCCTTGAGGCGGTAGAGGTGGGCTCCTTCGCTGAGATAGGGGGAAAACCAACCCTGGAGGGTAAACCGATTAAGAAGGAAAACATGTTAAAATCGACATATTTTCATTACTATTCCAACATGCTGGAAAAATTGACATTTTTGTTATAAAACAAGAATTTTCTGTGACTGCATGTTATTCCTGCGACCACTTGAGCAGCATTTAAAAATAGACTACTTAACTATCGATCTTTTTGGGTTTAGGCGGCGTTTTAGCGGGCAGCTATCCTTCCTGACACCATTTGCGTCTTTTTTTTTTACATTAAACATTCCCCACACGTCCACAGTAATTAAATTTAAGTCTTAGAAAGAACAAGATCTATCCTCTTCTATTTTTCTTTCTTTATCCGTTTACCCTCTAGGGTTGATTTTTCCCTCCATCTCAAAGAGGGAGTCCACCTCCACCGCCTCAAGGGGAGTGTCCTATAGCGTGAGACGTTGGGTCGGGGGATACAAATGGGAAGGAGGATCACTACCTCGCGAAGGCGGCCTCGCCTGCTGAACTGGGGTCCTGTGGCGGTTGGGAAGATTGGAAGGGATAAACAAGGAAGAGGGAGGAAGGCGGCTGTGGCCTTAAGTTAGGTACCATCCCGGTATATTTTTGGAGGAGAAGTGGAAAACCACGGAAAACCACTGCGAGGATGGCTGAGGTGGGAATCGAAACCCCTTCACTCAGTTGACCTCCCAAGGCTGAGCGAACCCAGTTCTAGCCTCCGTACCACTTTTCAAATTTCGTGGCATAGCCGGAAATGGAACCCTGACCTCCGGGTTTGCAGCCAACACTACTACACCACAGAGGCGCACATCACCTTCTCTTATTTTTCTTATGTTTCTGTAGCTCACACTAACACTGCAAGTTTTAAGTGACATTGGATTTGGAAACGTCAACCTGCCTGCCACTTACCTGGAAGACCATCCAGTCTACGAATTTAAGTTCTGGACTGAGGGCTAAAACGGGGTTCGCTCAGTCTCTTGAAATCAACTGAGGAATTGTGTGATGCCAATTTCCGAAAGCCAAATAATTAGCCTAGGAATTCGTTACGCTGACCACGTACCACTCCAATATGTGCAGGTCATCTGGCCGCGCAGAAGTTTTCTTAGCGGGCCAAGGTCCTTAAAATTTGTATGCGGCACTGATTTAGCTGTGTTTGGAATAGAATAGGAAAGAGGTCGTGCTGTGCGCTTGGGTGTGAGGTAACTATGGTGATAATTAGGTAGGGAGTGATTGGGACCCGGTGTCAGCACATAGCCTACTCCTGTCGAATAACACCAAGGGGTCTGTTCAAGGCTTAACGCCTCCATCTGATGAACAAATCACCATCAACAGTTTCGTATGACCTCGCTCTACACGAACGCTAAGAAGATCTCGAAAATGAATCAGACTTCTGGCACGCAATCTAGTGATTATAATTATATTGTATACCACCAGCTCTCCTACCTTAGCGGCCAACGTTCTGATGGAGATTTTTTCCCTTCAACCGACTCGAACCGGCAAATAACGGTGTTAGACGAGATAGGCTTCACACCTAAACGATCATGGCTGAGAGGTAATGGTAAGGCACGGAAAACTATTTTGGGGATGCAGATAGTGGGATTTGAACCGATCTACACCAGAATGCAAGTTCACAGCGAAGTGAATTGTACTGCGTAGTCTTCTCGTTGGCTAAACCTATTCCATTTCACACGCCATCTTTTTATTAATAATAATACCATGTAGCTTTAGCTACTGAATTGCAAATGTTTCGGAGTCGACGCCGTTAGACGTATTTGAGCGTCAATTTTGTAGTTCCGCTCTCATTAACAGGTCACGCCATTGTAGTTAACTGTAGAGAGCGATCCTATTAGTGAAGTTGAAACTTCTTGTAGTCGGATTAGAATGCTGAGGGAATTTAGCCAGATTGTGTTAACTAGAATTTGTTTATATGCAGATATGGAACACATGACGTGCCACTGATTTTTTTCGTCTCCAAAAAAGGAAAAAGGGTATGTTACACGCCCCTGTGGATTTGGACCGTAACATGCCCTGTAGACCTGACTTAATATTCATTATTATTATTATTATTATTATTATTATTATTATTATTATTATTATTATTATTTAATCGTTTCGTGTCTCTGTTGGTATTCTAGTGCAGCAATTATAAGTCAGAACCTCCATGTGCCATGAAAGGTAAGCTGCATGTTACTGTGATGGTGGATAGTGTCATGTGTGTGTGTGTGTGTAATAAGTTGAAGGAATGATGGGCAAAATACAAAAATCCAGCCTCAGAGCTAAGGAAATTAACTATTTTAGGTTTAAATCCCTCGACCCGAACAGGAATCGAATCGAGAGCCCCGAGAACTGAAGGCCCGACGCTGACCACTCAGCCAAGAAGCTGGATAATATTGATGATGATAGAAGCAATTTTTCTATTTGTTTCATGTCGCACAGCCTCAGACAGGTCTTAATGGTGGCGATGAGTCCGAAAAATTTGGGAAGAGGAAGGAATTGACCGTGGCTTTATTTTTAAAGTACAGGTAGGTGTGAAAATGAGAAACCACGTAAATTCACGTTACTATTTATAAAGTAAGAGCATTTTCTTTCGATAGCATTCGTCTACGGAACGAGCTAGCAGCGTGGTCATGTCGCGTTGCTGTCAGTTTGCATTCGTAATATGATGGGTTCGAACCCCACCAACGTCAGCCCTCAAGGGTGTTTTCCACGCTTTCGAGATTTCTCGCAATGTAAACGCTGGCACTGTAAGCCTACATTAATTAAGACTGCGGCCACTACATTCTCAGTTCTAGGCCATTCCTATCCTTGTTGCCGGATACCTTCTACGCGTTAGTGAGACGTCAATACCCTGGCAAAAGAAGAGTATTTTTTCAGATGGAATCGCTAACTTAATTATGGTATTCTTACATCACTCTATTTTCAGAACTAAAGTACAACCCCTCATACCCCGCCCTCTGATATCCGAACTCTCCGCTATCTGGTGTGGTTTTCGGAGATGTTTTTAAATACGTACGGCAAGTTCATATTTAGTTCGCCTCTGTATTGCAGTGGTTAGCGTGATTTGCTGTCAACCCCGGAGGCCCGGGTTTGATTCCCGGCTCTGCAAGGAAATTTAAAAAATGTTACGAGGACTGAAAAGGGGTCCACTTATCCTCGGGAGGTCAACTGAGTAGAGGTGGGTTTGATTCCCACCTCAGCCATCCACGAAGTGGTTTTCCGTGGTTTCCCACTTCTCTTCCAGGCAAATGTGGGGATGGTACCTACCTTAAGGCCACGGCTGCTTCCTACCCTCTTCTTTGTCTATCCCTTCCATCTTCCAATCCCCCCACAAGACTGCCGTTCAGCATAGCAGGTGAGGCCGCCTGCGCGAGGTACTGGTCCTC
The DNA here is from genome assembly GCF_040414725.1 of Anabrus simplex. NCBI lineage: Eukaryota > Metazoa > Arthropoda > Insecta > Orthoptera > Tettigoniidae > Anabrus > Anabrus simplex. The sequence continues at coordinate 572,949,278 of NC_090265.1, forward strand.
CTTCCCCAGTTTCATCCCCCGACGCAAGATCTCACGCTCCAGGACACTGCCCTTGGGGCGGTAGAGGTCAGATTCCTCGCTGAGTCCGAGGGAAAAAGCAAATTGAGGGTAAACAGATTAAGAAGGAAGTTCATATTTTTGGGGGGCCAGGATTTACTGAACTATATTTTGAGTTTGACTGCAGCATAATGTTAGTAGGATTTGCGCAATGGGATTGCGAGGGATGATGGGATGGTTGTTGACTCACGGATTCAGCAATATCATACACATACTGCATTGCCTTAGTCTGTGTTAGGCGTGAACATTACAGTACAATCTTAATTTTTATTGTGGTAGTGATTTTCTGGCTAAAGTTAAGGTAAACAGTTTGTCATTTCAATTAGTGTTACAATCGAGGCATGGCCGCAAAATGAAAAAATCAGCGAGTTAAACAGGCTACAATGAATCATTCTAAAAAATGAATAGATGAAACATGAACTTATATTTTTATTTGTTGTGATTTTTATGTTTGCATTTTACTTACATTTTTGTACTGTACTTAAATGCAGTACTAGGTTTGATTTTAATGCATAGTGTGTAAAATTAAAATAGAACTAATTGTTTATAATATAAAGCTTTATAGTGTGTTTGTATGGATTCATCTGTATTTTCATGACCCTCTCTTATCCGAGTTTTGTGTTATCCGGACCACCTGACGCTACATTAATCCGTATGTCAGAGGTTTTACTTTTTCCTTTCTGGGAAGGATACCTAATTATACCAGATTGCTGTTAGGGTATTTCAATAGAAAACAGAGCGAGTTGTCTATGAGGCTCGAAGCGAGCTGCTTTTAGACTGTATTCGGGAGACAGTGCGTTCGAACACTTTAGATGGCTTTCCATGGTCTTCCATTTTCACACCAGGCAAATGTTTGCGTTATAGGTATCTTAACTAAGGCCGCGGTCGTTTTCGGTTCCTTCTTGGTCGTAGTTATGTTTTATTCCATCGGCGCCGTAAAACCTATCTGTGTCGGTGCAACGCAAGACAAGCATTTTAAAAAATCAATGAAGAGAGAAAGGTCATATTAGGAATCGGTACATTGTATAAATAAATAATTTCGTGTGGCAATTTCTAGTCTGGTGCAGCTTTTGTAAGGCAGACCCTCCGACGATGTTGGGCGGCATCTGTCGTGTATAGGAAACTGCGTGTTATTATTTTAGAGGATAGTGTTGTGTGTGCTGTGTGAGTTTCAGGGGTGTTATGGATAGCACAAACATCCAGTCCCCAGGTCAATTAATTAACCATTCAAGGTTAAGATCTCCGACCTGCCTAGGAATCGAACCCAGGACTCTCTAAACCGAAGTCGACTACGCTGACCATTTAGCCAAGGACCTGGACGACGTATTGTATAAAAATGTGTTATAGGAAGGAGCGCTGATGATGAATTATGTGAGGTGAATGAAGGGAAGTGGCTTACCTAGAATATTTTCGTACTCGGCCTTAAAATAATACATGACACGTTAGCTCCGATGGACTTTGGCCTACCGAGCAACAGCTGCTCAGCCAGAAGGCTGGCAGATTGAGGTGAAGCATGGTCAGCGCGACGAATCGTCCTGGCCATTAATCTTGGCTTTCTAGATCGGGGCCGCCATCTTACCATTAGGGTCTAGATATCTCCTCCATTGTAATCACGCAGGGTGAGTAGACCTCCAACCAGCTCCTAGATCCAGGTAAGTATCCTTCACCTGGCGGGAAATCGAACCCGGGGCCTCGAGGTAAGAGGCGGGCTCGCTACGCTTAAACCACGGGGTGGCCTTAAAGGAAAAAATTGAAGCTTGTATTTTTACATGACTGTTGATACCTTGTTATTTTTATGGGACATCCAGTCTGACGTGGAATCTGAACATTTCATTTCAGCCGGGCTAAGTGGCTCAGACGGTTGAGGCACTGGCCTTCTGACCCCAACATGACAGGTTCGAACCTGGCTCAATCCGGTGGTATTTGAAGGTGCTTCTTGTCGGTAGATTTGTTGGCACGGAAAAGAACTCCTGCGGGACTAAATTCCGTAAAAGTAATTTGTGCGACGTAAAGCCAATAACATTGGCCGGGATTTGAAACATGGCAATGACTGTATTAATGAATTGTCTCGCCCCTCAATCTAAAGGATAGGTAAAATTCAAACACATGTGTGATAAAACGGTGAGCAGTTACAACTATTTTTGAGTTAGGAGTATCGGTGGAAAACGAAATCTGTAAATAGAATATGGAAATTGTAGGCTCAACCACAGAAGCTACGGTCTATACCGACAATAAGTTTGATAACTTGAATATCAGCCATGTTTATTTCGTGTGTGTGAAAATGTGTCTGATAACCTTAGTTTGGGAGGTTTCTATACCTGTGTGTGTATTTGTGACTAAATGGGGCAAAAGCTGGTCTGGAAGTGATCATGGCCTGTATGTTCACAAACAGTTCAAGTGGGGAAAGTACAGAAATGTCCTCTAGGATGTGATATTATAGCTTATTATTATTATTATTATTATTATTATTATTATTATTATTATTATTATTATTATTATTATTATTATTATTATTGAATATTCAGTTACAAATCCTATTTTACAAGTAGGATATTGGGGCTATAGATAGTGAGACTAAGTTAATACAAGCCAATTTCATTTAAAACAGAGATGGCTTATAAATGAGGTGAAGAAATTTAACGAATACTTTATTACAGCATCATCTCTGAAATACCATACTGAGAGGTGCTTTGTATTCAATATTACACGTGTTTAAATGTATTAATATTTCATATCTACTCCTGTAAAAATTGGACACTCAAATAAAAGATGAGGAACCTTTTGTGGCAGCTGTAGGGTTTCTGAATATTGGTTGATATTATAGCTTATTTTTGTACTCAGTTTTGTTGTTTGTGACTAGTCTTTGAGCTCAATCTGAAAATCATGCGGAGCCAGGAATCAAACTTGGGCCATAAGCTACAACTCTTACAACTATACCACGTCGCTGGACTACTGAAAATAAAGACCGATTGAGTAGAAAAGTTGATTGACACTAACTTTTTATTACCAGGATGTTTTTCTGTGGTTTTCCATTTTCCCTTCCAGCCAAATGCGGGAAAATTCCTTATTCACAGGCCACAGCCAATTCCTTCCACTTGCTACGCAATTTCATTCACTATCATTCATTTCATGTTCATTACCTCCTCAACTGGGACGTTAACAACGCCTCTCAATTATAAAATTCTGGCACACAGGCGTTTCTCAAAATCAACACTTGCCATTCTTATTCTTGTACCGAAATAATTATATATGGTAGGGCCTATTCAATTTAGATGTCACATAAAGCTCATTAGCCTCGGTGACAAATTATCAACAAGCTCACGGAATTCAAATTAATAATTGTTACTGGGATACCTATGGAGCAGAAAGAGGTGAAAGAAGGTGCGGGCTGAAATGGGTCTAACTACGATATCAAGAAATGATTTAAAACTTTAACAAAGGTTATATTTCTTTTAGAACTTCAAACTTAACAATTTTTCATAACAATGAAACATCAGGTACAATGACAATCTTGAAACGAGACAAGAAAAATCCAAAATTTATTGATTTTTGCAGATTCTGCGCTTCAAGCCCCTCGTTTTACAATTCTTGAGCTCCCAGCTCAAATTTACAATTCAAAATGAGAACTAATTTAGTCAAGGGTAGAAATCCCCTAATTCAAAGAGCACTTGCTCCCAAAATTACAACATCTAGCCTTCAAGGCATTCGTTACTCTTACAAAAACTTTGAAAAAAAGCTAACAGTCACTCAGTTTTCCAAGCCTACACAAGGCAACATTACATCGAATTATACAACCTCTGGCCTCACTAGGCACAATTTACAATTGACATTACTTTTACAGGAGTATTCATAACCCAACCTACTGGGCCTTCATGGAAAAAGAACAGGTTAGATAGCTGGCCCAAACACAAAATGAATGGATGCGTACACTTGCACTCCTAGATAATAAAGAATAAACGGGGCTCTTGGCCCAAAGATACAGGGGCTAATCCCAAGCTACTGAGGTGACACGAATAGATATTCAATGCTTGCTTGTTGTTTAAAGGGGCCTAACATCGAGGTCATCGGCCCCATTAGAGATTCAATTAATGCATTGCGGAAAGGAAGAAAAACAGTTCAAACGTAGTCATCTCAAACCAAGATGAAGGGTAGCTCGAGAGGGTACATCACTCTCTATCCCCGGGTTTACCGTTAAAGATTTTATGGAATTTTTTTACATTAGCCAGAATAAAGTTACATTTTAGAAAAGGAGGTTACATAATTAAAGATTTGGACCTTTCCCCTTGGATTAAGCTGCGGAAGTAGCTACAGCAAGAAAGATGTAATTTATGTAGCCATTGCCTTATAGATGTCCTGCTGCCGACGAAAGAGGCCGCCCGCCTCCTGCTTAACGCACATACTCAGAAGGACGACGATCAGTGTGCAAGGAAACGTGAAAAGCCGCAGTTTATAAACCCTCAGGGAAGGTTCGAGATCATTCAAGACTAAACCAGCCACACCCTCTCAATTTTACTGGTTAATCTCAAAGTTACATTCGGAATCTAACATGAAGCCTGTGATAGGTTGAAAATTAATTACAGAAATCTTTCATTGGTCAGATTCAAAACTGGCGGAAAGAAAAAGGAAGTATTGCCAACCCAGAAATAAATGAACATAGATCAGTTAAGGAAAACCTAGGAATATGAAACTTCTTTAAATGATAAGTTCTTTCACCTTGCACCAGGGTGTATGATCATAGTTTTTAGTACCGACATCTGTGGAGAAATGTCCAAAATTCTTGATGTATAGCAAACAAAACTAGGAGAAATTCAGTCAGTTTAGGAAAATTCACAATAACAAAATTACTCAATATTTTAGTGGTGACATCTTCTGATTAAAGTGCCAAGTTGGTGTAGTTTCAGTTTCACTGTTTGACCAATAGAGGAATTCATTTAGGCGCTGTTTTTAAAATCGCGGCGTTGAGGTGTACCTCCCGGTACAATAATAATAATAATAATAATAATAATAATAATAATAATAATAATAATAATAATAATAATAATAATAATAATAATAATAATAATAATAATAAATGAGCAAATATATCTCCGTGGCAAGGAGAGCTTTGGTCTACCAAGCGATTTCTGCGCAGACCAAAGACCTGCAGATTGAGGTGACGCGTAGTCAGCGTAACGATTCCTCTTGGTCGTTATTTTTGGCTTTCTGGACGGAGGCCGCTATCACAGTGGCAGATAGCTCCTCAGTTATTATTCCCCTTAGATCCAGGCAAAAATCCATGACCCGACGAGGAGCCTCCAAGTGGGGGCAAGCTCACAACCACCTGACCGTTGGACTGGCGTTATTATTATTATTATTATTATTATTATTATTATTATTATTATTATTATTATTATTATTATTATTATTATTATTAACTTGACATTAACTCAAATAGGTACTTGGCAATGAAAAGGTAAAGCTAGGACACGGAAAGTAGTATACGTTGGTCTAATTCAGGTATAGCCTCAGCATTATTCCATGCTGAAAATGAAAAATAGAAAGATATATATTCAATGTCACAGACGACTGGGTTCGAATCCACCATCAACTGAATGCGAGCCTACAGCTATATGACATGTACCGTATAGAAAATTCGCCGGAAAGCAAGCAAGTTTACGTGACTATTGATATCGTGATAATATCCACGGGACCTCCAGTCTAACGTGAAATCCTGCTAACAGGGACGTGACTCCAATTTCAAAAATCCAACATGCATTGGCCGGTATTTGAATGCGGCAACCTTGGTGACAAGCCAGTGTGACAATACCACTCCGCAATCACACCTCCATATTACTGACGGGAAATGTGTGTAACGCTCAATGATACTTTTGTCAATACTGGTGTTAGAGAGAGAAAAGAGAGAGAGAGAGAGAGAGAGAGAGAGACATGGTCCATCCCTTCTTATTTGAGAGGGCGAAATATTATAAATATCATAGTATGAAAATAACAGAGAACAACTAGGAAGAAAAATAAACAAAACTGAAATTAAGGAATGCCAACAGGTCTTACAAAAAACCAAACCAAGCCCCATGGCACTACAGCCCTTGAAGGGCCTTGGCATACCAAACAGTCTTACTCTACCGTTAAAATATTATAACGTAAAAATGACTGTCCACAAACACATAATTAAGTATAGACAATACAAATATCCTACCAGTGCTACTCAGTGTCTTCTAAAAGTTGTCTTAATTACAAAAAAGTGCCGATCACAAATTAACACTGTAAATAACAACGAAATCTTAGAACCTGTAAAAATTTAAACACCTGTAGAAAGCGCGGTGATCAAGATATGTGAACGATCTGCAATGATTATAATTTAATTGGCATGACTATTTTATTTTTATTTAACAATCCTACTGGTTTCCGTATATTACGTGCACGAATGTGAGAAAGAAATGTCGTAGAATTCAGACAAATCCAAGGAAGTAAGTAAGTAAGCAAGGACAGATTCACTTATAAATTTTGTACTGAAAATTTTTTAATAATAATGTTATTTTCTTTACGTCCGACTAACTACTTCTTATGGATTTTGGAGGTGCCGAGGTGCAGGAATTTAGTCCCAGCGAAGTTGTCTTTCGTGTCAGTAAATCTACCGACACGAGGCTGACGAATTTGAGCACCTCAAATACCAACGGACTGAGCGAGGATCAAACCTGCCACGTTGGTGTCAGAAGACCAGCGCCTCAACTGTCTGAGCCTCTCAGCTCGGTGAAATAATGGCAGTAAATGGTGAATATACATTTACTTTCGGCACAGAGTGTACGGTATTAATATGTATAATTGAGTCTCAAACTCACTGGTGTAAATGAAGTGAGATAATATAATTACTTTATATCTTCTCATTCAATATATAATGGAAGTTAAGCTTATATTCCTGCTAATGAGTATTTCCTGACGGTCGCGTCATATAATTAGGACTTGGATCAATACCGGTAACGTCGTACCTGGCACTCCGAATGGAGCTCAACGGACAGTGTCCCTAATTCTTACTATTTTATCTGACAATCCTACCCAGTTTCCATATGTTTCGTGCACGAATGTTAAAAAGAAATGTAGAATTCAGACAAATACAACATTCGGGTCATATTCTTGAATGTCCAGCTGCATAACTGGTTGGTCAGTGTCTTGACCTTCAGTACTCAAGGTCCTGAGTACGATTCCCGACCTAGTCGAGGGCCTTAAAATTCAAACATTTAATTCTTTTAGCTCTGGGACTGGGTATTTGTGCTGTTCCCAGCATTCCTGAAACTCACACTACACACACAAAACTATCCTCCACCCGGGCTAAGTGGCTCAGACAGTTGAGTCGCTGGCCTTCTGATTTTGACAAAATATAATTAATGATAAATATTATTTATACTACCGGGCGACTTGGCCGTACGCTTAGGGGCACGAAGCTGTGAGCTTGCAGTCGGGAGATAGTGGGTTCGAACCCCACTGTCGACAGCCCTGAAGATGGTTTTCCGTGGTTTCCCATTTTCACACGAGGCAAACACTGGGAATGTTCCTTAATTAAGGCCACGGCCGCTTCCTGTCCACTCCTAGCCCTTTCCTATCCCATCGTCGCCATAAGACCTTTCTGTGTCAACGTAAAGCAAGCCCAGGATGGTCAGAAACAATGTGAGCCGAGTATATGAGCATTGCAGGGTTGGTCATACTGATAAATGATTTGAAAAAAATTATGTCGGTATCTCGCGCCGTTGTGAATTTTTCAGCTGCTGAAGTTAGCCAGTCGGATCGCTTCGCGGGTGAATTGAAATGGGTTGAACGAGGCGGTGTTGCTAAATCTGTACGTGGTTTGGTCGAGCTTGAGAACCATACCAAGAAATGAGCATCACACACTAAGACACCGCACGTTTCAGTCAATGCCACAGTAGCGTGCTTCCTATGGCCCGAGAATATCAGCAGGGAGGTCCTTGTTTAAGTCCCTGTCCTGGAGAAATTTCTTTTAATGGTGCTCTCCAGCCATGTACACATTTAGCAACACCATCTAGTACGCATTTGAATTCACCCGCGAAGCCAACTAATTGACTAATTTCATTACCTGATAAAATATGACAACGGCGTGAGATATCTAATTATATTTTTCCAATTATTTATCAGTATGATCGGACCTCTAATGCTCACATACCCGGTTTACTTTCTTTCAGACCACCCTGTGTATTATCTATATTCTGCATTCACTCGGGTGGAAAATGTGTATGATTGGTGAAACAGATTCACATGGAACACAGGGCCGATACCGCACCATCGTATGTCAAAATACAATAAATCCTTTGCTCGATGTGTATCATGTATAAATATTGCTTTAAAAAATCGTCGCTTCTATACATATTTCTAACTGCACTGCACGACTGCATATTGGGATGGTGATTGGACTTTTACGGCAACATAAAATCCTGTTAACATAAAAGAGGAATCCACTGCTATCCCTATGTTTGGGAGGAATAAGCGTCATTTGAAAAGTGCGAGTGCCTCAGTTCGAAATGTGTTTGTTTTTCCTTCTTTTTAAAACAATTCGCTTTACGTCGCACCGACACAGATAGGTTTTACAGCGACTATGGGATAGCAAAGGGGTAGGAGTGGGAAGGATTTTTTTTTTCTGCAAGGGGCTTTACGTCGCACCGACTCAGATAGGTCTTATGGCGACGATGGGATAGGAAAGGACTAGGAGTTGGAAGGAAGCGTCCGTGGCCTTAACTAAGGTACAGCCCCAGTATTTGCCTGGTGTGAAAATGGGAAACCACGGAAAACCATCTTCAGGGCTGCCGATAGTGGGATTCGAACCTACTATCTCCCGGATGCAAGCTCACAGCCGCGCGCCTCTACGCGCACGGCCAACTCGCCCGGTGGGAAGGACTTGGTCGCCGGCTTAATTATGGTACAACCCTAGCATTTCCCTGGTGTAAACATCTTCAAGTCTGCCGACAGTAGGATTCGAACCAAAGATCTCCCGAATGCGAGTTCACACCTGTGCGACCCTAACCGCACAACCAACTCGCTCGCTGAGTTCAAAGTGCCGATTTGAGTGGCTCAGGCGGTTGAGGCGCTGGCCTTCTGACCCAAATTTGGCAGGTTCGATCCTGGCTCAGTCCGTCAGCCTCGTGTCGGTAGATTTACTGGCAAGGAAAAGAACTCCTGCGGGGCTAAATTCCAGCATCCCGTCGTCTCCGAAAATCGTAAAAGTAGTTAGTGGGACGTAAAGCCAGTAACATCATCGTCATCGAGTTCAAAGTGTGTACGAACTTTGGTCTGTGTGGAGTGTACTGTTTGCAAGTCATGGCTGATGGTGCGGACCGAGGTAGCAGCGGGTGGGGCAGTTGTCGTGGAATGAAGCCACTGATACACCACTCGTCTGTGAGTCTGTAGAAGACGTGATGAGCCATTTCATTCGACAGCTCTACAATCTATCGTTGCTTATGGGGGTGGAACTGCTTTGATGTGCGGAGGCGTAAGTTTTGACACTAAAACCGATTTCTTGATTGCTCGCAATAGATCCTTAACTGCTTTGTAGTACATTATAGTACAGATCTTAGTACCACATTTGATTTCTGACGTGAGGCAATTCGAAGAAAATGCAATATTAGTACATTATAATGCTAGAGAGTATGATACCAACAACGTTCGGAGATCCCAAGAAAAGCACCACGTGCCTTGAACAGAGTGGTCATCCAAAAGTTCCGATACGAATTCGATCCAACAGGTCTGGGAGCAATCGGAGCAACACATCCGAGCAAGAAAACCAGCAACCCAAACACTTGAAGACGCCCTTTTGAAATAGCGGGGACGTGCGCCTCAAATGAACGTGAGACACCCGGTCAGAACAACGAGAAGGCGTTGTGCATCTGCTATCCATGCGAGGTATTGCAGTACTCCTTGTTAAGACCCTTAATTACGAACAGCATATTGGTATTCTGTATACAATGAATTTTGATTTAAGGTTTTTGAAAGGCTGGTGTTAACTACTGGGCAGTACTCCAGAGTCTACCAGAGACTGCTCAAATAGCTTCCGTATAGTAATCGGTAACAAAAGAGAGATTAAAAGTAATTCAGGGAATTTATTCGTAATACGAGATACATTCGGCTCCATGTTATACGACAGAAAAGATTTCTATTAAAACTTTCCATTTCCAAATGTGAATACGACGGAATAATTGAATTAAATCGTATAACGAGCTTATCGTCCTTTAAAGTTTGATTGATTTGAAGGACGCTGAAATGCTGGAATATTGTATCGGGGAGAGGGTTCCTTAACGCCATCCACTCAAACAGCTGAAGCTCGAATACCGGTCGAAAGTAAAGCAAAATATTAAAATGACACGCAAGCAGCCTAGACAGCATCAGATTAAAATACTGCACGTGCGCGTAGAGGCGCGCGGCTGTGAGCTTGCATCCGGGAGATAGTAGGTTCGAATCCCACTATCGGCAGCCCTGAAAATGGTTTTCCGTGGTTTCCCATTTTCACACCAGGCAAATGCTGGGGCTGTACCTTAATTAAGGCCACGGCCGCTTCCTTCCAACTCCTAGGCTTTTCTTATCCCATCGTCGCCATAAGACCTATCTGTGTCGGCGCGACGTAAAGCCCCTAGCAAAAAAAAATACTGCACAGGGTAGCTGAGGGAGAATACGATTATTATTATTATTATTATTATTATTATTATTATTATTATTATTATTATTATTATTAGTATTATTAGTATTATCCGTCTACTTGGCTGAATGAGCAGCGTACTGGCCTTCGGTTCAGGGGGTCCTTGATTCTGTTTCCGGCCAGGGCCCATATCGATATCAAGCGCTCACCCCAAGAAATTAGGAAAAGGTCAAATAAAGAAAGAGGGCTCTTTAACCTGCCGGTAAACCTAACGATATGGACGCCTAGTATTTTAGAATTCTTAAATTTCAGCCAACTGCTTGAAAACTTAGTTCAGAAACTTTCAGCATTGATGGAGAAAGTTTTGTTTCATTTATAAAATTGATCACTGAATTTCACTTAATTCATTAAATTATATACCACGTTGCAATTGATTAATAACTTCATTTGTAAATTCCGATACCAAAATCAACAGTCTCAAACTGTGTTACACAGCTGGTCCTCACTCGTAAACAAAACTTCCGAGCAACAATACTGTGAATCTGTAGCTTAAATTGTGTTCAACTTGCTCTGGATCACAATGTTGTACAAAGTTCGGACTCATAAACAGAATTCGTTATAGCACTTGCCAGGCGTCACACATTGTTAGACTGGAGTTACCACAACGTGACTTATCTCCCATGAGAGAGGGGGCATGACAGTCGTGAGGTACTGACAGTTCACAAGTCCCTCACGAACAGACCAGCCCGAAATAACGACGAGTAGTTAATAGATTACAGGAGTGCCTAAAAGCGAGAAAGATCTCAGAAAGGCATCTGTTGTAGCCGCACATAATAATCACGACTAGCTAACAAGGGATCTGAAGGTGTATACATGCTATTTCCGACATCAAGACAGAAGAGAGAAATATAAATGTTTTCAGATGACGAGACACTGTATTTCAGGTGGTAGCGTGTCTGCCTCTTCCCTGGAGGTCACGGGTTCAGTTTATACCTGGTCCTGAATCTCGGCTCCAAATTTCAACGACCGTAAAGAGTTTCAAGGGAACAAATGGGAAGTGACACAGATTTTCTAATGATTTCATTTCTTCACTCGTTCATTATAGTAGTAGTTACTCATCCCAGTTGGAAACGCTTCGCCAGCCTATATGTTAGAAATAACTAATGTTTCTATCACGTTCCACGCGGTAGCCATCATGTTATATAGAATTCATATTCTATGATATTCTCTTCCAAGGACGGAGTAAATGATACATCCTCGGTATCCCCTGCCTGCCATAAGAGGCGACTAACAGGGATGAGATCTCAAAGGCTTGCCCCTTCGGAGCAGCCACAGGTCCCTTAGCTACGTTTGAAATTTCTTCCATTTCTTCTGGTTCTCGTACGGCGCTGAGGGCTTTAGATGTATGGCCCTTGTGTATACTGCATGTGTGTATTTATGTATTTATATGTTTTTAATGAATTAATTCATTTATTTATTAATTATGGTTTTTGATTTTTGTGGAGATCTGAATCCGATGGCTGGATATCCAGCACATCAAACATCAGCTGTTATAGACAGATTATATGTACTGAAGAGGCATACTGTTGTAGGGAAATGGGAAATGAGGAGGTTTCGCGCTGCTTTCTTCACTGAGCGAGATGGTGCGGCCAGTATCTAGCATTCGGGAAATAATGAGTTCGAACCCCACTTTTAACAGGCCTTGAAGATGGTTTTCCATGAATTTTCATTTTCACACCAGGCAATTGCTGGGCCTGTACCTTAATTAAGACCGCTTCCTTCCGACTCCCAGCCCTTCCCTGTCCTAATTTCACCCTTAAGTAACCCGACAACTTACCACTTATTCACAAAGGAGGAGATGTGGCGCCAGCGGTGGTGGTGTTTATTATCATTTTAAGAATAAGTACAATGGCAGCCAGTCTGAAAAGGGGAGAGGGGAGGAATATATATTAACTGTTAGTAACTGGACTTTAAATCATGAATTTCATAGTCAATGCTCCTCATTTAACCAAGCACTGTGTTGTCTGGATTATGTTTGTCTGTCTGTCAGGTCATCAGCCCAGAGGCTGGTTGGAACCTCAGATAGCACCACCAAAGGTTATGCGGTTATAAGAAAACGCCAAAAACCAATGGCAGCACCAAAATGAGGCGTACTAGGCAAGATGAGGAGTGAGGTGGTTTGCCATTGCTTTCCTCACTGGGTCAGAAAGTACTATTGCAGCACGACTGACCCTATGAGCAGTAGCTTTCATACCACTCAGATGCACTAGTCGTGCTCTGAATGTCATTACTCAGCACTACCCATACCCCAGCAACTTCCATATTGTCACAGCCATGGATGAGACTGGGGCTTCGGTGGAAGCTACACTTTACTCTGGCCTGTGCCAAGAGATGGATGCAAAAGTACTGTATCCATCAAGAAATGATAGCAGGCAAGGATTATGTTTATGATTTTAATATTCTTAGAAGTTATTTTCGAAGGGTAAGCGTATGAAGTTGATAATTCTGAACTTACACGAGAACATTCATTCACTTCGAAAGGAAACGTTCAATGGGATTCAGAATATTGTATATGAAGAATGATAAAATAACGGGATCATTCACATTTTAATTTACTTATAAAAAATTATCTAACACCTGCAATTTACTACCTGTCCGCCTGGTGGTCATGATCGTTAAGGCGTTGAAATCTAAACGGTCTGACACCGTGTTAGTCGGTTCGAGTCCCGATGGTCTAGAAAATGCTCACAATCGGGATGTTGGTCGGCAGGTAGGGGAGGTGGTGTTTTTCGATAATCACTAGACTGCGTGTCAAAAGCCTGGGTTGAATTCTAAATCTCTCCGCAGTGCTCAAATGAAGTGAGGGCATATTACACTGTTGATGGTGATTCGTCCGTCAGATGGAGACGTCAAGCACTGAGCAGACGCCTTAGTGCTATTTGACAGGAGTAGGCTATGTGCCAGCACCGGGTTTCACCCTCTTCCTTTCTACTATCATACGTCACGTCATTCATTTCATCTCATTGACACCTCTGATGACGTGGACGTCAGAAAGGGCATCCGGTCGTAAGAACCCGCCACGACAGATTCATCTCACTACATTCTCGACCCCGTAAACAAACGGGAAAAGTGTTGGACAAACAAACAAACAAACAAACAAAAACAAACAAACAAACCTGCAATTTACTACCTGTCTCATTAATGAATCATCCAAGAAGGAAGCATGTGTTGGTTCTCTTCACCCCAGTGCTATTGCATTGGTATCAATTGCTTAATTACGCCTTTCTGACAGTGAACGAACTGTCGTATGTTCAGACGAAACCAACAGACGTTCAACCCTTGGGATGGGCAGTCTCCATATACTGTATGTAGAATTTCTGAAATGAACGTAGGAAGACGGTTCTTTTTTAAATTTCTAGTGAAGTACAGTTCGTTATAAAATTTCTGGGTTGGGCGATTAGCTGTTGAGGTGCTGGCCTTCTGATCCTAGGTTGGCAGGTTCGATCCAGGTTCAGTCCGGTGGTATTTGAAGGTGCTCAAATATATCAACTTCATGTCGATAGATTTATTGATACGTAAAATAACTCTTGCGGCACAAAATTACGGCACCCCGGTCTCAGAAAACCGTCAAAAGTAATTAGTGGGACGTAAAAACAATAGCATTAATATTATTGTTATGACCGAGCGAGTTGGACCTGCGGTTAGGGGCGTGCAGCTGTGAGCTTGCATTCGAGAGATAGTGGCTTCGAACCCCACTGTCGGCAGCCCTAAAGATGGTTTTCCGTGGTTTCCCATTTTCACACCAGGAAAATGCTGAGGCTGTATACTAATTAAGGCCACAGCCGCTTCCTTCCCACCCCTAACATTTTCCTATCCCGTCATCGCTATTAGTCCTATCTTTGTCGGTGCGATGTAAAGCCAATCGTAAAAATTATTATTATTATTATTATTATTATTATTATTATTATTATTATTATTATTATTATTATTATTATTATTATTATTATTATTTATGAATTCATTACTTATTGATATGGTTAAATTTCGAAGCGTTACTCAACTCCTCCATTCTGAATGAAATAATAGTCTTGTATTTGATGAATGTATTTCTGGCTACTAAGCTACTGCTGGCATAGAAATCAAAGAATTTTCTATTTCTATTGCTTCTCATATCTTTCCCTTGTCAACTTCGTATCTGGTCATGGATTTCAGTTCAATTTCCCGTCCTGGATTTGAGATTGTTCCGCATCACTGCTCCATAAAGTCCCTTTATTTTCACTATCACGTTACTCAGTGCTTCATAACACTTGTTTGCATTTTGATCTCCCTCTTTACATGCTCACCACACTGAAACTGGTGTAATTCCAGCCGTCACCATATCTACCAACACCAATCAGCAATTTGCATACATAACAGTCACTGTGGTAAACTCAATGATCTTCCTGATATATAAGTCTGTCAAGTTTGGTGTCTTATTCAGACGTGAAAAAATTACAAGGAAAACAAAATGATTCCGTAGCCATACAGATATGAAACAGATACATAAACATTTCTTAACAAAGAATACCTTTTTGGTACATGGTGCACACTCTATTATTTCTTTATAACCATCTAGACCTTACCCTTTCAGGATATTCTAGGTGTATTTTTTTAGGATCTCCCCTGCTACCAGAAGGCAATCCTTTAACTGACCAATGCGCAAGTCGGATTTTGTAATATTCGTTCAAGTACAGGAGGCATGGTTCATAAATGTCTTTTTCTCTGTCAACCTTAATCGCCTACTCTATATCTCTTTCAAAACGAATAGTGTGATCCAACACTAAAGAAGTGTGCTTTTTTACATGAATGGCAATAATAGTTTTAATAGAAATACCACTGCCCCTAACGATTTCTACCATATTCATGGGCATCATATAAACGGTATAATTGTACTAAGGCCATCAAGAAGCAGGTAGAAAGTTTTCAAATGACTGTGATATACGCGTTAGTTAGGTTACCTACCTCCGAAAACAATAAGGGGCTGATGAACCACCCGGTATATTCACAAGAACATCTTCATCCAGTTTGTTCCGGTAGAAGAAACACAGTGAACTTCTTCATAAACTCAAATATTTGTGACTTCCAATATCGGGCAAAGATTCGGAAGGAGCGATTAAGGTGATTTCACTATCTAATATGGAGGGACAATTACTATGTCGGCAAAAAATATTTGTACGCACGCAAGTTGAGGGGAACAGAAAGTGTGGGCGCCCAAATAAGAGATGGGTGAACCTGGTGCGAGAAGACCACCATCACCGAAATATAACAATTTAAGTAGCCTAGGATAGAGAACGATTGAAGGTACTCATTAGAAGTAGCGACGCTGCATAATGCGAGATACAGTCCGGAAGAAGGTTATTTCTAGAGTTTTTTGTTTTAAATAATCAAAACACACAAAATCGATAAATTATTCTAATACTTTCCACACGTCAGTGGGATGAATCTGTAGCGTTCATCCTATCCTAAAGTCTGCTTACTGACTGACCCCATTACGATTTCTTTCTTCCGTGGGACCACTCCATTTAGTTTTCCGCGTACTGTTGGAGATCTGGGTCTTCGAATGGAAATCAGAACTCGCCGCACTAATAGAATCTTAGTTAATTTAGTCTGGCTAGAGTACCTGTTTTTGGATAATCATTCGTGAAGTATGTTGACAATCTCAAATATACGAAGTAACAATGACCATACGGTTTAGTGACTTGCCAGTGGTCACGCCAGAGATGGTCTCACGGCAAAGCTGGTCTTCACTCAAGCAGCAATCGATCCAGACATCCACTTCTCAAGACGACCGAGTGGAATTCAAACTCCTTTCTTCATACAAGGTGTTCAGTACTGAGAGGCATTTAACTGCACGAGACAAGATTCCACAGGGAATTACGAAATCATGATTGACATGATATTACATAAGTATTAATTAATATTGAATAACCGTTGCATAAAGTCGTGTTCAAATTCTCACGGGCTGTGGTGTGATAGTAGTTACGTAGAAATAAAAAGGATGCCATACATGTTCATTCATCATTCCTAACCCTGGTTGGATCCTCAACATTTATGCCATCAGCTGTCATAGATGGCCTAGATATCACCGAAGAGGCGTACTAGGGAAATGAGAAGTAAGGTAGGTTCCAGTTGTTTTTCTCACCGAGCTAGGAGTTGCTGTTAATCCATGCACCAAGCGACACTATGAGCAACATTTTCACACCACTCATACCTGGGACTGGATGCATATGGAATGGCATTACTGGCATCGCTCATACCTCAGCCACGTGCAAATCGTGAAGACACATCTCCACAAAATTGTTCTGGCCCTACCAGAAGGCATATTGCACTGTAAACACTAGGGCCCGCCAATAACCCTGTATAAAGTGGCCTGAGGGCGGCATCAAACTAGTCTATGGGCTGATGAGAACACCTTTCTCTCTCTCTCTCTCTCGCAATTTTCGTAACTGCCAAATGAGGTACGAGTAATCAAACTGGTGTTCAAAGTAATTATTTATGGAATTTTCAGTGTTTCTCTGCTGTTAATATACTGTAATTCAACGCTACCGTGCACTGACTTGTGTGCGTGCTCCGTGATCGACAATTTAATTGAAACTCGTGGAAGTCTATGTTGCTATATTCTCGGAACACGCTCTGACCTGTGTTTGGAGGACATATTATTGCGCAATAATTGCATTAACAGTAGAGATGTGTTCAAAACTGCATACATCATATCTTGGAAAATTTGTAACTCATTCTATCCATCATGGGTGGAGTATTGGCTATCGGATTCCAAGTTTACCTGACCGGGCAGAGGTTGTCGAATTTTTCAAGGGCGGGAAATGTTCACTCACCACTCCATGTCGTCATTTTTAAGAGCATTGGAGACACATGCAGCATTTAATATAAAAATATATATATTCGGGAAAATGTTGCCTGTCAGAGTTCCCGTTTCTCTACCTTCTAGGAGTGTAAAACAGAGATTGCCGTAGGCAGTCTGAATGGTGTAAAATACGAAGTCTGCACTCGGTAGCTGAGGCCGTAGACTAAGGTGGTGATCTCAGCGACGATTGTTATTATTATTATTATTCATTTTTTAAATTATTATTAACAATTGCAGTACTTTTCCGTGCTAGTGACTTATTGTCTCACTAAATCTGATAGATTTTCGGTGTCGGTGTGATAGTACGAAGGATGTTCAAATGAAAAGGTACGAAACGACACTGAGGGTTTAATCGATGATCTCATTCAAAAGTGATCACCATAATCCTGAGCACAACAATCCCACTGTCTCACGATCAGAAGGATTCCCTGCTCCAAGAATTCCTGTGGATGTGACAGGAGCCAGTACTTCACGGTGTTCTTCACTTCGTCGTCCGAGTTGAAGCGATTCCCTTTGAGACCAAACCACACCACACATAACACTATCCTCCACCACAATGCCGCCTACCCTCATCGGAGGGTCTGCCCGACAAGGGCTGCAATCGGCTAGAAAAAGCCACACGAAATAATAATTATTATTATCTAGGGAACCGAATGTAGTTTCCCGTGTGGTTGTACGCATTGCGCGGTGGCTTTCACATGACACAAGGTGATGCTAATCGTCTTCTACAACGTCCGAGGTCCGGTACTCATCGAATTCCTCGAGCATGGAAAAGCCATTACAGTGACGTGTACCAAACAGATTGAAGTCGCAGGGTGACATGTCGGGGCTGTAGGGCAGATACTCAAGCTCCTTCCACTTGAACTTGGCCAGTACATTTTGTGTGACCTTGGACGAGCGTTATCGTGGAGCAGAAGCGCTCCGTCCATGAGCAGCCCCAGGCCGTTTGTTCTTGATAGACTTGCGTAGGCTACGGAGTGTTTCATGGTACACGTCACTGTAATGGCTTTTCCATGCTCGAGGAATTCGATGAGTGTCGGACCTCGGACGTCGTAGAAGACGATTAGCATCACCTTGTGTCATGTGAAAGCCACCGCGCAATGCGTACAACCACACGGGAAACTACATTCGGTTCCCTAGATAATAATAATTATTATTATTTCGTGTGGCTATTTCTAGCCGATTGCAGCCCTTGTCGGGCAGACCCTCCGATGAGGGTAGGCGGCATTGTGGTGGAGGATAGTGTTATGTGTGGTGTGTGAGTTGCAGGGATGTTGGGGACAGCACAAACACCCAGGCCCCGGGCCATTGGAATTAACCAATCAAGGTTAAAATCCCTGACCCGGTCTGGAATCGAACCCGAGACCCTCTGTACCGAAGGCCAGTACGCTGACCATTCAGCCAACGAGTCGGACGGTTCCGTAGATGTCGCACTACGTTATTTAAATTTCAACCGGTCTGGTTTTTACGACGTTCCGTACCTTTTCATTTGAATACTGCTCATAAAAGGCTAGGATTTGGAAGGAAACAACCGTGGCCGTAATTAAGATACAGCCCTAGCATTTGACTGACGTGAAAATGAGGAAACCACCGGAAAACCGTCTTCAGGTCGTTTGAACCTACTATCTCCCGAATACAAGCTTACATCTACGCTTCCTGTAGCTGCACTCGGTCAGTTGCATTACTCAAGCCCCACTTGACTATAACGAAAGCTATGAGCTGAGAGGGATAATTTTTCTAAACTAATGTTATAAAGAGGAAAAATGTGTATGCTTGTTTGTAACGGATAGACTCAAAAACTACTGAACCGATTTTAAAAATTACTTCACCTATAGAAAGCTACATTGCCAGTGAGTAACATGGGCTGTATTTTATCTTCAAAATAATTCGAGGTAGGGGGCACGGGGGGGGATATAAAATTATAGGCTAATATAGGCAAAATATCGAATTTGTCGTACAAGGAAGAGACAAAGCTCAATTAAATCCCTTTGACGCAAAGAACAAAACTTGGTAAGCCCTACGAGCCCTAAAACCAACCGTTACGGAGAAATTGGCACCACACTACCCCTGCTCTAAGAATCGAATAAAGAAATGAACTGCCGTAACCATGGCAACGTCAGCTCCAGGATTCTACAGCAGCGAAATTATCTACAATAGGCCTATATCACAAAAACTTAACATGTTACAGACATGAAAATTGGTATATGGAATCCCCTTTAAAAATAAAAGAACACAAATGTTCGTTTTCAGAAAATACATTGAAGGCGGGGGAGGGGGGTGAATAGAAGTGAGGAAGGAGTTGAATTGTTAGTATGAGGATACATATATCTTAGAAAATTAAGATGTTACAGACGTTAAAATTGGTACTTGGAATCTCCTTTAAAAATGGCCACAATTTTTTGTAAAATCCACTTAAGGGGGCGAAAAGAATAAAAAAGCGGGTGAATTTTTAAAATGAGTATCTTCTTCTTCTTCTTCTACAGCTTTACCCACACCTGTGGGGTTGCGAATGCGAACTTTGTAGCACAAGTAGATTTGGCCCTGTTTTACGGCTGGATGCCCTTCCTGACGGCAACCGTATGTGTAGGGATGTAATTACAATTGCGTGTTCCTGTTGTGGTTGGTACATGGTGTATTGAGTTAATATGAGGAGGGGAATGTTGGGACAAACACAAACAACCTGTCCCCGATCCAGAAGAATTAATCACACGCGATTAAAACCCCCGACCTAGTTGTTTATATGTTTCCTTCTATTCGAGGTGGTAAATGTATCTCGGTTCACATTTAAGGACGGTCCTGGGGTTCACTCAGCCTACTACAAAAATGAGTACAAGGTAAGAAATTAACATAGAGCTACCCACTCTGTCCCACTCAATGGTGAGGTCACGAATAGTGGATGCCGCACAAAGTGGATCAGACGAAAGAGCACTGGGCTAAAGTTGGCTGGTTCAATCCCGGCATGTTCTAATGGTAATTGAAAGGGGGTAAAATACCTCAGACTCGTGTCGGTAGATTTACCGGTATGGAAAAGAGCTCTTGCGGGACACATTTCCAGCACTTTGATGTCGGAGAAAACCATAAAGTACTTCGTGGGAATTAAAACCAATTATATTATTACAAATAGTGGAAGCGTGAACCTTCCACTCCTTCCGGGGCCTTCATGATCTGTTTCATTATATTCTGATGTGTGAACGTACACTATTATTTTTACGACCCGTATACGCAATTGAAATATTTTAAAAAAGCAACGGGAAACTACCTCACGCCTCATTTCCCTTGTACACCTCTTCAGTGGCAAAGATTTCGAGGATTGAATTCTGATAGTATTAGGGGTTGTAGTAAGGATGTAAAGGAGAGGGCTTATGAGTCTCTGGTAAGACCACAATTAGAGTATGGCTCCAGTGTATGGGAACCTCACCAGGACTACTTGACACGAGAACTGGGAATTTTCAAAGAAAAGCAGCACGATTTGTTCTGGGTCATTTCCGACAAAGCAGTTTTACTAAATTGTTCCAAACTTTGGACTGGAAAGACTTGGGAGTGACGAGACGAGATGCTCGACTATGTGGTACGTTTTAAGCCGTCAGTGGTGAGTTGGCGTAGAATGACATAAGTATAAGCTTGAGTGGAGCTTTTAAAAGTAGAAAAGATCATAATATAAAGATGGAATTCAAGAGGACAGATTTGGTCAAATATTCATTTATAGAAAGAGGAGTGGGGGATTGGAATAAATTATCAAGGGAAATGTTCGATTAATTGCAAAGTTCGTCGAAAAATATTTAAGAAAATGATAGGTGAACAAGTTGGTTTTTTTTTTTTTTTGCTTTACGTCGCACCGACACAGATAGGTCTTATGGCGACGATGGGACAGGGAAGGACTAGGAGTGGGATGGAAGCGGCCGTGGCCTTAATTAAGGTACAGCCCCAGCATTTGCCTGGTGTGAAAATGGGAAACCACGGAAAACCTATTTCAGGGCTGCCGACAGTGGGGTTCGAACCTACTATCTCCCGAATACTGGACACTGGCCGCGACTACAGCTATCGAGCTCGGTAGGTAAACAACTATAAATACGTGTAAATATGAGGTAACAGTTGATAATCTGCTACCTGGGCGACCGCCCTAAATGCAGGTCATTGATTGATTTATTGATTGATTGTCTCCGTACTTAATATCCTACATACACATGTAATTTATATTACATGGACCATTACACCGAGCAAATGGGCGTGCTGTTTGGGTCGTGCAGCTATCAGCTTACATTCAGAAAATAGGAGGCTCGATCCCCACTGTCGGGCAGCCCTGAAGTTAATTTTCCGTGGTTTCCCATTTTCACACAAGGAAAATGCTGGGGCTACGGTTACTTCCTTCCCATTCCTAGCCCTTCCATATCCCATCGTCACCAAAGACCTATCTGCGCCGGTGCGACGTAAGGCAGATCGAAAAAAGGGAAGTGAACCATTGCCGAGGTATTTGATGTTACATTCAAGTTTTCTAATGCCAGATGGCAGTATGGTTTCGCAGACAGTGGCAAGAATCGGGTAGTATTAATGCGCATTGCTTCCTAATTTGTTAGACAATTTATTTTCCAATGTCATTCATTTATATGCAGAAATGTATTTTAAAATTTCATTTTAATGCACAAAATGTCGTAAAGAAATTCAATTTCGTTTTAAAAATAAAATCGTATAATTAGGAAGGAATACATGTAAGTAATTAATTCATACTTCCCATAACTGAGAGTTGCTAATGTGGCAAGGTATATAAAACTGAGACAGAATATTAGCGAGAATGATAACAATCAATGGCATTTGGCCTTCGGAGAGGCCTGGTACAGGTTTTTTAGGTTTGAGGCCCACGAACGACGTTTGCAAATGTGAGAATGTGGCCCGGCCTGGATGAAATCTACTGTTCAAGCCTATTCAACTCCCCAGTCTCCGAGCCAGAGGAATTAACCACTGAAGGTAATCGAACCTAGGGCCCCTTGGAACAAATACCAGCGTGATAACCAGTTAACCACGGATTCGAACTAAATGAGTGTCCTCGTCCTGAGATCTGTGGCACAACCCCAATGTGTGTGAATTGCAGGTACATTGTCGACCACACACGAGCCCTCCTGCCACATTTCTGGTAGCCCGCACATACACTAAAGACGCGAACACAATTTTGTTTTCTTTTTGTTTTTACGATTTGCTTACGTCGTACAGACGCAGATACGTCATATCGCGACGATGGGATATGAAAGGACTAGGAGTGGGAAGGGAGTGACCGTGGCTTTAATTAAATACAGCCCCAGCATTTTCTTGGTGTGAAAATGGGAAGGCACGGGACACCATCCTCAGGACTGCCGCCAGTGGAGTTCGAATCCACTACCTCCCGAAAGCAAGCCGATAACTATATCGCCCAAAACGCACAACACTTTCTCGGTGGACATGAGAATCATAATCGGACTGTTATGACAATAAAATTTTCATTATGAAATAGAATGATCGTTCTATCAAAAATAATAAATGAAGAATGGAATGTCATATATCAGTATACAGCAATACAGTACTGATATGCCTTACAATAAGTAATAAAATAAAATAAAATAAAATAAAAGGATAAATACCAAATCATCTAAATTGATTGATTGATTGATTGATTGATTGATTGATTGATTGATTGATTGATTGATTGATTGATTGATTGATTGATTGATTGATTGATTGATTGATTGATTGATTGATTGATTGATTGATTGATTGTCTCCGTACCTAGTATCCTAGTGTGTGCGTAAGGTATTTGAGGACTCTTCAGATGTATCATGGTAAATATCCATATCTGATGAATAACGAAACGTATTGATTCAAAACTTCGTTCACAGATGCAGTAATGGATGGGGTGCAGGTTTATTTTAACTGCCGCCAGTCGCAATGTTGGCTAAATTGTGGGAACGGAAACGTCCATATTCCCGAATCGCATGGCCCTTATTAATGTTGTATATTAGTCAGGTAATGGCGGCTTTTAGGGAGTCGTTCGTGTTGTGGGTATGTTCATTAGAATCCCAATCAACAACACCCCACGCATAAAATATCTGCGGGATTTAGGAAGCCACATGTTTAATTTCATCCGTTCGTGCAGATTGGCCGCCATCCACTGTTATGTCGTCGCAGTTTGTGCGCGGTCACAGAGTCCTGCTGATACACGTACGGTCTTCCACTGTTTCCAGAGTTTCACGACTATCTCGAGCACCTCATCGTACCCAGAGATTTCATCTCCCGTTAAATGGAGTGGGTGTGACTTAACGCCTTTTTCTCTGTTCACCGCTGACATAGCGTAATGGTTAGTACATTTAGCTGCCGTCGTTGGTCAGCGTAGTGGATTTCGGTTCAGAGATCCCGGGTTCGATTCCAGGCTGAGCCTCGATTGATTTCCTTGGTTCGGAAACTACAATCTCTCTCTTATAAATCCACACGGAACGCACGGTCTTTGTATTCTGGGCTATGGCAGCTGAAGTATGGAGCCGTGCGCATAGTTCTTGACCTTGCACATAGCCTGGACGTGTTTGACCTGTCAAACATGCGTCACCACTCTGAATCTCAGCTGTTAACATGGTGAGACAGTTGTTATTGAAACAGCATATTTTCGTATGTAAAAGTTCTCTTTTCGTCTTAATTGTCATGTGAACAGTCACTCTTGGTGTGCAGAAAGTCGTAATGGTGTTTATAAAGTCCCTGTTATGATAGGAATATTAGTATTAGGTGCGCTCTTAGTGCAAGACGAATAATAGTCTATTCATTTCGAGACGACAGTAAATGCAGAGTGGTACGAAGATGACAGTTTATTTATTTATTTATTTATTTATTTATTTATTTATTTATTTATTTATTTATTCACGAAGCACAAGATACAGCTACACTGAGCAAATTTCACTTGCACTGTCAACAGACTATTTATCAAACGTAAACTTTCATAATAAAATATAACAAACATAACAAAATATAACAAGATCAGGTACACATCCTACTAATAACTGCCCAAATCGAAAACCATGAGAATGTCCATGTTCATAGCCAAGTCGTCGTGGGTCAAGATGGCGGTATAATCCCTTCACATCAACTTATCTTTAAGAGACTATTTACACACCTCTCGAATACACTTTTATTTGATGCTATATCAAGCTCTTGTCTCCTATTAATATTGTTAAAGAGTGTTGGGAGGCGGATTAGGAAAGATCGTTGAAGTATTGAGTGCTGAGTGTGGGGAATGTGGAGAAGGTCTTTGGTTCTAGTGGAGCGGGAAGGAACGCGGAGAGAGAAGAGAGAAACAAGATGTTCCGAGCGGTAATGCCCATTTAAGATCCCGTGGAGGAAACTCAGGTTAGCTACCTGTCGCCTGATGTGCAGCGGTGACATATTAATTGCCATTAATACCTGCTGCGTAGACAGATTTCTGAGCTTGGGGTTTCTGTTTTTTACAATTGCAGCAAAGAAGGGCACTGCTCTTCCATCAGTTAACGGAAGAAGGACACTGCTCTTCCATCAGTTAACGGAAGAAGGACACTGCTCTTCCATCAGTTAACGGAAGAAGGACACTGCTCTTCCATCAGTTAACGGAAGAAGGACACTGCTCTTCCATCAGTTAACGGAAGAAGGACACTGCTCTTCCATCAGTTAACGGAAGAAGGACACTGCTCTTCCATCAGTTAACGGAAGATGGACACTGCTCTTCCATCAGTTAACGGAAGATGGACACTGCTCTTCCATCAGTTAACGGAAGAAGGACACTGCTCTTCCATCAGTTAACGGAAGAAGAAAACTCGCGTGGGTGTTTTAAACAAGATTCCCTTCTTACAATCCCGGGAGTGTTTGCAGACAGTAAGATCAGTGCTGGTCTGCTTCCTCCCTCTTTCTCCAGATCTAACAGTTTGTGATTCTTAGGTGTGGGGTAAACTGAAAGAAAAAGTGTACTGAACAAATCCTCACACATTGGATTAACTGAAAGAAAACACTACGAATGAAATCAGAACAATTACAGTGGCAGAACACACTCACTCGGGTCAGCCACAATGTGGTTACCAGATACAATGTCTGTATAACCCAGGAAGGACGACACGTCCAGCATCTACTTTAAGGTAAGATTTTATATAAGATTGTATACTTAAAGCAGGGTGGCCGCTCACGACATAAGTTCGGCTGAGGCAGCTGCCGTAGCGCAGAGTACAGACACCGTCCATTAGGTCTGGGTTAATAAGAGAGACCCTGTAAACATCTAGGCCGTCCCCGGGACCTCTGAAACTCACACACAACGCTATCCTCCACCACAATAACATGCAGTTTCCTACACAGGGCGGATGCTGCCATCCCTCGTCGAAGGGTCTTCCTCAAAAGGACTGCACCTGGATTGCAATAGCCACACGCAATTACTATTTTGTTATTATTGTCCTCTGACCAGGATTTGAAGCAGGACCTGTTAATGGGAAGCTAACATAGAAAACATAACCTATGTTCACTAGGAAAGGGTCGAGGATAGTTTATGTTAGATTAAATTACTGTAAGTATGAAGTGCTTCAGTAATTTTAATATGTCTAGCTAGGAACATTCTGTAGTATAACACACTCAAATAAAATTCTACTAGTTCTTTCTAATCAGTAGGTGTGTCCGAATCTGAGCGGTTCCTTGGGTGTTTCATCAGCGTCATCACTTTCGTTTCAGAAGGTTCTGGCTTCGATTCCGTTGGGATCGGGATTTTAGCCACTTTTCGTTCATTCTTCCGTTCGGTGGCAGGGTTTGTGTGTTTGTATCAATACGCACATCTTCATAGTGATTGCATCCCTCCATATGAGGTTGGTGGAATGAAGAGCATCCGATCGTAAAACAGGGACAAGTCCAGATGTGCGGCATACTTCGCATCGGAAACTCTACTAAGATTTGAATAGAGGGTTGAAAGTAGAAAGAGGGGCAGGAAGAGGACCGAACTGAATATACATATACATATACATATACATATACATATACATATACATATACATATACATATACATATACATATACATATACTGCTGGCCTGAGCTCGTGTTCACGGATTCGATCATAGCTCAGACCAGCAGTATTTGATCTCGATCTAATACTTCAGCCTCATGTGGGTATAATTTTCTGTTAAGTCTGGAGGCAGCTTGTATCCTCAAAATAGCACCACTAAGTGTGATACAGTTGCAGCAAAAACAGCAAAAACCGATAATAATAATAATAATAATAATAATAATAATAATAATAATAATAATAATAATAATAATAATAATAATAATAATAATAATGGCGTTGCCTTCGGAGTGACCAGGTGCAGGTCTTTCAGTTTGACTCCCTATAGGCAACCTGCGCGTCTATGAGAATGGGGCCCTACCTATGATGAAGGCTAATGCTTGGCCATTGGAATTAACCAATTAAGATTAAAATGCCCGACCCGGCCTGGAATCGAACCCAGGACCTTCTGGACCAAAGGCCAGCACGCTAACCATTTAGCCACGGAGCCGGACGCAAAAATCGATTAAGGTGCCATAATGAGACGTACAGCGAGTAGCGAAGAATAGGCAGTTTACCACACCTTCCCTCAATGAGCCAGAAAATGCTATAGAAGTACGACTGACCTTACGTGTAGCACCTTTCGTAACATTTAGACGCATTAGTGGTGCTCCGAATGTTATTTACCCTGCACCACCCATTGCTCAGCAGTCATGAATGAGACTGGGACTTCAGTGGAAGGTACAATTTTCTTTGGCCTGCATCCATCAAGGAGTAGAATTACTAGCACATGAAAGAACACCTGCAAAGCAAATATATTCCAGCACGTTCGTGACACCGAAAACCGTAAAAATTACTTATTAGGGACACCCTTGACCTCAAAAGCGACCGTTCGGTTAAAGTTGCGCAGCTGTGAGCTTGCCTCCGGGAGATAGGGGTTCAAAACCCACTGTCGGATGCCCTGAAGATGGTTCTCCGTGGTTTCCCATTTTCACACCAGGCAAATGCTGGGGCTGTACCTTAATTAAGACCACGACCGCTTTTTTCCCACTCCTAGCCCTTTCCTATCACAACGTCGCTATAAGACCTATCTGTGTCGGTGCGACGTAAAGCAAATTCTAAAAATAAATCCTCGAAAGCTCTTAACCACATAAAAAGATGTTTAGAATATACCGTAAATCGATCGATTACCACAATGTCAGTACTCTGAGTTATTCCCATCCGATATTGTACATTCTACCTCAAGAGATATCTGAATAATAATTTATTGAAGTCCTAAGAAAATAACTTGGGTAGCGGAAGGAAACGTAATATTAATGTAAAATGAGGAAAAACCACACATAATTATACGCCGTAAGTATATCGTTAAATTTTACATCAACAATGTCACTAACCCTCTAAACAAACCAAACCAAAACCCATGGCGCAACAGCCCCGAAAGGCCTTGGCCTATCAAGCGACCACTACTCAATACTCAACCCGAAGGTTTGCAGATTACGAGATGTGTTGTCAGCACGACGAAGCCTCTCGGTCGTTATTCTTGGCTTTCTATATCGGGGCCGCTATCTCACCGTCAGATACCTCCTCATTTGTAATCACGTCGGCTGAGTGGACGTTGAACCAGCCCTCAGAATCAGATAAATATCCCTGACATGACCGGGAATCGAACCGGGGGCCTCCGGGTAAGAGGCAAGCACGCTACCTCTTCGCCACTGGGTCGGCTCATAAACCCACCGCATGAAGTAGTTATGGTACGTGAAACTCAATATTGAAGTGCTGTTATTTGTCTTCAATGTTTGGATGTAGAATTTCAATGAAGTGGGTATTCGGAAGTGGAAGAGAACAATATGCATATCTCACTAAAGCCACATTTTCACACTGAACATTACTTTCACATTCAAGCAGTCCAATATGAAAATCCACAATAACTAAATTTTCAAACTATGATTTGGATATGTCATAGCCTGCTTTTCGTCAAGCATATTGCAATATAGGCTTGTGCATTGGTTGTGAAAATTGATTTTATATCACAGACTGAATTCATGAAATGCCAATAATGTAATTTTATGTATGGTTTTTCACGTTGTAGTCTTACAAAATCAGTGATCCTTCTCGTGTGAAGCTAATATTGCTGAGGTTGGCAATACATTGTTTTCGGTGGCAACTTCATAAGAATAACATCTTTGTTTGGAAAACTTAAATCTGTATGACCTGACCAAAAATCACACAGCAATGTGTACTTTTCACTTACATGTTCACCAATGACTGAAGTTAGAAAACGTTTCATATGCTCGTTCGACAACTTTCCACTTTTGGTTACCTCCATATGAATGATTTGTGGACATGTTACATGCTCAAAAATTCATGTCGAAAGTGCCTCCTGTCCCTTGAAAACAGATATACAGCTTGTTAGCTACTCTGTCAGCCATCGATCGAGCCACATCAATTGTATAGCTGTGTGTAGAGCTATGTACACACAAGTTGCAGTTTTCTCTCCTCTTTGTGATGGTGTTTACACTGAAGACATTTCATAATGAAATTGACTTTGAATACTGTTCCAAATATGCCCTTTGTCCTCACTCTCTTCTGCTACAAATAAGTTCACTTCCACCTCAAACTCTTGTGCTTTTCATCGTTTGCTATTATCCTATTTTATGTCCTTACGTTTAACGCATGGGCAGGATGGCCCATCGAATGTCATACATCGAAAATGGTCTATAAAATGAATTAATCAGGGCTCAGAGATGTATCCTTTTTGAGAACAAGAACCTTATTTCATGCGTAATTCCACAGATATCAGCACATGTCAATCATGCCTAACGGCTTCCAGTTATAAAAAAAAAATTAAATGGCGTGTGGCTTTTAGTGCCGGGAGTGTCCAAGGGCAAGTTCGGCTCGCCAGATGTAGGTCTTTTGATTTGACTCCCGTAGGCGACCTGCGCGTCGTGATGAGGATGAAATGATGATGAAGACAACACATACACCCAGCCCCCGTGCCAGCGAATTTAACCAGTTAAGGTTAAAATTCCCGACCCTGCCGGGAATCGAACCCGGTACCCCTGTGACGAAAGGCCAGCACGCTAACCATTTAGCCATGGAGTCGGACCCAGTTATACAATATGGTGGACATAGGGAGGTTGACGCGTGAACAGAAGGTGAAAACTGTCTCGCTTTATACGTGTTCATTTCGGTACGCGGTGGGCTCCCTGCCGACAGACGGTTTATAGACCAGCCAGCCAATTTGAAACCAAAGTCGTGGTGTGAAAGTGTGTGTGGACTACAATTTCAAGTCATGGAATTATTGAGCCAATATTTTGCAATGCTACCGTCAACAGTGTGCGCAACATGAACGTGTTTAAATACATTTTCCCTCCACAACTTTATGCAACAAGGCTACCAATAGACACACAATGGTTCGTGTAAGACGGAGCTCGTCCGCACACAGCAAATATTGTTCTGGATTTCCTGCATGAACATTTCGGGCCCCGTGCGATTTTCCATCGATATCCCGAACGTTTTCAGTGCGGCTCAATGTGGCCACCGCACAGCCCCCATCTTAATCCCTACTACTTCTTCCTGTGGGGATATTTGAAGGACCGACACAAACCAGGAAATATGTTGCAATCGTAAGTGGCCAGTCTGACCTTTTGCCGAGGGTTGAGTGATGGCATGTGTTGTAGACTGGTCACAAACTTGCTGATTCCTTTCGAAGCTGTTGTACGCCGAGAAGGTGGTCATATTGAACATGTCCTGCGCATTTCATACACATTTCAGTGAGTGTTGTAATGCTACTATTTTTTAAATATTTTGTATATTTATTATTTTATAAACAATATCCTGTGTATGACATTTTGTCCGCCACTCATCGTATAGTACCGTAATATGCCTGTATGGAATGAAATATTGAGCTTTAAGAATGTCGATAAAAGTAATCGAAACTTTGAAACTGTCCTAATCAACCAGTTTAGACTCTTCTAATGCGCACCATTGCAGATGCCAATAGTAAGCCGTAAATCCATATACGTTTGATCTGATAAACTGTGACATTACGTGATATTTTACAGTGCTGAACGATGCATATTCTAATCATGTCTTCATGTGGTTCAGAGCGTTCGAGGTCAAGTGTGACTCTCGGTAGCGAGACTTGAAGCCTCTCATATCATCTATTTTTTTACACGTTTAACCCTTCTAATTAACTTCGTCAAACCGAGCAAGTTGGCTAAACGGCTTGGGTCGCGTGGCTATGGACTTGCATTCGGGAGATAGTAGGCTCATTTTCCACCATCGGCATATCTGAAGACGAATTTTCGTAGTATTCCCATCCTCGCGTCGTCGAAAACTTTCGATGTGTTAATAATAATAATAATAATAATAATAATAATAATAATAATAATAATAATAATAATAATAATAAGTTACCGAAAAGATTTCCGTCCATTCTTGACTGTCAAAGGCATATAGCCTTGGATGGAGCAAGCTCCGTGTTACAACCATGGTTGTGAACCATAGAGGTTGCCTCAAGATGTTCTCGGGCTGTCATTTTACGGCATTGAGCCAACAAAATTTTTAAAATAGAAAGAAGAATAGTAAGAACATGCATTAATAAGAAGTACCAAAAAGAAGGAGAATGGTGCATCATCCCAAATGCAGCAGTATATCAGGAAATAGAACCTATAACGGATTTCATGAGAAAGACGAGAATATCATTCTTTGGTCATCCGTTGAGAACACCTCAAGACAGGTTAATACGCAGAATTTTGGAAAAGCTTTGGAAACAAAAGCAACAACCTGTCTTTATAAAATAAATAAAAGAAAACATGAAAGAATTAGACATAACACTGGAGGATTTAAAGAATAAATCAAACAAAGTGAATAAAGTGAAGAATAGTAAAGTTAGATTCCTACCAAAATGTGATAAAAGAAACAACTAAAAGGGTATTTTCAGAAGAAGAACGACGACGAAGATCAAATAGAATGAAGAAATACTGGAAGAACAGAAAATAAAAAACGTAAAATATCATAGAAGACCGGACAGAAATTGACTACAGTGGTCCAATGTGGCCGTAAAAGCACAATAATAATAATAATAATAATAATAATAATAATAATAATAATAATAATAATAATAATAATAATAATACCGGGCGAGTTGGCCGTGCGGTTAGGAGCGCGCAGCTGTGAGCTTGCATCCGGGAGATAGTGGGTTCGAACCCCACTGTCGGCAGCCCTGAAGATTGTTTTCCGTGGTTTCCCATTTTCACACTAGGCAAATGCTGGGGCTGTACCTTAATTAAGGCCACGGCCGCTTCCTTCTCATTCCTAGGCCTTTCCTATCCCATCGTCGCCATAAGACCTATCTGTGTTAGTGCGACGTTAAAACAAATAGCAAATAATAATAATAATAATAATAATAATAATAATAATAATAATAATAATAATAATAATAATAATAATAATAATTCTGTCCCCGTCTGCCCATGAGAGCACCAAATGTACTCTGACAGTTTCAGGACCCAAACTTCCTGTCTGTTGTGTTTGTCAATTGAATACCGATTGAGTTGTATAAGTAGCTGTCAGCTTGAATTTGGGGGAAGGTGGCCCCGAACATCCCCTCCCTGTCGGTAACCTCGAGGATAGTATTCCGTGGTTTCCCTTTTTCATGCCTTAATTAAGGTTACGGTCTCTTTCTTCCCAATCCTATCCCCAACCTATCGCATCGTCGCCATAAGAATTGTCTGTGTCGGTGCGGTATAACAAAAATAGAAAAAGAAAAGTCAATGAGCCAAAATGTTAATACACACTTTGTACATTGATTCTCAGTATGCTTCCAAGACTGTTTTATTCCAAGCAGTCAGGGACTTAGGAACAGTGGACATCCTCTTAACCGGCTCTCCCGGGACCAGATTCGTCTGATATGGCCGGTTCACCCATCAGTATTAACATAAAGGGCTTATACAATA
Source organism: Anabrus simplex (assembly GCF_040414725.1). Classification (NCBI taxonomy): domain Eukaryota; kingdom Metazoa; phylum Arthropoda; class Insecta; order Orthoptera; family Tettigoniidae; genus Anabrus; species Anabrus simplex. Next base: position 572,981,826 of record NC_090265.1, read on the forward strand.
ATTTATAGTATTATACTTCAATGCTCTAAACAATATTTCGAACCATATTCGGCTTAGATGCATTCTAAAAGTGTAACCACTATTGCAAGCGATAAGCAGTATAAAAGACGTTGCAACTTGTCAGGGTTAACCCGAGGCCGCTTTAAGAGTGCCTGCAGTGTATTTTTAAAATGTACTCAGGAGCTCATGAGAACTACTGGTGAGACATTAAAGAAAGTTTCTTGATTTGCTGTACATTACGAAGTCCGCAAAGCCTACTACTTAGCACAATGATGTGTCTCATTTTATCATGTACTTATTTCAGGGCTGCTCAAACTGTGCACTCTGTGATCATGTCAGTGCGGAATGTAAATTACAGTTAAAGGCTCCTCGGTCGATGCAAGAGAAGGGGAATGTTATTCTGACAGTAGCCTTATTCGTATACAATGTGTCTGTGAATCTCTTTCCCGTAACTGCGTAAGACACATCAAAATATTTACTATGAGGCGAGTTGGCCGTGCGGTTAGGTGCGGGCAGCTGTGAGCTTGCATCTGGGAGATAGAGGGTTCGAACCCCACTGTCGGCTGCCACGAAGATGGTTTTCCATGGTTTCCTATTTTCACACCAGACACATTCTGGTGCTGTACCTTAATTAAGACCACGGCCGATTCCTTCCCACCCCTAGGCCTTTCCTATCTCATTGTCGCCACAAGACCTATCTGTGTTGGTGCGACGTAAAGCAAATTATAAAATATTTACTATTGGAACTTTCAGTGTACCGGGATATATTATACTTGGGGCAATTTCGTATGCTCTGGGGCGATGACCGTTAGGTTTTGTCAATTTATTTGCTTTAGAGTAGGCTAATTTTAACAGTAGTTACACAACATTTGAAGGGGTCGGGGCAAAAGAGTGTCAAGCAACATTTTCTTAATTTTAAGGGAGAGCAGTTAGAAAGTTTGTTCAAATCGTGAAATCGTACCATTCACGGGAATGATGTAATAATAGCTTTGAAAGGTTCAGTAATATTCATTGTATGTGATTTGCAGGCATAATTTCTTTTGGGCTGCTATTTGTAGAGTAAACGTCAATACATTTAATACCACGTCACAGAATACTGTGGCTTGGCACCTTATTGCCCCAATGGGAGTGACACTTATCTTAGGAGTATTATTTTATTATAATGAAACAATGTCTGATATTTCAACTGTTTTAATCAGAAATGAAAACTAACACCAATCTTCAAATAAATAACATTTCCACCAATAATATTTAAATTGGTAGCAGTGGATATCGGGGTAGAACTGGCAACTGAAAAGAAATTTAAATAAATCAACATAAATCCGTCACGGAAAAAGGTCTTTTAACTATGCTCTTCTCTTCAAAATATGGAATTTAGGAACTTATAACTGCACATGCATCACATTAAAACTAACAGATCAGCTGCTCCTTTCCTACACTTCTTCAAATTCATTAGTGTCTTCAGAATCAGGAATCAAGCTGAGATAAAACCAGGAGTTTCAACACATTTTGCAGTTTGATTTTCTTTATTTTTCGCACAGTAGTGTACTTTCGTTTCAAGCTCAACGTTGTGGCGTTGCCTCTTTCTCGCACGCTACAGTCTTCAAAACCCATATTCACTCTTGTTTTTAGTTTGATAAACCATGGATTACTTGTTTCAAATTTGATCAAATTAAGCCTGTGAATTTAAATTCCATGCCACTTACACATGTTTTTTTTACTGGTGTTCAGGAGTCCAACTTTTAGTGCTGTCAGGTCATAAAAGTCGTCTTGTTTCATGTCTGTTACACTGAACTACTTCTTTCTCCCACATTCTTGAATGATACGTTTCTAGTCGGCAGCGTCGAACACATGCGGTTGATTTCGTTGGTACTTCTCAATTTTGGCAAAGTCTCTAATTGATGGCAAGAATATGTGGCCAGATGTAAAAACCAGTGTTTGATCTCATTAAATCGTTTAGTATGAATTAAATAAGGACAGAGTGCCATTATATTCCAGTTTTTAATCTGGCCCCCACAGTTATTAGAAAAAAATCACAAGCTTTTTAGCATCGACGGCGTTTGTTTTCAGATACTTCAAACCTGCACTACCTATTTCGTCACTGCCTCTTCCTGCAATACTCCCATCCCACAAAAACATGCACCTTAAGTCTTTACCACAGTCATGAATGCCTATATTGTATGTGCACAATTTCCCTAGCTTGGCTCTCCTTCAGGTGTCCTGTATCTCCGTTTTACAGGAATAGCTTCAATACATCCAAATAAATAAGCATTTTGCTTATCAAAACCAGCGAGATCCCAAAACCCATTAAATATTGACAATATCTGTTGTTCAAGTTCAAAACATCTCAGGGGACAGCGACATAGCTCTCCAACTTTTGTTCCTGGAACAACTTTTCCGGTCTTACGCGCTACATATTCTCTTCCTTCGTTTCGCCTCTTCTTATTCATCTGTATCTTATTAGTACGTCTATTTCCCTTCCTAGAATTCGGCCCTTTCTCAGGCAAATGTTACGGTGTCCTTGAATGATCCAGGATATCCTAAACAGCGAAAAAAAAAACACCAAGTCTTAGTACGAGAAATACCCATGTTGTATCCTCTGTTATGTACCGGTAACTCATAACGATTACATTAACAAGAGTGCTGCAAAATTATGCACTAGTTTTTCTGTTAACTTGTATAAACCTCTGATCGCAAGTGACAATGAAACCTTTCTTGAGAAAAATGATGACTGACACCAACAGATTTAAAATTCGAAGAATATAGTGCCAAGACACACAAGACACACAAGACACACAAGGCCTTAAACTAACCAGAGTAAACTTTGAACTGAAAAAGCCACTTACTATAGATCCAAGAGTGTGTTATAAGGGTTCCTAAAACATAACCTAATGACTTAGTAAGTTACATAACCACAGCAACAACAGCGGAAACTTTAGTTATGGTCAAAATAATGCTAAGCAACACTTACCTCACTTACACATTGAGAGGAAATTTCACATGCTATGTGAGGAAGACAGTCATGGTCTACATCAGGATCACTGAGATATTCTTCAGAATCACTCGAAAACACAAGCTTCCTCCTACAATACATGGTAATCTGGGTCTCCTGGTTGTTTGACACTGTTTTGCTCCGAGTGTTTCTAAGAACTGTTGGGGGCAGCAAGATGAAAGTCACATGCAGTGCCACTGGAATGTGTTTCTATGCAAGTTTCCAGTGTTTACTAATAGCTTATCATAATCCTCAACAAATGGCACCGACAGCTCAGTTTTGTCAAAAATGTTGCTTGGCACTCTTTTGCCCCGACCCCTTCATTTTAACTACTAAGTGACACAAATTGCTCAAGTCCTTCAGTTTCAAAGATGACACACAACTTTACTTCACTTCATGAGATATTACCTTACTTCATGAAAATTTCATAAACCATCTACATCTCGTGAAAGGGACACGTCTACATTTCGCAACCGAGTGTTGCAGCACCTTCGCGATTATTCGAACATTTACAGGTTGAAATAGAAAGATCACACCTATCCATACCTACACAAACGTGTGGTAGAGCTTTGACCTGTAGCGGGGAAGGTGATGTCTGAAATAAATATGTTCCTGACCTATACATTTATGAGGGCAAGGCCTAAAAGGGTTAAAATATTTATGCTCGTCTACAGTTCGTTGCAGATACGCAGACATAGCAGAGGGTAAACTGTGACACGCGATGCAAAGGGAATAGAGTGTGGCGTTGAGCAGTATCAGGGAGTACCCGCATTGCTCATTGCCTTGTACGATGGGCTGGATCGTGAGCAACTAAGACCTACATGAAAATGTGTGGTTTCATTTAAACAGCATAATCTCTCCTATGAATCGAATTTTCGAGAAAAATCTCTTGTACTCTTTTACCATTCGTAGATTTGGCTACTTATTTTCTTGTCTGTGGTTTGGGATATCCATCCTCACACCGATTTTGGGGGAATTATTTATCATAACAGAGTTCCATACCAATATTACCTTCACCAAAGTTTTAGAATTAATTTTCCTTTTTTACAGTAACATATTTAGAAGAACATGTTCGAGTAACTGATGCTATATTATCTTTGTACCTACTCAGGTGCTGTTCATCAGATCATTATACTGGTATATGCTTTTTCAAGTGAGCCTTAAATTATATTCATAATTAACTAATGGGGAAAATGTTTTCAGTAGTTGTTTTATATTTTGTATTAATTTCGACTAATGCATCTCAAGTTTTCGCCGATGCAAGGCTGGGGAAGAGCTAGTACTAGGAATGTCGCCACCGTGGCCTTAACCAGTCACATACAAACGAGGAGATGAGTCATTGACCCCAGTGACATTTCTTGGTTCTAAATCTCACTTGATTGCTTTGTTTATTTTATGCATTTGTGACATTTTCTCTCACAAATATTCTGTGGGTTGACGAAAATGAATACGTCAGGTGACAACTCATTCCTGTGTTATTGCCATTCTTGTATTAGGGTGTGTAACTGGGACAAGAATTATCCTTGGGCTGACAAACTGACCGGTTTCAAGGCATAGACTAACAGCGTGTGTTTGCGTGAGCAAAAGTGTCTCAGATAACAGTGAAAAGGAAGTACAATTGCAAAGTGATATACCATGTGTTGATTGTGATAGCCGGGAATTTGTGTTGATACACAGAGACAGCGAACGGCATTCATCCAAATATATGCTTTGAACTATTGGTCATCAGGCTCACTACAAATGGCAGTAGAGTCCTCCTCGTTCTCGTGTTCCCACTGCTTTCCTATTATTCTTTTATTCTAGGAATGTATACAAGGATTCTTCAAGGAGATGTAAATACAACCTGTGACAATAAAGTTCTTTTTTTTTTTTTTTGCTAGTTGCTTTACGTCGCACCGACATAGATAGGTGTTATGGCGACGATGGGACAGGGAAGGGCTGGGAGTGGAAAGGAAGCGGCCGTGGCCTTAATTAAGGTACAGCCCCAGCATTTTCCTGGTGTGAAAATGGGAAACCACGGAAAACCATCTTCAGGGCTGCCCCGACAGTGGGGTTCGAACCTACTATCTCCCGAATACTGGATACTGGTCGCACTTAAGCGACTGCAGCTATCGAGCTCGGTCACAATAAAGTTCCGTGAATAGTCCTGTACTATTAACATAGATGAACAATGCACGACAGTGACCTTATTTTCTTTCGGAATAGTCCCATCCCATAACTATGCACAGCTGAGATCGGCGATACATGTCCTGGAAACTTTGCAAGAAGGATTGGGATGGTGTTCAAATGCCTCGTCACGTTTCGTTGAATGTCAGGAATATCGTCAAATCTCTTTCCTTTCAAAGCGAGTTTGATTCGTGGGAATAGGAAGAAGTCTGGAGGATTGAGATCTGGTGAGTATGGGGGATGTTCAAGTTGCACCACCCCTTGAGACACCCACCCACCTGAAACATCAAGTTTCATCCTCAGTGACGATGCAGTTCAAGAAATTTGGTGTCGCATCCGCCGTTTCGACAAAATTCTGTGAAGCCTCTAAACGTGCCTGCTTCTGATCGCCAGTCAAGTGATGTGGCACAAGACGAGAACACGTTTTCCTCTTCCCTAACTTCTGGGTAACGATTTGTCGCACGGATTCCCTGTTAATCTGCAGTTCGTCCGCTATCATGTGCGCAGTTAATCGCCGATCGTTCGTGATTAATGTCCTCACCTTCTCAATGTTTTCGTCACTGACGGCGGTCGCCGGTCTTCTGCTAAGGGGGTTGTCAGAAACTCTTTCCCGGACTCCTCGAAAACGGGTGAACCACTCGTACACACACTTCAAGGACAGTGCTTGATCATCATGAACACGTACCAGCATCGCATTCGTTTCTTTCGGTGTCTTGCCAAGCTTAAAACAAAACTGTACATTGATCTTTTGGTCGTTCATTTTCCTGTTCGCATTTCAGAACCAACGCACTAAACACGCACTGTGTCAAACAGGTCTTACACGGCACAAACACGGTGCTCAACTAAACAACATTGGGAGCAGGTGGCCAAAACCTGCTGCTACGCAGGTGCAGCGTTGCGTGTCACCAATGTTGCCGGATCGACCGTTCTGACTTCATTCACCGAACTTTGTCATATGTTCTATGTATTGAGTGGGTTCCTATCTTACAGGTATTTGTGTGGTGAGGAAGCGCTTATGTACAAATAATGGCTAGATCTGATTACAGATGGTTTATGTTCAATTCGTGAAGAAGTAATTGGGGAACCTATGTGTTTTCACGGGGCTAGGTAAGGCCCAATCAGCAGAATACCAGTTTTTGTTCCATGAACACGACCCGAGTGGAATCATATATACTCAACCGTTTATTACTAGTTATTATTAATATTTTAAATGGAAGGATCCTATGGTGACTTCTGGAGCCCATTTACTCGCATTTCTGGCAAATTATTTTTATCAGTATCGTCATTTATTTGTTTATTCACTCATTTTGAATTATATTTCATTGGAAGTTGCCAAGTGATATTCACGCTCAATTATGGTACAAAAAATTAATATTTTGATAAATTAAATTATATATTTTATTTATATTACAATATTAGCGTCCAACAGTAGGACGGATATTTTAAGTAGAAAATTCAGTTGTCCCCCAACAATGGAGCAATAGTTGGTGGTCTATTACAATTGACGTCCAAGCGTGATGCGATAATTAATTATATAAATCATTTTATTTATTCATTTCAGAATTATCTTTATATATATGAATACACAACCTTATAATATTAAATCACAATTAAATAATGTTATATAATCCCTATTCTAGTTAGTCCTCCCATTGAAACATCATGTAGGATCGCTGCAACTGTTACAACATTCAGAATGTGTAACCAACTAAACTCGTGCAACTACATAGAGGTAACGACATTACGTTAGGGACATCCGACCAGTGTATTATGAGTACCTTATAATTCTACTCTCTGCACTTGTAGTTGTCAGTGCTATACAATCCAGAGGATATAATTGCCAACTCTTTTATCCTGAGAGTTTTAAAGTAATTTAATAGGCATATCTTTATTTATTAACACAACTGTTATTATTTTGAGTTCATGTTAGAATCTAATTACATCACCAGCTTTAAACCCAATTATTACAAATTCAGCTGGCATTGCCAATAAAGTAATATTTCACCCATTGTTGAAGCTATAATGCTTTCAAACATGTTTGTATAGCATGCGGTTCCATATTAATGTTACAGGCTGTATTCTTCTGAAGGTACACATTAGTAAAAAATACCGGCACCTGCAAATTGACATCCTCACATTGATAACTATTCAAAGGAAAACGAAACCGAAAGTGGAAGAAAATGTCTACGAAATTGTTCTGTACTTAACATCTCTTCAACCTGCGTTGTACGTACGTAACACGACATAATAGGTTAAAAGTAGATTTCCGTTACAATGTGGTCGTGAATATTGAATATTCATTGACTTAGCCCACAACGGGCGACTTGCACGCATTCTGCAGTCGGATGGCAGTAGTGCCAGACCTGTATTTTATATCCTTTCCAACAGAACATATACAGGGTGTTAGGTGTATACGTGCAGATATTTATTGTAGCAATAGAGAACGATGTGACGAACCACTATATATCAAACTTTTAGTAATCCTCGGAAGTTATTTTCGAGAGCAAAGGGGTACGATGTTTTTAGAATAGGTAGTATGCCTTGTTCTTGTGAATGAATAGCTTTCCTTTGATAACAGGCAAGTCACGCGCCATCCCTGCCAAACTGGTTTCTGTTCTGTTTATGTTTAAGAGCAAATGTACTACTGTGACAGCTGAGCGCTCCCTATTCCATGCCACGAGATGTTACGTAATATACTTGCCAAACTGGTTTTATGTTTACGAGCAACTGACCTACGGTAACAGCTGAAGGCTACCAGTCTACAACATGTTACGTTACATTATCGCCAGACTGGTTTGTTGTTGTTAGTATTTAGTTTCCGTCTTAGGGGTTTCAGACAACACTAGTTATCGGTTACGGACCCTGGAGATGTATTGAATTCTCAGCGTTAATACTGGTTCATTTGCTGTTACGTCCTTTAGGGGATAGGGATATCTGTGGTCGTCAGCCCTGTGGTCTAGTGAGTATGGAAATGACCTGAAAACCTGTGCCGGTGCGCGACCTGTACGAGCGTGTGATATAATTATTGGTTGGGATACGCACGCCGGGACGTGAAATGCGGTACGATCCCCGTTGTGCATTGCGTAAAGGTAGAAGAAGGAAGACAGTTCCTTGCGCCAACGAACAAATGCATGGCATAGGATATCCATATGAGTAGAATCAGAATTGAATAATCGAAGCACATCGAACGTTTTGTTTCAAACGAAAAATGGACATATTATACAACTAAGTAAATTAAACGTACCTACATTTCGTGCTTCCTGCCTGGTTGAGTGGCTAAAACGGTTGAAGTGCCAGCCTTTTGACTCCAACTTCGCATGTTCGAACCTGGCCCCGTGCAGTGGTATTTGAAGGTGCTCAAATACGTCAGCCTCGTGTCGGTATATTTACTGGTACACCGAGCTCGATAGCTGCAGTCGCTTAAGTGCTCCCAGTATCCAGTATTCGGGAGATAGTGGGTTCGTACCCCACTGTCGGTAGCCCTGAAGATGGTTTTCCGTGGTTTCCCATTTTCACACGAGGCAAATGCTGGGGCTGTACCTTAATTAAGGCCATGGTTGCTTCCTTCCCACTCCTAACCCTTACCTGCCCCGTCATCGCTATAATACCTATCTGTGTCGGTGCGACGTAAAGCAACTTGTCATTCGAGCCAAGACACCACTGTGGTTCAGAATATCCTCTGGTGCTTAAACATACGTTCACGGAGGTCATCCGAAGTGGTTACCTCAGTTCGGTATATTTTGTTTCTCATGTCCCCCCAGGCATAACAATCCACTGGAATAAGGGCTGGCCAATTGATAGTTCCACATCGTCCTGTCTACCGTTGAGGAAATGTCTGCACCATCGTGTAAAATCCACGTGGTTCGGCGTAGTCGAAGCGACACGTCCTCTGAAAGCTCCAGTAACGTACTGTATCTACTGTACAGGAGCAAGATAACATTAATAAAAAGATGTAACCGACCTCCAACTACACCCATCCTGATATTAATTAGAACCGGTGCTGGAAACTGCCTTGTCCTATTGAATGGGGATATTCCACAGCTCATGAGTGGGATATAGTGGGTTCCAACCCCTCTGTCGGCAGCCCTAAAGGTGGTTTACCGTGGTTTTCCATGTTCACACCAGGCAAATGCTGGGGCTGTAACGTCATGAATGCCACGATCGCTTCCTTTCCCGTCCCATCGTCACCATAAGGAAAGCTACACCGATCAAATTTATGCAAGTAAGGTGATTGGTACCGGTCTGAGTGTCTGAGACCGTTGAGGTCCTTATCTTCCGACCTCCAACTTGGCAGGTTCAATCTTGGCTCAGTCTGATGATATTTGATGGGGCACACATACAGTACGTCAGTCTCGTGTCGCAGAAATACTGGCACGTAAATGAACTCCTGCGATATGAAATTTCGTCACCTCAGCGTCTCAGAAAACGGTATAAATAGTATGTGGGACGTAAAGCAAAATAACGCTAATAAAAAGACGATTGGTCAAAGAGACAGATTTCCCACTGCATCCATCCAGATATTAATTGAGAGCCGGTGCTAGAGGTTGCCTTGGTATACTAAATATTAAACACTCCTTCTATAAAAATTGCCTCATGTGTCACTAATACACTTGACAGAAATTCTGGATTGAGTGCTTGATCAATTAACCAGCGGCAGAAATCCACTCTTAAATCATCACCGAGCTTGATAGTAGCAGTCGCTAAAGTTCGAACAGTATCCAATATTCGGGATGTACTGGCTTCGAATCCCTCTGTCGGCAGCTTTAAAGATGATTTTCCGTGGTTTTTCATGTTCACACCAGGCAAATGCTAGGGCTGTACCTTAATTAAGACCACGGTTGCTTCCTTCCCGATCCTAGTCCTTAGTTATATCTGTCGCCATAAAACCTATCTGTGTCGGTGCGACGCACCGATACAGATAGGTCTTATAGGACGATGGGATAGCAAAGGCCTAGGAGTTGGAAGGAGGCGGCCGTGGCCTTAATTAAGGTACAGCCCTAGCATTTGCCTGGTGTGAAAATGGGAAACCACGGAAAACCATCTTCTGGGCTGCCGAGAGTGGGATTCGAACCCATTATCTCCGGGATGCAAGCTCTCAGCCATGCGTCTCTAACCGCACGGCCAACTCGCCCGGTAATAATAATAATAATAATAATAATAATAATAATAATAATAATAATAATAATAATAATTGTACCGGGCGGTACACCTCCACTCCGCTAATTTAAAATGTGCGCCAGTTGAAACTCCTCTGCTGGAGGAAGTCTGAACTTTATCTACGCTATTAATTCTCTACTTTCTCAGAAGATGTCACCACGTGGAAAATTTTGAGTTTTTGAACTGTGTCATTTTTGATGTGGTTTTGTTTCACTTGAAGTAAGAAGTGTGAACTTTCTCTTCTAGAGGACACTACTGAAGATCAACAATTGTGCAACCTAGTGCGGAGTCAAAGAACTATTTTGTTGGAGAAATTTTTATTTCAAATGTTTGTTCTTTGCTAAATTTCTTTCAGTCATTGGTTAAGTTGGCAATATTAACCCCTTCTTTCCCCCTGTTTTAAATCTAGCCTATCCCGAATTTCTTGAATTAGTTTTCCACCAATTATGTGTTTCTTCTTAGTATTGTGTAGGGGGTTTATTGATCTACCAATAAAATCATCGCGGGAGGGTGTTTTCATTCCCCTAACGCCTAGAACCTTCTGCGAGAGTATTTAAACTGCTGATTTTAGGGTCTCCGGGCCACTTCTGTTCCATCTTTCAGTGTATAAAGTACATAGCAGGAGGCGGGAAGCGCCTCTTTCCTCGGCAGCGGTCATCAATAAGGTAATGGCCGATTAATAAATTCTTTCTTTGCTAGCTCAGCAGTTTAACTCTCGGGGCGGGTGCGAAGCGTTCCTCCATGTAACCTTTTCCTAAAATGTAACGATCTTTTCTTCTATTCTCTTTTAAGCTGCATATTGGGATAGAGAGTGCTAACCCTCTCGAGCTCCCACTCACATTGTCTTGAGGTGAACTTATTTTCTCAACCTATTCTTCGTTAATGTAAAACAAATTGCTCTTTTCTAAAGTCACCTCGGTAGTATGGGATTAGCCCTTGCATTAGTGGCCTAGAGCCAGATTAGGTTTTTAAAAACAAGTGTATTAGGAGTGCAAGATCGCCTCCTCTCAAATTGTTATTTTAGAGGTCATGTAATTGCCCATTTTTATTTAATAGACCTCAGTAGGTTGGGTATTTTACCCCTGTGTCTATGTCCAGTGAGGACAACTTGAAGGTGGAGTTTGGTGTGGCCTGGGAGAGGCTTAAATTTTGAGAGCGAGTGGCTCTTTTGAAAATTGAGTGTTGTATGCCTCGTGGAGGCTTTTCTGTGTAATTTGGAGCAAGGGCTCCTAGGTATGAATGGGGTTTTCTGCCCCTCTGTTAAAACTCGTGTTTGGGGTAAAACTGAGCTGATTGCCCAAGCAGTGTAAAATCAGGGCGCGAAGCCCAATTCCTGTAAATATTGTAACTACCCTTTTTGATTTGCTACTTTGTACCTGCCATGCTTGTTATTTCTTTGTTTTTGAAAAGAAAATATAACCTTGTTAAATTTTAAATTAATTTTGCTTTCGTAGCTGGAGACCTATTCACACCCGCACCTTCTTTCACCTCTACCTACCACGGAAAACTCCGTAACAATAATAATAATAATAATAATAATAATAATAATAATAATAATATTTTTTGCTGCCGGGCAGAGTGGCTCAGACGGTTGAGGCACTGGCCTTCTGACCCCAACTTGGCAGGCTCGATCTTGGCTCAGTCCGATGGTATTCGAAGATGCTCAAATAAGTCAGCCTCGTGTCGGTAGATTTACTGGCGCGTAAAAAGAACTCCTGCGAGACTAAATTACAGCACCTCAGCGCCTCCAGAAACAGTAAGAGTAGTTAGTGGGACGTAAAGCAAATAACATTACCGGTATTATTATTAACAAGTCATTAGGAGCTGAAAGGCAGGGAAGAAAATAGTAAAATATGCGTGGTGTAGGAGGAAACAAGATGAAATGTACTTCACCCGTGCCTACATCGCTCGCAGTAGTTTACTGCAGGATAGTATGCGTAAGACCAGAACCAGGTCTCTTTGCGATGAGTCAGGTGTATCTTCGTATTGTGGTTAGCACTAGAGGACAAAGTGTGACAAACAGGTTTTGTGTATAAACATCAAATATGCACATCAACAGACACACACACGCAATGTACCCAAACCAGTACAGTGTAGAATGAAGAACTGCCATGCTGTGTTCAAGATCAATATCTAGCGTTTTAACAAGCACGTCTTCCGTGTGTTGTGTTCGGCTTGCGCCACGTACAAGGCAATCGCGAACTGAAACTCTAGATTTATAATTTTTGTTACCGGTACTTCAGTTTTTCTGCTCGGATTTATGAGAATATCGAACTATCGAGACTCAAAATACTACATCGATTGAGAACTGAACTCCCAACTCAATACGCTGCAGAAATGGTGTAACATCTGACATACCAATGTGAAACACGTAGCAATTGTTCAAGTGACCTCCCTGGACTACTCTGCAGGCTTCACTTCTCCGTACCCGGCGAGTTGGCCATACGGTTAGGAGCGCACAGCTGTGAGCTCGCATCCGGGAGATTGGGGCTTCGAACCCCAATGTCGGCAGCCCTGAAGATGGTTTTCCGTGGTTTCCCAAGTTCACACCAGGCATTGCGGGGGTTGAACCTTAATTAAGGCCACGACCACTTTCTTACCATTCCTAGGCCTTTCTTGTCCGATTGTCGCCATAAGACCTCTCTGTGTTGGTGCGACGTAAAGCAACTAACAAAAGAAAATCACTTCTCCGAATCCAGTCTTCCGTAATATCCATTGGAGATCTGGCGGGCCAATTGATGGGTCCATGTCGTCCTATTCGCCGTAGCCCAAAGGACTGATCCAAATGATCACGCAGTAAGCGGCTTATATCAGGTGGTGGACCATCGTGTAAAAACCACATGTTTCGGCGTAGTCGAAACGGAGCGTACTCTGAAAGCTCTAATAACGTACCTATGAGGAACTCCAGGTAAGATACCCCTATGAACTGTGCAGGTAAGATGATGATAATAATGTCATTGGCTTTACGTCCCACTAACTACTTTTCACGGTTTTCGGAGATGCGGATTTGCAGGAATTTAGTACCATAGGAGTTCACGTACCAGTAAATCTACTGACACAAGGCTGAAGTATTTGAGCACCTTGTCAAGACTGGACTCAGAAGGCCAGTGCCTCAACCGTCTGAGCCACTCAGCCCGGCAAGATGATTGGTGCAGCACTGCGTAAAGTGCTGGCCTTCTGAACCCAACTTGGGAGGCTTGGTCTTGGCTCAGTCCGGTGGTATTTGAAGGTGCTCAAATACGTCAGTCTCGTGTCTGTAGATTTATTTGCATTAAAAAATACTGCGATAAAAAAATTCTGGCATTTCAGCGTCTCCGAAAACCGTGCAAATTAGTTAGTGGAACGTAAAGATATTATTATTATTATTATTATTATTGTTACCGTGTTTTAGCGGTAGGTAGAGGTGTAAGAAGGTGCGGGCGTGAATGGGTTTTCAAACTACGGAATCAAAGTTAATGTAAAATTTAACGAGGTTATATTTTCTTTTCAATATTAAGTAATAACAAAGAACAGGTACTTAGTAGCCAAAACACAATTTGAAATGTACAATTACAGGGGTTACAGAGTTTGGGCTTCGAGCCCTGAGTTCACAATTCTTGAGCAACTAGCCCAACTTTCCGATATACAAATTTTAACAAAGGGGCAGAAGACCCCAATCAAACCCTGGAGCACTTGCTCCAAATTACACAGTTAAGCCTCCTCGAGGCACACAACACTCCGTTTCCAAAAGAGCCACACGCTCTTTAATTTAAGCCTCTCCCAGGCCACACCAAACTCCACCTTCAAGTTGTCCACAACGGACACAAACCCAGGGGTAAAATACCCAATCTACTGAGGTCTATTAAATGAAAAGCAGGTTAATTAAATGACCTCTAAAACAATTTGAGAGGAGGCGAACTTGCACTCCTAATACACTTTGATTTTAAAACCTACTTTGGCACTAGGCCGTTATTACAAGGGCCAATCCCATACTACAGAGGTGACTTAATAGCAATTTACATTACATTACGGAAGAATAGGTTGAGAAACAATAAGTTCACCTCAAAACATTATGAGTGGGAGCTCGAGAGGGTTAGCACTCTCTATCCCAGTATGTAGCTTTTCAAGAGAATAGAAGAAAAGACTAGTTACATTTTAGGAAAAGGTTACATGGTGGAACGCTTCGCACCCGCCCCGAGAGTTAAACTGCTGAGCAAGAAAAGAAAGAATTTATTAATCGGCCATTACCTTATTGTTGACCGCTGCCGAAGAAAGAGGCGCCTCCCGCCTCCTGCTAGGTACTTAACACACTGAAAGATGGAACAGAAGTGGCCCAGAGACCCCAAAATCAGCAGTTTAAATACTCTCGCGGAAGTTTCTAGGCGTTAGGGGAAAGAAAACACCCGCCCACAATGTGTTTATTGGATAGGACCCCGCAACAGATACAAGTTGGGGGAAAATACACCAGATTGGTCAGAAATTACTAAAAGAAATTCGGGATTGGATAAATCTAAAACAAGGGGAAAAAGAGGGGTAAACAGCCAACTTAAACCATAACAGAAAGAAATTTAACAAGAAACAAACTTTTGAAATAAAAATTTCTCCAACAAAATAGTTCTTTGACTCCGCACTAGGGTGCACTATTGTTGATCTTCAGTAGTGTCCTCTAGAAGAGAAAGTTCACACTTCTTACTTCAAGCGAAACAAAAACACATCAAAAGTGACACAGTTCAAAAACTCAAAATTTTCCACGTGGTGACATCTTCTGAGAAAGTAGAGAATTAATAGAGTAGATAAAGTTCAACCTTCCTCCAGAAGAGGAGTTTCAACTGGCGCAACTTTTAAATAAACGGTGTAGAGGTGTACCGCCCGGTACATTTATTATTATTATTAGTAGTAGTAGTAGTAGTAGTAGTAGTAGTAGTAGTAGTAGTAGTAATATTATTTTTACGGAAGTTCTAATTAAACGGGTCCATTACAGTCATCATTTTACCTATCGGTACTTACTGTTCAGTAATAAGCCTTCCGTCCGCCTCTGTGGTGCAGTGGTTAGTGTGATTAGCTGCCACCCCCGAAGCTCGGGTTCGATTTCCAGCTCTGACAAGAAATTTGAAAAGTGGTACGAGGGCTGGAACGGGGTCTACTTAGCCTCGGGAGGTCAAATGAGTAGAGGTGGTCCGATTCCCAACTCAGCCATCCTGAAAGTTGTTTCCCGTAGTTCCCCCTTCTCCAGGCAAATGCCGGGATGGTACCTAACTTCTTAAGGCCACGGCCGCTTCCTTCCCTCTTCCTTGTCTATCCTTTCCAATCTTCCCATACCCCCGCAAGGCCCATGTTCAGCATAGCAGGTGAGGCCGCCTGTTTGAGGTACTGGTCATTCTCCCCAGTTGTATCCCCGATCCAATGTCTCACGCTCCAGGACACTACCCTTGAGACGGTAGAGGTGGGATCCCTTGCTGAGTCCCATGAAAAACCAACCCTGGAGGGTAAACAGATTAGGAAAAAGAAGAATAAGCCTTCTATTAGAAATGCCCGGCGGCAATTCCACAGTAGGTCTTTTTCCTTCGAGCAATGTTCACGATGGATGCAACTACTTTTTTTTGAAACTTGTCTCATTAATAACAATTTCACTGAATATTTATAGCCTTTTCTTTCAGTGTCCACCGTCTTTTCAATGACCTAAAAAGTTTATGAATAAGCATAGACAACCCGCATTGTCTATTCTCAGAAATTCATCGTAGACTGTCGCAATAACAGCACAGAAATGTTGCGCCCATATTTCATTTACTTATTAACCATTTCCTTTCATTTTGTCAGCTTGGATCACTGAGTAATGCCATTGACGTCTTAAAAATCGTACACAAATACACAACACTTGATTCGCACGTATGTGCTTGTACGGATCTTCGACGTCACTGTAAGGATTCTGTGTACTTTTCACACCGAGTACCCTACACCGGTTTTCGAGTACAGCAAGTGACCTGGCACGTGAGTCATCCCCTTCTACTTGCCAAGCCTTTAGGGGAAGTGCACAACAACATGTGTTGGCCTGCGATAAGAAACAGGTTCAACAAGCCCTATACTCAGCTACTGTACTTCCGCTACGCGTGGACAGAATGACATCACCGGCGTATCCTGCTACGGCCGTTCAAAACACATTAGGTCCTGAAATATTTGGCTCAGTTATGGGCAAACTAATAGGACAAGGTAAAAAATACATAGCATATATTATGAGATGTATTTTTCTTAGCCGACTAGCTTAATATCTGCACGTATACACCTAACATTCTGTATATGATCTAGGCCTTCATATGTCAGTGGTAGAGCAACTGACGCGAAAACGGGAGATTCTGGGTTCGGATCCCACTAGAGTCCAGTTGGCCATTTTTGTTACGTACTTAACATGTATTCAACACGTACCATATGCACGTAACATGATCTAATATGCTGAAAGTCGATTTCGGTTACAATACGGTCGTAAATCTGTATATTCAGAGAAAATTATGCTATGATCTGTTACTTTTACTTTATAAAATAGATTGTTATATATTTTTCTTGTAACGTAGAGCCGAACATTTCTAAATTGACAATAAAATTTCGCAGAGAGGGCGGGGAGACTGTAAAATAACGTTGTACAAAAATTTAGCTGCCATTTTCAACTGAAAGGTGTCGAAATTTTGATACAAAATCCTTGTGACAACGCAGCTACTGGACCACCCTTGCATCTTGCTGCTTCGCACGGTGGAGACGAGTTACAGTTGTGCTGGAGAGAGAGAGAGAGAGAGAGAACTGGGAGTCTACAACACGCCAATGTCACTTTGTTAGGGAACGAATGTGGAACATAAACAAGGTGCGTTAATCGCATATTAAAAACACAAATATTTTTGGCAACTTGCACAAAAAATATGCACTCTGAGGCCACAGATTTCACAGATTTCCTTAATTGTTTGAAGGCAATATTTCGCAGGCATTTTGAACTCGGGAAGTCTGTCCGTTGTGTAATTGGTTGCGAACCACGAATATTTAATCATGTCCTTTAACTATGGGGCAGAACACTGATAAACATCAAACTGAAGGTATTCACAACGCGGCACAATATCTGTTAAAGGGTAATAAAAAGCCTTACATTGCCAGAAGAAAAACTTATCCAAAGCCTGTATTTTCGCTGGGGAATTTCTGTACTGTTTCCTGGAAGCATAACTTCAAGGAAGCTTCTTTTCCTTTTTTGGCTATTTGCTTTACATCGCACCGACACAGATAGGTCTTATGGCGACGAAAGAAAGCTTTTATCACTATAAGCAGTCCAGGTATCTATCCAACAGTAGCAAACACTTTTCTTCCGCGAATGGGAAGAGCGATGCTTTAAATCAATATTTTAATTCCTTCTTCTCTATTTTTCCTGATTTTGTGACTGTTACAATTATATTTCTGGCTTGAAATATTTCTTTCGAAACTCTCGGACCGAAAGATTCAGTTGCCTCCTGTAGTACAATTCTGGAAAAGAGTACCGGCCGTATTAATCATAGGCATAATTGTATAAAAACGGGTGAGTGCACTGACTGAGCAACTGTTTCTATATGTTTGTCACCAGCAAACGATAGAGTCCTTTTCGGTTTCACTTCGCGCACGAAACCACTGTGATCTGTATTGTATATTGAAGAAGGGGTGTAGTCTAAAAATCTCCCACAAATTTCTCTGTGACATTATACTCTAGAACATTAGCCGGATTCATGACTGCTGTCTCAAAGGGGCATGTGTTAACTGCCTGGCACAGAAAGCTCAAGGTGACACTCTCCTTCAGTTGATTACTAGGGACTCTCCACACCGAGCTACATGCTAACGCGTGCAATCCCATTAGACTTTTCCGTGTAGATTTCAGGACCTTACAGCTCGAAATGGCTGCTGAATTATTTGTAGAATGCTTTCTTAAGGACCCCTCAAACTATCTGCGAAATGTCATTATCGTTTTCGATATGAGCAGGTTCCTTGTCAGCACGAAGGCCTTCAGATAACGAGGTGTCGTGTGTTAGATACAACGGATCGTCTCGGCAGATTTTCTTGGCTTTCTAGACCGTGACCTCTATCTCATCGTCAGATAGTTCCTCAATTGTAAAATCATAAGTAGAACGCGAATCAGTCTTCAGATCCAGGTAAAAATTCCCTGACCGGTTTGGGAATTGAACGCTGGGCCTCTGGGTAAGAGGCAGACACACTACTCTTACACCACAGAGCCGGCAATTATTATGTTATATGTTACAGCAGAGCTAACAGCAACCAAGCCAATTAGTCTTTACGCACTTACAAATTCGAGCAGAACTAACCTTCCGCTAGTCACAGCGTAGCAAGGGCTGTTCTACCTGTTGCTGCTATTCAAGAGTAATTTGTCAGCAACCAGAGTGAAATACAGGCTGGTCTCAGGTTTATATCTAGTGACAAATCTGTTGACTGTTATGTGTCGGTGTTTGGCTCGCGATGGGTGGCCGGTGGTGTTACGGACATGTACCGTACACCCGCCACAGAAATTGAGCGCACTCGTACATGAATGAACTCGTGTCAAAATTTGTAAACCTCGTCCCCTGCTATTGTCTTTCGTAACAAAATATGTCTTGTCTTTCTCTTTAATAAAAAAAAACCAAACCAAACCCCATGGCACTACAGCCCTTGAAGGGCCTTGGCCTACCAAGCGACCGCTGCCCAGCCCGAAGGCTTGCAGATTACGAGGTGTCGTGTGGTCAGCACGACGAATCCTCTCGACCGTTCTTCTTGGCTTTCTAGACCGGGGCCACGATCTCACCGTCAGATAGCTCCTCAATTCTAATCACGCAGGCTGAGTGGACCTCGAACCAGCCCTCAGGTCCAGGTAAAATCCCTGACCTGGCCGGGAATCGAACCCGGGGCCTCCAGGTAAGAAGCAGGCACGCTACCACTACACCACGGGGCCGGCTTCTCTTTAATACATTACCAAAAGTTGTTAGAAATATATTACCGTATGTAAACTTGTTATAAAAGCGCATAAACTGATACTTTTCTCGGTAAAAAGTGAACAGTCCACCGTGTATTAACTAGCCAAGAAATGTGTATGACTATTCAGTTCATGGATCCAATAACCAATCCGGTGTAAGGATATCAGGAACTTCAGCCAATCAATAGCTGTCTATCGCCACTACGTTATCGCTTTCGTTTTATCACATGCACGTGCTCTTGTTTATATACGAAGGGGTACCCAAAATAAACCGATTTTTTTAAGCTATATATATATATATATATATATATATATATATATATATATATATACTAGCTGATGTACCCGTGCTTCGCTACGGGATTCTCAGAAAGATTGACTTTGTGGTTTTCCTAACTTGAAATCAACATAGGTCATTACAAAAACGTAAGTATGAATGTAGCGATTAAAAGCAATGCTATCATATAAAAGTACTCGATCAAATGGAAAGCCACACGTTTTATCACTTTTAACGAACAATGCTGCGGTTAGATTGCGGTGCCAATCTAATAGTCCAAAGTTCCAGAGCTGGGATGACCAGACCGCAGATTGCCATGAACACTCATCTGCCATTATTCCGCTAAATATGCACACTGTTCATTCCAATCAGTGCCTCAGAGTAGGGATTGAATAGCCCAAATGCTATGATGATCCAGTGTGTTACGTACCAGTAGTATCAGAAAATTTATAAACCAGGGGAATGGCATGCTAAAGAAGAAAGTTATCTAACTCCCCAGCTACTTTCCATCAATACTCAGGCAGACTGTTACACTCTGTACGACTGGGCGAGTTGACCGTGTGGTTAGCGGTGCGCAGCTGTGAGCTTGCATCCGAGAGATAGTGGATTCGAATCCCATTGTCGGCACCGCTGAAGATGGTATTCCGTGGTTTCCCACTTTCACACCAGTCAAATGCTGGGCCTGTACCTTAATTAAGGCCTAAGGCACTCCTAGCCCTTTCCTATCCCATCGTCACCATAAAACCTATCTATGTCGGTGCGACGTAAATCAAATAAAAATACTCTGTACGCAGCAATAATCCCATCTACCGGAGATGAGGGGCAACAGAAGACACAAAGCACATCACGACAAACAGTGGTCAATGTAATATTATTGTTGATCAATGTTATGAGCTTTCTATATTGTAGGCCTTCACATTTAGTTTTCTTTCGACTCTGTGATTTGTAAAATATTTTATACCATAAACTGTAGTTTTTTATTCTCCGACTTTACATACCGATTTTTATTAAATACTGTTTACCCATTTTCTCGTTACTCGGCGCTGATATGGACTTAGTAACAAAAATCCAAATTCATTAACATTTTTGTGATCAAAGCCAGTACGGTAACAATGTATAAGACATGAATAATAGGAAATTTAATACTATATAACCCTTGTTATGTAGGATTCATCGATTACACCTCTAATAAGAAATATTTGAGAATTACATTTTAGGCCTTCCCCTAAACTACCATTTCACTCAGCGTGAATAAAATAATTTACAGCCTAGACTATAGCGACTTATTTCGTGACTTTGCACACCAATTTTCATCAAGATAGGACTACTAATAACAACAATGTTTAAGAATTATATTTCAGGCCTTCCCCTAAACTACCATTTTTCTCAGCGTGAATACAATTATTGATAGCCTAGATTGCAGCAACTTATTCCTCAACTTCGCATACCCATTTCCTTTAAAATACACTAATAACATTAATAGTTGAGAATTCAATTTTAGGCCTTCCCCTAAACTACCATTTCACTCAGCGTGAGTAAAATGATTTATAGCCTAGATTGTAGGGGCTCATCCCCCGACTTCACATACCGATTTTCATTAGACCACTAATAACATATATAGTTGAGAATTCAGTTTTATGCCTTCCCCTAAACTACCATTTCACTCAGCGTGAGTAAAATGATTTATAGCCTAGATTGTAGAGGCTCACATCCCGACTTCACATACCGATTTTCATTAGACCACTAATGAGATAAATAGTTGAGAATTCAATTTTATGCCTTCCCCTAAACTACCATTTCACTCAGCGTGAGTAAAATGATTTATAGCCTAGATTGTAGAGGCTGATCCCCCACTTCACATACCGATTTTCATTAAATTCTCTTCAACCGTTTTCTCGTGATGCGTGTACATACATACATACATACATACAGACAGACAGACAGACAGACAGACAGAAATTACGGAAAAGTAAAAAGTGCATTTTCTTGTTACTATGGACATGACCGATACAGAAATACCATTATTTTCAAATTCTGAGCAATGTACAGACAAAACACTTATTTTATATATATAGATATATTTCGCTATTTGCTTTAAGTCGCACCGACACAGATATGTCTTATGGCGACGATGGGATAGAAAAGGCCTAGGGATTGGAAGGAAGCGGCCGTGGCCTTAATTAAGGTACAGCCCCGGCATTTGCCTGGTGTGAAAATGGGAAACCACGGAAAACCATCTTCAGGGCTGCCGACAGTGGGGCTCGAACCCACTATCTCCCGATTACTGGATACTGGCCACTGGCGCCATATTTTTCAAATTTCTTACAATACAACCTCATCCCCTTCAAAATACTCTCCATTACAACTAATACTCGTATTCATCCAAGCAGTGCACATAAATATCTCCACTAATACTTTTGACCACAGACCACACAATCAACAGGACGCAACTTATTCTGACGAAATCGACAACCTGCACAATGGGAGATTGGTCCCCAGAGTAGAAATGCAAAAGTGTTTTTATTGTGACCATGGGATATTAAAGGGCTAGGCGATGGAAGGAAGTGACCATGGCCTTAGTTAAGGTACAGCCATAATCGGCCTCGTAGCGTAATGGCTCATGCGTTCAGTTCATGAAATGACATATGCAGGTTCGAGTCTTCATTATGTGTGTCACGTGTATCCGTGTTATTCAGGCACGGTTTAGTCCGCACATTATCGCCTTGACGCAATGTTATATCGTGGATCTGGATGATCCCTTAGGCCTAACTCTTGGACACTACTCTTGCCTAGTGCGAAAATAAGAAACCATGGAAAATCATCTTCAAGGCTGCCGACAGTGGAGTTCAAACCCACTATCTCCCAAATACAAGCTGATGGCTACGTGACCTAAACCGACAGCCAAACCGGAATTCTTACCCACTGGAGTACTAAATCTACCTATAAGAGACTGGCTTATTTGAGAACCTTCACCCTGGGCAGAGAGTAGGTGTAACTTAAAACGTGGCCCGCCCCCACCCTTCGGGGAGGGGAATCAAAACGTTTTGATGATGATCGGTAAAAGATGTAAAATTAAGAGTGCATTTTGGTGCTGGAGATGTTGTACTCTGCATAGGATATGTATGTGTACATATTTTAATTGTTGCTTGTTTTTTAAAGGGGCTTAACAAATAGGTCATCGGCCCTATTTTAATTTTTTGAAATAATGTACATTTGTACATTTACTGAGTTTTGCGGTCAAGCAAATACACCTCTAGCTCTTGATTCCCTCTCTAGATAAATGATTACAGATAATGTGAACCTATCGGTTGCGCTTTTACTCGGGTATTTAAATCAATAGACGACGATTTTTTGTGTTGAGGAGTGTACCTTTTCATGTCTGAGTCCGAGTTTCATATTTCATATCTTTCGATAACAACTCCAATTCCTTTCTAATTTCATTGGCGGCGAGAATGACTTAGAAGGTTGAGGCTCTCTCCTTCTGACTCCAACTTGGCAGGTTCGATTCTGGCTCAGTCCGATGATATTTGAAGGTGCTCAAATACGCCAGCCTCGAATCCGTAGGTTTACTGCCACTTAAAAAATCTCCTGGGGAACAAAATTCCGGCACCTCAGCGTCTCTGAAAACCGAAAAGTAGTTAGTGGGACGTAAAGCGAATAATAATATGATTATTCTAAATTCATTAATAATGATAGTAAATCATTACTATTATTTCATTTTACGTCCCACTAACTACTGCTCGGAAAAACCACTGGCTAACATACGAATGAGATTCGGATACAGAAATTAACACCAGAGTCGTTATTGCAAAAAGGACGTTTCGGAAATTAAAATATCTAGGGTGCAACCGTGACCGCGAACATCCGTCAGGCGACTACACTAGGAGGAGGAAAACAATTTGATTACGCTGCCGGAATTCTTACCCACTGGAGTTCTAAATCTACCTATAAGAGGCTAGCTTATTTGAGCACCTTCGCCCTGGGCAGAGAATAGGTGTAAGCTACAAGGTAGCCCACCCCTCCCCTTCAGGGAGGAGAATGAAAACGTTTTGATGACGATGATGATGATGATGATGATCATGATGATCATGATGATGCACATTCAAATGCCACTGTATTGAGCCGGGATCGAACCTGCCAACTTTGCTTTAGAAATCCAGAGCTCTAGCCTCTGAGCTACTTCGCCTGGCTAACTTCACTAGGCTGAGGCATGGAAAATATGGGGAGGGGGGAGGATGTCATTCCATAAATTTCAGGAAGTCCCAATCCTTTACTCTTTAATATTAATCTTGGAAATTAAGAAACACTTGTTCTTCCCACCCTCTACGGAGCGAGTTATCCGTGAAGTTATAAGCGCACAGCTGTGAGCTTGCATTCGGGAGATAGCGGCTCCGAGACTCACTGTCGGCAGCCCTGATGACGGTTTTCCGTGGTTTCACATTTTTACACCAGGAAAATGCTGCGGCTGTACCGTAATTAAGGCCAAGGCCACTTCGTTCCCACTCCTGCCCCTTTCCTCTCCCATCGTATCCATACGCCGTAGACTATGTGTGTCGGTGCGACGTAAAGCAACTAGTAGAAAGAAAACTTCCCACCCTCTATTACTATCACTGAGTCAACAGATCAGTCGATTATCAGAGGAAGTGTGAACGGTGACTATATTACTATATCAAGGAACTCATCTCCGTTTCATTGCTGTTCAGTCGATAATTTAAATGGATCTTCTAGGGAAGAATGAAACGGTAAATATGTATATTGGCACGAATTTTAACGTTTACCGGTAGGCTTCTGGCTGTGAGAAAGAACATTTATATATGAAAGCCATTTGAGGTTTATCTCCTGAAATATATGAATGTTTGTTCAAATATAAATTGTTTTCAACCAATATAATTAATTGAATTGTGCGTGAAAACAATTAAGGAAAGAACACAACAAGTGTAATTGGGGTCGATATAACCTCACAACCAGATTGGCATTAACTGGAACTATTGATTTGTTGAGGATTTTAGTATTTTGTTTCTGTTATTCACCGAAGCAAGCCTGCAAAGCGCAAATAGGTTGTATAAAATAAACTAGTTTTATTGGGCACTAAGCGGTGTAGGAGTGAGGTTCAACAACAAGGAAAGCATGGTACTAATGAGAGAATTAAGAGCTAAGCCAGAAAGATAACAAAGTGCGAGTAGAAAATGGGCAATTATGTGGAAAATATGGAAAGTAACAGGTGAAAAATTAGATCTTTATACAACGATTATCACTCTCTTAAGTGAATTCATACTCAGATAATCATGACTGTATATTGTCGGTTTTGATGAAAGAGATATAAATATAAATGACTATATTACCTCTGAATTCACAATCTTTGTCCGAAGTGAATAACAAACAATGATCAATAAAACTCGCTCTAAAGTGTATACAAATATCAAAAATACAAATATCAAATATCAAATACAAATAATCGAAAGCCGCCGGGCTAAATACACAAACAATTCTTCCCCTAGGTAGAAGTTGAACAAAATTTAGGACCCGTAAACAAAACTCTATGTAAAACGAAAACTAAGTTAAAGGAATAGGAAGTAGTAGCATAGAGTGGACTACAAAGTGAGAACGAATTATATGCAAACGACTGAGAGTTTGGGCCGATGACCTAGATATTAGTTCCCTTTAAACAACAAGCAACATACATGGGAATGAGTTTATGAAAATGAAAATCCACAGTCTGTTTCCAATCATTCGACCATGTCAGGAATGGTATGAACGAAACCCCTGTGTAGAGGCGTGGATAGGAATTGTACCGGCTGCCGAATCTTGTCGCAACTCTGGGGCAATAATTAATGACTGACAAATGAAATTAAATTATATTTGAGAGTGTTTATAAAATGATAGGCGGTAGGGAAAACAGATTTACTCGGATAAAAACTGTCCAGCACAAATCTCACACGGAGTGACCGAGATTTTAACCACGGAACCCAGCAGAGAGAGGCCAGCGCGCTGTCGTCTGAACCACGGAAGCTAATGAGTATTATATACCTATGAAATAGTATTTATGCAATAATATTTAAATGTAAATGTAATCTTCTCTCAAGGAATCAATCAAAACAAGGTGCAATTTCGAGAAACGAACATCACTAAAAAGGACCTAGAAGCCTAACGAAATGATAGATTTTAAAACTTGTTTCAGAGTTCGTTTAGCCAGACCAGCATAGAATCCTCTTGCACTGTAACGACAGAGGAAAAGAGAAATGGACGGTACTTCAGATGGTTACAAAGAGTTACATATGAGCGGATGTTAAAATCTAATTGATATTTTGGTATTTCTGGAGAAGCATTTTCTCAAATTTCTAGGTCTAAGAAGTTATTACATAATATCGGCATTATGGGAACTAACACAATTTACACTATATATTCCATCTTGCATCTTGGTGATGCACACGAAGTCACTATCTGTCACTGGTAAACACAGACGGAGCTTCTTTTCACATGTGTCGAGATCACCATTGTGTTGCACACGCGATAAATAAATACAAAACAAAACGTTTGTTAATGCACCGGTACAAAAATATACATCATAGTCAGCACCAATAGGGTGAACTTCCAACCTTTAAAAAGTGAAAATGCCGGGCTGAGTGGCTCAGACGGTTAAGGCGCTGGCCTTCTGTCCCCAACTTGGCAGGTTCGATCCTGACTCAGTCCGGTGGTATTTGAAGGTGCTCAAATATGTCAGCCTCGTGTCGGTAGATTTACTGGCACGTAAAAGAACACCTGCGGGACTAAATTTCGGCACCTCGGCGTCTCCGAAAACCGTAAAAGAGTAGTTAGTGGGACGTAAAACAAATAACATTATTATTAAAAAGTGAAAGTTTATTATTTCATTTGTGTATGTAAGGTATTCTCAAGAACCATAAACCAATTTTAGCAGTTTTCAGCAACAGAAATCTTCTTTCCTCGGGATTATTATACTTAGGTGATGAATTTCATACCGGTGACGTATTGACTTAGGTCTATCAATTTTTAAATACAATTATTAGAAAAAACATTTATATTAATCCACCTGTTCAATACCATTCTAATGCAAACAATTGAAAGTAAATGGTTTGTACACCCAAAAGAACTAGTGAGACTAAGGTATGTTACGACCTCATGTGCGTCATCTTTAGCTAGTAAACATAAAAAAGAGACCCCTTCAAATATCCGAAGTGAGAAATTTGGATCAAAATGATAGTTGCAAAACTGACCTCCATTCAAATTTCCATGACAAAATTCTGTAGGTTGAGCTCTTCTTATTCTTGCATCATATCCTCATTGGATGTCGGCTGTCATAAAGGGTGATCTGGTTCTTGCTTTCAGCAACTCAGAAAAGAGTGGGAGTACTGAACCCATACCATTCTCGTAGATACGGTAGCCGAAATATTCTCCTTCTTTCCCTACTTCTCTTTCCTTCAAATTTACCTTGTAAGATGAGCTGAAGGAGTCTGGCCGTATTATTCGAAATGATAAATATAAAGGACCAAGTTCCTTCTTTTGGAAGTTGTGCATGACCTCTAGCTCTTTGTTCAGGCGTTAGAGTACTGCAGTGTTAGGGCCCTTTTTGGCTTAGGTGCCTTAGGTTCCTTAGTTGGCACCTTGGCTGCCTTCTTAGCCTTGGAAGAAGCCATCTGCTTAGGTTTAGGAGCCGGCGCTGCCGTCTTCTTCTCGGCGGGTGTTTTTACTGATGGCTTTCTTGGCTGACGCCTTGGCTCCGCCGGCCTTCTTTGCCTTGGGGATGCGCTTCTCCTTGGGGGCAGTGGACCGCTTGACGGGGGCTGCGCTGGCCTTCTCCGGCTTGGCAGCCGAAGCGAGCTTGAAGGAACCTGAAGCTCCCTTCCCTTTGGTCTGGACGAGCTCTCCGGAAGCCACTGCAGATTTCAGGTATTCCTTGATGAAAGGGGCCAGCTTCTCGGAGTCCACCTTGTAGTTGGCAGAGATGTACTTCTTGATAGTCTGCAGAGAATATTCTGTCAACCCATGATATTCTCAGCAGGCGTCCGTATCGCCACATCTCAAAGGATCGAAGCTCTGTTAGGTTCCAATTCTCGGCAACATGAAATAAGACAGAAAAAATACATAACACCTATGTAAACTGAGACGAAGATTGATCTTAATGTCCCTACCGGGCGAGTTGGCCATGCAGTTAGGAGCGCGCAGCTGTGAGCTCGCATCCGGGAGATAATGGGTTCGAACGTCACTGTCGGCAGCCCTGAAGATGGTTTTCCGTGGTTTTCCATTTTTACACCAGGCAAATGCTGGGGCTGTACCTTAATTAAGGCTATGGCCGCTTCCTTCCTACTCCTAGTTCTTTTCTATCCCATCGTTGCCATAAGAGACCTATCTGTGTCGGTGCAACGTAAAGCAACTAGCGAAAAAAATCTTTATGTCCGTGTTACAGAGAAGTTTGCACATTCTCTTGAATGCAGTCCTTGCCTATTCAATCCGGGACCAAATTTCAACAGCATTGTCCCAGCTGTGATCAAGTACACTGCCAAAATCCTTACAGCGTTGGACTTCCTCCAGTGATGTGCCAACTATTGTCAAGTTAACACGGCGTAATATCGACGTGACTTGGGGCGAGCGAAATCACAACTCATCATACTAGAACAAATTTCTTAAGGTTATCCCAGATTTTTCTAGAGATACTTAAACCAGCCGTGCTAATGTTGGCTCTGGCTAGGTTTTTAAGACCAGATGCCCTTTCCGACGTCATATGATTTTTCAGGTGAAAATTCCTACATAGGACCCGGGTGAAAAGTCAATGCGTTAATCACGCCTTCCGCCAACAGCTCTACAAAATGCGATAATCAGTTAACACCACTACAATATCTACGTATTTTTTAAACTGATGAATCAAAAGCCGTGTAATAATAATAATAATAATAATAATAATAATAATAATAATAATAATAATAATAATAATAATAATAATAATAATAATAATAATAATAATTTCTACGTCCCACTAACTTCTTTTACTGCATTCGGAGATGCTGAGTTGTCGGAATTTGGTCCTGCAGGATGCTCTTTTACTTGGCAGTAAATCTACCGACACGAGGCTGACGTATTTGAGCACCTTCAAATACCACTGGACTGAGCTAGGATCGAACCTGCCAAGTTGGGGTCAGAAGATTAGCGATCTACCATCCGAGCTGCTCATCCCAGCTAAATTATACATATTAATGAGTAATATAAATCCAGTTATTCTATACATACAGTACGAGGACTGGAAAGATTGTAGTGGTAACATGTGCAAATATACGAAATGTTTCATTGTCGAACCACCATACCACTAAAGACATCTTCAAAAGATGCCCTTCCAACGTCCTGCACCCGTTTATAGGTGTGTAGAAGGCGCAGGGAGTAGCAGTGCCGGCTTTGTTGTTCTCCACGACGAAGGGCCCTACGGCTTGAAGTACAGTATAGCGTCTTGAGTATCAAAGCGCTACCCTCGGAGTAGTTCCCCTAGTTTGGGGAACAGATCAGGGAATAGGGTGGATGGTCCAGGACCTACCTCCTGCACCATACCGCCAATTCCCTCACAGGAAAAGCATTCCGACAGTGGTCACTTATGCGCAAACAAATGGGCGGGTGTGTTTAGGAACGGGGCCGTTTCCGGCGCAGTGCAGTACAAAGATGATGTTTCAAAAAATCTGCGGTGGTATGCAACACTCACTGTTTGGTTCGGTAGGAACTGCATGATGCACTATGACACCCTGTACATCGTACGCCACTATCAGCATCATTTTCACATTCCCTGGTTCCTGGCGCAGTTTCTTGGGGCAGGGGGTCATAATGGATGGCCACGGCCCCATTTCCTAACGCATCCGCCCATTGTCCTGCAGGACAATGCCCGGTGTAACAATGCTGCTTCTGTGAGGAAATTGTTGACAGGATGGAGGGTGGAGATCCTGAAGCATCCACACTATTCATCGGGCATGAGTCCTTGTGACTTCAGTCTGTTCCCCAAAGAAAAGCAACCATTCCGAAGGAAGCATTTCGATATAATAGATGCCATATTTCAAGCGGATGAGTACTCCGTTGCAGATATCAGTAGAGTTGGAACTGCTACTGGTACCCTACGCATTTCACACATCTGGCAATGTGCCCAACGCGTTGAAAGGGATTAACAATGAAAGCCTGTGGAGATATGCTACCGGCAGTTCTACACTAAATAGTTTTGTATGTGATACCGCTACGTTCTTTCAAGCCCCATACGAAGTTATCGAGAGAAACCGTATCGGTATAATAATAACAATAATAATCATAATAATACATCTTCATTATAGTAGACCGTAATGTCTGCCAGCGCTGAATCTGCAACCATCTGTGAAAGAACAAAGGTCATCAAATTCTCTATTTGTAGCTTGCTCAGTGTCTATTCGCGTTCCACACTCCTTATTATTAAATCATTCAACGTCGAGTCTTACCATAGTTAACTTCGCCTCCCTCTGCATCCGTCACCCTCCCGCGGACGAACCCATTATTCTCCTAGTTTAACCTAACCTATCCAGTCACCCCGCATGACCCCACCACCGAAGCCGATTTATGTGCACAGCTTCATCCATCAGGTTCAATCCTAACTTAGCCTCTATTTCCTAACTAACTGATGTACTCCTGCTTCGTTACGGATTTCTAAATTTTGTACCGAATTCCAGATGAAGTAGTGTGCAAGTTGTAATATTTTATTAAATTGCCTAGCTCTTAGTGTTACCGCAGTAATACGACGGGGAATTCACCACGTTGTTCGTCATGTGGCAGGCTTTCTTGCCTGCTGCCAGTCACAAACGATTTGGGTAGTTTTCATTATAATGGCAGGCACTCATTCTCCACCTGCCTTTTTACATCCTCAGAAATACTGCCTCTGTTGTTTTCCCCAAAGTCTTAAAGAATCTGCCAATGGACAGAAAACAAACACGTTTCACATTTTATTTCTATACGTTCCCCGCTTAAGGTATTGTGTGATAGTAAAAGACAGAAAACCAGCCTTTTCTGGAACACTGTTAGAATTACGAGGGAAATGCTAAGAAACATTTTCGAGAAATATAATTTTAAGTACGGTCGCTGTCTCAGTTATTTAATAAGACTAACCGTTTAGACAGAGTCCCAAGCGTACATTTTCCTATGACTTGCTTTACGTTTTGTTTCACTGCAGGTCTCCCTTAATGTGTATGTTTAGTCCTCAGCCCGAAAGCTGGTTGGATCCTCAACAGCTCCGCCATCAGCTGTCATAGATGGCCTAGGCATCGCTGAAGAGGCGTACTAGGGAAATGAGGAGTGAGGTAGTTTCCCGTTGCTTTCTTCACCGAGCCAGAAGTTGCCATAACATATCAGTCTGCCAAGCCCACTGAAATGCATGCACCAACCGGCCCTATGAACAATATTTTCACACCATTCATAGCAGGGACGGCTGCAGAACGAATGGCATTACTAGCATCACTCATACCTCAGTCACTTTCATTTTGTCAAAGCCAAGGATAAAGCTGAGACAGATCAATGAAAGTAACAAGATTGCTCTAGCCCATACCAGAAGACATAGTGCACTGTAAACACTAGGTCCCGCCAGCAAAGGCATGTCTCCCTTAATATAAACTGTAATAGTAAATGGCTTATATGTAACCAAAGGTTCCGTTTGTGTGCTTACCTAATTTGAGTACGGTCCATCAAATAGATGGTACGTGAAAGGAACCATGACAAAGAGACAGGGGATAAAGCATGCGCCGAAACAAAGGAAATCATTTTTCTCGAAAACAATTAGAGATGCGTAGAAAATTCATATAAACTCTTATCTATGAAATACCCATAATGTCGGGCACACTTGGTGCGTTCCATTGTTCAATAGGACTAACTGTTTAGGCAGCGTATTAAATTTTAAGGGTCCCAAGCGTACGTTTTCCTCTGACTAATTTCAAATTTCTTTCGATACATAGCTCACTTTAAAGATAGCTTAACAGGAAGTATCCTGTGTGTTAACCAAAGGGATCAGCTATAAGCTTGCGAAATTTGAGCCCCATCGGTAAAGTAGTTTTCAGGTGAAAATACACAGACCGGCAAATATTAAACTTTGATAGTTAGGCGTTACTGCTGCAATATTTTCCTGAAATGAAAAAAAAAAAAAGAAATGTCGTATGGCTTTTAGTGCCGGGATATCCCAGGACGGGTTCGACTCGCCAGATGCAGGTCTTTCTATTTGACTCCCGGAGGCGACCTGCGCGTCGTGATGAGGATGAAATGATGATGAAGACAACACATACACCCAGCCCCCGTGCCATTGGAATTAACCAATTAAGGTTAAAATCCCCGACCCGGCCGGGAATCGAACCCGGGATCCTCTGAACCGAAGGCCAGTACGCTGACCGTTCAGCCAATGAGTCGGACATTCCTGAAATCAAAGTTTTTGAAGTAACTCTTTGATACGATGGTACATAATTTACTTCACCCGGAATGTTGTTATCTTTCAAATGGTCAACAGGGTCCAATAGCTTCTGAAATTACCCGTTACATATAAACAAACTCTCAGTCTCTATATATAAGATTGAAAGTTTGTTTGTTATACACATCTACATGTCTCAACTGATCAGTACTAAAATTTCCGCCAAGGCTAATGAGGCACTCGGACTAGTCCTAGAGGTAGTTAATATCGTCAACGATTTAATAAAATAAAATTGGTCATTATATGTGATACACGGGTAGTCGGTTTTATGCGTTGACGCCAAACCTCTTACGGAATAGACTGTATACACGAAAAGCACGGAACTGAGAATAGTAAGGAATATTGTCAAATGTCGTACAGAGATACAGGTATAACTCTTTATTGGTACTTACCAGCATTTTGCTATGTGATACAATCTTGCGATTGTCCGGCTCCACGGCTAAATGGTTAGCGTGCTGGCCTTTGGCCACAGGGGTACCGGGTTCGATTCCCGGCCGGGTCGGGAATTTTAACCATAATTGGTTAATTCCCCTGGCACGGGGACTGGGTATATGTGTCGTCTTCATCATCATTTCATCCTCATCACGACGCGCAGGTCACCTACGGGTGTCAAATCAAAAGACCTGCACCTGGCGAGCCTAAGTCCTCGGACACATCCCGGCACTGAAAGCCATACGCCATTTCATTTCATTTCATTTCATTTCATTTCATTTCATTTCATTTCATTTCATCTGTGGATTCATTCTCTGGAAAATTAAGCTAAATCCCATAAATGAGTATCAAATGATTGTTTATGAGCACCGTATTTTCGTAATTTATTTACCTTTTAAGTAATAAATCAACCGGTTGCAACCAGATTACCTTCAAAATTGAATTCTGAACACATCTATGTAACCTTCAAGGCAATCCTGCAATTATTTTCTCTTGACAATGTCTTTACCAAAGCCATACTCTGCAGCGATTGGAAAGTCTTCTCTGAGTCTTTCACTTAAAATTCATCATTAGAGGAAATTATAGAAGGGATTAATTCAGAAACTGCGTGTTTGTTTCATGGTCAGTTATATGTAGCTTGCTCCAGGGTTGCGACTCCGAGAAATTTCTACGATTACGCTCCCAATAATATGACGCGTGACGTTATTTAACCTACGGCACTGTTCAGTGATTTGCACAGCTAGAAAGAAATATGAAATTACGAATCGATATCAATTATTCCTAATAACTTTTTAAGGTTACCAAGTTGCAGACAAACAAATTCAATTCAAATTCTATTTTCACTTTTGATGTATTATAAGTGTTTGTTGATATAATGTTACATTCTATTGCCACAACCGATCATGCGTATTAGTTCATTACCCTGAAACGTTTGCAACTTTGCACCATGAATAGCGTGATACATTGTGGGCGGTGCCCGCGGGTAACTGCTAATAACACTATAGATTCCGAGTGCCCTCCTGATATTGTTTCTGCCTGTTTGTACCAGCAATATTATTCTCGCTGCAGTCATATCCGTTACTTCCAACTTATAAATAATATGAGTCCATCAAGCATTTCACACTCATGCAGCAAATTCGATCTGAAAATAGGCCTATATAAAGACATTATCGTCCAATGACAGTTTTCAAAACATTCATTCCATCTGTTCATTGATTTCCTAGGGTCTACAAAGTGTTCGCCTGATTTACCCGAAGAACTATTCATCACCCTTATCCTTCAATTTATAAGATTCTTCGTTACCGTCCAGAGAGGTTTCCCTAACGCTTCACCAAACCAAAATAGTTCTATGATTCCTTCTGAGACGATACAGTGATTAGTTTCGTTTCCATCTACGTACAATTGGGGATATTTTTGGTTCGCCTTCATTATTAAATGACTTGTAGCTTTTAGTACGGGGTGTGTCCAATGGCATGTTCGATTAGCTAGGTGCACTTCTTTTGATATGATGCCCGTAGGCGACATGCGCGTCGTGATGAGAATGACATTATGATTAAGACGGCACATACAGCCAGGCCCTATGCCAGCGGAGTTCACCAGTTATGGTTACAATTCCCGACCCTGCCTGGTATCAAACCCCTTTTGCCAAAGGCCAGCACGCTGACCATTTAGCAATAGAGTCTGACATTTGAGTGGAGCCTCCGTGGCTCAGACGGCAGCGCGTCGGCCTCTCACCGCTGGATACTGTGGTTCAAATCCCGGTCACTCCACGTAAGATTTGTGCTGGACAAAGCGGAGGCAGGACAGGTTTTCTCTGGGTACTCCGGTTTATCCTGTCTTCTTTCATTCCAGCAACACTCTCCATCCTCATTTCATAGCATCTATCACTCATTAACATAAATCACTTTGGGAGTGGCGACCCCATCGTAATAACAGCCTATATCTGATTCATTCATTACACCCCTGACCCAGTCAAAGACTGGAAAACAGGTTGTAGGTTTTCATTTTTTCTGACATTTGAAAGCTGGTGTAACCTTATCATTGAACCAAGTATCTCGCTTTCTCGCCACTTCTACACACTGTTGTTCCTAGATATTCCTTTGTCGTTTCTACTACAGCAAATCCGGTATCCCACCCATTCTGTCTCTATACTCTGTACTTGCTTACTGTCTATTCTTTGGTACTTATCACTAATAGAATCCATGTACTTCCGTTGAAATTCCTGGTCCAGGAGATTTCCTACCCGTATCCATCTGCATACTCATTTCATTTTCTCTACCATAGGCCTAGTGATACTTCACTGCAGATCAAATAGTCATTATCGTTCCGAAAAGTGCCCTGCATATCCATATATTCTTAAGAAATTTCTAAGCCGGGATGAGTAGCTCAGACGATAGTGCAGTGGCCTTCTGAACTTAATTTGGCGGATTTTATTTTGGCTCAATCCGGTGCTGCATGAAAGTGCCCAAATACGTCAACCTCGAATACGTAGATTTCAGGGCACCTAAATAAAACTCCTGTGGAACAAAATTTTGTGATCATGGCGTCTCAGAAATTCGTTAGATAAAATAAGAACATGATTCGTCATATTCTTTATTTATTTATTTATTTATTTATTTATTTATTTATTTATTTATTTATTTTAATCTGTTGATCCTTTTCCTACTGCCAGCCAGCGTACTGCCAGTCACACCAAGTTGGTGAGTTTCCATCAAAATAGCAGGCCACTATGCCTAATGCCAGTCACATTTTAGATGAGGACATTTCTTTATAATGGCGGGCACCCTTGCCTACTGCCAAACACAATCGGGTAGGGGAGTTTTAAACAAAACTGCATGCTCACTTGCCTTCTGCAAGTCAAATCGAGAAGTGAACTATTCATTACAATTGTAGACCTTCCTTACTAATGACAGTTACACAGGAGTTGGAGAAGGAACCCTTTCATACTGCCAGTCAAAGTCGGTGTGGGGAGTACTGATTACAATAGCAGACCCACCCTTTCTCGATCGCTAAAAATCGACATCAGTGAATATATATAGATCGACATACGAAAGTATATGCGTGTTTACAATATTGAAGACCTTCATTTACAGATTAACTGCTACTAAACGTACGTAATATCGACAAAGGATTATACCATAAGACACGCCGGATTTAGTGGCCTAAATGGCTGGTCCTATGATATGTCATCTATTCTTGGGTCAGATTGAGTTAGAAATGTGGAACAGGGTAACGTTCTTGTAAGATTATCTCACATTACATTAATTTTCGGATAATTATGTGACAGCTACATACATAGCATTTGGCTCATATATGGCTACTGGGTGGGCCAATTTTCGTGAAGAGTTTGATGATTCTGTATTTCATATAAGTAATCGAAGGAATGAATTATGCATGTGAAAATTCCAAATTGACTTCTTAACATCCATTAATAGAGAAAAATCAAACGTAAAAGGGATACAGATACGGAAAAAAGTCATAAGACCAAGGTTGTAGATCATTCCAAATTGAACGGAGATTGTGCAATCTGTTATGTGATAGGAATTTCCGAAGGTCTGCACCATCATTAAAATTGCCTGCATATTTCGATATTCTTCGGGGATAAAAAGTGAAAAATTTAATGATCTTGGATGTTTTCCGTTCGTTACAGGCTAAAACGTATAATTTTGTCAAATTTCAATTATCTTCTTTTTCTTCTGGCAGATTATGCCGCAATCTGGATTTTGGGCGAGGCGGGTAAAAATTAGGACTTTCAGGAAACTAAACCAAAAATTATGCAGATGGTCATTATTACCCCTTAAACGGAAAGCTGTACGAAAATTTCGCCAAAATAGTCAGTGTAGAGGCACACAGTCGTTACGATTTGATTTATATAGATAAGGAATCTGCTCCATGTAAAACACCTTTTTGGCTATGGCCGCTGGACTTAACCTGCAAAACTGACCATTCATGATATCTCCCTTACTAATCCTCCTGACGAAAAAATGCACATGAAAAAAAGGTTTAGAGGTGGAATTCCATCACGTTTGGTCGATTTCCAGTCAGGTTGGTCTTGTTCTGTATATATTGTGGAAGAGTAAAATCACCATTTCGGTTCCCTATAAACCGCCAGTCCATTCCGGAACATGAAATGTTATTTACGTTTAAAACCTACCTTTGGACAGGTGGATGCTAAATATGAATTTTGGTTCGAATGTCTTCAGTAGTTTTCAAGTTGTAAGGAATACGCTTTACACGCACCCGCTCGTGAGTTAAGTCCGATGGGACTTGTACAAAAAAACGGTCCGTTAATGATATCTCCCTTATTAATCCTCGTATCGAAATGATGCACATGAGAAAAAAGGTTTAGAAATTAATTTCTACCAAGGCAGGTAGATTTAAATTAACGTTGGTTGTGTATATTTTGTGGAAGTGCAAAATAACTGTTTCGGTTTCGTATAAACCCCCAGTCAGTTCAGGGATTTAGAAACAATATTTGCCCTAAAACCTATCAAGGACAGGTGTATTCTAAATATGAGTATTGGTGGAAATACATCCAGTAGTTTGTAGCACTCGCGTACATACGGCGTAATTAAGGAAGAAAATAATACAGTTAAGAAAGTTGAAAGTAATAGAAAATGGATTATAACTGAGGACAGCCGGATAACGACAAATATGTAAATGCCAAGTGAATGTATTGGAAAATCAAATGCCCCTCAATAAATTATGCTAGTGTGAGTTATGGATATAATAAAGCGGTAACAGAGGAGAAATTTAGGTCCATTGATTCCTAGCTAAACAAATAATAAGAAGATGACTAATGGTGTTATTACTTAATCTATTCGAAGGCGGTTATAACATCCAACGATATTCCGCCCATATCCCGCAGATAGGCCGATTGACGCCTCTCTTGCTTTCTATCTAAGGAACAACCACGAATTTAAAAGCATGATGAGGAAAATGGCAATACGTTACTTCCCTGCTGGCATGCAGTCAGAGACGTTGCCATGGTAACCTGTAGGTTCGTTGTCGGTCTGTCGGTCACTCAATGCAGAGCATGGTACCAGCAGAAAATTGTAAATTTCTCCGTCATGTAAAGAGTAAGGTAAATTATGAACATAACGAAAGTTGTTTATAATGAAGAGACGTTTCACGTACGGTAAACGAAGCTTACAGAAAATCAATAGTATAAGAGAAAATAGAGGAAAACCATTCTGGTTTTCCTATAAACCCCCCGTCTATTCAAAGATTTTAAAATGATATGCATATCGAAACCTTCCGCGGGATGAGTATACTCTAAATATAAAATTTGGTTGAAATCTATCGAGCCGTTTCGACGTGATGGTGGAAAAACCATTCTGGTTTTGCTATAAACACCCCGTGTATTCAAAGATTTTAAAATGATATGCATATCGAAACCTTCCCCGGGATGAGTATACTCTAAATATGAAATTTGGTTGAGATCTATTCAGCCGTTTCGACGTGATGGTGGAAAAACCATTCTGGTTTTCCTATAAACCCCCCGAGTATTCAAAGGTTTTAAAATGATGTGCATATCGAAACCTTCCCGGGGAGGAGTATACTCTAAATATGAAGTTTAGTTGAGATCTATCGAGCCGTTTCGACATGATGGTGGAAAAACCATTCTGGTTTTCCTATAAACCCCCGTCTATTCAAAGATTTTAAAATGATATGCATATCGAAACCTTCCCCGGGATGAGTATACTCTAAATATGAAATTTGGTTGAGATCTATCCAGCCGTTTCGACGTGATGGTGGAAAAACCATTCTGGTTTTCCTATAAACCCCCGTGTATTCAAAGATTTTAAATGATATGCATATCGAAACCTTCCCCGGGAGGAGTATACTCTAAATATGAAGTTTGGTTGAGATCTATCCAGCCGTTTCGACGTGATGGTGGAAAAACCATTCTGGTTTTCCTATAAACCCCCCGTGTATTCAAATATTTTAAAATGATATGCACATCGAAACCTTCCCCGGGAGGAGTATACTCTAAATATGAAGTTTGGTTGAGATCTACCCAGCCGTTTCGACGTGATGGTGGAAAAACCATTCTGGTTTTCCTATAAACCCCCGGTGTATTCAAAGATTTTAAAATGATATGCATATCGAAACCTTCCCCGGGAGGAGTATACTCTAAATATGAAGTTTGGTTGAGATCTATCCAGCCGTTTCGACGTGATGGTGGACAAACCATTCTGGTTTTCCTATAAACCCCCCGTGTATTCAAAGATTTTAAAATGATATGCACATCGAAACCTTCCCCGGGAGGAGTATACTCTAAATATGAAGTTTGGTTGAGATCTACCCAGCCGTTTCGACGTGATGGTGGAAAAAACATTCTGGTTTTCCTATAAACCCCCGGTGTATTCAAAGATTTTAAAATGATATGCATATCGAAACCTTCCCCGGGAGGAGTATACTCTAAATATGAAGTTTGGTTGAGATCTATCCAGCCGTTTCGACGTGATGGTGGAAAAACCATTCTGGTTTTCCTATAACCCCCCCGTGTATTCAAAGATTTTAAAATGATATGCATATCGAAACCTTCCCTGGGAGGAGTATACTCTAAATATGAAGTTTGGTTGAGATCTATCCAGCCGTTTCGACGTGATGGTGGAAAAACCATTCTGGTTTTCCTATAAACCCCCCGTGTATTCAAAGATTTTAAAATGATATGCATATCGAAACCTTCCCCGGGAGGAGTATACTCTAAATATGAAGTTTGGTTGAGATCTATCCAGCCGTTTCGACGTGATGGTGGAAAAACCATTCTGGTTTTCCTATAAACCCCCCGTGTATTCAAAGATTTTAAAATGATATGCATATCGAAACCTTCCCCGGGATGAGTATACTCTAAATATGAAGTTTGGTTGAGATCTATCCAGCCGTTTCGACGTGATGGTGGAACAAACAGACAAACAAACAGACACGAACAATTTTATTTTTATAGATTTATTTATGTATATATTTCTTTCTTTCTTTCTTTCTTTCTTTCTTTCTTTCTTTTAATCTGTTGATCCTAAGTCGACATTTTCATCCCTAAATCTCACCAGGCGTCAGGAACGCCATCCTGCCTTAAATCCCCGCCCGAAACAAGACGACCCTGTGTGGCTCCACTGACCCCAGAAATAATTGGGATAAGCTGAAGAAATAAATATTTCCTGCTTAAATTCCACTGAATTGCTATGAATTATTATTGAAGCCAGTGAGACTGACCTTTCTCTCGCTGGAGTTTTTGAACATGCTGGAAGCCAGTAACATGGACTTGTCAAACTTTAGCGTCCTTTAATATGACCGTTATCAGGCCGGGTCGAACTTGCTCCCTTGGAACCGAAGGGGGAATTAATAACCGAGTGAACTGCTACGGTTAGCTAACTCCAGTTACCTCAGTCTGTGCTTTGCACACTCAAAGAAACTGAGCAGGCTGAAACAGAAGAAAATGTCAAGATATCTTCATCTTAATCTTAAACGTACTGAGTATGTCTTTAAAACATCTTAACATTTTTATTAATTATTCTAATAATGTGAGTACATTTTCCACATCAAAAGGAAACGGTACAAAGCAAAGCATTTTCCAAATTGTAAATGATGTCTCCATATGCAAAGATTTCATTCAACACTTAGTGAAATCTATCTATATTTCATTCCGCCCCTGAAAGCGACAGCGGTTCTCCTGGACTGTAAGACCATCTCTCAGGCCAGAGAGATTTATTTCGGTGAAGGTGAGTGGATTGGCGGCCGTGGCCTATACTAGTAACTGTCCCGGCATTTGCCTTAGGCACGAGAATGGAAAACCACGGTAAACCATTCTCAGGGCAGCCGACGGTGGGGAGCAGACTCTCTCTGTTTCCCGAATACCGAGACGTAGATCCACGGTAGAGTCATGGCCACCCCTCCTCTGCTCGGTTGGTCGGACGGAGTGCAGAGCTGTCGGACCACAGACCACAAGTTTTCACTCCTCACCTTCCAGGGGTGGGGCGGGCCATCTCCAGGGTAACTCCCCCTCTCTGGCAGGAGATTCGGGCAGGTTCTGAGGTGATGGTATTCGAGAGGTGAGTAAGTGGATGTGTTGATGTAGATGGAAAGGAGTATTCAGCCTTTTGGCTGGATCATAATCATTTATTGAATTTCAACAGGTTTTTTTCGAATGAGTTTCAGTGTGTGGGCTATGAGATAGTTGAAGGGGAAGGAGGGAGGCTGGCAATCGATGGGATCGATGATGCCATGTGGCTGGGGGTGTTGGAAGGAATTTCTTTCTTTCGTTCTCTTTTGTAAAATGTATTTCTGGATGGGTGGTTCAGAGGGTAGAATGCCTGATGAGTGGGAAGTGGTCTTTATGACGATACTGAGTGGAGTGAGGATTATGGGAGAGGTTAAATTATCCAGCATGGTAGCAGCTAGCGGTGGCGTCTGATGTTTCCAGAGTGCTGAAAATTAAATGTGCGTCGAGTCCGCTGTGCGAAATATAGAAATGTAAATATAGAGTTTGATTCGCTGCTGCCCGAAGAGTGGTGAGTGCACTAAGGCGATCGTAGGGGCGAATATTGTAGCGTGCCATTGTGATAAAGCGAATTATGTCTTCTATTGTTGGTGGGGGAAATGATGAGTTGTTCTGACAGGTGCTACCAGTTCTGGTCTGCTCGGGGGTGGGGCAGGGTGAGCGTATGTACGGTGTTGCTCAGCACAGATGTTCGGCTCCATGGCTAAATGATTAGCGTCTGGCCTTTGGTCACAGGGGTCCCGGGTTCCATTCCCGGCAGGGTTGAGAATTTTAACCATAATTGGTTAATTCCGCTGGCTCGGGGCCTGAGTGTATGTCTTGTCTTCATCATAATTTCATCTTCATCACGATGCGCAGGTCGCCTATGGCGTCAAATCAGAAATAAAAAGACCTGCATCTGGCGAGCCGAACTTGTCCTTGGACACTCCCGGTACTAAAAGCCATACGCCATTTCCATTTTACCGCAGATGTTACGACGGGGTGGCTGGAACTATTTGGACACCTGGAGGTAGAGTAATTTAGTATACAGTGGCCGCATTCGGGTGATTCACCTCTGCAGGGGGATGTCGTGTGATGAAAGATGTATTGCTCTCCACTAGCCAAACTCTGTCAACATCCTCTGACAATGAGGTGGTAAATAGAATTCTAACCATATAAGTTAGGTCCTGATGCGTTTTCTATGCGAAAGGCTTTCCGGGCTTGAATTCCTTGCGCATTGACCTCGGCGAGGGTGGTGGTCTCTGAAATGGAAGGGTCGACTTCCCAGACTACACAGCTTAATAAGTTGTGTTTGGTTGGTAGAGGTGGTGTTTTGGTTTGTGGTGGGGAGGAGGGTTAGGGGTTTAAAAGGGGTGAAAGATAAAAACAGCAATGACCCAATGAAATGAGATAGCTTCTGATCTGCGACTTCATCGTTAATTGTAATGATAATGCCATTAACAGATTTTCCAATCTCTGCTGTTTCTTCACGTCTCGCATACTATTGAAATTATTTTTAAAAGCTTTCATTCCCCATCCTGATGGTGAGAGGCGGACCACCTAAAGGACAACACCTTCTCTCTCTCTGGCCAAGTCAGATTTAAATTCTGATAGAATAACTTTGTCATAATAACAATGCTAGTCTGTAGTAGAGAATGTGAGATATTTCAGTTATTGTTTGTGAATTATTCACGGTAAAATTATGCGATCTATCACGGACCACCAATTCAGATCTGTACAATCTCAATGACGCTTACCGTTTTTCTAATATATCTGGAAAACCTAGATTTTTGCAACTTAGTCCCTCACTGCTTGCAGCGTGAACTCAAATTCGCGAGTGTTCAAGCAATGCTATGAAACGTTTAGGAAATGCATTATAATTACTTTCAATAACTTTAATCTGCCCTCAATCATTTATCTTCTTAGTGAGAGGTTGGTTCAAGTCTGACTGTCCAAAGCGAGTGTTATCAACCGTGGCCGAATCACATGAGGGGGGAAGGGATCTCAGGGACAGATTTTACATTTCTACGATAGCAGGGACGTAAATTGGGCCCCCTGCTAATATACGCATATGCCTTTAAGAATCAACAACCGGGCGAGTTGGCCGTGCGGTTAGAGTCGCGCAGTTGTGATCTTGCATCCGGGAGATAGTGGGTCCGAATCCAACTGTCGGCAGCCCTGAAGATGGTTTTCCATGGTTTCCCATCTTCACAACAGGCAAACGCTGGGGCTGTACCTTAATCAAGTCCACGGTCGCTTCTTCCCCACTCCTAGGCCTTCCCTATCCCATCGTCGCCATAAGACCTATCTGTGTCGTTGCAACGTAAAGCAAATAGCAAAAAAAGTATTACCAGTCGATGTGTTTGACAACAATACCATTCTGTGTTTCCCATACTCTCAGCCGTAACTCTCTCTCTCTCTCTCTCTCTCTCTCTCTCTCTCTCTCTCAGCCTCTTAACTATTCTCTTCTGTACTCTGATTCACTCCGAAACGGACTCAGACACATAATCCACGCAGAGAATTCTTACCTAGGGCAGGACTATAGAGGCTGGATCGTTTGGTCCAAATAAACGCGGACGTTTGAATTTAGATCCGTCAATCACATCAAAAACGAATAATCTAACTATCAACTATGAATCCAAAGGCGGGGTAAACGAGACAACACAGATTTATTAAAGTAAAAGGAGGGAAAGGAAATTACAGGACAAAGCACAAGGGTTTTTTAACCTTACACAACATTGATCGATGTTACCATGGCAACTAGAGACGGTGGGCTTGCACATTTAAGTTTATGAACTAAACGAAATAGGTGGCCACGGTATGAATGATAATACTAAAATTTAGGATTTATGGAGAGTTAAAACATTAATACAACTGGTATTCATTCGTAAATCAGGAACGTCCCTTAGCAGAAATATACTAAACTAAGCATAAATTTCAACCATCATGACTCCGGAATATACTGCACATACATGAGTCTTAT
The DNA here is from genome assembly GCF_040414725.1 of Anabrus simplex. Lineage (NCBI taxonomy): Eukaryota > Metazoa > Arthropoda > Insecta > Orthoptera > Tettigoniidae > Anabrus > Anabrus simplex. Next base: position 573,025,212 of record NC_090265.1, read on the forward strand.
TCACTTACTCGTGGTAAAGGATAATGTTTCTCTTGTGAAAAGTATATATTTTCTTACATGAAGCTCGTAAGGAGAAAATTCACACCACAAAGCGTTTTTAGAACATAATGACCTAGTCTGTGAGACCTTTCTTTCACCAAGCGTAAATTTGATGACGCTCGACAAAAATATATCCCAAGAGAATATATAACAATGTAAAATAAGGCTCAGAATAAAGGGCTTGGAGATGCACAAATAGGATAAACGTTCCATTTTTTTGTATATATGATGTTACAGAAGAGCTTAACCCCTAGAATTAAAACATAGAGCAAAATGCAAAGATAAAAATGGAGAAAAATGAAAATGCTTACTACATTAATAAAGGTACAATTAAGGCAATATATAACAGATGGACATACGTACTTTAATCCCACGCACGCACCTTAAACAAAACGAAGGTAAAGCAATCAATGCGGTGAGCGTTATTGGTAACATGGAGGGGAAATACAATTGAAATATTATAGTGACAAATGTGCCGCGGTGAAATACCTGGACGCCCAAAAGGCGAAAATAAAATAAAATAAGAATGAAACATAATTCCAAATGGAGAGACAGTACATATAAGATGGAATGCACGCCAAACACCCAAGATAATAAGCTTATAACCTGCATTTCAAGAGGGATTCCCGAGAGAAATCGAAGAACAAATTAACATTTTGAAATGTACTACTCCCGTTACATTTACACCACATAACCTACTTTTTTCTCTTGTTTTTAATGCCAGAAAGCAGCATGGACATATAAAGGGGAGCGGGAGCACCAAATCCCAAAGAAATGTATAAAACCCATCCTTCTGGTCAGCTTCCAGACAAATAAGGAACAAGGCAAAGTATGAATGAATACTCCACAGGGAAAGGAGAATACGAATCTCTCATAAATGGATTCTTGGTGAAAAAATGGTCATAGGATTCAAGAGTGATCCTTTTAGATACCTTTTGGGACAGAGTAGTATGTCACCGTTCTGTAGATAAATGGAAGTAATTAATGGACTCAAATCTAATACTAGAAACCAGAACCACACAACTTCCAGCACCCCAGTCTAATGTTCAAGTAACCGCAATTCGTAATCACACGTGTTAGTTTAATTAAATTCGCTTGGATGCTTGAAGGGAACTGATTATGGTTGACCTGTACTTGTTAACTTTGTTAGTGCCTTAGTGATGCCGGTAGCTTTCTTAACTTACTCTTCTCACGAACAGAATTGGACTTGGATCAGAGGACACCCCTGTGTCGGAATAGTAATGCGGTTATGCATTTCCCAGTTTGTCTGTTTTAGTGATTTGTTTAGGTTGTGCTCTATGTCTCTATCATTCATTCCGGATAGCGCGGTTTGTTTATTGGTTGACTAGTTAAACTGAATTTAGATATGTATAAGTTTTGTTTTGTGGTACGACATACGCACAATTACTCCCTACCCGCCGTGCCTCATTATCCTGTATTCCTCCGCATTTTGCTGAAAAGAGGCAATGATATTAGGCATTCTCTGGAATATGCCATAACGAAAGGGTACACAGGTCAACATTATATTTGCCAGCATTTTTTCTTTGATGAATATTAAGAAACCTCAACAAGGAGATCAACTGTCGGAACACAAAAGGAGGCTGCCCATAAAGTCAAAGTACACTGACTGAGCAAATTTCACGGGATAGCGGAGCACTGGTGCGCAGATGTGTTGTCAGCGCACCATACGCCCCCTGTGCCAGTGGCAGTTGTATAGGAGGCTTTGTGAGCAGTGGCTGTGCATGTGACAGGTGTAACATGGAACGTCGTCGTGAGCTGACACCGTTCGAACGGGGTATGGTGGTCGGTGCCCGGCGGATGGGAAGTGCGATTTCGGAAGGGGTGCGGGAATTCGGCTTCACACCTTCAACCGTGTCCAGGGTGTATCGTGAATGGCTGAATTCGGGTGTCACCGTCCACAACAGACGAACGACCCGCAGACCGTGACCGGTGACATCTAAAGCGGATTGTCAATAGTGACAGACGGGTAACCGTGCAACAAATCACGGCTCAGTTCAACACTGGCCGTGCTAGACACGTCTCCCAGTGGGCAATCCGTAGGAACATGGGTTCTATGGGGTATGGAGCCGGCACCGCACACGGGTGCCACTGTTAACCCAACGTCATCGGGCACAACGACGCGCATTTGTCGCCAGTCACTAGGGATGGACACTGCAACAATGGCGTAATGTAATATGGTCGGACGAATCACGATTTCAACTGCACCATGCCGATGGGAGGCACAGTGTATGGCGCAGACCACATGAAGCAATGGATCCTGCCTGCCTCGAAGGTGTGGCCCAGGGTGCTGGTGTCTCTGTTATGGTCTGGGGTGCATTTTCTTGGTATAGAATGGGCCCCCTAGTTGTTCTGGAAGAGACTTCGAATGGTACGGGGTATGCTGAGCTGCTCGGAGACCATCTCCACCCATTTTTGGCCTTCCAGCGCCCAGACGGTTCTGCGGTGTTTCAAGATGATAACGCACCGTCACATCGCTCCCACGTCGCTCGGGAATGGTTCCAGGAACATGCAGCGGAAGTCCAATGACTGCCTTGGCCACCCAGGTGCCCCGATATGAACTCTATCGAGCATATCTGGGATGTCCTAAAAGCAGGCTTCGTGCCATGGATCCTGCACCCACGAACAGACCAGCATTGGCGGCCGCTCTGCAAACGATTTCGTGTCAGCAACTGCGTCCAGAGGACTACCAGGGACTTGTTGACTCACTTCCACGGCGTTTCACTGCAGTTCGCAGGGCCAGAGGAGGCCCCACACGCTATTAGGTGACTATCCCATGACATTTGCTAAGTCAGAGATGGTGATAAATTAAATAGAGCTTCACCATTATTCATCTTCAATAGCTCCTGAATTGGCTATAGGAAGGTCATCCGGCCGGCAAACATGTCATATACTATAATTTCATTCCGCCTCATCCCCGACCCCGTATGAGGAAACGGGACTACGCGGTAGACATGTATGGTGTAATTGAAATACACTCTTTCAAGGCTTACAGGACGACATTCCTTGTCAGTATCGGGTGAGATTGAACCTTTCGCGGAATTTCTCGAACAACATAGGATTTGCTCCCGTTGCTCCAATCAACATGCATTTTATGGTGATATTCTCTAGTCAGTATTCTCATTGGTAGGGAGAGAGAGACGGTTCCAATTTTCTCTTAATTTCCCCATTCATTTCGATAGGGTGGTTAGCGTGTAATTCAAACCGAACTGAAAGATCGACGATAAATCCTTCGACTTCTTCTTTGAAAGTTACGATATCGATCCTCCGAGTATTTCCGTTCTTCGACAAGCCGTGGACTTCTTCGTACATATTATGATATTTCTCTCATAATTTCCTGATTGACTTTGGACCGTATTGTGCTATGTCGAGTTAACCGCAAGGATTTACAATGAGAGCAATATCCTAGGGCGTGAGAAAGGGCTGCAGTCTCGTTGCAGCAATGCCGACAACGATTATAGTACTGAGGTCGGCGAGTCTCGGATCGAAAGGCTGCAAGGTTGGCTGCCGTTTTTAAAGGGTGTCGCCATTCACCGCATTATAATCCTTAATGATGCATTATCCAACTGTTCGCTGGAGGATATTCCTAAAGTAATGCTCTATTTTTCTGCGGGACTTGAAACCATCTTTAGTGTTCCTGATCCCAGACCGTTTGTTTTCATTTTCCTTGAAATCAGGCAACCATCTCCGCCAGATGTTACGCAAAGATTTTGGATGCAATTGTTGCTCTTTTGACTAATCCTTGGGTTTTTATAACACTGAGAACCATAAAGGAGTTATGTATTATAGGACAGCTTGCCCGTATGATCTTCGGTGAGTGTATACCATGCTGTCAGATGTATCGGTGAGAAAGTGTAGAATTTCCTTTAGAACCAATTTTATCATTACATCACTGTATTCAAGTTATTTGAGAGTGGATATAACTAAAAACACAGAATAAAAGGATGAATTAAAGCTGGACATAAATTAGTACAATTCTGGTCTGTCTGAGGATGAGGAGAAGATGGCAATGGTTTCTAGTTAGACAGAGTTTCTGCATTTTGCTCTACGCGTTAAATGTAATAAGTTTCGGAAGTTCAATCCAAGTTATCTGATGGATTCTTCTTTTGATATTGGTTTTACATCTTTAGACTAGCAAATGTACCCGTGCTTCGCTACGTTATTCTACGTTTTATACGGATTGCCAACCCCGTGGCATTACAGCCCTTATGTGCCTTGGCCTACCAAGCGGCCACTGCTCAGCCCGAAGGTCTGCAGATTACGAGGTGTCGTGTGGTCAGCACGACGAATCTTCTCGGCCGTTATTCTTGGCTGTCTAGACCGGGGCCGCTATATCACTGTCAATAGCTCCTTAATTCTAATAACGTAGGCTGAGTGGACCTCGAACAAGCCCTCAGGTGCAGGGAAAAATCCCTGACCTGGCTAGGAATCGAACCCAGGGCTTCCGCGTAAGAGCCAGACATGCTAACCCCACACCTCGGGGCCGGCATTGTGTGCGGATATCGATGTAAATTACTCTACACACAGTGAATAAGATTTTTTAAATTGCATATCTCTTGGCGTTATCAAGAAACAGCATGGTGATGTCCCCATACCTCGTTTCCATTGTAAAGTACGAGTTACGGAGTTACGATGATAACGGAAGGCTCACTTGCCTACTGCCATTCAAAATGGAGTTCGGAAGTTTCCATTACAGTAGAAGGATCGTTGTCCACTGTGCGGTCACAATCTACTTGGGGAGTTTTCGTTACGATAGTAGGCCCTCATTTCTACTTCCAGATACAGTCAGGTAGAGGAGTTTTGAAAATAATTACGCGTTCCCTTGCCTTCTGCCAATCAAATCGAGAAGGGAATTATTCATTACAATGGTAGGCCCTCCGTACCAATGCCAGTTACACAGGAGTTGGATGACCCCGTTCCTACTGACAGTCAAAGTCGATACGAGGACTATAAATTACAATAGTAGACGCCCTAGTTCTGGCTGTCACTATCGATTTGTAAAGTATTAATTATAATGGCAGACCCGCCCCTTGTAGAGTGCTATAATTTGACTTCAATGAATATATACAGATCGATATACGAAAGTATTTGCATGTTACACAACATTGCAGACCCTCATTTACAGATTTACAGATTAACAGCTGTTAAACGGTACCTTATATCGACAAATGTATTGTATCATAAGATTGTGATACGACTTTCCGTTTAGTTACGAAATATATACGGAGGTCTGCACCGTCATTAAAATTGCCTCCATATTTCGATATTTTCTGGGGGAAGAAGCGAAAATTTTAAACAAATTTTTCCGTCGGTTATGGGCTAAAACCTTTGCCAAATTTCAATTTTCTGGCTCGTCTGGCAGATTGTGCCGCCATCTTGTTTTTGGGAACAAGGGTACAAATTAGGACTTTCAGGAAACTAAACTTAAAATATATGCAGATGGTCATTATTGCACCTGAAACGGACAACTGTATGATAATTTCGCCAAAATTGTCACGGTTGTTACGATTTTCTTGATACTGTCAAGTATCATAATATAAATACTTCAACCCCTATTTCACTCCTTCTCAAGCCCCCATTAAGTGGATCTTCCGAGAACAAAAATACGTGTTTCTATATTTTTTGTTGAAGATTCCAAATACCAATTTTCACTTCTGTAACATCATCAGTATTTGAGATATAATATCTACATAAAGGTATTGAACCCCTTTTCACAATTTTCACACTCCTTTTAGGGAATTTTCCGAAATCGAAAGTACGCGTTTCTTTATTTTATAAGTAGATTCCAAATACCAATTTTTACGTCTGTAAACTGTCAAATTTTTGAAATACAGATGTACTCATTTAAAGAGTTCACCCCCTTTTCACCACCCTGCCGAAGGAATATCCAAAAATCCTCCCTTAGTGATCACCTCCACTATAATATAAATGTATACCCAAAATTTCATTTCTTTATGTCGCGTAGTTTTGGCTGGGCGTTGATTACAGCCAGTCGGATTTAACCATTTATATAGAGAGAGAAATGTAAAGTCTACCGACTTGGATGCGTTCATGCTCAGACCGATTTCACTGAATCTCCCGATTACCGGTTTCGTCAGCTTTATCTTTCGCAACAATAAGTGTATCATCAGCGAAGAAGAGCAACGTGAAAGGCTTTATACTTGATACAAGTGAAAATAAATATTCCCTCCGAAAGTTCATGAAAGAACCCGACAATAATCCTCTTCGTTCTCCAGTGATTAACTGCAATTTGAGTTTCATAATCCCTTTGAAAACAACAGAATATATTTGAAGAGTTTTGACGGGGTGGCAGAACTCTCTAAGAGTTTTCTCAGATGCTTGAGACCGACATAAGCAAATCATCGTTGAACCTAGAAAATCTGCTAGGGTGTCGAAAATATTCCAGCTTGGAACTCTGACCAAAAAGGTTCTGCCATCTAAGGTTTTGTATTGCATGAACTATATCAGCGAAATTTCGTTCTAAGTGATACCTATGCTGAGGGTCAGTATTTCTCCGCTCAACATTCTCACAAAGCAGTATTTCGAGAAACAACGACCAAATACGTTTTGTATATCAAGGAAGTCTAGAATGGCGTCAGTTTTATCCTTTTTCTTTTGCCTCCGTCAATACGGAATTTTCAACGAGGTACTGGTAGGGAATGTGAAAACCCTTTAAAGAATGTGATGGATATTCTCAGCCAGCGGTCTTGTATTCTCTCGATAACCCTCTGTAAAACGCAGCAATGACAACAGTCCACCAGATCCACACTATTTTATCACCTCTTGACTTAAATGTCGCCACAGTTCTTGTTTTTTTTTTATGAGCATGGAGGGACACGTATAGTTTTCAACATCCTCATGGCTATTAAAGCTATGATTTCACAGGCAGAATCATCTTTCACGGCACTCATTACGTGCGATGTGTCATGGCGACACTTTCTATAGCACCGTATACTTCCTTGCTGATCTCATCCTGAATTATTCATTCGGGTTTTAGCAAAGAGCCAAGATAATCACTTCGCAAGCAGTCGTTTGCAATCGATAAAAAGTGGGTTATGGATTTCGATATCACCGACGGGAAATTCGCATTGTTTCCTCATAGTTTCCAAGACGTTTTCCGAATGCTTTCCTTCTCTGATTCCTCTGTTCAAATTTTGTTAGCTGATAGATGTATCTAGCTGGTCTCTTTGCCCTATCTCTTTTAGACTATCTTCCGTACGTTCTTCAGATGTTGAAATTACTGTAGTTTTCGTCAAAACTCTCTCACAGGACGTTTAGGTACCAAAAAGGCGCCAATCGCTTCCGCTAGATATTCAGAGAAGTCATTTACTAGGCCAGAAAGGTAGAATTCTCGCCTTTTTCGTGGAATTATTTCTTTATAATCTTCCATAGCGGTCTTGAAAGTGTTTAAATACAGTCGTGAGAGGATAGGAGACCCGGTGATGGATCATGCGCTCTGTATCGTGGAACACGTGATAGGGGTGGAATTCCGACAGACGAGAATTTGCCTTGAGATGTCAGTAATGGGAATGTTTACGCTTCTGGCTCCAAGAATGCGACCTCCGCACTAAGTTCATTGCATCTTATTGGGCTTGTTCTGAGTATGATTCTCCATACCGATTAGCATATTATTATATATTTGAATTTTGATTCGTGTTATGACTTTCACAGAAGTCTGTAAATTCATGCTATGTAAAACAATTACCCAAGAAGTTCTCTTTTGACTGGTAGCAAGATGGAAATTACCAAATGAGTTGGCCGTGCGGTTAGCGTCACGCAGCTGTGAACTTGCATTCGGGTGATAGTGGATTCGACTCCCAATGTCGCAGGCCTGTAGTTGCTTTTCAGTGGTATGCCATATTCACACTATTCAAATGCTGGTGCTGTACCTTAAAAAAGGCCACGGCCGCTTCCTTTCCACTCCTAGCCCTTTCCTGTCCCATCGTCACCATCTGTCGGTGCGACGTAAAGTAAATTGTAAAATATAAGGTAAAAAATAAGTAAATAAAACTCGAAGTCTAATCAAGCAGTCTTTAAGGTTCCAACACTACTGTTACTAACTTTTACAGTGCTTATTTTATTCTAAGCGCAAATAATGCAATTGTATAAAACAATAAATAAAATAACAAAATCGCTTAACTGATCTGGGCAGGTTTAACTCACTAACAACATTTTCTACAGCTTATCCCACCAGGTTCCCGCAGTTACAGCTTCTTTATTTCTAGTGACACCCAGGCTCATTTTGGTTTTGGCTTTCCTGACGCCTAGTGATTTTTGAGATGAAAATCTAAACCCAGCCCAGGGAATCGAACTTCTCACGCTTTCGGGTGGGAATCCAGAAGCTAAGTCGCTGAGCTAATCGCGTCCCGTGCAGTTGTTATTCACTACACGTCAATAATTTCTGCTCTATGGCAACCGAAGCTATGTTGTAAACAAATTATGCAATTGCATCAAATAATGCTACATATACTCCCAAATACAAGTAGAAAACAGGTATCATGAGGCGAATGAATAGAAACTCATTTCTAACCAAACGACCGTTATTCAAGCTTGCATAACCACAAAAATATTGGTGTAAATTGGAGCATTTATTCCTTGTGACCGAAATCAGTAATCGACCTTTCGTTCTCCAAGGTGGTTATTACTTTGAATATTAAGTATTTAATACAAAATTATTTCAGTGTAACAATATTCATCCCCCGCGACTTAAATGTCTCATTCTGCACGTGCATATAAAATGTACATTTTCTACTACACTAATAAGGGTAATGTCCTTTTACTAAAAGTATGCTGAATTGCTTACTCGTTCGGAAACAAAGATACTGCCAGTTCACGGGGATCTTTACTCTGTAACCACAGACTCGGTTATTCGGGGCAAGTGAGCTAGCTAGCGAGATCCATAGTGCACATTAGTTGGTGCCCACTGCAATAGATTATGGAAAATTATACTTGTGTACAAAATACTGGCTACTGAACGCAATAAGGAGATACATGTCAGCTATTTTAAGTAGGAGAGCCATGAACGCTGCTCAGATTTAGTTGGGTAGAAGTGACCGAAAAGGTAAAATAATTGTATCTGTAATGAAATCAGGTCATATGTTGTAGCGAATTACCAACTACAAACACGGGATAGTAGTTTACGACACACAATGAAACTGAACGTTGTTTATTGGGCAATAATGGAAAATGAAATGAAATGAAATGAAATGAAATGAATTGGATTGAAATAACATTTCTAGGTCTGAAACAGCTTAGTACGTGTATCCTCCTGCCACTCTACGAACATTTACAAATCGAAACAATTTGCCGTAGGAGATTGGAATTGGATTATCCTGGATTACTTTATAAACATCCAGGGAAGCATGAATCCTCTGCCCCCTCGTGGTTCATCTTCTTGTACTTAGCATCCATAATTTCGAGAATAGGCTTATCGTAAAATCCCTTATAGGATGCGATGCATCTAATTCGACCCTCGATTCAGTTTCCTTTTTATTGTTCCTTCCCTCTCACCATTCAATCCCCCCATCGTTATGGCGCCTGTAGTATACACCCGCAGTATCCCTTGCATGTCTTAAGAGGCAAATAAAATGGGACATTATTAGTGGTTTTTCACGTGTTCTGGAACCACCTCCAATTCAGGCCCATTGGAAAGGCCACCGCCGTACGTAATGTGCTGACTAAGAGTGCATGCTTAACCTCACATGATCTTACACGGCGGGCGATTTGAAAAGTGGGATGGTTGGACAAGAGTGTACCTTTAAACTTACATGACGTTACGCTAGCTGCGTGTTGAGGCCTAACCTCACAGATTCCGGGTTCGACACCAGGCTTATCCTTACAAGGACGTTAACATTACAGACCCAAGTTTGTAGCAAAGAAAGTGCAAGCTGAACCTAACGGCCAACGTGATTATGGCCAAGAGTGTAAGCTTAACCTAACAGCCGCGAATTCGACTCCAAGCTTAACCTCACAGGTCCTGGATTCGAACCTAGGCTTAACCTTACAAGGGAATTAGCTTTACAGACCCAACTTGGATGCCCAAGAGTGCTAGCTAAACCTAACTGCCAACGTGATTATGCGCAAGACTGCTAGCTTAATCTAATAGGCACGAATTTGACGCCAGGCTTGAGCTTACAAGGCGTTACAGAATCAAGATTGAGATTTGATCCCAGACTTAAACTAACTAGACAAGTTCAGACATGGACCAGGCTAACTTTTAGGGGCTTTGATGCTGAGCTAGGTGGAAGCTGAAGTTGGAACAAGATGACGGCTACATTTTGTACTGACAGGACTAAGGAGTTGTCGTAAGGCTTTATACATGTACTTTATTCATTGGTGCAGAAACGTTGGGAGCTGAACTCGGAACAAGATGGCGGCTACAAACGGGAGTAAGGAAATGGTGTAAGCCTTAATACACGTGCTTTATTCATAGGCGCATAACTTTGAAAGGCGACCATAGGTCTTGGAGCTGATCGATCGCATAGAAGACAAAAGGTATAACAACTAAGAGGATATAGGGCAAAAGGACTAAATGGCTAAAGGACAAAAGCGCAGAAGGACTGAAGGGCCAAATGGCTAGAGGGAATGAGCTACAGTGTAGGGCTCAGAACTGAACTTTGGAGGGCTAAAGGGCAAAAGGAAAAAAGGGCGAAAGGACTAAAGGTCTGAAGAGCATAAGGGCAAAAGGCAAAAGGGCTAAAGAGAATGAGCTATGGTCTATGGCTCAGAGCTGAACTTGGAACAAGATGGTGGTACGGGACTAGGGAGATGGTTTAAGGCTTAATGCATGCAATTTATTTATAGGGACTTAACTTTAGAAAGCTACGTCAAGATCTTGAAGCTGAGCGGCTGCTGAGTCAAGCACGCTAACTTGCGAGCTGATGCGTAACGCGCTATTGGTTAGTGATTGGAACACTGAATTTTTAATAGTAACATTTCGAGCTTATAGATTTGAACTCTAGAGTAGGGATTTATAGTAGCTTAGAATATTGTTGACATCACTTACAGATTAAAACTTTGTGTTCAGAACCGAAAATAATCTCGCGCTACACATGATAGGGAATAGAACCCTGAATTTTTCCCTTTGGACTGCTGAGTATCATGCTAAGTAAATCACTGCGCATTGACAGCGTGCGTTAAATTCAAGATACCCAACCTTCGAGCTACAAGAAATTTAAAAATTGCCGACCCGACTAGGAATCGAACCCGTGGCTCCTGTACGTGAGCAGCAAACAAGCATGATTGTACGATAAAAGTTGGTGCGTTTAATTGAAACACCTTGTTTTTACGCTACAAGAATGGAACGATAAAAATCACCGACCGAACTAGGATACGAAACTGGAGCTCACTTGGACTCAAAGCTGAATTAGTATTGTTTAATTCAAAACACCTAACGTTTAATAATAATAATATTATTATTTAATAATTAATTAATTATTATTAATTATTATTAATAATTAATTAATAATATTATTATTAATATTATTATTATTATTATTATTATTATTATTATTATTATTATTATTATTATTATTATTATTATTATTATTATTACCTAACGTTTGAGCTGCGAGAAATTAGAAAATACCCACCCCTACTAGGACTGGAATCTGGAGCTCGCTGAAGTGCTATTCTAATATATAATTCCGAAAATTCAAACATTTAACTCTGAGCATAGAGAAAATAACCGGCTCGGTGTTTCGAACCTGGAGCTTACATGGACTCAGAACTAAAGAGTTTAAATGCATAAGAAGAAAAAATGTTGAAGATCCTCTATCCCGGCCTGGAATCGATGACAGTGTGAACGTTCATCACAACAACGTTTAGTGAATACTGAGTAAGAATCCGGCAAATAAACTGAGGTCGTGGCAGTGTGTGCATCTCAGCAAAAAAAAAATTTGAATGTGCGAGCAAGATGATTAGACTTGGAAGTATTTGCTGAGACACGAAATACAAAGTTCATTGTTCTTGCATTTAGCCTAGTATGCACATCTCAGCATAAAATAATTTGGAGGCACGAACAAGTTGACTAGATTTGCAAGTAACGTATTTGCTGAGACAGGGAATACAAAGTTTATTATTTCAGTATTCAGCTGTGAGCTATTGATTTGAACCCTGGAGACTTGTATTTGCCTGCTGTAATGTTTACATCACTTAACAACTAACGTTTGAACTGCGAGAAATTAAAAAATTCTCCAGCCCGACTGGGAATCGAACTTGGCACTCTTTCCCTTGGACTGCTTACTATCATAGTAACTAAACGATTGTGCGTTAAATTCAAACTACTCAACTTTCTAGCTACAAGAAATTTAAAAATCGTCTACCCAATTAAGAATCAAAACTGTGGATCCTTTACTCGGACAGCAAACTAGCATGCTAACTAAATGACCATACATTAAAGGCTTGTACGTTTAATTAAAACGCCAGAAGTTCGACTTCCGTTCGAGTTGGGGATGATATAATAATAATAATAATAATAATAATAATAATAATAATAATAATAATAATAATAATAATGTTGAAGATCCAACCTGCTTTCATTCTGAATACTCAACATACCCGTACATGCACAGTAAGAAAGAAAAGGTCAGCACTTTAGCCGTCTGAGGTACTCAGCTCGGCTATTAATTTGATAAGGGTTGAAATTACAATCCCCGCTTCAAACACGAGGCTGACGTATTTGAACAGCTTCAAATACCCTCGGGCTGAGCCAGAATCGAATCTGCCAAGTCGGGGATAGAAGGCTAGCGCCTCAGCCGTCTCAGCTTCTCGGTCCGACAATTCAACTATTAAGTGCCGTATACATACAGTAAAACAATAATAATAGTCATAATCATAATAATTTTGGGGATCCAATCGAAATTCGCACTGAATATTCAACATGCACACAAATAAGAAAAATAATCTGGTGTCGGAATTTAGTCCCGCAGGGGGGTCGCTTCTTACTACGTACACACACGCATCCTAATAATAATAATAATAATAATAATAATAATAATTTGGAGGATCTGAACCCACCTTCGTACTGAATATTTAACATGCATACACAATAAGAAAAAATAATCTGGTGCCGGAATTTTGTCCCTCAAGAGTTCGCTTCTTACCACGCACACACGTGCACGCTAATAATAAAACTAATAATTTGGAAGATCCAACCCACCTTCGTACTGAATACTCAACATAATAATTGGGTGCCGGAATTTAAGCCTCGTAGGAGTTCACGTCTCATCAGAGTCACCCAATAGAGAATAAAATTTCCGACACAGCCGGGAATTACAAAAATCTAAGGCGTGTTCGACACTCAGTTGGCAGAGACCAAAGGGGTTCCTGTATTGTAGTTTGTAATTACAAGGCTCGCAATAATATTGCTGACGAGCAAAACAGGAAGTTTCATGTTACTGCATTCTTCGGATTTCGCAAGCTACATGTGTCCAGTAATAATCGCAACTGTTAGAGCTGGCAACTGGCAACTGGGTCGAAATCAGAGTCTGTGAGGTTGGGTCTGCACACCTAGCTAGCGCTACGTCATATAAGGTTAAAGGCGCACTCTTAGCCAACCGCCCTACTATTCACATCGCCCGCCAAGTAAGGTCATGTGAGGTTAAGCATGCACTCTGTGTCAGCACATTTCGTGAGGCCTCTCCCAGGAGCCTGAATTTGAGACTGTTCCAGAAGCCGTGAAAGTCCACTACTGAAATTCCGCAGGGGCTCTAAACTTGGCAGCGTGGGTTGGTGACCAAGGTCCCCTTCTGTGCTTTGCATTGCTTATACTTTCCTGTTAGATCTCTCAAAACACTCTTCCTCTCCGACATCGACGGTATTTGGTTTTCGAACATTTCTTTCATCCCCCTTAGAGATCCTTTCTTCTCCCTTACCGACACTCTTTCTTCAAGTGATAGGATCTTTCCTCTTTTACTCTCTGATTGATGTTAAGAGGGGATGGAAAGTTAATTGTACTTTCTCTTAAGAAGAATCACTATCGTCGCCATAAGACCTATCTGTGTCGGTGCGACGTAAAGCAAGTAGCAAAAAAAGAAGAAGAAGAATCACTTGAACGATCTCTTCAACTGTCCCAGTGTCGACTAACGGCCAACGTCTAATTACGAGCTTACGTTTGTCACGATGTCAGGCATTTGTCAGCCCAGAGGATGGTTTTAAATTTTTCCCCATTTTCACCTTAATTAAGGCCCTGGTCTCTTCATTCCCATTCATAGCCCTGGCCTGTTCCATCGCCTTCAGCTCGGAAAATATTTTAATCGAAACTCGGTATGCTATTTTTTCCTACAGGTATATGATATACATACGAGACTGTTCCAGAAGCCGTGAAAGTCCACTACTGAAATTCCGCAGGGGCTCTAAATACACACAGAGGACCGCAGCGTAACTTACCCACCTGATGCTAAGGAAATATGAACCGTCATTAATACTCGAACAAAACGATGATAAAAAATTTCGGTACCGTAAAATCGATCCGGGGAACTCCCGAAGAGAGTGAGCTACGTTCTCTACTTGGCTGTTCATAGTTAACAGTTAATCAGAGAGCATTATTATTATTATTATTATTATTATTATTATTATTATTATTATTATTATTATTATTATTATTATTATTATTATTATACTAGCTGATGTACCCGTGCTTTGCTACGGAATTCTACATTGTATACAGAATTGTAGGTTAGGTAGAGTACACGTTGTGAGCAAGACTACTAAATTGCATAGCTCTTAACGTCACCCTAGACACTCGACGGGGTAATAACCAAATGTCTTTTCTCGTATGAAAACTGCGTCAGGGAATTTTCATTGTAATGGTAGACCGGCTTGCATACCATCAGTCACAATCAGGTTAGGGAATTGCATTATAATGGCAGACACTCACTCTCCACCTGCCTTTTTACATCCTCAGAAGGACTGATTTAACTTAGTAGTTTTCCCAACTGAAATGAACATAGGTCATTACAATGGCATCAGTAGGAATGGCCCGAGTAAATGCAATGATTTCACATGAAATATTCGATCTAACAGTCCAAAGTTCCAGAGCTGGAATGACCAGGCCACAGACAGCCGTGATCCGTGAACAATCTTAAGTCTTTTTTCGGCGGGGGTCGAATAGTGGAGAGTCCCAGGGCAAAATCTATGCCCTTTTACTAATCAGTTTCCTAGGAGTACATGATGAGTCGGAAAATCCCAATTCACTACACTGGCGGCGGAATAATCTATCTGAATCGAAGGCAATTATTTCCTCCAACCCAGAGAAGAAATCCCCTCTTCACTGCTGATTTTGAATGAAATAAATGTAGAATTTAATAAAAGTGAAGAGGAAGACGCTCTTTTTAAGAAACGGCTAATTTTATTGTTGAATTTGGAGTTATTTAGTGAATTGTGGTGCTATACTTTGGAATATGTCTAAATTGTAATTCTAGACCCAGTCATACTACTACTACTACTACTACTACTACTGCTGCTGCTGCTGCTGCTGCTGCTAAGTGAGGCTCTGCACACTGCTTATTCCAAAGAGCGCGTCAGATTACGGATCAAACAGCTGGAATACTATGATGAACCAGTGAGTTACGTACCAGCTGTACGGCATCAGAAAATGTATGAACCTGAGGAATGTCATGCTAAAGAAGAAAGTTTTCTAATTACCCAGCTATTTCTATATATTCAGTCAGACTGTTATACTTGGCACGCAGCAGTAATCCCATCTATCGGAGTTGAGCGGCAGCATAAGACACAATAAACATCACCACAAACAATGGTCAATGTAATCTCATTGTTGATCAACGTTATGCGCATTCAGTATTGTAGGCCTTCACATTTAATTTTCTTCCGACTCTGAAATACCACTCTTATCATAGTCGGTACGGTAAAATGTAATAAAACATAAATCGTCGGAAATTGTATTCTCTATAACTTTTGTTATGTAGTACTTTTCGATAGGACCAATAACATAGGTATTTAAAAATTAAATTTTAGACGCCTTCCCCTAAACTACAAGTGCATATAGGGCGAATAGAATAGTTTATAACTTATACTGTAGTTTCTTATTCCCCGACTCTATATACTGTCTCTCATTAAATTCTGTTAACCCATTTTCTCGTAGGTCGGCGTTGATATGGACTTGGCAACAAAAATACAAATTCATGCATATCTGTGTTATCAAAGCCGGTACGGTAACAATGTATGACATAAAGGATCGGAAATTTAATTCTATATAACTTTAGTTATGTATTGTTTATCGGCACGACCAATAATAATATCAATATTTGAGAATTACATTTCAGGCCTTCCCCTAAACTACCATTTCACTCAGCGTGAGTAAAATGATTTATAACCTAGATTGTAGTGGCTCATCCCCCGACTTCACATACCGATTTTCATTAACTTCTCTTCAGCCGTTTTATCGTGATGCGTAGACAGACAGACAGACAGACAGACAGACAGACAGACAGACAGACAGACAGACAGACATTACGGAAAAGTAAAAGGTGCATTTCTTTGTTGCTATGGTCATGACCGATACAGAAATACCATTATTTTCAAATTCTGAGCAATGTACAGACAGAGATTTCAAGGTAGCGCTCTATTCAAACTAAAATGTAATTCCGTTTACGTTTTGAAAGAAATTTTGGGTTATATTGATTGGTTATTGCAAGCGACTCTAGTCTCCTTGGACGTGCTCGAGGATTTGAAATCAGTTATTATCATAGTATTTACCCTGTGTTATTGAGTTTATCGTGAATCAGGTCGTAATCAGTATGGACGGTAAAGTTGTGATATACTGTACAACAATACTCAATTCTCGCCGTACTACACGCTGTAAATCAATAACACGAGTCATCTGATTAAATTCACGGACAGTAAGTTCAGTGGGCTGTTTATCACGATGTAATAAGCACGTAATATGGAATAATAACTGCGAAAACAACAAAAACAAGAACATCAACAAGAAATTCAGCTGTTTTCTGTTCTTTCATGTTACTTGTGTTGACGTGTACAGGTCGGTTTAATTATAGAATAACTCGGCACGCCATGTTTTGTATAATTGAGAAACATAATTTCATTAGGAGTATCCCGATAACTTCTGTGTAAAACAGCTAGCGCTCAATACGGAACTATCTTCTCGTCAGCAATTAACACATGCTAACTACCCAAGTGGTAAAACTAGTGTGGTAAACTATTGCACTTATTTTTTGTTGACTTTGGAATATATTGACTGGCAAACTCAATATATCGGGTGTTTCATGATCCCCTTATTTTTTTCGGAGTTTAGAAACCCAACTAACGCGTATATTATAGTCATCCTAAAAACATTTGTGCCTCCTTCTTCATGGGCTTCGTACAGCCATACCTTTTACATAATGTTCGCGAATATGATAGAAATCATTATGGCAGTTTTATTTCTATTGCTCAATCTATAATGAATGTGGGAAACGATCACAGCTGCGAATAACACTATCTTACGTTTGGACAGGAAGTGTCTATAAGGACCATAACATGCTAGTTGTATATACTACGGCTCGCGGTAGGTAAGGTGGCTAATGCATCAGCGAAACTCTGTGGTAGTAGGTTCGAATCACAGGCTGGTGCACTTCATTTTTTTTTCGATTAACGCCGTTTACAGTGACTGTAATAAGGCCGCATGTCATCCTGTTCCAAAGAGTGAATTTTTATTTGGTCCTGAAAAGGACCGCCGGGCTGAGTGGCTCAGACGGTTGAGGCGCTGGCCTTCTGACCCCAACTTGGCAGGTTCGATCCTGGCTCAGTCCGGTGGTATTTGAAGGTGCTCAAATACGTCAGCCTCGTGTCGGTAGATTTACTGGCACGTAAAAGAACTCCTGCGGGACAAAATCTCCGCAGCTCGGCGTCTCCGAAGACCTTAAAAGTAGTTAGTGGGACGTAAAGCAAGTAACATTATTATTATGAAAAGGACAGTTTTTATGCGATGTTACGTAACCAGGTTGGACTACAACGTGATGGTTTGTAGGTAGGAAGTAGTGTACCCGCATATTCAGAGTAACAAGTGTTCGAAATGTTGACTACTTTACAGTGTGCATTTAACTTTTCAACATTACGGAGCACGCGGCATATATTTTAATTGGACCATACTTTCTCCATAAGTTAGCCAAAATTCAACGTACTCTTCATAGGAATACTTCGTGAGCAAATAAATAAATGCTGTGATGTGACCTGGTAGGTGTGGATTATTATTTGTGTGTGTTGGATTCGGGAGGTAGTGGATTCCAATCACACGCTGGCCGTCCTGAAAACGGCTTTCCTCGGTTTCTCATTTTCACCACTAGGCGAATACCGAGATGGTACCCTAATAAAAGACCGAAGGCCGATTTCGTTCCCAATCCTTAGGGGAAGGACGCCAAATCAGAGCGCACCCCTTAAAAACAATAGCAAAAATGTATTGAATATTATTGTATCCCCGCTAAAATGGAACACCGCTGTCGTTGAAAGATTTGCCCTATCCTGGATTCGAACCACTACGCTGCCGTTAGTCACACTTCTTCCGCTCCAGCCTCGAACTAAACATGCATGATGCTTGTTAGAGGTTTAGTACTTACTTTCCAACTCGAAAATTAACCTACGTGTCAAGTTCTTCAATGAAGGTTTACAGTGTTCATTTAACTTCCTTGCGTTATAGAGCACGCGGCATAACCTATTAATTTAATCGTATTTCGGATACCTGTGTTATTTCAAGGCGTAAGATATCACATGTTTGCATAATGGTCCTTAGTACTTGGCGTGGAATTGTGCCTAGTAGTTTTTCCTTTGTTGGGTCAATGGCACACAGATAGCGGAGAGCCTTATTGACCATAAAGAGAATTTCAAATATTTTGGGGGGGTTTCATAAAATTAAATGATAGGGATCTTTATTAGACGCGTTATTTGGGTTGCCTGTCTCCGAAAAAATAAGGAGCTGGTGAACCATCCGGTATATGTACACTGATTGACAGTGACAATGCAACACCAAGGAGGAGTGGTTCGAAAGGGATGAAAGTTGGGGAAAAAACAGAGACGGCACGGACGAATAATTGATGTTTATTTCAAACCGATATGCAGGTTACACAATGCGCACGGCATCGACTCAGTAGGATGTAGGACCACCGCGAGCAGCGATGCACGCAGAAACACGTCGAGGTACAGAGTCAATAAGTGTGCGGATGGTGTCCTGAGGGATGGTTCTCCATTCTCTGTCAACCATTTGCCACAGTTGGTCGTCCGTACGAGGCTGGGGCAGAGTTTGCAAACGGCGTCCAATGAGATCCCACACGTGTTCGATTGGTGAGAGATCCGGAGAGTACGCTGGCCACGGAAGCATCTGTACACCTCGTAGAGCCTGTTGGGAGATGCGAGCAGTGTGTGGGCGGGCATTATCCTGCTGAAACAGAGCATTGGGCAGCCCCTGAAGGTACGGGAGTACCACCGGCCGCAGCACATGCTGCACGTAGCGGTGGGCATTTAACGTGCCTTGAATACGCACTAGAGGTGACGTGGAATCATACGCAATAGCGCCCCAAACCATGATGCCGCGTTGTCTAGCGGCAGGGCGCTCCACAGTTACTGCCGGATTTGACCTTTCTCCACGCCGACGCCACACTCGTCTGCGGTGACTATCACTGACAGAACAGAAGCGTGACTCATCGGAGAACACGACGTTCCGCCATTCCCTCATCCAAGTCGCTCTAGCCCGGCACCATGCCAGGCGTGCACGTCTATGCTGTGGAGTCAATGGTAGTCTTCTGAGCGGACGCCGGGAGTGCAGGCCTCCTTCAACCAATCGACGGGAAAATGTTCTGGTCGATATTGGAACAGCCAGGGTGTCTTGCACATACTGAAGAATGGCGGTTGACGTGGCGTGCGGGGCTGCCACCGCTTGGC
Source organism: Anabrus simplex (assembly GCF_040414725.1). Taxonomy (NCBI): domain Eukaryota; kingdom Metazoa; phylum Arthropoda; class Insecta; order Orthoptera; family Tettigoniidae; genus Anabrus; species Anabrus simplex. The sequence continues at coordinate 573,045,159 of NC_090265.1, forward strand.
GGCGGATGCGCCGATCCTCGCGTGCTGACGTCACTCGGGCTGCGCCTGGACCCCTCGCACGTGCCACATGTCCCTGCGCCAACCATCTTCGCCACAGGCGCTGCACCGTGGACACATCCCTATGGGTATCGGCTGCGATTTGACGAAGCGACCAACCTGCCCTTCTCAGCCCGATCACCATACCCCTCGTAAAGTCGTCTGTCTGCTGGAAATGCCTCCGTTGACGGCGGCCTGGCATTCTTAGCTATACACGTGTCCTGTGGCACACGACAACACGTTCTACAATGACTGTCGGCTGAGAAATCACGGTACGAAGTGGGCCATTCGCCAACGCCGTGTCCCATTTATCGTTCGCTACGTGCGCAGCACAGCGGCGCATTTCACATCATGAGCATACCTCAGTGACGTCAGTCTACCCTGCAATTGGCATAAAGTTCTGACCACTCCTTCTTGGTGTTGCATTTGCTCTGTCAGTCAGTGTATGTGTGATTTACTTTTTCTTTTTCTTCTTCAGCTATTTCGTCTTAAAATCATTACCACTTGATGAGAAAGTGTCCTCTAAATCCTCTTATACATTTCATAAATTATTACAAATTTTCCCCATAATGACTATCCTCAACAGTAGTTCAAATACCGGTTACTCCATGTGAGACTTGTGGTGGACAAAGCTGAGGCGGGACAGGTTTTTCTCCGGGTAATTCGGTTTTCCCTGTCATCTTCCATTCCAGCAACACTCTTCTCTATCGTTTCATTTCATCTGTCAGTCATTAATCATTGCCCCGGCGGAGTGCGACAGGCTTCGGCAGCCGGCACAATTCCTGTCCTCGCCGCAAGTTAAGGGGCTTCATTCATTCCATCCCTGACCCGGTCACTGACTGGAAAACAGGTTGTAGGTTTTCAATGGCTATCCTAAACAAGTACAAGTAATAAAAGTACACATCTCATTAAAGAAATAGCCCACCAAAGGCAATCGTTGAATCATATTACCAGTAGCCTCAGACAATAGAAATAATAAACTGAATAACCTATTAGAAGATCAAGTTCATCTTGTTATGCCACAAAATTCAGATTGACAATCAGCTGATTCTGATGATGATGATGATGATGATGGTGGTGGTGGTGATTGCTACCGAGCGAGTTGGCCATGTGATTAGTGGCGCGCAGTTGTAAGGTTCCATTCGGGAGATAGTGGGTTGGAACCCTGCTGTCGGCAACCCTAATGATGTTTCTTCTCTGGTTTCCCATTTTCTCTTCAGGTAAATGCTGGGGCTGTACCTTAATGAGGGCCACGGCCGCTTCATCGCCACTCCTAGCCCTTTTCTATACCGTCGTCGCCATAAGACATATCTCTGTCGGCGTGACGTAAAGGAAATTGTAAAAAAAAAAAGAAAAAAAAAAGATAAAGGAAAAGACGATTGCTTCAAAAGGGTATTAACCCCTAGGTCAACGGCCCCTGAGCTGATTATGATCTCATACTGACCCTATCGTTTTGCTAGTTGCTTTACGTCGCACTGACACAGATATGTCTTATGGCGACGACGGGACAGGAAAGGCCTAGGAGTGGGAAGGAAGCGGCCGTGGCCTTATTTAAGGTACAGCCCCAGCATTTGCCTGGTGTGAAAACGGGAAACCACGGAGAACCATTTTCAGGGCTGCCGACAGTGGGGTTCGAACCTACTATCTCCCGAATACTGGATACTGTACGCACTTAAGCGACTGCAGCTATCGAGCTCGGTAACCCTATCGTGAAGATATGTTCAGATATCGACTCGTAGAGACATTGTACACTCCTAGGTGAGACCTGCCATAATCATCGTCTTATACTTACCTTCCCAGATCCGTGAGATTACGAGATGTCCGAAGCTATCGCGTTACCTGATCTCACACATGAACAGTGACTGATAAGTATGGAGACCAAGCCATAGGATTAAGAGTGTCAACAGCACGAACTCAATTTAGAGATGAAGGTGTACAGGCATTAAGCTGCATGGAAACTGTCCACTGTAGCTGCCCCTTGAATGGAAGCTAATAAAGATGTGGTATGTCTTGTGTCCAGCGCTTTGTATTCAGTCTCTCCGTGATGGTATGTAATGGTCTCCTAAATCCTTTCCGGCACATAAAGGCATAGTCAGCGCCTGCAGGTTGATTAAGCATATCAAGATTTTGTTTGTATTTCATATTTTGTATTTATTCAGTTTATATATATTGAAGTAACTAAAATAGCTTACACATATATAGCAGTAAGTTGATGTCAATTCGTTTTGTGATAAATGAATAGTTATTCACAATCTACCAAGTGCTGTATGTAAGGCCAGCTGGATTATAGGGTTAGTTCGCCTTCTTTACTCAAGGTGTGATGTACAATTCCTGCATACCTATTGTCTTTTAAGAGAGCCAGAACGGGAGCAACCCTCACCATTCAATTTACATACACGTTAAAATTCCTTCCCTGGCGAACACTCTGGTTTCCTAGATTTTTCAGCTGTTTTTTCTTGAAGGGAAATGTTTGTTGTATAGCCATTCCAACACAGGGAGAACGTGTGTTATTGTATGATCCTCGTATTCAATATTTTATCAGACAATCTTAGTTATTATCAAAATATAATTCACCTCCCATGTACTGTACATAAAATCTCTGTGGACTTTTATAGCAAAAAATCGTTTCTGAGAAAAGTGGACCTATGAGGAAATTTTATTTAACTGAAAACTAAATTGAAATGACTTTATAATTTTTGAGTTTATCTAGTAATAAAGGACAATAATAATACTTGTGCACTTTTCAGAATATTTTAATGCGGTAAGTGGGATATAAGTCCGCCTCTGTGGCGTAGTGGTTAGTGTGATTAGCTGCCAGTCCCCGGAGGCCCGGGTTCGATTCCCGGCTCTGCCAAGAAATTTGAGAAATGGTACGAGAGCTGGGATGGGGTCCACTCAGCCTCGGGAGGTCAACTGAGTAGAGGTGTTTCGATTCCCACCTCAGCCATCCTGAAAGTGGTTTTCTGTGGTTTCCCACTTGTCGAGGCAAATGCCGGGATAGTACCTAACTTCAGGCCACGGCCGCTTCCTTCCCTCTTTCTTGTCTATCCCTTCCAATCTTCCCATCCCCCACCAAGGCCCCTGTTCAGCATAGCAGGTGAGGCAGCCTGGTCGAGGTACTGGTCATTCTTCCCAGCTGTATCCCCCGACCCAATGTCTCACGCTTCAGGACACTACCCTTGAGGCGGTAGAGGTGAGATCCCTCGCTGAGTCCGAGGGAAAAACCAACCCTGGAGGGTAAGCAGATTAAGAAGGAAAGAATGAAAGTGGGATATAAATATAGAAGACTGCATCTTTCATATGTGCATCACAAGTTAAAAGCCATTGAGTATCTAGAAAGCAAGACTTGTTTCAAAATCACTATTGACCCTTGGATTATGTGTACAAGTAGAACATATGGGCTTGGTCCTGAGAGTGCAAAAATGTCTCAATGGAAGCCCTATTCACCAGTGGAAACCACATACAAATATATTCGGTGGCTTTCAAGATTATCCCGTCAAACACAGATGGATATTTACCAAGCACTTCATTTTATAATATGTATAGTTAGTGAACTGCCTTTGCTGGCAAGATCTAGCTTTCGCAGTGCACTATGCTTTCTGGTATGGGCTAGAACAAATTTGCTACTTTCATTGGTCTGTTTGTTCCATCGTTGGCCTTGGCAGTATGAGGCATGAACGATGATAATGATGCCATTTATTATGCAACAATACCTCTTACAAACGGTGTGGAAATTTTACTCATAGGGTCAGTCAGTGAGTGAAATAGTGGCCTTGACAGACTGATGTGTGATAGCAACTTCTGGTGCAGTGGGGAAATGCAATGGGAAACTCATGTCCCTAGTATGGCCCTTTAGTGACCGCTAGGCCATCTGTGCCAGCTGATGGCGGAACTGTTGAGGATCAAACCGGCCTTCGGGATGAATATTCAACATACATAGATTGGTGAACCCCTTCGTTACACAGAAATGGAGAGAGGAAAGAAGGAATCTGTCACTGTTCGTATTTTGAAATCATGTACAACAGATTTACGGGTATGGCTCTCTTGAACTCAACATACAAGGTCTTCTCGAAATTAATACATAACGGACAACCCAGAAAAACATAGAGGATCACCAACCCGGTTTTTGCCTTTATGAAATAAAACATTTCAAAATGTTGCGAGTTCCAACAGGATTTTAGATATCTACATTCTCTTTCTGGATTTTACCACGGCTTGTAACAAAACTGCAAGGGAAGAAATATGGAAAGCCATGGAACAGTTCAATATCCCACATAAACATATACGCTTCTGTAGACTATGACCTGAAAATGGTCAATATAAAATCAAAAGGGGAAACTACCGGTATTTCAGTGTTAATTTTAATGGCAATACTGGTGATCAGCTCCCAATGTCGTGTACTGCTGCTCTTGAAAGTGCATTAAAAGCCAGCTTTCAGTGCTCTTCATATCGACTGCTGATATACTATCTACCTAGATATCTCACCACAGAAGCTCATACACAGAACTACATTCCGGCTCTGATTCGCTCCATGTGGCCCAATAGTACTTATATCTTCACGGATGATTCCAAATTCGAAGACTCGGTGGGATTTGCATATTAATGACAACAAACGGGAGAATGTGGTAGCTTCAAACTACCGCCCGAAACCTCTTGCCAAAACAAGCGATTCGATTCTGCTCTCATCATTACGCACTCCCAAAGTGTTATGAAGAAATGACAGAATCTCCAGTGGGATCTCCAAACACATGGTTACTTGTATGACATTGCGGAGCGGGCTTCTAACTCTACTCTTCAGGTTGTTCCATAGCATTTCTTGGTTCAAAGGACACAGTGGAATTTTTCTCAATGAAAATGCTGACATACTAGCCAAACGTGGTGCATTGTAAGGGCTACTTTCAGCGCTGCAACTCCCATGGATGGATTTTATTCCCATTATTTGCCAACAAATTCGTCACAAATGGTCTACGGAATGGGAAACATCTCAACTGCATAAAGGTAGAGCTTATGCTCTCGTACAACCCAACATCCCTCTTAAGCCATGGTATTATAAGTTTCATCGTTCACGAGGTCTAACGGTTCCAGTAATCCGAATGATGCTCAATCATGGATCATTCCCTTCACATCTACATCGCATAGAAATTTTGGATACACCACGCTGTCGATGTCAGGATGCGGAGGATGGAGATCTCAACTACATTTAGTTTAATTGTGGCCTTTGTGACGCTTTTCGAAGCCGCTTTCCATCTGAACTATTTGATCTACTAATGCCGTTCCCGACCAGCGCTGCATTGGTGTTCCACGTGAAAAAGTTCAGTTTTCAATGCTGTGATGGACTTTCTGAGAACCGCGGATATAAGAATTTAACTTTGTGCTCGTCGCATTGTTGCCAGTGTTTTGTTTGTTCACCCCCTCTTCTCCCGGAGGATAGATTCAGTGTAGTGTTCTGTACTTGAAGACTGTGGACGATTTGGTTTTCATTTCTTGTATGTAGGGGAAAGGGGGGCAAGATGGGGACACGGGGCAAGAAGGGGTGGGGGTTTCCTTGTCTCCATGGTGCTGCCACTGGCCTGAAAATGGAAATAGCTTGAAGGGCAGATGAAGGTTACACAGTTTGTACGACTTCTAGTCAGTGTGAGCTGTCTGGATGCTTGGAGTGGCCGTTTTACTGTTTCTCATCCCTGTGATCTTATACATATGTATCCTTTGGACTTTGATGAGGTAAGCTGGAATTGCAATACATTTGTTCTTGAACACTATCCATTAGACTGTACCTTAATGTATATATATATATATATATATATTGAGCTTGTGGAGGTAATTCATAAATAAATGAAGATATTTTTATTCCGTTAGTCTCAGTATAATATTTGGGCAAGATGGGGACGTCCCCGTCTTGCCCCAGTCCCCATCTTGCCCTAGTCCCCATCTTGCCCCAGTCCTAATCTTGCCCCAGTCCTAATCTTGCCCTTTAGGATACATAGTATTTCCCCTATAGATACTTATATAATTTCTAGTCATAATTCATTTTTATAAATTATGCCTCTGGTATAGGCCAAGGGACCAAATACTGAGTGCAAAGGGTAGTGGATTTCTCAATCAGCCATTACCGACAGCAGTGGCTACGCTGGCTAAAGCGCAGCGATAGGTCGTGGGACCAAGCTATCTGCTGACTCGGTAGACGCGTGGTTTCGAGCCTCACCGTCGGCCGTCCTTGAAATGGTTTTCTGTGGTTATCCATTTTCAATACCAGTCAAATGCTGGGACGGTACCTTCTGACAGTCCACGGCCATTTCCTTCGACACCCTTGCCCAGTTTCATTCATCTTCATCCATTCCGTCTCTCATCCCGACGCGCAGGTCGCCCACGGGGGTTGATTTTAAAGACCTGCACACGGCCTCTCAGGAGGTCACACGAAAAAATTGGTCATTTAAAAATCCATACATTTTTACCATAAAAATGAATTTAAATTGTATTCTTGCTCATTATGCCATCTACGAGCCTTATGGTGGTTTATTATGGTATAATACTTTACGTTGATATTAGTAATTCAAGGTTATGGGAATAGATTCAAATTTCAGTATAATTTTTACTGAAGAATGCAAGTTTCCAGGCCAGTGGCAGCACCATGGAGACAAAGAAACCTCCACCCCGTCTTGCCCCATATGTGGGGCAAGACGGGGCATTGGTAGTATGCACGATTTTTTGTGTGTGGAGTTTTTGTGTTTAACTTTTCAAAAACTATTTTAGTGCACTATGAGAAACAGATAGTGACGCAACAAAATGGAACTATTTATGAACATATTATCAACATGTATAACGCACCTGAACTACTTTTTCCTTAGCGTCCCCATCTTGCCCCCACTTCCCCTACTTTGCACTGACAATTTATATTTTTATGTGATTGTTCCTTATACATGGAGGATGATGAAACGTTGTTCCAACAAAGGTCAATTAAATCCATTTTTAATAAAAAGTGCGTTAAAGGAAGTGCAAGGCGTGGTGTCATATTAGGTACATAATTTTTTGCTATTTGCTTTACGTCGCACCGACACAGATAGGTCTTATGGCGAGGTGCATAATTCAACATCATTGCATAGGCTGACAACATAGCATTACTGTCTGTCTGTTAGGTCATAAGCCCAGAGGCTGGTTGGATCCTCAAACAGCACCACCAAAGGCTATGCAGTTATTGGGAAACCACAAAAACCAATGCCAGTACCAAAATGAGGCGTATTAGGCAAGACGAGGAGTGAGGTATTGCTTTCCTCACTGGGCCAGTGCTATTGTAGCACAGCTAACCCTATGAGCAACACCTTTCATGACACTCAGACACACTGGCTGTGCTCTGAATGTCATTAATCAGCACAACCCATACCCCAGCAGCTTCCATATTGTCACAGCCATGGATGAGACTGGGACTTCAGTGGAAGCTACTCTTAGCTCTGGCCTGTGCCAAGAGATCGATGCAAAAGTACTGTCTCCATCAAGAAATGACAGTAGGCAGATAGCATTATTAGCATTATTCGCATTATTATTATTATTATTATTATTATTATTAGAGAGGGTTCAAGATTCCAAATACCTCGATGTGAAAGTAATAGAGTGTAAATCAATATAAGAAAAAGGAAACGTAATTAGAATAACGAATGCCAACAAGTGTTACTGTTCCGTTGAAAACAATTAACTTCAAAATTCTTCTCCAGAAATACAAAATTCGGGATATACGAAATAATTATCCTACCAATGCTTCTCTATGGCTCTGTAAATTGGGTCTCAGAGAAGAAAAGCTGTCAATAAATGATTGAAAATAAAATCGTAGGACCACTAAAGGAAAACAACATCTATAAACCATGTAGCAATCAGTAAATACGAGCGACCAACGGAAAATCTGACATAACTGCCATAATACAGAGCAGATGTGTGAGATGGTTTGGACATGTTCAGCGAAATGATGGTTAACTACAAGCCTTCATTGGACAGCCATGACAGACCGAGATTCTACTGAAGCAGTGTGGGATCTTCAGATTGTCGATTTGGGATGGGGTGAGTAAATGGCAAACACTTGTGCGTGACAAAAAAAAAAGAAATGTTTCAAATATCCATGGCTGTAATTGCATAGATTTTGCGGAACCGTTAAATGAAGCCACTTCTGATCTCTTTCCTTTTCACGGCCCTCATTCGACGTTACGGAACTGCAACTTATTCTGTAGTTAGTATACACGTACACAAGGAAAGGTTATTTCATATACAGATTATCTCAGGAGGATTAGTAAATATATGTGGAGGCAGTTGAAAAGTAAGAAAGGTCAGCTAAACGTGTGTCCTGTTTGCACTGTGTGCGGATCTACAGCTGTTCGTACGGTATGCAAAATAACGAGCTTAAAACATATTAAAGACCTACCAGTGACTTACTGATGCATTTATGATGCTCTAATAATAATAATAATAATAATAATAATAATAATCACACGCTCTCACTCCGTAGGTTTCTGTGGGACGTGAAGTTCCCGTGCCGATCTCACAATCCTCTTCCATCCTTTTCGATCTTGAGCCTGCTCTTCCCAGTTATCAAATTAGAGGGTCTGGCATACCTTGTTGATCTCCTCTTTCCATATGCTTTCGGGTATTCCTTAAGGTCTTTTCCCATTAAGAGATCCTTTGTATAGATCTACTGGTGCTCTGTTACCCTGCATTTTCAGTACATGTCTAGCCCAGCGCAGTCTGTGGATTCTATCACACCCATTATAGTGTGTTGTTGAGAGACGGTGTAAATCTCATAATTAGATCTTTTCTGCCAGCTTAGAGAGATGGGATCGAATAATAATAATAATAATAATAATAATAATAATAATAATAATAATAATAATAATAACAAACTATAGCCTCCGGAGGGGCTGGTGCAGATCTTTCGAACTGACACCTTAGGCAACCTGCACGTCTGTAAGAATGGGATCGTACCTATTATGAATTCTAATGATGAAGACGGCACATACCGAGCCGAAGCAATTAGCCAATAAAGTTTTAAATTCCAGTTCCGGTCGAGTATCGAACCCAGGACCCCTTGTATAAAGGACAGCACGCTAACCATTTAACTATGGCGGTGATTAAAGTAAAATCGTGTCCTCATCTTGAGGTGATGCAGCTCGTTTCAAGCAAACCTTCAATGCAGGTAAGCTGTATGCATCTATTTCATCACATACCAGTCTCCTGCCAATCTTAAATTTCTGGCAATACGGGAAATCGAACCCGTGCCCCCGGGGATGACAGCTCATTGTGCTAACCGTTACGCTACGAGATGGACATAGGGGCAGCCACTTACTCCATCCATTCTTATTTCCTTTTTCTTCGAGAATGGATGAAAAGCGATGTCTACAGAAGAACACTTGAGTGGTCATTGCGAAGTTCTGTCCTCATGCAAGAACCTCACGGCGATCTCCGTCGAGCTACACGTACTATTACCAAAACGCCTTCAGGTAAATAAATAAATAAATAAATAAATAAATAAATAAATAAATAAATAAATAAATAAATAAATAAATAAATAAATAAATAAATAAATAAATAAATAAATAAATAAATAAATAAATAAATCAATAAATCAATCAATCAATCAATCAATCAATCAATAAATAAATAAATAAATAAATAAATGCTTCACTTAGTATTTTGTATTGAACGATTGCACATTATGTAAGCTTTTTCGTGAGTCTTAAATGATACACATCTTCCACATGTGTATATGATCATCTGCACTTGAAATTTTTCATCCTCCTGCCTTCCGAAATATTTACTATTCCTCTTGAGGTGCCATGTATACAATGATTTGACCAGAGAAGCTCTATTCTGATACCCGATCGTGTCGAATGTGTTCAGGTCGGTATTGCACTTAGAAACCTTATGATGAGTTGTCCAACGATATCATTTTCCGAATAGAAGGCCGTTCAAATTAAAGATTTACTGTTATTTACGGCCGGCAAACGTTATCAATGAAATATGGTGGATGATAGATAAATACAATTTCGTCTGCCTCACAACAGGTTGAGAATGACACCAATACGATAGCCAGAGTGTGAATTTTCTGTAATTAACAGATCGATATCTGCACGATGCAAGCGTGTTCACAGTGATACGAGGCAAGCGAATTAGATAGCAGTTGGCAGCAGATGGTCTGAGTAACTTCTAGTTGCAATATCAGTTATCCAGCGTAGAATGGGGCTATGAGATTCATCACTTCGTAGAAATGAAAGTAGACTAATGGCATTATACATGCCTGCGTATGTGAGATTTTATAAATTTCTAAACGTCTGAAGTTATTTCAATCAAAGGGGAACTTAGGAGACAAACATGTGCCGTAGTTCATGTTGTCACCGTGTGATGTTTGGGACATCACTGAATGTTTTTAATTATTGAACTATATATTTAATTGATAATATGTATATATTTAATCACTGATAGGTCATTTTAAATTAATATGTATATATATAGGGCTTTTATCATCCATTTCAATCATCATTTCATTTCTTTGTATCGCGGCTATAACGTATTCTGAACGAACAAATTATTGGGTAAAGTATTTCAACATCACGCATATTTATAACTTGCAGTAAATTTTCCAATAGCCGTTGTGAGGTGACCAGAGTCAGCAGGCTAATTTCAGCCCAGTTCCAGGAAAATTACGTCATCGAGGTTACGAGAGATATTACCCTCTCCACCTCATGAGAAGACAGTTGATACATTATTAACACCCACTTTTCAAACTCAGCTTCGAGACGCTTTATTTCAGCGGGAAAGTTCAGCCTATGTGAATGAACGTAATGAAGCAACGTGATGGATGCACAGCTATACAAGGGAGAAGGGATGAGACCTCGAATCTTACTGGACCATGTGATATGGCTGATGGAAGGAGACTTGTGAACCGATATATACCACCGACAAGGGCTGGAGAGGACACTAACACTCTCATTCAGACTCACATTCAGATTCACATTCGGAGATTCGGACATTCTGATTCTGATTCTCACGCTTGGAAGATACTCTTACTACGATTCTACGTCTACACATCGGAGAAGATTTTAACTTAGTTCACTTCGCATCTGAGTATATTCTACTCAAAAGTTACTCTCATTGGGACTTGTTATCTCAATGACGAGAGGTAGTCAACGGGAGACCGGTTCTGACTGGTATAGGGGAGGAGAGCTTTTATTATGAATTTAGCTACGGTACTGTTCCGTAATCCGGAAGAATACGAAAGTATTCTCTCCATGAACATAACCCATGGTGGTTTTGCACTTAAAATTAGGACTCATTACGACTTTATATAAAGAGTACAATAGGAAGTGTTAAAGACAGGAAATGTGGATGTAGGACTGGAACCCAACAACAGATGAGGCAGCCTGTACGAGAGATCCACCCATCTTCAGCTTCAAGACAACAGAGTCTACATTTGGTGAGCTTATGGCATAAGTTACTGCAAGTCTTCGCGCAACAGTTCATTTTTAAAATTAATTTCATTCAATTTTCTTTTGCTTCCGTAAGTTCAGATTTCGTTAATACGCCGTTACGTCACGTTTTTCATCTTAATAAATAGCTGCCTTAATTTGTATTTTACGAAATGATTATTAATGATTCTTAAATTCCAAGTTAGTGTACTTAATGATTTGTGTTCCGTTCACCCCACCCCTGGGAGTTTTTTGAGTCTCATAACGTATTTTTATTTATTATTATTATTAATTATCTACTTTTGTTTTCAAGCCATAAGCTTGAAGACTGGCGCCCTTGAGATACTGTTTCTGGAGAAACAATGACATATCATTTATTTATTTTAATATTAAAGTGACCCGCCACGTTATAAATTTGTCATACATCTGTGGGCAAAGTGGGTACGTCACAACCGCACTAACGAGAACAAAATGGGGGGATTCTTTTTAAGAGGTAAACTACAAAATGATCAAAATGGTGATACCCCATTTCTTAAACAAGTGAACCATCCATCAGATTTTAACAATAACCTATATATCTCCGGTGATACATAGTGTTAACCAGAGCTTGTCCGACTCGTTGTCAGAATGGTCAGCGCACTGGCCTTCGAATCAGGGGGTCCCGGGTTCGATTCCCTGCTGGGTAGGGGATTTTAACCTTCATGGTTTAATTCCAGTGGCTCGGGGGCTGGGTGTTTGTGCTGTACCCAACATCCTTGCAACTCACACAACACGCATAACACTATCCTCCACCACAACAACACGCAGTTACCTACACATGCCATTATTATTATTATTATTATTATTATTATTATTATTATTAACCAGAGCTTTCCTTCTGCTGGTTGCAACGGTACGCAGGGGCTTAGAATGGGCAATTTAAATTATTCTAATCATTCAGAACAGTAATAAACAAGAAGAAATTAAGGCTAATAATCGCCAGCCTTCGACGAGAACAAGGTAGCCTAGATGAATATGATAATCCTCTGGATTTGACTTTTAGTTCCTTGGAAGGAACATTCCGTACAAATAAAACAAGTCCTATGTAGAGCACTAGATTAGAAGAAATGCGAAATACACTGAGTGGCCAAGAGTCATGGGAAGACACTGAGTGTGATATTAATAACAAGTTGCTCCATCGTGAGTCTTCAAAACGGCAGCAGTATGGCGAGGCATCAACTCTACAAGGTGCTGAAATCGTTCTGGAGGGATCTGAACCCATGCATCTTGCACTGTTACCGACAATTGGTCTTGTGTAGTTGGTGGGGGGTTCATGGAGCGTCCACCAGCATCAAAAGCATCTTATAAATGCTCAGCTGGATTAAGATCGACGGATATGGAGGGCCAATCCATGGTCGTAACTTCACTGGAGTGCTCCTCCAACCAACTGCTTGCCATCACAGAACACTGACAAGGCGCAATGTCCTGCTGAGACGTGACATCACCGTCAGGATATTCCAGGGTCAGAAAGGGATGCAGATGGTCTGAAAGAATGTCCACATAACGCGCACCTGTCAGCGCTCCCTGCAGCTGGAAAATGGTTCCTAATAGCGACCATGAGAACGCCGCCCAGACCTGAACTGTGCCACCTCCCCACTGGACACAACCTTGTTGACACGCAGGATCCACAGCTTCATGGGGCATACGCCACACTCTCACACACCCATCAGTTCAATACAACTGGAAATCGGGATTCTTCGGACCCTCCACTGTTCCATGGTCCATTGCTGAAGTTCGCGGGCCCATGCACGTCGTTGAGCTCTGTGTCGAGGTGTCATCAAAGGGACGCGAGTTGGTCGTCGGCTGGTGAAGTCTATGCGGTGCAGTTGCCTCCTTATAGTCCTGATAGAAATGGGTTGCTGACTCCCAACATTCAACTGGGTGGTGATCTGACTCACAGTAGCCCGTCGAACGCCCACTACGGTTCTTCAGTGGCGACATGATATCCGTTCGTTAAACACCTGTGGTCTTCCCGTGCGGCGGTTTACGCGGGTGGTAACAATCCCTCCGCGATATGGAAGATCAGCCCTCGACAATGTTGACCACGGAAACCCGAATTCGCGTGTAATTTCCGCAATGTTCTGACCCATGCGCCGTGCGCCGATGATCATCCAACGTCAAAGTCTGTTAACTCGTGACGTGTTGCCATCTTCATGACACTGATATTTGTGACAGAATGCTCAGATACGTCGCAGCTAACCGCAACACTCAGGGGGTCATAAAATGGGACACCCCTTCCCGTGAATTTTGGCTACTTATTGTATGCATTAACAATGATTGTTGATTTAACGGGCAAACAAAGACATTCTTGGTTGTTAGGGCGATTATCTAAAGTCAGTTCAAAGATCGCGATTGTAGTTTAAGGGTGCAAAGAACCGCAATTATTCATTATGATTCATCAGTTCCATTGGAAGAGGAAAATAACGCTATCATAAACCCTAAGAGGCATTCTAAATGATTTTTTTACAAGTTGTTTTACGTCGCACCGACACAGATACGTCTTATGGCGACCACGGGACAGGAACGCGCTAGGAGTGGGAAGGAAGCAGCCGTGGACTTAACTAAGGCACAGCCCCAGCATTTGCCTGGTGTGAAAATGGGAAACCACGGAAAACGATCTTCAAGGCTGCCGACAGTGTGGTTCGAACCCACTATCTCCAGAATACTGGATACTGGCCGCACTTAAGCAACTGCAGCTATCAAGCTCGGATATTCTAAATGAAAAAGAATGGATTTTAAGCTTTATTGACGAGGAACAGTACTGTACGTTGGTGAGGTGTTATAGAACAAATCACAATGAGAGGATTAGCAGTAGAGTTCGTGAAAATTGTAACACGGACATCGCAAATAATTCAATTATACTGTACTGTATACTCTCAAACGCCCAAAATCATACGCGTGCAAATCGAGGCGCAGGGACTCCGTGCACAGTGCATCGGTACGATTGGGCTCAACTCGGCATGACTCGGATGGTGTAGCGTGCTGAGAGCGACGAAGCGTTCGGTGATAGGCGGCTTGTTTATCAGCGAAATAGATAAGCGCAAGACAACAACATAATAATCGAGCAACCTGTTTCGAAGGAAGCAAAGACTTCCGAAAGTCCATTTCAATCAAACTGGGAAATTTCGTATTTTTTGTCAGTCGTGACGGTAAATCAAATGCTTAATGCGTGGGGCAATGATTATGTGATAAGTTAATAAAACAGATCTATTTCCTAAAACAAAGGCTTTGCTCAAATTCTACGAGAATTTGTCGAAGAAAGATTTTCCTAAGCTGCATCGAGGAGCAGGTAAGATTACAGTATTTCTATGTTTGGTTCCACATGCATACGTGAAAGGTATTTTTTTTTCTGTTTTGACTTGTACGAAAACTAGACTGCGTGTTGAGTAGGCCTATTTCTGATTGCAATGTAAAGAAGGCTCTCAGAATTGCTGTCATCCGGTCCCTTGTTCCAGGCATAACTGGTATCATTGCAACGATAAAGGAAAAGAAGAGCTGGAGAAGATAAATTTTCTGCCCAAACCAAATTGAAAGAGTGCTTTAACACCGCAACATTGTCCCATACAACAGTGTCACCGCTCACCACACATAAACGTTTCGCAGTGAGGGAAGAATCAGCGGGGAAGGCGGAAAAGGCGAAGACAGGCCGAACGGGTGAGACAGGTTTAGGGGAAGTGGAGTGGGAGTTCGCACTCTGGTCAACCTAGTGAAGTCGTCTCCTGCACATTGCGCCGTGCAGTGCATGGGCGCATGAACTCTGAGAGGCCCTGCTGTATACTGGAAAAATGTAGTAAATGATTTTTGCACAAATTTTATTACGTACAATTTCTCGATATCCTATAGCAACTACCAACGAATACTGCCTATCAAATAGCTACGCCTCTTTATACCGTACTAATTAAACAACGCTTAGCCTAGTTCACAATCCAGCTATTCCGAACTACTGAGATTTCAGAATTTTTTAAAGTTGATTTCCGGTGATGTCGTAACAAACAAATGGACGGGAAAAATAACAGCTTTATGTATTCTTAATTTTGTCCACCTAATCAGAGTTAAAAATGAAGTATGCTGCAAAAATTTGAAGTGTACAGTTAAAACTGGGCTAGTTTTAAATACTCACATTAAATATGAAGACGAAAGAATTATCATAAGCTGTTTGAATCACTTTGTTTTGATCTGAACGTTAGCTAGCCAAATTTTCTGAGATGTTCCATTTTAACTCTTTAGACATTCAGGTTAATGGCAATTTTCTAGCGGTTGCACATGCGCCCTTTCTAATTTTAGCAATAATAATAATAATAATAATAATAATAAAACGAACATCTGTTGTGTGATCTCTGGTATAAAAAATATTTATTTTTCTGGTAAATACCAAATATGTCACCTGAGATCTATTACGTTTAAACATCGTACTAAATGGAGTAACGAATGGACATTCTGCCACCCGTACAAAGTCCAATTACGTGTGCGGGATGCGAACCCGCAAACTTGTAATCTGAACGACGACACTCTACCACTGCTCCACAGACAGAGTTAATAATTGTAATGTACTCAATTACTGAACACACTCAAGAAATAGCATTGTTCAGAGACAAAATATCCTAATATACCAAGCCATTAGAAGGCTGAGAAAGAAGAAAAGCACGATAGTACATTGTCAAGAATTTCAAAATGAGGAATGTTTTAAACGAATGTTATTGCTCGTTGTTTTCAGGACAGATTCCTGTGTGGCATATTGTTATATTTTGTGTTTGTACATATACTTCCACGCTTTATCTAGAGTAATTAAATATATGATTCCGACTTCATATAGGGGGATTTAGGGCGTTGAAATAGAAAAAATAATTTATTAATGTATTACTCATTGCTACTCCATTTTGATCTGATTACCTGAAACTGGAGGCACTATTTTACTGATATGATACAAACCACAATTCAATCTGCGGTGAACTAATTATGGTGAAGAACATTGAGCGAATGAGACAGACGTACACGGGTATTAACAACGAACAGTTACAAAGAAGAAACCTATAGAAGGAACAGCAACAAAAATTCTTGGAACTACAATTTGTGGAGAGGTAAAGAATCATACAACTTGATGAAATGATACTCGCTTTAGTGCCAAACAAATAACGGCAAAGTCCAAAAAGATAATGAGAGGGAATCCTACACAACCTTGAAAGGCTACATAAGGAGGCAGGAAAATCTCTCTGAAATTTAGTACAAAATCTTCGAGAAGGGAATTGGTTGGAGTTTTGAATACATTAGTTGAATTTATTGTAGATCCAACGAAATCAATGGAAAGATAAGAGGAATGCATTTTTAAATGTGAAAGGAAATGTTTCTGAAGAAGTTCCAAGAATTCATTGGGAGGGAAACTACGGTGACAATAAAATCACATTCTGAGTAGTCGAACCTCTGGTAAATAAACCACTACGATAAAGCGGCATGATATTTGACCTGAAATGCTGAAATGTAATAGGAAGTCGGCGATAAAATTGTTTCAATTGTAGTGCCTGATCTGTGTTTGTGTACATTCATTTTTTTTGTAAATGTCGCATCTTGTCCGGAACGCTCTCTTGAGTTTCTGTAGGTGAACTTTATGTGCTTCCTTTTCTTACCCTGTTGATTCTACAATTACAACAATGTATTTGAAGTGTGGAACCTGTTTTATCTGTCTGTATGTTGTGTTTAGTTTCTGAATGTTGAATCTAGTACAAATGAACTTAGTTTACTCAAATGATTCGTCTGATTGCTGTATTTTAACTGTCCGCTAATATTGCTTGGTCATCCGCGAAATCCAAGCAACTGATCTTGGCGTCATCTTTCGTTCGTCCGAATGGAGTTGCTTTCCAGTGGTTCTGAATTTTTAGTTACTTCTTCCACTCTCTAATAAATTTATCCAGGACGATATTGAAAAGGTGTGGTGACAGTCCATCGCCTTTTCGAACGTCAGTCTTAACCTCGAAAAGATATATTTCGCCGATGAATTTTACTTTTGATTTTGTGTCAGTGTGTGTTTGCTTGATGAGGATTAAATTCTTTGAGTTAAGTACTTGTTCTTCTAGGATAACAAAGAGGGACTGTCGGTCGATAGAATCGTACACCTTCTTGAAGTCAACTAACATGCAAATGATCGGGCAGTTTCTGGTTACCCTATATGTCAGTGTCATTTTCAAATTTAAGGTCTGCTGAGCGCAGGAACGTCCTGTTCAAGTTGCTCTTGCGTTCTGTGAAGTAGACATGCCTGGAGGATCTTATAATAATAATAATAATAATAATAATAATAATAATAATAATAATAATAATAATAATAATAATAATAATAATAATAATCCCAGAGGCTTTGAGAGGAAATTTAACGTATAGGCAGGTCACACCCCTTGGATGACACCAAAAAAGGCATAAAAAATATGCATCGTAAATAAAAGTAATTCATGAAAAATAAAGGAGGCAATAGGAATACTCAAAGAGAAAAAACCATCCAAACCTCAGCGGTCACGCACATCTGAAAAACTCTTCGATATTCGAGCTACTAAATTCAATAAAATTTTAGTTAAAACAACGTGTCACACTGTTTCTCAACACCTCTTAATTAATCCCACTGGGGGATACTCTGACGTAAAATACGTCTGGAATATTGGTTATTCTAAAAATTTTGGCAGCGGCTTGCCAATCGAGACAATTTTGCAGGCTATTACTTTATAACTAAAAATGAAGTCATACAAGGACACTTTAATTCATTGCTGGACATTAATTTCTTCCGAACATCATTATCGTTCATTGATTCATATTCTAATACACCTATAGACAAAGAGACTATATCCACGTAGCACTTCCCTCTCTCCGGTCAACAGAGTTATCCACCTTCCCCTACCTTTCCTACAGACATGTTTGTGTTAGCAAGCCACAGTTTAAGCCTTTGGCAGAGATTCAGTGCGCTGGAGGTAACGGACTAAATCCAGGCCCAAAGTTGGTTTTACGATAAGAACAGAAAACTTTTTCAAATTTACTGAAGTGTCAAAACAAGACTATATATTTTGTCAAATTTATTCATATCAGCAGTTCACAAACATTGCTACGTTTACACAACGTAATCAATATAGTACATGCGTACGCATAGTTGAAAGTATTTTTACAGAATCTGAGGATGTTCATGTGGAACGAAACATGTCATACTGTTACAACAGAAGGTTTTCAAGGCATAATACAGGTTCTAAGTGTTATATTTTGTGTTCCGATAGACTTTGGAATAAGGTATTCGTTAACATATTTACTTTTTCTGTAGTTCGTAATTATCGATTTATGTTGAGTTAGGATGACTTAACGTGTGATTTCCAGCGTATGCAATATAAGAGAAAGGTGGAATCCTAACCTCTCAGTTAAAAAGGATATTGAGCGCATGTTAAGAAAATTATCGAATGTTGAGAATTATACCATGATATTGTCAAAGAGATTTGAAAATACATTAGGCTAGAAGTTTAGCATAAAAAACGTTAAGATTAATAGCTGGACACGAGTAAGGTTACCCTGGGATTTCTCATTGTCCCTGTGATATCTGGTAATTTCCCACCGCATTCATTTTTAAGAAATCAAGATAGCTTTCATAGTAAGTTTAAGCCACTCCTGTAGGAAAGAGTATGCGAGCCTGCTTGATACACAGCGGCCCTGGATTCGATTCCGACCAGTCAAAGGATTGTATTTCTAAACCTGAGGATGGGAACGAGGTTCTCTCTGCCGTGTGAGACTCTGGGTTGGTAAACTCCCGCAAAATGACTGTATAAACCACTAGAAAGTTTTACTTCGTAGCCTTAAGTAGGCAATGCAAACTCCTGGAGGTATTCTGCGATTACTAAATTGTAATCTCCGAGGAATGTTGTGCAATGTGGCACTGCTCTACAATACAGACCTTCGCTAAAATTTACCAATGCAACATTTTTCTTGCCAACTATCATACTTGGGACAATCAGTGACGACTGTAGATTAGGTGCTATGAGTACATTCTAACAAACATGTCATACAAAATATGATTAATCGGCCATTAGTAGGTAATCACTTTAATACAGAACTGGTGTGGATGAAAATGCCATAGACCGAAACAATAAATTAAAATACAATTTAAATTCAGTTTATTTGCTTCCTGGAACCATAATTCTATTAATGTAGGTATGAAAATCGTTATGACGGATTCCACAATTATTTTTCATCTCCACTTATATCACGTTAACTTGCTTCGTCTAAAAAGATCCAGTCGGAAAGAAGTTTTCATCTTAATAAACGCAATGTATCGTCGCTGTTCGGGTAAACGGTCATATCCCCCAGTGTTCCTCCTATCCATTATTTTCCTCAAGTCTGGTCACTGGCAGTTTTTAAACGATATCTACAAATATATAAAATGGTAGGATGTCTCTGTGTGAATTCACTGTAAAGTGGGTTTTTTTTTTTTTTTTTTTTTTGGGAAGTTGCTTTACGTCGCACTGACACAGATATATCTTATGGCGACGATGGGACAGGAAAGGGCTAGGAGTGGGAAGGAAGCGTCCATGGCGTTAATTAAGTTACAGCCCCAGCATTTGCCTGGTGTGAAAATGGGAAACCACTATCTACCGAATACTGGATACTGGCCGCACTTAAGCGACTGCAGCTATCGAGTTCGGTGAACACTGTAAAGTTTAACATGGAATAGTTTACTCACATGGAAGGTCTCTTTTCAGTCATAATTTTTGAAACCCACAAACATAGAGAGAACTGGCTATCTTCAGATATGTATTCCGCACCAGACAAGTGAAATACTCATCAAAGTTCCCAGACTGGGGATTAATGGGTACGAAGTCTAAGACGCAATTAATCTACTTTACGATATAAATCGGCAATGAAAAGAAACACACAAGAACATATTTAGAATACAAAGTAATCACATTGATATACAAATTAACAACAATATTTAAAGGCTCTGTAAAGTAAAATTACATAACGTTTACACAAAATAAGATTTGTTGCACATGAAGCGACAATGATATCACTGTGTTCAGAATTCAAAATAACAAGCTCGTCTCACCTTTCATACCATTTACGGCTGTATGCACCACTATGATGTTTTTAGAACATGGTAGATGTACAGGATGTTTCGCGTTGTAGAGATTTCGTTTGACTCGGGAAACGTCAACAGACGTGAAATTCATTTTCACTGAAGTTTGTATTAATTTATCTCAGTCACTGTCTTTCTTGATTTTCTTTTCGACTTATTAATAACTGCTTGCGTATTGATTGTTAGGCCTGGACCATGGTTGTGATACAGTTGACTAACATTTAGAACCTTTGTTATCACTAAGTAGTTGAATCTTGCATTTATTATTATTTACACACATGTCGCCAACGGCCGTAGCCGTGTTGAAACACCGGATCCCGTGAGATCTGCGAAGTTAAGCAACATTGGACGTGGTCAGGAGTTGGATGGGTTGCCACGCGCTGTTGGTGGGGGGGGGGGGGGGGTAAGGGAATGGAGTAGCGGAAAGGAACTGGCCACCCTACCGCACGTAAAATCCGGCTCAGGAACACCTCCGCGGAGCTTTGGACCTGCCTTCGGGCAGTATAACCCTTACCTTACCTTACACACATCTCAGTCTTCAGCCCTCCCTTTCTTGTATAATTCAAATTGAACTTACATCAATAGAAACACAGTGTGGCTTAGAGTGAGGGGCACATAAGAAGGCGGGTGAGTGGGAAAGATCTGTGCAGAGCGACGCAGTTAGCCATTACTATATCACAAGACTACATTCCTGAACCCTCTCTTTCCCTCTGGTAGACTCTTCAATTATGAGGTACGAGTGACTATGAAGCAAACAAACCTGGAGTTTGTAGTTTACAATTATTCTCTCTTGCCATCCATATTTAATGCGAATACGATAAATAATCCTAATAATTGGTGTGAACTCTATAATGAACGTTATCAACAAACACCGCACGCGCCACGAAATTCACTCATGGAAGAGAAACGACCAACTGGCGCCTATTGGCTAACGATCACGTGAAACTTCTTGTCACCCCGCAGCTAGTGCACATCCGCCTTCTTATATGCTCCTCACTCTAGCATCCCAGGCACCTCTATGCCACACACACGGGAACGTGGTACATGCTGACTGCTGTAATTCAGAAACGGTTGATATCAAAACTGACAAAGGGATCGATATATCGACTTCACGAACAACGTTGCGAATGTTCGATCATCCGGATAATAATAATAATAATAATAATAATAATAATAATAATAATAATAATAATAATAATAATAATAATAATGTACGCAAATAATCCACACACCCCAATTTTAGAGAGAATATAAAATGCCTTTAATTTGTGTTATTTACAAGAAATTAATCCTACGTAATTATGCACTCCAAATTGAATAACAGTACATTAGGCTACAAGCCTATAATGGCAATAATTAAGACACGAGAAATGCGAGTTTTATAATTTCCATACGAGTGTCTTAATTACTATCATAGGCGAGTTGCATACGACTGTTAATGCTCGACGATAATTATAACTCTACTTTTTTAATATTCATTTCTGTCGAGATGATGTCGCTTGAAAGTTGAATTTACTGAACAGAGCGCATGCGCTGGGTTATTGATTTTCCGTGAGTGGATCAGAGAACTTCACAATGTCATGTGTTTCCAAAGCTTTGACAGAAGGTTACTATAATCTAGCTTTATTTCTAATACAAATTGTTTATTGTACAGTTGGTGAAGTGAATTTCCAGGAATGTGCCGTGTGGTTGTGGAATGTTCGAAGTAGAAGGTGCATTGATGTTTATATGTGTGTCCGACATGTTTGATTTTGGAAACAAGTGCGAAGCTAGGTCAAGTAGTTGTATCGTAATGAAAATCTGAACTCTGATTGGTAGAGAACCTGTATCATAATGAAAATCTGAACTCTTATTGGTGGAGAACCTGTACCATAATGGAAATTGAACTATAATGAGCATCACAATCTTCAAATGCTGTTCGGTAGGCAACCCGCTCGATCAAACTGTCGTGCGGTTTGCTTCTTTCCCCTAATATTATAAATCAGCTATGTAGTATTGCCTGTCTCTTTATGAGTGTGGCGTTTGCTATTAGCTGTATAGTAACGTGTTCTGCGAAATGTCCAGCGATTGTTCTCCTTTTTATGAAGTTCATTTTTTTCGTTTTTCCAGTCGCGAGTACAACTTTGTCTGATATCGTACTTTCTTCCTGTTGTGCGGTTTATAATGCACTCTGCATTTTCAATAGCCCTAAGGTTTCCTTTAGTCGTGAACGAGCGATTACGAGAACTTGCATCCGTACATCATATACGGTTCTCACTTCACTTCTAACATGCCACTGACGCCACAAAAACTAAGGTCGCACAATGCTGTAGTATAACGGGATGCATTGTATGAAGGAAAACGGTACCAATCTTGTTTCAATTAATGCGCGCACCCAGTTTGTCTTCGCTAAATTGCAGAAATTGCTCAGCATATCCGTGTACAAAATAATAAATAATATTAACATAATTTTTAATGTGTATGCCTTTAGAAGTCTGTAACACATCAGTCAAGTAAATATGCTGCATTTAGTAGGCCTATGTTTCAGGACAGCCTATAACCACGCACCAGGTACTGATAAATGATTATCAGTGCTCTATAAAAGTACGAAAATTCATCTTTCAATCCTACATGTGCTCAAAGCAGCTATGCAAGATAATCCATCGTGCACCTGACGGCTTGGAAGTAAACACATCCTTTTCAGGGACAAAGCACCATGTGTTGGAATGGACTGATAGAAATTCGCAATAGAATGCTTCAAATTTTACATAATTAATTAGCTCTACAGTCATTCTCAGGCACCTACGATGATTCATCATCGCTCCATCGTAGTCGCAACGTGAAGTAAAACAGATGTTCTTGAAATATGTTTGGTATTGAACACGTTTATTAGTTTCCGAACGGTACTCGGTCCGGTGAGCCTAACAAATATTTGAAAAGCCTAGCTGAGTGGTTCAGACATTTGAGGCGCTGGCCTTCTCACCCCAAATTGGCAGATTCGATGTAGATTGAGTCTGATGGTATTTGAAGGTGCTGAAATATGTCAGCCTCGCGACGGTAGATTTACTGGCGCGTAAAAAAACACCTGCGGGACAATATCTCGGTACCTCGGCGTCTGCGAACACCATCAAAAGTAGATAGTAGTACGTAAAAACAGATAACATTATTTAAACACATGAACGTTTTGAAATGGAAAAAATTCCTGGGTAACAACAACGATAAAAATTTTCTAAATCTCATTTTAAATTGGAAGGACTAGGGTACCTAGCGACAAGAGTCTAATCTCGGTATGACGTCATCGGTGATGCAATATTTCCACCAAATTGAGAGACCAAAATCGCTGAGCCGTATGGATGGACATTAGCGTACCTCTTGACTCGAACGTGTTAGTACGTCGTGTGAGGTGCCATTTGATTGGCTTCATTGATTTCTATAATTATTCGATGAAAAACAATCCAGTCGTGAACACTTGAGGTAACGGACGTACGAAGAAATTTACATTTCTTTCGTTAGAAAAATGTTGTGACATAAGGTAGGGGGCCAAAGTCCCACCGAGCATTTAATTTCGTCCCCCCAGAGATTTCCAGTTTGTTCGGTTGGTACCTAAAGTTAAGCCGCGCGCGCACCTGTAGCCTCATTCCGTTGTCTTGTAAGAGTTGGTTGTGTGAACCACGTTTAGTTTCCATATAAAAGGATTCGTTTTTACATTCTGAGCTGAGTTAGTGCAGCATTCAAATGAAGAGCCTGTTATTCATAGAGTATGGAATACTGGACGGCATTTCAGATGTGTCGTGTAGTTCTTGGCGTATAATCGCTACGATGAGGTGGTTGGCGTGAGTTACTGTAGGGTCCATTATCATAAATCAGGGAATATTCGTAATTCAGCCCCCCTTTCATTTTATTTATTATTTATATGACTTTATTATTATTATTATTATTATTATTATTATTATTATACATGGGAAAACGCAATCTGTGGGTTAAGGGGGCTATGAAAAAAGGCTATTAAGGCAGTGAGGGGTATGATAATGGGTTACGAACGCAAGTAAAGCGTTTAACATCCCACGAACAACGCTGAAAGAATATGTTCAAAGGAATACCAAGAAAATATTTTCATAACTGGCTTTCAAGTAATTCATTATAGGGAAAGTGTTCGGTTAGGTTAGAAAGGAAAAATATTAAAATGAATTGTCCTTTTCATAAATTTGGTGGGGGACGAAATTACGGACACTTTTTGGTAGTTTTCTGTAATATTTGTGTAAAATATTGACTGCCTTAGTCATAAAAGTATCACTGTAACTTGCCCCTAAGTGGATAATATATTCAGTAATATTGTCCATAATATTCCTGAATTTCTACAAGTCCATACCTTCTAGGGGACAAAATATGGGCCCCCTACCCCGTACTAAATAACTGGCTTCACAATTAGCAACAATTCATTCGAAAGTATAGAGGAACTTATCATAATTTCAAACAGTTCAAAATAGCCAATTCCGAGCGTTTGGTTATCAAGAGCATGTCAAATTTAACGCGGCTGGACATCGTGAGGCACGTCCCACGCTAGTGAAGCCCCAGGGTGTGTTACTTCTCATCACATAGACCCATTGTACATAGAGGCGTTCTACGTGATCGAGATATCATCACTGTCTGCCTGTTAGGTCATCAGCCCAGAGGCTGGTTGGATCCTCAAATAGCACCACCAAAGGTTATGCGGTTATAAGGAAACCGCAAAAACCAATGGCAGCACCAAAATGAGGCGTACTAGGCAAGACGTAGAGTGAGGTAGTTTGCCATTGATTTCCTCACTGGGTCAGAAAGTGCTATTGCAGCACGACTGACCCTATGAGCAACACCTTTCATAACACTCAGATGCACTAGTCGTGCTCTGAATGCCATTACTCAGTACCACCCATACCCCAGCAGCTTCCATATTGTCACAGCCATGGATGAGACTGGGACTTCGGTGAAAGCTACACTTTACTCTGGCCTGTGCCAAGAGATGGATACAAAAGTACTGTATCCATCAAGAAATGGCAGCAGGCAAATATCATCACTAAGATTGGGATAATAAGGAAAAGTCATATCTTTTCCCTGAGGTCATTTTACTCCAAATCTGTGAATGATGGATTCCTGAATCCATTTAAAGCAACTTGATGTTGTATATAAATGCACATTTTGGCCATTTTTTATTGTTTTGGTAATATTTTGTTCATTTTGTTAATACGCCATATATTATTTCCTTTTGAGCATTTTTGTTTAAATTGAGGCGTCGTTTTTAACAAGATGTTATCTGTCTCGAGTTCCAAACAAAGGATTTCAAACACAGGATTTCAAAATACTGTAGTAGACGTATTTTTCTTTCTTTTCACAAAACAGAAAGTTAGCAGGCTTAAAAGACATTATTTTGAAAATAAAGGAGGTGCTGTACGAACGTGCGGCGACAGATACTAAAACGTATGTTAATACTTCGTATTTTTGGTGCTGTTTTAGGGAAACAGGGTGAGAACTGCGCCTCTGAGTTGATACTGAGTGAATGTGTACAGTTTTAACGTACCTACTCTAGCTCTGTCAGTTCGCATGATTAAGTGTATCTGCTGTATTATTGTTAATCACTCCTTGGCACGTTTAAGGGGATCAAGTACCCTTCCACCGGTTGACTTGGCCAAAAAAAGTTTCAATTTCCCGTCGACTGATGAGTAGTAAGTGTAATTCCAGAGTTCCACCTTTTAAGCTATATGGGAAATGCCTCATTTAAAAAATGTATTGACCGGGCGAGTTGGCCGTGCGATTAGGAGCAGGCAGCTGTGAGCTCACACCCGGGAGATAGTGGGTGCGCACCCTACTGTCGGCAGCCTTGAAGATGGTTTTCCATGGTTTCCCATTTTCACACCAGACAAATTCTGGGGCTGTACCTCAACTCAGGCCACGGCCGCTTCCTTCCCACTCCTAGCCGTTTCTTATCCCATCGTCGCCATAAGACTTATCTGTGTCGGTGCGACGTAAAGCCAATTGTAAAAAAAAAAACAGATTTATGGTACAAGTATACTGTAATTTTCCTGAAAGGGCAACCTACAAACATCATGGTCTGCCTGAATCTAAATTCAGAGGGATTAAAACCTGTATTTCGGGACTTGGACCATCCAGACATTCTAAGAAAGTATTTGCATCGTTGAATCGGGAACTCGAGGGAGTCATTTAACAATGTGACATGGACTAAAGTAGGCAATAATGTGTGTGTTGGTATAATACCCTAAAAGTGTGGGTACTGGAAAGTGTTCTCTCCCTTAACATAGGAAACTTTGGGAGATCACAAGTACTTAACAACCTTGGATTGAACCATACCCGAGCACCATCTGACAGCTACAGATTATGGACAACCAGCGTAAGAAATATGCTGATAGACAAGCAGAACAGATGCCCAAGGAAGCAAGGAAGAAGAGGAGAGGGGCCAAAAGGAACAAGGAAGACATGTATTATTCTGAGTTGAATTTGGGAAGTTTCACACCACTAGTACTAGATTTTCTCTACTACCCAAACTTTGAAGTTGATTCTCTCTGAACAATTTTATTTTTAGTTGTTGGGCGAACATCCTTGAAACTACTAAAGATACAAATATGTAATTTGTACCACCTTTAAAATTAACACTGCCCTCTATGTTAAACACAAATTCCTTTTTTAACAATACAAACAAACATTTTTATAAAACTATAAACGTGTAAAAAATTGTGAAATTATTTGATTATGAGAAAAAGTAAAAAATAATGAATTAGGCGTCCTAATTTTGCTTAAAATACATTTAACACTGCGATGAAGGCTGCTTGTATAACCATACCAAATTTCACTGCTCTATCTGCAGTAATTTCGAAAAGTTGAGCAATTTTTGCATTGTTAATATAAGTAGTACTTGGTCCCCTCAATATTATGAATACTCTAATAGCCGGGCTGAGTGGCTCAGACGGTTGAGACGCTGGCTTTCTGAACCCGACATGGCAGGTTCGATCCTGGATCAGTCCGGTGGTATTTGAGGGTGTTCAAATACGTCAGCCTCGTGTCGGTAGATGTATTGGTACGTGAAAGAACTCCTGTGGGACTAAATTCTGGCATCTCTGCATCTCCGAAAACCGTAAAAATAGTTAGTGGGACATAAAGCCAATAAAATTATTAATACTCTAATAATTGCTACCTATCCCTAAAATGCTTCTTAACTATTACTTTACCATTTTTGGGTTTTCAGGGCACATTTTTTTGCATATTTTGTGCTTCTTTAAATAATAAACTTCCGATCCCTACTTATTACTAACCGTCAACATCAAGGTTATCGAGAATATGGAGCGGCAGATACTGTAGGCCTACTGTGGAAAGTATTCGTACCCATGTTTCAAGATGGTATCTGGATGCGAAAAGGTTCCGAAGAAATCTGTTCATCAAATGAGAGATTCACTTCAGTTTCACGTAAAATACGCTCATTTAGCACGAATAGATAACTCAAGACTGACCAATAAATTTGCTTTAGATATCAGTTGAACATGACAAACGAAAGTACGCTGTCTAGTAGACACACAAAAATTTTTCACAGAAGTCGACTTTGCCCCTGACAACCACTCGGACTACATACAGAGAAAATATTAACACACACAAATTTTCACCCAGTAACTTAAAACTGGGCCGCCTCTGTGGTGTAGTGGTTAGCGTGATTAGCTGCCACCCCCGGAGGTCCGGGTTCGATTCCCGGCTCTACCACGAAATTTGAAAAGTGGTACGAGGGCTGGAACGGGGTCCACTCAGCCTCGGGAGGTCAACTGAGTAGAGGCGGGTTCGATTCCCACCTCAGCCATCCTCGAAGTGGTTTTCCGTGGTTTCCCACTTCCCCTCCAGGCAAATGCCGGGATGGTACCTATCTTAAGGCCACGGCCGCTTCCTTCCCTCATCCTTGCCTATCCCTTCCAATCTTCCCATCCCCCTACTAGGCCTCTGTTCACTATAGCAGGTTAGGCCGCCTGGGCGAGGTACTGGTCATACTCCCCAGTTGTATCCCCCGACCAAGAGTCTGAAGCTCCAGGACACTGCCCTTGAGGCGGTAGAGGTGGGATCCCTCGCTCAGTCCGAGGGAAAAACCGAACCTGGAGGGTAAACAGATGATGATGAACTTAAAACTGAAGAACGCATAGGCTCATAGCGAAATGACGAGGATGTTTTGGGAGAATAAGAAGAACAAGGTGGTCAATATGAAGAATACCATTGCTACGAGGATGGTTTGGGAGAACAAGAAGAACAAGGTGGTCAATATGAAGAATACCATTGCTACGAGGATGTTTTGGGAGAACAAGAAGAACAAGGTGGTCAATATGAAGAATACCATTGCTACGAGGATGGTTTGGGAGAATAAGAAGAACAAGGTGGTCAATATGAAGAATACCATTGCTACGAGGATGTTTTGGGAGAACAAGAAGAACAAGGTGGTCAATATGAAGAATACCATTGCTACGAGGATGGTTTGGGAGAATAAGAAGAACAAGGTGGTCAATATGAAGAATACCATTGCTACGAGGATGGTTTGGGAGAACAAGAAGAACAAGGTGGTCAATATGAAGAATACCATTGCTACGAGGATGTTTTGGGAGAACAAGAAGAACAAGGTGGTCAATATGAAGAATACCATTGGTACGAGGATGTTTTGGGAGAATAAGAAGAACAAGGTGGTCAATATGAAGAATACCATTGCTACGAGGATGTTTTGGGAGAATAAGAAGAACAAGGTGGTCAATATGAAGAATACCATTGGTACGAGGATGTTTTGGGAGAATAAGAAGAACAAGGTGGTCAATATGAAGAATACCATTGGTACGAGGATGTTTTGGGAGAACAAGAAGAACAAGGTGGTCAATATGAAGAATACCATTGCTACGAGGATGGTTTGGGAGAACAAGAAGAACAAGGTGGTCAATATGAAGAATACCATTGCTACGAGGATGGTTTGGGAGAACAAGAAGAACAAGGTGGTCAATATGAAGAATACCATTGCTACGAGGATGGTTTGGGAGAATAAGAAGAACAAGGTGGTCAATATGAAGAATACCATTGCTACGAGGATGGTTTGGGAGAACAAGAAGAACAAGGTGGTCAATATGAAGAATACCATTGCTACGAGGATGGTTTTACGTGCTCCTTAGAGGGCTGAACATTCTCATATATAATATAATCCCGCGATTTTGCATATAAAATCTCTAGGCAGATCTTCGCTATGAGCATGCAACGAATGTTACAGCACAGTATGACCTATAAATAATTGCACGCTTTTTTGATTTTATCAGAAACCTAACACGAACTTTCGTGTTAATTTGCAACGAAGAATGAAGTTGATCGAGTTAAACTGCATGAAAAAGAACGCTGTGTGCTCATTGATCATAATTTATTTCTAACGAGAAAAGTTAGAGATCCGTTAGGTATTTGAGCGGAAAAGGATTAATGAGCTTTTTGGTGCCATTTATTGTTAACTCAATCTAATTTTTCAGTCAAAATTTATTAATATATTCTACAATAGGGAATCAAATAAACGCTATGTCGGGGCTTTCTGAGGGCATGTGAATTATTCCTTGCGTAAGACATTGAAGTACATTATTATTATTATTATTATTATTATTATTATTATTATTATTATTATTATTATTTACTGAGGTCTGGTTCACACAGTAGATTTCTTGCTGTATTTTCACTTGGATCCCAGATTGAAATTTTCAACGGGACGATCACGTAGCATCAGAAGAATGCACGGCCTTGAACACCATCACGAAACCCAAAATGAGCCAAGCTGAGTCAAGAAATGCTAGAAATATCTGGATAAAATAAAATAATAATAATATTGATAATTTCGTGTGGTTATTCCTAGACTTGTAAACCTATTGTAGGGAAGACCCACCTAATTAACGCCATAAAAGTGTGGTGCTGGAGAAGGATATTGCGAATTCCATGAACAGCTAGTCGAACAAATTATTCTGTCATCCAGAAAATTGGAATACATGATAGTCTATGCAAGTTGTGTACCACAGAACTTTGCAGTTTTCCGCTCAAATACCTAACAAATCTCTAACTTTTCTCCTTAGAAATACATTATGATCAATGTGGACAAAGGATGACAAATTAGAGAAAGTAATTGTTCAAGGAAAAGGTTATAGCAATAGATCGAAAGGACGTGTCACAAAATTATGACATTATCAAATGAGAGTGATCACTAACTTAGCATAGGGACCCTCTGTCCGGAAGGCGCACGATCACAGAGAATTTCATCAACTTATGAGAGAATCAGCGAAGTCTTTGGGTCACGATACTCAGTCGTGAGGGTAACGACTAGAAAGAGAGATCTGTATCAATTAAATAGTTGCCAATATAAGGTTCAGGGGCCAAATTCCGTCCACGCACCTAATTTCATCCCCCCAGGGACTTCCAGTTTGCGCGATTGGTACCTAATATTCAGTCCCGCGCACACGCGTAGCCTCATCCCGTTGTCTTGTGGGAGTCGGTTGTGTGCACCACGTTTAGTCTCCGTATGCAAGGATTTAATATTCATGCTGAACTGAGTTATCGCAGCATTGAAATTAAGAGCCTGTTATTCCTAGAGTGAGCACTGATACGTGAATGAAATACTGGACTGCATTTCAGTCGTGTTGTGTATTTCCTGGCGTGTAATCGCTACAGTGAGGTGATTGGCGTGAGTTACTGTAGCGGCCATTATAATAAAATAGGGAATGTTCGTAATTTCGTCCCCTTCATTTTATTTTATTTTGTTTATGAAGTTTATTATTATTTTCAGATGGGTAAACGCAAGCAGTGTGATAAGCAGGCTATGGAAAAGTCTATTAAGGTAGTGTGGAGAAAGATAATGTGTTACAAACATACAAGCAAAACGTTTAATATCCCAGGATCAACATTGAAAGACTATGTTAAAAGGAACACCAAGAAAACATTTTTCATAAATTCCCTTCAAGTAATTAATTATAGGGAAAGTGTGTGGTAAAGTTAGAAAGGAAAAATATATCAAAAATATTTCTACTTTTCATAAATTTGGTGGGGGGTCACAATTACGAACTCATGTTCTGTAGTTTAGCTTTTTAGTGTTTCTAGTGTTTTGGTGTTTTCTTAGTGGTTACGTCAAATATTGATTACCTTACGTTATGAATGTTTAATTGTAATTGTGGAGAATATATTCCGTCTATACACATTTCTAGCCTTGTCCATAATATTCCTGAATTTTTACACATCTGCTAAGGGCGCGAAATATGGCACTCTAACTTATTAGAATTTTTACTAGTGAACATTTCACACGGAACACATCTTGATTTTGTATGAGGATTGATAGTTGTGTAGCGTGACATTGCGGTAATATGTTTATTACCTGCAATGCCGCAAGCAGTAAGTATGTTGTTTTTTAAAAAGAGTCATTGTTTGATAAACATCATGATAGTCGTGTTTGTGAAAAACGTGAAAAATTAGATATGAAATAGTGATCATGTTTGTACAGTATGGTATCTAGAAGATAAATTATAATAGTGGGTTTCTGTTCCTCGGGCCATTTATAAAGGAATTGTTTTAGAAGGAAGGCAATTCAGTCGGCCAAAATAATTCTTACCGTCTCACTGACGTGTTGCGTGACTTAGTTAATGTCACCTGAATTGTAATTTCGCTGCACCATTATTTGTATTTCTCAAAGTACATGTTTAGTTTGGAACCAACATTGTTACTTGCTAATAACAGTCTTTATCAAATCCGTTAGACTGTAGATTTTAGTAAAAGGTGGTCGTCGACTGTTAGAACAGGGGACTGAGAATTAAACAGTCACTTTTATCCTTCTCTAGCTGAGAACATGGGAGAAATCAGATTCTCTTCCCCATAGTTCACCACGTTCGACCAACAAAATTGTTAATTTATTTATTTTCTGATTCACAGCTGCTTGCTACATTCACTATCGCGAGGGAACACAGCAGTTGGTCAACAGCTGAGCGGCTATTTTTCAATCTTGGATAGAGGAACGATGCAGCTGATGATTGGTAATTATTATTTTAAGGGAAAGGACAGTGCGTCAACGATCCCATGTGTTAACAGCTGTCGTATGATAACATACGATACAATAGTAATGCCCTGCCCACACTCGTGGGTGTATTTGATACTGAAGGGGTTATGGATGGTGATGATGATGATAATAATAATAATAATGATAATAATATATTCCTCGCCTTTTTCCTAATGTATAATAAGAGTAGCAGTGCTCAAGTATGTTCCAAGAGAGCTAAATTTCGCAAATTTTGAGGTGATATTAAATCAGTCACTTAAATAATAATAATAATAATAATAATAATAATAATAATAATAATAATAATAATAATAATAATAATAATAATAATAATAATAATAATTTTATTGGCTTTACGTCCCACTAATTACTTCCTTCTGCTTTCGGAGACGCCTATGTTTAATATATTGAAGTGAAGAGAACAAAATGTACTTGGTTTGTTCCTCCACCGACCTATTCAAGTAAGGTACAATCCCGGTATTTAACTCGAATAAAGTGGGGACGGAACGGAAACCACCTTTATAGATGACTAATGTGAGGTTCAAACCCCCTATATCCTGAATGTAAGCTTACAGTACCGATGTTTCTTTTTACAATTCTCTTTACGTCGCACCGACACAGACAGGTCTTGTGGCGACGATGGTATAGGTAAGGGCTAGGAGTTAGGAGGAAGCGGCCGTGGTCTTAATTAAGGTACAGCCCAAGCTTTTGCCAAGTGTGAAAATGGGAAACCACTGACAATTATCTCTCGAATGCAAACTCACAGCCGCGCGCCTCTAACCGCACGGCCAACTCGCTCAGTACAGTACCGATTATCTGTACTGTTCTGTATTTCTATGCTCTGGTTAACGGTGTAACAGGGAGCTAGTTTCAGAATAGGTACATCCAGAAGGATAGGTTTCTCACCAATGCTATCGCGGTTCGAATCCCGTCCAGTACATGTGTACTTTTTAAGATGGAAAGTCATGTCCCAGTGGTTTGGATTCCATATAACACTGTAAATCCCGCTGCTATGATCACGATATCAACACTCACGTACATGCAGATTATCAAACAACTATGAATTATATTAGCATTTACTTCTAATGTATGTAAAATATCTGGTAACTAATTAGTCTTTGAAAAGCTATTGAATGTAATGCCGTATATAACGCAATTCCTCAATCCTACCATTGGATTTCAAGGTTTTTCTGTAGCAAACTATAAATAAAGTTCCCCAGAGACTCACAGCCTCGGGTGAATATAATGCTTCACCAGGTTCTGAGAATCACAAGATCTCAGATTATCTGGAACACGCCAGGAAAGTGATCAATAAGAGATTCTCTAAAGGAATATTCTTGGAATCTAGAAGGTGGTTTAATTATCTGACGTGATATTCATTCACTTAACATTAGTCATTTGATATTTCGTAACAGCGTTTTTCCTTTAAAAAACATCTAATGCTTATACTTTAAATCCAGTCGATTACAAATCATAATAATAAAAAAAAGACCAAGCGAGTGGCTACGTGGATTGGGTCACGTAGTTGTCAACTTGCATTAGGGAGATAGTAGGATCGATCCCCACTGTCGGAAGCGCTGAAGATGGATTTTCGTTGTTTTTCAGTTGCACACCAAGCAAATGCTGGGGCTGCACATTAATTCAGGCCAATGTCGCTTCCTTCCAACTTCTGTCCCTTTCCCAACTCATCTTCGCCATAAGCTATACAGCATCTGTGTCGATGAGGCCTAAAGCAATTTGTAAAAAAATGTAGGATAATATTGTAAAAATTACGAATTTGAAAATTTTATGTTTTTATTGTATCTACTGTTGGAGAAGGAATACATTATAGTAAGTTCTTTAGTGATTGATTTGACTAGAATATTAAAAATCTGACAACACTTCTTTTTGTTTGGAAAATACATTATCTTATTAAAAGTAACAGGACACTCGTGAAATATAATCTAGGTGTCACTACGACTACCGCTGCGTCTGTGAAAGGCGGCTGAGGGCTCAGTACTTTTAATTGAGCCAAACTAACGATTATTACTCAGCGGACGAGGCGTTTGCTAGCCTAGATCACCTTAACTAATATAAACATTACCCTGGCACTCGGAAAATTGTCTTTTCGTGCCTTGTATGTGGCTCCAGCCACATTATTAAAACTCGCCCCGTCACGAACCAGTTTACCAGTCTTTTCCTATCCTCTGTTTTATCACCCTCAGTGCGTCTGATAAAGTTCTGATCAATAATAATTTATTTTTCAACTCACACTATCGTTTCTTTAATTTATTTATTTTCCTACCAATCTCAATTCGTCTTATGCCTTATGATGACGAATACATTAACAACTGAGAAAAACAACTCAGAGATATAATGTCGTCTATCAATTCTTCCTTTTACCAATATTACTGAGGAAGAAACTCAAACACTTCTTCATAATGGCGATTTTTTAAAATAATTACCGATCTCGATAGCTTCAGTCGTTTATGTGCGGCCAGTATCCAGTATTCGGGAGATAGTGGGTTCGAACCCCACTGTCGGCAGCCCTTAAGATGGTTTTCTGTGGTTTCCCATTTTCACGCCATGCAAATTCTGGGGCTGTACCTTCATTAACGCCACGGCCAATTCCTTCCCACTCCTAGCCCCTTCCTGTCCCGTCGTCACCATAAAACCTATCTGTGTCAGTACGACATAAAGCTACTTGTAAAAAATGTATAATTCATTTTCAGTCCCTTTTCATACTTTGTTAACAGATAAATCTAATTACACTACCCATAGCACGATCAGTTATCAGATTTTTCATCATTCTTCCTTGTAGAGAAATTTATCATTTTTCTCTGAAACAAAATCATAAGATTTCGTATGATACCCTTGACTCAGTTATAAGCCAAACATATTCAG
This sequence comes from Anabrus simplex, assembly GCF_040414725.1. Taxonomy (NCBI): domain Eukaryota; kingdom Metazoa; phylum Arthropoda; class Insecta; order Orthoptera; family Tettigoniidae; genus Anabrus; species Anabrus simplex. The sequence goes on from NC_090265.1 coordinate 573,080,689, forward strand.
TCGAGAAAACTAGCACGAATCTCATTATCATCACCACACTTTATAATGATTGAAAAGAAAAATTTACCGGGCAAGTTGGCTGTGCGGTTAGGGGCGCGTAGCTGTGAGCTTCCATCTGGGAGATAGTCGATTCGATCCCCACTGTCGGCAGCCCTGAATATGGTTTTCCGTAGTTTACCAATTTCACACAAGGCTGTGCCTTAATTAAGGCCACGGCCGCTTCCTTCCCATTCCTAGGCCTTCCCTGTCCAATCGTCGTCATAAGACCTGTCTGAGTCGGTGCGACGTAAAGCAAGTTGTAAAAAAAAATTATTTATCTTTTCACTAATCAAACAATAATTAATTACAGTTTCACAGGTTCTCCCGTAAATAGCCCTCTTTACCTTACAGTTCGTAAATTTACTCAGACTCAAACATTTTCAACAACTACGTCTCTAGTTACTCAAACAGAATTGCCTTTCTCATATCAGTACTCAGACTACTGAAATCTCTCGACAAATTTCCTCTATCATTTCAAACCTAACGTACTTTTACTAAATAACCTCAAACCCTAGCCTCTCAAATAACTAAAAATGCAATTAACCATTACTACATCTAAATATGCTCAAGTATACACCAAAAATCGTTCTAAGAAAATTTAAACAGATAAATAAATTCAAGATAAACTTAAAAATAAAATTAAAAGTACCACCAAAGAATCTCAAAATTTTTAACGATCTACTTAACTACCGTGTCAAGACACCGAAACTCCAGTTGTACAAGTAAATTCAAATCCCTTTCAAGAACAACATAACAGTGTTACTGATTCTACTTCTGATCCTATATCTTCTAAAACACCTAAGTTAACTAAAACTGGTGTCAGTTCCTTTTTTTTAAACCCCAGAATCTTCTATTCAATTTACAAACATATCAATATTATAATTGTCTCTGTTTACACCATTCTTCCTAATATTGTCTTAAATATTCCCGCTGGAATAGATATGATGGTGACCATCACCATTCTTCTTTTACAATATCCAAATTCAACCAAAATTTTCCAATTGTACTGGTAAACATGTAGCTTCAATTCCAGGATACTCTCAAGTTAAAAAAGCTTTTAATAGACAAGCCTCAATCTCAATTCCGTTCTTATTATCCTTTATCCTATAATCAGTATTCTCAATTCAGTTCCTATCCTCCATCTCTTCTCCACATCTCCACTTCTCCCACTTCCCCCACTTAATCATGCAATAATAAATATAATAATACCATTACCCAGATTCTTCAAGGCCGGAACATTCTTCAAAAAATTAAGTGTTCTTTTCCGGCTTTCATCTTAAATATTTTTAGCATATTAATGTCTTTCAAATGATAATATTTCCCTATTGTTTTGTCTTTCCCCTTTCTCATGAAGCTAATTAGACTCTGATGACCAAGAAGGTTTTTATCTATGTTAGCCGGGCTGAGTGGCTCAGACGGTTGAGGCGCTGGCCTTCTGATCACAATTTAGCATGTTCGATCCTGGCTCGGTCCAGTTGTATTTGAAGGTGTTCAAATACGTCAGCCAATATGGGAAGATTTACTGGCACGTAAAAGAACTCCTGCGTGTCTAAATTCCGGAACCTCGGCGTCTCCAAAAACCGTAAAAGTAGTCAGTGGGATGCAAAGTAAAATAACTTTATTAATATTATTTACCTATATTAGATTATAATGGTCTGTAATTCTATGAAACTATTACTCTATTTCTCCTACTAAATGTCACTGTCTTCTTATTTAGTTACCGTATTTCTCAATATCTATAATGATCAGTTTTCAGTACAATCCCTTTGCGTTTATTCCATTCAGCAGTAAATATCAAACGCTGGCAGAGGAATTGGATTCCATACCCGGTACCAATTTTATCTCTTATTTTCTATAAAGACATGAATAATACACAATGAAGTTCACGTGCAAAATAGGTGGAGCAAGTGCGTTTAGTGACTTAGAACGTTGAATGTATATCGGTTGCCGTATCAATAAGCAAACAGTCAGGGTCATTTACACCCTTCTATAAGTGGTCTTATCGAGGACGTGACTGTGGATTGGAAACGATAAGACACCACCAGAACAAAACGTTGGCCGGGTAGGCCACGTGTGTTGACCGACACGGGCCGTCGATAATTGAAAAAGGTGGTCATGTAAAATTGCACGACATCGTGTGATACCATCCTCCATCAATTCCTCACTGATGTTAATTGTGCAGCAAACACTCTGACTGTGCACCAAGAAATACGAGGACTGGTATTGAAAGCTCAGGGACCCGCTCATCAACCGCAAATTTTGCTGGTGAAGGCTGGCAGCAGCATTCAGTGGTGAATGCGAATGGCCTGGCTCGCGGGTGTTATGAACAACACCACTGGTTCGTGTACGGCTCGATACGCGTAATTTGGAGTTACGATTCATGCTATAGCATGTGGCAAACAGATCGGGGTGTTCATATGTAGAGAATGCCCGCTGAACGGCACATGCCAGCCACTATAGTGCGCACTGTGAAATTTTGAGGAGGTGGGCATGAAATGGAATTGGACCTCTCATAATAATACAGAGCACGTTAAATATGGAAGGATATAAGGACATTTTGACCATCCGAGTATTTTCTGCGTCAGAGGACCAGCATGACTATGTTCCCTGCCATAAAGCCAGGTTCGCTCGTGAGTAGTTTGTGGATAATACAATTGCGCAAAATGAACTGGACAGCATAGAACCCTGATTCCAATGCTGTGTAAAACTTCTGGGATGAATATAACGCTGTTTCTGATCCAGATTCCAGTAAACCATGTCTCTAACTACACTTGCCACATTGTTGCAAGTCCCCGAAAACATTCCAAGCAGCCTCCGCAGGAAGTATAAATACCAAGGGTGGGTTTTGGTCCACCCAGTATTAATGTCAACTAATGCGAAGTACAGTCACTTTCATTAAAAATTTAACACCTTGAAGGACTAGAGATAGTAAGTTCATATTCACAGGACATGTTCATTAATATGTTCTGCAGAAACGATTAGCACTTAAGTCACCTAGGTTCAACATGTGTCCTCTTGCCTAGTAGGCAATGGGCTCCACATGGCCACTGAAAACTTGTTTCATGCGTGATGGCATAGACGCGTATAAGGCGCGAATGGCCTCCTGGGTATAGCCATCCATCCTTCATTCACCTGGTCCCACAGTTCATGTTTGGTATTTGACATTGGGTCACAGTGCCGTACCCGTTGTTTCACCATATTCCACACAGTTTCGATGGGCGAAAGTCCAGTGACCGGGGGGGGGGGGGGGGGGGGGCTGGACAACAGTGACAACAACAAGCCACATGTTCGCGCAGCAACATGTGGTCGTGCATCGTCGTGCTGAAATATGGCGTCTGAGGTGTTGCGCAGAAAGAGTATGACTACAGGTCACAGGTTGAAATGGTCATAGTGCTCTGGACACGCACCAACTGTGATTTGTGGTTGTACTCAATAACATCCCGCACCATAAGGTCTTGAGTTGGCGCTGTATGTCTTGTACGAATGCAGTCAATGTGATGTCTCTCCCCCTGCCTGCATCGAATCAAAATGAGACCATCATTTTCAAACAAACAGACCCTGGATTCGTCCGAAAACACTATCTGCTACCATTCCTGTCCCCAGTGACGTCGTTCGATACACCATTTCAGTCTAGCATGTTTATGCACATTAGTCAACGGTAGGCGGAGGCGTGAATGATGTGGCGGTAACCCAGACTGTATTTGTAAACTATTATTATTATTAAGCGTATGGAATTTACAGAATGGACAAGTATATACAATATTATAGAAAAGAAAAACCTGCAAACAATATATGGTAAGTAGGGAACAATTACACATGGATTCCTAAATTGTTTATCCACTGCACTAGGGATTCTCGGACATCAGCAAAGTCTTTTGGGTCTCTACCATAAGCACGCAGAGGGCATTCGTCCATTATATGATGCATGGTCTGGACTAAAGCACCACAATTACACGCTGGAGAGTCCTCGAAGCCCCACTGGTGAAGGGAGAATGCAGATCTTCCACAATTAGTACGAAACCTATTTAGTGATGCCCACGTTCTTCTTGGCAAACTGAAACCAGCTGGGGCGCGGTTTGGAGAGGCTTGGCCACTCCGGAGCTGTACGAATCCATTGCTCTTTCCATTCCTCTTTTAAATTGAAACCAGCATCCATTAGATTCTTAGCTGTTTTCATTGGTGGCTTACGGGATTTCAGCCTTTGTCTCCAGAGATCTGCAACATCTCTGTGGATAGGTAGAGGTGGATTGGACATGATCTTATCACATTCTTGAACAAGGGCTCTTGAACGTCACAGGCTTGGTGGAGCAATGTGGGACAGACTGTCATTTCTGATTGTGTACGATGAGTTACACAGTCCCACTGTTGCGTCAGGGCCGAGGAGGACCCATATCTGCCCTGCAATGCCATTTGGATGAGGTGTCGATCTTCTCGGTGGCGGTCTATTTAGTGCGAACAGACCCCTCTCGTCGTGTTCTACGGACTTCTATGAACCATTCTGTACACACCCGTTGCATTGCCGACACATTTCGTCCCACACGAGCAGCAATTTCCCGGATAGATGCATTACGTTCTTTCAGGCCAGTAATGCACACTCTTTCAAGCTCACTCATTTGACGGTGCGGTTCTCGCACACGTCTGCGAGGTATCCTGCACGTCTGCTCAAGTCACACTGATCCATTTCCTTCGGTATATAGCAACAACGAGAGCCGCAGGCACAATTTTACCTGTCAGTGGTGTGCGCCGAAGTATCGATCTGGGCCTTGAACCTGAGGGCCGACATGGTTCAAATGCTAATCGTTTCTTGAGAACATACTAATGGACATGTTTTGTGAATATGAGCTTCATATCTCTAGTCTTTGAAAGTGTTATGGTTTTTAAGGACATGAGTGTATATCTGAGGAGTATTTAGGCACCAGTTTCAAATAAGTGCCCGATTTCTTTTGATCTAAGAGTGTATCCGCGTCTAATAACCGAGATGTATAGTGAACGACTGTTGACTTAGATTAACTTAAAGGCTTTTGAATAGTGATAGAATAGCTCCATATCTGAGCACGGTTCTTTATTTAATATCCGTACTTACTGCGCAGCTTAATAATGAATTTCCGTCTAGATGTCTTGAAAATCTCCGTAGCTACATGTCGATTTGCAACGGAAAATTCACAGTTTATGTAACAATGATTCATTTGCATTAGTAGAGACCATGCGCTATCCTTGTCATTAATTTGATATTTGGTTACAGATATGTTGAAAACAACGTTGTCCACCCATTAGGTTAGGTTACAAGGGAGAGGTCACTGCATGACAATGCACTGTGACCAATTAGATCTATTGTGCATCCCCCTTATGGTGTGGGTGAAACACTGTGTCAGCGTATAGTCTACTGTCAAATGACACCAAGGGGACTGCTCAAGGCTTATTGTTCCATCCGATGGACGAATCACCATTGACAGGATCATATGCCTTCGTTCCATGGGAACACTGTGGAGAGGTTTGAAATTGAACCCAGAGTTTTTGGTACGCATTCTAATGACTGGAAACTACAAACTACCCTCTCTCGTATCCCACCGGCCAACATCAAGATAGTGAAATATTTTCCACCAATGGGATACAAAAATTTCGGCACCGAGCGAGTTGGTCATGTGGCTAGGTGCACGCAACTGTGAGATAGTGGGTTCGGACCCCACTCTCCGCAGCCCTGAAGATAGTTTACCGTGGTTTCCCGTTTTCACACCAGGCAAATTCTTGGGCTATACCTTAGCTGAGGCCACGGCCGCTTCCTCCCCACTCCTAACCCTTTCCTATCCCATCGTCGCAATAAGACCTATCTGTATCAGTGCGACGTAACACAGATTGTAAACAAAAAAGTATGTTTTAATTTCAGAAAGACACATCTTACAACATCTTCGAGGTATGGTCTCTATATCCGGTTCCAATCCTTGTCAGACAGCATCCTAGGTACTCGAAGTGTGACATCTTTTCAAAGATGTTTCCGACAAAGGTGATAACATGGTTGGTGATTTTTCTTGCTGATTCCGTGAATTTAGTTTTCTAAATGTTTAAGGTGAAATTCCTTGCTTATTTCGTTGATGATGTTCAGTAGGAATTGGAGGTCGTCTAAATTTGTCAGCAAGTAACACATTGTCCCCCACGTAACCGGTGGTGTTCATTCGCTTCCCGTTCACCTTGTTTCCTTTATCAACTTCATCAAGGGTGATTCGAATATGAGCTTCAAGGATTGTAGAGATGATACTACCTAGTATTACACATTTTTGTACCATGATCTCTGGTCTCCAAATTTGATGTGAGCTTTACGACTCGAATTCAGCTTTCTCATGATGATCACATCTTTTCTATCAAGCCTAATTTACTTCTGCTTATGTATAAGAATATCTTATTGAGAGCTACGTTTGGAGACTGACACATACGTTTTAGATTTTATTGTAGGACAATTGGTGGGGTCTGTTATTTACATTTTATGCACCATATGTAAAGAAAACTCTCGGATAGTCACCGTTCTTTGACTAAAATCGTGAATATCGCCGATGTTCAACTCCCTTCTGATGTAGACTTGTATTTTATACATATAAACCTTCTTTATGAAATGTTCTGCGAAACGGTGAAATCCGAAACAAGATCCGTTCTTGAGATCAGGCCATACAAACAAAAAAAGTCACCTACCGAGGAATGTATTTTACTGTATATGTAATGTGTAAAGAAAGAAATTCTACCAATTCTTCATCGTGAGTCTTTACACATCCCTCGCAGGTCTGAATGGATCAGGCGTTACGTATGAAATGTCTGAAACTTGAATTTTGTCAAGACCACAATTGGCCAAACAGTGCTCCTCGGGCTCGAACACAGTCTGGTTGAACGACGACAGCCTAGCCTTGCCTTGCCAACCAATCCGCTTTCAAAGAGATTTCAAGAATTTGAATGGCTCAACGCCAAATTCACTAATCAGACCCTTTACGTCTTTGGCTGAGAACGTTCCCTCTTTCTTCCAGCTTGAGCTGATAGGTCTACAGTGCAACACGCGGTTCAAGGAAATATTTCTGCATTCACGAAATAATCATGCCTTTACCATACACTTCCTACTGAATACTTGATGAAGTCCGGGTGCACGTTTAACGAACTTCAACCTTTACAGCTCCATGCGTTTGACTTCATCGTGAAACCTTGTTCCAAAGAGAGAGCACATTGTATCTAAACGAAAATACACTAACACACGCCACATCTCGCCACAGTTTTCATTTCTTTACTGAGAAGAGAGACTACTGTGTCTACATGCGAAATACAAAAATTATTATTTTCATCATATTATGTTTTTACAAAGGCTGTAAACGCAAACGCCCCTTGCGCTTACCTCCGCCTGCCGCGGAGCGACGACCAGTCGGCGTTGTGTTCCTAAAGACACACTAGCGCGCGAGGAGTGCAGGTTTTGGCCACAGCGGGTCTAGACATTCCTACCCTACGAGTAGTAGATCTCGACAATGCTCCAACAACAACTACTACTACGATACACTGAGTACAGTACAGTACAGTGTAGAGAGAGCTTTAAAATGTTTTCTCATATTTAAACGAGACAAATGCTGGGGCTGCACTTAATTAAATCAATGGCCGCTTTCTTAACATTATTAGCCCTTTCCTATCCCATCGTCTCCATAAGACATATCTGTATCAGCTTGCATTCGGGAGATAGTGGGTTCGAAACCACACTGTCGGCAGCCCGAAAGATGGTTTTCCGTCGTTTCCCATTTTCATACCAGGCAAATCCTGGAGCTGTACAGTATCTTAATTAAGGCCACGGTCGCTTACTTCCCACTCCCAGCCCTTTCCTATCCCATCTTTGCCATAAGACTTGTATGTGTTGGTGTGACGTAAAAACAAAGGCTTTACGAAACTCTTACTCATCATAAAGGAATTACTAATAAGACAAGTTGATTGAAGCAATAAGTTGTGAGGTAATAATAATAATAATAATAATAATAATAATAATAATAATAATAATAATAATAATAATAATAATATAATAATAATAATAATAATAATAATAATAATAATAATAATAATAATAATAATAATAATAATTGATTGAGAAAATTGCAGAAGTCCGCTGTCTGTAATTTCGCTCATTTTGTCAATTTTTCAGATATTTATCCGTTTTAGGTCAATTCAAGAAGGTATCAGTGGTTTTAACTTTGGTGTCAGTTTGTCTGTCCGGCTGTTCCATCATTAGGGCGAAACGTCTGAATAGATCTAGACCAACTTTCATATTTAGAATATAGTAATCCAGGAACAGGTTTATACTTTTTTGCTAGTGGCTTTACGTCGCACAGACACAGATAGGTGTTATGGTGACGATGGGATAGGAAAGCCTTGCAGTTGGAGGGAAGCGGCTAAGATACAGCCTGGTGTGAAAATGGAAAACCACGGAAAACCATTTTCAGGGCTGCCGATAGTGGTATTCGAACCCACTATCTCCCGGATGCAAGGTCTCAGCCGCGCGCCCCTAACTGCACGGCCAACTTGCCCGGTGGGGTTCATACTAAAACTAGAACAGTTTTCTTCATTTTACTATCATACTATTGATTCTCCGTAAAATTCGAAGGCCGTATGTGAAACTCCTCTTCATTTTAAGCAACTTTTGTTATGTGCACGATTTCGCTTACTCTTCAAATAACGGAGAAAATAACTACATTCTGCGGGTTTCGTGCTCTGCATTGAGTGACCGACAACGGACCTACCGGTTACCACGGCAACATCTCTGGCTGCTTGTCAGCAGGGAAGTAACGTAATGCCATTTTCATCATGAATCCTCTAAACTCGTGATTGTTCGTTGGGCAGAAGGCGAGATAGATGTAAAGCTGCCATTCTGCGGGATATTCGCGGACTACCGTGGGCGGTTACAATCGTCTTCGAGTAGCACTAAGGGAGGCTGTTCATACGTCAACAGTATTGCGGACTGTAGGCCACTATTTCGCACCTTACGGTGCTTTATGGCATTTGCTATAAATTTTAGTGTACTTATATTCTACTACTTTTTATACTTACGTTCTCTCCTTTTATTCCTTGCCTCTGTCTTGCCTCCTTATACTTTAGTAGTAACACCATAAATCGGCTTCTCATCTAGGAATCCCTACGCCTAAATATTCCCCGTTACCGCTTTCGTATATGCGTAACTCATATAATTACAAATTAGTGAGGAACATTTTAATATTTTCAATGCATCCAGTTGGTATCTACACATTTGCCCTATCGGGCCGTCCTATCTTTCTAAACTGTATCACCATCTTCCTTAATTTCTCCGTATCTATGCGAGTGCTAATCCCGAAAACTGGACTATCTTTCCTTTGACGGAAAAAGTCAAGATGTTCAATTGTGTAACTTCTTGGCCACAAAAACTATCGAAATATAGAGGAAATTTTAATGACGGTGCAGGCCTTCGTTTCAGGTTAATTGGTGGCTAAACGGTAAGTCGTATCACAGAAAAGATAACACAATCGGTTTTTCAATTTGGAGAGATCTACGACTTTGGTCCTATGACCTCTTGTCGTATGTCTATACGCTATATGGAGCTGTATTTATCGTTTTTAGGTCAATTTTCAAAGCCTTGCACGTATATTTTAGAGTTTGACACACAATTAGATAGAATAATCAAATTCGGCACGCACACTGACACTACCAGAGTTCATCCGCTAGGAAAGTTTTATGGTTCCATCTGCCACGTAAGTATCCGGAAAAAAGCAATGTGTGAAAGCTGTACTCAAATTGCACCCTATTCAACGTTTCTAATGCAATCTAACCTATAAATATAGGAGAAACGAGAGAAGGTCATAGGTCCAACCATGTAGAACACTAAACTTGGTATCTGATGGCGCAATCCTTTTGTCGATATGACGTAACGTAGAAAAGCAGTATATCTCGACATGAAGATCTGCAGTTATAAACTCGCCCATGCCTATCAATATAAATTAAGGTATAGAGGGTCCACTGTCTGTAATTTAGTTTTTGTCAGTTTTTCGGATATTAATCCGTTTTAGGTCAACTCAAGACCGAATCAGTGGATTTTACCTTTCTTGTCTGTTCGGCTCTCTGTCCGTCTGTTTGTTTGCCCGGTTGTTCCACCATCGCGGCGAAACGGCTGGATGGATCTCGACCAAACTTCATATTTATACAAGACTGAATCAAAAAGTAAGTTACACTAGCTTGCCGCGTGGGTACGCTGTTTGTCGTGACCGTGGCCAATGCGGAGAAAGCTACAGTAACTGCTGACACGTCCGATAGGAAGGTTGGTGTCGTATCCCGCCGCGCTTTGTGAGCAGATCGGGTTAGGCTCTACGGCGCGTCAACTGAATTTTAACTCCAAATTGGAGGTGCGTGCAACGATCGGACATATATGGGCTAAACGGCTCAATTGCAAAGACATTCATCGTGAAATAGCTGATGTACATGGTGAACGTGCATTTTATCGCCCAGGTATTTAAAGTAGTGTAAGCAATTTGACGCCGGACGCAAGGATCTCACGGACGAATATCGTGAAGGCAGGCCCGCAACGTCCAGTACCGTTGCAAATGTTAACCGTGTGATTGGGATCATTAGAGAGAATCGGTGCATAACACTGCAGGAAATTGTCAGCATACTGAACATGCCATATGGCAGCGTCTTCTGCATTGGATTTCGTAAACTGTGTCCGAGGTGGGTCCCACGTCTGCTCACCGATGTTCACATGGGACAACGTTTCCAATCGTCACTGATATTTTTGCAACGTTATTCTGTGGGGGAAGGGCAACGAGTTTTCACGGTGAATCATCACAGGGGATGAAACGCTGATCCACCACTTCACCCCCGAAACAAAGAGAATGTCGATGAAATTGCCACATCACCTCTACGAACAAAGAACAAGTTTTCTTCGACATGGAGGGTGTGGTGCACGAAAAATTCATGCCGAAAGGCACGACAATCAACTCTGCTTCGTATTGTCAAAAGTTGAATCGGCTGCGCAAGATTAAAGAAAGGCGGCGGGAGAAATTTAGCGTTAGTGTGATTTTGTTGCACCATAACGCAACACCTCATAAGGTCCACCAAACGTCCGAACTGCTGTAGCGATTGAAGTGGGAGGTATGGCAACATCCTTCATACAGTCCAGACTTAAAGCCATGGGATTATCATGTGTTCTGAAAAAGAATCTCGGTGGCCGATGATTCCAAAACGATGAGGAAGTGAAAGCAGCTGTTTCGAGGTGGTCACATAGCGCGGGAGGTGATTTCTACGCATCCGGAATAGAAAAGTTAGTTGACTGTTCCGAGAAATGTTTACACTCTCTTAGGAACTATGTGGAAAAGTGAGCTTACGTTGTATGTGGTCATTGCCGTGTTGCCTATGTGTAGGTGGTTTCATAAATGTCCATAACTTTTGAGTATAAGTTACTTTTTGATTCGCCCTTGTAGTATACTTATCCAGGAACACGTTTAGATACGCATATAATTTCAAAATAATTGAATTTAAACAACGTTTTTATATACGCAATTTCTCCAAACTCGTGGTTGTTCGTTGGGTAGGAGGCAAGAGAGGCGTCAAGCTGCCCTTCTGCGGGATATTTGCGGAATACCGTTGGCGGTTACAATCGTCTTCGAACAGGACAAAGAGAGGCTGTTGATATCCCAAAAATACTATGGACTGTAGGCCATTATTTCGCACCTTACGGTGTTTTATGACATTTGCTGTAATTGTTACTGTATTTTTATTCTGATTACGTTCTCTCCTTTTATTTCCTGCCTCTTCCTTGCCTCTTTATGCTCTTTATTAACACCGTAAGTCAACTTCTTATCTAGGAATCCCTACGGCTAAATTTCTCCCCTGTTACCGCTTTCTTAAATCCATAGCTCATATCATCACAAATTAGTGAGGGTCATTTCGTTTTTTCAATACACCCACTTCGCTTTTGCTTTAGAATATAGATCTGCATTTCTCGATAATAATCAAAGCCCCCAACTCGATTATGACTGGCATAAGGAAAAGGAGCCTGTCTTTGTAATGGAAACGCCACATCTCCATTGTGAATGGCAGTAAACAAGTGAGCCTGCTGTTATAGTAGAAACTCCTGAACTCCATTGTGAATTGCGGTAGAAAATGTGGCCTGCCATTTTCATTAAAACTTTCCACCGCGCATCTTACATAGCAAACAACGTCTGGGGGTCCTCCCAGTGGTGATTCTCGGATAACACTAAGAGACGTGCAATTTAATATAATCATACTCACCGCATGTACAGCAGTTTACGTAGAAATGTAGAATACCCTAGCGATGCATGGGTACATTTGCTAATAATAATAATAATAATAATAATAATAATAATATAATAATAATAATAATAATAATAATAATAATAATAATAATAATAATATCTCAGTTTCCGTGTGCAAGCATTTTGATTTAATGTAATTTGGGTAGTGTGCTTGTCATTTCGAAGTTCTGCTTTGTTCTACCAGATGGCAAAAATATCTGAGCTGCGTTGTATAATGAGTGTGTAACGTAGTCACTAATGTATTAAATTTCTTTGAAATCAACATTACGTAGGATTCTACGTCATACTGCATCCGTGTTCTGTTTATTTTCAAGACGTTATCAGTTAATTCCAGTATTGACTTCATTCTCAATTCCAGTATTGACTTCATTCTCAAATTAGATGGTATTTGATCGATCGCTGATCGTATCTCGTGGTACTCATACTTGATCTGACGGCTCTACTGCTAGGCACCAATAATTAATTTATGCACTATCCGATTTGCGGGACTAAACCTGGCCTGCATTAGCGTGACAGGGTCTTTCAGTGCGTATTCGGCTAATACTGGAATTGTAATACACCACAATGGCTGGCATTAGCATTTATCCAGGTCATTAGATCACACATACTCTTGTGTAATTAGCCAACCTCATTCGTTTATGGATTTCATACAAATACATATGGAACATTTCCTCCATCCATGAGTTGATACCAGACGAGTGAAGTTTAGGTCATTTCAGGTCCATAGCTGAATAAATGAATTATGCCAGTTTTTATAGTTTGTTGAGTGTTGTCACTCTTCTCCTATTATTATCAAATACTGTTTAATTCTGCTCAGTCGGTTGAGGAGCTGGCCTCCTGATCGCAACTTGGCAGGTTCAATCCTGGCTGTGTCCGGTGGTATTTGAAGGTGCCCAAGTACGTCAGCCTCGTGTCAGTACATATACTGGCACGTAGAAGATAGTTGCAGTACAAAATTCCGGCACTCGGAATCTACGAAAATCATAAAAAATAGTGGAACGTAAAAGCAATAACAATGTTTATTTATCCTTGTTACCATCAAAAACGCACCACTGTTGTTCTAAGGGCTATAAATATTGTGTTAAACAAGCGAATAAATGAGAATTTATGTTCAGCGCGTGATCCAAACTACAGAAACGGGACTTCTCATTTCAAAAATCCTACATCCATTCTTCGGGTTTCGCAGCGTGGCCCTTTTCGGGGGAATCCCGTGAAAATGTTACACGGCCATTCTCCACTCTTTACCCACCGCCCCACTTCTCGCAAAGTAGTACACTACAAAATCTTACATTAAAATAGAGAACAAGAACAATACGATCAACATCAACAGTTTTACAGTATCAGTATATACTTTATTTTCCTCCAGATCTACAGTAATTATTACCATACCTTACTGATTCGTTCATGGAGAAAAATGACAAGTCTAACCTAGACAAGCTAAAGTTTTCCAACTCTACTTGCTAGGCAAAAAATGCACAAACAAACAAACAAACAGACAAGATAATAAAATAAAATAATAATAATAATAATAATAATAATAATAATAATAATAATAATAATAATAATCAAGTGGCCCACTGTCAATTACCTTCCGGGGTCCGAAGGCCATGGCCATACGGCAACTTTGTGGACAAGATGAAAATAAAAACAACAACAAATAAGGCCAAAAAATTGGCAGAACAGTACAAGGAGGTTAAATACCTTCCTTCATATCTCTCCTCACTGGACTCGCGAACCTTGCACATTTCCCCTTACCTACTCAGTTTCGCTGATCCAACCTTCATATTACAATACCTGCCGTGATAGCGTGACAAATTCTCCTCACATTGCAACTTCCTACATGTACTACTTCCTTATTACCAGTCATAATCAAGTTCCACCATAAGTTCACTAATCAATGAGTCCACTATTTTTCCAATTTACAACTGCTTATAATTCAATATACTTAACCATAATAATCACCATTAACCTAATGTGCACTTAACAAACACAACCACTCATAACCACCACCACTCCCATCTAATTTTCCTTTCAGGCCACCCTCACATTAAATAAATCCTTCTTGCCAAAATCTCACTTTGCCACTACCACTCCTTTCATCCATCTCATGCCCCCTACTCATCATTAAATTATACTTATCTATCCCAATCAAACTCTCATCCTTCAGCAACCTTCACTCAAAATTCCCATCATACTTTCTAATCTCCTACCACCAACTCAGCCTGTACATAATCTCTCTCATCTTCACTATTCACTATTCATTTCAACTACACTTACCAAACACACTCTACCGTTTATCACCATTCTTTACATACCACCGCATCTGCCTCTTAATCATAATTACTCTAACCTTCACTTATAATTCAAATATACTCACAGTCAACTTCCACACTTGCCCTCAAGTCTAATCACTCTTAGCGACCTTCACTCAAAGATCATCATCAAACTTTCCAATTTCATATCCATCCAAATCAAACTCTTATCCTTCAACTAGTCACTCTTCCAAATTACCTTAATTACACTCAGTTTACTAATCATTTCAATTAGAGTACTCTCTACCATAATTCAAATATAGCCACAATCAAACTCCACATTAAATTCACAAATCACTACTAATTCTCGACCCTCTCATGCCACCAACTCATCATTCACATATGCTTTACCCTCCAAATCAATTTTAAATTACCTTAATTACACTCAAATCACTAAATATTTCAATAAATATAGTCACAATCTAAGTCCACAATAAATTCACTAGTCATTACAAATTCTCGTCCCTCTCTTGCCACTAACGCATCATTCACATATACTTTAAACTCCAAATCAATTCCAAATTGCCTTAGTTACATTCAATTCACTAAACATTTCGAAATGAGTCCAGTTTACTTACTACGACTACTTGACTTTTTATTTATCGTCACTATGCCTTCGACACTTTTACTTTTCTTACCCCATAGTTCCTTTAAGCTCAAACGTCTCCATTTAGCCAAGGCGCCTTTTGCTTCATTTTCTGCTTTCCTGACTCCCTCTAAGACTGCTTCTAAGATATCACTTTTGCTGGGTGCTCCTCTCTTGCTAATATGCACATCCTCACCTGCCCTACTGCTTTCTTCTTGCTTCAAAATCTCTTCCAATACTTTCGTTTTCGTCACTGTCCAATTACGAGTCCAATTCCAATAGCTCACCGCCAGTATCTGGCCCCTAATATATGCCTTCAACCCCTGCAGTCTTGTTGTCACTAAACGCTTCTTCAAAATTTCGGATTTCTTATACTCCTCTCTTCCCAAATCTTTCTCAATCCCAATTTTCTCACTCCGTAGATTACTGGTGTCCTTGACACTATATCTGCCATCAGCGAAGATAGCAGCGACACTTTTATGGGTCTGCGCCCTGTCACCTTGCCTACCCTCTCCACATTATCTATATCGACCTCACTAAAGTCAATTTTCCTTTTATTTTGAATGACATCTCCCACTTTATGAATAATGTCCACTTTACCTTCTGTCGTTTCTTCCTCCACCCCTAAATAAATATGGATTTCTTAAGATCCTTACTGCAGGCTGCAGTTTCTTTCTTCAAATTTACCACCTCCTCTTCCATATTTTTTATTTCTGCCTTAGTGACACCATTTCTATCTCACTGTCTTCGATCTTCGACTCAGTCTCTTTCGTGTATTCGTGGATCCACTGCCTCATCTTTTCATGCTCCTTAACTTGCTCCTGTAGCATCATTTTTAACTGATCAAACGGGCATAACTCCTCCACTACCACCTTCCTTATAACTTCTGTGCCTTCCCAGCTCATGATGCTACTACTCTGTGGGCCTGTATTTACTCCACTCCTCCAATAACCAGCAGTACAATGACCACCACTGCCGCAAACAGCATCTCCGCCTTCACTCCCATCTCTACTTTACCTTCCTTTTTATTATTAGTTCCCTTCTTCATTCTTCCCTGCCATCTCCCGATAATGACCGTGTATTGCTCTATACCGATCATCTTCCGAGCTTCCTCGTCACACTTCTCTTGACCCGTCCGCTCGCCCACTCCTTCACCACTCCACTCAACCAGCACACACCACACGACACGTCCGTTCCCTTTGCTTGCTTATGCTAGACTGTCCTCACAAAGTAGGGAGATTATTATCAGCTAGAAACACTTTTGATGTCTTTAATATCAAACAGCCTTTCGAGATTCTTCATATTAAACGTATGTTTTAGTTATTACTATCTGCCTATTTTATGTGAATAAATTCATGTACTTAAAACGTGGTAAGTCTATCTGAAAACCTGTGTCGTTGTGTTGGCTGTATTGGTATGCATATTTCTAATTAATTACAAGTATTATTGGGAATGAGGTGGTACCTCCAGTTCTGGAGAGATACGTCGCTGTGGGGTTCACTCAGCTTACAACTAAAATGTGTAACTAGTCAGTTCCTCGAAAAAAACTGCTGGACGTTGAGGTAGTGAGCTCGTGCAGGGAAAGTGGTCCTGGAGTTCGCTCAATCTACACCAGAAATGGGAAACAGGTGAATTACTGGAGCCAAAGGGATTGACCATTCCATCTCACTTAGTGTTGAAATTACGGGAAACTCGTAATAGTCAATACACCCATCTACCTAGGCTAGGGTCAGAAAAGATCTTTTGCCGTAAAATTAGGCCAAATCCACTTGAAGTTCCAACCCCAACTACTTACGAAAGGTCAAGAGGAAGAAAAAAATGAAATGGTGTATTGCTTTTAGTGCCGGGAGTGTCCGAGGACATGTTTGGCTCGCCAGATGCAGGTCTTTCGAATTGACTTCCGTAGGCAACCTGCGCGTCGTGATGAGGATGAAATGATGATGAAGACGTCACATACACCCAGTCCCCGTTCCATCGAAATTAAACAATTATGGTTAAAATTCCCGACCCTGCCGGGAATCGAACCCGGGACCCCTGTGATCAAAGGCCAGCATGCTAACCATTTAGCCATGGAGCCGGACTCAAGAGGAAGAAGAAGATAATAGGAACGTAATAGAAATGCTATACTATCAAGGAATTCTACCGTGATAACGAATCGTCAGAGTAATAATAAAAAAATAATTCCTTAGAGAGCGAGCTGGCTTCATTGTACGGATTGAGTATCTGTAAGATTTATTAAGACCACAGCGTCCCCAAATTCCGTTCCTAGCCCTTTCGTTTTCCAACATGATCGATTTTTAATTATTCTTGTTTTATAATTTCCTCTACGTCCAACCCCACCATTTGCCTGGTGTGAAAATGGGAAACGACAGAGGGAATTATCTTCAGGGCTGCCGACAGTAGGGTTCGAACCGACTATCTATAGAATGCAAGCTCACAGCCACGTGACCGTAACCGCACGTCCAACTCGCTCGTTCAGATCGAAAATTGGTATCTGTTAATGTGATGTCGAAGTACAAGCAAAAATAAAAGTTCATTCTTTTTCTTTTGCTTATCACGGTTATATCTGGGGTCCCTGGAGCCAACCAGGCTCCTTTCTGCTCCGGCTGGGGTTTTAAGAACACATGAGCTTTGAGATGAAATTATGAAAACTTGATATACTGAGACTGGAACCTCAGTCTTTCAGGTGGGAAGCCAGTAGCTAATCCACTGAATAATCACCCCCCCCCTAGAATACATTACTTAAATCATTGTATGTCTGAAGCCTCCAGCCTGGAAGTTAGTTGGGTCCTCAAATAGTATCAATAATATAAACCTCAAAAACCGATGGCAGAAACATAATGAGGCGTACAAGGCATTGTGAGGAGTGAGGTTGTTTCCTGTTGCTTTCCTCGCTATTGCAGCACGATCGACCCTATCGGTGATATCTTTCGTAACATCCAGATACACTAGCCGTGTTCTGAATGTCGTTACGCAGCACCACCCGTACCTCAGTAGCTTCCGCATTGTCACAGCCATAATTGAGGGGGGTTTCACAAAACTTAACATCTACAAAAATATACATTTTCAGGAGAGATGCTTTTTAATTAACTCACAAATTAAACGCAGAATATTTGCAGCTAATATCAGTTTAAAGAAAAGGATATAAATGAAACAGATAATGGTTATTTTACATGTTTTTGTAACTGAATACTGTCTCTAACTTATACCTGAAAATAACAGTTTTATAAAATTCAACATCTACACACTTCTATTATCTGTTTCTAAATTTCCTAATCAAGATTTTCAAGAAAAAACTACTTTCCTGAGACATTTAAAGCATATTATGCAGTGAAAGGAAGAATAATAAATCTCAGGCATGTATATGCCTTTGTTCAGATTTATTATTGATCATTTGTCCAAAAATATTGGCAATTATGTTACGGGGTTACCCGTGGACCAGCAGAGTTGAAAGAAGGTGCCGAGGTGAATGGGTCTAACTACAATTTCACGAATTGATTTAAAACTTGAACAAAGTTATATTTCTTTAGGATTTCAAAAATCAACAACAAAACTTTAACAACTTTTCACTTAGTGAGATAACAATTTGAACACAAAACTTTAACACACTTGGGCCCTACAAGCCCCTAGTTTTACAATTTATGAGCTTCCAGCTCAAACTTTACGGAGGAGCATAAATTTACAAAAGGGCATAAATCCCCTAATACCTGGAGCACTTGCTCCCAAAATGGCAATGATAAGCCTCCCACAGGCAAATTTACAACACATGAACTACGTGCTCTCAGCTTTCCAAGCCTATTCAAGGCAATATCCAAAAATTATCATACTCGCCATCAAGGCACAACTTACAAAATTTAAAACAGGGGTATCTAGTACCCAACCTATTGGGCCGTTGCGAAGAACAGGTAAAGTAAATAGCCCGAAATATAAATTGAATGGAGGCGAGAACTCGCACTCCTAAATATGCATTCTTAAAACCTAAGGGGCACTAGGCCGATGAAACAGGGACTATTCCCAAACTACGAAGGTGACTCGTATAGGAATAAATTAAGACATTACTGAAAGGAAGAAAACCAATCACAAAACGTAGTCACCTCAAACCAACATGAAGGGGAGCTCGAGAGGGTACATCACTCTCTACCCCGGATTTACAGTTAAAGATATTATGCAGTTATTATATAAGCCGGCAGAAATTACATTTTCAGAAACGTAGGTTACATAGTTAAAGTATTGGACCTCTCCCTCGGGTTAAACTGCAGAGCTAGCAAGAAATAAAGATGTTAATTGGCCATTACCTTGCAGAAGAACTGCTGCCTGATGAAAGAGGCGCCTCCCCCCGCCTGCTTGACACACACACTAAGTTAGATGATGATTAAATGGCCAAGAGACGTGAAAATCCGCAGTTTATAAACCCTCGGGGAAAGTTCGAGACCTTTCATGAATAAACCAGCCACACCTCTCACCTTATTGGTGAATTTTAAAAGTTACACTCAAAATCGAGGAAGACGCCTGTGATAGGTGGGAAATTAATTACAGAAATTCGTGATTGGCTAAATTCAAAACTGGCGAAAAGAAAAGAAAAATATTGCCAACCCAAAAATAAGGAACATTTATTAGTAAAAAAAACTTATGAATACAAAACTTCTTTAAATCAAAGTTCATTCACTTCGCAGCAGGGTGCATGATCATAGTTTTTGTAGTGACATCTGTTGAAGAAAGTCCAAACATCTTGATAAATGGTAAACAAAACACGTAGAATTTCATCCAGTACATGATGTGCGGCGTAGAGGTGTACCTTTCGGTACAAATCATAAAGTCCTGAAAATAACAGTACACTTCACTGACGAACACAATATTATCAACTATTGTGAATTTTCTTCATCAAAATGCAAAGACGCTGCATTATCCTCACCATTCTTCTGACAATCCCGGCACACATCTATATAAATAAAATTGTTTCTGTTTGTCTGTTTGTCTGTCTGTTTGTCTGTTCCACCATCACGTCGAAACGGCTGGATAGATCTCAACCAAACTTCATATTTAGAGTATACTGACCCCGGGGAAGGTTTCGATATGCATATCATTTTAAAATCTTTGAAAAGACGGGGGTTTTATAGGAAAAACGGTTTTCCTCCATTTTCTCTTATACTATTATAGGCAAAATGTCGAATTTGTCGTATAAGGACGAGACAAAGCTCAATTTAATCCTCTTGACGCAAAGAACAAAACTCGGTAAGCCCTACGGGCCCGAAAACCATGTTTTAAGGCCCTAAAACCAACCGTTACGGAGATATTGGCACCACACTACCCCTGCTCTAGGAATCGGATAAAGAAATGAACTGCCGTAACCATGGCAACGTCAGCTCCAGGATTCTAGAGCAGTGAGATTATGCATGTACGTTTGGGCATAGCTGTCAACCAAAATAGGTACAAATAAGACTTAATATCTGGGAAAAAAATATACTGTTGTGTAAGGCACTCATAGGACTCCTTTGGGCGGGGATGGAAAGGGGGTGAAGAACGAGTGTAAAAATCTATATAAATAAAATTGTTTCTGTTTGTCTGTCTGTTTGTCTGTTCCACCATCACGTCGAAACGGCTGGATAGATCTCAACCAAACTTCATATTTAGGGTATACTCATCCCGGAGAAGGTTTTGATATGCATATCATTTTAAAATCCTTGAATAGACAGGGGGTTTATAGGAAAACCAGAATGGTTTTTCCACCATCACGTCGAAACGGCTGGATAGATCTCAACCAAACTTCATATTTAGAGGATACTCATCGCGGGGAAGTTTTCCATATGCATATCATTTTAAAATATTTGAATATATGGGGGGTTTATAGGAAAATCAGAATGGTTTTTCCACCATCACGTCGAAACGGCTGGATGGATCTCAACCAAACATTGTATTTAGAGTATACTAATCCCGGGGAAGGTTTAGATATGCATATCATTTTAAAATCCTTGAATAGACGGGGGGTTTATAGGAAAACCAGAGTGGTTTTCCCACCATCACGTCGAAACGGCTGGATAGATCTCAGCCAAACTTCATATTTAGAGTATACTCATCCCAGGAAAGGTTCCGATATGCATATAATTTTAAAATCTTTGAATAGACGGGGTGTTTATAGGAAAACCACAGTGGTTTTCCTCTATTTTCTCTTATACTATTGATTTTCTGTAAACTTCGTTTACCGTACGTGAAACGTCTCTTCATTATAAACAACTTTCGTTATGTTCATAATTTACCTTACTCTTCACATGACGGAGAAATTTACAATTTTCTGCTGGTATCATGCTCTGCATTTAGTGACCGACAGACCGACAACGAACCTACAGGTTACCATGGCAACGTCTCTGACTGCATGCCAGTAGGGAAGTAACGTATTGCCATTTTCCTCATCATGCTTTTAAATTCGTGGTTGTTCCTTGGGTAGATGGCAAGAGAGGCATCAATCGGCTCATCTGCGGGATATTGGCGGAATATCGTTGGAGGTTATAACCGCCCTCGAATAGATTAAGTAATAACACCATTAGTCGTCTTCATATTTGTTTACCTAAGAATCACTGAACCTAAATTTCTCCTCTGTTAGCGCTTTATTATATCCATAACTCACGGCATTTATTTATTTGTCGTTATCCGGCTGTCCTCAGTTATAATCCATTTTCTATTAGTTTCAACATTCTTAACTGTATTATTTTCTTCCTTAATTACGCCGTATGTACGTGAATGCTAGAAACTACTGGATGCATTTCCACCAAGATTCGTATTTAGAATACACCTGTCCTTGATAGGTTTCAGGGCAAATATTGTTTCTAAATCCCTGAACTAACTGGGGGTTTATACGAAACCGAAACAGTGATTTTGCACTTCCAAAAAATATACACAACAAAAGTTTATGGAAGTCTACCTACCTTGGTAGAAATTAATGTCTAAACCTTTTTTTCTCATGTGCATCATTTCGATACGAGGATCAATAAGGGAGATATCATTAAAGGACCGTTTTTCTGTACAAGTCCCATCGGACTTAACTCACGAGCGGGTGCGTGTAAAGCGTATTCCTTACAACTTGAAAACTACTGAAGACATTCGAAACAAAATTTATATTTAGCATCCACCTGTCCAAAGGTAGGTTTTAAACGTAAATAACATTTCATGTTCCGGAATGGACTGGCGGTTTATAAGGAACCGAAATGGTGATTTTACTCTTCCACAATATATACAGAACAAGACCAACCTGACTGGAAATCGACCAAACCTGATGGAATTCCACCTCTAAACCTTTTTTTTTCATGTGCATTTTTTCGTCAGGAGGATTAATAAGGGAGATATCATGAATGGTCACTTTTTCAGGTTAAGTCCAGCGGACATAGCCCAAAAGGTGTTTTACATGGAGCAGATTCCTTATCTATATAAATCAAATCGTAACGACTGTGTACCTCTACACTGACTATTTTGGCGAAATTTTCGTACAGCTTTCCGTTTAAGGGGTAATAATAACAATCTCCATAATTTTTGATTTCCTGAAAGTCCTAATTTTTACCCGCCTCGCCCAAAATCCACATTGTGGCACAATCTACCAGAAGAATAACAAGATAATTGAAATTTGACAAAATTATACGTTTTAGCCTGTAACGAATGAAAAATCCTATATCATTAAATTTTTCATTTTTTATCCCCGAAGAATATCGAAATATGCAGGCAATTTTAATGATGGTGCAGACCTTCGGAAATTCCTATCACGTAACGGATTGCACAATCTCCGTTCAATTTGGAATGATCTACAACCTTGGTCTTATGACTTTATGCCGTATCTGTATCCCTTTTACGTTTGATTTTTCTCTATTAATCGATGTTAAGTCAATTTGGAATTTTCACATGCATTATTCATACTTTCAATTACTTATATGAAATACAGAATCATCAAACTCTTCACGAAAATTGGCCCACTCAGTAGCCATATGTGAGCCAAATGCTACGTATGTAGCTGTCACATTATTATCCGAAAAGTAATGTAATGTGAGATGATCTTACAAAACCTTTACCCTGTTCCACGTTTCTAAATCTGACCCAAGAATAGATGACATATCATTGGACCAACCATTTAGGCCACTAAATCCGGCGTGTCTTATGGTATAATCCTTTGTCGATATGACGTACGTTTAGTAGCAGTTAATCTGTAAATGAAGGTCTTCAATATTGTAAACACGCATATACTTTCGTATGTCGATCTATATATATTCACTGATGCCGATTTAGCGATCGAGAAAGGGTCGGTCTGCTATTGTAATCAGTACTCCCCACACCGACTTTGACTGGCAGTAGGAAACGGTTCCTTCTCCAACTCCTGTGTAACTATCATTAGTAAGGAAGGCCTACAATTGTAATGAATAGTTCCCTTCTCGATTTGACTTGCAGAAGGTAAGTGAGCATGCAGTTTTGTTTAAAACTCCCCTACCCGATTGTGTTTGGCAGTAGGCAAGGGTGCCCGCCATTATAAAGAAATGTACTCATCTAAAATGTGACTGGCATTAGGCATAGTGGCCTGCTATTTTGATGGAAACTCACCAACTTAGTGTGACTGGCAGTACGCTGGCTGGCAGTAGGAAAAGGGGCCTGTCATTATAATGATAACTGCACAACTCAATTTCGAGTGATAGTAGGGTAATTGCCTGCCATTATAATAAAAACTGTAATCTGTCTGGAGGTAGGAAAGGGGGCTGCCATTTTAACGAAAACTCCCCAAATCGATTCTGTCCGCATAGTAGGCAATGGGGCCTGCAATTATAATGTAAACTTCCCAACCTGATTGTGAATGCCAGTAGGCAAGTGAGCCTGCCGTTATATCACAAATCCGTAACAAACACTTTACATTGGAAACGTACGGGGACCTCCCCATGCTCTTTCTCGGATAACGCTAAGAGACATGCAATTTTAAAACTATCTTATTTACTGCATGTACACTATTTACTTCGATATTCGAATACAATGTAGAATACCGTAGCGAAGCACGGGTACATTCGCTAGTCTTCATAAAATATTAACACCCTTTGTGGAGACACTTTGAAGTACTTCAGCAACTTCTTTATGCCAGCACTCTTTTTTCCTCTAACATGACTTATGAATGGAAGTTTCACAGCTGTCTCAATGGTCTTTACATTACTTATTCTTATCTTAAGAACTTCAATACTGGACCCTGCGTATGTTGTTTCAACGGACGTCGGTCATTTTGAATGGAAACTTCTCCAAACATTCCTGATATTTAGGGTTAAAATCAAATATTTCTCAGTCTCTACCAAGAATTAGGAACTTCCCATGTTTTCCTAATATCGCATGATATTCTAGTGGTAAAGTGTTCGTGTCTACTCTTCAATACACTTTCTCAGTATATTCAAAGATGCGGTCTGTAGGAAGGTAACTGTGAACTTGGATGGGAAAAAATGGAGAATCTTCTTGAAAACAGTAGAATTATCTACTATTTTCATGAGAATGTACAAGACTGTACATTTCTTTTTCTGTTAGGCACGTGAATTGGAGGAGAGCCGTAGGACAAGGTTCTTTTTCTACTTCAAATTGTTTTCCGGCTCAATTACGTAGTGGTTCAGTGCAAATGCGACTTCGTTATAAATATACAGATATCAAGTTTCAATAAGTGCAATGTAGATGTACGATCTTATAAAATCCCGTTGACAGCAGATGTTTTTTTACAAGTTGCTTTACGTCGCACCGACACAGACAGGTCTTATGGCGACGATGGAACAGGAAAGGGCTAGGAGTGGGAAGGAAGTGGTCGTAGCTTTAATTAAGGTACAGCCCAGCATTTGCCTGGTTTGAAAATGGGAAACCACGGAAAACCATTTTCAGGGCTGCCGACAGTGGGGTTTCGAACTCACTATCTCCCGAATACTGGATACTGGCCGTAGTTTAGCGACTGCAGCTGTCGAGCTCGGTACCAGTAGAAGTTAACTTTTATGAAAACTTCGTAACTTCATCGACCTTTTACATCACCAGCTGTTAAGTTTAACTAAATTTCGACTACGCCAAGAGTGCTAAAACATAAGGATACACCAATACCTCAAAATTGTAGATTCGGGGATTTGGAAATCTTCAGCCGATTTCTTTTTATTGTAGGAAATGCAGATTTTGACCTTGTTCTTCTTTCTCCTCAGCTTTCCCTAATCTTAATTAAGGGTGACTCATTCTAACTTTCTCCTTCCATTTCTTTCTGCCCAGTGCGTCGTCCTCTCATGTCTTCTGCCACACAGTATTTAAATCTCTTCCTCAGCCTCCCTCTTTCTTCCTCTTGCTGCCTCTAGCCCTCATACGCGGATGCTTACCCTCCTTCCCACATAGACCTCTCTTTTCTTTATGTGTACAATCCATAGTAGTGTGTCTTCCATGATATTTCCATAACACCGCGCATATCTCGTATGTCACAATCCATATCCTATCTATGCGTGTCTTTCCCATCATCCAGCTCAACATCCTCCCATTTCCGCCACATTTAGCTTTCTCGCGGACTTTTCTCACTGGGAATGTTTGATAAGTTATATATCATTGCTGGCCTTCGTCCTTTTCCCAATGCACTCGACACTTAGCACACCTATCATCTTCTTCCAATCTCTTCACTTTGCCTAAATATATGGTAATTTATCTCGCCATCGGGATCCTTTTTCATCGTTGTCAAATATTAAATTGTATTAATAATTACGTTGGCAATGTTATTTAGGATATTATTATACAATAACTTGTCAAAGGCTGTTAATACATTGAAGCGCCAGGGGGTTCTGTCATTTGACCACAACACACAGGGATAGAATTTTCCATTTATGACCTGAGGTCTGTTTTAAAAGGATATGCTATGCTGTGAATTCTGTTTTGCTTTGCATTAGATCTTTTGTGTTGTTTCAATGAACGGCATGTATTCCACAATTCTGATTATACGCTGTATGTGAAACCTTACTGATAACATTTGATTTTATCGATAAGGCAACGGGTTTGATGAAGCCTAAGAAATACTTCATTTCAGCCATGCAGAAGTACTTGGAGGGGAAGCAGAGTGGGCAGTGTGTAGAGAGATCTGAGGAATATTATAGAATTCGAAATCAGGATGGCGTGTTTTGAGGCATTTTATCATTTAAAATATATCTCTCCATGTATTCACTACTTTTTACTCTGAAATAAAAATGAGTCTGTAGAACGGTTTTGTGGAGTAACAAATGTTATTATTCTTAGGTCATGGTTAAAGAGGGTTTTGATATTAATGAATAAATTAGATTCTATATTACACAACATAATATTCTAGGAGATTTATTTTCACTTCAAACCAGCCTTTCTTAAGAACCAGGCGGTGCATCCACTTGCACCACCCACTCACAGTGACCCTGATTCCAGCACTTACCTAGAATTAAACTAGGAACTCGGAGATTACACCAATTATTTATTAAGACGTTTTGAAAACAAAATTCAATTCTAAAAGAAGGCTTTCAGTACACGCTTCTGAGTAGTTTTAGGAGTAGTAATAAATTCTCAGAGCACGTGAAAATTTGAACTACCTCGAGAAGGAAAATAGAACAGTACTCTAGGACTAGTAAATAGTTGATGCAAATCACGGAGAAGATAGACTGCAGGTCAGTGGAACAAGTAGAGTATTATACATTAAGGACGATTTGGAATGATAGGATATGCAATTTGACACCGTAGGTGTAGTCGCATCACGTAACAAATTATATCGTCGGAACAAGGAATTGTTGAAGACAGGCATAGTAGAAAAGGTTCTGCCAGGAAAGCAGCAATTATATAACACATTTCAGGTATATGATAAAATGAGAATAGATGGTTAAATGCTGATCTTGTGGTATGACTTAGTAGTTCAGAATAGACTTTTTCTTTGGTTGAATAAAGGCCTTGGGGCCAGAAGGTCCTCAGTTAGATTCTGGCCCAGCCGGGTGAAGAATTTAAACACGTTAAATCGTCTGGCTTGGGGATTGGGCGTTTGAGTTCGTATTGTTATAACGGCATTACATCCCGATATATTTCAACAGCAGTAGAGAAAGTTAAGTGAGTTTCATAAACACTGAAAAAGATTAGGCTGGCTGCATGGTCTGAAAAGACCAAATGGCAGAAAATGTTTATTAAAACATGTCAGAGCAATTGTAAAATGAGTCATTTAGTGCAAGGGCCAAGATATGTACCGTAAGTGACAAGGATCCATTATGGGGGCAACAAACTTGATGGGTTGTATATTTAGAGGACAACAATTACAACTTTGTTCCAACATGTTTAGGTAGTTTTAAATCCTTCTACCGAGCAATTTGGTCGTGCCGACCTGAAATCTTCATATACGCGCAGGCCTACAATGAGTAACAGCTGTCAAGAAGTAGAAATAGTCGAGTTTTTAATTGATATTGGCTCAAACATGTTCCGTAATTTGAAGAAACTTGCATTATTCTCAGTAACGATGCTCGTATCAACCTATGTTTGTGAATCGCCTTTTCCCACATGAATGAAATGAACTGCAACATGCGGATCTCCTTCGGGATTGAATACTTGGAGGTCCCACGATTGCTCTGGCATCATATCAACCTTAGTTTGACCAATTATTAAGAGAAAGAATAATAATAATAATAATAATAATAATAATAATAATAATAATAATAATAATAATATTTGTTTTACGTCCCACTAACTACTTTTAAGGTCTTCGGAGACGCCGAAGTGCCGGAATTTAGTCCCGCAGGAGTTCTTTTACGTGCCAGTAAATCTACCGACACGATGCTGTCGTATTTGGACTGAGCCAGGATCGAACCTGCCAAGTTGGGGTTAGAAGGCCAGCGCCTCAACCGTCTGAGACACTCAGCCCGGCTATTAAGAGAAAAAGACAGCCACTTCTCACATTAGTTAGTTTGAAGATGTCATTTACATGCATATTTAATATTTATACATTTTACATAATATCTTCAAGTTGTATATTTAGTATATGTACGACCTGGTCCCGCTACCCGATACGGATCGGGGATGTGGTGAGATGAAATTATATGGCATATTTTTACGGCCGGTTGCATTTCCTGTTGCCAGTCTCAAGCGAAGAAGTATCTAAGTTTGAATGAATGATGGTGATTAAACTAGGCAAGTAGGAAGATGGAATCGGCTGTGCCTATGAATGGGAACTGTCTCTTTTTTTTTTTTTCTTTTTTTGCTAGTTGCTTTACGTCGCACCGACACAGATAGGTCTTATGGCTACGATGGGATAGGAAAGGCCTAGGAGTTGGAAGAAAGCGGCCGTGGCCTTAATTAAGGTACAGTCCCAGCATTTGCCTGGTGTGAAAATGGGAATCCACGGAAAACCATCTTCAGGGCTGCCGACAGTGGGGCTCGAACCCACAATCTCCCGGATGCAAGAGGGAACTGTATCAACATGTGTCTGGAAGTGAAAATGCTGAACCACATAAGGCACTCCGAGGACAGCTGACGGTGGGGTTCGACCCCACTCGTCTCCTGAATGCAAAGCTTGCCTCCGTACCACGTTCATACGTGCGAATACTCCGCTTGGTACACGATTTCTTCAAATAATGTACAATAAAATTTCATATAATTTCAATTATTTCCACGTAAACTTTAAAGAAATGACTCCCTGTGTATAAGAGGCAGTCAAATGAAACCGAACACTCGCCATTACACACATTCCGCGCAAAAGGTGGCAACGCTCTTGTTACATATCGATACTGCTATCGCTGTGGTAGGCGAACTGTATAGTGACAACTCACAGGTGCACGCTGTTTGTTATATAAATCGTAACTACTGAATTATAAGAGGACTTCACCGTCGTGTTCACAATATCACGTTTATTATTATCAACAACACACATACGTCACGGAGTGAAAAAAAGGCAACTATACAATACAAAGAATACATAGATATCTCAATGTTGACGTAACCAATGTCAGTCCGCGACATCCTCCCCACCCTGGTCTATCTCCAAAGGGATGACCAGCTGCACTGGCCGAGTAATGAGAGTGTTGTCAGGCTGCCGCAGAACGACCGTTCTTGCACGTCCGTCTCTTCCTGGGCGCATCTCTTCTATCTTCGCTTTCTTCCACATGTGGCGAGGTCTGACGTCTTCTTGGAGGAGGACGATGTCTCCGATCTTGGGCAAATGTGTATTGGTCTTTTGATTTTTGACCTCATGGTGACTTCTCAGTTGAAGCAGATACCCCTTTTTCCAGCGTCGTGAGAAGTCCCCCAAGACCTTTTGTTGTAATCTATATTCCTTTACAAGATTTTTCCTCGTGCTCGGTTCTGGCTCTTCTGGGATGGACGTTAGTTTTCTTCCAACTAAAAAATGGGATGGTATCAGGAGATCTCCCGTGTCTGTGGCCTGGGTGATTGGCCTGCTATTGAGGGTGGCTTCAACACTTGTCAATACTGTATTGAGACTTTCTTCGTTCAGCTGGGAATGGCCGAGTACCTTTGTTAGACATCTTTTTACAGAGCCAACCATTCTCTCCCAAAAGCCTCCCCACCACGCCGCCCTCGGTGCGATAAACTTCCAACGAATACCATTGTGAGCACAGTGGTGGTGCACCTTGGTGTCTGTCACCATCTTATTGAGTTCCATAAGCTCGTTATGAGCAGTGAGGAAGGTCTGAGCGTTGTCAGAATATATAGTGTGCGGCACACCTCGTCTGCTGACAAACCTCTGCATGGCCATCAATAATCTATCCGTAGATAGCTCGAGATGGATAGCACGGGTGGTGGCACAAGTGAAAAGAATGATGTACGATTTGTTAACATTGCTGCCACATCTAACGTACAGGGGTCCAGCGAAGTCGATCCCAATCACAGAGAAGGGTTGTGTCAACTGTACGCGTTCTGCTGGTAATGGCGCCTCAATCACCACTGGTCTGCTGTTGTGCGCCAATTTGCGCGGTAAACAAGAATGCAGAATCTTCTTAGTTATTTGTCGAGCTCGCAGAATCCAGAATTCTTCACGTAGTTCTGCCAGTACTATGCGTACTCCAATTGGTGAAGTTTGATGTGGGTCTCTTGAATTATTAACTCGGTGAACCTGTGACGGCCGTCCAGAATTGTTGGGTGTTTCTCAATTTGAGACAAATTTGAGAATTGTAGTCTACCACCAATTCGAATGATACCTACATGTATAAATGGATTAAATCTAGCAATCTGTGAAGTGCCTGGTAATCGCTCACCATTTCGCAATGCAGCTAGTTCAAGAGTGAACCGTTCCTCTTGAACCCTTTTGATCCAGTATGTGCGTGACGCACGTAGCTCTTCAACCGTTAGTGCATTGGGGTGTTTTGTGTTCTTGCTCAACATACTGACGAAACGAAGTACCCAAGCTGTGACATGTAGGAATTTCCAGTATGAGCTATACCTCGAGATATCCAGTAGGGGTTCCGCTATAGTGATCGTGAGAACTTGTTGCGTCTTCCTGGCTTCTGGCAACTGCGTGCAGGTGGGTGTTGGGTCACGTGGCCATGCGCCTCTGTCTTTGATGAGCCAGCGAGGACCATGCCACAATGTTTCTAAGGAGGCTAGCTGATCTGCATATACTCCTTTTGTTCAACAGACGGCGCTAGTGTTCTACTCGAGCGTTGCATGCATAGATCTCTTTGGAATGAAAGCCATTACGGATCTTTTTATGTAGGTCGGGTTATATTTCTTGTTACGAGTAGTATAGAAATTCCTTCGAACGTCTATGCATTAAATGTTCAGAAAAAAAATACCAATCTACGGTCAACACTACGTATACTGTAATTGTGTTTCGTCTTATCTGTTGGTTTGAAGTTGTAGCTAGTTCTGCGTTGCTGATCCTTTCTTCTCCTCAGAGACGCGTAGATATGTCTAGATTTAAGTCGCTCAACATCCGTGTCCGTGGTGTGAAAATCCTCTTCTGCTCTCTCGTGTCGCGTTGACCTCGTAATATTCCCGGAGGTTTCGGCACCAAAATTTATGTGTTATATAAATCGTAACTACTGAATTATAAGAGGACTTCTCCGTCGTGTTCACAATATCACGTTTATTATTATCAACAACACACATACGTCACAGTGTGAAAAAAAGGCAACTATACAAATAGAAAGAACACATAGATATCTCAATGTTGACGTAACCCATGTCAATCCGCGACATTGTTGTTGAGTTATGTCTTTGTTGGTGGGCGACCTGATCTAGTGTGTTCGTCCCACTGTAGAAATGGAGGCAAGCAAAGAATAGCAGAGAAATGTGGTTCGTTTTCTGGTGGTGCAGCGCTATGAAGACACTTTGCAGAAATTGGGACGCGCCATTAAGTCAAAACGCCCTGGAATGCTGTCGGACGGAGTCATTCTGTTCGCACCAATACTACTAATCTGGCGAAGGCTACGCTTCAGCGATTTCGTTGGGAAACAACAACCTCCTTACATTCCAGGTATTTCACCTTGTGATTTTCACATTTTTGGTGACCTGAAGAAAGACATTCGTGCACCTCGGTTTCATTCGGACGAGGAAGTGCAAGAGTGGGTGCGGTTGTGGATCCGTCAGCGACGTACAGTACCTCTTTCTACCAAACTAGAATTAATCGTCTCGTCTCCCAGTGGAATAGATTTCTAACCTGAGACAATAAAGTTCGGTGAATGAAGTCAGAACGGTCGATCTGGCAACACTGGCGACACGCAAGGCTGCACCTGCGTAACAGCAGGTTTCAACCACCTGCTCCCAACGTTGTTCAGTTGAGCATCGTGTGTGTGCCATGTAAGACCTATTTGACACAGTGCGTGTTTAGTGCGTTGTTTCTGAACTGCGAATAGGAATATGAAAACCAAAAGATCAATGCACAGTTTTGTTTTAAGCTTGGCAAGACACCTAAAGAAACGCATGCGATGCTGGTACGTGTTTATGAAAATCAAGCACTGTCCTGGGAGTGTGTGTACGACTGCTTCGCCCGTTTTCGAGGAGGCCGGGAATGGGTTTCTGATAACCCCCGTCAAACAGTTCACGGAATAAAAGGAGGTTGTGCAACTTGAACGTCCCACATAATCGCCAGATCTCAATCCTCCAGACTTCTTTCTATTCCCACGAATCAAACTCGCTTTGAAAGGAAAGGGATTTGACGATATTCCTGACATTCAACGAATCGTGATGAGGCTTTTGAACACCATCCAAAAGGAAGCCTTCTTGCAAAGTTTCCAGGACATGTGTCGCCGATCTCAGCAGTGCATAGCTATGGGATTGGACTATTTCGAAGGACAGTAAGGTCACTGTCGTGCATTGTTCATCTATGTTGGTAGTACAGGACTATTCACCGAACTTTATTGTCACAGGTTGTATTAACGCTGTTGTAAATGTGTGTTTAGACCAACACAATCAATGGTCACGTTTTAGCGGGTGTTCGGTTTTCATTTGACTGCCTCTTATAAATGTATGTCAGCGATATCACTGAAATCGATTAGTGTGGCACGCCTATCACAATAACATTTTCTAAGTAGCTCGACAGAAATACTAAATGAATAGCTCTGCTGTAAAGGCTAAGCTTAATATGGAGGCGTGTAAATCGTAATGGGAGAAAGACAGAGGTCAATACCTTCGAAAGTGTACGTCCTAGAAATTTCTCATCAATAATGGATGCTGATTTATGAGATATTTGTCAGTTATTGTCAGTATATACACTGGATCTTAACACCATATCAGACATCCTGTTCCTCTACTGACAAATAATAATAATAATAATAATAATAATAATAATAATAATAATAATAATAATAATAATAAATGCATACAATGACTTAGTTGCTGATATATTTGACTTGTAAAGGTAATTTAGGCCATCGTTGTCACTAATCCCATGCACATAATATGTGCTTCATTGTCTGATATAGTGTCCTAACTGCTGTATCAATTACCGCTTAGTGGAAGTTAAATTTGCTGGCAGTTATTACGGCTCGTTGGGTGAATATATTTTCAGGATCGGCCTTCGGTTCAGAATCAGAATTCATCCTTTGGCTCGGGAACTAGGTTTTTGTGTTCTTTAAACAGAAAAACCGTCATATCCACACTATCTATCGACTACAATAGAACCACACAAAAGTGAATGCATATCTTCACATAAGGTTGGTGTAAGGAAAGATATCTGACCGTTAAATAGGGTGAAGTTCACATGATCATCATAGTTCGCACTTGCGGCCCCATTTAGGTGTTAGAATAATGGCGGCGCAATAGGATTGAGAAGTAGCGACTGTAGCCTATGCGTTATCTAGCATGAGTGCATTCTCCTGAATTGGAAGGGGAAGACCACTTTAAAACTAGCCGTCAGTGGAACCGTAGCCGATTTAATTGTGTTACATCTGGTTGGATGCGCCTCGCTGCAAAAACGTAGCCCGTCTTAAATTCGAGCCAGGACAGCTAATCCAATTCGGCCCAACAAATTAAGAAGATAACCTATTGCTTAACCCAACGTGAATTAGTGTATAACTATTTCGTAATTATATAGCATTTCTTCTCCTTCTTCTGCTTTTCACAATTACTTCTGGCCGGCACATTTGGAATAAGCCGAGTTTTACGACAGGTCGTATTTCCTAGCTCCCATCATATGTGGAGGAATTCTGTGTATCTTTGGTGATTGGTAGTATGAAGTATTTTGCGTATGTAAATGGCGATGTGTATTTAGACAAACACAATCAGCCAACCCCCGAAGCAGAGAATAATTACCTAGGTTGTCCTAAACAAAAATTACCACCACCACCACCACCACCACCACCCCGAGACTGAAGAATTAACCACAGTCGATTAGAATACACCGCACTGTCGCCAATCCAAGCCAGGGCACTATGAACTGAAGACCACTACGCTGAACATTCAGCTAAAAACCCAGACTAGTACTTCTATACCTTACACATTCAATATCACACGATTAGGTTGCTTCTAACTACAAATGTGCACAACTGTCTAATATCCACCGTTTCACAGGGTGAATCCTTTTTGTTTATTTATTTATTTATTTATTTATTTGTTTGTTTATTTGTTTGTTTGTTTATTTGTTTGTTT
Source organism: Anabrus simplex (assembly GCF_040414725.1). NCBI lineage: Eukaryota > Metazoa > Arthropoda > Insecta > Orthoptera > Tettigoniidae > Anabrus > Anabrus simplex. The sequence goes on from NC_090265.1 coordinate 573,114,978, forward strand.
GTTTATTTGTTTGTTTGTTTATTTGTTTGTTTATTTATTTATTTATTTATTTATTTATTTATTTATTTATTTATTTATTTATTTATTTATTTATTTATTTATTTATTTATTTATTTATTTCTCGTTCATAAAATTATTGAAAGTTTAAAACAGTTTTTTTTTCAGTAGTGTTTGAGAAACGATGGAATATATCTTACGCCCGGCGAATTTGAAGCGAGATGCCGGACAGTCGTTACACGCCCAGGCAGCGAAGTGTGTGTAGAAAGTTATTTCCTTATAATTTTGTACCGGGCGGTACACCTCCGCGCCGCTAATTCAAACTTTGCGCCAGTTGAAACTCCTCTACTGGAGGAAGCCTGAACTTTAACTACAGTGCTAATTCTCTAGTTTCACAGAAGATGTCCCTACTTGTAAATTTTGAAGTGTTCTGAACTGTGTAGTTTTCGATGTATTTTTGTTTTGCCTGTAGTAAGAAGTGTGAACATTCTCTTCTAGATGGTACTACTGAAGGACTACAATGGTGCACCCTAGACTGGAACTTTGAGAGCGGGTTGCTCTTCCAAAAAAAATTGTTTCTGTGTGCCTCGAGGAGGCTTTTACTATGTAATTGGGAGCAAGTGCTCTTGAGCATGATTGGGGTCTTCTGCCCCTTGGTTGAATCTTGTATACGAATAATGTTGGGCTAATTGCTCAAGAATTGTGTGTCTGGCTCACGGAGCCCAAATCCTGTAACACTGTAATTGTACATTCTCGATTTGTTGCTAGGCTACTGAGTACCTGTTATATTTGTTATTTCTTGATCTTGAAAAGAAAATATAACCTTGTTAAATTTTAAATTAACTTTAATTTCGTAGATTGAGACCTATTCATCCCACCACCTTCTTTCACCTCTAACTACCACGGATAACTCCGTAACAAATTTATTAAGGGATTTCACTGATCAGAGGCACGTAGTACATCATACATCATGAATCGATACTGAATTATGTTGCTTGCTCTGTGGTTCATTTTCATAAGATCTTGGAGATATTACCAATATTTGTCCATACCCTGCGGTTTGAAGAACCGCAAGAATATTGTTTGATCATCGAAGTATTTTTGCGGATTTTTTATTGAAGATTTAAATATGCTGTTACGGACTTTCATTATGAGGACTTTATTAAGAGCTAGAATGTTTTTCATATAATGTACCTTGGGATGTTCAGGCAGCGTATTCACTTTCAACGGTTCCGAATATGCTATTTTTGTTGACTTGCTTCAATGTATTTGCATTGCTTGCTCCTTCAAATGGGCTAGAATAATTATTATAATAATTATAGTTATTCCAGGTGGTCCACCAGTGCCGTACTTTCTACTTATAAATGTGACGCATGCAATATTGATGATTGGGATGCCCAATTACTGATTTTCACAGGGGTACTACTGCCTTAGTGCATCTGTCCAGGGCTCCAGTGCATAACAATTTATATTAATTGGCTTATAAAGTGCCTGTAAGGATTTATTCGACGAGACCCTTGGATATTCCCTGGAATCGAAATCCATCACCCCTACTTGAGTTTTCTTCGGCTTGCTCAAGAGCTTGGGTTCGTGGTATGTCCGGAAGGGGGCTTAAACTATTTAATTCTAAGTAAGGGGAAAGAGTCTCAGATATCAGAGGAATACGAACGCATTACTAATGAGAAAGAATACCGTCTATTTTGCAAAAACACTTTTAATTAACTAAGGAAAACACTTGAAATTTCATTACATACAGATATGCCGAAATATTTATTAACACACTACACTAATTCATAATCAGGTCTGAGCTTGAATGTCCTTTTCTGTCTTTTTCTCAGACCGGCATTTGTCATTTCATAACCTTCAAATCATTAAACACACTGAAAAAAAAGTGCGTCCCCTTTTGAAGTACCTAACACACGAAGATCTTATTATATTAAGCATTTTACACATATGTTATTTACAAGGGCATATCTTCTTACGCCACGAGTTGTATCGCTCAATTTATTCGTATCATGTTAATTGAGGTTTGTTGAAATTATCGAGTACCCTTTGAAACACATGATAGCTATCTCACATTCTCTATGCTAATAATCTCGTCTGATTTATCCCACGGAGTATTTACCCCTCATAACGCCTGTTTCATAGGGATTTACCTAGGCGCTTATATAACAAGTGACATTTCATTTCAACGTGTTCCTAAAAACAACAGGCATATCAACCGACAACCAATAAATTGCATCACCTAACATGTAATACACACACTGGAAGAAATAACATAACACCTTGCATTTGCTTCTCCATACCAGAGAAGAAGAAAAGAGAAAAAAACAACAACAAAGGGTCTTGGTACAGCTCCGCTTAGTTACCACATGTGGGCAACAGTCTCCTTCGAACCCTGGAGCCTCGAGCTCAGGACTTCCATATGTGGGGTGTACAAAAAACACCTGAAACCCTATCCCGGTTTTTATTTTAATAATAATAACAAAGGTGGAAGGAGTTCATTCATTTGTCATACCTAAGATATGCGCGACGGTGTCTTTATCTTGAATTGTGCATGTTTTCGTTCTACTATGGAAAGAAAGGAGGAATGAAAGCATCCCTTTTACACAGTGGCCAGCGAGCTCTTTTCGTTCCCCCAGGCCATAAACTTGTCAAAAGGTTCGGCTCGCCTGTCTTTTATTTTCTTTGTCCTTCACCCACAGAGCAAGGCTATCCACTTACTTGCTATATTTAAATACTCATATTATCGCAAAACAACTTTCTCTCTGCGATTCATTGGCGCTATCAGCGTGCCCCCTACATATGACCTCAGCCATCTTATCCATGTGACGGCATTTTTCACCGTCCCAAATATCTATTCAACCGGAGAATACACATATGTAAACACCACTGTACTTTCAAACTTACAAACTCACAAATCACGTACCGCCCCTTTCATCCTCATACCCCGAAAACAATGCACTTTTAACCAGAAGACTCTAGCCTTCAGAATAAAATAAAATACAATAAAAATAATTCATGGTTAATCGCGGTCTATGAAATTCAAGTACACCCCACACTTTGTTTATTGCCGTCTTGTAGTATGCAGCCTTAAATCTATACAGGAGGAAATTCTATCATCAGGTGACGTATCATCCTAAATAACTAATCGGGAAATTTGTGATGATTCGTAGCATTTAAACTCAGCCTTGGACGATCGGATCCTATTATGAAACCTTATTCCCCGTTATTTACATCACGTCACCTGTAAATTATACTAGCGCCTTATTAATTACCATGCATTATATCCCCTAATTAATGAAATATTACCATGCATTATATCCCCTAATTAATGAAATATTACTATGCATTATATCCCCTAATTAATGAAATGAGTGGCTCCAGCCACGAAGAAAATCTCACAGGAAAATCTTATCAACTATAATCCCTGAAACCTGCGTTATACTCAAATGATATTCAAAGTATTTACATGCAAATGATTTTACTTCCCTGCACGTGACTAGCTATCAAGATAAATGAAAGAGTACTCATCACTTCTGCGATTCGCTACCCTCAGGGAGTACATCCATCAGCTTAGGCGGTCATCGGGGCGTTGATATCTGCAGGGTTGTCCAGGGTCCTCATCTGCCGGTTCGTCCGCATGCCGATTGGATCCTCAGATGTCGTCGGAAGGTCCAGATTATACCTGATATGTTTAAGTGACTATACAGCGGACCGCTCACCAGCCCTGAAGTTCTCGGAGGTCAAATATGGAATGAGGAAGGATTAATGTGTTATAAATGCACTAAGTGTGTCATGCATTTTAAATCTGTCACGGCTAAAGGTACTCATATATTCAAGTATCCTAGCCCTAGATTGTTAATCTGTCCTGCAGCTCGACACCATTGCCTTCCCTTGCACACACTAGTTCTCCATAAATACTGTAGTTGACTCTAGGAGCACCACGTACTAGACGGACGCACTCACAGGGTTTGAACATACGTGTTAATGTATTTTTTTTATCGGTCATCAATCGACCCACTCCGCTTCAATAATCTTTAATCCAATGAGCAACTCACTGCGTTAGAGCGAATACGGCGGACACTGCCCGGTCTACAAACCGATGGCTGAATGCCAATCACTGATGTCGTCGGTTCGAACCTCACTGCAACTCTGTGATCGAACTATATCTTGAACACCCCGCGCCTCTCTGATACATAATCCGAATTTAAAAAAATTCACATCCAGATCATTGCAGACTGCATTAGAAGCATGATCAATATCTGGCTTGCAACGCACTGTCACTCACTATATGTTGTCATTGACTATTACATATCACTGTTCGATGAGGAATTTCCACAATGTAAAACACTGAGTATTCACACTAACTGTTCACTCACGAATAGACCTGTTGATTACACCGAAGTCACAGAATATACTGAGGTACACTGGTCTCTTGCATCTCGCCTATATGGTGGAAAGAATTATTTCTGGAGGGGGAATCAGTCCACGCCCCCTTGTCACACATCGCTCCGCTGGCAGGTGTATTTACACTTTGAATTTAGTATCAAATTAAAGCCTGTACATCCCGCTTTCCGTTGATCATTTTTCATTGCGAATCCTTCACGGGCTCGCCTGTAATTATTAAAGCGTCAGTACCAATTTAAAGTAGGTGGAGCTTGACTCCGGGGATCTTTTAGTTTTCCTGGTCCTGTCAGGGCCGGGCATCTGGTCTTTCTCACTTCAAGATATTCGCTACCTGCGCACTTCCCATTATTCTTATTATGTAGAATGGTTCTCTACATGATAAATCCACATAAAATCCCCTCATGTATTGAAGCTGTAACTCGAAATTATCTATCAAGCATTTCCGAGTTATTAATGTTGATAGCCCCGAAACAGTTGAAAGCTATACATTGGTACCACCAGATATTTAGGGGACTACATGGGGTGATATCGTCTCGAATGTTGGGACGACTTCCTTGAGGCTGTTTCGTGACCTCACCTCTCAGTCATGTGACATCTCGCTTGCCCCAGCTCTCTCGCTCAGAGAGAGAGAAAGAATTCCACTTACGGACGCCTGTACTCCCTGTTTTCTCAATTACGCGCAACGAGAGGAGAGGCGCGTGACTCTACGGGGGACGGCTCGCATCCCGGAACCGTCAAGATTATCCCCGTTCGGCGGCTATTTAACGTAGAACCGTGCGCAAAACGGCATATTCTTTCTACAGGATGTCTCCATATACGTATGACGAGGTCATGAACGGTCACATTAGGTTACGTCAGAATACGATGAGACAACAACCGGACGGCCGCTCGCTGCACGTTCCTCAGCACTACCCGTGTAATGCGTCCTCTGTGCGTTAGTAAGCCTCATTTCGGAAGGCATAGTAGCAGGCTGGCGTTTGGTGCAGCAATACTATAGTTGCTGTTAACATATCGACAATGGCTGATGTGTTCAGCAACGACGAGTACAGACATCATTTTAATGTATGGAGAATCTGGTCGGAATGCAACCGAAGTCGCGGGTGGTATGCGTAGGAGTTCCCAAATATCTGCCTGCCTTCTATACGCGCATTTTGACAAACAGTGTTAGCTAATGGATCGTTCAAGGCACGTACCACATACAACCAACTCTTTGCGCGTGCATAAATCAGTAAGTTATTAAACATTAATTTCCTCATCTTTGACGCATAATTTGCCCTGTAACAGAATGTGTGTAGTAAAACGACTGCTATTTGTTTCCCATAAGAAACATAGTACGTTGTAGTGCTCATTTTTAAACCAGTGATTAGGCATCCCGTTCAACATTATTGCATACGGAACACTTACACGTAGAGAATACGGGACTGGTTGACCACCCTGTATATACCTAGGTAGACAATAATAATTGAATCGCTCATTTGGAAAAGGGCACATGTCAACAAAAGTAAATTTTACAGGAGAGACAAAGAAGTGAATAAATGGTGAATGAGTGAAAGTACCAAAGCCGCATTTTGGCAATGCATGTAACAGGTAAAGAGCCTTTTATTCCCGTAATACCAATTTAGGATTACATCCCTAAAGGAAAAATATTCAAATTTTGTTTCCTGGAGATGTGTCCTTTTCAAAGGGAATGGGATGTTCTTAGAAATTAAACACCCATTTTCATCCCTGTCTTTAGTTTTGTTTTAAATTACATTTTATCATTACAATGTCCCTTGTTAATCAACCTGTAGCACTTAGAATTCGGAGAATTACAAAAATATCCCAAACAATGCACATAAATCGTTCTGATAAACAAAACCAGTAATATTGTTCAATACATCTTATAAGGTATTATATATATATATATTATATTTTTCACTACAGATGTTCCTACTGGCGGGAACTACCACAGCGCGCTGCCAGCGCTCGATGCGAACCATTGGAAAAGGGCATGCAGTGGGATACGTGACCTTCTCGAATGGAATGACAAATTTGTCAGATTCCGTGCTCCATACGTAGAAGTCTTAGACGTGTCTTTTTCGTGTGAATCAATGCGTCTACATTTCAACTACAGGAATATGAGAAAACATGCATTTGGGAAAAAGTGGACATGTGCCCTTTTCCAAATGACCGATTCAATTATTTCTAAAGGTGAAATAATTCCTGAAACAAGTTGAGTGGTCCTCAAGACTACCCTCGACGTATTAACTCACGAACTTCATCTCTTCATAATGAAATGAAATGTCGTATGGCTTTTAGTGCCGGGATATCCCAGGACGGGTTCGGCTCGCCAGGTGCAGGTCTTTCTATTTGACACCCATAGGTGACCTGCGCGTCGTGATGAGGATGAAATGATGATGAAGACAGCACACACACCCAGCCCCCGTGCCGTTGGAATTAACCAATTAAGGTTAAAATCCCCGACCCGGCCGGGAATCGAACCCGTGACCCTCTGAACCGAAGGCCAGTACGCTGACCGTTCAGCCAACGAGTCGGACATCTCTTCATAATATTAGTACGGAAGATTCTATAGAAACGACCATGAGATGAAATTTGACTGACCATCATTTTTGAAATGTAAAAAATGATCTCTCTCATATGTGTACCTTTTTGAGCCTGAATTCTTTGTGACAGATTATTAGTACTTTTCCGGAAGGTTATTCTTGTAAAATCTGATACATTCACCTCAGTACTCTGTTGTAAGTAAAGAAAATGTACATGGAGGATAAACCTCTCCCGGTACCTGAAGACGAATGAAAACCTAAACCTGCTTTGCACCCGGGTTGAGGATGGAATGAATGAAGCCCCCATATTGCAGCGAGGATAGGAATTGTGCCGGCTGACGGGTCCTGTCGCACTCCTCTGGGGCAATGATTATTAACTGAAAGATGAAGTGAAATGATATTGGAATGAAATATGATATTGCTGGAATGAAAGATGACAGGGAAAACCGGAGTATCCAGAGAAAATCCTGTCCCCCATCCGCTTCGCCCAGCACAACACTCACATGGAGTGACCGGAATTTGAACCACGGGACCCAGCGGTGAGAGGCCGACGCGCTGCCGCCTGAGCTACGGAGACTTCAGGTACCTGAAGATAACTTTTACTAATAAGAGAGTGGTGCTGAATTAATGTAGCAGAACTGTACTTACACGCTGACCGTATATCTTCACTCCTGCAAGCGTGACTACATCCATTTTATCACAGCGCAAGCAGCAGCTGTTAACTCACGTTTATCCCAAGGGTCTGGAGTTCACGACATAGGTTCTGTACCACGATGTGGGAGATACGAACTTCTTCAGAACAATACCATTCACAAAGCTCACTTCTCTAGAGTTTGTGTGATATGCATTGTGTGTTTTAACAAGCCTAAGAAAATCTCCACCCAACATTTGTAGCTCGATATAACTTGTAATTTTCGATAAATGGTTGCTGAGATAATTGATGGGACCGTTACTGGCTCTATAGGAATTTTAACGAACGATGTTACTATAATTGCGTTGAATATGCTTGTTCTCATCTTTTTCAATGTAAACCTATAACAACTATTTTATGCAACATTGTATCTGATGTTATTCATCTGACAAGTGAAAAATGTATTCGATGTATGTATGCGTCAGAGTTTAGGTGAGTGGCCACCAAATTTTCCAAATTTAATCCGTGTGATGTCATCATCATTACCAATTGCCACGGATCTTCATTTAGCGCTGTCACCCAGGCGACACATTCCCTATCAGTTATTTATATAGAGAAAAAATCCACAGCCTGTTTCCAGTCATTCAACCGGGTCAGGAATGAAATGAGTGAAGCTCCCATCTAGCGGCGAGGATAGGAATTTTGCCGGTTGCCGAGGACTGTCGCACAAATCTCACATAGAAAGACTGGGATTTGAACCATGAAACCCAGCGTTGAGCTGCGGCACCCATATTTTTTTACATGATTTAAATTATTTATTGAAAATCTCACTTCGTGAATTATTCCAATCCCCCATTTTTCTCTTCCTCCAAATAAGCACACCACCACCACCACCATCATCATCATCATCATCATCATCATCATCATCATCATCATCATCATCATCATCATCATCACCATCGCCGTTTATAACTTGGACAATAAGAAGAGGATTCTGTGGTGTAGCGGATACTGGTTGTTGGAGCTTTCGTGAAGTCAGCGTACATGAGAACGAAATTAGTAGCCTATATATTTGGAAATTTTGTCGAGTGAGTATTGGTTTTAGAGATTTTACCGTTTCAATTTTCAGACTGTCTAAGGCCTTCATGTAAGGCAGATCTCAGAGAAGCATTCTCGTAGACTATTTCTGCTTGTGGAGTCCACACTAGAGCTCTTGTGCATAGTGGAGTCACAGAGTTGTCTGTATAAGGACATACATTACATCTTGAAAATGATTGTAAAACGTTAATCGAATGGTTGCTCATTCTGGAAAACAGAAAATGTCACTTCAATATTTTTAAATGTAAAGGAAATATGAAGGTAAGGGAAATTTACTTGTGGAAGAACATTGAAGATTTGATTTATTTCTCTAAAACTGATGTTAGTATGCTGATCGTTAAGCCGTTGTTGCACTACTTTAAAGAGGTAACGTTTCATAATAAGTCCGACCCCTAGGCTAAATGGTCATAATTGAGGCCTTCAGTTCAAGGGGTCCCGGTTTCCATTCCCGACAGGGTTGGGGAGTTTAATCACTTCTGATTATTTCTTCTGCCTCGGGGACTGAGTGTTTTCTTTGACCCAAGACTCTCGACTACGTATTCAAACCACACACCACACTACCAACAACACAAGAAGATGATGATAATAATTTATTTTATGTCCCACTAAAAACTTTTCACGGTTTTCGGAAACGCCGAGGTGCCGGGATTTCGTCCCACAGGAGTTTTTGTACGTGCCAGTAAATCTACCGCCACGAGGCCGACGTATTTTAGCATCTTCAAGTACCACTGGACTGAGCCAGGATAGAACCTGCCAAGTTTGCAATCGGAATGCCACCACCTCAATCGCCACCAAACAGCACAGAAACACGCAATAGTGGTTACATCCCTCCACATAGGGTTGGGGTCAGGAAGGGTATCCGGCCGTAAAACACGGCGAAATCCAGTGTTTTCGCGCCCGCAGCACTACAGGTCTGGGAAAATAAGAAGAGAAGAAGGTTTCACAATGAATGTAACTTAGATCAAGTAGTTGTATTTCAAATTTCCTTCCAGATCGGACATCAAAATTAATAACAATTGTAATCATAGAGTATTGAACTCCATGTATAGTAGGCCGATGACTCACGACAGAATGGTCATGGGAACAAAATCAATTAAGCCAAAGACTAGAGTCCAGAAAGGAGGTGAGGATGACTTAACAATGAAGAAGCTACGATCCGTTTAGTATATAGCCATAAACATTTTTCAAATTATTTAATACCGAGCTCGATAGCTGCAGTCGCTTAAGTGCGGCCAGTATCCAGTAATCGGGAGATAGTGGGTTTGAGACCCACTGTCGGCAGCCCTGAAGATGGTTTTCCGCGGTTTCCCATTTTCATACTAGGCAAATGCCGGGGCTGTACCTTAAGGCCACGGCCGCTTCCTTCCAATTCCTAGGCCTTCCCTCTCCCATCGTCGCCATAAGACATAGCTGTGTCGGTGCGACGTAAAGCAGATAGCAAAAAAATATATACACTGACTGACAGTGACAATGCAACACCAAGGAGGAGTGGTTCGAAAGGGATGAAAGTTGGGGAAAAAACAGAGACGGCACGGACGAATAATTGATGTTTATTTCAAACCGATATGCGGGTTACACAATGCGCACGGCATCGACTCAGTAGGATGTAGGACCACCGCGAGCGGCGATGCACGCAGAAACACGTCGAGGTACAGAGTCAATAAGAGTGCGGATGGTGTCCTGAGGGATGGTTCTCCATTCTCTGTCAACCATTTGCCACAGTTGGTCGTCCGTACGAGGCTGGGGCAGAGTTTGCAAACGGCGTCCAATGAGATCCCACACGTGTTCGATTGGTGAGAGATCCGGAGAGTACGCTGGCCACGGAAGCATCTGTACACCTCGTAGAGCCTGTTGGGAGATGCGAGCAGTGTGTGGGCGGGCATTATCCTGCTGAAACAGAGCATTGGGCAGCCCCTGAAGGTACGGGAGTGCCACTGGCCGTAGCACATGCTGCACGTAGCGGTGGGCATTTAACGTGCCTTGAATAAGCACTAGAGGTGACGTGGAATCATACGCAATAGCGCCCCAAACCATGATGCCGCGTTGTCTAGCGGTAGGGCGCTCCACAGTTACTGCCGGATTTGACCTTTCTCCACGCCGACGCCACACTCGTCTGCGGTGACTATCACTGACAGAACAGAAGCGTGACTCATCGGAGAACACGACGTTCCGCCATTCCCTCATCCAAGTCGCTCTAGCCCGGCACCATGCCAGGCGTGCACGTCTATGCTGTGGAGTCAATGGTAGTCTTCTGAGCGGACGCCGGGAGTGCAGGCCTCCTTCAACCAATCGACGGGAAATTGTTCTGGTCGATATTGGAACAGCCAGGGTGTCTTGCACATGCTGAAGAATGGCGGTTGACGTGGCGTGCGGGGCTGCCACCGCTTGGCGGCGGATGCGCCGATCCTCGCGTGCTGACGTCACTCGGGCTGCGCCTGGACCCCTCGCACGTGCCACATGTCCCTGCGCCAACCATCTTCGCCAAAGGCGCTGCACCGTGGACACATCCCTATGGGTATCGGCTGCGATTTGACGAAGCGACCAACCTGCCCTTCTCAGCCCGATCACCATACCCCTCGTAAAGTCGTCTGTCTGCTGGAAATGCCTCCGTTGACGGCGGCCTGGCATTCTTAGCTATACACGTGTCCTGTGGCACACGACAACACGTTCTACAATGACTGTCGGCTGAGAAATCACGGTACGAAGTGGGCCATTCGCCAACGCCGTGTCCCATTTATCGTTCGCTACGTGCGCAGCACAGCGGCGCATTTCACATCATGAGCATACCTCAGTGACGTCAGTCTACCCTGCAATTGGCATAAAGTTCTGACCACTCCTTCTTGGTGTTGCATTTGCTCTGTCGGTCAGTGTATATTTAATTGCGTAACAATATATATCGCCACTCCAGTTTGGGTGGAAAGAGTTTCTCTGGTTTCTCTATACAAATGACAGATGTTCAATAAAAAATGTGTTTCATGATGAACATCAAGTCCCAACCAACGTCCTATTTCGCTGCAGCAGATTTCTCTGCGCGACTTGATTATGAACGCTTAACCCCTGTTTTTGTCCTGAAAACATGTAGTCAGCCATTTTATTTCATATGCTATTTCTGTTGAATTATAAGCGATACGTTCGATATTTTTATATTGCTAGCTGATTGACGGCCACAGACCAGCGACACAATCTTCAATTTAGCGCAATATAGCAACATCCTCCGCAGGGGCATCCTCCTTCGAACGCTCGATTGTACGCACTCAGTACACTCTTCAATGCCGTAGCGAGTGAACGCTTAGTTTGAGATACATTTTTCTGGTCTAGCAAATACAAGTGACATTACGGAAAATACAGGCAAAGTTTGTAAATGGCTAACTGTGAACTTTGAACATTTGCTACAATATAAATTTCGCTGCTTTAATATTGGTAACCATGTAACACTCGCCAATCAAATTATGCACCATTGGCTGATGTACCCGTTCTTCACACGAATTCTGATCAAGGGTTAAAATGGTTAAATTAAGGTGATTTGCGAGTATTTGTGTGCTTTACTCAACACCTTCTTGTAGACAATATTTACGACATTCTTGTTAGGTACATAATTGTATACGTTACGTCCAATCGTCTCGAGAACACACCACGTAAAGTTGGCCGTGACGGAAGTACTGGTTCTCTAGATGCAGTCCTGCTACCTTAAGTGTCCGACTTTGCGACTTTTTTTTATTTACATCACAAAGGCCAGTCTAACACGTAACTGCAATTTGTTGAAGTTGAACGGCAGGTCTGACGGTATTAGTGTGATGCGCAAGATGAAAACTTTCCGGTCTTTGACAGAGCAAAGAAAAGGGAAGACTGGGCGAGATGAGCGTGTGGTTAGGGGCGCACAGCTGATAGCATGCATTCGGGAGTTAGTGGGTTGGAAATCCACTGTCGGCAGCCCTCAAGATGGTTTCCCGTGGTTTTGTGTTCTTCCCAGGCAAATGCTGGGGCTGTACCTTAACTAACACCACGGCCGCTTCCTCCCTACTCCTACTTTCCTATCCCATCGTCGCTATTAAACCTATCTCTGCGTCGTAAACAAACTTGTAAAAGAAATAAAATAAAAATGGAAGAGCCTGAAAAATTAAAGATTCTTTAGGCCTCGGATGTTCTAATACCGTTGGAGTTGGATAAGAACAAGAGGTAGCATAGGAAGGATTACGGAAGGGGCGTGGCACAAGTAATTAACATCAATGTCGGGACCCGTGGTCCCCAAACTAGGTGTCACAATAAAATATTTACAAACAGAAGGACTGAGGTGGGCTGAATAGCTCAGAAAGTAATGCGCTGACCTTCTGAGAAAATTTGATCCTGGCTCAGTCCGGTGGTATTCGAAGGTGCTAAAGACTCGTGTCGGTTGGTTTACTGACACGGAAAATAACTTTCGCGGGACAAAACTCTAGCACCTCGACGTCATCGAAAACTATAAAAATATAGTTGGTGGGCGTTGAAACCTATGTTATTATTATTATTAATAAAATAATTGGATGAGACATGTTAAATGTAAACTTACGCAAACATTAAGTGTGAAATCCATCTCCTATTAAGATATATATTCGAAACAACTTGAAGGAGAAAGAAGGTCCAAACTATCGACTAGTATTGATACCATGTCTCACAATAAAATTTTAGAAAAAAATTGACTATAAATGAAAACGGGCAACTGTAAAGTGTATAATAATTAAATTTATTGAAAAAGGTGAAAGTTCCAAGACTACGCAAAGTGAAATGTGAAATATATACCTACAAAACATATTAATACTGAACCTACAAAATATGGAAATGACAGTTTAATACGTCAGATTTAGTAGGTATAGGCCAATAAATTTAAATTTATAGAAACACGAAATATCAATATTGTAAGATGGTGATGATTACGACACATAATAAAATGTGAATTATAAACCCGCAATATATGAATCCTAAATCACAATATTAAAAAGATAGAAACACAGAATGTAAATACACTGGCGAAAAATGAAATCCCAGCACCAAGAACAAGTTGCGCTACATAAACGTACTTCGGGAGGCGTGTCTGTTCATGTAAAAACGCCTATGTGAAATTTGTGCGCTAGAAGACGAAGAGTGGTGCTAATAGTGCCACTAAGACCTTGCAAAACACGTTTACTTTCAATACGCGCTGTACACTTCGTGAGCGTTAATCGTCGTCCGGTGTTGACGTTGTGAGGTTGGTATGAGTCAAGCATGCCTTTAAGGAGGCGAAGAGGGCAGTAACAACAGATGACTGAGTTTGAACGAGGCCACGTGATGAGCTACGAGAAAGTGAGTGTTCTTTCCGTGATATGGCAGAAAGTTATCACACGGAAGTACTCACAGTGTGTCGGTGTTGGTAACAACGGTCACAGGAAGGCACTGTCTCAAGAATACCGGGTCTAGAAACACTCGAGCTACTGTGGAGAGAGAAGACCGCCGTATTCTCCGTATGACTGTTGTGGATCGTACTGCATCCACACAGCCATTAGAGCTTCACTTGGCACCAGAATGACACAGCGAACAGTGACAAATCGATTACTTGAGGAACAGCTTGAGCCAGACGTCCTGTAGCATTCATGCCACAAACTCCGAATCACTGCCAACTGCGACTTCAGTGGTGTCAAGCTACAGCTTATTGGAGACCGGAGTGGAGATCCGTTGTTCTCAGATCAGAGCAGTTTCCGTCTTGGTGCCAATGATGCCCGTAGGTCAGTAAGATGCAGGCAGGTTATTTCTTGGAACTAAGCTGTCTGCGGTGTCGACACACTGGACATAAACCAGGAATTAGGATTTGGGGAGCAATTTCCTTTGACAGCAGGAGAATTTTCGTAGTTATCCCAAGAAACTTTATGGCGGTCAGACTGGTGATTAGAATAGGATGTTTTCCAATAGGATAACGCTCGTCCTCATACCGCTACTGTCACCCAATGTGCCCTACAGAGTGCCGACCAATTGGCTTGGCCCGCGAGATCACCCGACCTTTCGCCCAATCAGCACGTATGTGACATTATGCGACGTCAAGTCCAGCGTCATCCGATACCAGAATTAGCTGTTGCTGATTTGGATGACCATGAGCAACAGCCGTAGAACTCCATCCCACAAAATGGCATACGTCATTTATACGACACAATGCTTTCACTGGAGCCTCCTATTATTTCCTGCAGAATCGCGCGCTCATTCTTTTGATGGCCTGTTACCAAACGCAAAACGAATTTACACGAATGATGACGAACATGGCTTCACGTGACCTCTACTTACACGCGAAACGAGTAGCTTATTCATTAGTGAAGGCGACAACAGCTAAAAATACAAGAAAGCTGAATTGCCTTGAAACCCATTTTAGTCATCAAGGAAATTCATATGAAGTTTCTTGTAGAAAATTTAATTTCAACGCTATATGGAGCTTTCCATTTTTAACAGGGCCAATCGCTTACACGTTATTTTAGTTGATGTAGGGCAAACATTGCCTATATTATGGACATACCCGTGTAAAAATCCCCACTACTTTGAGACGATGAGTTATATCAAAATATACTGCGAAACTAGGGATTTCAAGCTATACCCTCATCAAATCAAATTTCAGCTTGATCGGTCCAATAATGTTCGTGCCTATCCGGAACAAACAAGCAAACATCATCTCACTTTTATTAATAGTATCGTGTAGACGGAGAGAGCTGAGAGCTTGACACGATCAAGACAGTGGTGTAAGAATCGCATATGCGATCAAAAGTTATGTTACTATGAAATTAGTAGTATCGCGCCAGTAAATTCATCCTACAATGCCCTAACGTCCTCGTTGCATTCAACGCCGCGAGAGAAGGATACCGGTTACAAAAGCAGCACATACGTGCTGTGATTCCACAACTACGTGCTTCACAGCTATTAAATCTAACTTTAACCATCTCAAATAGCACTCTGGGTACGTCGAACAGAAGTTGTTATTCAGCGAAGCGAACACCTGGCTCTCAGCAAAAACATAGTTGCGCGACAAAAAAAAAAAAAAAAAAAGATCACCATTCACAATAATTATTATGAATTCGTTACGCGCACGATGACCAACGCTGCTGGTGGAATGGCGATTTACAGACACGTCTCAACAAAATCTACGTGCTGTTACTTAACTATCACATTACAACAGATTTATCAATGTTCCACGCTCGGAAGCGTGTGGTCGGCAGTATTACGGACGCATTGAACGTCACATTTATAGCAGTATCTGTTCACGTGCACCTCGTTACGACGCCCACAAAACGCCAACCGAGATTTCGTTAAGTTCGTGAAAGATACATTCAATTCGGATTTCACTATAGCTTGTCACATAACCGCAGGAACACTTCTTCATAGTTTACTTTCTCCATATCACCATCCTATAACTATCTTCTGTTTCGGTTGCACAAGTAAATTGTAGCTAAAGTTGTGAATAATGTAGTGGAATATAAGTAACTTCACTCTAAGTAGCAAACATATTGCACTGTAAATAGACTCTCATTTGTTTCGCGTCGTGGTGGACGTAGTAACGCTGGAAACAGCGCACACGGACGAGCAGACGTAACAGTCTACCCAGATATTTGATTTACTTGCCTTTATGCCCAATATGGTCTGACTTAATGAAAGAAAAAAATATAAATATTGATGAACGGGATGCCTAGTCGCTGGTTTACAAAGGAGTGCTACAACGTGCTATATTTCGGATGTAAAACAAATAAGTCATTTCACTACACACGGGGGTAACATGGTGCATTTGAAAATACGCCAAAGGTGCAGAAAATTCACTAAATTAACTCATTAATGTATACAAGTACAGACATTCCGGTTCGCCTCTGTGGTGAAGTGGTTAGTGTGATTAGCTGCTACCCCCGGAGGCCCGGGTTTGATTCCAGGCTCTGCCATGAAATTTGAAAAAATCGGTACCAGGGATGGAACGGGGTCCACTTAGCCTCGGGATGTCAACTGAGAAGAAGGGGGTTCGATTCCCACCTCATCCTCCTCTAAATTGTTTTCCCTGGTTTCGCACTTTTCCTCCAGGCAAATACTCGGTTGGTACCAAACTTAAGGCCACAGCCGCTTCCTTCCCTCTTCCTTGTCGATCCCTTCTAATGTTCCCATACCCCCACAAGGCCCCTCTTCAGCATAGCAGGTTAGGTCACTTGGGTGGGGTACTGGTCCTCCTCTCCAGTTTCATTCCTGACTCAAAGTATCATGCTCCAGGACACTGCCCTTCAGGTTGTAGAGGTGGGATTCCTCGCAGAGTCCGACGGAAAAACCAACCATGAAGGGTTTTTTTAAATTTTGTATTTCGTGTGGCTATTTCTAGCCGGGTGCAGCCCTTGTAAGGCAGACCCTCCGATGAGTGTGGGTGGCATCTGCAATTTGTAGGTAACTGCGTGTAATTGTGGTGGAGGATAGTGTTATGTGTGGTGTGTGAGTTGCAGGGATGTTAGGGACAGCACAAACACCCAGCCCCCAAGCCATTGGAGTTAACCAATTAAGGTTAAAATCCCCGACCCGGCGGGGAATTGAATACGGGACCCTCTGAACCGAAGGCCAGTACGCTGACCAATCAGCCAACGAGTCGGACACAATGAAGGGTAAACGGTTAAGGAAGAGAAAATAATAGACATTCCACTCCACCAAAAAATTGCTTGTAAATGGAATGTGCATTGAACGATCTATTAGCTCTTAATTGCAATTCGGATGGGAAAATTACGTGTACAGAAGGCAGGCGGCCATTCGGAGACTTCTGCGCATACGGTCTGCAAACTTCGGGTGCATTCCGACCAGATTCTTCAGAGATTAAAATTATGCTTGTGTATTTGTCATTGCTGAGCACACGAGCCATCGTCGATATGTTGACAGCAACTGTAGTGTTGCTGTACCAAATACCAGCCTACTGTGCGTTCGAAATTAAGACTTACTAATGCAAGGGTCCTCAAATAACACCAACCTCAGCCCAGTTCATCCCACTACCTTATTTGCAGGAGACCATTTCATTTCTTGCTTGTAGTGTAATGTCGCATTACCCAAATAGTTTTTGTCGTGAGAGGAAACGGCGTGGGTTGTATTTAGTGGCCGGGACCTTAAAATGGCATACATACATACATACATACATACATACATACATTATCATTATAGACTGTTATGCCTTTCAGCGTTCAGTCTGCAAGCCTCTGAGAATTTACTAAACGTCGCCACAATCCTCGATTTGCAACTAGTGTTGTGGCCTCATTTAGTTCTATACCTCTTATCTTTAAATCGTTAGAAACCGAGTCTAACCATCGTCGTCTTGGTCTCCCTCTACTACTCTTACCCTCCATAACAGAGTCCATTATTCTCCTAGGTAACCTATCCTCCTCTATTCGCCTCACATGACCCCACCACCGAAGCTGGTTTATGCGAACAGCTTCATCCATCGAGTTCATTCCTAAATTAGCCTTTATCTCCTCATTCCGAGCACCCTCCTTCCATTATGAATAAGATATCCTGAGTCCACCCAGCTTTCGCTCCCGTAAAGCAAAGTTGGTCTGAAAACAGACCGATGTAAAGATACTTTCGTCTGGGAGCTGACTTCCTTCTTACAAAATACTGCTGCTCGCAACTGCGAGCTCACTGCATTAGCTTTACTACACCTTGATTCAATCTCACTTACTATATTACCATCCTACGAGAACACACAACCTAAATACTTGAAATTATCGACCTGTTCTAGCTTTGTATCACCAATCTGACATTCAATTCTGTTGAATTTCTTACCTACTGACATCAATTTAGCCTTCGAGAGGCTAATTTTCATATCATACTCATTGCAGCTATTGTGAAGTTCCAAGATATTAGACTGCAGGCTTTCGGCACAGTCTGCCATTAAGACCAAGTCGTCAGCATAGGCCAAACTGGTTACTACATTTCCACCTAACTGAAACCCTCCCTGCCATTTTATACCTTTCAGCAGATGATCCATGTAAACTACGAACAGCAAAGGTGAAAGATTACAGCCTTGTCTAACTCCTGTAATTACCCCGAACCAAGAACTCATTTTACCATCGATTCTCACTGAAGCCCAATTGTCAACATAAATGCCTTTGATTGATTTTAATAATCTACCTTTAATTCCATAGTCCCCCAGTATAGTGAACATCTTTTCCCTCGGTACCCTGTCATATGCTTTCTCTAGATCTACGAAACATAAACACAACTGCCTGTTCCTCTCGTAGCATTTTTCAATTACCTGGTGCATACTGAAAATCTGATACTGACAGCCTCCCTGTGGTCTGAAACCACACTGGTTTTCATCCAACTTCCTGTCAACGACTGATCGCACCCTCGCTTCCAAGATGCCAGTGAATACTTTGCCTGGTATACTAATCAATGAGACACCTCGATAGTTGTTGCAATCCTTCCTGTTCCCTTGCTTATAGATAGGTGTAATTACTGCTTTTGTCCAATCTGAAGGTACCTTACCAACACTCCACGCTAATTTTACTACTCTATGAAGCCATTGAATCCCTGCCTTCCCACTATACTTCACCATTTCAGGTTTAATTTAATCTATTCCTGCTGCTTTATGACAATGGAGTTTATTTACTATCCTTTCCACTTCCTCAAGCATAATTTCACCAACATCATTTTCGTCCTCCCCATGAGCTTGGCTTTTTGCAACACCACCAGTATGATTTCCTTTTACATTGAGAAGATGTTCAAAATATTCCCTCCACCTCTCCAGTGATTCCCTGGAATCTATTATGAGTTCACCTGAATTACTCAAAACACTGTTCATTTCCTTTTTCCCTCCCTTCCTAAGATTCTTTATTACTGTCCAGAAAGGTTTCCCTGCTGCTTGACCTAGCCTTTCCAGATTATTACCAAAATCTTCCCATGACTTCTTTTTGGATTCAACAACTATTTGTTTCTTTCTGTTTCTTTCATCTACGTACAAATCCCTGTCTGCCTCGGCCCTTGTTTGGAACCATTTCTGATAAGCCCTCTTTTTGCGTTTACAGGCTGCTCTCACTTCATCATTCCACCAAGATGTTCGCCTTTTCCCATCTTTACACACAGTTGTTCCTAGGCATTCCCTTGCTGTTTCTACTACAGCATCCCTGTATGCCACCCATTCACTTTCTCTATCCTGAACCTGCTTACTGTCTACTGTTCGAAACTTCTCACTGATCATATCCATGAACTTTTGTCTAATTTCCTCGTCCTGGAGATTTTCTACCAAAAAATCCGCGAAAAACTCGTACATTCCAAACAGATTTTTCCTGAATTCAAAGTCTGTTAAGATATAGTCTATTATGGATCTGGTACCCGTAGCCTCCCATGTGTAGCGGTGAATGGCCTTATGCTTGAAAAATATATTCGTAACAGCTAAACCCATACTAGCACAGAAGTCCAGCAAACGCTTCCCATTCCCATTAGCTTCCATATCTTCTCCACATTTACCAATCACCCTTTCGTATCCTTCAGTTCTGTTCCCAACTCTCGCATTGAAATCGCCCATTAGCACTATTCTATCCTTGCTGTTGACCCTGACCACGATGTCACTCAATGCTTCATAAAACTTGTCAACTTCATCCTCATCTGCACCCTCACATGGTGAATACACGGAGACAGTTTTAGTCCTAATTCCTCCAACTGACAAATCTACCCACATCATTCGCTCATTTACGTGCCTAACAGAAACTATGTTGCGTGCAATGGTATTCCTGATAACGAGCCCTATCCCGGACTCTGCCCTTCCCTTTCTAACACCCGTCAAGTACACTTTATAATCTCCTATCTCTTCCTCATTATCTCCCCTTACCCGAATATCACTTACTCCTAGCACATCCAGATGCATCCTCTTTGCTGACTCAGCCAGTTCTACCTTCTTTCTTCCATAAGCCCCATTAATATTGATAGCTCCCCATCGAATTCCATTTCGTTCGCCATGTTGTTTCCAAGGAGTCCCTCGCCTGTCAAATGGGAGTGGGACTCCATTACTCACATAAGTCCGAGGCTTGCTAAAAGTATTCTGAGCTCGGTAAATTCATGAAGCAGGATGCTACCCTACTTGCACATAGTCCAAGTGAGGATCTCTCCTCTAACGGGTTATGGACCACCCGTGAATTGTATAGTCCCAGCCGCCTGAGCACAAGGAGGACCACGACTCAGAATATGTCCGAGATGCCCACTCTCATTCCATAGCAACTGGTATCCCGACTCTCATTTCCACTTACTAGGCCACTCAGCCGTTGCCCATGGTTCACGAACAAGGACGTGAATAGAGTAACCCTCAAACATGAACCATTTAAAATGGCATCTGCACAAATTTTTGGTGTAAAATTCTTCAAGGATACCGATGGCGGAGTTCGACCTCAGCATTTCCAGAATGCAAACTTAGGCCTATAGCTACATGAGAGAAAACTACACCTCTGAGGTGTTCTATTCTCGAGGTTGTATGAGATTATTTTTCCTCGACGTTGTATCATTCAAGCTGTCACAGAGTCGTAGTCTTTCTGCATTCGGTCGAAATGAAGACTACTATTGTATCTATTGTGAGAGTAGCCCATGGCAGTCGTGTCATTGCCATTAGCTACAGAATAACCATGACGATAAGTAATCTCCAGGAAGCGTTGATATTTCTTAAAGTGATTATGATGTACTGTAGAGATGCGGACAATATATTGGTGGACCTGGCAGCTGGCCAAACAGGTCAGATTGTAAACTAATTCCTGGCAGGGTCGGGAATTTTAACCAAACTTGGTTAATTTCGCTGGCACGGGGGCTGGGTGTATGTGCCGTCTTAATCATCATTTCATCCTCATCACCATACGCAGGTTGCCGACGGGAGTCAAATCTAAAGACCTGCATCTGGCGAGCCGAACTTGTCCTCGGACACTCCCGGCAGTAAAAGCCATACGCCATTTCATTTTACCTGATAAATTATCTTTTTTTTTTTTTTGCTAGGGGCTTTACGTCGCACCGACACAGATAGGTCTTATGACGACGATGGGATAGGATAGGTCCAGGAGTTGGAAGGAAGCGGCCGTGGCCTTAATTAAGGTACAGCCCCAGCATTTGCCTGGTGTGAAAATGGGAAACCACGGAAAACCATATTCAGGGCTGCCGACAGTGGGATTCGAACCCACCTATCTCCCGGATGCAAGCTCACAGCCGCGCGCCTCTACGCGCACGGCCAACTCGCCCGGAAATTATTATTATTATTATTATTATTATTATTATTATTATTATTAATGTGATTTGCTTTACGTCCCACTAACTACTTTTACGGTTTTCGGAGACGCCGAGGTGCCGGAATTTTGTCCCGCAGGAGTTCTTTTACGTTCCAGTAAATCTACCGACACGAGGCTGTCGTATTTGAGCACCTTCAAATACCACTGGACTGAGCCAGGATCGAACCTGCCAAGTTGGAGTCAGAAGGCCAGCGCCTCAACCGTCTGTGCCACTCAGCCCAGCATTATTATTATTATTATTAGTAGTAGTAGTAGTAGTAGTTGTTGTTGTTGATTGGATCAAGGTTTGCTACTGGGACCACGGTACATGACATAATGTACTATCTGAACATTTACATAGCACATGTGTGGTATACCCCGTGAAAATATCATACGCGGAATCAGTTATGTCTATAGTGCGTTTAAATGAAACCTTGAGTTCGGACGAAAACAATTTCTTTGTCTTTCTGAAAAGCGTGAAGTTGCACGATCAGATACGAATGCAAGTATTCCAGTTCGTACTCCAAGGGTTCTGTTTTAAGTTTTCGTTAAGATTACAATCCGAAGTCTGTAGCATAGAGATTAGCACTCCGTATAGACAGAAACACAATGCTCGGATCGATCCAAGAAGATTTTAACGGTAGAATTTTCGGTAATTCACATCTGTACACTTGTGATTCTAGTAGATCTAGGTCTTAAACCAGAATCCTCTTTTCTAACATCGAGCAATAGATGGAGCTATATAGAGCATCTTGCGTAGTTGTGTGTTAAAGATATTAATGTGAAATATTTTAATTCTCCAATCCTTAACAACGTATCCCAAAGTCATATGCAATTAAAAATTAGTTAATACCATTCCATTCTGTAAATAATAAGATACTCGTAGATATCGTAGCGAACTTTCAACTTAGTTTAATACTTTAGGACATTATTGTACTTCTACAATCTTCCCACATACCTGCACAGGAAACTTAGAAGTCTATTTCATAAACGCCTCTGTGGAGACCGAGAAATTAATTAGGATACAATCAGAAATATTGTTTATCATTATTCACACTTGAGTGCTTACTGTTGGAGCACATCCTGACTAGATTTCATAACTTTCCAATATTATTGTCTAGAGTGCCTTAAGCATACTTCAACTGCTTCTTAGAACGAGATAACCTCTGAGCTGGGAATCGAACATGAAATAATCATGAGCACTCGCCACCGTGTTCGTTTACAAGTATATTTCCATTCTAAATGTAGCAATACATCCGTCAAAACACACTGAAAAAATAGAAAATAATTAATGATTACCATAAAATACACGTGAGGCGCCTTCGAAAACCGTAAAAGTAGTTAGTGGGACGTAAATTCAGTAAGATTGTTATTTTAAAATACACGTGAATATAGTTTCATGGAGCCCTAGGACCTCCAAGTTTGTCCCTAAATCAATCAATCAGTCAATCAATCAATCAATCAATCAATCAATCAATCAATCAATCAATCAATCAATCAATCAATCAATCAATCAATCAACTCAGACGGGATACACATTTGGTTCAAACCCGACGATAAGCTAAAAAAACCAAACCCCGTGGCACTACAGCCCTTGAAGGGCCTTGGCCTACCAAGCGACCGCCGCTCAGCCCGAAGGCCTGCAGATTACGATGTGCCGTGTGGTCATCACGACGAATCCTCTCGGCCGATATTCTTGGCTTTCTAGACCGGGGCCGCTATACCACTGTCAGATAGCTCCTCAATTCTAATCACGTAGGCTGAGTGGACCTCGAACTAGCCCTCAGGTCCAGGTAAAAATCCCTGACCTGGCCGGGAATCGAACCCGGGGCTTCCGGGTAAGAGGCAGGCAAGCTACGCCTACACCACGAGGCCGGCCGATGATAAGCTAGGTCGATTAAAATACATTATTATAGAAATTGTGCAAAGGTGAAATATACAACAGTTCGCTTCCTCAAAGAGGGAAACCTGAAAGTCACCCTCTGACCACTCCGGGATACGACAGTAAAAGTCCCAAGAATACAACAAGAGGATTTTAGAAAGTGGTGAACATAAAAATCATATTCGCGCACACTGCGGACAGAAGTCGCGCAAGCGTAAAGTATGTTACAGTACGTCCTCAAAACAGGGTTTGAATGCACAACATACAATAGTATGAATCCACGAAGAGGGAATCATGATGGTCATCTCCTCATCACTCAGGGAAATAGCAAGACTAATGTCCAATAGACATGAAGTGGTGGCCTTATGAGCCACCACGGAACACATAGTGAAAAGGGGACACGCAAGTGTAAAATATGTACTAGAGAATTTCCTCGTGGGGAAACATTCTGAGGAGAAGCTATGCAAGAACGAAATGTGTAGGAGTACGGTTTCATAAAGGATGCTAAACTCTCCCTGGGGAAAAACTGTACAAGTGTCAGATATGTAAAAATTCGTTTCCTCGAATTGTTGATCACGCAAGACACAATTGCATCCACTCTGAGGTGAGACAACACACGTGTACAACATGCAGTAATACGTTCTCACGATATAAAATAGGAAGTAATATAATAATGCTCCTCAGGACCAGCTCACCTGATGAGTTAAACTGAGCATTGTCCTTGCATTTAAGGGGGCTATTTATTTATTTATTTATTTATTTATTTATTTATTTATTTATTTATTTATTTATTTATTTATTTATTTAAATGGATAATGGCAAGGTCCGTAACAGCTTTACACATTGTTTATTTTGCTTAGAGCAAAGTCATCTTTGCGGTGGACATGAAAGTCTTCGGAAGAGAGGAAGATAAGGGCTTACACTATCTGTACCTTCGACACTATTAATTGGGATTGAGGGGTTATCTCCATGCCCGACCGCCTAGGTCCCAAGGAATTACCCTCATACTCACTTTACGGGTGGGCTGAGACAACCTCAAGGCAATCCTTAAAACTAGAAATATATTCCCCAGATTTCCGACCTCCCTGGCTGGGAATAACCTTTACTTCCTTATGGATGAACCGAGCACGCCTTTACCAACTCGGCAAGCAAATCATTGTCTGTTTTGTTCAGTTTGAAAATATTTCGGCCTTGAAGACCAGCAGATTCGAATTGATGAAACGAATGTAGTTTAAGCCATTTTAGAACCCTGACATACCTTCTTACAAATCGCCTGAAACTTTCTCTGCTTTAAAACGTCTCTAGAGGGTGTTATATTGATTTGCCTTCAATCCGCCAGGGAGGGAGTGTAAATTCGAAGTGGAACTCTTAGCCCTCGTCAGCAGAATACGATGGCAAGAGAAAAACTCTGATCTTTTCTTTTTGTCGTCGTCGTCGATTACGGAGACCAGACAAACCTTCAACATGATCAAGGCTTCGAGCCATCTAATTTTCTAAAGATGTGAAATAATTGGGAAATAATACCTGCAGTTATTCTTACATGTATTCACACACAAGTTACTCACCTTACGGCTCATTTGGATTTGACGAAAATATCAATACCGTATCAACATTAATTTACCTGCTCATTTATTAAAGACTGAGGACTCCTAGGAAGGAGCCTCATATTCGTTTGGTCTGCTTTCGTTTCTGTCGAGATATTACGACTAGCTTGAGGGAATGGAATCTCGTGCACAAAAGCCCAGATAAAAATTACTGACAAGAGATGAAAATTCCACTCAATTCTTGACCATCGTATGTTTTCGTATTTCCAGTCCATCCAAATGCTGCCATGATATCCAATATACAACAACGTATGGGTGGGAAGGTGGACGAAATATATCCAAAATATCCCATGCCTGTCGTAAGAAGCGACTCACAGGGATACAAATTTGGACGCGTGAATTGGTGACCACAGGGTTCGCAGCTGATTCAGTCATCTATTTCAGTTATTTGTGTACACCTTCTCACTTTTATTGCGTAATTTAATCTCAATTAGTAAATAATTCTCGTTTTCTCTTGAATCCGATGGTATAAGATGTGCGAGAGATAGGAAGTACTTCATTTACACGCACTTCATGGTCCTTCTTTCACTTGTTGATATATTCATTCCTAGAAGAGTCATATATATTTCCTTTCATTTTCTGAATAGATTTAAAATATGATGACTATTTAGTGTAACATTTTCTTGCGAAAAGTAATCACAACCATCACCCCTCTAACATTTAAACAGTAGCCACTTCATATTCAATCATAGCTCCAATTAAGCACAAAAGCGCTCTCGATAACGCATATAAATTGCTTTTTCGTTGTCTTTTAAAGTATTAACGGCATGAAGCTGTTGTATAATATGTCTCAGGTTCATTACATGAAGCAAACAGATTTGAAATCCAGATTCTGTAATTATCGACAACTGATATTTTCTTAATTACATTACATAGGTATCGAATCTAAGTAGATGGTTGGACTTGCAATATGAATAATATAAGGACAGGAATCTTGTGTAATAATAATAGTAGGCCTAATAATAATGGGGGGCGCGATTAGCTCAGTGGCTTAGCTACTTACTTTCCACCTGGAAGACTGGGGTTCGAATCCCGGTCAATACTGGATCGAGATTTTCATCTCAAGGATCACGTGACGTCAGCAAGGTCATCCGGTCTTAAACCATCGGCCAAATCCAAAATGAGCCTGGGAGACTACAGCGACCCCAGAAATACCTGGGATACGCTGAAGAAAATAATAACAATCATAATAATAATAGGTTAGGGGGTAGCAAATATAGTCTTTCCCGGTTTACTGTTGTGTAAAAAGAGTTTGAAAAGGCCGTGTTTAATGAAGATCTCATTGCAGAATCACCGTGTCGACTAGAGAAGGTAATCATAAAGAATGTTATATACTAATCTATTACCGCATAAATCCCGAACGTTGTATGTTGCTGAGGACACACATTGAGATAGTTATAAATGTTAAGTGAAGTTACAACTGTGGGACAACGTGTTAAGACAACATACCCAATATACAGAATGGTCGGAAGCAGCGTGAACCTGGTATTTGAGCATTAACGTGTTGGTCTTACTGATAAATAATTTGTAGAAAAGCGGAGGTGGGACAGGTTTTTCTCCGGGTACTCCGGTTTTTCCTGTCATATTTCATTCCAGCAACACTCTCTAATAGCATTTCATTTCATCTTTCATTTATTAATCATTGCCCCAGATAAGTGCGACAGGCTTCGACAGCCGGCATAATTCCTATCCTCGACGCAAGAGAGGGGCTTCATTCATTCCATACCTGACCCGGTCACTGACTGGAAAACAGATTTAGGTCTTAAATTCCATATCTCGCGCCGTTGTCACTTTATTAGATTCTGAAGTTATCATATTAGATCGCTTCGCGGGCGAATTGAAATTGACTTTGCGAGCTGATGGTTTTTTTGCTAGTTGTTTTACGTCGCACCGACACAGATAGGTCTTATGGCGACGATGGTACAGGAAAGACCTAGGAATGGGAAGGAAACGGCCGTGGCCTTAATTAAGGTACAGCTCCAGCATTTGCCTGGTGTGAAAATGGGAAACCATAGAAAACCATCTTCAGGGCTGCCGACAGTGGGGTTCGAACCCACTATCTCCCGGATGCGAGCTGAGAGCTGTGCGCTCGTAACCGCTTGGCCTACTCGCCAGGTGCGAGCTGATGTTAAATCTGGATGTGGCATAAGACGGGCTTCAGAGCACCAGTGGAAGGGAATACTTCTCCAGGGGAGGATTTTTATGCAGACCTCCGAGCTGACAGGATCGTGCCACCAGTGACACAGGCTGGAACCCATGGTGCGTTTGTGTTTGACGCTGATTTCTCAGCATGACTCAAGACTGTATTAAATTACGTGCATAATTGTTAATACCACCTACCAAGGCCAATTTGAATTCGCCGGTGAGGTGATCTGATGGGCTGACTTCAGCAACTGATATAAAGAGAACAGCGCCAGGTATCGAATTATATATTTCATTTTATTTATGAATGTGCCGAACCCTCTAACGCTCATATACACGGTTTACATTGTTACCGACCACCCTGTATACCAACCTCCGCAATCTAGTAGATAAATAAAGCGGCCATAGACGCTCCGCAGTTCCGAAATCGTATGTCCCTATCTCATGCTCCCAGTCAACTAGCTCACGTATAAACTCCAATGATATGCTCTTAAGAATACCTGCATGTTATCGATTCCCATTATCATTTCGTCTTTAATGATTTGGTCTTGAAGGATGAAAGGGGAATCTAACATGCCTATATTACTTTGGACATGTTCGTGTAGTGCTGATGTTAATGACGGAAGGGGAATTTAACACGGATATACTGCTTTGAACATGTTCGTATAGTGATGATGATAATGATGAAAGGGGAATTTAACACGGCTCTATTACCTTGAACAGATTCGTATAGTGATAGTAATGGCGTATGGCCTCTGGAGCGGTCTGGTGCAGGTCATTTTCTGGTAGACGGCCTATTAGGCGACCTGCATGCCTGTGAAGATGAGGGCCCTACCTAGGATGATTTCTAATGCTCAATACGCCACACATACCCAGACCCCGACCCTTTGGAATTAACCAATTAAGGTTAAAATCCCCTACCCGGCCGGGAACCTAACCCGTTACCCTCCGAACCGTAGGCTAGTACGCTGACCATTCAGCCAACGAGTCGGATTTCGTATAGTGATGATGATAATGATGATGATAACCATGATGACAGACGTGTGTTTGTCCAACCCTTGTCCCGTTCCTCTGCGGGGTCAGGTATGAGGTGAGACGAATCTGCTGTGGTGTTTTCAAATAATAATAATAATAATAATAATAATAATAATAATAATAATAATAATAATAATAATAATAATAATGCAAGGCGAGTACCGCAAGGATTGCCGTCCTTCCGCATTCTGCATGTTGGTACACGAGAGCGCGGTCACTGTTACACCGTTCCTGTACGCCCGGAGAAAACCAATCACTTTCGATGAATGGATAATCAGTTTGAGTAACAGATACTAAAAATCAATACATCTTATCCTATTGCCGATGCTCTCTCTGATTTTTTTTTTTTGCTAGTTGCTTTTACGTCGCACCGACACAGATAGGTCTTATGGCGACGATGGGACAGGGATGGGCTAGGAGTGGGAAGGAAGCGTCCGTGGCCTTAATTAAGGTACAGCCCCAGCATTTGCCTGGTGTGAAAATGAGAAACCACGGAAAACCATCTTCAGGGCTGCCGACAGTGGGGTTCGAACCTACTATTTCCCGAATACTGGATACTGGCCGCACTTAAGCAACTTCAGCTATAGAGCTCGGTGTCTCAGTTTTTAGACAAACTTCGTAGCATGTTCATTCTCTGCAATTCAGCCTCATGAATCTTCAGTTTTGTTACGAATTTCATTTTTTAGTTATTTTATGGTGCGGAGGATACTTCTATACGTTCTACCTTTCAAAATACTCCGTAAATAGAATTCATAAGGTGTTATATCGGGAGAGCGATCTAGCCATAAAACTGCACTGATTATTTCGTCCCACGAAAGCACCACTCACCGCATTCATTGCTTTCCAAATTTTATGTGCTGCAGCTCGGTCTTGCTCGAAATTTCTGAGTAACCTTTCATGTTCATTCGGTTCAGGAAAAAAAAAAATTGTCCAATATTAATTCTATGTATCGATCAGAATTAATAGTGTTATTAAAAGAATGGCCGTAAAAATAACGTAGTACTAATTTAAGGACATGCAGAGGAGTTTCATGAGTTATTATTGGATTATCATGTGAACAACACTGGTTTTATTTGCAAATTTGCAAAATAAATTAAAGGAAATATCTGTTACACCATGAATCAGAATTCAATACATCACTGTTGACAGACTGACGAAACTGATTACAGTAATAATTTCTTGCAGCTAGATTTCCTGGGATTAAACTTTTCACTTCTGTAAATTTGTAAGGTTTAAATTTCAGTTTTCTTGCTGCCCGCTGAACAGGAGAATGTCATTATCATCATCATAATCATCATCTGTTTACCCTCCAGGTTCGGTTTTTCCCTCGGACTCAGCGAGGGATCCCACCTCTACCGCCTCAAGGGCAGTGTCCTGGAGCTTCAGACTCTTGGTCGGGGGATACAACTGGGCAGTATGACCAGTACCTCGCCCAGGCGGCCTCATCTGCTATGCTGAACAGGGGCCTTGCGGAGGGATGGGAAGATTGGAAGGGATAGGCAAGGAAGAGGGAAGGAAGCGGCCGTGATCTTAAGTGAGGAAACCACGGAAAACCACTTCCAGGATGGCTGAGGTGGGAATCGAATCCACCTCTACTCAGTTGACCTCCCGAGGCTGAGTGGACCCCGTTCCAGCCCTCATACCACTTTTCAAATTTTCGTGGCAGAGCCGGGAATCGAACCCCGACCTCCAGGGGTGGCAGCTAATCACGCTAACCACTACACCACAGAGGCGGACACAGGAGAATCAGAAACCTCATTATACTCAGCCAGTTTTCTTAAAGATTTTGGGGAGGATCTCTGAAGTCTTTCACAAATATCCAGAGTTTTTCATTAGCTGACTTTGGTTTGTTTAACTAGTCTTTGCTTCGTACTGAACCAACAGTTTTGAATTTATTTATAGTTTTATTAATTCCGTGACGCGCTGGCAGTCGCGCTCCAGGATAATGTGTGTGGAATCTTCTCATTCTCCCAGCAGATTTGTGCTTTAAATATCTACAGCACACGAAAATACGCTGATCAACACTTCATTCAGAAGCCATGAAACCCTTTCAAACTATCAATTACTGCTGTATAAGAAGCAATCACACCGTACGCTGTGCGGAGTTTATCGCAGACTAGCCGAGATCATGACATCACAGGGCGAGCTACTTGGTTCAAACGGCTATTGCACCATCTATGCTCAGATACGACACACGGAGTAACCGGCAACTTGACTGCGGCTCTCACTGTAATAACAATAAATAATAATGCTGTGCAATTACAATCTTCTTCATCAATTAAGAGGCGTGAGTATACCTAATTGTTGTCCTGGCAGTGGTATGGTTTTCGGAGGCGGCGGGGTACCGGAATTTCTTCCTGCAAGATTTATTTTATGTGCCAGTAAATCTACTGACAGGAGGCTGACGTATTTAAGTACCTTCAAATACCACCCGAATGAGTCACGATCGAGCCTTCCAACTAGGGCTCAGAAAACCAGCGCCTTCACCGTCTGAGCCACTCGGCTCTACATGGCAATTGTTTGAAAGGAAATCGAGGCAATGTATGGATGGAGAGCAACCCTTCCAAGAATGTAATAATAATAATAATAATAATAATAATAATAATAATAATAATAATAATAATAATAATAATGTAATTGGCTTTACGTCCCACTAACTAGTTTTACGGTTTCCGGAGATGCCGCGGTGCCGGAATTTAATCCCGCCGGATTTCTATTACGTGCCTGTAAATCTACGGACACGAGGCTGACGTATTTGAGCACATTCAAATACCACTGGACTGAGCCAGGATCGAACCTGCTAAGTTGGGGTCAGAAGGCCAGCGTCTCAACCGTCTAAGCCGCTCAGCCCGGCTTCCAAGAATGAAGATATAGGCAGGAGAATTTCAAGAGCTCTACGAAGAAGTGTAATCGAAGAACTTCTAACCTCTGTTTGAGTCAGAGAGGAGAAGAAAAGAATAAAGGAGTCCGAATAGAACAGACGAAAGCGAGTAGTCTGGCGCAAGTATCTAGAAGTAATGCTTATCTCAGTTAGGGACACCGTCGTCACGAATCTATGCTCTCGAGCAGACAGCAGTTTGCGTCCCATAACGGCTAGCAGGGATGCCGTGGATTAATTACACTGCCCTCATTTGCAGGGAGAAAAATTCGTCCCCTTAGTAGCCGAAATATATTAAAACGTGTCCTTTGTGTCCGAACTTAACTGCCAGATATATTGTGTTTTGATTGGAATCTGCAGCCTTTAACATAGGTAGCAAATAGTTAACCAAATACGCTAGGCAAATACGTAACGCAAGCACAGATTGAAACTTTGTAGGGTATTATTTACGATCCTGCCATATATACTTAGCATGTTGTCTGGCACGAAAAAAAAACGATTGAAGCATCCAAAATTGCTTTCAAACCAGAAGAAAGTGGATTTCCGCATTTTCCGGATCAGTAAATCAAGGGCATTTCAGGAGTAACCCACTTCACAAGTTTTCTCTTAACACAAATAGCACAGAGATAACCACATTTATATGGATGTGCTTTGTCGATACTCGTTATCTGTGGTGGGAAAAATGACGGGGAATGTTTGTGGAGTGTTGCTTCCAATTAGGCAGTAGTTTTAATGAAATAATGGTTTATTATTTATGGATGAAGACATTCAACGAATTTGTAGGCCTACACTACAGCAACATTAATTTTGTTTCAATCAATATAGAATTAAAGAGAGATGGTGGAAGAGGGGGCACACGGGTGTATGTAAGCTCGCACACACGCCGAAAAGTAGTAGGTCTAAATGAGTCATCACTCAGTAATGTTATCGACTTTATATTCTTCGTTTCTTTTCATCAGGTGGTCCGACACATTGTTTTTCCTCGGAATCTCCCAATATTCCTGATGATAGTGGAAAGGAATCCGACATTTTGTGCACAGAACATTAGATCATAATACTTGTATTTCACAGTTGGAATCGCAATCAATTCTGTGTACGCATGCTGAATGTTTACCTGATTTGTGGTCTTGAATTGTGGAATTTTATTACTGTACCCTGTGCATCAATAGCAAATGATTACTTCAATTTCAAACGGCGATTGTGTTTGTGGAAAGTGACTGGTGCACCAATTTAATACAAGTAATAAATTCTGTGGAGAGGATCACAATGTCGTAAATTTCAGGGCTATATCTTGCACTGTTTGAGGTGAAAGTAGAGCCGGTAGAGTCGTGGCGATCCCTCCACTGCTGGATTGATCGGTCGGAGTGCAAAGCGATCGGACCATTGTTAACCAGTTTTCAGCTTCTTCTAGAAGCTTATTTATCGCGAGCCTCATCAAAAATTGCAAACGCAGCTGCTGGTGGTAGCTATTGTTGGGAGATAAGAAGAATGCACATGGCCGGTGAGGCACGGGGAGAAGGGGTTTTCACCAGCAGAGCCAGTGACGCAGTGTTTACCATAGCAACTCCGCTACTACCCAGACGACTTTATATTATCTTCTGCTGGCAGCTCTTCGCTCTTGCCAATTGTAATACAGCAAACTGCAAAGTGTGAGTCAATGTTTTCATGTAGCAGATAAGAGCAGATATGTCTGGGCAGAACAGGAAGTTTGTGCTTCCATGCCACATTCCTAATTCTTGCATTCTTCTCATCTCTACGCAGTACTCACCTCTCAATAGAAGAGACGAGAACGACGTGAAGCTACTGATCTAGATAGATCAGACTATGGTCTAGAATGGATAACCTTTCACTGGAAGGGCCGAAATGAAGTGATAATAAAACGTTGGCAGGAACGGTTCTCAACAACACATTTCTATCCTGATTCACTGCTGCAGCTGAAGGGTGAGGTAATTTTGAGAAATAATCGGGACCACTTGTATGTTTCGAGGGATTACCACTGAATTACGAACATAACCACGGTCAAAATAATGTTTAAAATATGGTACCTTTCGCTTGGATTGGAGTGTTCTGAGTTATTCAGTACAACAGCAGTGAGAACTTTTACACCAGAAATAAATGTTTTTATGAACTCCACTTGCACTCGTAGGTAGATGGCATGTGCCCCATGCACACCATCTGGCATTCCCCCATCCCACTGCATGAATTTCAATACTGAGAAACATCAGCTGTTTGATCTTACTCCTGCTACGAGAAGTCTCGTTCACTTCTTAGTGATCAGCCAAATTTTGGTTTATCTCCCCTTCAGCGTCTGAGTATCCTTGTCGTTATACAAGAAGCTCTCTGAAATTAAGGTATGAAGAGGCTCTGGGATGGTGCACCTACAGGCTCAAATACATTAGCTCAAATCCTAAAATGGTGGTATTTACTTATACAGTTTTACATCTTTGGTTTTGTTAAACTGGCTATATTGCCATCAACATTCTACAAAGAAGTGTTAAATAGGTCGCATACCGATAATGTTATCAGTATCACATGAATCATAATCCAGCTTAGCTCAGGCAAGCTCGTGTTCTGCTGTTCGTTGCTGCTGATCAAACATTGATTCTGCTACAGACAATGGCACTATATCCTCTTCATCAATTCAAGAAGGACGACAAACAATTATTAGAACGGTGGAAAACTGTGCGCTACAGCACTTTAATTGACAGGTTTCATGCTGTCCGGCTCCATGGCTAAATGGTTAGCGTGCTGGCCTTTGGTCACAGGGGGCGCAGGTTCGATTCCCGGCAGGGTCGGGAATTTTAACCATAATTGGTTAATTTCACTGGCACGGTGGCTGGGTGTATGTGTCGTCTTCATCATCATTATTTCATCCTCATCACGTCGCGAAGGTCGCCTACGGGTATCAATTCAAAAGAACTGCACCTGGCGAGCCGAACTTGTCCTCGGACACTCCCGGCACTAAAAGCCATACGCCATTTCATTTCATGGTCTGTGTGGCTTATAGCATGCAAGTAACTGAGTGTTTCAGCAGCCAATACATCATTACCGCGCTTACCTATTGGGATCGTTCCCCTTCGAGGGTTACGCCAAAATAAAATCCCTATTTATAGATAAACTATTGAGCTGAAGGGTAGGAATTCGCGATGATTCCAAAATGACGTTTACAACCTTTTACCTGAAAACCCCCGTTTTGCTTTCATAAAGCGACACAAAGAATGAAATGATACCAAGTCTCCTGCATAGTATAAATTTGTTGTTCTTTATTTAGTGGTTGTCCTGGTAATAATAATTTCGTTTGGCTATTTCTAGTCTGGTGATGCCCTGTTGTCCTGGTAATTCCTTGTTTACGCTGCAGTTAATTATCAGAGTCCTGAAAACTAAACTTTATTAGACAGAAAGATTGAGTGACTCACTTTCGACTACATTTATTTAACGACTGTTTAGAGCTAACTACAAGATCACTCGCGTTTGAGTTTCCCACTCGAGACAGTTCTTCTCACTGTCACACACACTCAGTAGGGCTATCTTGCTGCACACCGGAGGGTCGAAATCTTGTTCTCGACACGGCTTCTTCTTCTAAATATTTTTATTCCTCCCCTGAAGAGGAGTGGCGGGCCTCCTAGACGGTGACGCTGTCTCTCAGGCCAGGAGATTTGTATCGGAGGAGATGCGTGGAGAATGTGAGAGGGATGGTGGCCGTGCTCTATACTAGGAACTGTCCCGGCATTCGACTTACTGCAGGAGAATGCAAAACCTCGGAAAACCATTGTCAGGACAGCCGACGGTGGGACCAGCCCCTCCTCATCTCCCGAATACACGGTAGGGCCGGTAGAGCTGTGGCCACCCCTCCTCTGCTTGGTTGGTCGGTCGGAATGCAGAGCGATCGGACCATTGTTAATCAGATTCCAGCGTCTTCTAGAAGCTTACATATCGCGAGCCTCATCAATTAACCCACGCTATTGTCGTGCTCGTTGCTGATCCCATCCACATTATCATCGCTGTGCCCCAATTATCGCCTCCCACTTGCTTCCCCGCATTCAGCCTACATTGCCACAATACAAAAGCACGACATGGACTTCATAACACACAGACTCCAAAGACCCTAGTATTCAGAAAAAGAAAAGGAATACGTTTATAGATGATTAAAACCCAGCGAGTTGGTAGTGCGGTTAGCTGTGAGCTTGAACTCGGGAGATAACGGGTTCGAACCATACTGTCGGCAGCCCTGAAGATGGTTTTCGTTTCCTTCTTTCTTACTTACTTTCTTTCTTTCTTTCTTTCTTTCTTTCTTTCTTTCTTTCTTTCTTTCTTTTTCTTTCATTTCTTAACCTGTTTACTCTCCAGGGTTGGTTTTCCCTCGGACTCAGCGAGGGATCCCACCTCTACCGCCTTAAGGGCAGTTTCCTGGAACGTGAGACATTGGTTCGGGGATTCAACAGGGGAGGATGATGAGTAGCTTGCCAAGGCGATCTAACCTGCCGTGCTGAACAGGGGCTTTGTGGTGAGCGGGGTGAGAAGAGTGGAAAGGATAGACAAGGAAGAGGGAAGGAAGCGGCCGTGGCCTGAAGTTAGGTACCATTCCGGCATTTACCTAGAGGAGAAGTGGGAAACCAGGGAAAACCACTTCCAGGATAGCTGAGGTGGGAATCGAACCCACCTCTACTCAGTTGACCTCCCGAGGCTGAGTGAACCCCGCTCCAGCCTTCGTACCATTTTCAAATTTCGTAGCAGAGCCGGGAATCCAACCCGGGCCTCCGGGTGTGGCAGCTAATAAAACTAACCACTACACCACAGAGGCAGACATAGTTTTCATTGATCTCCCAATTTTACACAACGTAAATGATGGCTCTGTAGCTTAATTAAGGCCCGGCCGCGTCCTTTCCACGCCTAGCCCTTTCCTATCCCATCGTCGCCATAAGAACTATCTGTGTCGGTACGATATAAAGCAAAATTGTAAATTAAAAAATATAAGATTTAATTCTGCTGACTGGTTGACAGATTCAGTGCAGACAATCTAGGACAGGTCGACAAAGCGAATAATTAACTGCCTCCCAGTGGGCATCATGTCTTATCATCACTGATATTATGTCCGGTTTTTTCACAATATCAACTTCAACATCGTATGTTCTTTCCATTTAATCTTTTTGGAAGGTGCTTTCGTGCTCCCTTCTGTTAATCATTAGCTTCGTCCAACATTGAAATACAAAATATCACTCTATATAAACGTGTCATAAAACATCTGCTTCTCAAGGGGATGTTAAGTTGCTGGCAATATGGTTAACGCCGTGCAGCTCTTAGTTTGGAAGATACTGGCTTCGAAACCCCTAAGTCGGCTGCCCAGAAGATGGCTTCCCAGTTTCATACAACTCAAATGATGGGGTAGTACCTTAACTAAAGCCACAGTCGATCCTTCCGAATTTTAATCGTCTATTATCCCATCGTCTCCATATAACATGTTTGAGTCGGTGAGAGATAAGCCCAATAGCAAAAAAGAAATAAACAAAGAGTTCTGACAAAGTTCAGCGTGGCAGATTACAGAATTATTTTTCTTCTTCTTCGTCTTTTTCTTCTGCTTTCCCTACACTTGTTTGTGGTTGGGGTTCGCGGGTGCAAATTGTGTCACCCAGGAGGATTTGCCTTGTTTTACGGCTGGATGACCTTCCTGACACCAAATCTACGTGAAGTGTGGAATTCACTATTGCGTGTATCAGTAGTAGTTGTTGGTGGGGTGTATTGTCTGAATATGAAGAGGTCAGTATTGGGACAAACAGAAACACTCAGTCCCCGAGCCAGAAGAATTAATGAGACACGATTAAATTCCCCGACCCCGCCGGGAATCGAATGCGGAATCCTTTGAACTGAAGTCCTCAACGCTGACCACTCAGCCAAAGTGTCGGATACATTTCAGAATAATATGTTCTTTGAAATTAAAATATGCAGGACGTAAGTTTTGCCAGTACGGATCATAATCGTAATTGTAATACATTTCATTCCGCGCTCCCTCTCTCGTTATTCAGGACCTGCTGGCCGGATAATGGAGGGTTAGCAACAGAATTACGTTTCTATGGCTCCGAACCTACATACATGGGTGCAGCGGGAAACGAGTTAGTTGATAGGGCTGCCGTCCGACTCGTTGGCTGAACGGTCAGCGTACTGGCCTTCGGTTGAAAGGGTCTCGGGTTCGATTCCCGGCCGGGTCGGGGATTTTAACCTTCATTGGTTAATTCCAATGGCCCGGGAGCTGGGTGTATGTGGTGTCTTCTTCATCATTTCATCCTTATCACGACGCGCAGGTCGCCTATGGGAGTCAAATATAAAGACCTGCACCTGGCGAGCCGAACCCGTCCTGGGATATCCCGGCACTAAAAGCCATACGACATTTCATTTTATAGGGCTGCCAAGGAGGCTGTCACATAGCCCCTGTTCCCTTACCAGGTTCCAGCTAGTGATATTCGTTCTCACCTGAGACATTTGATACTGTTCCATTGGGACTTCGAAAGGCTGGCCGCCCCTCTTTCAACTAGGCTGACCGGGCGTGTTGACTATGAGGTTGGGGTTTCGCAGCTCTGAGCTTGCATCCGGTTGATGGTGGTTTCGAACCCCACTGTCGGCAGCCCTAAAGTTGATTTTCCGTGTTTTCCTATTTTCACACCAGGCAAACAATGTGACTTAATTAAATCCACGGCAACTTCCTTCCCAATATTAGGCCTTTCCTATCCCATCGTCGCCATAAGAGGTATCCGTATCGGTGCGACGTAAAGCAAGTTGTCAAATAAGCTGAGGAAGATTAAAGGAACTACGAAGATATGGAAGACTACCTTTCGGGTTTCTCGGAGAGAAGTAGTGGTATTATGTCGTCTTCAGATCGGCCTTAGTATAGCAAGGCACTCCTACTTACTGAAGGGAAAAGACCCCCCCCCCCTCCTCCACAGTGTGTACTTGAGATGGTCATTTGACCGTAGCGCACATCTTAACGGAGTGCGCGGATTCCGAATACCATCTCCCGTATTCTAAGAGGTGACGAGCAGTCGGTAGACCTCGTCATCCATTTTATGAGGGATAGTGGCTTGTTCTATCGTGTATAAAAGTGATCTTTTTCCTTTTCTATAAGAGGGAACCTATAGCTTAGAACACTGAAAAATGTGGTGAATTTAACTTTATCCACAATGGATATGAATACTGAAAGGAAACTTAGTATGACAAACAAATTATTTCGTAATAAATATGCCTAAAAAATTAGAAATCATATATACCTATGCCGTAATGTATATAATTAATTATTCAAAATGGCGATGTATCATGGCAAATATTTTGCCATTTCCCTGATCATTTCCAAACACGTGAATATTATTCTAGTAAAAAAAATCATAACCCCATGGCACTACAGCCCTTGAAGGGACTTGGCCTACCAAGCGACCGCTGCTCATTCCGAAGGCCTGCAGATTACGAGGTGTCCTGTGGTCAGCACGACGAATCCTCTCGGCCGTTATTCTTGGCTTTCTGGACCGTGGCCGCTATCTCACCGTCAGATAGCTCCTCAATTCTAATCACGTAGGCTGAGTGGACCCCGAACCAGCCCTCAGGTGCAGGTAAAACTCCCTGACCTGGCCGGGAATGGAACCCGGGGCCTCCGAGTAAGAGGCAGGCACGCAATCCCTACACCACGGGGCCTGCAATATTATTCTATACTTTTTATTACGATTAGTATTGTTATAGCATGTACTAGAATCAGTGAAGTCCATCAAGAATAAATAATTTTTTCATGAAGTTATTTTCAAG
Source organism: Anabrus simplex (assembly GCF_040414725.1). Classification (NCBI taxonomy): domain Eukaryota; kingdom Metazoa; phylum Arthropoda; class Insecta; order Orthoptera; family Tettigoniidae; genus Anabrus; species Anabrus simplex. Next base: position 573,154,215 of record NC_090265.1, read on the forward strand.
TAGTCATTTTTTCATTCATTTTAATTTGAATAGTTGTAACTTAACCATTGAAGCTAGCTCAATAATTGTAGAATATCTTTTTCACTATGAAATATATATGCATGCAAAATTTCACATTGATATCTTGAATTTTCTTTTACAGTTATCAGGAAAACTGTTCTTAAAGGCGAGTTACAGGAAACGAGTCCGACTCGTTGGCTGAATGGTCAGCGTACTGACCTACGGTTCAGAGCGTCCCTGGTTCAATTCCCGGCCGAGTCAGGGATTTTAACCTTCATTGGTTAATTCCAATGGCTCGGGGTCTGGGTTTTTGTGCTGTCCCCAACATCCCTGCAACTCACACACCACACTTAACACTATCCTCCACCACAATAACACGCAGTCACCTACAAATGGCAGGTGCCGCCCACCCTCATCGGAGAGTCTGCCTTACAAGGGCTGCACCCGGCTAGAAATAGCCACACGTAATTATTATTATACAGGAAACGAACAACAAACTTACCGAAAAAGGGCTTGCGTAGGTTCACGTATTCTGTTATAACTTCGAAAGTATTGGAGATATTAACAAACTGATTGCACTGTTATAAAGAGCAAAGCTCAATTTTAAATCAGAAACATAAATTGAAACATCGAATTGGTAGGTCAATGTTGGTCCCTTTTTTTCTTTCCTTGTTAACTACGCTTTTTAACTCTGTTTTAACATTCCTTTTGTAGGCTATTTTAGTATGACGTTGTTCTTGCTGCAAAGTTTCGCATGATCTGTTGTCATAATAGAATGTATTATTATACCAACTTACACTCGAAAATTTATCACAAATGTAATTGAATTACACTTGTTTTCCTGCTGGTTTTTCAGTTTTTGAAGTTATTGGGAATTGTTGATATCGATTCGTTATTTTATACATTTTCTCTTGAACGCATTTATCTGGTACCGTAGGATAACCAAAATTACGTGTCACACTATTTTGAGCGTAAATATATAAATTCCTTGGAGTTCTAACCATGGAGCAAGCTATATAAGGTCAATTTTCCAGAAAATAAATCGATAGATAGTATCATAGATTTTCCTTTCTGTTTTAAGTTCCATGCTATACGTCTGTCCAATCTATCCGTTTAGAGTTTTGCTATGAAATAGGCGTCAACATAACAAAACTTTCTACCCGTACGTCGCATATTATAAGCAGCTTCATGAAATCTTTGGTGACATCTACATTTATGGGATTATAGGTTGTAAATATCATAGAATAATGCATGAAAGTACCAACGAATAAGGTTTGACCGTATTCCTTGCTATTTTAAGTCTATTCTATTCCTTAACAGCTTTGGTATCAAAAATGGCGTCAAACCTACAACCGTATACCACACATTATAACCAATTATATGTTATTAAATCTCTGACGATACAACTACATCTACGACCCATCCGACTGCTTCCTACGCCTTTAAACAAATTTTGGTACTGGTCAGTGGAGGCATGTAGATATTTATAACGAACAAACAAACTCAGTTTTGATTTTATGGATGTAGATGACGGAATAAGATCAGTGGTATTAATTACGGATAATTTCGTACGACTATTACAGCCTACAGCTCTCGTCCTGTAGAACTCTCCGATTAGGTTGAGTAGTGTCTGCCGTGCGATAGAAACCGTGGTGCGGTGTAGTGTGTGAGTTGAAAAAATGTCAGATCCAAGGGTCATAGCAACCACCCAGCTCCGAAGCAACATTAATTAGCCATACATATTTGGACGAAGCTGTACGCGTAAAATGGCTTCGGTGGTGGGATCATGTAAGGCGAACGATGTGGAAAGGTTACCTAGGAGAATAATGGCCTCGGTTATCGACGGTAAGAGAAGTAAAGGGAGGCCAAGTCGACGATGGTTAGGCTCAGTTTCTAACAATTTAAATATAAGAGGTATGGAACTAAATGAAGCCATAGAGCGAGTAACAAATTGACAATTTTGGCGGTGGGTAGTAAATTCACAGATGCTTGCAGACTGAACGCTGGAAGGAATAAAAGTCTATGAAGAACACAATATTGTATGGCTACGATGTTGTTCTTAGTGTTGACAGGATTCCATGGTACAGAAAGGAATAACCTGAAAGGACAAATGTGACAGAAACAGAAATGACTAAGACTCGGCTGGATCCTTCAGACTCCCCTGTGGAATGCAACTCTGCTTCAAAAAACGTTTTGTGGTTTGCCGATATAGCCGGGCGTCGGCCTATTCCTTCCAACCTATGGACTTCATACTGAGTTATGCAGGGTTCTAGATAATACTAACCTATTTGGGCTTAGAAGGCAAATACCACCTAGCCTGGCTGCAAGTTAAATTGGACGGGAAAGATTAATATAATGTCGTGTGGCTTTTAGTTGCCTTATGCAGCGCTTGTTCGGTAGACTTTCCAGTGGGGCAGTATCTGCTGTGTACAGAATACCATCTGCTACTGAGGGGGAACAAAGTTTCGTGTGTGCTGTATTAGTTGCAGGAATATGGGGAATGTTATAAGTGCTTAAGTCACCAAGTCAATGAAATTAACCGTTTACGATTAAAATTTATCGACCCAACTGGAAAACGAACCCGAGATACTGGGAGCTGAAGACACTGACCACTCATCCATGGGACCTCCATGGGAAAAGTAAAAAATATTCAGACCTAGGTAAAATGATGAAAATACAAGGAAGGAATTGCTACCCCGTAGTCTCTATTCTCATCTTAAATGTTATGAGTCCTTTAGAGTGCACACAAAAGAATATGGATATGTTAACTGTATTATTTTGTATCCTTAACATAGCGAAAATTTTCCAAATTTTAGATTCTAATTTAAATCCTGAAGTTACCAGGCCCACTTGCAAGTGAGACGTCAATAACCACTGAAAGTTCGACGATACCAGTCAATCAAAAATATACTCTGGTAATTTCAAGAATAGATTTTACTTCTCTCCTGATCTTGTAGAGGTTCTGTGTACATGTCTACCTGTTTACCAGTCATATAAATCATTATTAAAACGTTGTATTATAGGCCTATGTTAAATTTCCCGGTCTCGAAAGCCAAGAATAAAGGCCGAATGGATTCGTCGTGCTGACCACACGACACCTCGCAATCTGCGGGCCTTCGGGCTGAGCAGTGGTCGCTTGGTAGGCCAAGGGCCTTCAACGGCTTTGTTTCCATGGGGTTTTTATATGTTCAATTTATTGTATGTTTAGCAACTTCTTATAAATTGGTAGAACTCCAAAATCCCCTCGCAATGTAGGAGTATTTCAGAGATAGCAAAGACTGCCAGGATTTAAGTCCCACCGTGAGTAACAAAAAAGCCTTATCCAGTCACTAGTGGTTTCTCCCTTTTTATTACACGACGGAGCAGAGCCCCCAGGGTGTTAGCCGGAAGATTTTAATGCTTCCTATTACTCAGGTAGTGTCAACCTAGTTGCTATCCGGAGGAATTTCCCTTTACACATTCATCACTCGCAGTCTATAGCAGCTGAATAACATCCCTGGCTTTGTCCTTTCGGCATTCTGTATACATTACATTATGCATACACAAGTATTAGCATCACTGAATGCATATACATGGATTTATGGTACACTCACTGAACTAAATAATAATAATAATAATAATAATAATAATAATAATAATAATAATAATACACTGACTGACAGAGCAAATGCAACACCAAGAAGGAGTGGTCAGAACTTTATGCCAATTGCAGGGTAGACTGACGTCACTGAGGTATGCTCATGATGTGAAATGCGCCGCTGTGCTGCGCACGTAGCGAACGATAAATGGGACACGGCGTTGGCGAATGGCCCACTTCGTACCGTGATTTCTCAGCCGACAGTCATTGTAGAACGTGTTGTCGTGTGCCACAGGACACGTGTATAGCTAAGAATGCCAGGCCGCCGTCAACGGAGGCATTTCCAGCAGACAGACGACTTTACGAGGGGTATGGTGATCGGGCTGAGAAGGGCAGGTTGGTCGCTTCGTCAAATCGCAGCCGATACCCATAGGGATGTGTCCACGGTGCAGCGCCTGTGGCGAAGATGGTTGGCGCAGGGACATGTGGCACGTGCGAGGGGTCCAGGCCCAGCCCGAGTGACGTCAGCACGCGAGGATCGGCTCATCCGCCGCCAAGCGGTGGCAGCCCCGCACGCCACGTCAACCGCCATTCTTCAGCATGTGCAAGACACCCTGGCTGTTCCAATATCGACCAGAACAATTTCCCGTCGATTGGTTGAAGGAGGCTTGCACTCCCGGCGTCCGCTCAGAAGACTACCATTGACTCCACAGCATAGACGTGCACGCCTGGCATGGTGCCGGGCTAGAGCGACTTGGATGAGGGAATGGCGGAATGTCGTGTTCTCCGATGGGTCACGCTTCTGTTCTGTCAGGGATAGTCACCGCAGACGAGTGTGGCGTCGGCGTGGAGAAAGGTCAAATCCGGCAGTAACTGTGGAGCGCCCTACCGCTAGACAACGCGGCATCATGGTTTGGGGCGCTATTGCGTATGATTCCACGTCACCTCTAGTGCGTATTCAAGGCACGTTAAATGCCCACCGCTACGTGCAGCATGTGCTGCAGCCGGTGGCACTCCCGTACCTTCAGGGGCTGCCCAATGCTCTGTTTCAGCAGGATAATGCCCGCCCACACACTGCTCGCATCTCCCAACAGGCTCTACGAGGTGTACAGATGCTTCCGTGGCCAGCGTACTCTCCGGATCTCTCACCAATCGAACACGTGTGGGATCTCATTGGACGCCGTTTGCAAACTCTGCCCCAGCCTCGTACGGACGACCAACTGTGGCAAATGGTTGACAGAGAATGGAGAACTATCCCTCAGGACACCATCCGCACTCTTATTGACTCTGTACCTCGACGTGTTTCTGCGTGCATCGCCGCTCGCGGTGGTCCTACATCCTACTGAGTCGATGCCGTGCGCATTGTGTAACCTGCATATCGGTTTGAAATAAACATCAATTATTCTTCCGTGCCGACTCTGTTTTTTCCCCAACTTTCATCCCTTTCGAACCACTCCTCCTTGGTGTTGCATTTGCTCTGTCAGTCAGTGTAATAATAATAATAATAATAATAATAATAATAATAATAATAATAATAATAATAATAATAATAATAATAATAATAATAATTTAATTAATTGTTACAGTTTTCTCTTCAGAGGAAGTTGAAGATATTTGTGGAGTGCTTATTTGCATATTACATTTTGCATATCAAGGTTTCAGTGTCATGAAGATTGAACCACTCGCGGAGATTTCGCATCCTAGATGATCTCCGCCCGCGTGTATGTTTCCCTATTGCCTTACCATCTATGGTCAGTTTTATCATGTTCCATATTTTTAATTTCACAGTATGTGATGAAAATAGTTTGCTCTCTTGTATTTGCGAGGGTTAGGATTTCGCATGATTTTCCGGCGTTTCTTCTTTAGTGAACCCCAGTAGGGATCTTCAAATTTTTGCGATAGGAGGAGTTACCAAAAAAACGGAATTATTTTTGAAAGCTCTATATTCTCAATTTTTTTACAAAACAACCTTATCCCCTTCAAAATATTCTGCATTATAAGGAATACATTTGTCCCACGGGTGCTTTCACAGTTCTAAACAGTTTTTGTAGATATCTTCAGAAATGGCTGACAGCTCCTCCCTAGTTTTTTCCTTGACCTCTTCAATGTTCTAAAATCGGTGTCCTTCCATGCCCCTTTTCATGCGTGGAAATAAGGAAAAGTCGCATGGAACCAAGTCAGGCGTCGGGCAGTGGAATGATGCCATTCTTAGCCAAAATCTGTCTAACAAAGATGGCTGTTTGTATAGGACGAACCAGTCTTCTCTCTGGCACAAATCGGGTCTGTTTTGACGAACGCTGTTGCGAAATCATCTTGAAACTTCCCTATAAAAGGTTTGCATGTTGTTCACTTAAATTTGCCATCATAAAAAACGAAACAAATCAAAGCAGCGCTAGCAAAAACAATCACTACAGATGAACAGAGCAAGCCACGTCGACAACACAGGCGGCAATGAACTGGCAATTAGTTGCGCTACAGACCCCGAGCGGCAGAAATGCGTACTGCACAAGCTTCACCCACGGCAATGTTATTCCGGTTATTTTTGGGTGCACTCTCGTACATCCACATTTCGAAACCTGCAGTCGGTTCACTAACACACCCTTTAGTGCTCGACATTAAACTCTGTGAAGCAGTACTGGTAACACACAACACTTCAAGGTACGCCAACGAGTTTCGAACCTGAAGTTACGATTACACGCAATATAATATCCCTCTTGCACACTGGTTTTGATTTTCACGTGAGGATTGCATTCGTACATTAACGAGGATCGTAAGCACTTGGAAAACACAACTTTTGCTTAATTTGTTGACCCTGCCCAAAGGGAACTGTAGTTCTTATAAATTGGCAATTGGTATCACCTTATTATTTGCTTAGAGTATTACTGTATGTTTATTCGCTTCGCAATGATCTTGATTATTCATCACTTTCACTTTAGGGCGATTCGTAAATAGTTTTAAAAGTGTATTGGTGAAAGGATACAGATTTTAGGCCTATTTTAATCTCCTTAGTAACACTGTGTCTACTTTTGATGTGAGCTCTCTTATTATCTTATAACTTGTGGATGACTTTACTATATTATTATTATTATTATTATTATTATTATTATTATTATTATTATTATTATTATTATTATTGTAGCAGGGTTACATCTTCCTTCCCTGTTTGTATTGTGCGCCTTTATTACTACGGCCATCTCCGATAACAACTCAGAACTTTTGAACTGTTTTAAAGATTTTCCGCCGATCGTTGGATGTATCTAACGTAGATTATGCAATGAACTCTGGAGGTCCAAGACTAAATTAAAATTGTGAGAAAGTTTCACTGTTGAAGTTGGTCAACCTGTTGTTATGTTGATATTGTGTTTTGTATCTCCAAAGTTGTGTACTATACCCCTGACGCCTCCTCCTATTCTGTCAGCCTATGAAAATCTAGGAAGTAGAGAGCTAATATGCTACTCTAGTCCATTAGAAAAGGCATGGGAATTCCTTACCTGATGTTTGTGCTTGTTTGAAGCTATACGCTTAATACTGTGTCTGTTTAGAGCTTACGAGCTCCAGTTATATTGTTAACTATCATTTTAATGAGCACCAGTGCTCCTTGCTGATTGTTGCTGATTGGTTAAAATTTATTTTAAAATCAGTCTGAAAGAAAAGTAATATTTCTCGAATCTTAATAGGGTTACTTGTTCTCGAATATTTTCCACTGTCCAGCCATTCACCCCACACGCTTCCTTACTTCTGCTGATCACGGAAATCCCTGTAACAATTACTATTATTGTTATAAAAATGTTTGCGAAACGTATTTTCCCGCAGATTTCTCGTAATTTACGGCATGAACCATAAATAATATCACGTCATTATATTTCATTTGTAAGGAATTTGAATACCAAACACCTTCGAAATGTAAATCGTTGTTGAAGGTTGGAAATAGGGAGAAATATATTTGTAGGAAAATACTGCATGCCTCGAGGTTGATGTAATTTGTAACAGAAGTTGTTGACGACTTTTTCTGTGATCTCATTTCATTTATTTTAAATTATTCAGTAGAAAATGTACACAATCTCTTTTGTTACCTGTGTTTCCTATGGCGATTGTAAATTTAAAATTGTAACAGTTGACGCCAGTGGAGTAAAAAAAGAAGTTTAACATGAGTTGAATGTATAAATTTGTTTATTTGAATGTGTGCATTACGTTATAGTTGAGAATATATTACATGTGAAGAGGGACGTCATCTATCCTTTGTGCTGGATAATGTATGAGGCCATCAGATTTATTATGGCAATTATAAGTGAATTCTCTCTGAGACAATTTGTACTTTATTTAAAGCATAATAATTAAATTCGGAATTTTCCAAAATAATTTGCATAGCGCGCTCAGTGACGGAGCAAGCACGAGTAACAGCTGACTGAAACTTGGTATCGATGCCTCCAAGCAAACCGTTAGTTTGGTCATTGCAAACGAAACGTTGATCCCTGAAGGAGCAGAACCTGAAGACTATAAACATTCTGAACTCAGGCTACTTATGACATTCGCAGGCACTGAAAATGTCGAATATAATACACATTTTACCTTCGCAGCCAGGAGACTCAAGTCTCTTGAAAATATCGAACGCATTCCTCTTCCGTAGAAGACAACACAACGTCGAAAATGTCCCTTCTAACCTCAGGGAGAGTTTTATGATGCACTCGGCCAGGTCTTGTCGCAACGATGTGATGGCTAGGATTGGGAAGAAAGAGACTGTGGCTTCAATTAAGGTGTGAAGATGGGTAACCACAGAAACCATCTTCAGGACTTCCGACATTAGAACTTAAATCAATTCATTTCTTTTTCTACACAATAATAATAATAATAATAATAATGGCGTGTCGCCTTCGGAGAGGTCTGGTGCAGGTTTTCTAAAAATTCACACCTATGAGGATGAGGCCCTGCCTATGATGAATTATTATGATAATGACGCACACATAACCAGTCCCCGAGCCAGATGAATTAACAAATGCTGGTTAAAATTACCGACCTGGCCCGAAATATAACCCAGTACCACTTGGAACAATGTAGCCGAAATTTTCGAAATTATCAGATATTACTGCGATTTGTGAGTTACCTTTTAAACAAAGTAGCATAGGACGTTATATTTCGTGATATTTTATGATAATCATCATAAATATATCGAAGAGTTTATTCTAAATATTTCGTTATAATGCTGTAAAGATGTGTTTTCTTTTCTGAGAATTGCCCATATTGGTAAGAACGGCCAGTGTTTAATTTCCATCATCAGCATTAGCACCGTACACTTCAAGTTGAATAATATTACGGCACCCTTCACTTTCCACTCTGGCTTCTTAATCGTCCACTACTCTGTCAATTTTTATTTGTTGGTACAAAAAATTGATTCACTCCCCATTTCTGAATTATCAACAACGTAAATGTTTGGTATGCAGTTCCAGCATTGTGCGTTTTAAGTTACATTCTCCTCAGTGTAAATGACAATGCATTTCAACGTATATTTAGAGTTTTTCTTTCGCTTATTATAACTTTCCTTTAAGCCAACAACAGACATGCTATACACATCATTTACTTATAAACTGGCGTCGTCAAGCTGTACTGAGTGACTCAGAGGCGCTTGCCTTCTGACTCCCAACTAGGCAGGTTCGATCCTGGTTCTGTTCGGCGGTATTTGTAGGTGCTCAGATACTTCGGCCTCATGTTGGTAAATTTACTGGCATGTAAAGGAAATAAATCTTGTGGGACAAACTTCCAGCACCTCGGCGTCTCCGAAAAACGTCCAAAGTAGTTAGTGGGACGTTATCATTATTATTATTGTTACACTAGCGGAAATGGAAATTGTTACACCATAAACACCTTGACCGAATGCCACCAAAATGATACCGAAGTATTTCCATGCCTGTGAAATATGTTGATTAAAATTGCATCCTCATACGACCTAATTGTTAGTACAGGGAAACTCCATTCCTAAAAATGGCGACTGGTGTGTGTAATGGATGGCTATTGGGCGTGTCTAAGGTAACTGTCTCTTTACATGTAGAGATCGCAACACGGGCAGCTTATCGCCATTTTGCGGACTTTTTCAAAGGTCAAGTCATTGGCATGAGGGATAAGAGAGCATCATAACGACAGATTGCCCAGACTGTTGGCTGTAGTGCAATGACCGTAGAACGAGTAGTGACGAATTGGACTCAGGACAACAGTATGACACGAAAGGCAGGCACGGATACTTCCGACGGGACTACAACGGGAGAATATCATAGGATTCGTCGGCTGACTCTGACGAACAGACGGGTGACAACAGCTGAAATCCGGGCAGAGGTTACAGGCAACGTGTCACCACGAACCGTCGGGAACAGATTACTGGAAGCTGGATTTAGATCCCGAGTTGCCAAGAGTTGTGTACCGCTGACACCAAACCACAGACAACGGAGACTTGTGTGTGTAGAGCCGAGACATCTGGGACATTGAGTGGCGTTCTGTGGTGTTCAGCGATGAATCTCGCTTCTGTTTGATAGACGTGAACATGTCCATAGTCGACCTGGTGGAAGGTCACAGGAAGCAGCGATTATCGAGGTGCATAACTCTCCAACTCATGGAATCATGGTGTGGGGAGCAATTGGATATGACAAGAGGATGGATTCGAGACTTGTTGAAGGGAGGCTAAATGCTCGCCAGTATGTGGCAAGACTGGCAAACCCTGTTTCCATACCTTTCATGACGAGTGTACCGCATGGCATATTCCAGAAGGATAATGCAATAGTTCACACCAGGAACGCCTTGAGAAATGTACGGATCCTTGACTGGCCTGCCCGGTCCCCTGATTTGTCACCCATAGAGCATGTCTTGGATGTAATGAGAAGTCGCATGCGGTCATACCAGCCTCCAGCCAACAACCTTCACTAAATGACACATCATGTGTTTCAGGCATGGTTAGAAATCCCTCAATGTTATATTCGGATGCTGTTTGCTTCCATGCCACATCGAATACAAAAGCGTATTCGTGTCCATTGGGGTCATACCTCGGGTTTGGTTTCCGGTACGTTCCTCCTCCATCAACATTTACAGTACTACAATAGGCAAACCGAAGTCCGACTCGTTGGTTGAATGGTCAGCGTACTGCCCTTCGGTTCAGAGGGTCCCGGGATCGATTCTCAGCCGGATCGGGGATTTAATCGCTTCTTATTAATTCTACTGGCTCGGATACTGGGTGTATGTATCCGTCGCGACATTTTCCTCATCATATTCAAACAACATACCACACTACCAACCACCACAGAAGCACGCAATAGTGATTACATCCCTCTATATAGGGGTGGCGTCAGGAAGGGCATCCGGGTATAAAACAGGTCCAAATTCACATGCGCGACGAAATTCGCACCAGCGGCCCCACAGGTGTGGGGAAAAGAGGTAGGAAAAAAGAAGAAGAAGTACAGGCAAACCGAACATTACACAAACGAATGCTTTTCGGGGGTTTACAGATTTTTTACAAGTTGCTTTACGTCGCATCAACACAGATAGGTATTATGGCCACGATGGGGTACAAAAGGCCTAGGAATGGGAAAGAAGCGGCCGTGGCCTTAATGAAGGTACAGCCCTAGCATTTGCCTGGTCTGAAAATGGGAAACCACGGAAAACCATCTTCAGGGCTCCGACAGTGGGATTCGAACCCACTATGTTTCGGATATAAGCTCATAGCTGCGCGCTCCTAACCGCACGGCCAACTCGCCCGGTGTAGGTAAGATAACGTCGTTAACTCTATGCCTTGCCACCTTTGCTCCAGGAGTTCCATCTGTGGATTAGTGGTAAAGTGTCGACTTACGGATTCCAAGATAGTGGATTTTTGAAGGGCGGATAATAGTCCATTCGGCACTCCATGTCGTACGTCGTCGGCATGTAGAAGATCTCTGATGACACATTTGGTGTTACCTCGACATAATTCATTAAAACTCAGCAATAGGCGTCCATGAGAGATTAGGTTTACTCTGCCATCTAGTAGGCCTAGAGTAAAACAAAATGTAAAAATTGACGAGCATGCAGCCAGAGGGCGTCAAACTAAAATGCTTACAAAAGTTACCATACGGTTATTATTATTTTGCTCTCGGGGATTTACCTGGTACTCACAGTTATATTCCGCTCTAGATGTGGAAGGTCGGTTGCTATATATTTTCCACTTCGTTAAATGAAAGGTTAAATGAACCCACACCCATCAGGACGAACGGAGCTCGCAATTATCACTTCATCAGGTCCCTAGTATACAGGGTGTTAGGTGTATACCTGCAGATATTTCTTCTAGCAATAGAGAACGATGTGACGAACCACTATATATCAAACTTTTAGTAATTCTCGGAAGTTATTTTCGAGAGCAAAGAGATACGATGTTTTTAGAATAGGTAGTATGCCTTGTTCTTGTGAATGAATAGCTTCCCTTTGAGAACAGGCGAGTCACGCGCCATGCGTGCCAAACTGGTTTCTGTTTATGTTTACGTACAACAGCTGAACGCTACCACGAGATGTTACGTAACATCCTTGTCAAACTGGTTTTATGTTTAAGAGCAACTGAGCTACGATAACAGCTGAAGGTGGCTACTACAGTAGCGTATGCCTTGTTACGTTACATTCTCGTCAGACTGGTTTCGTAGTTGTCAGTATTCAGTTTCCGTCTTAGGGGCTTCAGACAACCCTGGTCATCGGTTTCGGACCCTGGATGTACCGAATTCTCAGTGTTAATACTGGTTCATTTGCTGTTATGTCCTTTAAGGAATTGGGATACGTGTGGTCATCAGCCCCGTGGTCTAGTGAGTATGGAAATGACCTGAAAACCTGAATCGGTGAGGGACCTGTACGAGCGTGTGATATAATTATTGGTTGGTATAGGCGCGCCGGGACGTGAAATACAGTAGATCCCCGTTGTGCATTGCGTAAAGGTACAAGAAAGATGGCAGGTCCTTACGCCAACGAAAGCAGTTATGGGATGCCCAAATGAGTAGGATCGGAATTGAATTATCGAAACACATCGAACGTTTAGTTTCAAAGGAATATTGGACATGTTATACAACTAAATAAATTAAACGTACCTACATTTCGTGCCTCCTTCCGGGCTGAGTTGCTCAGACGGTTGAGGTGCAGGCCTTTTGATTCCAACTTTACAGGTTCGGACCTGGTCCAGTCCGGTGGTATTTGAAGGTGCTCAAATACTGTAGGTCAGCCTCGTGTCGGCAGATTTTCTGGTACATAAAAAGAACTCGTGCGGGACTAAATTCGGGCACCTCAGCGTCTCAGAAAACCGTAGAAGTAGTTAGTGGGACGTAAAGCACTTAACGTTATTATTATTATTATTATTATTATTATTATTATTATTATTATTATTATTATTATTATTAGGTCATTAAAAGCTGAAATACGTGGAAGAAAATAGTAAAATATGCGTGGTTTAAGAGGAAACAAGATGAAATGTATGTCACGTGAGTTAGCATCGTTCGCAGTAGTTACCTACAGATTACTATGCGTAAAACGAGAACCAGGTCAAGCACGTGGGGATGAGTCAGCTGTAATCTCGTATTGTGTATAAACATCAAACATACACATCAATAAATATAAGAAACATAAACAAGGTTACACGTTAGAGACATGAACGCCAGGCCGACGGTCGCTTTCATGAGTACAGATGAGTTATCAAATTATACACAATCTACAGATGTCGAACTTATCTAAGAAGATTCCGCCACAACTATATTACATTTTACTATGATGGTGCTAATAACAAATCGCAGCAGCTATTGGCTTTACGTCGCACCTACACAGATAGGCCTTATGGCGACGATGGGACTGGAACGGGCTAGGACAGGGAAGGAAGCGGCCGTGGCCTTAATTAAGGTACAGCACCAGCATTTGCCTGATGTGAGAATGGGAAACCACGGAAAAACATCTTTTGGGCTGCCGAGAGTGGGGTTCGAACCCACTATCTCCCGAATAATGGATACTGGCCACACTGAAATGAAATGTCGTATGGCTTTTAGTGCCGGGAGTGTCCGAGGATAAGTTCGGCTCGCCAGATGCAGGTCTTTTGATTTGACTCCCGTAGGCGACCTGCGCGTCGTGATGAGGATGAAATGATGATGAAGATGGCACATACACCCAGTTCCCGTGCCAGGAAATTTAACCAATTAAGGTTAAATTTCCGACCCTCCCGGGAATCGAACACGGTACCCCTGTGACCAAAGGCCAGCACGCTAACCATTTAGCCATGGAGCCGGACTTAAGCGACTGCAGCTATCGAGCTCGGTAAATCGCAGCAGATTACGCTACAGCGTGTTGAGATGATGTCGGTAGAATACAGTATACCTGTTAAGACATAAGGCTGCAGTAGAAGAAGAGGAAGAAGAAGGTAACGAGAGCCACATAGTCAAGCAGCACACAGCTGAACAAAGTGCACATTAGTGACACAGACATAAGAGTGGCGTGGTCGCGGGAACTACAGTCGCATTCGTAACACTCTGTTGTAGAAAAATAATGAACTAATATACAGTACGGGCTCCGTAATTCCAGGTGGACGGTAACAAGACTATCTCGAATAGAAAAGTACGGATTTACGAACGTACACGAAAACGCCTGTGAACAACATAATGTACCTATGTTAAACATTACAGTACAACAGTTTAAAAAACAAAAACATACAGATTGCATTAAAAGAAATGTTAAACTTTCTTTTGTAAATTAACAAAACACTCTAGGCAATCTTCTTAAGTTAAATGTTAACTTATAGTTCCTATTTCAGTAATGATGAATATAAAACGATTATTTTATTGAATATTTATACGTGACGAGGACGACGATGATGATGATGATTGCTGCCTTAATGTCATCGGCCCTTAAAACGCAAAGTGTCCTCTGTTTTAACTCGTAGGGAATAAGAAATATAATATAAATTGCTGGAAGCCTTTCCCGATAGATTCATGAAGGGCGACCCGTGTTCTGTTCTGCCACACGATACACTAGCAGCATATAATGGTATTCGTGGTATTCATACACTGGCATTATTCAAATACTACTACTGATGCTACTTCTACGAAGTAACTCGCGTACTAGTACGGACGATAATTCTATCTCTGACAGCTGTTATTCAGGTCAAGGTCAGACAGACCGGTTTCATGTAGGGGTGGGGAACCCGTCCAGCGACATCTCCGTCGCTAAGAACAGCAGATAACCGGCATGTGACAGGTCTAGTGCTTTTGTCGAACTGCTTACGTGGAATATTCTCCCACAGTGCGATTTCAATATCATGGTCTTTTGGGAGTCCAACTCGCCGTATGCAGAAACAACCCGTGTTGACGTGTACGTAAATAAAGTTTATTACGTCAACGAAAGAATGCATGGGATAGAATTTCAAAGTGAGTAGTATCGGAATTGAAATATCAAAACACATCGAACGTTTTACTTCATAAAGTAAGGGACATGTTATAAACATAAATTAATTAAACGTACCTTCCTTTCGTGCTTCCAACCGAAGAGAACATGTTTAAATGTAAATGAGAACCTTCTAGCTTACTGCTGATTTTGCAGTGCCTATTCAACGTATCAAAATAAACGTTGCCGGGCTGAGTGGCTCAGACGGTTCAAGCACTGGTTTCATGAACTTAGCAGGCTCGATCCTGGCTCAGTCCGCTGGTATTTGAAGGTGCTCAAATACGACCGCTTCTGATCGGTAGATTTACGGGCACGTTAAAGAATACCAGTGGGCAAAATTCCGACACCACGCGTCTCCATTGGCACGTGAAGATTTATTAT
Source organism: Anabrus simplex (assembly GCF_040414725.1). Classification (NCBI taxonomy): domain Eukaryota; kingdom Metazoa; phylum Arthropoda; class Insecta; order Orthoptera; family Tettigoniidae; genus Anabrus; species Anabrus simplex. The sequence goes on from NC_090265.1 coordinate 573,169,582, forward strand.
TATTATTATTATTATTATTATTATTATTATTATTATTATTATTATTATTATTATTATTATTATTGGGCGAGTTGGCCGTGCGATTAGCTTGCATCCGTCGAAAAGCAACTAACAATATTATTATACAAACTGTGTTAGTCTATTATTACTGACTATTATGTAAATAAAAGTTAATCGCCCCACTCAAACTTCGTAGCTCGTAATCTGTCAGAAAACACTAAAGAAAATTGTGAACTTTTAACAGGTCCGAATTATTATTAATAATATAATTGCAGACATGTCTCAGAAATTACCGAAGCATGTACTTACAAATTGTTTTACGTCGCACCGACACAAATAGGTCTTACGGCGACAGTGGGAGAGAAAAGGGATACAAGTGGGAAGGAAGCGTTCGAAGTCTAATAAAGGTACAGTTCCAGCATTTCCCCGATGTGAAAATGGGAAACTACGGAAAACCATCTTCCCGGGTACCGACAGTGGAGTTCGAACCCACTATCACCAGAATACAAGCTCACAACTGCGCGCCCCTAACCGCACGATCAACTTACTCTAAGCCGCAATGCCGGTCTGCGTAGCTCGGACGATAGAGCGCTGGTCTTCTGATCCCACCTTGGCAGGTTCGAAGGCGGCTCAGTTCGGTGGTATTTGAAGGTGCTGAAATACGCCAGTCTCGTGTCTGTGGATTTACTTGCATTTACAAAAGTACTGCTTTACAAAATTCTGGCACTTCAGCGTCTTCGAAAACCGTGAAAATTAGTTAGTGGAACGTAAAGATAGTAGTAGTAGTAGTAGTAGTAGGAACATTATTATTACGGACGTTTTAATTAAACGGGTCCGTTACATTACCTATCGGCACTTACTGTCCGGTAATTAGCCTTCTGTCCACCTCTGTGGTATAGTGGTTAGTGTGATTAGCTGCCAACCCCCGGAGGCCCGTGTTCCATTCCCAGCTCCGCCACGAAATTTGAAAAGTGGTACGAGGGCTGGAACGGGGTCCACTAAGCCTCGGGAGGTCAAATGGGTAGAGATGGTTCGATTCCCACCTCAGCCATCCTGAAAGTGGTTTCCCGTGGTTTCGCACTTCTCCAGGCAAATGCCGGGATGGTACCTAACTTAAGGCCACGGCCGCTTCCTTCCCTCTTCCTTGTCTATCCCTTCCAATCTCCCCATTCCCCCGCAAGGCCTACACAAGACCCCTGTTCAGCATAGAAGGTGAGGCCGCCTGGGCGTGGTACTGGTCATTCACCCCAGTTGTATCCCCGACCCAATGTCTCACGCTCCAGGACACTGCCCTTCAGGCGGTAGAGGTGGGATCCCTCGCTGAGTCTGAGGGAAAACCAACCCTGGAAGGTAAACAGATTAGGAAAAAGACGAATAAGCCTTATATTAGAAATGTCCGGCGGCAATTCCATAGTAGACCGAGCTCGATAGCTGCAGTTCCTTAACTGCGGCCAGTATCCAGTATTCGGGAGATAGCAGGTTCAAACCCCACTGTCGGCGGCCCTGAAGATGATTTTCCGTGTTTTCCCATTTTCACACCAGGCAAATGCTGGGGCTGTACCTTAATCAAGGCCACGGCCGCTTCCTTCCCACTCCTAGCCCTTTCCTGTCCCATCGTCGCCATAAGACCTATTTGTGTCGGTGCGACGTAAAGCATCTAGCAAAAGAAATCCACAGTAGCTATTGTTCCTTCGAGCAATGTTCACGCATGGTTGCAACTACGGTTTTTGAAATCTGTCTCATTAATAACAATATGACTGAATACTTACAGCCTTTTCTTTCAGTGTCCACCGTCCTTTCATTGACCTGAAAAGTTTATGAATAAGCATAGACAACTCGCATTGTCTATTGTCAGAAATTCATCGTAGACTGTCGCAATAACAGCACAGAAATTTTGCGCTCATTTTTCATTTACTTATTAACTATTTCCTTTCATTTTGTCAGGTTGGATCACTGAGTAATGCCATTGACGTCTTATAAATCACACACAACTACACAATACTTTATTCGCACGTATGTGCTGGTGCGTATCTTCGAGGTCACTGTAAGGATCCTGTGTACATTTCACACAGAGTACCCTAGACCGGTTTTCGAGTACAGCAAGTGGCCTGGCACGTGAGTCATCCTCGCCTACTTGCCAAGCCTTTAGGGGAAGTGCACAACAACATGTGTTGGCCTGCGATAAGAAACAGGTTCAACAAGCCCTAGACTCTGCTACTGTACTTCCACTACGCGTGGACAGAATGACGTAACCGGCATATCCTGCTACGGCCGTTCAAAACACATTAGGTCCTGAAATATTTGGCTCAGTTATGGGCAAACTAATAGGACAAGATAAAAAGTACATAGCATATGTTGTGAGATGTCTTTTTCTTTGCCGACTAGCTTAATATCTGCACGTATACACCTAACACCCTGTATATCAGGCGGCCCGCGAGTGGCGTGCATTCTACTTACAAATGTCCCGCAAGCACAAATGATGAATGGGATGTCTACTAACTGACTTTCACAGGGGCACTACTGCCAGCAGGCAGGTTACGCCAGAATATAAAGAGATAACAACCGGACGGTCGCTCGCAGCATGTTCCTCAGCGCTACCCGCTAATGCAAACCCTTGGATTAGTAAACCTTGTTTACGACCACTTAGTACTCGGCTGGTGTATGTACTAGTGTACAGCAGCGACGAATAATCTCTGGAAAATCTGGTGAAAATGTAGCCGAAGCTCCAAACAGACGGCTGCCTTCTGCACACGTATTTCGCCAAACAGTATTAGTTTTTATTTCATCCAACAACAACTCTTTTTAGAGTGGAATTTCTACACGTATATAAATTAATAAGTTATTAAATTTTCTTTTCTGCACATTTGGCGTATTTACAAATGCACTCTGTCATGGAACGTGTGCAGTAAAGTGACTGCTGTCCGTTTCACAACATCAAAAATTCAGCACGTTGTAGCACTCCTTCGAAGACAAGTGACATTGCATCCTATGCATTACTAGTGCATGCGGGACAATTGTAAGTAGAAAATACGACGCTCGCAAGCTGCCTGGTATATTTCAATATTCAGTTTGGTTGCCATACAGGAGTGAGCATTACGACCGTGTGAGACACTCAAAATAATGAAGAGCGAGCGCTGTTTTTGTTAACAAATCAATCACACTTTCATTGTCCCATATATCATGTTTTGTTCGCAATGCAAGCTCACTTGAACAGCCATATTAATAGGGAACGAACAAACTGAGTTTTAATAATGAGTTATTATCTCTGTTAGGTACATCATTGAGGAACTATAAATTAAACATACAGTAAGTTCAGAACTTGGGAAACATTTTCACACCAGGCAAATGCCGGGGCTGTACCTTAATTAAGGCCACGGCCACTTCCTTCCAATTCCTAGGTCTTTCCTATCCCATCGTCGCCATAAGACATATCTGTGTCGGTGCGACGTAAAGCAAATAGCAAAAAAAGAAAAAACCTTGGGAAACAAGATGACCACTTCTGGTGAGGTGCATTACTCTGGACTTGCTAAAGCAGGAATTAAGGCCACCACACACACACACGCTATGGTAGGCAAACCAACGGAAAAAAATCGTTCCAATGCAGTTATATGGTACGTCACACGGACTGCTATGCTAAGCAACGCTAGCGTAAGTAATACCAAGCTACATTTTACAGATCACCTAGGAGCCGATTTTCATAGCTGTAGCCGGCTTCGCGCATGCGCACAGTCACTCTTTTGCCCGGCGTCTAGCAAACAGTCGTTTCATGAGTGGGACTTCAGTGAATTACCTCAGTACAGTAGCTTTTATATCGCTTAATTGTTTCTGTGTTTGTTAATTATCATGGAAGGCAGATCAAAGGATAAAATAACTGATTGAATAAATACAAAAATATACCTGTCCGTCAAATTATTAAAGTGATGTAACCATGAAAGACAACTGTTGGCAAGAAATAAACTCAGGAAATTGTTTGTACCTATCATTTATTGATATTACATGCATGTTTACTCTACATTCTATCATTTCGGTACTTCATACTCTTAGCAGAGAGAAGTTCATGAAACTGTTCCTGATTTATACGAAGTAATTTTTAATTCATTTCCATGTAATGCTTGAATCAAATGATGGAATTCAACATGAATTATTCTCCCTCCAATTTCACGTAAACAGAACCTTCTCCTCTTTCTGTTCCTTTCTCTTTCATTATTTCTTTCTTTCTTTCCTTTCTTTCTTTCTTCGCCTTTCTTGACAACAGTTAATAATTTTCCTCTTCACTTGATTCGCCATCTTTAAACGTCTGTCTATCATAGTTTAGCTTAGCTTTATATTCGTGATATACCATAACATAGCTTGGCATTGCTTAACATAGCGTAACATAACGTAGCTTATCTTAGCTTTCTGTGTATGGCGGCCTTTAGGAACAGATTAATTCCCGACGATAAAGTGGGCAGTCGGTTCCTTCATAGACTACAAGCCTCAGAACATATATAATACTGTATGTCAAACAGCCGATGTTTCCAGGTATTATGTGAAAGATTAAACCAACTGTAGGGAATCGTATATAGACTATTAGATTGTACCGATACACGACTGTAATTTCTTAATTGAGAGTATGTCGCGTAAATGGAGAGTCACTTGCCAATCACTGCTGGTATAGCTCAGAAGATATACATTTGAACACTTCCATTCGCTACACTTATTTGAAGCGCCCGAAGTCATACCTTCTGAACATGAGTGTAACATTAGGGCTTGCAAGGCCTGCAAGGCCAGCGAGTCCAGGCCATTTAAGGGGCCATGTAGACTCCTCGAAAGTAAGTAAAAATAATACAACTCAGTTGCGAATGAGCTCTCTCTGTACGAAGTTACTAATAAATTAGGCTTAACACTTGTGCAGTTTGATATTTTTCAAATTTCATATATACAGTCTGTTAGCTGTATTCTAGCAATAGAGAACGATGTGACGAACCACTATATATCAAACTTTTAGTAATCCTCGGAAGTTATTTTCGAGAGCAAAGTGATACGATGTTTTTAGAATATGTAGTATGCCTTGTTCTTGTGAATGAATAGCTTCCCTTTGAGAACAGACGAGTCACGCGCCATTCGTGCCAAACTGGTTTCTGTTTATGTTTACGTGCAAATGTACTCCTGTAACAGCAGAACGCTACCTATACAATGCACGAGATGTTACGTAACATACTTGTCAAACTGGTTTTATGTTTAAGAGCAACTGAGCTACGATAATAGCTGAAGGCGGCTACTACAGTAGTGTATGCCATATTATGTTACATTCTCGCCACACTGGTTTCGTTGTTGTCAGTATTTAGTTCCCGTCTTAGGGGCTTCAGACAACACTGGTCATCGTTTTGGACCATGAAGACGTACCGAATTCTCAGCGTTAATACTGGTTCATTTGCTGTTATGTCCTTTAGGGGATTGGGACATCTATGGTCATCAGCCCCGTGGTCTAGTGAGTATGGAAATGACCTGAAAACCTGTATCGGTGCGGGACCTGTACGAGCGTGTGATATAATTATTGGTTGGAATAGGCGCGCCGGGACGTGAAATATGGTACGATCCCCGTTGTGCATTGCGTAAAGGTAGAAGAAAGATGGCAGTTCCTTACGCCAACGAAAGCAGTCATGGGATGCCCAAATGAGTAGCATCTGAATTGAATTATCGAAACACATTGAACGTTTATTTTCGAAGGAATAATGGACATGTTATACAACTAAATAAATTAAACGTACCTACATTTCGTGCCTCCTTCCGAGCTGAGTGGCTCAGACGGTTGAGGTGCAGGCCTTTTGGCTCCAACTTCACAAGTTCGAACCTGCCCCAGTCCGGTGGTTCTTGAAGGTGCTCAAATACTGTACGTCAGCCTCGTGTCGACAGATTTGCTGGTACATAAAAAGGACTCGTGCGGGACTAAATTCGGGCACCTCAGCGTCTCAGAAAACCGTAGTAGTAGTTTGTTTTTGCTATTTTGCTTTACGTCGCACCGACACAGATAGGTCTTACGGCGACGATGGGAGAGGAAAGGCCTAGGAAGTGGAAGGAAGCGGCCGTGGCTTTAATTAAGGTACAGCCCCGGCATTTGCCCGGTGTGAAAATGGGAAACCACAGAAAACCATCTTCAGGGCTGCCGACAGTGGGGCTCGAACCCACTATCTCCCGATTATTGGATACTGGCCAAACTTAAGCGACTGCAGCTATCGAGCTCGGTGTAGAAGTAGTTAGTGGGATGTAAAGCACTTAACATTATTATTATTATTATTATTATTATTATTATTATTAGGTCATTAAAAGCTGAAATACGTGGAAGAAAATAGTAAAATATGCGTGGTTTAAGAGGAAACAAGATGAAATATATGTCACGTGAGGTAGCATTGGTCGCAGTAGTTACCTATAGATTACTATGCGTAAGACGAGAACCAGGCCAAGCTTGTGGGGATGAGTCAGCTGTAATCTCGTATTGTGTATAAGCATCAAACATACACACCAACAAATCTAGGAAACATAAACAAGGTTACACGTTAGAGACATGTAGCTATTAACCTGAACGCCAGGCCGACGGTCGCTTTCATGAGTACAGATGAGTCATCAAATTATACACAATCCACAGATGTCGAACGTATCTAAGAAGATTCCGCCACAACTATATTACATTTTACTATGATGGTGCTAATAACAAATCGCTGCAGCTATTGGCTTTACGTCGCACCTACACAGATAGGCCTTATGGCGACGATGGGACTGGAAAGGGATAGGACAGTGAAGGAAGCGGCCGCGGTCTTAATTAAGGTACAGTCCCAGGATTTTTCCTGGTGTTAAAATGGAAAACCACGGAAAACCATCTTCTGGGCTGCCAAGAGTGAGAATCGAACCCACTATCTCCCGAATAATGGATACTGGCCACACTGAAATGAAATGTCGTATGGCTTTTAGTGCCGGGAGTGTCCAAGTTCGGCTCGCCAGAAGCAGGTCTTTCGATTTGACACCCGTAGGCGACCTGCGTGTCGTAATGAGGATGAAATGATGATGACAACACACACACCCAGCCCCCGTGCCGGCAAAATTAATGTATGATGGTTAAAATTCGCGACCCTGCTGCGTATCGAACCCGGGACCCCTGAGATCAAGGACCAGCACGTTAACCATTTAGCCATGGAGCCGGCCTGAAAGCCGGTGATGTTGTGGTACATAAGCACCTGTATCCACGACCTGCGCTTCGTGATGAGGATGAAATAATGATGAAGATGGCAAATACACCCAGTTCCCGTGCCATAAAAATTAACCAATTAAGGTTAAATTCCCGACCCTGCCAGGAATCGAACCCGGGACACCTGTGACCAAAGGCCAGCACGCTAACCGTTTAGCCTTGGAGCCGGACTTTAGTGACTGCAGCTATCGAGCTCGGTAAATCGCAGCAGATTACGCTACTGCGTGTTAAGATGATGTCGGTAGAATACAGTATACCTGTTAAGACATAAGGCTGCAGTAGAAGAAGAGGAAGAAGAAGGTAACTAGAGCCACATAGTCAAGCAGTACAGAGCCGAACAACGCGCACATTAGTGACACAGACATAAGAGTGGCGTGGTCGTAGGTACTACAGTCGCATTAGTAACACTCTGTTGTAGAAAAATAATGAACTAAAATACAGTACGGGCTCCGTAATTCCAGGTGGACGGTAACAAGACTATCTCGAATAGAAAAGTACGGATTTACGAACGTACACGATAAAGCCTGTAAACAAAAATGTACCTATGTTAAACATTACAGTACAACAGTTTAGAAAACAAACATACAGATTGCCTTAGACTAAAAGAAATTTTAAACTTTCTTTTGTAAATTAACAAAACATCTAGGCAACCTTCTTAAGTTAAATGTTAACTTATAGTTCCTATTTCAGTAATGATGAATATAAAACAATTATTTTATTGAATATTTATAAGTGATGATGATGATGATGATGATGATGATGATGATGATGATTGCTGTCTTAATGTCATGGGCCCTTAAAAACGCAAAGTGAAGTGTTAGTGGAATGTAAAGATATTAGTAGTAGTAGTAGTAACATTATTATTACGGAAGTTTTAATTAAACGGGTCCGTTACATTACCTATCGGCACTTACTGTCCAGTAATTAGCCTTCTGTCCACTTCTGTTGTACAGTGGTTAGTGTGATTAGCTGCCACCCCCCGAAGGCCCGTATTCCATTCTCAGCTCCGCCACGAAATTTGAAGCGTGGTACGAGGGCTGGAACGGGGTCCACTAAGCCTCGGGAGGTCAAATGAGTAGAGGTGGTTCGATTCCCACCTCAGCCATCCTGAATGTGATTTCCCGTAGTTTCCCACTTCTCCAGGCAAATGCCAGGATGGTACCTAACTTAAGGCCACGGCCGCTTCCTTCCCTCTTCCTTGTCTATCCCTTCCAATCTCCCCATTCCCCCGCAAGGCCCCTGTTCAGCATAGAAGGTGAAGCCGCCTGGGCGAGATACTGGTCATTCTCCACAGTTGTATCCCCGACCCAATGTCTCACGCTCCAGGACACTGCCCTTGAGGCGGTAGAGGTGGGATCCCTCGCTGAGTCCGAGGGAAAACCAACCCTGGGGGTAAACAGATTAGGAAAAAGAAGAATAAGCCTTCTATTAAAAATGCCCGGCGGCAATTCCACAGTAGACCGAGCTCGATAGTTGCAGTCGCTTAAGTGCGGCCAGTATCCAGTATTCGGGAGATAGCAGGTTCGAACCCCACTGTCGGCAGCCCTGAAGATGGTTTCCCGTGGTTTCCCATTTTCACACCAGGCAAATGCTGGGGCTGTACCTTAATTAAGGCCACGGCCGCTTCCTTCCCACTCCTAGACCTTTCCTGTCCCATCGTCGCCATAAGACCTACCTGTGTCGATGCGACGTAAAGCAACTAGCAAAAAAAAAATCCACGGTAGCTATTTTTCCTTCGAGCAATGTTCACGCATGTTTTCAACTACGGTTTTTGAAATCTGTCTCATTAATAACAATTTCACTGAATACTTACAGCCCTTTCTTTCAGTGTCCACCGTCCTTTCATTGACCTGAAAAGTTTATGAATAATCATAGACAACTCGCATTGTCTATTGTCAGAATTCATCGTAGACTGTCGCAATAACAGCACATAAATATTTCGCCCATTTTTCATTTACTTATTAACTATTTCCTTTCATTTTGTCAGCTTGGATCACTGAGTAATGCCATTCTTCTTCTTCTTCTTCTTTTTCTACCGCTTATCCCACACCTGTGGGGTCGCGGGTGCGAACTGTGTCGCACATGTGGATTTGGCCCTGTTTTACGGCCGGATGCCCTTCCTGACGCCAACCCTATATGAAGGGATGTAATCACTATTGCGTGTTTCTGAGGTGGTTGGTAGTGTAGTGTGTTGTGTGAATATGAAGAGGAAAGTGTTGGGACAAACACAAACACCCAGTCCCCGGGCTAGAAGAATTAATCAGAGACGATTAAAATCCCCGACCCGGCGGGGAATCGAACCCGGGACCCTCTGAACCGAAGGCCAGTACGCTGACCGTTCAGCCAACGAGTCGGATACTGAGTAATGCCATTGACGTCTTATAAATCACACACAACTACACAATACTTGATTCGCACGTATGAGCTGGTACGGATCTTCGAGGTCACTGTATGGATTCTGTGTACATTTCACACAGAGTACCCTAGACCGGTTTTCGAGTACAGCAAGTGGCCTGGCACGTGAGTCATCCTCTTCTACTTGCCAAGCCTTTAGGGGAAGTGCACAACAACATGTGTTGGCCTGCGATAAGAAACAGGTTCAACAAGCCCTATGCTCTGCTACTGTACTTCAACTACGCGTGGACAGAATGACGTAACCGGCCTATCCTGTTACGGCCGTTCAAAACACATTCGGTCCTGAAATATTTGGCTCAGTTATGGGCAAACTAATAGGACAAGGTAAAAAGTACATAGCTTATATTATGAGATGTATTTTTCTTTGCCGACTAGCTTAATAACCGAGACTTCGGTGTCAGTTTACATAACATGTAAGTAGTGCATAGTTGGCAGTTAAGGAGCTCAGCCGTTAAACCATGGAGGCGGTCAAATAAAACCTAATAAACAAAAAAAATTAATAATCGTACGAAAACGAATAATCCCTTTACTCACATAACTTGACAGTATATTGCATTACTTCTACCAGCTGTAATAATAATTTCGTGTGGCTATTTCTAGCCGGGTGCAGCCCTTGTAAGGCAGACCCTCCGATGATTGTGTGCGGCATCTGCCATCTGTAGGTAACTGCGTGTTATTGTGCTGGAGGATAGAGTTATGTATGGTGTGTGAGTTGCAGGGGGTGTTGGGGACAGCACAAACACCCAGCCCCCGAGCCACTGGAATTAACCAATGAAGGTTAAAGTCCCCGAGCCGGCCGGGAATCGAACCCGGGACCCTCTGAACCGAAGGCCAGTACGCTAACCATTCAGCCAACGAGTCGGACACCAGCTGTAATTAAATTTATATTATTTATTCATACGGCCCGAATTTTTATTTTGGCAGGTGGGTCCGCATCGCGTATATTTTGCCCCTGCTTCTGAACTATAATGCCCAAGCTGATGCGATACCGGACGGTTTCTTCGCACTTAACTCATCTTTCTCCCTCTTTAGAGAATCTTCCGTTCGCCACTAGCAAAATGGCACCTTTATGGAATCGCCGAAAAGTGTTCTTTCTTCTAAATATCGCTTCCCGACATTCGGCCTGCATAAATTCACGGAATGCCTCGACACCGTTATGCCTTTCAGCGTTCAGTCTGCAAGCCTTTGTGAATTTACTTAACGTCGCCACAATCCTCTATTTGCAACAAGTTCTTTGGCCTCATTTAGTTATATACGTTTTCTTTAAATCGTTAGAAACTTAGTCTAACTATTGTCCTTTTGGTCTCTCTCTACTTTTATTACCCTCCGTAACAGAGTCCATTATTGTCCTAGGGAAACTGTCCTACGCAATTCGCCTCACATGACCCCACCACCGAAGCCCGTTTATGCGCACAGCTTCATCTATCGAGATTATTCCTAACTTAGCCTTTATCTCCTCATTCCGAGTACCCACCTGCCATTGTTCCCACCTGTTTGTACCAGCAACCATTCGCGCTACTTTCATGTCTGTTACTTCTGACTTATGAATAAGATGTCCTGAGTCCACCCATCTTTACATCCCGTACAGCAAATTTGGTCTGAAAACCGACGGATGTAAAGATAGTTTCTTGCGGGAGCTGACTCCTTCTTACAAAGTACTGTTGATCGGAACTGCGAGCTCACTGCATTAGCTTTAATGCACCTTCATTCAATCTCACATACAATATTACAATCCTGGGAGAACAGACATCCTAAATATTTGAAATTACCTGCCTGTTCCAGCTTTGTATCACCAAACTGACATTCAGTTCTCTTGGATTTCTCACCTACTGACATCAATTTAATCTTCGAAAGGCTAATTTTCATACCATACTCATACACCTATCTTCAGGTTCCAAGACTGCAGGCTTTGGCACAATCTGTCATTAAGACCAAGTCGCCAGCATAGGGCAGACTGCTTACGACATTGCCATATAACTGAATCTCTCCCTGTCACTGTATGCATTTCAGCAGATGATCCATGTAAACAACAAAGATTACAGCCTTGTCTAACCCCCTGTAAGTACCCTGAACCAAAAACTCATTCTACCATCAATTCTCACTGCAGCCCAATTGTCAACATAAATGCCTTTGATTGATATGAATGATCTACCCTTAATCACATAGTCCCCTAATATAGCGAACATCTGTTCTCTCGGTACCCTATTATATACTTTCTCTAGATCTACTAAACGTACACATAACTGTCTATTCCTCTTGTAGCATATTTCAGTTACCGCGCACATTTTGAAAATCTGATCCTAACAGCCCCTCCGTGGTCTTTAACCACACTGGTTTTCATCCAACTTCCTCTCAACCACTCATCCCACCTTCCCTTCCAAGATGCCAGTGAATGCCTGGTATACTAATCAATGAGATACCTCGTTGGTAGTTGCAATCCTTCCTGCTCCCTTGCTTATGGATACGTGCAATCACTGGTTTAGTCAAATCTGAAGATACCTTAACAACACCCCATGCTACTTTTATTACTCTGTCAAGCCATTACATCACTGCGGACGTCTGCGTTGAGGTTGGTATATTCTGCGGCGGAGTACCGCGCACCAGTATGGTTGAACAGCGCCCATACTAACACAGTTGATGTCCAACTTAATAGTACTATGCGTATTATTACAGGAACAATCAGGTCTACTCCCACCATCTGGCTGCCTGTCCTAAGTAACATACCACCCCCTAACCTGCGAAGGAAAGTAGCCTTGATCAGAGAATACAAGATCCTTGCAAACCCTGGACTACCGGTACACTCTGACATCTCAGACCTCAAAATCAAACGACTTCGTTCGAGACATCTAGCTCTTGCAGCCGAGATCAATCACATCGGGTTCAACATCACCGATTCCTGGAGGGAAGAATGGATGCAAAATGCTCCAGCTACATGCCTGGATATGCCATGCATTGATAAGACAGTTCCAGGGTTTTATCAACCCCGCAAGGTATGGTCAATGCTCAACCGACTCAGGACGGGACACGGAAGATGTGGGGATTCACTTTTTAAATGGCGAATGCTCTCCTCGCCACTATGCGACTGTGGTGCACCGCTACAAACTATTAAACACATCAGGGAGGAATGCAGCATCAGAGCACATGGAGGGCCATATGAAGACTTCTTGATGGCAACCCCAAAATGTATTGAGTACATACAATATCTAGATATTTGTTTGTAGATTGGTTCATTGGTTATTTTTGTTCATTTGTAATAATGTATGTGTATGCCATACGCTAAATAAATAAATAAATAAATAAATAAATAAATAAATAAATAAATAAATAAATAAATAAATAAATAAATAAATAAATAAATAAATAAATAATAATCACTGCCTTCCCATCACACTTCACCATTTCAAGTCTAATTTCATCTATTCCTGCTGCTTTATGACAATGGAGTTTATTTACCTTTCCATTTCCTCAATCATAATTTCACCAACATAATTTTCTTCCACCCCATGAGCTCGGTTGTTCGCGACACCAGTAAGATTTTCTTTTACGTTGAGAAGATTTTCAAAATATTCCCTCCACCTGTCCAGTGTTTCCCTGGGTGAGTTCTCCTGAATTATCCAAAACAGTGTTTATATACATTTTCCCTCCCTTCCTAAGCTTGTTTATTACTATCCAGAAAGGTTTCCCTGCTGATTGACCTAGCCCTTCCAGGATATTACCAAAATCTTCGCACGACTTCTTTCTGGATTCAACAACTAATTGTTCCGATCTGTTTCTTTCATCTACGTCTCCATCAGCCCTTGTTTGGAACCATTTCTGATAAGCCTTCTTTTCACGTTTACAAGCTGCTGTCCCGCAAGAGTTCTTTACGTGCCATTAAATCTACCAATACGAGGCTGACGTTTTTGAGAACCTTCAAAAGCCACCCCACTAAGCCGGGATTGAATCTGCCAGATTTTTTATTATAATTGGCTTCACGTCGCATCGACACAGATAGGTCTTACGGCGACAATGGGATAGAACTTGCAAGGAAATGTCCGTGGCCTTAATTAAGGTACAACCCCAGCATTTGCCTGGTGTGAAAGTGAGAAACAACGGAAAACCATCTTCAGGGCTGCAGACAGTGGGACTCGAACCCACTATCGCGCGGATGCAAGCTCACAGCTGCGCGCACTTAACAGCACGGCCAACTCGCCCGCTTGAGTCTGCTAAGTTAGTGTCAGAAGGCCAGTACCTCAACCATCTGAGCTACTCAGCCCGGCATTCCCTATTCTCGTCTCGTTCAACTTTTCAAACTGGCATCCCTATTTAGAAAACGAATTGGCGTTGAAGTATTAAAGAATATTTATTCGAAATCCAGTTTATTAAATTGCATTTATATCGCGAACTATTCAGTTTAGAGCTGATGGATAGGAATAAAAAATGTTATTTTCATAGAACAGTGGAGACGATTTATTTACTTAACTGGTAATGATGTCTTTCGGTAAACATTTGGAAAACAATAGTCTTCATTGTGTTCTTTTGTAATCTATACCTATTCTTTAATATCATTCAAAATAGAGCTAGGTAAACAAAGGATACGGAATCTTACACTTGGAGGATGGCCTTAAATGCACATCAGTAGTGATTGTTTTTGATTTGATTTTGATTCATTTAAATATCCTTGATTGTTGGTGCTATTAATTTTTCTGAATTCGTCAATATTCCGGAGATAAAAAGCCAGGTACACAACCCGTTTAAATTCCGGAAAGGAAGTAACGATAACAAGTTCTCTCTTGTAGTAAAAATAATGACGAATTATTTCCAAAGGATGGGAACAAAAAGGATTCGGAAACCAAGGAAGTGACTAATATAATCCATTAATGGATTCTTAGGTAATTATTTCGACGCATTCACCCCAATAATAATAATAATAATAATAATAATAATAATAATAATAATAATAATAATAATAATAATAATAATAATAATAATAATAATAATAATAATTGTACCGGGTGGTACACCTCCACGTCGCTAATTCAAACTTTGCGCCAGTTGAAACTCCCCTACTGGAGGAAGTCTGAACTTTATCTAATGTGTTAATTTTCAAGTTTCTCAGATGATGTCACTACCTGTAAATTTTGAAGTTTCTGAACTGGGTCGTTTTCGATGTATTTTTGTTTTGCCTGTAGTAAGAAGTGTGAACATTCTCTTCTAGAGGACACCACTGAAGAACTACAATGGTGCACCCTAGTGCGAAGTGAAAGAACTGTTTTTTTGGAGAAATTTTTATTTCAAAAGTTTGTTCCTTGTTAAATTTCTTTCTGTTATTGTTTAAGTTGGCTGTATAACCCTTTCTTTCCCCTTGTTTTGAATTTAGCCAATCCCGAATTTCTTTAATTAATTTATGACCGATCAGGTGTATCTTCCTCTACGGGGATATGCTGCTTAACCCTAGCCAATAAAATTCTTGTGGGAGGGTGTTCTCATTCCTGAAACGCCTCGAACTTTCCGCGAGAGTATATAAACTGCTGATTTTCGGGTCTCCGCGCCACTTCAGTAACATCTTTCAGTGTGTAAAGTACGTAGCAGGGGGCGGGAAGCGCCTCTTTCTTCGGGCAGCAGTTCATCCACAAGGTAATGGCCATTTAATAACTTCTTTTCTTGCTAGCTCAGCAGTTTAACTCTCGGGGCAGGTCTGAAGCTTTTCCACCATGTAACTTTTCCCTAAAATGTAAAGACACTAAGTATCTATCCTCTTTTAAGCTACATATTGGGATAGAGAGTGCTTAACCCTCTCGAGCTCCCACTCATATTGCATTGAGGTGAACTTATTTTTCACAACCGTTTCTTCCTTAACGTATTGTAAATTGTTTCATTCTAAAGTCACCTCTTTAGTATGGGATTAGCCCTTGCAGTAACTGCCTAGTGCGAAGTAGGTTTTAAACAAAATGTGTTAGGAGTGCAAGAACGCCTCCTCTCAAGTTGGTGTTTTAGATGCCACGTAATTAACCTTTCCTTACTTAATAGGCCTCAGTAGGTTGGGTATTTTACCCCTGTTTTCGTGTCCTGGGAGGACAACTTGAAAGTGGAATTTGGTGTGGCCTTGGATAGGCTCGTACTTAAGAGCAGATTGCTCTTTCTAAAAATTTTGTTTCCTGCGCGCCTCGAGGAGGCTTTACTGTGTAATTTGGAGCAAGTGCTCCTGGGCATGAATGGAGTTTTCTGCCCCTCTGTTGAAACTAGTTTTGGGGTAAAGCTGGGCTAATTGTTCAAGAATTGTGAGTTCGGGGCTCGAAGCCCAAATCCTGTAAATATTGTAATTGTACTTTTGTTGCCTTGCTACTCTGTACCTGCCATGCTTGTTATTTCTTGATTTTGAAAAGAAAATATAACCTTGTTAAATTTTATCTTAACTTTAATTTCGTATTTTGAGGCCCGTTCACCCCCGCACCTTCTTTCACCTCTGCTGTTCCACAGATACCTCGGAACAATAATAATAATAATAATAATAATAATAATAATTGAACCGTGTGTTTGGTCTCCTCCCGCCTTAAAGGACTTGGTTCCTGTGCTGTGCTCCTAGCGAGCTCATTGAAAATTTACGACCATCATTGTGCGTATTTCTGAATGTCCTAGGCATTGATTGTGTAATAAATGTGTCTCTCCCTGTTCACCACTGTGCCGTACCCCCGGCAGGATGACCCAAAGGAGAGCGAGCCAGGGATCTGGATATAAATGAAAGGTCCAACCCAGAGGATAATGTCAAGTCCCAATTCACACAGCTTGACAACAACTTTATTCATAGACAATGTAAAACAAACCAATTCGGAAGCGCACGAAAACCAACATAACATAACTAAAGAAGGGTTTTAACCCGATTCCATTTCTCATCCTTGTAAAATATAAGAGGAATTCCACTCCTCTAATAAAAGGTTTAACATAACGAAGCTGCGCACCTTGGTACCAAATAAATGTCTTACTAATCTCTACAGCGCTACATCGTATACACAGCTCGCCAGTTACAAGGTAAGGAAAACTCTTCTATCAGTGAACTCACAATGACACGCATACTTCCTAACTACACGTCCAGAACATTCTGGAATCTTTCTTTCATGTTACAAGAAACGTACAACACTTTAAGTTACTTTACGTTACTTTCACAAAATATCTCGGCACCAAGCCGTTCCTTCTCAATTACAACCAGATACATGGCGTTACATATCTGTACAAGTTCCTAGTTCCTCCCATCATCCTACCAACACATAGCAAACCAGTAGATCTTACCTCCCATGCCCCTCTCACGGTCCTCGGTTCGACCCAAGAGTAGTGCTCTCCACCAAGAGCAGCAGGTAAGTGAGACGGACCACCGCCCGGCGAGGCACACTGGCTCGCCGGGAGGGGTAGGTCCCGATACCAACGTCATCACGCCCCTCTCTCGGAGAAGCCGGGAGGGGGTAAGTACACGCGAGGGAGCATGGCAGACGATCGACATACGAAAGAAATGCAAATACGGAGGGACGCCCCAGGACGGAAAGAATTCCTTGTCCATGGAGCCATAAGTGAGGAACAGGGAGAGACACATTTATTACACAATCAATGCCTAGGACATTCAGAAATACGCACAATGATGGTCGTAAATTTTCAATGAGCTCGCTAGGAGCACAGCACAGGAACCAAGTCCTTTAAGGCGGGAGGAGACCAAACACACGGTTCAGACCTCCCCCCCCAAAACACCAACCCAGGGTTGACCAAAGTGTTTTCCTTCCATAAAGATCAGCCGCATAAAGTTCATTATCTTGAATACTTGCTGGATATACAATAGTGTTCTTGCTTTACAATAAATAACTATATACAAAGTAACATCTTGCTGCACATAAAAATGAAGAAACAAGTCTTTGCCCAGATAATATATAAAATTAATACTCTTGCTGGTCACCAAAATGACGTAGTGAGTCCAAGATTATCTCTGAATTTACATTCTTGCTGTACATTAAATGAAATAGCGAGTTCTTGCCAAGATTAGCACTGAAATTACTTTCTTACTATACACCATAATGAAGTAGCGAGTCTTTGCCAAGCCTATCTCTGACTTTACATTCTTGCTGTATCAAAAAATTAGTTTCTTACTGTACACCACAATGAAGTAGCGAGTCTTTGACAAGTATATCCCGGGATATGGCAACATTCAGTTCCATGAAGATGTCCCCAGCAATCGCCAGGGGAAAGGTGGGCCATCAGGGCCGGCAACCATCATAGCTGGGATACAACCCAACCAAACTTTGAGCGGCATGCATGCAGGACAACGGCCACAGTAGCGGACCGTCTCGGAGCCTCCTTAGGCAACTCAGACGCTGGAAATCCCAATCCTTCTGAACTCGGTAGCCGTAAGACACGGCGGCTGGAGTCAATGATCGCCAGGAATCGCAGCCACGAGGGGCCCTTCTCATGGAGCAGTGGGCGTAGGTGGATACTCCAGTCCACTGTAAAATAAAGCAGAAGGCCAGCAAAGATGTCGAAGGATATCCATCCACCGGTACAGGGTACAGGGGGCCAATGCAGTGTAGGGGACCGGACCGGGGGGCATGGGAGCAGTACGGGTGCGATAGGACTCCGGGAGGACTCACATTAAACCATTCATAATAAATAAATAATACATCCAGATTTGTTTTTCTTAAAAAAGGGAAGAACAAACTTAAACTAACTAAGGGAAGAGCATATCTCCGACAAGAATGGAAATGAGTCAAAACTCTCCGGATAACCAAGTTAAAGCTTCATACCACATGAAACCAAGGTACCCGTAGCTGAAACGCTAAGCAGGCTTTACTTGCGAAAGATGAACTCGGAAGACTCTCTCCGTCTCCGGATCCTTTACCAACAAGGTGACCGGCGTTAAGAAATCAATAATTTCATACGGTCCTCGGAATCTAGGAGCGAGCTTCCCGGAAGGCACGAAATTCTTAACAAAAACATTATCTCCTACAGCGAGATCGGTCGGTCGGCGCCCCTCATTGTAACGTTCTCTCTTCTTCTCATAGGACACCTTGAGGTTTTCCTTAGCCTTTTTCCAAATTGCCCTGATGTTAAGGGGGTCAATCCTCTCTGGTAACAGTTCATCAATGTTCCAGAGATTACTGAGTGGAGAGTTGGGAACGAAGGAGAACATAAGAGACACAGGAGAAAACTGATGCGCTTCATGTACAGCAGAATTAAATGCAAAAGCCAGCCATGGCAACGAAGTGTCCCATCTCAAAACATCGTCATGATGGAAGGCGATGAGAGCGGCCCGCAAATTGCGGTTGACTCTCTCTGCATAAGAGGGTTGGGGGTGGTACGGGGACGTTGTCACATGCGTAATGGACAGGCTAAAGCAAAACTTTCTGAACAAATTCGACGTGAACGCCCTCGCATTATCGGACACCAAGTACTGGCTCGGACCAAAAGAAGAAAATATGGTTTTTAAACACCTTATGGTGGACTCTGCCGTGGCTAACCTCGTCGGAAAAAACCAAGAAAAACGAGTGAAGCCGTCGACACAAACAAATATAAATCTATTGCCATCCGTCCTTGACTTGGGGAGGGGTCCCACATAATCTATAAATAGACGTTGCATGGGTCGCGTAGCCTGGGTAGAAGACAACAGGCCGACCCGAGTATTAAGGGCAGGCTTGCTCATCCTACAAATCTTACACGCTTTGACCATCTCACGGACTTCAGCATCCAGCCCCTTCCAAATAAAAGTTTCGCGAATTTTCTCCCTGGTCTTAAACACTCCCAGATGACCAGCCAAAGGAGTTTCATGGAAATATTTAAATATCATAGGTACTAATACCGATGGAACAACAACTTTCATCTTGTGATCAGATCGGGAGGGACAGCAAAGGACACCATTTCTTAACACATATGGGTTAACAATCTTGCCTTCTTTCAACTGCTGGACAATAGGCCCTAAGATAGGATCTTCCACTTGGAATTTTGCAAGATCATGGTATAACAACGGGGCATCAGTCAAGATCGCTCCAGCCAGGGGTAAAGAAGTTAGGACCTCAGGGTCAGAAGAGTCATCATCCTGAATAGGCTGACCAGTGAACATGCGGCTAAGCGAATCGGCCACAACATTGTCCGAGCCTCGAATGTGCCGTACATCGAACTGAAACGCCGATATTCTTATGGCCCACCGAGCTAGACGGCCCGTTTTCCTAGGTTTACCCAGGACCCAGCTCAACGCTTGGTTATCGGTTTCAAGCTCGAATTTTACATGTTCTAAATACATTCGAAACCTCTCTAGGGCAAACAACACAGCCAAACCCTCTAACTCATAGACTGAATATTTACTTTCAAGAGGAGTCAAGGTCCTGGAAGCGTAAGCAACAGGTCGCCGGCCCAGGTCGGATTCCTGCATTAAGACAGCTGCAACCGCCGAGGCTGAAGCATCGGTCTGAACAATGAAGGTTTTGGAAAAATCGGGCATCGCAAGTATGGGAGCATTAGTTATAGCCAACTTCAGATCCTCGAAGGCTGCTTGTTGTGAAGTACCCCATTCAAACTTCACCCCTTTACGCCGGAGGGCGTTAAGAGGCCCAGCACGCTTAGCAAGGTTAGGGATAAACTTACGGAAGAAGTTTACCATCCCGATGAAGCGGGCGACGCCTTTAACGTCCTGTGGGGGTCTGAACTCATCAATGGCCCGGGTGCGAGACTGGTCGACTGAAACTCCATTAGATGACACTATATGGCCTAAAAAGGACATCTGCGGCTTTGCAAAGGAAACCTTCGACAATTTAACCGTCAGGCCAGCGTTACGCAGTCTAGACAACACTTCGCGCAGGTGGTCAAGGTGCTCCTCAAAGGTTTCCGAATAGATGACGACATCGTCGAGGTAATGATAAAGATAACTGAATTTAATATCCGAAAACAACTGATCTAGAAGCCTACTAAGCACCGCAGCGCCAGTGGAAATGCCAAAGGGCAATCGACAAAATTCGTAGAGGTTCCAGTCGGTTGCGAAGGCTGTCAAATGACGGGACTCCTCTGCCAAAGGGATTTGATAATATGCCTGGTTTAAATCCAGGACGGTAAAATACCTAGCCTTTCTGAACCACGAAAAACAGGAATGCAAGTCTGGGAGCGGAACAGATTGCAATAGCACCTTCTTATTCAATGACCTATAATCCAAAACTGGACGGTAACCTCCCTGAGGCTTAGGCACGAGAAAGATGGGTGAGGAGTAAGCTGACGTGGAAGGCCGAATTATTCCCTCCTGCAACATGTTATCGATGATCTCCTTCAATGCTCGCATTTTTGGGGGAGAAAGACGATAGGGCGGACTCCTAACAGGAATAGAATCTGAGACCTCTATCTTGTACTCCAACAAGTTAGTCATCCCCAATTTTTCCGTCAGAACCTCGGGAAAGGCATCACACAACTCCCTAATGCTCTTGGCCTGATCCTCGGGCAAATGGCTAAGATCGGAGCCCTTTTCGTCCACAGAGGGCACCACGGCAAGAGAAGAACTCGAGTTAGACCGCAATACAGGAATCCGAACATCACGACAAAATTTGAACCAGCAGGACCCTTCCTGTATATCCAAAACCAAGCCTGAGTAAGCGAAAAAATCAGATCCAAAGATTACAGGACACGGTAAATCTTTGGCCACATACAACGGAAATTTCCACGAAAAATTAGCAACACGAATCTTACACTTCACAACTCCCAAGACTTCAACTCTAGAAGAATTAGCAGCCACACAGGAAAAGGAAACCGGGTGGACGACGGGAAATTTACACACAGATTTATGCAGACCAAACCACTTCTCGCTTACAAAGGAAACAACACTTCCAGTATCTAAGAGTGCCGTCACTGGCTCATTATTAATCTCGGCCTGGACAAATGGAGCTACCCCCTTATTCTCGGTCGTTATCTGCAAACATTCGGCAGGACAGGATGACAAACGTTCACCTGGAGTCGTACGATGATTTTGACTAGGCGACGGCGAATTAATGAGCCTGTCCCTGGCCTTTTGCCGGTCTAGTCAGATACCTTTCGGCCCTTTCGTGCAATCCCTCGCTACATGACCCGGGGTCCCACAGCGAAAACATACAACCTTCGAAACCCTAGGCGGCCCCTCGGTACTCGAACCACGGCTAGGCCCTTGTGCCTGAAGAGATCGAGAAGGGCACTTATTACGGAGATGATCAGACGCGCCGCAGCCAAAACATATTTTTAACGGGGCGGGTTTACGAGTAACAGCACGCTCAGAAACACCCCGGCCAGAAGAAAGACCAGGATCGCGAAGCGAATCGGCATGTCGAATGCCCTCCGCCGAGACGACCATAGCTTCCAACTCGGCAAAGTTACGAGGCTGAGACACAAAACACAAGCAAGAACGATACGACGGAGTAATCCCTTCCACGATAGTCGAAACCACCTGCTCCTCCGTATAATCAAGTGCAAATACCCTGGCATAAAATTTAATGTCAGAAATAAATTCTGATAAGGTCTCATTTAAACGTTGCACACGAAAGTAGAATTGTTGCACCAAAGAATTAAGAGCCCTAGCGGGGATAAAGTGAGTTAGTATATGGGCATGAAACTGATGCAACGATAATTGTTCCGATATAGCATTAACAATCTTATCAGAAAGAACTCCGACAGTATGCGGATAGATCACCTGTAAAATTTGTGCATGCGTCAACCCAAATACTTGAGCGTGATCCAAGAATTCGACAAGAAAACGAAGAAATGCAACCACATCACTCGCCGAATTCACTGAGTAGCGCGGGCTGTCCTTCAGCATGTTATTCAATGGGTGAGGAATACTCGAAAATGGTGAAACCTGCGGCGACAAGGGTGGCTGTTGCCTCGTAGTCTGTTTTGAAGAACGCTCTAAAGATGAGAAATGCGGCTCGAGGGAAGTTCGCTGCCCGTCAGGCCCAAGGTCAGGAGTGGGTTGGTTTAACTCGCCTACCACCGCCGCAGTGGAAGGTAACACTGGCTTAGTCTTGATGGACGGGTCAGCTAGCCAAGTCTCAACTTTCTCTAAAAGCGTAGAAGATTTGACCTGTAAATCCTGAACCTGATTTAACACCTCCTCCTTTAAGTCTAATGACAGCAAATCACCTACACGATGAACATAATGCATCAAACGACCCTGCACTCTCTTAAGTTGAAGCGTGCTGGGCCCATAACCCAGAGGTCCGTGGATCGAAACCACGCTCTGCTACCACCACTGTGCCGTACCCCCGGCAGGATGACCCAAAGGAGAGCGAGCCAGGGATCTGGATATAAATGAAAGGTCCAACCCAGAGGATAATGTCAAGTCCCAATTCACACAGCTTGACAACAACTTTATTCATAGACAATGTAAAACAAACCAATTCGGAAGCGCACGAAAACCAACATAACATAACTAAAGAAGGGTTTTAACCCGATTCCATTTCTCATCCTTGTAAAATATAAGAGGAATTCCACTCCTCTAATAAAAGGTTTAACATAACGAAGCTGCGCACCTTGGTACCAAATAAATGTCTTACTAATCTCTACAGCGCTACATCGTATACACAGCTCGCCAGTTACAAGGTAAGGAAAACTCTTCTATCAGTGAACTCACAATGACACGCATACTTCCTAACTACACGTCCAGAACATTCTGGAATCTTTCTTTCATGTTACAAGAAACGTACAACACTTTAAGTTACTTTACGTTACTTTCACAAAATATCTCGGCACCAAGCCGTTCCTTCTCAATTACAACCAGATACATGGCGTTACATATCTGTACAAGTTCCTAGTTCCTCCCATCATCCTACCAACACATAGCAAACCAGTAGATCTTACCTCCCATGCCCCTCTCACGGTCCTCGGTTCGACCCAAGAGTAGTGCTCTCCACCAAGAGCAGCAGGTAAGTGAGACGGACCACCGCCCGGCGAGGCACACTGGCTCGCCGGGAGGGGTAGGTCCCGATACCAACGTCATCACGCCCCTCTCTCGGAGAAGCCGGGAGGGGGTAAGTACACGCGAGGGAGCATGGCAGACGATCGACATACGAAAGAAATGCAAATACGGAGGGACGCCCCAGGACGGAAAGAATTCCTTGTCCATGGAGCCATAAGTGAGGAACAGGGAGAGACACATTTATTACACAATCAATGCCTAGGACATTCAGAAATACGCACAATGATGGTCGTAAATTTTCAATGAGCTCGCTAGGAGCACAGCACAGGAACCAAGTCCTTTAAGGCGGGAGGAGACCAAACACACGGTTCAATAATAATAATAATAATAATAATAATAATAATCGGAATGAGGAATATGGCTTTTTAGAGGCATCGAGAAGAATCGATCCAAATAAACTAGCAAAAAACAAAAAATCTTAACGTTACAAGAATACAGAAAGACCTACGTCAGTCGGATAACAAGAGTGTTATCAGAATCTAGAAAAATGTGGATAGAAGATATGGGATGCATAAATAGAGAAATGTTCAGAAACTATATGGAAGACAATTGACGATTGGAAAATTAACAGTGAAAAAAACTTGAGCAAACGAACGAACATGTCCAATTTCAGTCCATAGGTTGCTGAAACAAATTTCGCTGCTATCATATCTCCTTTCTTCAGTATAACCATACATCACTAATATATAGTAGTGTATTTTTTCAAAATTTCTCTGAAATCGTTTTAGAACATCTTGTGAGCGAAATATTTTAAATAAATTTCCGAAAAAGTTTCTTCATCTTAACCCAAGCGTGTCTGGGGTCACAGGAGCCACCTAGATCTTTTGCAGTTTTTTCTTGGGGATAATGCTGGATGCCCTTCTTGACGCCACATTATTTTGTTGGAAAATTCTAACTTGTGACCGGCTGAGAATCAAATTGCAAAATCTTCGCTGATGTATTTCTGAACATAACTGGCTTTTATATTTCCGCTATTTTTTCCTAATTATTTTTCATATGAAAGTCCTTAAATACCATTTCTGCCTAATGAAATACGTTATCTGATTAAAAAAAGTCCGAACACCAACTCGAAACTGTCCTGTAAGTGTTCATCGTAAATACTTACCTTGTAGTTGACTTTAATATAGCGTGGCACCAGACCAAACGTTGGCCTTTCTTATAGTTTGAACTCTGCGGGGCAGACTATCTAACAAATGTCGGAACACCCCCCGTGGAACGCAGACTATTCTTCCTGCAGCGCTCAAGCATAGTTAGTGATGTGGGTCGCGGAGGTCTGAGGCGAAGTCACCATTCTGGTTCATCTCAGAGGTATTCAATAGTTTTGAGGTCGGGGCTTTGAGATGGCCAGTCCATTTCCGGAACTTTGATGTCCACAACTCACACACGAACAAACCCTGTTTCCAGCACGCAATATTATCAGGCTGAAGAACACGCTGATCATCTCCGAACTGGCCTTCTTGCTTAGAGAACAAATAGCCGATCAAAATGTCTGTATAACCTTTCGCCTTTAACGTGCCCTATTTACAAGCAAGGTTCACGTTTACAGTATGAAAATTATAGGCAGATATCTATTCTTCAAATTATAGGTAAAGTAATTAAAAGATACGTTAATGATCACCTAATCTCGTATTTAGAAAAATTTAAAATTATTGATGAACAGCAATTTGCTTATAAAAAACACAAGGGTGCAAGTAATCTTCCCGAAGAATTCTGAAAATGGGATGCTAAATCAAGGTATGCACGTTTTAGCTATGTTTATTGATTTCTCAAGGGCATTTCATTCAATTTTCCATGAAAAAATTATTGCAGCCTTAAGCAAAATTGGGGTAGGAGGAACATCACTAACAGTTTTGAAAGTTTTTTATATTATTTTTGTCAATGACATAAGCCCATGTTTTAAAAACTGTAAATATTTCATGTATGCAGATGATGAACTAATTGTATCAGTACATAAAAACCCAAAAGTGGCAGAGAAGCATTTACAAATGGAGTAAAACTACTTTCAAGAATGGTGCCTTGATAAGGGTATAACAATTAAGACTTCATAAACAAAAGGCTTGTACATTACTACCCCGAAAATGCAGAGAAAAAATATTAAAACAACAGGCCATTCAGTTCAGTGCATTCATGATGGTGAACAAAAATTACGCGATTATGACTATGTAATAGAGGAAGTTGATAACATGAAATATCTAGGTATAATAATAGATAACCGGGTGAGTTGGCCGTGCGCGTAGAGGCGCGCGGCTGTGAGCTTGCATCCGGGAGATAGTAGGTTCGAAACCCACTATCGGCAGCCCTGAAAATGGTTTTCCGTGGTTTCCCATTTTCACACCAGGCAAATGCTGGGGCTGTACCTTAATTAAGGCCACGGCCTCTTCCTTCCAACTCCTAGGCCTTTCCTATCCCATCGTCGCCATAAGACCTATCTGTGTCGGTGCGACGTAAAGCCCCTAGCAAAAAAAAAATAATAGATAGATATTTTTCATGAGAGTAACATATTAATAAGTTGTGTGAAAGACTGAGGGTAAGCTTGTTCTAAATGCAAATAGTTAAATATATAATACCTCATGATAGCTTAAAAATGGTTTATCATTCACTTGTTGAGTCACTTATATCATATGGTGTATATGTATGGGGATCGGCTTCTGTTACAGACATAAACATGGTACAAATGTTACAAAATCGTATTGTCAAAGCATACTTTTGATACGAAAACAGAGGAATACTTAGCTTAAGTGAGGATATGTTAACAGGGATGTACCAGAAGAAAAGGTTCTTGAGAGTTAAATAACTTTATATGTAGAACATAATTAAAGAAAATTACTGGAAGCCACAGTATAGAAACTCTAAGTGAACACACACATGGAACAAGACTGAGGCATACAATTTACTTGCATGTCATCAGGTACTACAACAAATATGGATCCAGAACACTGCAAGCTGTAGTTCCTAAATTTTTGAACAAGTTGCCCTCAGAATTGACACACTTGAAAACAAAATATCAACTAAACTAACATGTGAAACTATGGATCGTGGAAAATAAAATTGCAGTTTAAATATTTGTTCATGAATGAAAAATGTCCAACAGACTTATCTATTTTGAATGATACTTTCAGGGATTGAGAAAAACTCACACCACAGGACGAAATTACAATGCTAATATAAATGTACAAACCTTATTAATGTTGTAAACAGTAAGGACTGCAACTATGTATACACATATGAAACAACTTCACCGGCAGATAAGCACATCAAGTGCATTGCAAGTGTAAATAATTGCAAAGATAATGTATGATATCCTACTGCATATTTGCAAATGTATTTCAGATAAGTTATAAATAAATAAAATAAAATAATACTAATAATACGTATTATTATTATTATTATTATTATTATTATTATTATTATTATTATTATTATTATTATTATTATTATTATTATTATTATTATTATTATTATTATTCATCGTTAGGGCCACTAGAGACAGCGATATCCCAACTGTTTGTCTTCTTGCGGGTCCAACAAATTATCATCTTTTCGGAGTGTTATTTCTTCCAGGCGTTAGAATGGACGTAATTCACAGTCGACTTGGGACTTCTTCTTGATGAACCTGTCTAAGTTTGTGTTTGAATGGTGCTAGGAGTTCAATGTCTGTTTCTGTGATTCCATACTTATCCATAACTATTCCATAATTATGCTTATCGATCTCCACCAACCACGGAGAAATCGTTTTGAGACTTCTGAAGTAGGATGAAGAATGTAATGGTGTATGGCTTTTAGTGCTAGAAGTGTCCAATGACACATTCGGTTCACCAAATGCAGGTGTTTTGATTTGACTCCCATAGGCGATCTGCAACAAACGCTCACACATTCTTTCAGCTGGTAATCTGAAGAGGTGTGCGTAAAAAGTTATCCTTATTTTCCGGATTACGCTTGATATCTTTTCGGTGTGGGTGTATTTTTCTAAGTTGCTCTGCAAACACCACCCTTAAGGTTGGACCAAGAATTTTTCTTATAATCCTCCTTTCCTTAATTGCCAATTTTTCAAACTGGGTTGTGTTCTAAATGTTAAACATTCTGCTGTATATAATGCTTCAGGTCCAATTACAGTTTGATAATGTATTATTATTATTATTATTATTATTATTATTATTATTATTATTATTATTATTATTATTATTATTCCTTACGAGAAGACCGAATAACTCCCATAAAAAGGACCTCCACACTGTAACCTCACTCTGTGCTCTGTACGGACTAGAATGTATTGTTTACCTGACATTACAGTGTAATTCATCGCATGAAATCATTAGCATCTATTCAACCATGGGCTACACCAATGAAAGCGGCGCTAAGCGTTTACTGGCAAAATATGCTGTTGATAGGGTGGGTACCTCTGTCTTCAACCCTAGTCCTCGTATCTCTTGACGCACACGCTGTACAATCGGCGACATTGTGTAATTCACGGGTAGTGGTATCACACTATGTCTTGCGATTTACCTCGTACCACCTTCTTCAACTCTCGACGGTCCCTATCGTTCGGCATTCGTGGATTTTTTTTGTGGTTATGTCTTCCCAGTTTGAGTTCGCATTTATGTCCCTGACGGTCGACTTGGGAAACTTGGTAAGTGTAGAAACATACATGACTGATTGCTTACTAATATGGCAACCAGCAACCGTTTCACGTTCGAAGCTATGAATTCCCTTGTTGCCCCTTTCTGCAGGTATGTCGTAGCATTGAGCCGTTTGTGTGAGCAGCGGCTGCCGTAGTCAATCTAGGCTTTAGTTTCTCTCTATTGAGAGGTGCACGTATACTTTTGATCAGATGGTAAACTATTTCCTCAAATATAGTGTTAAATCTTTATGACTAAGTGAGTGAGGAAGAAAACGGTAACAAAGCATGCATTATTACAAAGGCACTTATCCGTCCAAATAGATCCCGAACTGTGCTGAACAGAAATATATTTCAAACAAACTGCATGAAATTGTATCATAAGTGAAATTACATGTCATTATTCGATTGCTACAGGCCTAACGGGATAAAATTATCCTAACATGGCTTTTAATAATAATAATGATAATAATAATAATAATAATAATAATGATAATAATAATAATAATAATAGTTTTACATCCCACTACTACGCGTTACGGTTTAGGGAAACGCAGATGTGCCGCAGTTCTGTTCCGCAGGAGTTCTTTTGCGTATCAGTAATCGTATAGACATGGAACATAATGAGAACCCTCAAATACTACCGTACTGAATCGGGGTCGAACCCACCAACTCGAGATCAGGAGACTAGCCGTCTACCATCTGAGACACTCATCCCGATATGACTTCAAATATGATTCCTATTGACAACGGCAATCATTCTGGAGTAGGATATGACCTGCGAAGAAATGCAGTGGAGTCTTCAGAAACCTGAAGGAAGGTGACTCATTCCCGGAAATTTCATTTAACAGATTTAGTGCTGGAAAATAGAAATTGGTCAGGAGTACAACAAATGTTGTCGTATTAACACACAGGTTATACCTTCCTTTCGTTAAGCTCGTAGAGCAATCCGCACACCTCATACGCGTAGCAGTCATGCAACGTTTACATTAAAACAGCCCATATTGTGGCACTTCCATGAACTGATTTCAATCCGCAGTAATGTTATGACGAACAGGGTATGTAAGCTTCCAAGAACACACTATAAAATGTATTAACATTCTTCCAGGGAGAACAATTTCAACAAAAGGATTGCTGAAAATTTCTTTGAAATCGTTTTAGAACATCTTGTGAGTAAACTATTTGACATAACTTTCGGAAAATAGTTTTGAAGCTTATCCCAAGAGTTTCTGGGGTCACTGGATAACCTAGATCTTTTAGAGTCTTTCCTTGGGGATACGGCTGGATGACCTTCCTGACGTCACATTAATTTCGTTGGAAAATTCTGACTTTGGACCGGCCGAAAATCAAACCTCGGCCATCTATCTGCAAAGCGAACAGCTGAGTAAATACACCCTGAAATAATGTTAGGGTAATACAGCTAATTCACCATTATTATTATTATTATTATTATTATTATTATTATTATTATTATTCCTTTCCTATTTTCTATCATAATTCTATTTCATCCTCGTCACGACGCGCAGGTCGCCTACGGCGTCAAATAGAAAGACCTGCATCTGGGAAGCCGAACCCGTCCTGGGATATCCCGGCACTAAAAACCATACGACATTTCATTTCATCATAATTCTATCATAATTCCCTCTCAGAAAATAATAGCCATATTTAAAACAAGCTGCTTCAAGCAATGTACAAATACTGAGGCGATTATTGTTTTAACTGAAAATAAAAAATGGGAGTTCTTTTACATACTTTAATAATCGATAACCAATTCCTAGAGCATGTGTGGAGTGAACGTTGCGATGGCAGCAGTGAATCTCTCTCTGAGATGCACAAGTCACATAAATTCCGACCATAAACAATGTTCCTAATGCATCCCCAGAAGAAGTATTTTGGAGTGAGATCGGGCTTGTAGGCATTCAAGGAATAGGACAACCTGTACCATTCCAACCATTCGGAAACAGTGCGTTCAGTGCGTTGCGTATACATGCTTTGAAACGTGACGGAGACCCATCTTGAATGAAAATAACAGGGACACGGGCTTCTTGCTCATCTTTTTGTATTTGATAGAAAACAAACTGAGCATTCAGCTGGACGGTCCACATCGTACTGGCCTAGCTAGGAAGTATACGTGCAGACGTGATATTCATAGCGAGGGTTACGTCGCCCGATCATGATCGAGTTACGACTATTAGCAGATATTTCCAAAAAAGGAAATCCCTTCTTTCCTCTTCAGTTTGATACCAGAATTTCACCAACATGTCCATCCAAAACGAAACATCATTTTTAAATATGGTCATTTACTGATTACCCTGTGTTAAATCTAATATATGTTGCAATTAGCATTGTTGGATGAGTTTCGTATTGATAACTTGAATTTAGTCAAACAATAACTTGGGTGTTGCAGAAAATTATATTCTTCTTTTAAGGAGCCACATGCACAATAAGTTACATACACAGCAGCTGATTTTTCAGTTTTAAATGACATTGTTCATTCCAATTTCAATATTATTTGACCCAAATAATAATGATTTGTAATATCTGAAGCCTTCTCTTTCCTGTTTCGACTGTTCATTTATAACTGTTAGGTTCTTCAATCTGCTGAAACTAATTTTCAATATTAAATGTTCAAACTACCAGAAAAAGTATGGTAACAGTATTACACATCTAAATTGTTTATTTTTTATTTTTCCGGTATAATACTCTTACCACATGTTTCCTGTTTCAGGTAATCTATGCAGTTATTTTTCAAAATTAGTTTAGGTGGACTGAAGAACTTAAAACTATATTAAAATACAGAATCTGTTTTGTCATTCGACTGGGTCAGGAATTGAATAATGAATGAATGAATGAATGAATGAATGAATGAATGAATGAAGTCCCCATCTAGCTGTAAGGATATGAATTGTGACGTCTGGCGAAGCCTGTCGCACTCCTCTGGGGCAATAATTTATGAATGACAGATGCAATTATATTGGAGGGTGTTGCTGGAATGAAAGCTGACAGGGAAAACAGGAGTTCCCGGAGAAAAACCTGACCCGCCTCCGCTTTGTCCGCTTCAAATCTTACATGGAGTGACCGGAATTTAAATCACGGAACCCAGCAATGAGAGGCCGGTGCGCTCGCGCTTGAGTCACTGAGCCTAAAGACCGAAGAACTTAACAGTTATAAATTATAATCAAACATACGTATCATACTATTTATCCACTGGACAGCCATTGGGTGGTGTGAATAAAAATGAGTCTAAGCGAGTGAGCGTGTGCTCGCTGAGTGTCTTTCTGCCGACGAGCTTCCACTCCGCATTTGCGGTGAATAAAAATATAGAGCGGAAGCACAGCGTACACTCGAGTGTCTGGAGCAGCCACTCAGTGTCACTGATCCAGGTCGTGAACGTGCTATGTATATAACACCTTAGACTGTGATAACACTTCGATGACTTCCGGATAGTTCAATGCTTAATATGGCAGACGAGAGTGTGGAATTCCAGTCCGCTTTTTATCTCCGTTTTGAAGGAACGTACAATTATGTATTCTATTGCTATTTGCTTTACATCGCACCGACACAGAAAGGTCTTATGACGACGATGGGACAGGAAAGGCCTAGGAATAGGAAGGAAGCGGCCGTGACCTTAATTAAGGTACAGCCTGGTGTGAAAATGGGAAACCACGGAAAACCATCTTCAGGGCTGCGGACAGTGGGATCCGAACCCACTATCTCCCGGATGCGAGCTCATAGCTGCGAGCTCCTAACCGGACGGCCAACTCGCCCGGTAATTATGTTTACAAAGTCACAGTTACCGGATAAGAAGCACAAGAAAACAAGTGCAATAAACGCAGTTCAGTGTGAACTACTCGCTAAATTTAACTTAAACATTTCCGTCCAAAAACTGATTGGCTGAATGGTCAGCAATGAGGCCTTCGGTTCAGAGGGTCCCGGCTGGGTCGGGGATTTTAATCGCCTCTGATTAATTCTTCTGACCCGGAGACTGGGTGTTTGTGTTTGTCCCAACACTTTCCTCTTCATATTCGCACAACACACTACGCTACCAACCATCACAGGAACACGCAATAGTGATTACATCCCTCCATCTAGGGTTGGTGTCAGGAAAAGCATCCGGCTGTAAAACAGGGCCAAATCCACATGCTCGACACAATTCGCACCCAGGATCCAACTGAGGTGGGAAAAGCGGTAGAAGGAGATGAAGAATTTCCGTCCAACAACTGTTGGTAAAAATATTACAAAAAATGAAAACAAGACTGAAATATAAAGTAGAATTAAAGCATACGGGAAACAAATGCATATCGTTAACAAAATGGGTGAAGCGGCTGATGAATCTGAGGCAGGGGGAGAATAACCCTACCATCGGCCGTCTGAAGGGTAGGAAATCATAGCGACATTAATAAACTGAGGTAAATGGTAGGCATATAACGTAAATAACAAACATTAATTATGATGAAAATAATATATTGACAATTGAAAGAAATTTTTAAGGGGCCAGATCTGCAGGACCGGATGAGTTGGCCGTGCGGTTAAGGGCGCGCAGCTGTGAGCTTGCATCCGGGAGATAATAGGTTCAATCCCCACTGTCAGCAGCCTTGAAGATGGTTTTCCGTGGTTTCCTATTTTCAAACTAGGCAAATGCTGGGGTTGAACCTTAATTAAGGCCACGGCCGCTCCCTTCCTACTCCTACGCCATTCCTATCCCATCGTCGCCATAAGACCTATCTGTGTCGGCGTGACGTAAGCAACTTCTAAGATCTGCAGTTGTCATCCCTTCGACTTCTACAGAGGCGTCATAACTCTGCAAACATCGGAGTTTCTCCAAATTCGGAAGTCATAGACAGAGTGAGGCCGTGATACATCGACACTGGTTGAATTCTTCCTCTCTATTGCAAGTGGCCTGTACATTAATGCTAGGGACGCCTTTTCTGTAAATGTAGTCATTCCCATGAACATGCGGCTTCTGAGTACATGAGTGCAGTATACAGTTCCGACAGCATAAGTGAAGCTCAAACGTTCTTGCCACTTAGCCCGTGCTTCCTGCTTCTAAGCAACATTTGTTGGAATTTTATCTAATAACCTGCTTTCATTTCTGTTCATGTCAAAACCTGCGAAAATGTTTTTGACACAGTTCTCCGAGATGTCTTCACCAACTCCATTCTGAAACCCACGGTCACCAACATAACGCAAGAAGATTTACATTTTTTCTTCATTTGTTAGTGCACCACCTCTTGTTTCTTTGGAGTGCCCAAGGAAATGCTCCTCTAACCATTCAGCATGCTCCTTGAAAATCCACAGCCTGTTTCCAGTCATCTGACCGGGTCAGGAATGGAATGAATGAAGCGATGAGGATAGGAATCGTGCCGGCTGCCAAAGCCTGTCGCACTCCTCTGGGGCAATGATTAATGACTGACAGATGAAATTTAATGATATCGGAGAGTGCTGCTGGAGTGAAAGATGACACGAAAAACTGGAGTACCCAGAGACAACCTGTCCCGCCTCCTCTTTTTCCAGCACAAATCCCACATGTAGTGGCCGAGATTTGAATCACGGAAGCCAAAGGAGAAAGGCCAGTTCGCTGCCGTCTGAGCCACGGAGGCTCTTCAGCATGCCCCTTACTGGACCTTTATGACACTCTGTAATCAAGTTGAGAAGTTTCTCTGCGAAGTTTATATAATTTTCTTTTCCGATTAACCACCACCATTACCTCTGCCATGCTATTGAACTTGACACTATCATTTGGAGTCACCTACTGAGTTAGCTTGAGGAAACATGAGCAGGCGCTTACCGGAAAGAGTGCCTGCTTTATCTTTATTCACCAGAAATCTGGAGCGCCCACTCTGCTACTCGAGCGACTGGAGTGTGTGCTCAAGGTCACAGGTCTGCTGTGAGTGATTGCTTCCGACAGGCGGTTTTTATTCACCTTATAGCGAGTGCCTGCTCAAAATTCGCAAGTAAAGAGTGCGTGCTCATTTTTATTCACACCACCCATTATCTGGAAAAAGCTAAGTGTCATTTGCTGCTGTAATTAATACACAGATGTTCGATGAAATGGTCTAAATATCACTTAATATTTCATAACTAAATGGCATGAGTAGTGACAACTCCCAAGTCTGCCTCAACTAAATTTAAGGCTAATGAAATGGTACTTCAACAACCAGAGTCACATAATTTGAAAATTGTAGGTGCATGAACATTACTTTGAAGACTGTTCCTATTTAAGACGTAGTTTCACACCAGTTTACCTTGTGATAAAACCGCATACACAACAAATGACATCTAGATCATGTGATTTGTCCGTTGTGTAGAACAATGCTCACTTTATTCACTTCTCTTTCGGTATAAACAGCTTAAGATTATAATGGAAAGTATGTATGAATCCCTTTCTCCTGGGCAGCAACTAGTTGGGGAAAGATAAATGTAAATTCCTGCTGCAAATAAAACACGCACAAACATTTGACAAAATGACCGAATTTTTATTTCACTAAATACACAATTTAAAAAATACCTGAACATATTTTTGAACTATGCCATGCTCAACAAAACAGTGCCTCGCACCCAGGTATATTACCAACTAAACCTGTATTCTTTACCGTTGAAGTATACAAAAGAACATCGATGGATCACGTTCATTTTCAGAACACAAGCTGAAATGCCCAAATAAGGACGAAAACAAAGTGATAAGTCCTCCAGGGTGGACTGTTATTACAGTAGGTGAGCTTCAGTATGGTGTATGTCCTCCACGAGCATTTATCACAGCTTGGCATCTACGTGGCATTCTTCGTATAAGTCGACGGAGGTCACGTTGCGGTATCAGGTCCCATTCTTGAATGAGAGCCTGTTTGAGATCTTGGAGAGTCTGTGGTGAAACAGGACGCCCACGAACACTTCTGTTAAGCCTATCCAACACATGCTCGATGGGATTAAGGTCGGAACTCACTGCTGCCCATTCCATCTCTTGAATGTCCTGTTCTCGCAAGACAGCTCTGGTGATGCGCTCTACATGATCCCTGGCATTGTCGTGCATGAGTAGGAATTCAGGGCCAACACCGTACGCAGCAAGCAACACATGATGTAGCAGTATCAGATCGATGTACCCCGCAGCGGAAAGATTACCACGGACAACGACATGATCTGTACGGTCATCAATACTGATGACACTCCACACCATCACAGAACCTTGTCCGAATCGGTCGTTTTCCTGGACAACATTTGGCATGTACTATCTGTCTGTGAACAACACAGGTCTCCATTAGCGAAGTTGCCAGTTGACGTAGATACGGGCAAACAGAAGGCGAGCTGCGCGATGTTGCTGCGTTAAACGGGGCCCTCGAACAGGACGCCTGGGTCGTAAGGACACTTCTCTTAACCTGTTCCTTACAGTTTGGTCAGACACCGTGACTCCAGTGACCCTCCTGAGGTCTTGTTGCAGTTCTCTGGATCGAGCTCGATAGCTGCAGTCGCATAAGTGCGGCCAGTATCCAGTATTCGGGAGATATTAGGTTCGAACCCCACTGTCGGCAGCCCTGAAAATGGTTTTCCGTGCTTTCCCATTTTCACACCAGGCAAATGCTGGGGCTGTACCTTAATTAAGGCCACGGCCGCTTCTTTCCCACTCCTAGCCCTTCCCTGTCCCATCGTCGCCGTAAGACCTATCTGTGTCGGTGCGACGTAACACAACAAGCAAAAAAAAAAGTACTTGATTGTTGGATCCAAGCTCGTGCCGTAGAATTTTAGGTCTAAGTAAATCAATTGTACGGCATATTCTTACATTACATTACACGAGTTAAAGCTCAAGTAACTGACATACCGCCGTCGTGCTAAAAAATACTGCTATGTGACAATGTTGTCGGAGAAATACTGAACCGCATCGCATGTATCACTTAGAATGAACCTTCGTTGATACAGTTCATGCAGTACTGAACCTTAGATGACAGAACTTTTCTGGTCAGAGTTCTAAGCTGAAATACATTATACGGCGGTTTTTCTAATTTCGTGTGGCTATTTCTAGCCGAGTGCAGCCCTTGTAAGGCAGACCCTCCGATGAGGGTGGGCGGCATCTGCCATATGTAGGTAACTGAGTTTTATTGTGGTGGAGGATAGTGTTATGTGTGAGTTTCAGGGATGTTGGGGACAGCACAAACACCCAGCTCCCGGGCCATTGGAATTAACCAATGAAGGTTAAAATCCCCGACCCCGCCGGGAATCGAACCCGGGACCCTCTGAACCGAAGGCCAGTACGCTGACCATTCAGCCAACGAGTCGGACATTAGAAACCTCATATTATTGTGAAACGTTTTTCAATAGTGGACATCGTTTGGGATTTACAAACTGTCCATTGTTAATAAGAATCTGCTATTC
Source organism: Anabrus simplex (assembly GCF_040414725.1). Lineage (NCBI taxonomy): Eukaryota > Metazoa > Arthropoda > Insecta > Orthoptera > Tettigoniidae > Anabrus > Anabrus simplex. The sequence goes on from NC_090265.1 coordinate 573,206,128, forward strand.
GGAAAATTGAAAACAGATTTGAGTACACATTTTCCATAAAAAATGACAGTCCTAGTCCAAGCGTACCGAGCGAATTGGACATTCGGTTAGGGGCGCGCAGCTGTGAGCCCGCATCTGGGAGATAGTGGGTTCGAATTCCACAGTCGGTAGCCATGAAGATGGTTTTCCGTGGTTTCCCATTTTCACACCAGGCAAATGCTAGGGCTATACCTTACTTAAGGCCACGGCCGCTTCCTTCCTATTCCTAGGCCTATCCTGCCCCATCATCGCCATAAGCCTTATCTGTGTCAGTGCGACGTAAAGCAAAATTGCAAAAAAAAAAAAAAAAATCCAACTAAAATTCAATTTTGTAGTTGGCCTAAAACACTAATTCAAAAGCAATAGTGTAGAGTTCATAAATAGAGTGCATGAATAAATTACGGGGAATCTTCTTCTATATCAAAGTGAAAATTTTAATATTCCTTTTTATTTTAAAGATTTTGTATGTTAATTTATGTTATGGAACCACTTAAAAGTTCACATTCTAAATTATTTTCTCCTTCTGAAGAAAATTTTCACTACACATCAGCTATGGATGAAATTATTTTTTTCACTTCCCCCACCTTTCCAACGGCATCTCTACGTGGAATCTCTTCATGAGTTTCTTTTTCTTCCACTCTTTCATCCCCGTCCACCTTCATGTTTGATGTAGTAGTATCAGCAGGCGCACATTCAGAGGGAACCTCATCTTCCATGGCTCGATTTTTTGTTTTCTCGAAGCCAATTATTCCATCAACAAATAGTTTTAAATATTCACCAAGTACAGATTTAAAGTTTTCATTTTATCATTCGTAATTTCTGCACGTTATAAAGAAAATGTTATCTAATAATTTTGTGTTTGCATCTGGTATAGATAATGTCCGTTATTATGAAGCAACTTTCACATTTCTATCCATGCTTCGATATTAAATAATAGCAGGATATTGAATAATAGCATTTAGGTAAAATACTCAGCTATTAAGAAGTGTCCATTAGGATACGTTCCAGTAGAGAAGGCCATTCGGAATCTCTGGGTACGATGTTTAAAGAGTAATTAGCTTATGAAAATCCACCAACGACCATACTCAATTGGAAAGTCAGCATTTTCAGCTATAGCTCGACAATGTAATTTCCATTTCAGCCGACTTTATCCCACTCCTCCTAACAGGCTTTCCAGAAGTCATTGATAGTGCGTGGACGTCCATTTCCTAAGGCCCTTTTTAGGAGTCCAAATGCACAGAAGTCTATAGGTGACCCATCGGGTTCCTTCACCGGAATGTCAGCAAAGGTAATTGCACGGATTCAAGTTTCCATCTCTCTCTAAGTATTGACGAGTCGAACGAGAAATGTGGGTGGATGCTTTATCTTGATGTACCCTTTCCAGATTTTTCGCCCTCCCATACAGTGCTGGGATATCTGTGTTGTAAATGGATGGTAAAACCTCTTGCTGATAGTATGTAGAGTTCACCTTCAGATTATTAGCGGCACGGCGAATGGTTAACTTTCCATTGTAGCAGTATCCATCGATGAACATGAAAACCCTTGGAAATTTTTTCCTGTCATTCTTTATACATGTTTGATATTTGTTTTGTCTCTATGACGGTAGTAAATCGAGCAGGGTTTGTTACAGTCACTAAGGCTCGCATATGCTTCGTCTAATGTCTCCACATTTTCCCACCTGTCCCCTGCCAGGTAGTCCCTGTACAGCTTTCTTGCGTTCTTCCTTACTTCAGACAGGAGGTAGTAAGCTAGTGGGTGTAATGGAGGAGTTTTTGACGTGCACAGAACTAGTTTGTTTTAAGTGAAGGAATAACAAATCAGTCTACGAAGTAAATGAAAGTAGAAGAAAATATCGACTCATCGTGTATAAGCAAGACAACAATATTTAAATACAGAAGGACTCATGATTTTAATTCTTACTCCCAATGTAAAATACGAGGGTATGAATCTTTGCTTTGCCAACTGAGTGGCTCAGACGGTTCAGGCCCTGGCCTTCAGACCGCAAATTGGTAGGTTCGATCCTAGTTCAGTCCGGTGGTATTTCAAGGTCCTCAAATATGTCAGCCTCGTGTCGGTAGATTTTCTGGCAGGTAAGAGAACTTCTGCGGGACTCAATTCCTTCCCACTCCTAACCCTTTCCTGTCCCATCGTCGCCGTAAGACCTATCTGTGCCGGTGCGACGTAAAACAACTAGCAAAAAAATATTTATAACCTGCACCTCCTTCTTAATCCCTTTATTTCTGTGTTATAATACTGTGGTTATTTACCACTCCTTAGAAATATTAAAAGGCAGATACTTGTTTCTTCACTCCCCAACAACTGTTTTAAATCCATCCTATTAACTGTTTACATCTTTGTTTACCATTTTCCAATTATCATAATTACTTCTTTTGAACTTTTGTAGAGTAGAGGTTCGAATCCACTATCTCCCAAATGCAAGCTCACAGCTACGAGAACTGAACCATACAGCTAATTCTTTCAGTGATATTATTATTATTATTATTATTATTATTATTACTATAGTAAATTGTTTGATAATGTTCACATATAATTTGTTACAATATTTTTTCGTATTTCATAAATTGTACCTGAGCATAATATCTTACATGCCTCTTTATTATCTGAGAAGGAAAGCGTACGTGTAAACTTTGAAATAGTTTTATAGAATTTATACGACTTGACTGTGCCATTATTTCCAAAGTTGCCAACGTCGTAAACCGTTCTCTCTGAGCTGTAACAGAAATTTTGTGTTCCCTCTTCTATTGAGAAAATATGTTATAATATGAGAAGATCACTGCTACGCCTTTACGTCGCAGCAATTAATTTCGAATCAGGTACGCCAGAGTGGTGATGGAACGTTCTCTGAAGAAAAATTGTAACGTGCCAGTAACTTTGTTGAAGAGAAGTCCTTCTATTTGTCGGTGAAAGTGGCTCAGAGGTTGGATAGTTGGTTTTCTGAGCTGATGTCAGCAGATTCTGTCTCCTTTCAGTCCAGTAGTATTTTGAAGGTGTTTAAATCCTCTAACCTTGAGTGGGTAAATTTACAGGTACGTAAATGAACTTCTGCGGGACAAAATTCTGACTCCTCGACATCTCCGAAACCGGAAAAAATAGTTAGCGAGTCGTAATACCAACAAATTAGTTCCTCGCATTTAAGCACTCTTAAATTCCATTCGACCATGTACGGGTTTGATCCCGCAACACTGAGCATATCAGACGAGCACGCAACGAATTATACGACTCAAGCTGACCAATCGAATGCACTTCTAATACTAAATATTATCAGTTGTCATTGTTGTTGCTGTTGTTGTTGTTTGAGTCATCGGTCCATAGTCTGGTTTGATGCAGCCCTCCATAGCATCCTATCCTGTGCTAACCTTTTCATTTCTGCATAACTACTACATTCTTTATCTGTTCTAATCTACTTGTCGTATTCGTATTTTCATCTACCACCTACCCTTCTTATCGCCTACACTTCCCTCAAACCAACACCTGACTAAGTTCTAGATATCTTAAGATGTATCCCGTCATTCTATCCCTTCTTCTCGTCAAATTTAGTCAAGTCGATCTTTTCTCACCAATTTGATTCAGTATCTCTTCATTCGTGATTCTATCTACCAATCTCACCGTCAGCGTTCTTCTGTAACACCACATTTCAATAGCTTCCATTCTCTTCCTTTCTGAGCTACTTATCACCTATATTTCACTTCCATACAATGCCACGTTCCACATGAAAGTCTTCAAATACATCTTTCTAATTCCTATTTCAATGTTCGATGTGAATAAATTCCTTCACTTAAGAAAGGTCAAGGAAAGGTACTTGATAATGTTGATTGAATCAAGCTATTTGAGATTCTGCAGGTGATCGGGAGCAAATACCGAGAAAGGAGTATTATATACAATCTGTACAAAAGCAGTCTGCATTGATAAGAATCTAGGGCTTTGAAAAAGATGCAGCAATCCAGAAAGTAGTGAGGAAAGGATGCAGTTTATCCCCTCACTTTTTCAATATTAACATAGAACTGGCGATAAAGATCAAAATGTAATTTGGAAAGAGAATCAAATATGGAAGAAGAAATCAAAACCCTAACATTTGCCAATGTTATTGTTATTTTATCTGACTCTGCAAAATACCAGAAGAAATTGCTGAATGGAGTGGACATGGAAATATAGTGCGGTCAAACAAAGTCAGGTGATGCAGGAAATGTTAAAATAAGGAATGAAGTCGTAAAGGAAGTAGAAGGGTATCGGTACTTTGGTAGTAAAATAACTAACGATAATATAAGGAAGGAGGACGGACATAAAATGCAGACTAGCACAAACAAGGAAGTATTTTCCTTAAAAAATTACATCACTTCGAACATCGATATAGGAATTAGACGTTTTTGAAGACTTTCGTCTGGAACGTGGCATTGTATGGAAGTGAAACGTGGGAAATAACTAGCTCAGAAAGAAAGAGAATGTAAACTTTTGAAATGTGGTATTACAGAAGAAAATGCTGAAGCTGAGATGAATAGATATAATCAAGAATGAAGAGATACTGAATCGAATTAGTGAGAGGAGATCGCTTTGGCAAAATTTGACGATAAGAAGGGATAGAATGGTAGGACACGTCATAAGACACCCAGGAATTGTGTTTGTCCAACACTTTCCTCTTCATATTCAGGCAACAAACTACACTACCAACCACCACAGAGACACGCAATTGTGATTACATCACTCCAAATAGGGTTGTGTCAGAAAGGGCATCCAGCCGTAAAACAGCGTCAAATCCACATCTCCGACACGGTTTGCACCCGCGAAGCCGGAAGAAGAAGATACACTTAATAAGTCATCGTGAAAATAGGTAATTCAATCGTTCATTCATTCATAACTACAGATAATAACTACTACATGCTCTCTGAAAGTATCAGCGTACACTGAGCAGACGGAGCTGGTTTCTATGGTTTGTTTGAACTCAGATTGTAACAATAACGTCTTCAGTGCAAAGGTGTGACTGGTAGCTTGACCTGGAATAATAAATATCACATCAGTGCACAATTAGACCGCTGCGCTGAATGCATTAGTCTGAGTAGTTGACGTGTGTGAGTGAGGCAGTCGGTGCGTTATTAATGAATACGTGGGTGACACTAGTGCCTCGCCACACACAAAATCCATTTACATCGCGTGGTAGCTCTGCATAGTCAACTTCAACAACTGGGTGAATACTGCAGTGCACAACTGTACCTTTCATCTGGGGGTAATTTACCTTCAAGGTTTCCAGGTCACGTCCAGCGCGTGTCTCTAACTGACTAGATTATTATGTAGCCAGTACTGTTATATGTGATAGGAATTAAACCACATTTTTTACGACGCGACGCGACGGTAAGACTGATATGCGGCTGCAGGCAGTTGATAGTGGCTTCACTTTCCCTGCTTTGTGTGTTCAGTTTGGCAGCACAGTGGAACAGGGGTGTACTGTCTCCAAACAGGGACTCTTCGGACCAAACTCGTGAAACAATAGACTATATAGTTTACAGCCGAATACCTATTTTACAAGCACAATGCATTGAAGTATAGGTACATTGCCTTATAACAAAACTGACTGGTCTCTTGTTCGGAAGACAGAGCGTCAAACCTTGTATTCCTCGTTCCTGAATAAACTATTTCTTCTCTTTCCCCCAAAAGACCATTGTGGTTAGATATAATATTATTATTATTATTATTATTATTATTATTATTATTATTATTATTATTATTATTATTATTAATGGTGAAGTTAGAGCTCCTGGCCCTCTCTCACACTTACCAAAACCCATGGTGCAATAGCCCCGAAGGGCTATGGCCTACCAATCGGCCAATGCTCAGCCCGAAGACCTGCAGGTTACGACGTGCGTATGGTCAGCATGACGCATCCCCTCGGTCGTTATTCTTCGCTTTCTAGTCCGGCCTCTCTTACACTTAACCATAACGTAAAAGTATGATTATGATATATTACAAACAAACAGAAATCATACCTAGCTATGGTAATCATTTTATATTACAAATGCAACTTAATTAACTACTATACTATAAGTATTTGTACAGGATGTATCATAACTATACCGAGGAAAAAATCACGTATGCTCTTCGTGTTATGTTTAGAACGATGGTCCAATAGGATTGGCGGAGAATATATTTCTTTTAGATAAAATGAGGCTACTTTTTTATTTCTAGATGCGCAATTCAAATTGACGAACTTCCATTGTTTGCTTTGCCGGAGAGGCAGCCGCTGCCTGTTGCTTTGCGACAGAGAAGGGAAGGGAGGGGAAGTGAAAGGAAAGGAAAGGAAAGGAAGAGAGTGGTGGAGAAGAGAAGGGAAGGGAGGGAAAAGAGAAGAGAAGAGAAGAGAAGAGAAGAGAAGAGAAGAGAAGAGAAGAGAAAGGAAGGGAAAATGGGAAGTGGGGGACAGAGGTGTAATGGTCGACACACCACACATCCTGAACAGAGTCCAAAGGTCACTATTACCCCGTTGCGAACTGTGTATCGAAGTAGGAGAGGGACATATTGAACATCTACTGTAATCACACCATTGGGCCTATTGTTTCCTTCCTTCAGCATTTCATTCCATTTACAATGTTATGAGTGAAGGAATACACAATTGTGGGGCGGCAGCATTACATAAATAATAATAAACGTTACTGCGACCAACATTCCTTGACTGATAAGTGCGTCTTAATTACAGTGTGTTCTTGTACTGTGTGTGCAGTTGCGGCTCCTTAATAAACGAACTCTGGATATTGCCTATGAAGGTACAAGACAATCCTATGAGAGACTTCAGACGAAATTTGTACATACCCGTAGAGCATTACCTCTCTCTCAATCATACACCCCAATTCCTCTCCCTCCGCTTCTCTTCCCTGAAGCACGGCAGTGGCTTGCGCTCTGGCAAAGCAAATAAGGAGAGAGTGTCAATTTTAATCGCACACTTGAAAGTAACAAAGTAACCGCATTTTCTCGTAAAGAAACATTTCCTCCGCCAATCCTATTGCACCACCGTTCCCAACATAACACGAAGAGCATCCCTGATTTTTTCGTCTGTATCGTTATGATACACCCTGCACATATTATAACAGTACAGTAGTTAATTGAAGTTGCATTTGTAATATAAAAATATTACCAGGGCTAAGTATCCCATCGGAGACTGAAGACTGCGTATGAAGCAGCATGCCTGTCGAAAACCACCGTTGTGGAATTATGCACCAAGTTCCGTGTGGGTCGCGTTTCGATACAAGACGCCGGTCGAACAGGGAGGCCAGGCTCATCCATTACAGACGACAACAACAATCAGGTGGTGGATGAGGCGATTAGGGTGGACAAACGCATAACCTAAATCATGATCTCTCCTCATGCGATTATCACGCCTTTTGGTCCCCTTGAAGGGTCGACGCTTCCTGTCGGACGAAGATTTGCAGCAGGTGGTTATGGACTTCTTCACGCAGCAGGACACACGGGGATCCTCAACCTGGTGCGTCCGTGGGATCAGTGTCTCAATGCTCACGGCTGATTTGCATCCCGATTCAGGACTGTACGACTGTCAACCGGAAACTTTCTGATCTCCCTTTGTATTTACCCACTTCTAGAATATGATGTATTTAATGTTCATTTTCCTTTACACACGCGAATAGGAAAATGAAGTCAACGAAAAGTGTTCTGATGGACCGCATGTCAATATGTGCTTGCGAGGCGTGTCAAGTCTTAAGGGAAATAATTGTTAGGAAGGGCATTGTCACATTCACGGTTTTCACACAGCAGCGATGATATTTAATGTATAATTTTCGCTTTTAATGTCTGTATGTTGCGACAAAAAATATGATGGCAAATCCCGGTGTGATTCTGGTGCCCGTAGAATACGCTGTTCCCAAAATAAATGTTCCGATATGTTCAGTAATAGATATTGAGGCAACCGAGTGATTTGTTCCCTGAAGTTGCTGAATAATGAATAAAACGTGTTCCTTCTATTCATTACTTTCACAAATGTATAACACTTCAGTTTAGAGGTCATTGAAATTCAATATGAATTTGAGCGATCTCGCCAACTTTTAAAAGGTCCTCTGAAAAATCAAGTTCTTGGACAGAGTAACTGTGCGTAACTTACTAGCCTGGTCTTTCTAAACAGGGTATTACATGAGCAGATTTGTAAAAATTGCAAATTTACAAAGCACTGTTTTCGTCTGTTTGAGTATTATCCTGGCCAAGGAATATACAGTATTCGTGGGTAATTATTACAATGAATTGGACTCGAGAAACAGTTGCGGGAACAGTGTAAGAATACAGTCTAATAAGGAAACGGTCCACAGCATGGACCCCACGCTATAGGCGGATAAGGACGCGAATCCACGCCCACCATTTGAACATGGTATTTAAGTGGATACTACAGCTGATCCAGCTGCATGTGGCACTGCAAACGACATCAGATTATTTCCACAATACGTTATGAACTAAACAAGATGGAGACACCAACTTTTCCAAATACTTTGAAGTCCTTTAGTATCTTGGAGGGTGCGGTAGCTGATGCCACACTTTCTTTGGTGAATGGATATACAGTGCTTTCCACGAATATAACGTGTTTCTCTAATAATTTTGGTTCTGAAGTACAATTTTCACCGTCTTGAGGGGAACTTCACTTTGATGGCGAAATATTAGGCAGCCTCACCAGTCTATCATTCCATTATGCGGAGCAATTCTCTATTTTGTGGTATAAAGCTCAAATGCAGAAAACTTTAGTTCAGTTTCTGGCCAATCCAGGGATTATTACTCTGGACTAAGGCATGGAATAATGGTCAGTCAGCCTCGTGAAGCCAATTGAGGAGCTGTCTGATATGTAAGGCAATAGATCCGGTGAAAGAAATCAGGCAATATGGCTGAGGATACATTATGCTGACCACGTGACGCTTCTGTTTCTTCAGGCAATTTGAGTGGACAGCAGATGTTTTGACAGATCAAGGCCGTAACTGACTGTTGCACCATGGTTCTTTTATTCGAATATTCATCGAAATTTGTGAAATTGTAAACAAAGTCATCTTAATTAGAATAGGAGACCTGGAACATTTTTCTCGATAATCGATCCGAAGAACAGTGTTACTTTCGGCATAGAATTAGGTAGAAGAAAGTACCATAGTAGAATGTTCAGTGTATTTAAAGTATGGAGGATGTCTATGATTAAAACTTCCTTGTGCGAAAGGCAGTCAAATTAAATCCTGCGGAAACTGATGAAATAAAAGAAAATACCTTCATGTCAATACTCTCCAACACTGGAAATATATTTCTCACTTGGCGATAAAAAATATGACTGATGCCCTTATTGCATGACTCTTGTGGGTGTGAGAGACACAGTGCCAACCATCTCCTGAACTTCTTCGTCCCACTAGAAGTAAATTATCATTAAATTCTTCAACTATGTTCAAATATGTTGTCGGAATGATACACATATCGTTGATGTCTACAACATCATTGCAATGTCATTGATGCTCGTACATCGAAGAATTCCGTAAGCATATGTCCACGATAATCGAAGAAAAATATCGGTACACTCTTTCTTATACTAACCTGCTACTCACCTTGGCTCGACTTTACCCCACAATTTTCCACTCGATGGTAGCATGGTATGGAAGCCTTCGCCATTCATACTGGCATTGACATCCACTGTTCCAAGATCGATTCAATCACTTCACCAAACAAGGGCTGTGACGTTAATTGTCTCTTATGGATTGTGGGAGCAGTGTGCTGAATATGAAGGAGATCTTTGACATGGCATTACACTTATTTTTATTTTCAATATTTCTAGCGCAAATGTCCATGCTCCTTGTTTTTGTCATCATATTTCCGTGCAGCATGTCTGAATTTATCGTTCAAAACTTATTTATTGCACTTTAGTTGCATTGCATTGAGGCCCTACTAAGGGAACTACAAACTAAATAATTAAACAGTGGATATCGAGTCTCCATAGCTGGAAATCTGATTGCATTCCGTGGAGTAATTCAGTTGGTTAAAGGCACCTGAGGTATTTGATTGAATTATGGCTAGCGGTGTGAAATAGATTTTTCACCGAGTAGTATTTCCACGAACGCATTCGCAGAATGTGCTGAAATCGTATTATTGTGCTGCTATTTGCTTTACGTCTAACCGCACCGTCTTTTGGCGATGATGGGATAGGAAAGGCCTAGGAGTGGGAAGGAAGCGGCCGTGGACTTAATTATGGTACAGCCTGGTGTGAAAATGGAAAACCACGGAAAACCATTTTCAGGGCTGCCGGCAGTATGGTTCGAACCCACTTTCGCTCGGATGCAAGCTCACAGCTGCGCGACCCTAACCGCACGGCCGACTCGCCCGGTTATAATTGTACTAGCTGCTGAACCCGTCGTGGCCGGAACTATCACTTAGCATATGTAAGATTACGTTTCTGTTGACCCCTAGTGTTTTAGCTGAAATTCTGAAGCACACAGGTAGACAGCTCCTCTTTGTCATCAGCTTCTTGTGGTCTGCTCGTTCCCCGGCTCTTTCTTCTTTCCTCGACTTTGGCAATCTATGGAGAGTTGGTGTGGATATTATACTGGCAACGTTATGAACGGTTTCTGCGTCTCTCTGTACTTATTCACTATTAACCTAATATGTTTCCCTTTACCATAAGTAGAAGACGAAATGTAAAAAATGATACTGCAAAGGACCAGACAAACAAATAAAGAAAATAACACAAGAGCAAAGAAATTGTAACAAAATGGTTCCTCAGTTGTAATCACGTAGGCTGATCGCGTAAAATAATCCACCGAATTAATTTCTATTTGTTTCCTTTCTTGATTTCCAATAGTTCATTTCTTCATCCTCTCTTCTGTCCAGATGTTATTCAGCTCCTTCATTTCCATTCTCCGGGATACCCTTGAAAGTTTGTAACAATCTCCTGAACGTTGTTTGTCCTGTTATTCCCATCTCTGCCTTATTTATCTTTAACTTTGCATCCAATGAATGCCATTCTTACTCTTGTAAGAATTTGTTTTGCGAGACTGGCATTATCCTTCCTCATTATGTAACTCTTCTCTTCCCGAGAGTATCAGACCTTCTTTCAGTTTATTTATTTGTGTAGAGCTCTTCTTTATTGCTGTGTCTGAACTACCAATTTTCAGCCTTCAATGGGCCCTAAACTTTTCTGAGAATTTTTCTTTTATTTTCCTCTTGCACTTCTATTTCCTCTGTTTTCACGGAAAACGTACATTCTCTGGCATAGAGATATGCTGCTTTAATTACTGTGTTGTAGCGCCTGATTTTAGTTTTCCTATTATAGGTACCCTAGGTCAGTTGGTAACATTGTTCCAATTTCTTTGCTCTTGAACTGTTTGACTTTTGTCTTTCTGGTCCTTTGCAGTATCTCTTTTTTATTTTTTACATTTCGTCTTCTACTTCCCGTAAAATGAAACATTAGGTTAATATTGAACAACTACAGTGAGATGCCCAAGGTGTTCAAAACGTTGCCAATATAATATCCACAGGAACTCTCCATAGAATTGGTTATCGACTCTTGGACTTCAACCTTCAGACTACCAAAAAGGAACCCCATGGCGCAACAGCCCCGAAGGGCCATGGCCTACCAAGCGCCCGCTGCTCAACCGAAGACCGCAGATCACGAGGTGTCGTGTGGTCGGCACGACGAATCCTCTCGGCCGTTATTCTAGGCTTTCTAGACCGGGGCTGTCAGATGGCTCCTCAATTGTAATCACGTAGGCTGAGTGGACCTCGAACCAGCCCTCAGATCCAGGTAAAAATCCCTGACCTGGCCGGGAATCGAAACCGGAACCTTCGCGTAAGAGGCAGGCACGCTACCCCTACACCGTGAGGCGGGTTTTCAGACGACTGCCAATGGTATTTCCCCTTTCCTCTGTATTGGAAAAGCGTTAGGATGAAAATATTTGTAAGTAATATTTTAGATACTTTGGCATGACCAATTTTGCTGTAAAACCAACTATGAGGGAAATAATCGACTTTTATATTTTAGGTCCCCTCTGAAGATCTACACGCTGCTGAAGTTTTTAAACAACTTATACCTGAGTTCTTAATCACTCTCATGCTAAACTTAAATACCTACCTTGTTCCATTAAAATATCTCTATCATATTTGTCGTAATGCTGTAATAAGTAAACAGACAGAATTTGGCTTTCCGAGTCCAATTTGGACGTTTCGATCCCAGCTATTCCGATGGTATTTGAAGGTGCTTAGATATACATGCATCACGTCGGTAGATATACCGGCACGTAAAAGAACTGCTAGGGACGATATTCTGTCACCAAGGCTTCTTTTACGGATTTGAGAAAAGCTTTAATGACAGAATTTTGTCCCTAGCAGTTCTTTTACGTGCGAGTAGGGTGACCAACTCGTCGGTATGTAACAAGTTTGGCATTGGCCTTAAGGGACCAGACACTAACCGTTCAGATAATAACATTGCGTGTAAATATTTACCAGAGAAAATATTCGAGCCCACGTCTCTTGTATATTACCATAACCACCAGATTGGAGATGGTTTGTGTAAACATGTGATCAGAGCTGAACTGGGCATTGTTCACACTTGAAGTACTTGTGCCGAATTTTTCTCTCGGATTTCACTACGTGAACTCGGTAGTCTACACAACACCAATGCCATTGGGTTTGTGAGGACTGGGATTTCTCTTTCCTTACGCGCTGTGAACTTTCTCTTTGCGTATACAACGCAATGAGATTTGAGAGATAAATACATGAAAAAAAAACCTGAAATGTCGTATGGCTTTTTAGTACCGGGATGTGTCCGAGGACTTCAGCTCGCCAGGTACATGTCTTTTGATTTGACTCCGGTAGGTGACCTGCACGTCGTGATGAGGATGAAATGATGATGAAGACGATACAGACACCCAGTCTCCGTGCCAGGGGAATTAACTAATTATGGTTAAAATTCCCGACCCTGCCGGGAATCGACCCCGGGACCCCTGTGGCTAAAGGCCAGCACGCTAACCATTTAGCCATGGAGCCTGACTGAGAGACAACTGAAACCATTTCGAAGAAAGAAGTTACCGTATCGGTTATAAAGATGAAAATTAAAGCAAAACCGAAGGATGGCTAAGGGACTAAAGTTGAAAGACTCCAGAAAAAAATTGTAGTTATACGAAGCTATTGGTATCGTGATCATAACTGCGTGACTTCAAGTTTTAGGTGGAAGACAAACCGCGGGGGCGTGTATAGCCTCGCAGAACTATAACCGTCGAGATCAGAATAAAACAAGAATTTTTAAAAAAGGACGCCGGATAGGAATCATTTAGGTGCGGAGCCTGGCGTAAGTCTACCTTTTATCAGCCCAGAAGCTGGTCGGATTCTCGGATAACACCGCCGAAATGTGCACGTTCATGGTGAAACCATAGAAACTAATGTTGGCGCCATAATAAGACGTACAAGGCGTGATGAAAAGTGAGATAGTTTTCCATTGCTTTCTTCACTGGGCCAGAGAGTGCTATTGCAACACCAGAAGCCCTGTGAGTATGACATTTCATAACATTCAGATGCACTAGTAGTGCTCCGAATGTTACTACTCACCATCACCACACCTCAGTAGCTTCCATACTTTCATAGCCAGAAATGGCATGAACCTCGGTGGAAGTTAAATTTTGCTCTGGGATGTCCCAAAATACAGACGCAATAATACTGCTTCCATGAAGAAACGGCAATATGAGTTACCATAAGCAATCGGAAGTAATGCTAGAGCTAACTAGATGCTTTGTGGTCGTCAATCCATGCTACAATATTAAGTGCCCCTGGAATTTCCCCATTTAGTCACCTCTTAGGACAGGTAGAGGATACTATGGTCATCTGACGAAAAGTCGCGTAGATGGGGAGTAAGAGGTACGTGGGGCAACATGGCATCCGCGCATGCGCCTACCTCACGCCTCAAGGCCTGGCAATAAACATCTGTTCCAACCGCGGTGATTCTTGCAAACCGAGGGGCTGTTATGAAATTTCAAAGTGGTGGTGCACTTATGCCTTGATTACACATTTACTGTAAGTACTGCATAATGAACAGTTTCATCATGAATATGCAGTGATTCAAAGAGCTCGAATTGTCTGTCACGACTGATGTTTGTAGCTACGAGTGTAGTATATGTTACTCGTGACGTACCTACAAGCTGCCGCCAATTCTCGTCAGACACACATATTATTCAGGATGTATTCTATGCCCCTACGCAGAAGAATGGGAACACTAGGAGTATAGATTGTTCCAAAGACCTTCCGTTTATCAAAATGAAAGTTATTTTCCAGTACAAAGAGGAAAACTGTTATGTAATAAAGAAATGAAATATCCTTCACATCAAGACAGGGAATGCTAGTTGGTTTACGTCGCACCGACACAGATAGGTCTTATGTCGACGATGGGACAGGAAAGGCCTAGGAATGGGAAGGAAGCGGCCGTGGCCTTAATTAAGGTACAACCCCAGCATTTTCCTGGTGTGAAAATGGGGAAACCACAGAAAACCATCTACAGGATTGCCGGCAGTGGGGTTCGAATCCACTATCTCCCGGAGTCGAACTCACAGCTGCGTGCTCCTAACCGCACGGTCAACTCACCCGGTAGACAGGGAATGAAGAAGAAGAAAAATACTATTTATTCACCGTATAACAAAAGGCAGATCCTCCAATACTCACCAGATGTTTGTAATCATTACAGATACATAGGTATCCCAGATGCAGCTGAAAGCAAAAATACCTGGATTAAGTGCGTATTACTCCACATCATTCTTCAAAGCAGTTGTTCAAACGTGGTAAAAGAAAGAGACATTTCGGAGCACACCTGTTGGTGGAGTCTCAGATATTCCATAAAATATTTTAGCTAATGCATATGTTTTTATACATATTCGAGCGGGATGTAAAAACGGGATATTTACCTCTCATTAAGGTAAAGATTGTTTACACAATAAACGTTCTCATTTGAAGCTCATTATACTGAAATAACTAAGGAGCTGACTCCTAGGAGTATAAACAAACATAGTTAAGAGAGTTTGTCCTTATGAATGTGTAGTTGAAGACTTACGAATCTCTCTTATTATGAATTAGAACTGAATTTCCCTTAGAAAATTATTATTGCCAATTTTCAAACATATTTAACAAGGTAAGGTAAGCGTGTATTCCGCCCGGTGGCAGGTTAGAACCTCCGCAGAGGTGTGCCTGAGCTGGAGTTTACGTACGGTAGGGTGGCCAGTTGCTTTCCGCTCCTCCATTCCCTTACCCCCCCACCAACAACAGCGCTTGGCAACCCATCCAAATCTTGGCCACGCCCAATGTTGCTTAACTTTGGAGATCTCACGGGATCCGGTGTAGCCGTCGGCATCTTTAACAAAAACACATGTAAATATATGCTGATTATGTAATGATTATCAAAATTAAAAAGAATGATATCGACTTGAATATTGTGTAACGATTTTGTTTCCTTGCGATGCAGGTAACTTTTTATATCATTTCTCACATTGATCACACGAACACAAATGGTTACATCATTATAGCTTCATTTCTGTAAGATTCCTATCACAACGATTACTATTCTATCAAGTACGAGAATAAAAACATTAGTGAACAACTCCAGTGCATGATGTGTCAGCTTAGTTTTCTTCTCGCGTATGTGGTACATACTACACATTTTAGTAAAAAGTTTTATCAGTTATATGAGAAATGTAAAATTGTTTTAAATGTAAAAGAAAATGTCATATTCAGTCAATACAGTATTTCGCATATTCGTTTCGTGTTTGAAATAAAGCACCTTTCTATGCAAAAATATATAACTTGTAATATTATGAGGTGATTTATTTAATAACCCACTAAAGTGTTGCTACGTTGACTTTGTAACTTTTTTTTTGATGACTACCATAATAAATATAATCATCAATAAATTATATAAATAAATAACTGAATAAATAAATTTGAAATAAATTAAATTAATAAACATAATTAATCGAAATGTCCGTAGTATGGGCGCCAGAGTTCACCAGAATGGATCCATCGAATTTAGAAAGAGCATGATAAACTTTATATCCCAGGGCGTGTACATAATGCTGCGTACTGGTACATCTGCTGCAGGCCTTACCTAACCTCCTGAAAACGACTAAATAGGTAGGAACTGCACCTAGGTTCATCAATAACTCCACTAATTCTAAAATAGCTAACTACATTTGTAATGTGAAAATGGGAACTAATATTTACTGGACATAACTGAATTCTTACATCAAAGCATCTAAGTGTATTTATTTATTCATCTGTCATGTCGACTTGTGTATCCAGCCGTTATCTGTATTATCGGCCATTGTTGGAACTGTTTCCTAACTGTGGAAGTTACCAGACCAATTTAATTCAAGTTATCTATCCATTATTGTCTGGCATTTGACTGGACTGTGTAATGCGCCGAATTATAATTTGTAACTTCTGCGCATTTTCGCGGTGCACGCATTGAATTATGGGACTGCCTACTCGCCTAGCTCAGTGTGAGCTCAGTAGTCTGCAGTAGTCTGCTCGGTGTTACTCTCCAAGATGGCTGTGTTGTATGAAGCTCCCAAGCAGACGGCTTGCCGAGAAGGGGAAGCTATTATAATGGAGCTTGACTCCGGCGGTTAAAGAGTAATGTGAGGGCTAGGCCCTGTTATTTTTTTTGAAAGTATCCAGTGTGCTCCAACCTTAATATTTTCTTAATGTAACATGTAAACTTGGTGCTGTGTGTTAACCGTTATCGGTATTAAAAGTTTCAAGTGTCTTGTAAGTTTGGATATCTTTACTCCAAGTAAGTACTGAAAATTATAATTTATTGAAGGGATCCCATTCGTTCAGGCACCAGTGTGAGTAATTTCATCGCGGACATGAGCAACATTATAAACGACAATTTTGGTATAGTGCAACCTTGTAAGCAAAATTTGATATCTGTTTGAACCGAACCGGTTGGAGAAAGAAAATTTAATGTAATGTAGGGAGCTCGGGATCGCTAGTTATGCATCTATGAGGTGATATTTTGTGTAAGTGATTTTGTCTTGCGTTTTTGTCGGGGTCCATTATTGCCAACTGTGTTTCTTGATGTTCATTATGATGACGATTATTATTATTATTATTACTTTTATTTTTTGTAATTCATTTCGGTGCGTGTTTTCTCCCTTAGTTTTTTCTGGTTGGTTGTAATTGCTGTCTGATTTTGTCCTATTGCCTTCGTGGCTGGTTATCTGTACGTAATGATTATCGCGTTGTTACGGGCCTTTATTAATGACACCTCATATTCGCATCGTAGCGCATTCCACGGCCCCCTCTGTTCTAAAGTATGTAAATCGCTGGTGAATTGATTAAGTAAGGCTAATGTAAACTGGTACTATCACCTCTTGGATAAATAATAATTATTATTATTAATATTATTATTTTAATAACTTACAATCTTAAAATTGAAATTTGCTGGTCGAAATTAAGTTTAATAATGGGAGTTTTCATTCGTTGTCTTATTATCTTTTCTCCCATTGTTGTGTTCCTTGCTTTTGTCTTTATTACGTCATGTCACCCCTTCTTATCTAATCTGATGATACGTTAATATTTTGGGTGGCTTTGATGATTATTATGGGATCTTGGCTTCGCGTCGGTAACGGGTAGCTCTTGTTGGGTGCTTCAGTGTTCCTTAATTATTTTTATGAGTGCACCGTTAATTGTAAATTTCCTTTAATATACTTCATTTTGTTGGGATTGCTGTGCACTATTATTTTATTGTGTTTTCATCTAGCTCGTTTCTTTTGTGTAATGTTTATTCGCGGTTGGAGCCACTAAATTTTCTTCTTTTTCGTGTGTCCTTGTGTGCGTCTTGTAACTTAGTATTTTAGTAGTGTAGCAAATTTCAGTTTTAAAGTGATTTTATATCGCGGGCCCGCATATCGGTTGCAACCAATTTTTAAATAATATTATTTTCTGTATGTAAGGTAATGAGTTATTAATGAATTTTCAAACCTTAATTTCGGCGGAAGCCTATGTTAATGTGAGCTTCATTTCTCCTTAATTTCAACTTTATTTTAAAATACTGTTTTTCTCATCTAGTTTGATTGCATTTTTAAATTTTAGAAAAAGAATTATATATTTTTTTATTATTGTTCTTATTTTATACCATTTTCAAATTACATTTGCTTAGTAAATTTTCTTCATTTCAAATTTATCTGGTGTGTCATTTAGTAGCTAGCAATATTTACCTGGCAACCTGTCAAAGTTATGTAAGATCCTGGCCTTTTTAATTCTCGCTTTGCCTTCCACGCTTCATATTTTATGTTACTGCCTTTCGGTAAGTATTGTGCTTGTTTTCTTCTTGATGTTTGTGCTTTTCTTTTGAATGTTTGGTTTTCTGATTGGTAAGGTTGCAACATTCTTAACAAAATCCGTGCATGAGCACCTCATCAACACACACAATTATACATATAATACACACACTAAAGATTGCTGGAAGACTCCATATTTGCAATAACAACAATAATGAAAACAGTGGGAAAACGAAAGTGAGAACTAAGCTACCATTTGTAGATAATCCGATGAACAATGTACATGTATGAAGATAAATACCCTTCACTGTCTCTATATCAATTCGACTTACCGATTCTCATAATCGGCAGTTATCACATCACACAGATACTGTACCTTGTAATACTGTGTTCACATATTTTAACACTTGTAAAGATATATACACACGTCTGTCGATCCTCAACATAAATTATGGAAAGTCTGAGATAGCTTTCACCAACATCTAATGCTAGACCTCCACAAGTACAACAACACTTAATGCGTACGCTCTCCACAACTTGTTGTTCAGCCACTTTCCACGAACATAAAAAGACTACGCTCCACGAACGTTTGAAGTCCAGTTCATTGCAGCCGTGTCACTCGAGC
The DNA here is from genome assembly GCF_040414725.1 of Anabrus simplex. Lineage (NCBI taxonomy): Eukaryota > Metazoa > Arthropoda > Insecta > Orthoptera > Tettigoniidae > Anabrus > Anabrus simplex. Next base: position 573,225,052 of record NC_090265.1, read on the forward strand.
ACCGTGTATCAGCACCACTTCCTTCCCGTACAGTGTGTCAGTTGTCGTTCCTTCATACAGTGTTACTGCTTGTAGTTGTAGTAGTTACATTACAATCACCTCGGTTGCCGCCGTATGATCAACCTTTATAGACATCAACATCCCCCTCCTCTCAGATGATACGTCTGGATTGGTCCTTGCCCACCAATCATGAGTGATCTCTAGTCAAGACCAAGCCCTGAACTACTTCTTCCTCCCAAGACAATAACAAACTCTGGGGTATATTACATGACTCGCCGAACTTCCCTAGTACAACAACATCAACAAACACATCTCATCAGACACTGGGATATTTACATGACTCATAGAATATCCCGACACAAGTACATCACAACAAACACTGGGGCAGCCACATGACTCAACCAAATTACCAGAGTTATTAAAGCAATGTTTTCCCACTCGTGCAAAACAAATTACTCATACCTACATATGTGGATATCTTCCAGCTTACCAATATAAATGGCAAAATATACAAATGAAATACTGATAATAATAACAATAATAAATAGAATACTGACAATAATATCTCTAACTTCTACATATAATTCGGGGGTGTGATATATATGTACTATCACAACTTTATTGGTCTACGAAAGCACTATTTCTGAGATCATATATCAATACAAGTACTTTTATCACTAAATATATTGTATATTGTCCCAGTAGTCTCCAAAATTTGCTAATGTCCCAGTCTAACTCAGAACTAAGGCTTTCTCAGTTCTGGATTTGTTTAAAAGGTGACAACACTGGGGAACGTATAATTAATGAAACGGAAAAACAGCAATGTGAAAAAACATCCAAAAATAAACTTGGACAAACAATTTTAACATACAAAAATGTACTATTCAGATAACTGGCGGGTCGGTGGTTAGAATATATCGGATGAGTATTCAAACCCATTTCCGTGTAGTATTACGGGGTCCTAACCATGCTTGTTTTGAACCTAGGGGATATCCTACTTCTAAGATTCCTATCTGTTGGAGGGGGTCGATAACTTACGTTAACAGACACAAAAAAGTCCTTGATGAATAAAATGATGAAATACTAAATTTAACGCTGGTGGATTCAAGCCACTTACTTTACGCTTAAATTAAAACACATCTGAAAACACAATTAAATTCATAAACAAAGACAAGTTGCTGGAATATATAATCAAATATGTACACTTCATGCTGAGAATAAACGGACATCAGCTATCAGGTATCTATATATATATAAAAAAACATGTCCTGACTGACTGACTGACTGACTGACTGACTGACTGACTGACTCATCATGGCCGAGCAAAAACTACTGGACATAAGGAAACGAAATTTTGGTTAGAATATATCGGATGAGTATTCAAAACCATTTCCGTGTAGTATTACGGGGTCCTAACCATGCATTAGATTGTAAGTGCTCACTAAGTCATGATTTTTATATTCAGTCTCTAAGGGGGTGAATTGTTAACATGAGCATATATAAATCACAAAACTTAAAAATTTACAGACATGAAAATTGGTATTTGGAATCTCCGTTAAAAATAAATAAACACCTATTGTTTTTGTTTTTGGAAAATCCAATTAATGGGGGTGAACAGGAGTGACAAAGGATGTGAATTTTTTAAAAAGACAATATCTACAGTATATCTCAGAGACATAAATTGTTATAGTCGTGAAAATTGGTATTTGTAATCTGCCGTACAAGTAAAGAAACATAGATAATTTATTTTTGGAAATTCCACTTAAGGGGAACTGAAATAGTGGTGAATTTTTTAAATGAGAATATCTACTGAATATCTCATAAACTTAATATGTTACAGACGTGAACATTGGTATCTTTAATCTCTTTTAAAACTAAAGAAACATGTGTTGGTTTGTTTTCAGAAAAGAACACGAGGGGTGGGTATAAAGGACTGAAAACGGGGTTGAATTATTTTTATTAGGATAGTGATAACTCAAAAACTGAAGATGCAGCAGAGGTGAAAATTGGTATTTGGAGTCTCCTTTAAAAATAAATATTTCTTTGTTCTCGAATTTTTAAATTCAGTACCGGTATATCTACAGTAAATGTAACATGTTACAGACGTGATATTGGTATTTGGAAAGTCGTTTAAAAATACAGGAACATTTTTATTTTCGGAAAAGACACTTAACGGGGAAATAAAAGTGAAAAGAAGAGTTGAAATAACTGAAAATGTTACAGACGTGCAAATAGGTATTTTGAATATCTCTTAAAAATATCACATCCTTTTTTCGACCTGAGAGAAGACTGTTTCTCACATGTACAGTTATATGACGCCTGGTCATCCTACCCAAAAAGGCAATTTCAAAATTCTGGTTTATGAAGAGTTTCTGGGGTAAATTAAACTCAGTTTTTCAGATGAGATGTATACATAGGGATTTTCAGTTCATGTCTTAGTACAGTACCGAGGAAAGATTATTTTTAACAAATATCGAAATCCACGCGAAGCTGCGGGTAAGTGCTAGTCTATATAAATAAAGTTGTAGGGGGTCCGCTGTCTGTATTTTCTTTTATTTTGCCAATTGTTCAGACATTTATCCGTTTTAGGTCAACTCAAGACCGAATCGGTGGTTTTTATTTTTCGTTTCTGTTTGCTTGTCCGTTTGTTTGTTCCACCATCATGGCAAAACGACTGTTTAGATATCAACCAAACTTCATATTTAGAGTATACTAATCCCAAGGATGGTTTCGGTATGCATATTATTTTTAAATCTTCGAACATACGTGGGTTTTATAGAAAGCAGAACGGTTTTCCTCCATTTTCTCTTATACTATTGATTTTCTGTAAGCTCCTTGTACCGTATGTGAAACGCCTCTTCATTATAAAAAAAACTTTCGTTATGTTCATAATTTACCTTACTCTTCAAATGACGGGGAAAATTACTATTTTCTGCTGATACCATGCTCTGCATTGAGTGACCGACAGACCGACAACGAACCTGCAGGTTACCATGGCAATGAACCTGACTGCTTGCCAGCAGGGAACTAACGTATTGCCATAGTCCTCTTCATTCCCATAAATTCGTGGTTATTCCTTGAGTAGAAAGCAAGAGAGGCGTCAATCGGCAATTCTGCGAGATATTGGCGAAATATCGTTGGACGTTGGAGGTTATAACCTTCCTCTAATAGCTTAAATAATACCACCATTAGTCACCTTCTTATTTGTTTACCTGTTTTCTGTAATTAATTTCTCCTCTACCGAGCTCGATAGCTGCAGTCGCTTAAGTGCGGCCAGTATCCAGTAATCGGGAGATAGTGGGTTCGAGTCCCACTGTCGGCAGCCCTGAAGATGGTTTTCCGTGGTTTCCCATTTTCACACCAGGAAAATACCGGGGCTGTACCTTAATTACGGCCACGGCCGCTTCCTTCCAATTCCTAAGGCTTTCCTATCCCATCGTCGCCATAAGACGTATCTGTGTCGGTGCGACGTAAAGCAAATAGCAAAAAAAAAAAAAAAATCTCCTCTGTTACCGCTTTCTAATATCTATAACTCACACCAGCATAATTTATTGAGGGGCATTTCATTTTCTAATACATTCACTTGGTATTTACATATTTTGTCGTCATCCGGCTGTCCTCAGTTATAATACATTTTCTATTAATTTCAACTTTCTTAACTGTATTACTTTCCTCCTTAATTACTTCGTATGTATGTGAGTGCTAATCTCGAAAGCTGGACACTCTTTTCTTTGAGGAAATATTCTAAGCTATGCACATGTATAACTTTTGGCCCCGGAAAATATCGAAATATGGATGCAATTTTAACGACGGTGCAGACATTTGTTTCGGGATAATTCGTGGCTAATCGATAGTCTATCACAAATCAGAAAGCACAAACGCGTTTCATTTTTGAGAGATCTACAACTTTGGTCCCATAATTTTTGTCGTATTTCTATCACTCATAAGTAAAATAGAGCTGTATTTCTCAATTTCAAGTTAATTTTGAACTTCTACACGTATATGTTATCATTTGGCACACTTATAGGAAAGAGAGAATCATGACATTCGGCATGCATATTGACATGACCAGTGGCCATGTGATAGCCAAATTTTATGATTCTAGCTGTCACATGAATATCAAAAATATAAAGTATTTTGTGAAAACTGTACAAAATTTCACCCCATTCAATGACGCTAACTTAATCTAACACATAAATATAGGAGATACGAGAAGATGTCATAGGACCAACCATGTAGAATACTGAAAGCGGCGTCTGATGGTTAAGTCCGTTTGTAGATATGTCGTCCAGTTTCAAAGCAGTAACTCTCGAAATAAAGGTCTGCATTTCTAGAGTGTCCATGCTTATCAATAACAATAAAATCGTAACGACCGTTTATCTGTACATTGAATATTATGGCGAAATTCCCGTACAGTTATCCACTTCAGGTTTAATAATGACCATCTGCATATTTTTAGCAGTGGTGTCTGTTGGTTTGTTTGTTTTTCTGATTGTTTGTCTATAAATAGGAAACTACTGGATATATTTCCACCCTTGTGTAGGTTTTGGGGTAAATAATATTTCGAAATCCCTGAACTGACTGGAGTTTTATACGAAACCGGAAACGTGATTTTGCACTCCCACAAAATATACACAACCAAACTTAATTGAATTCTACCTGCCATAATGGAAATTAATTTATATATATTTTTTCTCATGTGCATAATTTCGATACGAGGATAAATAATGGAGATATCATTAACGGACCTTTCTTCTGTAGATTATAAGTGTCGCTTAATTCAAGAGCGGGTGCGTGTAAAGCGTATTTCTTACAACTTGAAAACTAGTGAAAATATTTAAAGCGAACTTTATATTTAGCACCCACCTGTTGAAAGGTAGGTTTTAAAGGTCAATAACATTTCATGTTACCGGAATGGACTGGCGGTTTATAGGGAACCGAAATGGTGATTTTATATACAGTATATACAGTACAAGACCAAACTGACTGGAAATCGACCAAACTTGATGGATGTCCATTTCTAAAACTTTCCTTCCATGTGTATTTTTCCGACAGGAGGATTGATAAGGGAGATATCATGAACGGACGGTTTTGCAGGTTAGATCCAGCAGATATAGCCCAAAAGGTGTTCTACGTGGAGCAGATTCCTTATTTACCTATATAAATAAAATCGTAACGAATGTGTTCCTGTACATTGACTATATTGGCGAAATTTTCGTAAAGCTATCCGTTTAAGGGGTAATAATGAGCATCTGCATGTTTATTGGTTTAGTTTCCTGAAAGTCCTAATTTTTACCCTTCTATCCCAAAATCCAAAATCGGCACAATCTGCCAGACGAACATAAAAATTGAAATTTGGCAAAATAATACGTTTAAGCTTGTAATAGACGGAAAACTTCCAAGATCTTTAAATTTTTCACTTTTTACCCCGAAGAATGTCGAAATATGGAAGCAATGTTAATGATGATACAGACCTTCGTTCCGAGGTATTTCGTGGGATCAAGGGGAAGTCCTATCACATAACGGATGGCACAATCTCCGCTCAATTTGGACTGATCTACAACCTTGGTCTTATGACATGTTGTATCTGTATCCCTTATACGTTAGATTTTTCTCTATTTCTCGATGTTAAGTAAATTTGGTGTTTTCACATGCATAATTCATACTGTCAGTCACTTAGAGGAAAGATAGAATCATCAAACTCTACACGAAAATTGGCCCACCCAAATGCTATGTATGTAGCTGTCACATAATTATCCGAAAATTAATCCTATGTGAAATAATCTTACACAAATGTTACCCTATTCAACGTTTCTAACTCAATCTGACCCATGAATAGATGGGATATCATATGATCAGCCACTTAGGCCGCTAAATCCGGCGTCTTACGGCACAATTCTTTGTCGACATGACGTACCGTTTAGTAGCAGTTAATATGTAAATGAAGGTCTGCAATATTGTAAGTATGCATATACTTTCGTATGTCGATCTATATATATTCATTGATGTCGATTTGTAGTGATCGAGAAAGGGTGTGTCTGCTCTTGTTATCAGTACTCCCCACACCGACCTTGACTGGCTGTGGGAATGGGGTCCTTCTCCAACTCCTGTATATCTGGCTTTAGTAAGGAAGGCCTTCCATTGTAATGAATAATTCACTTCTCGATTTGACTTGCAGAAGGCAAGGGAGCATGCAGTTTGGTTTAAAACTCCCCTACCCGATTGTGTTTGGCTGTAGGCAAGGGTACCCGCTATTATAAACAAATGTACCCATCTAAAATATGACTGGCATTAGGCATAGTGGCCTGCTATTTTAATGGAAAATCACCAACTTCGTGTGACTGACAGTAAGCTGGCTGGCAGTACGGAAAGGGGGCCGCCATTATAATGATAACTGCATAACTCAATATCGACTGGTAGTAGGGAAGTTGCCTGCCATTATATTAAAAAGTCCTCAACTGTAATCTGTTTGGAAATAGGAAAGGGGGCCTGCCATTGTAACGAAAACTCTCCAAATCAATTGTGACCGCACAGTAGGCAATGGGGCCTGAAATTATAATGTAAACTTCCCAACTCGGTTTGTGAATGGCAGTAGGCAAGTGAGCCTGCCGTTATCATCACAAATCCGCAACAACACTTTACATTGGAAACGGCGTATGGGGACCTCCCGATGCTGTTTCTCGGATAACGCTAAGAGACATGCAATTTTAAAACAATATTATTTAATGCATATACAGTATTTACTTCGACAACCGCATACAATGTAGAATACCGTAGCGAAGCATGGGTACATTTGCTAGTCATAACATAAAAACAAAAACCAAGATCTCAACATCAAATTTCAGAATTCTCTCACCTTGATGGCATGTTAAAAACAAAAAACGCACTTGGTATTTCTCAAGGATTCTAATATTGAAACTACTGGGATCCTAAAATTCTACCATCGTTGTGATCACATTTCTAATTAATAAAATCCGAAAATGACACTACTGTACTGTATGTTGCCTCTCCTATGGAAATATCATACATGATTTCAACCCCCATGGGTAGGGGACGCGGATCAAGAATACACCCACGGTATCCCCTGCCTGTCGTAAGAAACAACTAAAAGGGGCGACCAACAGCTGATGAATTTGGAACCATGAGATTACCTGTAATTAGTACTATTACGCGCGAAACACCACGGGTTTACTTTATCTGTGATTAGTACCAATGTATGAGGAAAACCATGGGTCTACGTTTAATGTTGGCAACTCGCGAGCACAAAATGTAGATAAATTGTATTAAAAATATAGCTAAAAGTGGCTAAAATCACAGACTAAAGTAGCTTTAGATAACCGAGCGAGTTGGCCGTGCGGTTAGAGGCGCGCAACTGTGAGCGTGCATTCGGGAGATACTGGATTCGAACCCCACTGTCAGCAACACTGAAGATGGGTTTTCGTTAAAAGCTATCATATCGGTGACCACATAGTATTCTAATATCTGCAGGCTCTCTGACTGGATAGCAGTCGTCTTAACAAGGCAAGGCTCTTAATGAGCTGTAGTCCTATGTGTCATGATTTGTTATGAATTGTTACGAAAATGTTAATATTGTTCAACAATTAGGTGGGAATATTGAGTAATACTTACAGATAACATTTCAACAACAGTCAAAAACAAAAACAAAAATCCTTAGTGACTACACTTAAGAAATACCAATGTACAACAATGTCCGTATCTTCATGTCCCAGCGAGATCGTTTTCGAAACCCTAATGTAACGGTGTTTCGAAAGGTTCAGGCCATTAGATGTAGCCTAATGCCCTCTGTTGTAGAATGCCTCCTTGGCTCTAATTTTAGAATATTTACACTGAAAACTTCAATTAAACAAACGTAGAAACTTCTTGGCACTTATTGTTACTGAATCAACGCCGTGTAGCATTCTTTGGCACATACACAAATTTGACTACCCCGTGCTGCTTTGTAGTGCTGAGTCGGTCAACGAAACTTGTCCTGTGCTTGTCACAAAGTACTCGAACCAAAATTATCCTTTCCTGGTCAGTAAATAGTCAAATCAAACACTTAGAAATGTATTTATCTATGTAATAGTTCAAAATGGACGTTATTCTAATTAAAACATTTTATTGAATGTACATAGAAATAGGCCTTACATTATTAAATTTGGTCTGGAAAGATTGATGCATTTCTGGATGAATATGTAAGAGAGATGAAAAATTTGAACATTGAGGCCATGACTATTAACTTTAAATTCTCTCTCTGAATCAGTGTTAGAATGTCGACCTCCGTATCACAAGATCAGTGTTAGAATGCCGACCTCCGTATCGCAAGACCACGGGTTCAAACAAGGTGGATGTAGTCGGACTTTGAGAGCCAGAAAAATGGCCATTCTGGACTTCGTACCACGGGATAACAAGATGTAAAAGATCTCGTGTGCTCGGTGTTGTATAGTCATATTTAATCGAAACTCAGCAATCACTCAATAGAGTTCTGGTTTCTCCGCCAAGTCGTAACAATCTGTCAGTAAAAAAATGCGTCAAATAAACATGTCTATGTTATAGGCCTAATAGTTATTATTATTATTATTATTATTATTATTATTATTATTATTATTATTATTATTATTATTATTATTATTATAGCCTCCCTGGCTCAGGCGTCAGGGCGCCGGCCTCTCACCGCTGGATACCGTGGTTCAAATCCCGGACACTCCGTGTGAGATTTGTGGTGGACAAAGCGGAAGCAGGACAGGTTTTTCTCCGGGTACTCCGGTTTTCCGTGTCATCTTTCATTCCAGCGACACTCTACAATAGCATTTCATTTCATTAATCATTCATTAATCATTGCCGCAGAGGAGTGCGCCAGGGTTCGGCAGCCGCCATAATTCCTATCCTCGCCATTAGATGGCGGTTTCATTCATTCCATTCCTGACCCGGTCGAATGACTGGAAACAGACTGTGGATTTTCATTTATTATTATTATTATTATTGTACCGGGCGGTACACCTCTACACCGTTTATTTAAAAATTGCGCCAGTTGAAACTCCTCTTCTGGAGGAAGGTTGAACTTTATCTATTCTATTAATTCTCTACTTTCTCAGAAGATGTCACCACGTGGAAAATTTTGAGTTTTTGAACTGTGTCACTTTTGATGTGTTTTTGTTTCGCTTGAAGTAAGAACTGTGAACTTTCTCTTCTAGAGGACACTACTGAAGATCAACAATAGTGCGACCTAGTGCGGAGTTAAAGAACTATTTTGTTGGAGAAATTTTTATTTCAAAAGTTTGGGTTTTGTTAAATTTCTTTCTGTTATTGTTTAAGTTGGCTGTATACCCCTCTTTTTCCCCTTGTTTTAGATTTATCCAATCACGAATTTCTTAAATTAATTTCTATCCAATCAGATGTATCTTCCCCCAACTTGAATATGTTGCTGGGGCCTATCCAATAAAAACATTGTGGGCGGGTGTTTTCTTTCCCCTAACGCCTAGAAACTTCCGCGAGAGTATTTAAACTGCTGATTTTAGGGTCTCGGGGCCACTTTTGTTCCATCTCTCAGTGTGTAAAGTACATAGCAGGAGGCGGGAAGCGCCTCTTTCTTCTCCAGCTGTTCAACTTCAGGTAATGGCCTCTTAATAACATCTTTTCTAGCTAGAGTTGGCAGTTTAACTCTCGCGGCGGGTTCTAGGTCTTCCACCATGTAACTTTCCTTTCAAATGTAAAAGCAACTGGTATCTATTCTATTTTTCAAACTACATATCGGGATAGAGAGTGCTTAACCCTCTCGAGCTCCCACTCACATTGTTTTGAGGTGAACTTCTTTTTCGCAACCTATTCTTCAGTAATGTAATGTAAGTTTGTGCTTTCTTAAGTCACCTCAGTAGTATGGGATTAGCCCTTGCATCAGCGGCCTAAGAGCCAACGTAGGTCTTAGAAACAAAGTGTATTAAGGAGTGCAAGTTCGCCTCCTCTCAAATTGTGATTTTAGAGGTCACGTAATTAACCTTCTTTTCATTTATTAGACCTCAGTAGATTGGGTATTTCTCCCCTGTGTTTTGGTCCGTTGAGGACAACTTGAAGGTGGAGTTTGGTGTAGCCTTTGAGAGGCTTAAATTTTGAGAGCGTGGGGCTCTTTTGAAAATCGAGTGTCATATGCCTCGTGGAGGCTTTTTAGTGTAATTTGGAGCAAGGGCTCCGAGGTATGAATGGGGTTTTCTGCCCCTCTGTTGGAACTAGTGTCTTTGAGGTAAAACTGGGCTGATTGCCCAAGCATTGTGTTTTCGGGGCTCGAAGCCCAAATCCTGTAAATATTGTGACTCCCCGTTGATTTGCTACATTGTACCTGCCATGCTTGTTATATCTTTGTTTTGAAAAGAAAATATAACCTCGTTAAATTTTGAAATTAATTTCTCTTTAGTAGCTTGAGATCCATTCACCACCCAGCACCTTCTTTCACGCCTACCTACCACAAAAACACGGTAACAAGTGGTAGCAGAGCGTGGTTGAATGGGTCTCAGTTTAGCCCCTTTTGTCGGCTAAACATTGCTTTGATTCGAACTCTAACAATTTTCTCCGTTGCTGGAATTTTTTGAGTTTTTCAAAATTGTTCTGTCATCATGCCCGGCCCTCGTGATGTTCTCCTCCTTAACTATTTGCGCAAAGAGGAGTTGATATACGAGTTAACTATTAGAAATGTGCAATCTGGAGGCACGGTTGCAATCGACACCAACAAGCTTAGAGAGTCCCTTGATTTGCCCATTTCCATCCCCAATTTGGGAGAGAAAGAAATTGATGACTCTCTTTCCACGATCGTCGAGAATATTACTGGGCTAGCATCTGTAGTCAGCTTTTTTGATGAAAACGATCCGTCTCCTAATCAAATTAAGCGGGTGCAAGGCAGGCTGTATCACTTTGCAAATAGAGTTAATGATCTGTTGTCTCTAAAGGTGAATGACGTTCAGAGGAAGGACGCTAATACGCTCCTTGAAACTATTTCTGAATTGTCTAATAAGGTCACTCAATTGCTAACCGGCGAAGTTCCTCCCAAAACTGATCCACCCGCCACGGTGAATGTAGGTAACGAGGAAGAGCCTCCTCAGGGAGAAGGCAATAGGATAACCGTTGCTGCTCAAACTATCTCTGCCCCATCGAACAACGAATCTGAACACCGTGCGTCATTGAGTAACATCCGTTCTGATTTAACTTCGTTGCCATTGAAACCTTTACCTACTATGTCACCTGGGTTTAGCAGCTTGCCTCATCCATTGGCAATGTTGCTAAGAGGTATCTCTAAGTTTTCTGTCAACACCACTAGTGATGTAATTTCATTTTTAAGATTTCTAGTGGAATTTCAGGATCATGCTCTTGTTTTTTCTCTTTCGCCATGTCAAATCTTGCAAATTATCTATCCGTATGCTATTGGTATTCTCTCTGATAAAATTGTAAGAGCCATTGCCGAGCAATCATCTATTGAGGATTTCCATGCCCATTTGCTAGCTAACTTTATCCCGGCTAGGGCCAGGTCCTCCCTGATTCAGAAGTACTATTACCGTGTACAGCGCTTGGATGAAAACTTGGCTGATTTCATACAAGATATCAAATTCTACACTAGGGTGTTTGCTCTGCACTTTCCTGAAGATCAGATTGTACAGGCTATTGTAGAGGGAATTTCACCTCCCTATAGGTCATATTTGTGTTTCGCGGCGTGCCCGCAAACGTTCTCTGAACTTGAAGCATTGGCCGTCTCAGCGGAAGGAGTTAGATACGCCGATTCTTTGCGTGTCGCGAAAGAACCCCCGCCTTCCTTTAGTAACACTCGGCCTCCACCTCGCCGACCAGTCAATCCCCGTAAATGTTATGCTTGCGGGTCGCCTGACCATCTGCGGAATAAGTGTCCTCTGATCAAGTCAAGTGGGACAAGGAATGGAGCAGGGTCATCACAAGGCTGTTTTAAGTGTGGGGCCTTCTCACATATCGCCAAGAATTGCCCAAACTCCAATAGCACCCCCTCCTGCTCAACTTCTGGTGCAAATTCCACCTATGCCAATAATAAAAAGTGACTAACGGCTTCGGCTGAGTCGACTAATTCTGCTTTCCAAGGCTCAGCCCCGGGCAAAAAGGTCAAGAATTCAGGGAATGAGCAATCTTCAGATTCATTTTTTGAATGCCCCAGAGAGTGTCTTAGGATTGCGGCGGATACCCCCGCACCTGTTCCTTTTCTTAAGATTGAGTTAAATAACGAGCCTATAACAGCTCTCTTAGATTCAGGCAGTGTTTGTTCAATTATTTCGGCTGAATGGTATTCTAAATTGAAATCTGTTTGTAAACTCCCTAACTATGACTCATCTCCTGTTAAATATGTTTCGGCTAATTCATCTCCATTAGAAATTCTAGGTTCCTTACATGTCAAAATTCGTGTTTTTAAATTTACATGGAAATTCAAATTGTTTGTGGCCAAGCATTTGTCTTGCCCCATCATACTGGGAGCGGACTTCCTGTCTCACACTGGTCTTGTGCTCGATCTTCAGAGTAAGTCGTGCACATTCAAATTTGCCTCTAATTGTAAAATCCCTCTATTAAAGTGTAATTCTGCATCATGTTCATCTATTTCGCCTACCCAGGATGAGATGTTGTTAGACCTTAGACATCTACCTGAGGAGCAGGCTGATAGTATTCGTAAATTGTGTCAGTCGTTTCCCGAGGTGTTCTCTGATACTCTTGGTGTTACTGACCTTATTGAATACAAAATTGAGGTCACGGATTCGATTCCTGTTCGCTTTCCACCTTATAGGCTGTCTCCTCCTAAAATGAAAGCTCTGAAAGAAATCATCGATCAGATGTTGAAGGATGGTATTATTAGGCCCTCCAAGTCAGCGTATTCTTCGCCTATTTTTCTAGTCCCGAAACCCCAAGGAGGCTTCAGGCCTGTCATTGATTACAGGGCTCTCAATCGGAAGGTGGTGTTGCAATCTGTGCCCCTTCCTGACCTTCATTCTTGTTTTTCATGGTTTCGTAAGGCCAAGTTCTTCACTATCTTGGACTTGAATCAGGCCTATAATCAAATTCCCCTTGCCGAAGAGTCTAAACACCTTACAGCGTTTGCCACGGACTGGAATTTATATGAATACAACCGCGTGCCTTTCGGGCTCCCCACGGGGGCAGCTGTGCTTTACTAGGCTACTAGATAGGGTCTTCTCCGACATCAAATTCGAGTACTTATATCACTATTTAGATGATGTTGTCGTATTTTCAGAGACTTTTGAAGAACATCTAGATCATTTGCGAGAAGTTCTCGATCGCCTTCGTAAGGCTGGGTTAACTGTTAAGTTGTCCAAGGTTGCCTTTGCTAAGCCCTCTATGTCTTTCCTAGGGCATATTGTGTCACCTGATGGTGTAGCAGTCGATCATTCTAGAACACAGGCCATCCGTGATTTTAAACCTCCCAAGGACATTAAAGGTATCGCCAGGTTCATTGGTATGGTGAATTTCTTCAGAAAATTCATTCCTAACTTTGCTAATAGAGCGGCGCCCTTAAACCTTCTTCGTAGGAAAGGCATCAAATTCGAGTGGGGACCTTCTCAACAAGCCGCTTTTGAAGACCTTAAATTAGCACTTTGTAATGCCCCTGTACTTGCTATGCCTGATTTCTCGAAGAAATTCATCGTCCAAACCGACGCGTCGTCGTCAGCGGTAGCTGCAGTCCTTCTTCAAGAGACTGAACTAGGGAGGCGACCTATCGCCTATGCCTCTAGGACCTTGTCGGCTCAAGAAGCCAAGTATTCCATCTATGAGCTCGAAGGTTTGGCAGTCTTATTCGCCTTAGAAAAGTTCCGTCTCTATCTGGAACACGTCAAATTCGACCTGGAGACAGATAATCAAGCATTAAGCTGGGTCTTAGGTAGGCCGCGTCGTACTGGTCGTATAGCCCGCTGGGCTATTCGTATTTCCGCCTTCCAGTTTGAGGTTAGACATATCAGAGGTACCGAAAATGTTGTTGCTGATGGACTCAGCCGTATGTTTCATAACGACGTCGAGACCCACGACACGGTCGACAGTTCATCACCTCCCGAGTCCATACTATCTGGTGTTAATGCCATCTTAACAGATGCTCCCATGCTTTTTAGGGATATTGAGAAATACCAACGTGAAGATCCGACGCTGGCTCCGATAATGGAAACCCTTTCTTCTGGGGAACATGTTGTCCCTTATGTTCTGAGGAATGGTGTTCTATGTTGCCCATCGAGGCATGATAGGATGATGAAAGTTGTCGTTCCAGCTGTTCTTGTACCTATGATCTTCAAGTATTATCATGAGACCCCATTAGGAGGGCATCTTGGAATCTTTAAAACTCGTGAGAAGATTCGTGAAATGTTCATCTGGAAAGGTATGGACGGTGAAATCCGTGAACTTGTAAAAGCTTGTAAATCTTGTTTGCTCAGTAAACCCACCATGTCCACCAAGGTAGGCCTTTTGTCTTCGCATCAAGCGTCGCGCCCCATGGAACGTCTGTATATCGATTATGTGGGACCCTTCCCCCAGTCAAAGGGCAATGCTAACAAGTTTATCTTTGTGTGCGTAGATGGCTTTACTAGATTTTCTTGGTTATTTCCGACTAAGCTGGCTACCGCTCAGTCCACCATTACTTGCCTAAATTCTATTTTTGCTTCTTTTGGTCCGTGCCAATACATTGTATCTGATAATGCTAAAGCTTTTACATCAAATCTGTTTCGTAAATTCTGTTTTGACTTGTCCATCTCTCATGTAACTACATCTGCTTATTACCCTCAACCATCTTTGGCTGAACGGGTTAACCGTAATCTCAGGTCCGCACTCATTGCCTATCATCATGAAGATCCTTCCAGGTGGGACACGTCCCTGCATTGGATAGCTTTTGCTTTGAATTCGGCGGTTCATGAATCTCACAAGTTTACTCCAGCTTCTTTGATGTTTAAGTTTGTTCCCAACTCGCCGCTTTCTAACCTCTGGTCTCTGAATGACATTCTACCCGAGACAATAGATCCAGACAATATTAAAGATCTTTGGAAGAAGGCTAAAGCCAATCTTAAAGTGTCTCATGAAAAGGTTAGGGAAAGGTATGATCGTGGACGGAGACCCACCCCTTTGAAGGTAGGCGACCAGGTTATGGTCAAAAATTTTGTTCCCGCGGGCAAGCTTGCCCCCAGATTTCATGGGCCTTGTGTCATTCTCGATTTTCTCACACCGGTTACCTTATTGTTAAGTAATCCAGCCACCGAGAGGATATTTAGAGTTCACCTGTCCCAGGTGAAACCGGTGTAAATTCTGTGTTAACTTGCTTCATATTATTTTGAAAGGATATGAAGGTTATATTTTTTTTTGAGTTTCACTTTTAAGGCATTCTGCCCCTTCTGTAATATTTTGGTTTTAGATGTAAGCCTTTTGTACTACCTGCCCCGATCCGTTAAACTGCCATCCTGTCCTTGCCACGGCCATTACCACGCTCCCGTCTCCTGCTCCACTCTACACTGTGGCTTCATAATAGTAAATGCCATGGATATCTACACGCCGCTGGCCCCTCAACCTCTCCACAAGCCTGTGCCCTCAAAGAAGATGATAGTCCAACACAATTCTGCCGCCTAGCTTTAATGTTTCAGCGCCCCCGCAGCCGCGCAGCGCCGTGCAGCGACTGGGGAGGGGGATGGGCCCCCTCCTCTCCAGCGAGGACGACTTGTGCACGGCGAGCCGGAGCTCACCTCCCGGCCAAGGCTGATGTGCGGCGCACGACCTGCTACACGCCCGCAGCCTGTATCTGTTCACCGCGGGCGCGGCGTACTTCAACACCTCTGCTCCCCTCATAGTGCGGGCGAGCGGTATCTCAGGGTACTTGAGGGGTCCGAGCGGCCTCCGTTGGACGCAAGCTGCAACGGCCGGTCTGGCCATTCAACTTAGCCTACATCGACTACATAGACATTTCTGTTCAACCTTAATTCCGCTTCATGGGAATTCAACAGCAATATTTGGTGGACATTGCAAATTTTTCCTTCAATTTCAAGTATTAAATGTTTATCTTCAGAAATTCAACTTTTACAAACATAAAGACTTTCATTCACCTGCAACAACAACATTTTGAAACTGAATTAAGAAATCTTGTAAATGCTTCTGCTATCTATCTTCGTATCAACATCATTACTTGGACTTTGTTTCAAACTGATTTCATGTGTCACCCCTGGAGGAACTTTTGGGGGGGGAGGTCTGTACCGGGCGGTACACCTCTACACCGTTTATTTAAAAATTGCGCCAGTTGAAACTCCTCTTCTGGAGGAAGGTTGAACTTTATCTATTCTATTAATTCTCTACTTTCTCAGAAGATGTCACCACGTGGAAAATTTTGAGTTTTTGAACTGTGTCACTTTTGATGTGTTTTTGTTTCGCTTGAAGTAAGAAGTGTGAACTTTCTCTTCTAGAGGACACTACTGAAGATCAACAATAGTGCGACCTAGTGCGGAGTTAAAGAACTATTTTGTTGGAGAAATTTTTATTTCAAAAGTTTGGGTTTTGTTAAATTTCTTTCTGTTATTGTTTAAGTTGGCTGTATACCCCTCTTTTTCCCCTTGTTTTAGATTTATCCAATCACGAATTTCTTAAATTAATTTCTATCCAATCAGATGTATCTTCCCCCAACTTGAATATGTTGCTGGGGCCTATCCAATAAAAACATTGTGGGCGGGTGTTTTCTTTCCCCTAACGCCTAGAAACTTCCGCGAGAGTATTTAAACTGCTGATTTTAGGGTCTCGGGGCCACTTTTGTTCCATCTCTCAGTGTGTAAAGTACATAGCAGGAGGCGGGAAGCGCCTCTTTCTTCTCCAGCTGTTCAACTTCAGGTAATGGCCTCTTAATAACATCTTTTCTAGCTAGAGTTGGCAGTTTAACTCTCGCGGCGGGTTCTAGGTCTTCCACCATGTAACTTTCCTTTCAAATGTAAAAGCAACTGGTATCTATTCTATTTTTCAAACTACATATCGGGATAGAGAGTGCTTAACCCTCTCGAGCTCCCACTCACATTGTTTTGAGGTGAACTTCTTTTTCGCAACCTATTCTTCAGTAATGTAATGTAAGTTTGTGCTTTCTTAAGTCACCTCAGTAGTATGGGATTAGCCCTTGCATCAGCGGCCTAAGAGCCAACGTAGGTCTTAGAAACAAAGTGTATTAAGGAGTGCAAGTTCGCCTCCTCTCAAATTGTGATTTTAGAGGTCACGTAATTAACCTTCTTTTCATTTATTAGACCTCAGTAGATTGGGTATTTCTCCCCTGTGTTTTGGTCCGTTGAGGACAACTTGAAGGTGGAGTTTGGTGTAGCCTTTGAGAGGCTTAAATTTTGAGAGCGTGGGGCTCTTTTGAAAATCGAGTGTCATATGCCTCGTGGAGGCTTTTTAGTGTAATTTGGAGCAAGGGCTCCGAGGTATGAATGGGGTTTTCTGCCCCTCTGTTGGAACTAGTGTCTTTGAGGTAAAACTGGGCTGATTGCCCAAGCATTGTGTTTTCGGGGCTCGAAGCCCAAATCCTGTAAATATTGTGACTCCCCGTTGATTTGCTACATTGTACCTGCCATGCTTGTTATATCTTTGTTTTGAAAAGAAAATATAACCTCGTTAAATTTTGAAATTAATTTCTCTTTAGTAGCTTGAGATCCATTCACCACCCAGCACCTTCTTTCACGCCTTCACGCCTACCTACCACAAAAACACGGTAACAATTATTATTATTATTATTATTATTATTATTATTATTATTATTATTATTATTATAGCCAATTTCATTTGTTTAAACTTTCTTAGTGCACTTTTCTCGGGAACCTAGTCTTGTAAATTGTTGTGGATGTGTAGTTGTCATAAACAGTAGGTTTACTTGTGATGGTATTGGTCCTGTTCCCTGGTACGGGACCGGGGATGAGGTGAGATGTATTCATACGGCATGTTTTCACTGCCGGATAAACTTCTTGTCGCCAATCTCAGTTGAAGAGTCAATGAATATTAAGTGAATGATGACGAATGCAATTGAGTAAGGATGTGGAAGGAGTAGACTGTGGCTTATGAATATGAACTATCCCAGTATTTTCCTAAAATTGAAAATGGTAAACGACAGAAAACTATTCCCAATAAGGTCGACTGTGTGGTTCGAACTCGCCCATCTCCCGAATGTAGAGCTTGGCTCTAATGTGGTAGCGCTTTAACACGCGCGGCCACTCCTCTCGGTGCAGCTTGTGATTGAAAATATATAGAAAATGTGAATTTACAATTACGTTCCAATTTGAACCAAATCAAACTTAAATCGCCATAAGCAAGAAAACGGTAATATAAAAGACTTATATCAGAAGAATATTATATGAAATCGAAAAGAGGCTATTTCGGTAATTTTCTTCCTTTACGATACGTTAATTTGGGCCTATGTAAAAGATGTTTGCCTAGTAAATAATATGAGAACTGGGCGAGTTGACTGTGCTGATAGGAGTCCACAGCTGCGAGCTCTCATCCAAGAGATAGTAGGTTCGAACCGCACTGTCGGCAGCCCTCAATATGGTAGTCCTCGGTTTCCTATTTTCACATCAGGAAAATGCTGGGACTGTTCCTTTAGTAAGGCCCTTTCCTTTCCCATCGTCGCCGTAAGACCTATCTGTGTTCGTGCAAAGTAAAGCGACATATATATAAAATATGAGCTGATTTTATCTCTGCACACTCTGCGTACCGGTAGGTATGTTCCTTCTTCTCTTACGAATTTAGCGTAAACTGTGACCTGCTTATCAGTTGCGTTTTCTGTTTAGGTAGATCTCCCATGTCATGTCTCACATGTATGTTATCAATCCTCATTCGAGCATGATAAATTGCTATATCTGGATTTTTTCCTTCACGTTATCCATCTCTGCCCTCTGCTACTATTGTTCCTGTCTATCTGTTGACAAAGAGCTGGAGTGACAGCCCGTTACCAATGTCGATGATGGATGACATTTTGCATGCTTATTGTTTCACATGTTAAATCAAGCGCTAGTATGATCAGTTTTGTATCCACCCACAAGTTTGTTTAATGCGCCACGTTTTGTTTTGGGGTTTAGTGTAATGGAATAATAGCCTCTGATCTTAGGCAAAACAAGTAATTGAATTGTGGGAGAATAAAATCCGCGAACAAAATTTAATTTATAGCATAAAAGTTATGTGTTTGATCTTGTAATTCTGAATTTAGGAATATCGACAAATCCAATTTAATCCATTTTCAAGGGCTGAAAATAATTTTGAAAGATTGTATTTGTTACACCTAGAAATGTCTCCTCATTGCCCCTGTATAGGTTTCATTAGTCTATGCCTGTTTATCAGCAGCATTTTCTGTTTATAAATATCTCATATACGTACTATCAATCCTCTTTCTAGCATAATAAATTGCTCTATTCCTCTTATCCTAGGCATAAACTGATACAGTAATTGAATTATAGGAGAATAAAACCCGCAATCAAACAACCATTTCCTTTATATCATAAAAATAATAAAAAGTCATAAAATGAAGATTGGTAACTTTTTTTTTTTTTGCTAGGGGCTTTACGTCGCACCGACACAGATAGGTCTTATGGCGACGATGGGATAGGAAAGGCCTAGGAGTTGGAAGGAATCGGCCGTGGCCTTAATTAAGGTACAGCCCCAGCATTTGCCTGGTGTGAAAATGGGAAACCACGGAAAACCATCTTCAGGGCTGCCGATAGTGGGATTCGAACCTACTATCTCCCGGATGCGATTGGTAACTAGTCCAATTTAATTCACTTGAGGTGTTATGGAAGGAGACGTTGAGGAAGGGAAGAAGTGATCTCTAGATTAAGGATTTTGTTTGTTTCTGTTATCTCTTTCGTTCAATGGCTTCTGATAACGATGGTTTTACAAATACGTGTTTTAGGCAATTGCATCTAAGGAGACTAATTTCGTGATTGTTTAAAGAAGCTGTGAAAGTAGGTGTAATAAACATGGAAGTCCAGAAATATACACCAACATCCAGTAGGTAAATGAATGCCATATGAAACTTCGTAATTCAGTTCATTAGAACCTAAAATTACTTCCTGTTCATCATTTTAGATCGGTGTTTGGCAGCAATTAAAATAAGAATTTGCATACAAATATGATGTCTAAATATCCGTGTACAGTGTTGAGCGCGTATGTACTGGGACTTCACACCTGGCAAATGCTGGGGCTGTACCTTAATTAAGGCCACGGCCGCTTTCTTCCCATTCCTAGGCCTTTCCCCTCCCATCGTCGCCATAATACCTATCTGTGTCGGTGCGACGTAAAACAAATTGCAAAAAAAGAAATGTACTGGGACTTACTTGACACTAAATCAAATTTTATTTCATAATCAAGTTTAATAATATTATACGTTTTACGTCGTAATAACAACTTTTACGGCTTTCGGAGACGTCAAACTGCCGCAGTTTTGTCGCGCAGGAATTTGTTTACGTGCTGGTAGGTAAATCTACAGACAGGAAGTTGACTAATTCGAGCAACTTCAAATACCACCTGACTGAGTCGAGATCGAACCCGGCAACTTAAGGTCACAACTCCAGCGTTCCACCACCTGAGCTACTCACCCTGACAGTAAAGTCTATGTCGCAGACGCATATTTGGCTTTGACAATATAAAGGTGACTGAGGTATTAGCAATGTCCGTAACTGAACTGTAACTTTGTTTCTACCGGGCGAGTTGGCCGTACGGTTAGGAGCACGCAGCTGTGAGCTTGCATCCGGAAGATGGTGGGTTTGAAACCCACTGTCGGCAGCCCTGAAGATGGTTTACCATGGTTTACTATTTTCACAGTAGAAAAGTAAAACAAGTCTTTGAAATAAATACAATATAATAATTACCCTAATGAAATCTGTTTGTAAATTTGAGCGCCAGACTTCACCAACGTTGACCCCCTAATTTAAATAAAATAATGATTCTATACTCTTCTCTTAGGGCGTGAACATGAGATTATATTCTTGGTACATCTTATTTAGGCATTATTTCACCCCACTCCCCCCACCTAGAAACGACTAAAAGTAGTTGCACTAAGGTTACATACCTTTAAATGACGTCCACAGTGACTTGGAATACACCAGCTATATTCTTTACTTACATTATCTACGGATATCTCTTTTATCAAACTCTTGTACAGTATAAACAATCGAAATACTAATAAGATTTTCCCTAACATATGAGCATATACACACAAATCTAAAAACTCCTGTGGGCGGGTGACGCACACGACGAATACACCCACGATATCCCCTGCATGTCGTAAGAGGCGACTAAAAGGGGCGACCAAGTGATGATACAATTAGAACCAAGAGTTTACTCGTGATTAGTGCCATTACGTGAGGAACATCATCGGTCGACGTTACTTGCGATTAGTACCATTATGAGGAAGACCATAGATCTGGGCATTGCCTGTGATTAGTACCATCGTGTGCATCCCATCGTTGTTGGGATGAGGGCGTGCGGCTGCACAGACTAACGTTCATGCGGGAGAACGTGCAGTGCGCTGCACTAAATGGTGTTGGTTCCCATATTTTCAGAAAGGGTCTACGTATCTAGAATTAGAACCAATATGTGAGGAAAACCATGGGCCTACATTGCCTGTGGATAGTACCATAATGTATGATACGCCGTAGGTTTGCATTGCCTATGATTAGTACCACTAGGTACAAAGGTCGATAGCTGCAGTCGCTTAAGTGCGGCCAGTATCCAGTATGCGGGAGATAGTGGGTTCAAATCCCGCTGTCGGCAGCCCTGAAGACGGTTCTCAGTGGTTTCCCATTTTCACACCAGGCAAATGCTGGAGCTGTACCTTATTTAATGCCACGGCCGCTTCCTTCCCACTCCCAGCCCTTTCCTGTCCCATCATCGCCGTAAGACCTGTCTGTGTCGGTGCGAAGTAAAGCAAATTGTAAAAAAAAAAAAAATAAGTAGGCCTACCACTAGGTGAGTGTCATCAACAGTTTACGTGGCTTGTGATTACATCCACTATGTGAGGAACACCACGGGAATACCGACGCCCGTGATTAGTCTCTCTATGTAAGGAGCACCATGATTCTGCGTTGCTTGCGAGTGGTACCCTAATATGAGGAACACATGGGTCTGCATTACTTGTGATTATCTGTAAGTATTACTCAATATTCCCACCTAATTGTTGAACAATATTAACATTTTCATAACAATTCATAACAAATCATGACACATAGGACTACAGCTCATTAAGAGCCTTACCTTGTTAAGACGACTGCTATCCAATCAGAGAGCCTGCAGATATTAGACTACTATGTGGTCAGTGGGGTTCGAATCCAGTATCTCCCGAATGCACGCTCACAGTTGCGCGCCTCTTACCGCACGGCCAACTCGCTCAGTTATCTAAAGCTACTTTAGTCTGTAATTTCAGCCAATATTAGCTATATTTTTAATACAATTTAGCTACCTTTTATGCTCGTGAGTTGCCAACATTAAACGTAGTCCCATGGTGTTCCTCATACATTGGTACTAATCACAGATAAAGTAAACCCCTGGTGTTTCGCGCGTAATAGTACTAATTACAGGTAATCTCATGATCCCAAATCTATCACACCATGAGAAGGACACGTTCCCTGTGATTAGTGCCACTATATGAGGGAAACCATGAGTCCACTTTACCAGTGACTAGTACCATCATTACGGGCATGTGACCTGGATTTTAGACCCCTTTGGAACACAAGCATCCAAATATGATTTGCTTTGGAAGCAGTCCCTTGTTCAGTTTATATCATCATTTTAAGTTCTGTTATGGGAAAGTGGGGCATTGCGAATCTTTTCACTGATTGTTTTATGTTAATAATAATTTTTCACTTCTTATTGTCATCTCCTTGAATTCTAAGTCAGTGGATGGATTTTAGAATTCTGATAATTATATCACTGTGCTCCATCTTGTACCATTAAGGACCGATGAACTACATGCCAGGCCCCTTTAAACAGTAGACATCATCGTCATCATCAGAAACCTAGTCCTACTCGTTGGCTGAACGGTCAGCGTACTGGCCTTCGGTTCAGAGGGTCCCGGGTTCGATTCTCGGCCGGATCGGGGATTTTAACCTAATTGGTTAATTCCAATGGAACGGGAGCTGGGTGTATGTGTTGTCTTCATCATCATTTCATCCTCATCACGACGCGCCGGTCGCCTACGGGCGTCAAATAGAAAGACCTGCAACTGGCGAGCCGAACCCATCCTGGGATATCCCGGCACTGAAAGCCATACGACATTTCATCAGAAACCTAAATCTGAAATAAAGGTAGACCTACATGGGTAAACACGGATCTTCTTCTGTTGTGACTCAAAATTATGGTGAGCTACTACCATTTGTAGCAAACATTAGACAGCGACAACCCAGGTCGGAAGCGCATTTCGCTGATTTTTTGTAAATTATACACCAGTCTCAGAGGCCATACCATCGACTCTCGATAGCCTGATGTCTATGATCTCTCCAATACTGTACTTATCCCTCACACACTAAGTTTAACACTGTTTTAAATTGAATTCAATCACTAAGAAACCCCCGTTGAACTCATTAATGTATTAGTTTCCAATATTCGCCCAACTGTTTACTTAATTTCTAGGAGATTGTTTTCATGTCATTATACAGTACGTAGGCTAACTTCCTAGCCGAGGTAGTAGAGGTGTGTCTGGTTTCCCCGAAAGGACGTGGTGTATTTCTCACCAGGAAACCGAAGTGTTTACCCCTGTCCTAAGGTTAGCTCATCCTACACTAGAATTGAGTTGTAGTTCCATATAGGTCTGTATGGAGGTGGCATAGATTTTCAGTGGTGCTTATTGTTATTGGGAAAGCCCAAGGAGATCACCATTCACTCTTAAACAATAATCGGAGGAGAAAATGCACGAGTTCTCACGCCGCAAATAATGTGAGCCATACCAGGCAAATGCTAGGGTTGTACCTTAATTAAGGCCACGGTCACTTCCTTCTCTGTCATAACCCTTGCCCTTCCTTGCGTCGCCAGAAACCTTCATTGTGTTAATGTGACGTTAAGTCACTAACAAACAAGAAAAAGAGAGCTTCGGCAAAATAAATGAAAAGGCCATAAAGGACATGCGTATGAAGGACTTCTTTGCCCTCTAAAAATTAATAGCGTTGGAATCAGAAAGGAACAACAATTTAACCAAGGATAATCAAGGAAAATGTAAGTGAGGAGCATGGCATAATTTAGCAAAAAGCGCACTACGTGTTCGTCGTAGATAGGATTTCACGTTGACAGCCCTGCGAGCACTAGATGTTGGTCGTGGAGTGGATCTCACGTTGACAGCCCTGCGAGTTGGCCTCTTCTTGTCTCCCATCAGGGTATACTGCCATACCATACGTGCATTCTTCGCCCCACCCAGACAAGCTGTGTGAGTAAGGGATTGCAATCTTCTTCTTCTTCTTCTCCTGCTTTTCCCACACGTTGGTGGGATCGCAGGTGCGAACTGTGCCGCACGTATGGATTTGGCCCTGTTTAACGGCCGCATGCCCATCCTGACGTCTACTACGCTTTTCTGTGGTGGTTTGTAGTGCCGTGTGTACCTGAATAGGAGTGTTTTGCGAAAACACATCGTCCCCGATTTAGAGGAATTAAAGAGACTAGGTTAAAATCCGTGACCCTGCCAGGAATCGAAACCAGGACCTTGTAAATCGAAGGCCTCAACGCTGGTCATTGTTGCAAACAGCCGAACGAGAAAGAGACTACATTTTAATAACCTCAGAACCAGATAACCTTGTCCAGGTTTCAATAATTTTATTGATTGAACGCCGGGCACAAAATTGAATAACAATGGATAAATGACATACTTTATTAATCACCTTTAGCAAAGTATTCAAGATATTTGTCTCTCTCATTGTCAGGTGTATCCAACAGAATTAGTAGTAGATCAGACACAAATACGAAAGGATAAAAGGAAATACATATCTAATTTTACAATATTGTCTTAGGGAAGAAGGTTATGACTTCATGTATATCCCGAGTTTCTGTCCCTTGTATGAGATAGCCATCAATCCTGCGGCGTTTAGTTACCTCTTGGTAAGAGCGAGAAGAAGTGTCGTCATCAATATCAATGCAGCTGACAACACTTGAGCAGGTGTGTTCGTAAAGAAGAGTTGTCAGCGGTCGTTAACGAGGTTTTTCAGACACTGTTTACTCAAGCGTCCCGCCCCTTGCCACCGGCGTCATCCAGAACACGATCTGCTTATTAAGTGATGAGAGAACGCAACCACGACTTTAATTTCAAGATCTCTCAGGAATATGAAAACCGGGCGAGTTGGCCGTGCGCTTGCATCCGGGAGATCGTGGGTTCGAGCTCCACTGTCGGCAGCCCTGAAGATGGTTTTCCGTGGTTTCCCATTTTCACACCAGGCAAATGCTGGGGCTGTACCTTATTTAAGGCCACTGCCGCTTCCTTCCAACTCCTAGGCCTTTCCTATCCCATCGTCGCCATAAGACCTATCTGCGTCGGTGCGACGTAAAGCAACTAGCAAAAAAAGAAACGGAATATGAAATAAATCCTTATAAATAATGAACTATTTTACTTACTTCATTGATTATCGGTTATATATCTTGCGAAGGCACTATTGCTGAAGCAAAGTTCCGCACAGTCTACGGAAGTATTCGAAGGAGTGAAAGTTAAGGATCCTAAACCTCGGCACGAAATGCGATAGAGCAGTCCCAGCCTGAGTGGTGTAGTCGCGCAGCGCCACCGTTCTGTTCTCAAGATAGCGAGTTCGTTTCCACCTCAGGTTGACGTGGCTTGACGGAATTCAAAGGCTACAGCTTGTTATGGATAGATTTCCGTCCACTTGTTAAATTGTGTGTTATGTCCGACTCGTTGCTGAACGGTCAGCATACTGGCCTTCGGTTCAGAGGGTCCCGGGTTCGATTCCCGGCCGGGTCGGGGATTTTAACCTTAATTGGTCAATTCCAATGGCACGGGGGCTGGGTGTATGTATTGTCTTCATCATTTCATCCTCATCACGACGCGCAGGTCGCCTACGGGAGTCAAATAGAAAGACCTGCATCTGGCGAGCCGAACCCGTCCTGGGATATCCCGGCACTAAAAGCCATACGACATTTCATTGTGTGTTATCTCAATCAACACAGTGTCACAATATCAAATATACTGTATGTAGTATCAGAGAGTGAATTAGTTATACTTTAAGTCAAATCGAGCATACATTACAGTGGGTATAAGTATTTATGAACTATTTATACAGTATGCGTATCACTTGTTGAGTTCAATATGGAGTCTTAGTCATAGTAGTTCCTTACTCACTAAAGTGGCGTAGTGTACGATTTTATTGATTAAAATTATGAATCATAATAATAATAATAATAATAATAATAATAATAATAATAATAATAATAATAATAATGTATTTTATTTGAAATCATCACCTGCTGTAAAGTAAAATTCATGGGTGAATTTTTCAATGAGTTTGAAATTAAAACAGTAGTAAGGCAGGGCGATGGACTACCACAGACTCTCTTTAATTGCGTGTTGGAGAAGGATATCCGTGAATGGGAAAAAGAACTTAACGAAAAGGTTAACTGAACCAATTATACAACATTGGATGTTCAAAGAAAGGTGCCAAGATCAAATGTTTAGTTTGTCTGATGATTTGGCGATGCTTACTCGAAACAGGTACAGCTGTAGAGCAGATAAACCTTTTGAAATAACAAGCTGAAAAGTCTGGACTTAGGATCTCCTTTGAAAAAAATTCCAAGTAATTGACTAATAACCCCGCAGCTCCCGAACAACTGAAGACAAGGTATGGTCAGATTGAAAGAGTTAACAGCTTCAAATATTTCTGCGAGAATGTGCAGATGAGATCTAATGAAAGAGAAGCTGACAACAGTAGGCGAGATAGTATGACCGCAGAGTTTCGCAGAACACACGACTTGTTCAAGAAAAAGGTAATGTCAATGCAAGCTTAACTCAGACCTACACCCTGTGGGTGGGGGACGCAGACGGAGAATGCAGCCACGGTATCCCCTGCCTGTCGCAAGAGGCGACTAAATGGGGCGACCAAGGGATGATTGTATTAGAACAATGAAACTACTTGTGATTAGTACCATCACGCGGAAACTCCATGGATTGCCTTTACTTGCGAGTAGTTAGGTACACAATAGGTATGTGATTAATAGCAACAGAGGGTGAATCAGTGTGGGTTTTACAGTACCCGTGATTAGTACCATTGTGAGAAACACCACGGTACTGGGTGTTGTCCGTGATTAGAACCACTATGTGAGTGAAACCGTGGGTCTGCGTTGCCTGTGATTAGTACCCACTATGTGAGGAAAACCACTGGAATACCGGCGCTTGTAATTAGTACACCTAGGTGAGGAATACCATGGGTTTGCGTCGCCTATGAGTGGCGCCATTCTGTGAGAAACACCCTAGGTCTGCGTTACCTGCGCGACGTACAATACTTGTGAGTAGTAGCATAATGTGTGGAACACCGTGAGTCTACGCTCCTTTTGTTTAGTACTGCTACATGACAAATACCATGGTTCTACTTTACCAGCGATGATTACCATTATGAGGTGTCATTGACCTGGATTTTGAACCCCTTTAGACAACAATCATCCTTGATTCAGGATTGTGTTTTGGAAGCAGTCCCTTGGTCAATAATACTATTGTTTATGATAGTTTGTGTCTAATCCACTTATTGTTTTAAATTCATATCCATCCATTCATTCTTCATCATCACGTGTTCTATTCTGGTCAGTGGATGATTTTGGACTTTTTAATTCTCATCACATTTCGTCTCATTTCGTACCATTAGGGGCCGATGATCTAGATATCAGGCCCCTTTAAGCACAAGCATCATCATCATCATCATCATCAAACTCAGACATTACAACACGGTGATTAAACCCGAATGCCTCTATGGAAATGAATGCCTCCGAATTAATTGAAAGGCTGGTCTGAGAGAAGCTGAGAAGTTTGAGAGGAAGATCTTTCGAAAGATAATGGGCCCAGAGATCGTGTCTGGACAATACAGGTTGAGAGGACGAGAGGAACGTTATAAAAGAAAACCAACGACTGATTGAATCCATGGAGATGCGACGACTCAAGTTCTATGGCCAACTATTTAGAATGGAAAACACGGGGTTGACTGAGAACCTTTTACCATACTCGATGTCTGGCTCCATAGCTAAATGGTTAGCGTGCTGGCCTTTGGTCAGAGGGGTCCCGGGTTCGATTCCCGGCAGGGTCGGGAATTTTAACCTTAATTGGTTAATTGCGCTGGCACGGGGGCTGGGTGTATGTGTCGTCTTCATCATCATTTCATCCTCATCACGACGCGCAGGTCACCTACGGGTGTCAAATCGAAAGACCTGCATCTGGCGAGCCGAACTTGTCCTCGGACACTCCCGGCACTAAAAGCCATACGCCATTTCATTTTATACCATACTCGATAGTAGACCTAACACATGTGATAAGTGGTTCAGGGAGGTCAGGAAAGATCTGAAAATATTAGACTAAATCGTAAAGATACAGCTAACCGAACCAAATACCGACACCAGATCAATTACATCAAGGTCATTCGTGAAGAAGAACAGCGGATCAGCGGGTGGACAGCAGAAGGGAGACAGGCAGCGATAGAAAGAATGCGACGAAACTAGGCTGCAAAGAAAGCTTCCAAAAATGTGTAAATGCTGCTTATTGTGGTCCCTAATGGCCGTAAACGTCTAAAATTTTTAAAATATATTTCATTTATTCTGGCAAAGTTAGGGATGTACTCCCCTTCTTACGCTTAGCCAGTCTTAACCTAGAACACTGTTAATAATAACTACTAATGACAATAAGATGAAAAAGCATTAACAATAACAACAGTAATAGTAGTAATAATCATACGTAGTGATATTAAGGAAAAATCATATCATATAAAAAAACAAATCATGTAGGCTATATATTACACATCGTACGTACAGTACGTAAAAACATATGAAAATTAATAGATATTCTACTTAAAATTAAGTTTCAAAAATATATAAATCTCAATTTCGATAATAAGAAGAATAAGAAGAAAATGATCCGTGAAAGGAAGGAGGAAATTATGATGAAGGGGAAATAGAAAGAGGTGTTTTCTGTTCAAAACTTGATGATTCATTCATGTTTACCTAATACTTCGACACAGGCATGTTTAAAAACTGATGTCCCGTTGTTTGCGAGATATAGGACGTTCTTTCGATAAGAGAACCTTGAGATTTGTTTGGGTTAATTAATAACAGCTCGTATTTGTATAGCCACTACGGTGTTGGTCAGAATTTATTCTAATAATGGTTGCATCTATATCACTCGGTTTTGAATGGTAGCAAACCAGGACATCGTCGATGTGCCTCGAAATACCGTTATGTGACAATGATGAAGGGAGAAATACTGACCCGCAGCACAAGTATCACTTCGACGACTTTTTTTTCCCCACTTATTTAACGCCGCACCAACACAGATAGGTCTTATGGCTACCATGGAACAAGAAAAGGGCTAGAAGTAGGGAGGAAGCGCCGTGGCCTTAATTAAGGTACAGACCCAGCATCTGCCTGGTGTGGAAATGGGCAACTACGGAAATACATCTTCAGGCCTGCCGACGGTGGGATTCGCAATCACTATCTCCAGAATACAAACTCACAGACTTAACAGAAACTTTATGGTTAGAATTCTAAACAGAAATATGTGACATAGCTGTTTTTCTAGGCGCAACGATATCATCATTTCCATTCAACTGCAATTTGCAAAATTTAACAGCTTTCGATTCCTTAACATGAGTAATAAATAACAGTGTTTCATGGACAGACGCATGATGGACATCGAGGTATTTATTTTGAAATTCTCAACACATGTACCACTGTCACAAGTTTCAGGCGATTTTCAAGATAAGCGGAATTTAGTTCTCTAAGTTTCTGCAGTACTACCTACTGTCGTAGGGTTATGGCCTTTTTTGAAGCCAAATTTAAAAGGGGTGGCGAAGGAATGCTCAGTAAGGTATTCAGTAACTTGTGTATGAACTACAGATTCATAGAATTTTGATTATTATGGTAGGATGGATAATGGATGATAATCTGAAGGAGAATCTAACTTGGAGCTTTCCGGAGTGGGTTTGTTTAATGCATCTTTCTAAACATGTAGGAACACTCCGTTTGTTAGGCAGTATTTAAATATATGAGATAGTATCTTTAGTTAGTTGTGCAGGTAAGCCATCATTACCTGTGGCAATGGATGTAACAGATTATATCACACATTTAACTTCATTCGAGCTGATAGCTGATACTTTTGAAAGAGAATTGCTCTTGCACAGGATGCTATTGAAACAAGGGTGGTGAATTTTTCGGGAAGGAGGTACGAAATGATAATATAAAGTTTTTAGTGATGTGCATTAGCCTATTTAGAATGTATAATTAGCAGTTTGGTTATGTTTCTCAAGAGAATGTAGCGCTCGAAATCGTCTGTGTCATGAGTCTGTCTATTATGTCTGTCCAATTTTTCACGAATAGCCACCGCAGGTGTTATCTCGGCCATTAGCCAAGTGGAAGAATGGTGGATAGTTCCTTGTGAGATGGTCAACAGATAATGGTACGATGGTTTGCGGAAAGAAATGTCAGGTTATAAGGTGTACCGAGAGGAAAATTCCTTTCAGTTTTAATTACTGACTTTGTGGGATGAGAGTAAATTACTGGCATCACTGTAGGTATTTAGGTGTCAATATAAGGAAAGATCTTCACTGCATTAATCACATAAGCGGGATTATAAATAAAGGTTACAGTTCTCTTTACATGGTTATGTGGGTTATTTGGAGGTTATAGTAAGGATGTAAAGGAGAGAGCATGTAAGTCGCTGGTAAGACCACTATTACAGTATGATTCTAGTGTATGGGGCCCCACCAGGAAAACTTGATTCGAAAAATGAAAGAGATCGAGAGCAACGTAGCACGATTTATTCTGAGTTATTTTAGATAAAACTCTAGTGTTACGAAAATGTACACCATTTAACTTATTCACCTTACTTCTGGAGTCTACTGAAAAAATTTGTAAGTACCTAATACTCAGCATGTTATTGAGTAATGTGAAAAGTTTCAGGCAAAGGATGATGCTGATTAATTTGAGAAGGAACTTATACTGCCACACGGTGTCAAATGCAGCTGACGGATCTAAGAAGACGCACATGCTTACCATTTTGTTCTCAAAGCCATTTTCAATATGGGTAACTAGTGCTAAAACCTGTTCGTCACATCATCGTCCAGGTCTAAATCCAGCTTGCTCGAATGGAATATGCTGATTGATTGTCGCAGAGATCCTGTTATGTATCAGCCTTTCCAGAAGCTTCATTGTAACACTGAGGAGTGCTATTGGCCAGTAACTCTCAACTTTTGTTGGGTTCTTAGATGTTTTTAATGCAGCTATTATTTTTGTTTTCTTGAAGAGTGAAGGTAGGTTACCTGTCTCTAGTATGTTTTTGAAGAAATTAGTAAGCCACTTAGCAGCAGCTGGTCCAAGATGAAGAATGAACTCTGGATATATACCATCAGGACCTGCCGTTATCCCAGGTTTTAGACTTTCTATGTCATGCTTAGTTTCTGGAGGTTGAAATGGGCAGAGAATTCAGAGGATCGTAGAGCTGAACGTTTCTTTTCCTTCAAGAGGTGCTTTACGTACCTTTTATGATGCTTTTCAACTGAAACCTTTGAGGGAGAGATCATATACTTGGCCATATCATCTAGACTGATGCTTCTTTTAAATCTCAGTCGCTTAAGTGCGGCCAATATCCAGTATTCGGGAGATAGTAGGTTCGAACCCCACTGTCGGCAGCCCTGAAAATGGTTTTCCGTGGTTTCCCATTTTCACGCCAGGCAAATGCTGGGGCTGTACCTTAATTAAGGCCACGGTCGCTTCCTTCTCACTCCTGTGCCTTCCCTGTCCCATTGTCGCCATAAGACCAATCCGTGTCGGTGCGACGTAAAGCAACTAGCAAAAAAAAAAAACTTATAAATCTAATTTTGCTGCTTGGTGTGTCCAAATTCCCGATCAGGCTCCAAGCTTCCCTGCTGGAGTGAGTGAAATCTAGGAACTATACAGTTTCTTGCCAAATTCTCTTCTTGTTTTCATCTAGGGATCGTAAAAGTTCAGACGCTGTACCTGGATCACCACTGGCCTCAAATTCTTTGATGAACCTTTCACTCTCCTCATTCCAGCCGAGGATATATAATGCTTGCGACATCCTCTTGGGATACATAGTTTTGCTGCACTTTTAACTACACCGATGAATCTGCTGTAGTTGCTACGGATAGGTCTTATCCATCGCAGGTTGGAGTCAATCTGTTTAGAAAATTAATCCCAATTGGCTCCTTTAAAATTACATCTCTGTTTGGGGCAGTTAAATAATGCAATTGTTCTTAAGTGGTGTACTGTATATGTCATGCCTATATGATTTCTGTAGTTTCTTGGGAAATAGAGCTGTGATTACTCAGGGAGTCGTTGACCGGATTCTTCCCAAATACATTCGATTCAAATTCCTGCCAACGAATGGGAAATGTTGAAATGAAAATGGTCTACCTTGTAGTTAATTCTCTTGCCTTTATTTTTTCGAGGTTAAAGGTGCCGAAAGTTGTGAATTTTCGCCCTAAGATTAAAAGTCATTGAAGACTGAATGTTTACTTTCCCACTTCTTATGTAACATACACATGTAAAACTGGTTAATAATCAGTCTCACATGTTCTGATTTTTGTAAGGGAAAGTGTTAAAATTGCAAGTGGGCGTGCGTTCACTTTTTTTTTACATATTGCATATTAATTTCTGGTGTCCTTCTCCATCTAAATACAATAAGAGGAAAGTAGACATCCAATTGATCTAGAGATGAGTTTTTCTTTAACTTCAGTTCCTAATTAATTAGCAGTGAGGCCATGTCTGAAGAACTCCGTGGATGGACAAAAACAAAGTTTCATTGGGCGTGCCTAGTATATTGATCAAGGAAGGAGATTAATATTAAAACAGTACGTCAGCGAACGAAATAAATGTACCAACAGATTTTAATATATCTTTACTAGTTTGACAGCCGTAAGTGTTCTCATTTATAGTTGCTGTGGAAACCAATTTGGTCATGGTTGACGTAATCAGAAACGAGTGTCCAGAGTGGTGAGCGACGGACAAAATCTCCCAACAAATTAAAATAAAAGCCGCAAGTGTCCATCGGGTCTTAATATAGAACCCGAATGCCGGCTATCCTATACACATTTCCTGCACAGAACAGAATTATTGGAATGTGTTGTTCAATTTGTTATTTCACTAATACCATAACGAGTATGTCGCTAGCCTGGTTGTGGTCTAGACCGCAGAAATTATAGATATCACAGACTCGACTCAAGCGTCAGAGTTATCATATGTTTATGCCATTACTATGAATGCAGCAACAAAAGAATGGGTGAAAGGACGAAGGAGCAATCAAAGCAATACATAGAAAAGCAAAGGAAGCCATAAAAATGCCTAGGATGTATTATTAAATATTAAATAATTATAATCAGCAACATCACTTACCTTACTTGAAACCCATAGCAGGCGTGTATTATTCAGATTCCCTGTTTCATCAAATAATAGTTTCGCGGTAATGAAAATTGTATTATTATTATTATTATTATTATTATTATTATTATTATTATTATTATTATTATTATTATTATTTTGCTAGTGGCTTTTCATCGCACTAACACATCGAAGGTTTTCGGTGACGCAGGGGTAGGAAAGGGTTAGTATTGGGAAGGTAGTGTCCATGGCCTCATTTAAGGTACACCCGCAGCGTTTGCCTGGTGTATAAATGGGAAAGCACGAAAAAATATTTCCAGGGCTGCCGATGGTGGGATTCAAACCTACCATCCCGCGAATGAAAGCTCACAGCAACCGCTGAAATGCTAATTACTAGTCTGGTTTGTAGTGTCGGAAATAAGAGGTGTATTCTGAGACAAATACATAGATCCAGCCGCTGAATCTGGGGAATTAACCACATGTAGCTAAAATGCATAAA
Source organism: Anabrus simplex (assembly GCF_040414725.1). NCBI lineage: Eukaryota > Metazoa > Arthropoda > Insecta > Orthoptera > Tettigoniidae > Anabrus > Anabrus simplex. The sequence goes on from NC_090265.1 coordinate 573,259,112, forward strand.
TGGTCGAGAATCGAACCCAGGACCCTCTGAACGGAAATCCGTGATGCTGACCATTCAGCCAAGAAGCCAGCATTTAAATCCTCTGCAGTAAATAATTTTACTTTAAACTTCGTCTTCGCTTGTGTATATGTAACATACTCTCTGTCTTGTTTCCGAAGGTCAGACACCACAAATGAATCCTATGAATATTATTCTAGAAAGTGAGGAATACTGAAGTGCTCGGATGCTTATAGAAACATAATTCATTCATACCAACCATCAACGAGCAAACACAAGCACTGTATTAAGAAGTACAGTATTAGATCTTTCCAGTCATGTTGCAAGGTACATTTCAAGGGCAAGAGGGCCTGGACGATAAAGAGTATATCACAGCTAAGAAATCGACGTATATGATGATAATGGTTACATTTCCTTTTTTATTAGCAGCGAACTCAAATCACACTGATAATAGCTGACTTCTGGAAAAGAAGTAGGAGAAGTCACTTTACCACTTATTTTTAAAAATTTAATTCCGATTTTAACAATATATTTGTGGTACAATTTCTGGTTCATTGTGCGAGAGTAACTATGGATTCTCATCCCGTATGAGTTCTGATCGTTAGAGAAGGAGTATCGACCCTTCAACGAATGAAGCTATCACACGGATAAAATGGAGGGCCATGAGGGAGCTGAGAACAAAAACGGACTACGCAGGACTCGCACAAGTTAGTACCATCGGCGTTATAACAGAGTAAGTGCTAATCATGGAAGGTCGGATGAGAAAGCTGAAAGAGCCTCATGTAAGTAAGGAAGAGTAATCTTAAATAATGTTCAGCGCCGGGTTGGATAATTTAGAAGAACGTTTATCAATGTGAAACACACATTTACATTTATTATACCCCCGATCCATTCCCTTCATTTCAACACACTATGGAAGTAATCACATTAACTAGGCTATAAATTAGGGTTTCACATCTCTTAGTATGCCTTTGCTGGCGGGACCTAATGTTTACAGTGCACTATGTCTTCTCGTATAGGCTAAAGCAATTTTATTACTTTCATTGACCTATCTCAGTCTCGTCCTTGGCTTTGACAATATGAAAGTGACTGAGGTATGAGCGATGCTAGTAATGCCATTCCTTATGCAGCCAGTCCCCGCTATGAATGGTGTGAAAATGTTGCTCATAAGGTCCGATGATGCATGTATTTCAGTGGTCTTGGCAGACTGATATGTAATAGCAACTTCTGACTCGTGAGGAGAGCAACGGGAAACTACCTCACTCCTCATTTCCCTAGTACGCCTCTTCAGTGATGCCTAGGCCATCTTTACCAGGTGATGGCAGAGCTGTTGAGGATCCCACCAGCTTTAGGGCTGAGGACCAAACATACATCTCTTAGCATGGTTTTAGGGCACTTAGGGGTTGTAGTAAGGTTGTAAAAGAGAGGGTGTGTAAAAACTGGGTAAGACCCGTAATAGAGTATAGTACTAGTGAATGGGACTCTCACCATGATTCTTGATTCGAGAACTGGAATAGATCCAAAGAAAAGCAGCTAGGTTCGTTCTGGGTAACATCGGACTAGTATTACAAAATTCTTTGGGCGAAGGGGATTTGGGAGCAGGGAGACGAGCTGCTCGACTAAGTAATATGTTCCGTACAGTTACTGGAGAGATGGCATCGCATTAGTAAACGCATAATCTTAAGAGGAGAAATATAAAGTTGGAATTCAAAAGGACTAGCTTGGGAAGGTATTCGTTCATAGGAATAGAAATTAAGGATTGGAATAGTTTAACAAGTGAGATGTTAGTTCTCCAACTTCTTTGAAATTATTTAAGATAAGTCTAGGTAAATATTTGGTAGGTAATTTGCCACCTGGACGACTGTCATAAAAACAGATCAGTTTTTAACTAAAAAAATTTGTCACTTCTGAATGAACACCATTTAGGGCCTATTTGAAATCGCAGTTATGATTTTATTTTCTTGAATGAACACCTGGTATATTCTTCTATAAGCCAGAGTCAACACTGTACCGAAGGAATTCCGAAGACTTTTGCTTCTTTCTTAGTTTGAAAGAGAATTAGAGAATTGACTGATGAAAGGTACAAAATTGATTAACAAAGAGGTGTACTTATAAATTGTTTGGGGTGGAGAACTAGAGATAAATAAGAAGGGAGGGTAGCTGACCGGCAACATGGCCATAATTTGTAGCGCTCGGTGACAGCTAGAAGTGGTCTCTCTTATTGGTTTGTAGCGGCAGAAAAAAAGTGGCTTCCGTAGCTACGTCGTCTTCAAAGAAAAGTTCTTTAAATCATTTCTTCTTTAACCATTGACAATTAAGTGAACGGCTCTGTAAATCATTTTTTTCATTTAACCATTGACAGACGGCACCATCTATAAAATCTCCTCAAATTTCAATTAGGAATTTAACGCGCGGTTTCAACACGTTTATAATTCTTAACACGTAAGGGTTTAGCCTGAAGCTTTCACGGCTTAGAACACCGATTCCCAACCGATGGCTCGCTGAAATGCGTAATACATCTTTTAAATGTGGTGTTAAAATATTTCCACTTTTAGTATATCCCAGTTGCAGGTCAAACACTCTGGAAGATGTTATGCCACATATTTCCAACCATCTAGAATCTCTGACTGAAGAAACTTGACAAGTACTTTCCTTCGTTATCGTCTCACGTATGTCCAGCTCCTTGGCTAAATGCTTAGCGTTATGGCCTCTGGTCCAGGGGGCTTACGGCTTCGATTTCGGCTAGGGCGGGGATTTTAAATTTAGTTGGTTAATTCGTCTGGCTCGTGGACTGAGTATGTGTGCCGTCTTCATCATTGAATATCATCTTAGGTAGGGCCCCAACCTTACAGACATGCACGTCGACAATAGGCCGTCTGCTCGAAGAAGACCTCCACCAGGTCCTTCTGGAGGCCATACGCTGTTATTTACCATATTTCATTTACGACTGGATTAGGAACATTTTTGTGGAACACTCGTGCAGTTAGAGTAATTTCTTCTGCATGAAAAAAGAAAAAGTGCATGAACTGAAATGCGATTGCATATTAAAAGACAAATTCAATGAACTTCAGTGATCCATTTTGGATATTGGCGAAAATAACATTCTGAAATGTAGCAAAAAGTTATAAACATGCTCCAGTATTCCACATCCTTTTAATGTTTGACGAGTATTAAAACCAAACTGTGCGAAATAGGATTTTTCTGTCAATGAAGAACTCGTCTTTGCCGATCGAAGTTATGGCAAAGAATATAATTATTGTGCTCCAAGACACACGTCCAAATATCACATCTAACTGTCAGTGTCAAGTGTCAACTGTATTATGCATGTGAAGAAAAGGTATTTCATTTAAGAATGAATCTTTGCAAAATGCTTTCCGGAGAGAGTCTTATATAAATCTCTTCACGTTAAATGCTTTAGTATAGTTATAAAAATACTACTTTTATTATAGAAACGCTCGATTAAAGAATGAGGGCGTAGTATTATGTAACTTCTTCGCAGGTACAATTTTCCGAGAAATAACTGAACCTTTAATATTTGTTCTGGGTATCCACAGGGTTTGTATCCACTTTGGAGGTGAGTTATATTTTGATAATAATTAAAATTCTGATAAGTTGTTAAATGTGAGGAATATACAATACCGCGTTCGTCTTTTGAGCGCCTCGACCAGCTTTGCAAGTTCTAAACTTTTGTTGAGTATTTGCGAACTGCAGTTGGCTTACCTGCTGTACAACACTACTTTAACTTTTCTCCAGATTAAAATGTAGCCAGTTAGCTATGATTTCCGAATATTCTAGGGTTCCTCGAAATAGAAAATGGCTTAGAATAAGTGATGTGATATTTTTAGGGGTTTGCCGTATGAATCTAAATAAATTGCGGGAAAGACACCGTTCTAGAAATATTGCCTAGAACAAGGCTGGACAACTTCCAATTTAAGAGATATCGAGAGCTAAACTTAATATAAGAAATCTATGAGGGGCCAGAACAAACATTAAATTTCGTGTTATCCACGCGGAAAGAATCACACAAGTAGTCCACCGCTGGTGGACCTTGACCTATCAAGCGACCACTGTTCAGCCTGCCGGCCTACAGATTACGATGTGGCCGGGCTGAGTGGCTCAGACGGTTGAGGCGCTGGCCTTCTGACCCCAACTTGGCAGGTTCGATCCTGGCTCAGTCCGGTGATATTTGAAGGTGCTCAAATATGTCAGCCTCGTGTCGGTAGATTTACTGGCACGAAAAAGATCTCCTGCGGGACAAAATTCCGGCACCTCGGCGTCTCCGAAAACCGTAAAAGTAGTTAGTGGGACGTAAAGCAAGTAGCATTATTGTTGTCATTACTATTATTACGAGGTGACGAGTCGTTATCGTGACAAATACTATCTCAAAAAAGGCTAGACACTTGAAATGTGTCATTATGAACCACAGGATATAAGTAAAATAAATTATCTTCGTTCAGAAATAAACAGAAAAATATTGTGAAACAGAGTAGCCTATCTAATCTACTTCTAACTGCAATTTTGCCACTCAAAGTGTGATAAATCTTCAAGTCTGCTGCTGTTCCTAGATTTGTCTTGCTTCAGTGAAGGAAAAGCTGCTTCGTATGTGAAAGTACTCTAGTTGCAAAATAGCCAACACACCGAGAATATGTAGGGGAATTCGGGTAAAGTTATTTTTGTAAAAATTATGTATTTAAAGTGCCCAGATTTTGAAGATTAAAGGAGAGACATTTGTCCAACACGTTGAATATCTAAAAAAGAAAATTCTGCTCTGTTATTCTCATGTATTTTCCAAACCAATAAATATCATTCATAAGTAATTAGCTACTTATTTTACCCTGAACTGAAAGTAATATAGACAGTCAGTAATGCATATATATGAGCAATTTCATAATCTTTCAAACGAACATGATAAATACAAATAGTAAACAGTTGGGTTGTTAAATTTGCTGATATCAACACAAATACTGACACAAAATCTACTGACGATGTTCTTCTAATGATAAATTTCAAGCAGTTTTGAATGCAGGTTTACTTGCACATAAACGATGATTCTTGTACTTATTTACTGGCCGTTTTCGCAGAAGAATTCTATCTCATAGCAAACAAAAGGGGAGTAGCAGCCTTGCGGAAGTTGCAAGGCCGGCAGTCTATATGATTAAGTGATATGGCCTAGTAGTAATACTCAACATAGATTTGCTGTGTCTATACTGCTACACGGCTGAAAGCAAAGGGAAACTACAGACGTTACTAACTCTCCAGGACATGCAGCTCTCTTTGTATGAATGATGTACTGATGATTGCTTCCTCCCGGGTAAAATATTCCGGAGGTAAAATTGACCCCATTCGGATCTCCAGGTGGGAACTACACGAGAGGGGGTGATCATCACAAAGACGGATATTGGCATTCTGCGAGTCGGAGCGTGGAATGTAAGAAGTTTAAATCGTTGTGGCAGGTTAGAATATCTGGAAAGGAAGATGGATAGACTAAAGTTACAAGCAGTTGGTATACTGTAAGTGAAGTAAGTTAGCAGGAAGGACAGGATATTTGGTCAGGCGACTACAGAATTATCAACACAAAATCAAGCAAAGGAAATGCAGGAGTTGATTTCATAATGAATAAGAAAGTATGACCAGCATAGTGAAAGAAATATTGTCGACAAGATAGACTTCAAACCAATGCCCACCACAATAGTGCAGCTCTATATGCCTACTAGTTTATCGGATGATGAGGAAAACGAAAGAATATATGAATAGATAGAGGATTTAATACAATGTGCAAAGGTGGCGAGAATATAATTGTGATCGGAGACTGGAATGCAGTAGTAGGCCAAGGAAGAAAAGGTAATAGAGTAGGAAAATTTGGATTACGAAAGAGGAAGTCGGCTGGTTGAATTCTGCACTGATCATAATTTAGTCCTTACTAATATTTGATTCTGGCGGCTGAGTGGCTCAGACGGTTAAGGCGCTGGCCTTCTAACCCCAACTTGGCAGGTTCGATCCTGGCTCAGTCCGGTGGTATTTGAAGGTGCTCAAATACGACAGCCTCGTGTCGGTAGATTTACTGGCACGTAAAAGAACTCCTGCGGGACTAAATTCCGGCACCTCGGCATCTCCGAAGACCGTAAAAGTAGTTAGTGGGACGTAAAGCAAATAGCATTATTATTATTATTATTATTAATAATATTTGATTCTAGCACCACAAACGACGGCTGTATACGTGGACGAGACCTGGAATCACTGGGAGATATCAAATAGACATTATGATTATACAGAGATTCGGTATTAGATTGAAAACTTCCCCAGAAGCAGACGTGAACTCTTGACCACAAATTGTTGGTCATGAAATACCATCTGAAGTTGAAGAAATTGAAGAAAGGAAGGAAAGCAAGATGGGATCTAGACAAGTTGAAAGAAAATAGTGTGAGGGATTGTTTCAAGGAACATGTTGCACAAGGACTAAATTAAAAGGCTGAAGGACATACAGTACAATAGAGGAAGAGTAGATAGTCATGAAAAATGTTAGTAGGGCTGCTGAAGAAACGTTAGGAAGGAACAAGAGATCGCCTAATAATCAGTGTATAACTAAGGAGATACTAGGCCTACTTGTTGGACTAGACATAATTGTTGGGCAACGAAAATACAAGAATGCTAGAAATGAAGGGGGCAGGAAAGAATACAGTCGATTAGAGAATAAAGCGGATAGAAAGTTCAAGGTAGCTAATGAAGAATCACTGAAGGAGAAGTGCAAGGATATTGAAGGTTTTGTGGTCCTAGGAAAGGTAGATGCTGCGTACAGAAAAATCAAGAAATTCTTTGGAGAAAGGAAAGCTAGGGGTATTATCATGATCTCAGAAGGAAATCCACTTCTAGGGAAAGAATACAAAGCAAAAAGATGGCAGGAATACATCCAAGGCTTTTTGCGGATGATGTTATTCTGTATAGAGTAATAATTTACAAGATTCTGAGCAACTGCAACGTGACCTCGATAATGTTGTGAGATGGACAGCAGGCAATGGTATGTTGATAAACGGGGTTGAAAGTCAGGTTGTGAGTTTCACAAATAGAAAAAGTCCTCACTTTTAATTACTGCGTTGATGAGATGAAAATTCGTGTTGGGGATCATTGTAAGTATCTAGGTGTTAATATAAAGAAAGACCTTCATTGGGGTAATCACATAAATGGGATTGTAAATAAAGGGTACAGATCTCTGCACATGGTTATGAGGGTGTTTAGGGGTTGTAGTAAGGATGTAAAGGAGAGGGCATATAAGTCTCTGGTAAGACCCCAACTAGAGTATGGTTCCAGTGTATGGGGCCCTCACCAGGATTACCTGATTCAAGAATTGAAAAAATCCAAAGAAAAGCAGCTCGATTTGTTCTGGGCGATTTCCGACAAAAGAGTAGCGTTACAAAAATGTTGCAAAGTTTGGGTTGGGAAGAAGTGAGAGAAAGAAGAAGAGCTGTTCGACTAAGTGGTATGTTCCGAGCTGTCAGCGGAAAGATGGCGTGGAATGACATTAGTAGACGAATTTGAGTGGCGTTTATAAAAGTAGGAAAGATCACAATATGAAGATAAAGTTGGAATTCAAGAGGACAAATTGGGGCAAATATTCATTTATAGGAAGGGGAGTTAGGGATTGGGATAACTTAGCAAGGGAGACGTTTAATAAATTTCCAATTTCTTTGAAATCATTTAGGAAAAGGCTAGAAAAACAACAGATAGGGAATCTGCCACCTGGGCACTGCCCTAAATGCAGATCAGTATTGATAGAGTGATTGAACAGTTGTATCAAGATAAAGACTTAGATGGTTCGGTTCTGGAACAAGAAGAGGCTGTTGATGCTCCTGAAATGGGAGACCCAATTTTGAGGTCATAGTTTGACAGAGATGTGAGAGACCTAAATAGGAACAAGGCACCTGTAATGGATGACATTCCCTTACTGAACTTGCAACTTCTCGAGATCTTCTGCAGTCTCAGATAAAATAACAATATCATCGGCAAATCTCAGGGTTCAGATTTTCTCTCCTTGGATTGTGATTCCAGTTCCAAATTCCCCCTTTGATTTCCTTTACTGCCTCTTCTATGTACACGTTGAAAATAAGGGGGGACAGACTGCAGCATTGTCTCATTCCTTTCTGGATTGCTGCTTCTTTTTCAAACTCCCTCGATTCTTATCACTGCAGACTGAATTACTGACTGCCTTGGGAGAAACCAGCGTGGCAAGGTTATTCCATCTAGTGTGTAAGATATATGAGACAGGAGAAGTGCCATCCGATTTTCAGCAGAATGTTGTTATACCTATTCCCAAGAAATCCGGTGTTGACAAGTGTGAAAACTACCGCACTATTAGTTTAGTATCTCATGCCTGCAAAATTTAACACGTATTATTTACAAAAGAATGTAAAGGCAAGTTGAAGCTGAGTTGAGATAAGGATCAATTTGGCTTTAGAGGTAATGTAGGAACACGTGAAGCAATTCTGAATTTACATCTGATCATAGAGGTTCGAATTAGGAAGGACAAGCCAACGTACATGGCGTTCGTAGATCTAGCATAGGCATTCTATAATGTTGACTGGACGAAGCTGTTTAAGATTCTGATGGTGATTGGGATCAGATACCGAGAACGAAGAATTATCTACAATCTGTATAAAAATCAGTCTGCAGTGATAAGAATCGAGGGAGTTTGAAAAAGAAGCAGCAATCCAGAAAGGAATGAGACAATGCTGCAGTCTGTCCCCCCTTATTTTCAACGTGTACATAGAAGAGGCAGTAAAGGAAATCAAAGGGGGAATTTGGAACTGGAATCACAATCCAAGGAGAGAAAATCTGAACCCTGAGATTTGCCGATGATATTGTTATTTTATCTGAGACTGCAGAAGATCTCGAGAAGTTGCAATCAATACAATCTTCATAATAACACTGACTGCATATTTCACACCTAACCCACTTTTCGCCGTTACGGTCGTTCACAAAATTCCCACCGTAAGCTGAACTCATTCACTTCACATCGCTCTGTGTTTTAACTTCATCTGAAACTTTGCAGATGTCCTTTGCAGTCTTCACCTTCTTTGGTGGTAACTTCAGAAGCTTAGCTTTAGAGATAGAGTCCTATAATATAAGCTCCCGTGCGGTACTACCTTTTCTGCGCCTGGAAGTACTTATGCGCCGAAGGGGGGGAAAGTTTCCTTACTTCTTTTGTAGGTGTTTCAGGTGCATCAGTATTCAGAATGTATTTCTTTTGACCTTCTTGACATGGAAGAAAGCTGTGCGTCTGAAATTTCTGAAGACGGTCAAGGCAATGAAGTCCCCGTAGCGGTAATGGTAGCATCAGTCGACTGTAAGAGTCCGACAAGTGCCACAGCCTATACTTAGGCCTTACGGCACACCGTTTCTATTGACGCGTGGTGTAGGGGTAGCGTACATGCCTCTTACCCGAAGGCCCCGGGTTCGATTTCCGGCCAGGTCAGGGATTTTTACCTGGACCTGAGGGCTGGTTCGAGGTCCACTCAGCCTACGTGATTAGAATTGAGGAGCTATTTGACGGTGAGATAGGGGCCCGGTCTAGAAAGCCAAGAATAACGGCCGAGAGGATTCGTCGTGCTGACCACACGACACCTCATAATCTGCAGGCCTTCCGGCTGAGCAGTGATCGCTTGGTAGGCCAAGGCTCTTCAAGGGCTGTAGTGCCATGGGGTTTGGTTTGGTTTGGTTTCTACTGACAGGCCACACACCTGTAGCGCAGAATGAATTAGCTGCAAGACTGACTGTAGCAACTCTCTCCTGTCCTCCCTAAACACGTCTCCATACTTTATTTTGGGGAAGGATCTGCCCTGTCTTGCCGGTGCTAAAACTCCCGATTCCTGGTACGCTCAGGTTAAAAATTACAACAACCAGGAATATTTAATTTTTAATGCAGTTTAAATCCATTTTCCCCTGGAAAATACATTTCTAGTGTGTTCCAGGCTATACTGAATCGCAAAAACATATTTATGAAAATAACCGATATTTGTGACCAACAATACGTCTAAAATGTACTACATGCTACATACTATAGGCCTATGGCTGAAAAATAAACAAATGAAGAATACAGGATTAATCGCTACAGTTTCCAGGCAGAATACTGTCGTAACCTCCTCAACCATGGATATTAACAGAAAATTGTTAAACATCCTTTTTCGTATCAAAACAAAATGTATAAACTCGATGATGCGAGGATATTTACTAATTAAAAGATAATAAGAATAATTACCTCGAGCAGGATTTTGGTCCCGAAAAATATAATCTCAAGTTCATCATTTTTTGAAGTGCTGCAAACATGTCGAAGTATGTGTTTTCTGTAAATATAAAAATATCCTCGTCTATTCTGATGTTTCGTGAAATAACGTGAGCAAATGGTAAAGCTTGAAATCATGATCCTATGTGCTGCCCATATACTGTAACACATGGTCAAAAACAGTTGCTCTTATTGCCCTGAATGGGCTTCCCCATACTACACTTTCCACATTGATATCTTGCCCAGAGCACAGCAAACGACAAGCAGAGCACAACATCAAACTGTGTGTGCATCAACATGGGAAGAAACCAGCTTTTCACAATACCAGAACATAATCGTATATTCATTGATTTTGAATACAATTTAGCATTTGCTATTTAAATAACATGCAATGTAACTATAAACTAAAAAAATCAAAACACACTCACCTTCGAACAAGAAAAATCGTTGCTTCCGCGGCACCTTCAAATCTTGCAATTCACTCACAAACTACAGCATACTAAGAGCAGTATGACCAACTGCTGCCACTCGTAAAAGAAAACACCCTAGAGGTGTTCAAGTCCGAAGAGCTTCACGCTGTTCATTTTACCTTACTCCTCATATTTACCGGAGTTCCTCTACGGGCTACAGCAAAATACTGTAAACAAGGGAAGCCTTATAATAAAAACTAAATACTACGTCAATACACTGATAAAGTTATGATTTTGAAAAGTAAACCTCAGACTCCCCGCGGATGTAATATATCACACAGCGAGCATGAATTTTATAATTTACATGAGGTACCTATGTTTTAATTACATTGGTGAAAAAAAATGTTTCGTCACTTGTATTATTTCATATCTTAATAATAATAATAATAATAATAATAATAATAATAATAATAATAATAATAATAATAATAATAATAATAATCATTGTTACGGAGTTCCCGTGGTTCAGAGAGAGGTGAAAGAAGGTGCTGGTTGGAATGGGTCTATCTACGATATCAAAGATTAACTTACAACGTAAAAAATAAAGGTTATATTTTTTTCAAATCTCAAAACTTAACAAAGTCTTCACTTAGTGAAGGAACACCAATGTATCAGATACAATGACAATTTTGATACCATAATAGAAAACCCTATACTAGGGAATTTAATACATTTGGGCTTCAAGCCCCTGATTTACAAATTTACAATGTCGCCAATGTAGTGTTTACATAGGCAAGGAGAGAAATCTCCCAAGACAGAGCACCTAGCTCCAACCGATACAAGTTTACAGCCTCCCAGCGGCACCCTTCAATATTACAGTAAAATTAGCAATCTCAGAAAAGAGCTTACATGCTCTCCAACTTTAACAAAGGAGACTGCGCTCCTAATTTCTTACAGCCCACTCAAGGCAACATTACACAAAAATCTTACAAATTTCTGGCCTGTCTAGGCCCAACCTACAATTTAAAATTTTCTACACAGGGGTATCTATTACCCAAACTACTGGGCCTTCGTGGGAAAGAAGAATAGCTTAAATTACTGGCCCGAAAACAAAATGTATGGAGGCGTACACTTGCGCTCCTTTAAAGCTCGGATTTAAAACCTACTTGGATTTGTGGCCCGATAATGCAGAGGCTAATCTCACACTACTGAGGTGACTAGAAGATAAGTTACTTGGTAATTTTACAGGAGAAAAAGCGACTACAAAATCTTAGTCACCTCAAGATAAATTACAGGGGAACTCGAGAGGGTAACGCACACTCTATCCCCGATTTACAATTTAAGACTTTATGAAATTTTACATTAACCGAAAGAAAGTTTACATTTTAGAAAACAGGCGGTTACATGGTTTGAAATTCGAACCTTCCCCTCGTGTAAGTATGCTGAGGTAGCTACAGAGATATAAAGCTGGTGGGCATTACCTGGGCTGGTGTACTGCCTGTCGAAGAATGAGGACCCTCGCCTCCTGTCTTAACATACACTCTCTTTGAAATTCGACGATCAAAAGCCAAGGTAGCTTGAAAAGCCTCAGCTTATATACTCGAGGGGATGGTTCGAGAGGGTTCTGGACTAAATCCGGACACACCCTCTCATTTTTATTGGCAAATTCAAAAGGTACAAGAAGCCTATTATTGGCTCAGAAATAATTACAGAAAATTCCTGATTGGCCAGATTCAAAAGCTGGCGGAATGAGAAAGAAGTGTTGCAAACCTTGAAATAACAAAATAAATGAAAGTTAATTTAGTTGAGAAAACATAAGAACACAAAACTTATTTAAATCACTAGTTCTTCTACCTTGCACCAGAGTGCACTACCTCGGATTTTTGTAAGGACTTCTATGGAGAAAGTTTCAAACTTCTTGACGTAGAGCAACACAAAACAAATAAATCCAGTCAGTTTAGGCAACTTTAAAATGACACAATTCTTAATTATTAAGTGGTGGCATCGTCTAGTCAATGTCCCAACTTCGTGCATTAGTGGTTTCAAGTTTATTTGATATATAGAGTTCCTTGAGGCGCTTCTTTTAAATGTACGGGGTTGAGGTGTACCTCCCGGTACAATCATCATAATTATAATTATGATAATCGAATGTTGGACCTTCTGATGTAGTGTACGCGCTGCCAGCCTACCAATTCTGACATTCTGATTTCGCTGGTGCCCAGCTAAAGGAAAAGTGGAATACTTCTGAAATTCTACTTTAGCTGATTTAATTTCATTTTCTAAGATGACACTGAGTGAGCCACCAGCGATAGAGTACCTTCTAAAATCAACTAACTGACCCGCGATCTTGGGATCATGAGGCTTGACGCAGTACGGCTGATCTTCCGAGGCACATTTCTATAGATTTTTCTTTTCAAGTGGTTTAACGTCGTAGGTAACTCTGGTAGGTTTTTTACGACGATGGAATAGGAAAGGGCTAGGACAGGGAAGAAACCAGACGTAGCTTTAATGAAAATGGGAAGCTATGGAAATATATCTTCAGGGTTACCAATGGTGGGATTCAAACATACCATTTCCCGAATTTAGCTTTCCATAGAAGAGATGACGACGTTAATTTAAGGAGTGCTGACTTTGAGGTGATTGGACTCTTCTATAATATGAAAGATAGTCCACCCTGTTAGCTTTTGGTTGCAGATCCATTCTGATCGAATTTCAAGATTGCCTGCCCTTGTTAATTGCCGCGGTAATTCATGAGGGTAATGACGTCATCACTTCATTTGTCAGTTATTATCCACGCCAACTGCTGACGCCATAACGTATTCGGTAATTAATAGCATCTCGAACGCTCCGCAACACAATGCTCCCGAGCTGATAAGTGCCATTTCTGTCAATTTCACTGTTGTAGAAAGTACTTCATGTCCACGATATTCAAGCGCGAGTTACGTCAGAAAAATGCACGCATGTCACATGAAGATTCCTACATGGATGTTCCATTTTTTTTTATGCATGCTTAAACGATCGATGAAGATAGTTCAAGTACAGTAGAGGACCAGCTTATTCACAGAGCTATAATTTTCAATTGACCTTTCCTGTAGTAACCGCATGTAAACTGCAACTTCAAGCTCATTTGGTTGAGTTGTTTTTAAACTTTCTTGTTTGGTGAACTGCCACCCTGAGCGTCGAGGACAGATATAAAGTTTAAAATTCAATAACTATTTCTTATTCTTTCCTGGCCTTTATTCCGGTTATCTAGGGTTGGAACTAATGTACATTAAGAGTAATTTAAGACCGGATGCCCTACCTGACGCCAACATTATGTGAAAGACTATCACAAGAGTCCTCCGTGGCTCAGGTGACAGCGCGCCAGGCTCTCACCGCTGGCTTCCGTGGTTCAAATCCCGGTCACTGCATGTGGCATTTGTGCTGGACAAGGCGGAGGCGGGACAGGTTTTCTCCGGGTACTCCAGTTTTCGCTGTCATCGTTCATTCTAGCGACACTCTCCAATATCATTTTATCTGTCAGTCATTAATCATTGCTCCAGAGGAGTGCGTCAGGCTTTGACAGCCGACGCAGTTGCTATCCTCGCCGCTAGAAGGGGGCTTCATTTACTCTATTTCTGATTTGGTCAAATGACTGGAAACAGGCTGTGGATATTTACTGAGAACGTAAGACACCTATCTCCCAAGCTAGAAGAATTATCAAACAAAGTCAAAATCCCGAACGCGGCCGGGATCAAACCCGGTGCCAACTGAACCCTCTGTGCTGACGATTCAGACCAAAAGCCGGACTTAAAAACTAAAAAAAAGTGTTTTCCTTTTAAGTACAGTGTTAGGAGTTCAACACCAATCACCTGTGACGCTGGTTTCTGTGAAATACCTCTATTCATCTGTTCGATAACCTGAACATTAATCTATGTATGTAAAATGGCATGTACTGACTGACTGACTGACTGACTGACTGACTGACTGATTCATCATCGCCGAGCCAAAACTACTGGACATAAAGAAATTAAATTTTGAGGATATATACTAATTAAGATGTAGGTGCTCGCTAAGAGAGGATATTTGGATATTACGTCGCTAAGGGGGTGAAAAGGATGGTGAAATTTTAAAATGAGTGTATCTATACCTCAAAACTTTAAAAGTTTACAGATGTAAAAATTGGCATTTAGAATCTGCATTAAAAATAAAGAAGCACGTTTTTTTTTCGGAAAATCCCAATAGGAGGGGTGAAAAGAAGTGAAAAAGTGGTTGAATGCCTTTAATGAGAAACTGAAGATATTACAGACCTCAAAATTTGTGTTTGGGATCTCATTTAAAAATAAATAAACAGGTTTTTTTTGTTTTGGGAAAATCCAATTAATGGGGGGGGGGGGGGGTTGAACAGGGGGTGATATTTTAAAACGAGTGTATCTATATCTCAAAACTTTTACAGTTTATAGATGTAAAAATTGGTATTTGGGATCTACTTTAAAAATAAACACGTATTTTTGTTTTCGAAAAATCCCAATAGGAAGGGTAGAAAAGGGTGAAAAAGTGGTTGAATGCCTTTAATGAAGCTACTTATATTTTATAACCTGAAGATATTACAGACCTGAAAATTGGTATTTAGAATCTCCTTTAAAAATAAAGGAACACGTATTTTTTGTTTTCTGTAAATCTCAATAGGAGGGGTGTAAAAGGATGAATAATGGGTTGAAAATGCCTTTACTGAGGATACATATATCTCAGAAACTGAAGATGTTACAGAACTAAAAATTTATATATGGGATCTCCTTTAAAAATAAAGAAACGCATATTTTTTGTTTTTGGAAAATCCAATTAATGACGGTTAAACAGGAGTGACAATTTGGGGTGAATTTTTTGAAAGACCATATCTACAGAATATCTGAGAAACGTAAAATGTTACAGACGTAAAAAGCGGGTATTTGGAATCTCCTGTAAATGTAAAGAAACATGGGTGATTTGTTTTTGGAAACTCCACTTAAGGGGAACTAAAAAGGGGTGAAATTTTAAAATGAGAATTTGTACAGTATATCTCAAAAAACTTAAAATGTTACAGAAGTGAAAAATGGTATTTTTTATCTCTATTAAAAATAAAGAAACGTGTATTTTTAGTTTTCGGAAATATCACTTGGGTGGAAGGGGGTAAAAGCGACTGAAAATGGTGTTGAATTATTTTAATTAGGCTACTGATATCTCAAAAATGAAGATGTTACAGACGTAAAATTTGATATTTGGAATCTGCTTTAAAAGTAAAGAAACACGTATTCTCGGAAAATCCAACGAAGGGGGGGGGGGGGGGGTACGTGTGAAAGAATTGAAACATTAATTGACTTAATTGTAAGAGAATACGTACATTTAATAAAAAATAAAGTTGTTACAGACGTGAAAATTGGTGTTTGGATCTCCTTTAAAACAAATAAAAGCGCGTTTTGGGAGGGAAACCATCTTCGGGGGCGGGAGTGAAAAGGAGTTGAATTCATTTCATCAGGACACATAAATCAAAAACTGAAAAAGTTAGTCATGATAATTGGTATTTATAAGATTCTTTACTATTATAGAAACAAGTATTTTTGGCCGAAAAATTCACTTGGGGGTGGGGAGTGAAAGGAAGTGAACAAAATGTGAATTATTTTTATGGGGATACTTATATTTCAAAACTGAAGGTAATAGACGTGAACATTGGTGTTTGGAATCTCCTTTAAACACAAAGAAACACGCCTTCTTTTATTTTTTGGTGGGGGGGGGGTAAATAAACTTAACGGCGGTGGTGTGTAAAACGAGGTGAGACCAATTGATTTTACTGCTCATAATGTACTAATAAGGAGCCTCCGTTGATCAAGCGGCAGCGCGCCGGCCTCTCACAGCTGGGTTCCGTGGTTCAAATACCGATCACTCCATGTGACATTCGTGCTGGACAAAACGGAGGTGGGACAGGTTTTTCTCCGGATACTCCGGTTTTCCCTGTCATCATTCTTTCCAGCAATACTGTCCAATATTTCATTTCATTTGTCATTCATCGATCATTGCCCCAGAGGAGTGCTTTGGCAGCCGGCACAATTCCTATTGTCGCCGCTAGATGGGGCTTTATTCATTCCATTCCTGACCCTGTCGAATGACTGGAAACAGGCTGTAGATTTTTCGATGTACTTATTCTGATCATAAAAAGATCATTTTTAATCTTTTCTAGGTTCGTTTTCAAGAGCCATCTTTTCCTTCGGAGAACGTTCTTAGATTACAGTAGATTCTCCTGGCATATAAATAAAAATTTAAACACATTTGAAATAAACGATAGGAATGAGATTGACCGTCAAATTGTTCACCTCTATAATAAGGTCAATAATGCGCGGAAGTATGTCATTCGTATCGCCACAAATCCCGCACACTTGCCTACGGGCGACAATGGTGCTGGTCACATAGTTAACAATGACAATGGCAGCAGGTGTAATTTACCGCCAAGTAGCGGTCTTGCATCTTGCTGTGGGGTCCAGAACATCTATAATAATGATAATAATGATAATAATAATAATAATAATAATAATAATAATAATAATAATAATGTTCTGGACCGTCGTGAAATGTGCGGACCGCGCTGGAAACGGGTCCTGGACGGGTAATGACTAAGAATGCAGTCCGGGCGCGGGTTCAGTAACGCCAAGGCACCCAAGACGACACCACCCGGATCTCCTGAAGGATTTGATCCATATTAAAAATGCTTATAGGAAAAGATGGCAAAGATTTAGGGACCCATCTGACCGAGTGGAATACCTGGACCTAGCGCGGGAAGTACGAAATCGATTGCTGGAAAGAAAGATTGAAAATGGGGGGAAACTTGCCGTAATCTATTAGAAAACGAGTCAGATCGCGAATTTCGGCGGATTATATATCTAAAACAACAAGCATTCAATTATGAATTTCAGTACAATACCGTAGCGAAGCACGGGTATCTTGCTAGTTATCTATATATATAAAGTAACTTGTCCTGACTGACTGACTGACTGACTGACTGACTGACTGACTGACTGACTGACTGACTGACTGACTGATTCATCATCGCCGAGCCAAAACGTCTGGACGTAAAGAAATGATATTTTGGGGATGCATTCATATTAACATGTAGGGAGCTTTTTTGGATATCCCGTCGTTAAGGGGGTGAAATAAGGATATCTATATCTCAAATAATTATAAGTTTACAGACCAAAAAATTTGTATTTTGGAATCTCTGCTAAAAATAAAGAAACACATATTTTTTAGTTTTCGGAAAATTCCATTAAGGGGGTGAAAAAGGGGGGAAAAGGGGTTGAACACTTTTCATGAGGAGACATATCTCAAAAACTGAAGATGTTACAGACATGAAAAATGAAATTTGGAATCTCCTTTGAAAATAAAGAAACACGTATTTTTGGGTTTTTGGATAATCTGATGAATAGTGGGTGAACAGGAGTGACAAACGGGGTGAATTTAAAAAAAGACTATATCTGAAAATTATTTCAGACACGTAACATATTACAGATTTGAAAACTGGTGTTTGGAATTTCCTGTAAAAGTAAGGAAATATAAATATTATTTTTTGGAAAATGCAATTAAGGAGAACTGAAAAAGGGAGTGAATTTTTAAAATTAGCGTATCTACAGTATATATCAAGAATTTAACATTATCAGACGTGAAAATTGGTATTTGGAATCTCCTTTGAAAATAAGGAAACACGTATTCTTTCTTTTTTTGGCAAAAGCCCTTAACGGGATGGAGGGGGGTGAAGAATTGAAAATTTAGTTGAATTATTTGCATGAGAATATGTATACCTACCAAAAACTAAAGATGTTACAAACGTGAAAACTGGTTTTTGGAATCTCCTTTTAAAATAAAGAAACACGCATTTGGTGGGGGAATCAACTTCTAAGGAAGGGGGGGGGGGGGACGAAAACGGAGATGAATTATTTTTACGAGGATACATATATCTCCAAAAAAAGATGTTACAGTCGTGATAATTGGTATTTGGAAGTTCTTATAAAGAAACGGGTACTGTTTGTTTTTGGAAGATCAACTTGAGCGGGGAGTATGAAAGGCAGTAAAAAATTGAATTTTCTGGAGAATATTATATCTCAAAATTGAAGGTTACAGATGTGGAAATTGGTATTTGGAATCTCCTTTAAGAAAAGGAAACACGCAATTTTTGGGTAGGGCGAAACCAACTTAACGATCGGGGGTGGAGTGAAAAAAGAGTTCTTTTCATGAGGATACTTATATATAAAAAACGGAAGTTGTTACAGACATGAAAATATGTATTTGGAATTTTCTTTCAAAGTAAAGAAACACACAATTAATTGAAAAATAATTTGTACTCTTTGTATGAGGATACTTATATCTCAATAACTGAAGGTGTCACCGACGTGAAAATTAGTATTTGGAATTTCGTTTAAAAATAAAGAAACTTGATGGAGGGGGCGGTGAAAAAGAAGTTCAATTAATTTTTATGAGGGTACATATATATCAAAACTGAAAATGTTACAGTCGTGATAATTGACATTTGGAAGTTCATTTATAAATAAAGAAACATGTATTTTTGGTTTTCGGAGAATTCACTTAAGGGCGCGGGGGAGGGTGAAGGAAGTGAAAAAATTTAATTATTTTTATGGAGAAACTTTACTCTCAAAAGCTTAATGTTACACACGTGAAAATTAGTATTTGCAATCTCCTTTAAAAATAAAGAAACAAGCATTTGTTTTTCTCGGAAAGTCGACGTAAGGGGTGTGGGGTTGAAAATAAGTAAATAAGGAGCTGAAACATGTTTATGAGGATACTCTATCTTAAAATCTGAAGCTGTTGCGGACGAGAAAGTTGGTATTTTGAATTTCCTTTCAAAATAAAGAAACACGAATTTTTTGTTTTCGGAAAGTCCACATAAGGTGGGAGAGGGGTGGAAAGAAGTGAAGAAGAAGAAGAAGTTGAATTATTTTTATAAATTTATCTCAAAAACGGAAGGTGATACAGGCGTACAGACATCAAAAGTGGTATTTTGAATCTCCTTTAAAAATAATGAAACACGTATTTTTTTTTTTCGGTAAATCCAAGTAAGGGCTGAAAAGAATTGGAAAAGCGGATTAATTTTTAAATGAGTACCAGTATATCTACATTACATGTCAAAAACTGAACATGCTCGAGACAAAAAATTTGGTATTTGGAAAGTTCTTTAAAAGTACAGGACCGAGCTCGATAGCTGCAGTCGCTTAAGTGCGGCCAGTACCCAGTATTCGGGAGATAGCAGGTTCGAACCCCACTGTTGGCAGCCCTGTAAATGGTTTTCCGTGGTTTCCCATTTTCACACCAGGCAAATGCTGGGACTGTACCTTAATTAAGGCCACGGCCGCTTCCTTCCCAGTCCTAACCCTTTCCTGTCCCATCGTCGCCGTAAGACCTGTCTGTGTCGGTGCGACGTAAAACAACTAGCAAAAAAAATACAGGAGCATGTGCCTTTTTGTTTTCGGAGAAGGCACTTAACGGGGGATGAAAAGAAGTGAAAAGTAGTTGAATTATTTTTTATGAGGATACTTATATCTTAAAAAGTGACGATGTTACAGACGTGAAAATTTGTATTTGGGATCTCCTTTTAAAATAAAGGAACATGTACTTTTGTTTTCGGTAAATACGCTTAGATGGGGTGGGAGTGGGGGAAGGCCTGATCAGGGGGGGGGGGTGAATTATTTTTATGGGGATACTTATGCATATCTCAAAAACTGAAGATGTTACACATATGGGAATAGATATTTGGAATCTCCTTTAAAATAAAGAAATATGTATTTATTTTTTCGACGTGAGAGAAGACTGTTTCTCACATGTACAGTTTTATGTCGCATGCACGTCTTAGCCTCAAAAGGTAATACCACAAACATGGTTTACAAAGAATTTCTGGGGTGAATGAAATTCAATTTTTGGGTGAGTTTTTATACTTTAGGAATGTTCAGATAATGTCTTATTACAATGTCGAGGAAAAATTACTTTAATCAAATTTCGAAATCCACGCGAGCGAAGCCGCGGGTAATTGCTAGTTGATAATATTATGTGTTAGCGTTTTGTTGACATTTTTACTCACATCCATAACGGAGGCGGAACCTTACTGTACAGAGTTATACTTCCTCTTAAAACAAACATCACCTGTGTACACACAGTACTGTTCAGACAGCGTACGTATATAGGGGTGATAGAGGGGTCGGGAGGAGAGCTCAAAGCTCGTTATCCACCACAAAATTCGATCCGGATATTTGGCGATCAGAATATTCGGCGTGTGGATATAATTGGTGTTCCACTATATTACCCTGTGGGAGTAATAGAGTAATTTTAATATCTCAATTGGTTGCTTAATAAAATGGTTTTTTTTCATTCTCATAATTTCAATTTTGTCCGCCGAGGTGGTGTAGTGCTTAGCGTGATTTGCTGCCACCCCCGGAGGCCCGGGTTCAATTCCCGGCTCTGGCACGAAATTTGAAAAGTGGTATGAGTGCTGGAACGGGGTCCACTCAACCTCGAGAGGTCAACTGAGTAGAGGTGGGTTCGATTCCCACCTTACCCATCCTCGAAGTGGTTTTCCGTGTTTTCCCCACGTCTCCTCCATGAAATTCTGTGATGGTACCTAGCTTCAGGCCACGACCGTTTCCTTCCGTCTTCCATGCCTGTCCCTTCCAATATCCCCATCCCCTCACAAGGCCCTGTTCAGCATAGCAGGTAAGGCCGCCTGGGCGATGTACTAGTCCTCCTTCTCAGTTGTATACAACGACCAGAAGTCTCACACTCCAGGACACTGCCCTTGAGGCGGTAAAGGTGGGATCTCTCACTGAGTCCGAGGGAAAAAGCGACCCTGGAGGGTAAGCAGATTTAGAAAAAATAATTTCAATGTACGGTATTTACTTTCTGTTGTTTCAACCCTTTCATATTTATGTGACGTCTTTTCTTGCCTTTTCTTTTACATCACTCCAACTCAGATAGGTCTTACAGCAACGATGGGTTAGGACAGGGGACTGGGATGGAAGCAACCATGGCCTTAATGAAAATACTGTTGTGAAAATGGGAAATCATGAAGAACTTGTCTACGCACTATGGTTTCAGTGAAGCTCCTTCCTGAAGAAGTTAGGCCCCATTGAAAATTTTCATAAAGTTTAATTTCGTTTATTTTTGCTATTTGTAATTATTATTATTTTTAATTCATTTTCCTATGCGTATGTGTAAAGTAAAATGAAACTTACGGTACCGTATTCTACGAATGTATGTTTTTGTGACATATTTACGCACTCCTACAGTAAATTATACTCTATTTAGGACATATTTTTCTTTACACTATCGCATAGGAAAATGAACACAACGAGCATTGTTTTGAAGTACTGCATATCCATATGTGACAAGTCTTAAGGAAAATAATGGATAGGTTGTGCATTGTGGCATACGAGGTATTGTTTCTTCACCGACGATGTGTTTACCTTGGGACACAATATGTCCTCTGCGACACATACTACTGTATTTTCAGCAACCAAAAGTAAGAACACAAAAATATTTATTACTGCTAGGAACACGGAGAAAGAAGTTTAGGTCAATTTTAATTTTTGTTTTGTTTTTCTGGTTCTGAGAAGATTATATGGTCATGTCAGATTTCATTTCACCGGGCGAGTTGGCCGTGCGGTTAGGGACGCGCGACTGTGAGCTTGCACCCAGGAGATAGTGGGTTCGAATCCCACTATCGACAGCCCTGAAGGCGGTTTTCCGTTGTTTCCCATTTTCACACCAGGCAAATGCAGGGGCTGAACCTTAATTAAGGCCACTGCCGTTTCCTTCCCATTCCTAGCCCTTTCCTGTCCCATCGTCGCCATAAGACATATCTGTGTCGGTGCGACGTAAAGCCACTATCAAAACAAGATTTCATTTCACTATCTCAGTGCTCAGTGAAAAGCGACATATTGCTGACATATATACACTTGTACTTCACTTATCATTATTGAATCGTTATAACTAGATGTGTTGAGAGGAAATACTTCAACAAATAATATTTACTAGCTGTAGTACATGTCGTTGGCGGGACAATCATTTAGCATGTGCATGATGATATTTTTGTCCACCCTTCATATTGTTCCCTAGATTTCTGTGTACATTCGTGAGAATACCTCTCCCTATCAGGGACTTGTCGTAACGTACTCGATTCCTTGCTCTCTGTGGCCTCTGCAATTCCTAATATTTTTTACATCATTGCTGATCTTGATTTGATCTCTCTTCCGGTATAAAAAATGTCAATTATTGGGTTAATGTTTCAAAAAAATAGTGACATATGTACAAAGTCTTTAAAAACTTATTGGAACTCTATTTACTGTAATGGAATTAGTCAACTCTTCTTGGATAACCGACAGTGTGGTTCAAACCCACTATATCCCGAATGCAAGCTAGCATATATCGTCGTTCTTATGCCAAAACCACGAATGTGGCAATGCTGTTTCAATCAATTATTTCTCTTAAGGCTGGTCACGCCTCCTAGCCACATATTGATATGTAGTCCATCAGAACAATTTTCGTTAGGTTCATTTTCCTATAGGGGCTGCCTGGCCGAGGCGGTAAAGGCGTGCTCGGTTCGCCCGGAAGGACGTGGGTTCGAATCCCGTCAGGAAGTCGTAAAATTCAAGAAACGAGATTTCCACTTCCGGAAGTGCATATGGCCCTGAGGTTCACTCAGCCTACACAAAAAATGAGTACCAGGTTAATTCCTGGGGCAAAGGCAGCGGGGCGTAGAGCTAACCACTCTACACCATCACGTGTCGCGGTAAACAATGGTGGAATCCTTTACCTTCCACTCCTCCAAAGGCCTTCATGGCCTGTACGGAGGTGACTGTCTTTTTTTTTGTCATTTTCCTATGCGCATCTTAAATACTCCAGGAGTGCGTAAATATGCCATGCAAACATACAGTACGGTACAGTAAGGTTCATGGCTAAATGGTTAGCGTGCTGGCCTTTGGTCACAGGGGCCCGGGTTCGTTTCCCGACACTTGGTTAATTTCCCTGGCACTGGGGCTGGGTGTATGTGTTGTCTTCATCATCATTTAATCCTCATAACGACGCGCAGGTCGCCTACGGACGTCAAATCAAAAGACCTGCGCCTGGCGAGCCGAACCCGTCCTGGGATTTCCCGGCACTAAAATCCATATGCGATTACATTTTTCCCTTAATACCACATGATATTGGAATCTCAGAAGAGAATGAAAAAAATGAACACGTATAAAATGATAAAGTCCACCTCTGTGGTGTAGTGATTAGTGAGATTAGCTGCCAACCCCGGAGGACCGGGCTCGATTCCCCACTCTGCCACGAAATTTGAAAAGTGGTGCTAGGGCTGAACGGGAGGTCAACAGAGTAGAGGGGGGTGGGGTTTATGTTCCCTCCTCATCCATCCTCGAAGTGGTTTTCCGTGGTTTCCCACTTCTCCTCCAGGCAAATGCCGGGATGGTATCTAACTTAAGGCCACGGCTGCTTCCTTCCCTCTTCCTTGTCCATCCCTTCCAAACTTCTCATCCCCTCACAAGGTCCCTGTTTAGCATAGCAGGTGAGGCCACCTGGCCGAGGTACTGGTCCTCCTCCTCAGTTCCATCCCCCAGACCCAAAGTCTCACGCTCCAAGACACTGCTCTTCAGACGGTAGATGTGGGATCCCTCGCTGAGTTCGTGGGAAAAATCAACCCTGGAGGGTAAACGGGTTAGAAAGAAAGAAAGAAAGAAAGAAAGAAAGAAAGAAAATGATAAAATGGTCATTGTCACAGGCTGTACTAGAATAGAAATAAAATGCATAACATTATGCTCAGGAACATGAAAATGTACCACACGAGCATGAAAGTATAGTGATTATTGTAATAAGAACTAAAATTAAAATATCAATATATAAAATGATATGAAAATTAGCATTTCTACGAGAAAAGGATGCCAGCAAGGAAATATTAAGAATATTCACTATCAGGTCTGGAATACAAAACTGGAGCAGTTAGAAAATTACCCTGTATACACATCGCTCAAATTTGAACACAAATATATATCAGCAAGCCAAACATGATGACGAAGGAACTGTCACGATATCTCCATTCGTTCTAAGAAATATGAACCTAAAAATATAATAATAGTCCGTCTGACCCTGGCATTTATCTTCATCGGTACCACCATCTTGTAACACGCCTTGCTTGTCCCGCGTGGCCACAGCGATGTAGCTCAGCTACTAGCTTTCAACCCGAACGGCCTAGGCTCAAATTCTGTTCGATCTCTGGTTGGAATTTTCACCCGAATATTTACATGGCATCAGGAAGAGCACCCCGCATAGTGTTTCATTCAGTTCATTCCGTGATTTAGGAATAAATATGTTATATTGAACATATTTCACTTGAATGGACATGTAGACGTTCCCACGGCCATGTCGTATACACAGCCTACGTGATTTTCTGTGCCCTTCCTTTTGCTCTCCCGGTTAGAGTTGCGAAAGGATGGCTATCTGGTTGTAATTCCTTTTAAAACAATACCGTAATCACAAACTGGGAGAACTTTAGTTAGCGTAGCAGCTTAGCTATTGTCTTCCAGTCCGGACGGGAGAAGCTCGTATTCTGGTCTACCTCTGGTTGGAATTTTCACTTGAAGATGCACATGGCATCAGGAAGAGCATTCGACCATAAACCCTCGGTCTAAACTCTGAATGAGGTAAGTCGTCTCTAATGACCCCATAAATCTCAATAAATACTTTTTCATACACGGCCTTCGAGGCGCTACTAAATACTTTGAGTATGTAACTCCCTCTTCATCAACGTCATCTTCATAATTGTCAACATCCTTGCTTTACTAAGCATAGTGATTGCTGTAGGAGACAATTATCGACCAGTGTACCACAGCAGATTAATGTGCTTACCAAAGAGGCGTGTACAATAGACTTAGGAGGTAGATACATTCAAATCCGATCGTTGATTCCTTTCTTGATATACTTCTCGTGACTCATTGCAACTTTAGACCAATGGTTGGGTAGAACTTTGTCGAGATCATGTATCTTCCTATCCTATCCTATCCTATCCTATCCTATCCTATCCTATCCTATCCTATCCTATCCTATCCTATCCTATCCTATCATTAAAACTTCTTACAATAAATATTCCTGATAAATAACAATGTTAACACAGATTATCAGGCAGAACACGCTCACTATAAACATACCCTACCCTCCCCATATTACAAGAATAACAAAATCTGTATTATGAAACACACGTAATGTTATCATTTTCTGTCGCATTATACGGCTAAGTATAAAGGAATTGGAATGGTTTTCAGTTATTATCACTCATATCACAGGACGAATAAAATAAATAAACAGACTAATTATTCTAATTTGCGTCGTTGTTTGATGTAGCTCTTTTGTACAGAATAACATCTTCTGCGCTTGCAGGCTCCCAGTATCCAACTAACCAGCTGATAAGTAATGTTATGTTAATTAAAAACCCATGTATAAAATTCAAGTAATTATCTGTTTGCGAGGATTTGATGCTACAGAATAAATAACAGGATATGGCTGCTGTATCACAATAATCTACTTGTCAGTTAGTAAAGAACGAAATGTTACGTGGTGAAATGTTTGAATAATCCGCGAGAAGTACAGTAGCTACAATAGAATAAGCGCTATAGCCTTCACAAAAGAACTCAATAAAACGAGTCGACACACAAACACGGTACGAGGCAAGCGAGGCTACTTGAAGAGGCCACAGAAATCCAATAAGCTTCTAGAGCTGCGGTACACCACCCTCAATCTCACAACCACCAGTGTCAAGAATGTGGGCGATACAATTGATGTAGCCACTAGCAGGGTGGCTTTTAGCAAAGAGCACTCGACCTGGAGTGCACTTCAAAGAGACCCTTCAAATGTGATTTCTGTTCTATTTTGGCCAGCCCATCGATGTGAGGCATTAAACGTTAATTTAACTTGAGCTTATTGAGCTTATGTCAGCCCCGTGGTGTAGGGGTAGCGTGCCTGCCTCTTACCCGGAGGCCCCGGAGTCGATTCCCGGCCAGGTCAGGGATTTTTAGCTGGACCTGAGGGCTGATTCGAGGTCCACTCAGCCTACGTGATTAGAATTGAGGAGGTACCTGACCGTGAGATAGCGGCCCCGGTCTAGAAAGCCAAGAATAATGTCCGAGAGAATTCGTCGTGCTGATCACACGACACCTCGTAATCTGCAGGCCTGCGGGCTGAGCAGTGGTCGCTTGATAGGCCAAGTCCCTTCAAGGGCTGTAGTGTCATGGGGTTTGTTTGTTTTTATTGAGTTTACTATACTTAATTATCCATTAAATGATAATGACTGTCACTGGGGTAGACAAATACAGTAGTTCATATTTCTTGTGTCTCTTAGACCACCAGCCCGGAGGTTGGTTGGATCGTCCAGAAAGTGCTATTTTAGCACTACTAGCGCTATGTGTAACACTTTTCATCACCCGCACAAGCCTTGTTAAGAATGTCATTACTCAGCAGCACCCATAGCTCAACAACTTCCATACTGCCCACACTCATAAACGAGACAGACTTCTGTGTCTGTGTCAAAAGTCAGATGCGAAAGTACTGAATCGATCAAGAAATATCAGCAGGCGGAATAATTTACATAACGCCCAATAGTTCACATTTTATTATGCATTCGGAAATTAAACTGAATGAATAAAACCTTTTTAACAGTTATGCCGCATTAAACCTTCAAGTGTTTCAAATAATTAACACCAGCAATTAAAAGAAACTTCTGGATATAGAGTGCGCTAATTGAGCAAATTAGAGTTCTTTTAATGGTGAAATAAAAGTATAGAGCGCTTGTTTAAGTGTTATAAATGACTTAGGACTGAGATAAGTTCCTGTAAAAGTAATATCTCAATAGTTAACGAGAGTCATCTTAAACGGATACTCGTTCGATTGGTTGAATGTATTCAACTCTGTGGCAGTATAGTGGGATATTCTAACGAGGGTGTGAACGTTAACCTAATAATTTCTATTTAATATGGACATTACCTCTTTACAAATTCTACTTTAGAAAAAATATTGCCTTCTTCCCTTACTGTCAAAAACGATGTTAAAATGAGCGACATAACAAATATCTCCTGTCGGATTAATACCGAACCTGATCTTGGTGCATGTTGTAAACATCGCGAGGAATTGTAATATGCAGAACATTTTTTTAGGAATGTAAAATTCTTCTCGATCTTAATAACTTATTATTTGCTTATTCGTATATAATCAATGGCCCCATTGATTGGAATGCAGATTTCTTCAACTTCCCAACTTTGATATAGTCAGGCATCTTTCCCGATTTTGGAACAAATATGTAAAACCTCATTCAGCTCTCCAAGGAAATACGAGCCTTGGAAATTATGAAAACGATAATGTTAACCAGTTTTTCAGTAGGGTATATTATTCTTACGGAAATATTTTTATACAATCTTGATTTTGACGCCTTTATACTATTTTAAAAATATTTGCAATGTTGAATGGCTCCAACTTCATGTTTTGGAGGGTTATTCTTTTTGTTGGCTTGACGTGGAATGTCCCATACGTATTTTTTTCTTAACGTTTTCCAGATAGAAATATCTTTGTGTGTTTTGGTGCATGCTTAACTAGATAAAAACCAAAATTACTAGTACCATGGTAGCATGCATGCGGGATTCAGAATTAAATTTCCTTGTGAATTGTTTTAGTAACTCTTATGTTTAGCCAGACAATCATGTGTTTGCGTGATAAAGTAGCATTTCAAGCACATGGTTCGCACTTCAAACGTGGTACAGCTGAGTGGATTAGGGTAAAAATCATCATTTGTACCAATTAGCAGCCACGAACCTACTACGCTCTCATAGCAGGAGAGGTGATACTCGCACGTGGCGGGTCCCAGGTGGCGGATGGAGAGGGGAGATCCTAACCGGCTTGCCGGCGGACTTAATAATAATGTTATTTGTTTTACGTCCCACTAACTACTCTTTTACGGTTTTCAGAGACGCCGAGGTGCCAGAATTTAGTCCCGCAGGAGTTCTTTTACGTGTCAGTGAATCTACCGACACGAGGCTGACGTATTTGAGCACCTTCAGATACCACCGGACTGAGCCAGGATCGAACCTGCCAAGTTGGGGTCAGAAGGCCAGCGCCTTAACCGTCTGAGCCACTCAGCCCGGCACCCGGCGGACTTGAGCGAAATAAAATAGCTTTCGCGGACCAAACACACAAGCCCTGTGGGTGGGGGACGCAGACGAAGAATACACCCACGGTATCGTCTGCCTGTCTTAAGAGGCGACTAGAAGGGGTGACCAAGGGATGCTGAATTTTGAACCATGAGATTACCTTTGATTAGTACCATTACTCGAGGAATCCCATGAGTCGATTTTTCTTGCAATTAGTACCACTACGTGAGGGGGTCTGTGGGTGTATCACTATTGGTTTACAGTACCCGTGTATAGTTTCCGGCACTATGACGGAGGTTCACCCTCTGTCCAGATTCGGTTGAACACCCCAAGGAGATAAAAAGAGGCTATTCTCGCTGGGGTGTTTCAGCATCTGGTTATGGTCATAGGTCTGCGTTCCGAGGGATATCACGGGTCTGGGCGTTGCTTGTGATTAGTACCACCATACGAGCGACACCATGGGTCTACGTTGCTTATGCTTAGTACTCACTCTGTGAGGAATACCACGACATTGCACGGGTCCTTGTGATTAGTACCACCATGTGAGGAACACCATGGGTCTGCGTTGCGTTCTCTATGAGTGGTGCCATTATATGAGAAACACCATAGGTTTGCATCATTTGTACGTGCCGGGCTGAGTAGCTCCGACGGTTGAGGCGCTGGCCTTCTAACCCCAACTTCGCAGGTTCGATCCTGGGACAGTCCGGTGGTATTCGAAAGTGTTCAAATACGACAGCCTCGTGTCGGTAGATTTACTGGCACGCAGAAGAACTCCTGCGGGACTAAATTCCGGCACCTCGGCGTCTTCGAAGACCGTAAAAGTATTTAGTGGGACGTAAAGCAAATAACATTATTATTGCGTCATTTGTACGTAGTACATTACCTGTGAGAAGTACCACAGGATGAGGAACACCGTGAGTCTGTGCTACTTATGATTTGTACCGGTACATGAGAAATATCATGCTTCTACTTTACAAGCGATATGTACCAATATGAGGAGCCACTGACCTGGATTTTGGACCCCTTTAGACACCAAACATTATCGATTCAGGATTATGCTTTGGAAGCAGTCCCTTGGTTAGTATATACCATTATACATGATACTGTATAGGGTTTTCGGCTTATGCCGGGTCAAGAAAATACAAGCCTGGAATGAAACATCTGGTGATGAGGAACGTATGAATTTAGAAAACACCGAGACCAAATAACAACAGTGAAGGGATAGGGAAGGGAACTACCTACGTAAATCCTTTAATGGCTGGCAACCAGGTATTACACCTGTCATACACCTGGCAATGTCATATGTTACGTACAGATGTTATGTGACCCTCTTAAACTGATTCTGATGGTTTGGTCAGCTTCCGCTTCGAGCTCTAGCGCTGTGCCACGTCTGGGGAGCCATCTGGCGACGAATGAACGTACCATTACCACTTCTATTATAACGTCTAATTTAAAAAATGTCATTGTTTAAGAAGCCTTTCACGTGGACAGTCGAGATTTTTTCTTCTGATGACGCAGAGCACAGTTCTCTGCGAAACGTAAAGAATCTCACCTTACTTTCCTGACACGGCATAATCCCAAAAACCGATACAGTATCATGTCTATAAGTACGGGCCGTGAAAGCATCAATGGCAACAGTATATACCATTGTTTTTAGTTTCTGGGAAGGTGGTGCATTGCGGGTCAGATCCACTGATTGTTTTAAGTTCATAATCACTGTTCATCGTCGTCTTTTTTAATTCTACTCAGTGGATTGATATTGAATTACTTTTAACTTTCAGAATTGTGAGTTGGATCCGTTGAATATTTTAAATTCATATTCAACCATTCATTCTTCATCATCAACTTTTGAATTCTGGTCAGGGGATGAATTTTGGAATTTTAAATTGCCATTACAGTTCTCCTCTTTTCGTACGATTAGGGGCTGATGGTCTAGGTGTTATGCCCCTCTAAACAACAAGCATCATCTATCAGCAGTGCAATTTCAAAAAATAATGGACCCTTTTGCTCTGCGAGAGAAACATTGTGAAGGTGGGGAATTGTACGTCTGGAACTCTGAAAAGAGAATACACTGCTTAATGTGACAGAAACACAGGTAATGTTTCCTGAGAGCAGGAAATGACACCGTAATTGAGGTAGAGACCGAGGAGAGAAATAAAACATGACAGAGGTTGATCAAAGCTAAGTTATTAATGGCATTCAAATGGTTTTTTTGTTTTTTTTATAATTCTGACTTCAATGTGGTCAGAGCCGCGGGTACAGCTAGTGGGGAGTATAACAATAGCGCACCCCGTTCTTTTGATTACTCAACAAATTTTAATGAAAGTGGGGAAAGCATGTCATCGATTTTCTCTGCTCTCTGAAGCATTAGTTGAAACTGTAAACTGTAAACTGTCGCCCAGTTGAGCTTCTAGATTTTAGCTGCAGCCTACAAGTTCGTAAATTTCTTCTATATAAATCGCGACGTTGGCCGTGGTAGTCTATGATCTTATGTTAACTGAAAAATTTCCAGTAAATGATGTTTTATCAGGGTTAAAGACCGCTTGATTGAGTAACCGAAGAACTTTCCTAGAAAGCAACTTGCACACTGTTTGCGTAGCTAATTCATGCGAAAGTATTGTTCTTAATTAAAAAGTCATGTTCATAGAATACAACTTGCATCCTTTAGGGAGACTCTGATATAGATTGTTTTCACAGCTAGTCTCATGGTGTAGAGGTAGCACACCTACTAATTACGTGGAGGTCCTGGGTCCGATTTCCGGCCAGTTCAGAGATCTTAATTCTGAACGAGGGCTGAAACGAGGTTTACCCGGACTTCTGAGACCAACTGAGAAGCTGTCTGATATGAGAGATAGAGAGCCCGATCATGAGAGCCTGGCAACCACGTAACACTCCAGTATCTGTAGGTCATCTAGCTGGGCAGCAGCCGTCATGATAGACCAATACCCTAACAGTCTGTTGTGCCACAGCTTTCTGTTTGATTGATGTGTTTACATACCCAAAATTTCTGTATAAATGGTAAACTCACAGGATTAGTCGAGAATCGAGATAAAATTGTAGGGATGTGATAGACTGGTGTACTTTACGTCACTTAGTGTGAAGTGGGCACGTGGTAGATATTCGAAAGAGAGCTTCATGAACACCAAGCTCTGTGGAGCGGCTGTTGTCTGCTGTCCTCCCTAGAAATGCTTATATGAACACAGTTTAATGTTGAATATACAGAACAAGATTGGACTGGTATTGCACCCATATCAAATGGTAAAATATATACTATGTTTTATCAGTTTAGGCGAATGGAGGAAGGGAAGTAGAGAGAGACCAAGACGACGGTTAATTAGACTCGGTTTGTAATGATTTATAGATAAGAGGTATGTACAACTAAACAAAGCCACGGAGCAAGTTACAAATAGGGGATTGTGGAGGCGTTACTGAATGCTGAAGGTGATACTAGTCTGTAATGAAGATGTATGTACAATATTATTATTATTATTAATAATAATAATAATAATCCACTGCTCAAATCACGCCCCTCGTAAAATAATCATCTCCTCGATGCAACACATCAGAATGTCAGTGTCCTTCAAATCAATCAAAATTTAAATTTATTATTATTATTTCCATACGGTAGGCAATAAATGAGACGTCCGTCGTAAGACACTCGCTTTTTATATCAACCATAACAAAGAAATTAATATACTCTTCATTATAAAAATGAACTTGAGATGTTATTTATTCGTTATGTTATTTATTATTTTTCTGTAACCTGGAAGCTATTATTATTATTATTATTAGGAATAGTAGTGTTTGCAGTGAAATATCTGGAATGCAATCTGTGTATAGTCTTGAAGTTTTGGAGCCTGGGTGCAAAGGGCTTAACATTCTTTTTATTTTTTTATTTTTTGGTATTTGCTTTATGTCGCACCGACACAAATATGTCTTATAGCGACGATGGGATAGGAAAGGCCATGGAATAGGAAGGAAGCGGCCGTGGTCTTATTTAAGGTACAGTCCCAGCATTTGCCTGGTGTGAAAATGGGAAACCACGGAAAACCATCTTCAGGGCTGCCGACAGTGGGGTTCGAACTCACTATCTCCCGAATACTGGATAGTGGCCGCACTTAAGCGACTGCAGCTATCGAGCTCGGTCTTAAAAAATTTTCAGATATATTTTTCTAATACGCTGACTGTAATAAGCACATGTAATGACGATCGCACGTTGCACAGTGCTCCCTAAAACGGATGAGCAACAATTAGTGCTACAAAATAAGTTCCCATCAGAGTGATTCAGTATTTTGTTTTTCGAAGTAGTTGCTGTTGTGCACATGGACTGAATGCCATCAATTACAATCCCGGCGTCTTACGTAGCTGAGATGAATACAAACAAACCATTCCCACGGCAACGACTTGGTTAAGCGGGCACGTACCCTCTTTAATTAATATAAGTTAAGTGATATCTGGACGCTGTAGTAGTACGCGTCAACAACCAGACCTGGCACTAGTTCATTCGTATCTCCTTTTAAAACTTAAACTTTTCACCGTCTTTTAATACACAGACTTGATAGATCTACCTGCATCTCTTGTGTTAATCTCATGTAATTACGTTCACGGCGACGAGAAAAGATGAGAACTGGAAACATAACCCCGTGGTCTTAAGGTGGGAGACCTAGATTAACACGTGGAAAATAGGCCAATATTCATTCGATTGTTATATATGCTACAAACGTTGTTGACAAATGCTGCACATATCCCAGTATTGGCATGCTTAAGAGCAATCAGAAGCAACTTCAATAATGTCAAAATTCTAATTACAACATTTAAAAATAAAACGTTCAATATTTCCCGCCTTTTTAACAATATTACTGTTTCCTTCATAACTCTCTTACTGTTTCATGGATAATCATGATTTTTTCAGAGTTTCCTCCCATAGTGTTGAACTACGATCTATACCTCATTCAGATGAATAGGATTTAAATTAGATTTTATATAACATATTTATTTACAAAAATATGAATATTTTGTGGTGCTCGGAATAAAATCCCGACAAAAAATCCAAATCACAGTTTATGTTAATGATTGAGGTTCATTTTGTAGCTGGAGGTTTGATCCACACTTTAAAAAAGGAAAAGTATCAAAATTCTTATAAACTTATAATTTATAAGGGAAACAGTAATATATTGTTAAAAAGGCAGGGAATTTTGAACATTTTATTTTAAAATATTAAAATCATTAAAATTCTGACATTACTGAAGTTGCTTTTGGTTGCCAGGAAGCATGCCAATACTGGGATATGTGCAGCAATTTTCAACAACAATTGTAGCATATTTAACAATCGAATGAATATTAACTTTTTTTCCCTTTAAGCTGGGTCTCCCCCCTTAATTAATTTAAATAATTCTCTGGGGTGGTAGAATGCATACACGATATCCCCTGCCTACCATTAGAGGCGACTAAAAGAGGAAAACATAGGCTCTCAAATTGAGAACGACCGGGCGAGTTGGCCGTACGGTTAGGGGCGCGCAGCTGTGAGCTCGCATCCGGGAGATAGTGGGTTCGAATCCCACTGTCGGCAGCCCTGAAGATGGTTTTCCGTGGTTTCCCATTTTCACAGCAGGCAAATGCTGGGGCTGTACTTTAATTAAGGCCATGTCGTCGCCATAAGGCCTTTGTCCGAGTGACGTAAAGCAAATATCGTAATTGGGAATGTGATTTGGTGACCACGAGACCTTTAGCTGAGTCTAGCATTGCTTACACTTACTTGTGCCACTCACTTTCATCATTCCTACGTGACTTAACTTGGTCAACTCCTGTTCTCCTCCAACCCCGACAGCATTAGGTTAGCAGGCCCTGGGAAGTCTTTATTTTCCATACCCTTCCTGACCCTTCCTTTCTTTTTCCGATATCTTTATTTTCGAAGGATCATACCTTTCCTTTATTCCTTGTGACTAGTACACACATGCATACATACACACGGATATGAACTCTAGAAAAGAAAAAAAATAGAATTTATTACAAATTTTCACCTATTGCAGCCCCTGTGGTGTAGTGGTTAGTGTCATTAACTGCCATCCTCGGTGTCACGGGTTCGATTCTCTGTTCAGCCACAAAATTTGAAAAGTGGTACGAGAGTTGCAACGGTGTCCACTCAGCCTCGGGAGGTCCAATGAGTAGAGAGGGGTTCAATTTCCACCTCACCTACCCTTCAAGTTGTTTTCCGTGGTTTCACACTTCTCTTCCAGGCAAAGGCCTGGATGGTACCTAACTTTAGGCCACGGCCATTTCTTTCCCTCTTCCTTGTCTATCTCTTCCAATCTTTCACTCCCCCACAACGCCCCTGTTCAGCATAGCAGGCGAGGCCGCCTCGGCGAGGTACTGGTCCCTCTCTCCAGTTTAATCCCCGGCCCAAAGTCTCAAGCTCCAGGACATAGTCCTTGAGGCGGTAGAGGTAGGGTACCTCGCTTAGTCGAGGGAAAAAGCAGCCCTGGAGGCTAAACGGTTTAAGAAAGAAAGAAAGAAAGAATGAAAGTTCCACCTATATAGTACTTAATCATAATAAGCATATTAAAAATTGTCTCGAAAAACGAATACATGTTTCGGCCTTTCTATGGCCAGCGTCAGATAAAATTCCAACTATTTAATCACTTTGGAAAGTGATACGAAATTGTTAAATTATACATTAAAAATATAAGCAAAAATTAAAATAAATGTAAGTTATTACATACTTATACAGCGTTAAGTAAAATGTTCGTTAGCTTAAAATGTTCTTAAAGTACAAATTGTTAGTGTAAAGGCGGAAATATTTGATGAGACATTTGTTGTTCAAGATGCGAGTCTAAAGATGCTGGAATAAGATTCACTATGGTTGAAATACTGTCATTCTTGTGTAACTTACTAGAAAATATTTTACATTAGATGTCAATATGGAACCTATGAAATTTGTATTGTAATAGTTGAAACTCGTAAAAATCTTCTCAAAAAATTTGCCAAATATAAATATATCCCAAGGTGTATCCGTGATGATGTTACAAACTTTCAGGGATGATGGAGGACGGCAAAAGGATCAATTTGAGATAAGGAACCGTAGTCCGGAAATGTTCGAGTCAAAAGTTATAAATAATCCAATTTGTTTAACGTCTGTCCACTTTCATCACACGTCGGGGTGTCGGAATTTCGTCCCACAGTAGTTCCTTAACGTGCCGGAAGCATACGACATGGGTTTGTGACCTCTAAACATCCTTAAAAGCCACCGACCTCAATCGGGTTTCAACCGTTAACTTGAGATTAGTAGAATAACGCCGTTTCCACATCACTGCAGCCGGCAGTCAAAACTTAAAGCAAAAATCGATGTCTGTACTGTAGGCTTCAGTCTCTGTTCACGGGTTGAAGTGGTACGTTGGTTAGCCCTATCCAAATGGAGTTGTACCCGGTTACGGAACTTGCAGATATGGTGTTCGCGAATGGGCAAGCAAATGGAAGCACAGAGAAGCCGAACGGTTGTACAGGACCAAATATTCACGTACGGGACATCCGGCTCACACTATGTTTTGACGACTGTTCCTACGATTAAGGAAAACAAGCAATTGGTACCACAGTACAAGGACTGAGGAGGACGACGAATTACACGGATTCCCGACTTAGAAGATGCAGTGCTTGCTCGCGTGGATGGGGCGCCTGCAATCAGCACTCGAGTAGTTGCACGTGAAATTAATGTTTTGCATATGACTGTGTGGCGAGTATTACGTGAAATGCAGCTACACCCCAGTCGTCCACAGAAAGTGCAGGTTTTGTGTCCTGCTGATTTTGCACCTCGTGTCGTGTTCAGCCAATGTGTCTTGTAGCGCCTTCCAGTCGACCCTCACTTTCCTGCGTATGCGCTTTTCACAGATGAAGCCTCTTTCACCAGAGATGGAACGCTAAACAGTCAAATAGTCATGTCTGGGCCGATGAGAATCCCCACGCTACAGTTATGAAGAGCCATCAGCACAAAGTTTCAGTCAGCGTGGGGGCAGACATAGTCAATGATTACGTGGTAAGCCTGTTTCTTCTTCCTCCCCGCCTAAATGCAGCAGTGTACACAATGGTGCTCAGAGTTGTACTACCCACATTCCTGGAACACATCCTACTTGCTCCTCGTCAACGCATGTGGTTCCAAAATGATGGAGCTCCACCTCACCTTGGACTGCGGGTTCGTGAACACCTGGACCAGGCATTCCCTGCAAAGTGGATAGGAAAAGGGGGTCCTGTTTCGTCGCCTACTCGTTCCCCTAATCTCAGCCCCATTTGATTTCTTCTTTTGGGGCCATGAGAAAAGCCTGATGAGGATATCTTGGCAAGAATCCTCGCTGTCAGCGATGCTGTTCAAACCACACCACCGAGCTCGATAGCTGCAGTCGCTTAAGTGCGGCCAGTATCCAGTATTCGGGAGATAGTAGGTTCGAACCCCACTGTCGGCAGCCCTGAAAATGGTTTTCCGTGGTTTCCCATTTTCACACCAGGCAAATGCTGGGGCTGTACCTTAATTAAGGCCACGGCCGCTTCCTTCCCACTCCCAGCCCTTCCCTGTCTCATCGTCACCGTGAGACCTATCTGTGTCGGTGCGACGTAAAACAACTAGCAAACCACACCGGGGATATTGGAACGGGTACGACAGAACATTGTACGACGATTCCATGCCTGCGTTGACGCAGGGGGACACCATTTCGAACA
Organism: Anabrus simplex; assembly: GCF_040414725.1. Classification (NCBI taxonomy): domain Eukaryota; kingdom Metazoa; phylum Arthropoda; class Insecta; order Orthoptera; family Tettigoniidae; genus Anabrus; species Anabrus simplex. The sequence continues at coordinate 573,296,689 of NC_090265.1, forward strand.
TTTCTTGTAAATGGAGCAGTTTGTGAAACTTGTGAAGGTAAAGGGACTTAAATGAGTAGAATTTCCCTTAACTCTCGACTAGATAGTTTCCGGAATATAGTTCCTTATCTCAAAATGATCAATTTGCCGTCCTCCAACACCAGGAAAGTTTGTAACATCACGGATACGCCCTGTATAACGTATCACTTTTCAAAGATTAAAAACTTCCGATTCTAGCTGAAGATGACCACAGAAAGGCCGAAATATTTACTATATTTTTATGATTATTTTTAACATGAATAAATTATTTTTAAGAATTATGTTCATTAATGTTAAATCTCAATAGGAACCCAAAATAGAATTTATAAGTTAGATACATACTGTACATAACGGCATATATACGTACGTAATTATGTTGGTTTTTTGTTGTTTTAAGGCTTTATCTACGGAACTATCCGATTTTAACTTTAATGAAAAGGGAAAAGCATGTATATCTGGCCCTTTGAAGAATGAATTTGTCGACAAAGGAAAGGAATGAACTAAAATTTAGACCCCATATTTCGGAAGATAAGAAAGAGTTATTCATTGAAGGTCGGATAAGAAATGAGAAAATTCAAGAGACTGACACAAGTAGATAGAAGCACGTCGGACTGACCTAGGGCTCGTACAATCGCCAAATTACTCTACCGCGTTGCGATCCTCTGATGAGTCATCTCTTTTACGCGCCTCGTACGACAGGCAGGGAGTATGATGCCCTCATTGACAGGGGATTTACATACATGAATACATACTAGGACTGATCAAGAAATAGAATTTTCCCCAACTTCCTTCACATGTCTGTACCTTCAATGCTTGAAAAGAGCGAGCTATTACAGTTAATGTCCATAAGCGGCTGTCGTACCGGTCGGTGGGTAGTAACTTTCGGTGTTATAGACCCTGCTAGCATTTCGCATACAGCAAAATGGAGGTGACGTGAGAGGAGGAATACTATTACAGGAACATTCTTCACCTCAGTTCTGGCAGCACTGAGGAAGCACATTGCAAAGTGTGGAAAGGTGGAACCATTATAATGACAACGCAGGTCCTCACGTCGTGAATCAAGTTATGAAATTTTTCGGTAAATTCAGCATAACCCGCGTACCACATCCACCTTACAGCCCCCAACTCGTTCAGTGTGACTTCTTCTATTCAGTAATGACAATGTTCTGGTGTATTCGATTTTTTATTTTTATTTTTTGCTAGGGGCTTTACGTCGCACCGACACAGATAGGTCTTATGGCGACGATGGGATAGGAAAGGCCTAGGAGTTGGAAGGAAGCGGCCGTGGCGTTAATTAAGGTACAGCCCCAGCATTTGCCTGGTGTGAAAATGGGAAACCACGGAAAACCATCTTCAGGGCTGCCGATAGTGGGATTCGAACCTACTGTCTCCCGGATGCAAGCTCACAGCCGCGCGCCTCTACGCGCACGGCCAACTCGCCCGGTGTATTCGATTTTAGACCTGAGGCTATTCTCATGGACCTGCCAAAGAATGTGTTTGAGAACTGGCAGGAACGTTATAAGAATTCCATTTGAGTTAAATGAGTAACTTCTAAAAGATCACGTAAGCACTGAAGTGGAGTAATAAACAACCTGTGAAAAGAATATGTCTTTCTTGAACAGCCCTCGTAAATACATAGGCAAAGCAAAAGCAAATTCATCTGCATACAGGCCATGAAGGCCGTAGGAGGGGTGGAAGGTAAAGGCTTTGTCCCCAGGAATTAACATGGTACACTTTTTTTGGTGAAGGCTGAGTGAACCTCAGGGCTACGTGCACCTTAAAGTAAGGTAAGGGTGTATTCTGCCCGAAGGCAGGTCCAAACCTCCACAGAGGTGTGCCTGAGCCGGAGTTTACGTACGATAGGGTGCCCAGTTCCTTTCCGCTCCTCCATTCCCTTACCCCCACCAACAGCGTGTGGCAACCCATCCAAATCTTTACCACGCCCAATGTTACTTAACTTCGGAGAGCTCACGGGATCCGGTGTTTCAACACGGCTACGGCCGTTGGCACCTTCGGAAGTGGAAATTCTCATATCTTAAATGTTTCGACTTCCTGACGGGGAATCGAACCCACGTCCTTCCGGGTGTACCGTGCACGCCTTTACCGCCTCATACAGGCAGGTCCTCGTAAATACATAGGCATACATACATTTACACTATAAGCTAACATCCTTACTAACTGCTTTCACGAAACTTTCTTGGAGTATGCACCGTGGTCTCTTCTGCTTTCTTTTCGAAAAAAGCAATATTTAATCATCATCTCCTAGGTCTCCCCCTTCTGGTCTTGTCTTCTAAATCTGCATCCATAACAAGCGAGCAGACTTCACGAAATGCATTTAGTATACATATGCTTGGATTCACGATATACAGTTATTGGTTCAAATCTCGTCACCGGCAAAGCTGAAGGTGGTGTACTGTTATTTCCCTCTTTCACACCAGGCAATTTCAGCGGCTGTACCATTCTGAAGAGTTCGTAGAGTCATTATTTTATAAAATTGGAAAGAGTTTTATTTTTGAGTGTTTTCCTAATATTGTAATAGTTCCACGTCTTACTAATAAATCAGATTAACAAAAGCAGGAAATGTTTCATGTTAACGACACAGGCAAGAAAAACGCGTAGATAACTTTGAATAACCGAAGTTCCTAGCAGCGAAACACGTATTCTGGACGGACTAAAAAACTAGCCGAAATATATTTTTGCCAGAAGTTCACTTCTTTTATACACCAGCAAGACTACACGACATAACAACAAAACTCCACCCACCTCGGCCTGAATATAACCCACGATATTCAACCTAGGATGCTAATTTGAAACCACTCGAACACCCTCGCTAAGAGGTTAATGGTGATAAATTGGGGACTCCCTGGCGCTGGTCAATTTATTTCGTGTGGCCTACCGCAACCTCCAACAAGGAAGTGGTGGCATCTGCTGTGTATGAGAAATGACGTGTTACTGCTGTGGAGGATAGTGTTGCGTGTAGTATGAGAGTTCCAGGAATGCTGAAGACAGCATAGTCCCTGTGCCAATGGAATTAACCGTTTAATATTAAAATCCATGGACTCGGTCAAGAATCGAATCCGGCGCCTCAAACACCGAAGGTCACATTGTGCCCCCAAAACCATGGATTGGGCCCTACCACTGAAATAAAATTAGTCGACTCCCAACGTAAGGGTCCGGGAATTGATTCTTAGTAACTCCGTGTATGTTACTTCAGCTGGGAAACCAAGGTTTCAAACGTATAAGTTACAAATTGAGCCTCGGTGTTACGCTACCCCTGTTAAGAAGTGGAAAGAAGACATTGGACGGTTGGAAGAATATGTTATACTTATTCTTAATTTACTTACTTCCTTTACATGGACAGGTTGTTCCGACTTCAGATGTCTGACCATTTCTTCATAGACGTCCAACATAACTCCTTTCTATATGATTAAGAAATTGAGAGCAAGTTTTGATTTTTTTTTTCAATCCCGAATATATGGTTCGTCCAGTTTCCATTACTATTCAGGACCAATATGCTGGCCAATGTCTCCATTCCTTATTTTATGCAATAGGCGTATCATCTTACTGTCCTAAGATATCTCGTTTAGGGTGATTGTCTTGTATTCCCTCACGTCTCGTTGCCATGAAAATGAGCGTACTGCCATAGTTTCAGAAAATTTGAAGAGTACTGTATTTTTTTAACGTTCGTATAATAGCTTCACATCTTACACTAGATTTTTTATTGATGCAGGCAAGACAACCTATTATATTATTTTTTTTTGTTAGTTGTTTTACGTCGCACCGACACAGATAGGTCTTATGGCGACGATGGGACAGGGAAGGGCTAGGAGTGGGAAGGAATCGGCCGTGGCCTTAATTAAGGTACAGCCCCAGCATTTGCCTGGTGTGAAAATGGGAAACCACGGAAAACCATTTTCAGGGCTGCCGACAGTAGGGTTCGAACCTACTATCTCCCGAATACTGGACACTGGCCGCACTTAAGCGACTGCAGCTATCGAGCTCGGTTATTATTATTATTATTATTATTATTATTATTATTATTATTATTATTATTATTATTATTATTATTATTATTATACACTGTTTAAGAGATTCATTTGTCATCACGGAGGTATAGTGTCGATTTATAATGTAAACTAAGTCGTGTATTATCGGTGTTCTCGCTAATAATTATACTCAGGTAGTGGCAATCATGAGTTGACAGACAAACTTGGTAATTAGTTTATTGTTGCAATTGCTGTGCATACATATTACATACAATAAATATATTCAGCCATCAGCTATATGTGGTGATATACACAGTTCATGTCTGCATCAAATGCTAACAGCAACTATCTTGAGACTTCATTATTTACTCTCATTGTAGACCAGGGCTGATATGCTACCTCACATTTAATCAAAGGAACTCCTGCCAAATAATAGCCTACTTAGTTGAAATCCCCCGTATGAGTAATTTTATAATTATTCAGTAATTAATTTTATTATTAATAATAACCACACTATCAAGAATCTGCACGCACGCACACACACACACACACATGTGCAGAATCACAACCAAACATTTTAACTCCTTTTATAGTTGGTGATGCCAGACAAAGTTTTTCAAAATTTCGCACTAATTAATGCTAATTTTCATACCACCTATATTATTTAATGTAGACATTTCATACAAACAGTTGTAGGAAAAAATATGTACTACATTTTTGAAATTGTTCTTGTTGAGTCATCAGTCCATAGAATGGTATAATGCAGCTGTCCGTGCCACCCTATCCTGTGCTAATCTTTTAATTTCTTCGTAGCTGCTGCATTTTACATCTGCTCTGATCTGCTGGTCATATTCACACCTCGGTCTACTTCCACCCTTCTGACCGCTTACACTTTCCTCAAACACCAACTGCTCAAGTCCTGGGTGTCTTAAGATGTGTCCTATCATTCTCTCTCTTCTTCTGGTCAAATTTAGACAGATCGATCTCCCATCACCAATTCGATTTAATATCTCTCCATTCGTGATTCGATCTACGCATCTCACCTTAAGATTCTTCTTTAACACAATATTTCAAAAGCTTCTATTCTTTTTCGTTCTGAACTAGTTATCTTCCATGTTTCACTTCCATACAATGCCACGCTGCAGAGGAAATTCTTCAAAAACATACTTCTAATTGCTATATCAATGTCCGAAGTGAGCAAATTTCTTTTCTACCCAAGGCCTTCTTTTCTTGTGCTAGTCTGCATTTTATGTCTTCCTTACTTCTTCAATCGTTAGTAACAATATTCACCTACATCCTTTAAGACTTCATTTACTAATCTAATATTTCCTGCATCACCTAACTTCGTTCGATTGCACTCCATTATTTTTGTTTTGCACTTATTTATTTTCATTTAGTACTCCTTACCTAAGACGTAGTCCATACCATTCAACAACTTCCTTAGATCTTCTGCAGTCTCAGATAAAATAACTATCATCAGCAAATCTCAAGGTTTTGATTTCCTCTCCTTGGATTGTGATTCCCTTTCCAAATTCCTCTTTGATTTCCTTTACTGCCTGTTACACATCGTCCCTGTTCTGCCAAAACGGAGAATGTTACAATGCTCTTCCTATCCATTATTTCCCTTAAGACTGGTCACGCCTTCCAGCCATATATTGATACGCGGTCCATCAGAACAATTTTCGTTGAGTTCATTTTCCTATTCGCGTGTGTAAAGGCAAATGAACCTTAAATACATCACACTCTAGGAGTGGGTAAATGTCATGCAAACATACATTCCTTCAGTATGGTACAGTAAGGCTCATTTTCCTTTATACACGCACATAGGAAAATGAACTCAACGGAAATTGTTCTGATGGACCGAATATCAATATGCGGCTGGAAGGCGTGACCAATCTTAAGGGAAATAATGGATAGGAAGAGCATTGTAACATTCGCCGTTTTGGCAGAACACGGACGATGTAAACATTGGAAAGGAGGGAGGAGAAACTGTAACGTTGCCTCACTTCTTTCTGGATTGGTGTTTCTTTTTCAAAGCCCTCGATTCTTATCACTGCAGACTGATTTTTGTACAGATTGAAGATAGTTCTTCGTTCTCGGAATCTGATCCCGATCACCTTCAGAATATCAAATTGCTTGGTCCAATCAGCGTTATAGAATGCCGTTTCAAGATCTACAAACGCCATGTATGTTGACTTGTCCTTCTTAATTCGCTCCTCTAAGATCCGACGCAAAGTCAGGATTGCTTCACGTGTTCGTAATTTTTTCTGGAGCCAAATTGATCTTATCACAACTCACTTTCAATTTGTCTTACCACTCTTCATTAAATAATAAGTGTTAAAATTTTGCAGGCGTGAGATACAAAGCTTACAATGCGGTAGTTTTCTCACTTGTCAGCACCGGCTTTCTTGGGAATATGTTTAGCAACATTCTGCCAAAAATCGGATGACACTTCTCCTAACCATGCTGGGTTTTCCTAAGATAGTCAGTAATTCCGAGGTGATTTAATCAATTCCAGCTGCCTTGTTCCTATTAAGGTTTCCCAGATCTCCGTCAAATTCTGACAAGAAAACTGAGTCTCCCATTTATCAGCATCAGCAGCCACCTCTTGTTACAGAACCGTACCATCTACGTCGTTACCTTGATACAACTGGTGAGTATGTTCTCTTATCTATCTACCTTGTTTCTTTCCCTAGAAGTGGTTTCCCATCTTAGCTCTTAATATTCATACACCTAGTTTTTCTTTCTCCAAAGGTTTCCTTGATTTTCCTTTATGCAGCATCTACCTTTCTTAGGACCATACAACCTTCAATATTCTTGCTCTTCTGCTTCATGGGGCCGATGACCTTGATGTTAGGCCCCTTTAAACAAGCATCATCATCATCATATTATTCTCCTTATTCTTCTTCTTCATCTTCTCCTTTAACCATTCTCCCCTAGCTGGTCCTACATTTCCTACCCACTTCATTCTTTAATCACCTGTATTCGCCCGTATTCCTTTCTGCCCTCGTTATTTTTATGCATTATTGTACTTTCGTCGTTCATCAATCAGGCCTAGTATCTCCTGAGTTTTCCATTGATTCTTAGTTGATATTTCCGTTCTTTCTAACATTTCTCAGCAGCCCTAGAGATCTCGTTCTTCACGACTGCCCATTCTGCCTCTAGTGTGTTTCCTTCAGCATTTTCATTTAGTGTGCAACATGTTCCTTGAAACATTCCCTCGCACTCTTTTCTTTCAAATTACCTAGATTCCATTCCATTGCATTACTTTCTTTCCTCAATTTCTTCAACATCAGATGGCATTTCATGACCAACAAATTGTGGCCAGAGTCCACGTCTGCTCCTGGGAAAGTTTTACAATCCAACACCTGGTTTCTGAATCTCTTCATATACCTTCCAGTGTCTGCAGGCTTCGTCCACGTATACATCCGTCATTTGTTGTGTTTAAAACAACTATTATCAAGGTCTAAATTATGATCGTTGCAGAATTCAACGAGCCGACTTTATGTTTCATTCCTTGGAACCAATCCGTAGTCTCCTACTGCATTAACTTCTCTTCCTTGGCCTACCACTTCATTCCAGTCTCCCATCACAATTATATTCTCGTCACCTTTTACGTATTGTATTAAAACTCAATCAATCAATCAATCAATCAATCAATCAATCAATCTATCTATCGATCTATCTATCCTGATCTGCATTTAGGGCAGTCGCCCAGGTGGCAGATTCCTTATCAGTTGTTTTCCTAGCCTTTTCTTAAATTAATATTCTTTCGATTTCCTCATCATCCACTGAACTAGTAGGTATATAGGCCTGCGCTATTGTGGTGGGCATTGGTTTGGGGTCTATCTTGACAACAATAATCCTTTCACTATGGTGGTCGTAGTAGCTTACCAGCTGTCCTATTTTCTTACTCATTATTAAACCAACTCCTGCATTTCCTCTGTTTGATTTTGTGTTGACAATTCTGTAGTCGCTTGACCAAAAATTCTGCTCTTGTTGCCAACATACTTAACTTACACCAGCTACATCTAACTTCAGTCCATCTTCTTTTTCAGTTTCTCTAGCCTACCATAACGATTCAAACTTCTAACATTCCACGCTCCGACTTGCAGAATGTCAGTATCCATATTCCTGATGATTGCCTCCTCTCGTGTAGTCCCCACCCGGAGATCCGAATGGGGGATTATTCTACCTCCGGAATATTTTACCCGGCATTACATCATTCATACAGAAAGAGCTACATATTCTCGGGAGTTAGTTACGACTCTAGTATCTCGTTGCTTTCAGCTGTATAGCAGTATCAACGGAGCTAAGCCATGCTGAGTATCATTAGGACGTATTAGTCAATCATCCAGAGTGCCGCCTTTGCAACTTCCGAAAGGCTGCTACCCCCCCCCCCCCCCCCCCGTTAGTCTAGTCTCTCGATAGATAGGCATCCGATATGGTTGCACCTGCGGCTCAGCTAGCTACTTCACTGGGACACGGAAGCCTCCCGACCGCGTTAAGGTTGCAGGGGAAATTAAAGAAATTAATTTAAATACATTTTTCTCAAAAATAGTAACTGCCAGGAGGGGTACAAAAATTGTTCAAAAGTAAAAGGATTTGAACGGCATTTTATATTTTACTTTCATTAAGGTTGCAATATCGTCAGCCTTTTGACAGCCATTTTCGCAGTGAAAATCATCTGCCTCCAAAGATAGGAGCATGGATGACACGTTTTGTGCACCAGGATATGACGAGACGGCAAGCAAGAGAGATTAAAAGGAAAAAGGAATCTGCAGGTTATTGTTCAGAACATTTCTCAATATTTTAAAACTAGTAACTTACACAACAGCCGAACTGTCGAAATGATCGAGCCGTAACACTTACTGGGTTGAGATGTATACAAAAACGACGGCTTAATATGATGGAATGATGCCTGGCCGAGGTAGTAAAGGCGTGTTCGGTTCACCGGGAAGGGCGTGGGTTCAATTCCCCTTCAGGAAGTTGAAAATGTAATAAAAGAGATTTCCACTTTCGGATGTGAACATGGCCCTCAGGTTCACTCAGCCTACACCAAAAATGAGTAGCAGGTTAATTCCTGGGGACAAAGGTGGCCGGGCGTGGAGTAACAACTCTATCCCACGAAGCGTACAAGTTACGGATAGTGGAAGCCTTTACCTTTTACCCCTCCTAGGACCTTGATAGCCTGTAACGGAGATGAATTTGTGTTTGTCTTTGATAAATGTAATAGATATGAAGTGGTATGACAAAACTTGAGATTGTTTAACCCCTGAGTTGATTTGATCCTCTTGTACACTCATGAAATGTATTCTAGATAATAGTCAATTTGTGGACAAAGCAGCCGCGACACTTCTGTAGAGTAGATTCTCAGTTTGCAGGGGGAGAGGTGATACTCCCACGTGGCGCGTCCCGGGTTGCGCATAGGGGGTTCTAACTGTCTTGCTGGCGGACTTGAGGGAAATAAAATACCTCTCGCGGACCAAACACACAATCCCCTGCAGGTGGGGGACCCAGACGAATAATACTGTACACCCACGGTATCCCCTGCCTGTCGTAAGAGGCGACTAAAAGGTGCGACCAAGGGACGATTGTATTAGAGCCATGAAACTACTTGTGATTAGTACCGCCACGCGGGGAACACCATGGGTCGCTTTTACTTGCGTGTAGTACCACTATGTTTGGTACCAAATAGGTTTGTGATTTGTAACAACAGAGTGCATTGCCTGCTTCTACAGTACCTGTGATTAGTATCACTTTAGGAGCGACACCATGGTTCTGGCTTGCCTATGATTAGTACCCACTATATGAGGAACACCACGAGATAGTGCGGGTCTCTGTGGTTAGTACACGTATGCGATGAACACCATAGGTTTGCGTTTCCTGTAAATGGTGCCGCAATGTGCAAAACACCCTAGGTCTCTATTCCATGTGCGAATTTCATTACCTGTGAGTAGTACCATACTGTGTGGAATGCCGCGAGTCTACGCTACTTTTGATTAATACCGCAACATGACAAATACCATGGTTCTACTTTCCTATCGGTAAGTACCATTATGAGGGGCCGATGACTTGTATTTTGGACCCTTTTAGACTAAAAGCATCATCGATTCAGTTTTATGCTATAGATGCAGTCCCTTGGTCACTAATACTATTGTGTCACGTCAATTTCTGTGAATGCGAGACATTGCGGTTCGGATCCACTGATTGTTTTAAATTCATATCCATCCATTCATTCTTCGTCCTCACGTTTTGAATTCTGGTCAGTGGAGGATTTTTGACTTCTAATTTGTCATTCCATTTAGTCTCATTTCGTACCATTAGGGACCGATGACCTAGATGTTAGGCACCTTTAAACAACAAGCATCATCATCATCATCATCATCAGATTCTTAGTTTTCTTGCAGGAGGATTTGGAGTATGATACCGGCTTACGCTTCGATTTCCATCGAAGAGTGCTCAGGGAATACAATACTCAAAACGCACGATTAATTTGAATGGTGAATGGCTTAAATGTAACCCACTACCACATCAAAGGCATTACGGCTTAACTATTAAATTATCCTCACGCCTGTAATCCAAGGTATTGAAGGAATCTGTACGTTTAACCAATCCTGTAGCAGGACACTTGAAATAAAGTAGTATGATACTACAACGTAGAGGAGTGTGGGAATTTCTGTAGATCTTTCAACAACTATCGTCGTGTATTAGCAAGTCAAGTAACTTATCTGACATTCTATGATTTAAATAAAGCAAGCTTGTTGTGAGGCTTTTGTGACTTCTGACGTCGTAATCATATCCATATTCTGGAGCCTCCACCTTTCGTGGAATCCGAACGACTGTGACGTAGTTCTTTATTAAGAAAATCCGTCATACATTGGTCGGGATTCGAACCACGGATCAGGTATATTTAAACTTTCGTTTTAGTCTGGACTGGGAGAGACCCATTTAAAAATTAACTTACTTGCTCTGAACTTTCATTCCTTATGCACACATTATCTAAATCAACAAGAAATACCGAACATCAAGAGGGATAACCGGATTAGAATGTTCACTCCCGAAAGATGGAATACAAATAACTCAGAAGTATCTGGGACTCGTTAATATGCGAACCCCTTATTGCGAACTGAAAGTTGAACTGGATGAAAATGGAAAATACGATTAATCATCACCTTCCTATGGATAGACACACATCAGTGACCTCTGTCAAAAGAATGAGATCAAGTCAAATTTTTGGTGAACTGCACTTGTTGTCAAAAGTCTGGAATCTGTAGTGGCAACAGGAGTTCCTGCTACCCTACCATCACATGATGGCAAACGGAAAGCCCATTGCTTTGTTCAAGACTGTTTTACACATTTCACTAAAGAATAGCACAACTAGTCGTGTCATCACGCAGAGGTTGGAATTGTAAACACAAGTTAACTTATAATTAACTTGACTGTTGATATCGTAATCACTAAATCTCGAATTTTAGGCAAAAACATATTTTGTTCCTGGAGAGAGAACACAGAATGAAGTTGTACTTACACGTTTCATATATTGATAAGGAAGCGGAAATGGCCTTAATTGGGGCTGTACCATAATTAAAAACACGGCTATTTCTTTCCTGCTCTCGGCCCTTTCCCATCATATCGTCGGCATGAGACCTAGGGCTATATATGGCGGTGCGACATAAAGCAAATTCTTAAAAAACGTATTTATAAAGTGGTTCTGTAGTACCTAAAAAACCTATATTTGGCTATTGTGTATTCCTATAAAGCCAAGAATAACGGCCGAGAGGATTCGTCGTGCTGACCACACGATACCTCGTAATCTGCAGGCCTTCGGGCTGAGCAGCGGTCGCTTGATAGGCCAAGGCCCTTCAAGGGCTGTAGTGCCATGGGGTTTGGTTTTGTATTCATATAATTCCTATTTTTATTCCCTTAATCGAGTAAAAATCCTTAGAATTAAAAGAATAAATAAATTGATAAATTAACATAAATAAATTAATAAATTTATTCTGAGAAACTAAATTATTTATCGACTATTTTTCTTGAAGAGTATATTCTTGAAACAGGCCATTTCAAACAAATTAGTAAAAGCGAGAAGGTGTAAACCACACTCCTCGGATGTCGTTAAGAACTTCCCGCAGTAAACACACCCGTAGTCTGCGTGTGACGAGGCGAGTGACAGTGTCCATTGACCTGTTGGAAAAAGAACTCTTTATTTCATTCTGTGACAACATTTCAGTTTTCTGTTTGTATAATGTGTGCATTACGCCGAATGTGCCGGCTTCCAACTTTTTTTTTTAACAGTGGTTACAAAAGTTTCCCCGTTTCACATCGGATGGTAAAATTATGTTTCTGACATTTGCAGTAAACAGGTCAGGGAAATACGTTTAATATTTCTCCATAAAGAGTTATTATCATTTTAGCAAAATAAAATGATATTTTAATTGATGAACGCTCATTAAAATATGTGTAATTGAAGCTGTCTAAAATATATTTTTGGAACCTACCTTTTTTCATATTTAGGAGCCTATTTTAAGCACCGAAAATCTCATTTTAGTGCCTAAAATTCCGAGGTCTAGTAATCGCATCTACGGGACCTCCAGTTTTATGTGAAATTCATACAAATTTAAAAACTTACGCATGTCAAGATATTTACTGTGGCCGTGAGGCCGTAATTCATGATCTCCCAGCATTAATTACTGTGTCAAAGAGATGATAATTTGATTTTCTCTCCTCCAGCACCCCAACTACGAATAGACCTACACGATGCTGATTGTAAAAGCAGCTTCACGCTCCTTAAATTAATGAGCAATAATTATAAAACATGCGTTACTAGTTCGTAAAATGGAGAGAATAATATTGTCAGTTGAGTGTAAATGTCCTTTAATTAACGGCTATTATGAAGCAATCAGGACGCAGGGCAGGTCGGTGCTCAGTTTGCGTAATAACCATTAACAGCTATTATTATCAACAGTACCTAAAGCTGACAGTGTGTTATGAACTTACCATTTTCATCCGGTCCATCATACGGATCAAACCAGTGTAATTGACAGCTCCAGTAATTGTAATTTTAAGGGTAATCAGCATTCGTTAACGTTAATCATAGGAAAAACAGGATTGAAGTCGCACTTCTTAAAATCTGTTTAGGGTCCTTTAAAATTGAGGGAAGGTCCTAGAATCATATGTGCCGTTCTGTAGGTCTCGCAATCCTAATACCATTGAAGTCAAACGAAAAGACGAAAACAGGAAAAGAAACATGAAACGGGGGGTGATTTTTACAAGTGGAGCTAAAACCCAAGGCTGAGCTGGTACCATGTGGTTTATATGCACGTCTCAAAAGACGTAATTCTTTAATCCCATTATATGTTCAAACTGTCAGCCACGAACATAACATCATTTGTTTAACGTCCCTAGTGTTGGTATAGTTTAAGAAACCCCGTCGCGTCAGAATTTGGTTTCGAGGTCATCAACCGACTCTCCGAAGTTGGAAGCTTCTACTTTTGTCTTAATTAACGCAGTGACATTTTACAGGAATAAGACAAAGTAGAAAAATAAATTAACAACTTGTAAGTATGGCTGAAACATGTAAAATGTAATTTTATATGTACGTAAACTTATTTTGATATCGGATGGCACATATTAACCTCAGATATAACTTAAGTTTCCTGTAACACGTCATAAGTGGTTGAAGATAAATAGAGATTTATTTCAATACAATTCATACATTAAATATTGGCATGCCATGAATATCAATAAAAGTGTTAAAATCATGCTATGTCTGTAAGGGGGATTAATTTTATTGAATATAATTTTTCTACCTATGGTGAAAAAGTGCTCAACTTTACTCCTGATTCACTCACCGTGTTGGACAAAGTAAAGAATTTTCTGTTGTGACGTTTAGAGTGAAACTTCCTTCTCCGTGCCTCCCTCAGACAGGAAATTGCTAGCAGGTTGAGCTTAGTGGATGGACAGGCAACAAGTGTCTGGGATGACGGATCTAGAAGAGAGAAAATCGACACGCTAGCTTCCTATTTCCTTTTCCACTCTGCAGTTAGTGAGCTCAGTACGTTAGCTTTGAAGTCGAAAGTGAGAGTGCGGTGGATATGTGAATGTTTGTACGGTTAACCCTGATATACATATAAACAGAAACCAAATAGGCCACGATATAGAAAAAAAAAAAACACTTGAGTTGTTGCAGCTGCGTGTAAAGACACGAACTGTCCTATAAGGAGATTAGAAACCCGGAATGGAACGTTACCTCTCCTTGGATTGTGATTCCCTTCCCAATTATTTCCTTTACTGCCTGTTCTATATGAACATTGGAAAGGAGACGTTGCCTCACTTCCGTATGGATTGCTGCTCCTTTTTCAAAAACATCGATTCTTATCACTGCAGACTGATTTTTGTGCAGACTGTAGATAATTCTTCGTTCTCGCTATCTGATCCCCATCATATTCAGAATCTCAGATATAATAATTTTATTGTGTCTTCCAGCCGTTATTGGGATTGCAACGTTTTCCTCGTTGTTACAGTTACTAACCTATTTCAAGTTCAACTTTAGCCTTCACAACAAGGGCCAGTGAATCTCAAACTATTCACACATCAGCCATCAAAAATATCGTCTTTGAGGGGACTTACAAGGGAAATCAGGAGCGAAGTGATTTCCTGGTGCTTTTGTCAAAAGGTGCTACTGTACAGGATTAGTCTCTCCTCGATGGCGAAAAAGCAAGGAGGTGATTCTGCAAGCGATAAGGAAGATAACAAAGCCAAGTTGTGCACTCCAATTCACTACTGTTCGCCGGGGTGATTGGCTCAGACGGTTGAGGCGCTGGCCTTGTGACCCCTACTTGGCAGGCTCGATCCTAACTCACTGCTCAAATACGTCAGCCTTGTGTAGGTAGATTTACTGGAACGTAAAATAACTCCTGCGGTACAAAATTCCGGCATCTCGGCGTCTCTGAAAATCATCAAAGTAGTTAGTGGCGTGTAAAAGTAACATTATTATTCACTACTGTTTTTGTGCTGGAACTGCATACTGCTAAGACAGCATTTGCACATCCAAGAGTGCATCAGACGCTAGCGCAACTCTTAGTCCTTGGGTATGCACTAGACATTTTGGTACTGCAGTCTTCGGGCAGGCTGTTGACGGATGCGCCTCGTGTGACGGGGTCTACACTGGATTAAGCGAGAAACAACGTCCAAGCAGTTGCTCGAAGTGGCTCCTGTCAGCACGGTAGAGGCAAAGCAACACGATACTCTTTCCCCTCCAATTTGATAAGCAGTAATAAACAAGGACTAGTAGTGTATTTGACCATATTTCTTAGCTTACTATCCTCCTTATCATCGCCCGATTAATCTCCCGGTGTTTTGTCAAAGCGGGGAGACTGCCTCTATATATCAATCTACTGAAATGTACTTACCGTCTAACGCTAACAGTGATATCCTCACACCATAAATTACATGGATTGGCTGTATAGCTGTATAAAGAATGGTATTTTTAATACCACTCATACTTCTAACACATTGTCAGAGTCGAAGATAAGACTGACGAACTCGTTCTACTTTGAGATTGGGAAAGAGCAATGTCCTTAATATTGTTGAAAACACTGAAGGCAATCTAGTTCGCATGTGGAATTTTTATGTCGCATTGACACACGTAGGTCTTATGGCGACAATGGACTTCATGGCCGACAATGGGATTCGAACCCACTATCACCCGAATGAATGTGTGCCATATTTTCTGCTAGTGAAAGACCTTGACCACCTGAGAACGAAGGAAAGTTGATCTATGAGTGGTGCGAAGAGCATTTGCATTTCATTAAGATGAGTATCGATTGTGGATAAGGTTTACATTTCAAGGCAAGGTCATCGTCAGAGTTCACAAAGTTATGAAAGCAGACACTCACTGGACCGTGAATAGTAAATGAATAACAAGTCACTGCACTGACCCATTTTATCAAAAGTAAATTCATAACGTGTAATGAACCATTCATAATGTTTAGATAGCCTATGTGATGAATCCTGAAGTCCACATGATGGATTACTACACTGGATACATACAACCTGTGACAATAAAGATCGGTAAATGAAGTCAGAACGGTCGATACGGCAACATTGGGGCCACGCAACGCTGCACCTGCGTAGCAGCAGTTTTGACCACCTGCTCCCCAACGTTCAGTTGAGCATCGTGTGTGTGCCGTGTAAGACCTGTTTGACACAGTGCGTGTTTAGTGCGTTGCTTCTGAACTGCCAACAGGAACATGAACGACCAAAAGATCAAGGTACAGTTTTGTTTTAAGTTTGGAAAGACACCGAAAGAAACGTATGCGGTGCTGGTACGTGTTTATGAAGATCAAGCACTGTCCTTGAAGTGTGTGTACGAGTGGTTCGCCCGTTTTCGAGGAGTCCGGGAAAGTGTTTCTGACAACCCCCGTAGCGGAAGACCGGTGACCGCCTTCAGTGACGAAAACATTCAGAAGGTGAGGAAATTAATCACGAACGATCGGCGATTAGCTGTGCGCATGCTAGCGGATGAAGTGCAAATTAACCGTGAATCCGTGCGACAAATCGTTACCCAGAAGTTAAGGAAGAGGAAAAGTGTTGTCGTCTTGTGCCACATCACTTGACTGACGATCGGAAGCAGGCACATTTAGAGGCTTCACAGGATTTTGACGAAACGGCGGATGCGATACCAAATTTCTCGAACTGAGCATGTAACCTGGTGTCTCAGGTACGACCCTGTAACGAAACGGCAAAGCATGGAATGGCGTTCTCCTGGATTCTCCAGACTTCTTCCTATTACCACGACTTAAACTCGATTTGAAAGGAGAGAGATTTGACATATTCCTGACATACAACGAAACGTGACGAGGCTTTTGAACACCATCCGAAAGGAAGCATTCTTACAAAGTTTCCAGGACATATATCGCCGATCTCAGCAGTGCGTAGTTATGGGAGGGGACTATTTCGAAGGACAGTAAGGTCACTGTCGTGCATTGTTCATCTATGTTGATAGTAGAGGGCTATTCACCGAACTTTATTGTCACAGGTTGTATGATAGACTGTAGGTCTGTTGTTCAGCACATATCAGGATTTCGCTCTTGATTCAGGTGGAAATTTTATGATCGCCGGCCCCGTGGTTCGGGTGTAGCGAGCCTGACACTTACCGGAAGGCCCTGGGGTTGATTTTGTCCAGGCCAGGAACTTCTACCTCAAGCTGAGTGTTGGTTCGACATCCACTCAGCCTATGCTATTACAATTCAAGACCTGTCCGATGGTAAAAGGGAGGCCACGGTCCGGAAAGCCAAGAATAATGGCCGAGAGGATTCATCACTCCGACTACGCATCACCTCGTAATCTCCAGGCCTAGGACTGAAGAGCGGTCTCGTGGTAGTCCAAGGCCCATCAGGGCTTCTGCACCAGGAGGATTTTTGTTTTTATTTGAACTTTATGATCAGTGCAGTGAGCTATTCTCATTTGGTGCTCTTGGTCCAAGTTAAATATCTGCTTTGATCATTTTGTGTACTCTGATGATGACTACTTTGTGAAATTCAACTTATATCTTCCTGTACAGAAGCAATTGCTTTAACCTTTGCCAACTCATGCCCGAGTTATCTCGGATGTCTCACGCTGTCCCAAATACGAGTTAACTCGGATTTCAAGCAATGCGCTCATCTCCGTATCCGAGTTCAAACTGACGCTGTAGTTTTATTCTTCATCACATTCCCTGTTCAGATGACGGACGATTCATAAATCGCCTTACGTTAAATTATGTGCCTTGTGTTTTTCTTTCACAGCTGTCGTCTGAGATGGGTGCACAGATATTTAAAGAAATCATAAATTTTGTGGAATTTTTGTGAGTATAGGAAGGTAAATTGCAGTGAAACAAGCTGTAGATACTTTTCACACCATTGTCAAGTTCTGGTAAAAGAGTCAAGAGAAAACTATTGCTAATATCGTTTCATGACTTTTCTAGAGCTGTGTAAATACGAGGTATTTTTATCCTATCCTTAACATTGTCGAAACATCCAGAAAAATCAAGTATGGTACATGCATAAGGTAAAAAAATAAGTCGGGAGCGAATGCACCAGCCGAAGGTAAAATTTACGTCGTTCTCCAGTAAGGAAATATTTTCATTAGCAGTTAAATAGACGTTAAGTGGCGCTTCCAGTGATTTCAACAACATTCGACTTGTTCGACCTCTAAGTGCGATGGGTTCCTAATCAGACAGATCGGCGAAGGTAACAAAAGAGAAGATAAAATTCTGTGTAGACTCTTACATTTTACAAGAGGTGGATATGTGCTCAGGTCAAGAGTAGCCTGATTAATTTAATGCCACCAATATAACACGAGAAACCACAAAAGGAAAAATTAGTTTTCAGCACCACGAATGTTTTTTTAACACGCAGGATTTTTCTGCTACTTGTTTAACTTTGCACTAAGACTTCGAAGATTTTCAGTGACGGTGGGTAGGAAAGGCCTAGGACTGGAAAGGTACTGGTCGTGGCCTTGATTAAGGTACAGTGCATTGGCCTGGTGTGAAAATGGGAAACCACGGAACACCATATTCAGGGCTGTCAACGTCGGATTCGAACCCACTATCTCTCATATAGACGAAAGGGAAGACCCAGCTCTCGAATCAGAGGATTTAAACGTTTGTAGTTAAAATCCTCAACCGGAATGGTAATTGAACCCGTAGGCCAGTGCGCAGACTGTTCAGCCATATGACATTCACTGATATATTAAAACTATATATATATATATATTTTTAAATGCTAATTGTTGTCTACCCTAGTGGATCTTTTGCCCCTACTGGCACCATATGATATGAACCTGCGTATAAAATGGAGTGGCGGAAGTGTAGAGTATTGTATGTGAGGAAGGGAACATTAAGGACGACACAAACACCCAGTCCCCAGGCCAGAGATATTAATCATTACAATTAACAACCCCTGACCCGGCCGGGTATCGAACCCGGGGCCGCCGGGTGACAGGTGGAGCGCTGCTCTCTACACCGCGGGGCCGGACAAAAACTAGATATTAATAATCCTATGTTTTGGCCTCTTCTGCCGGGTTTCAGACCTTCTGAAGTCGTGATTTCTAGGCGGGTTGAACACAGATTTTCACGTCGTGATTGTGTCGCAGTCTGGTAGCGAATACAGAACTCCTATGGACGGATTCTAGACTCTATATGGAGTTAATTTTGTAGAGTGATACTCAATGTGCCACGAGAGCTCTTCGGTACACCAACAGCAGTAACAAATCATGCCTAGTTTGTAGACCACACTTCGTAAATCATATAGGCCCTACACGCCGAACAAGTGGCCGTCCAGTTAGGATCACGCAGCTGTGAACTTGCATGCGTGAGACAGTGAGTTCGAATCTCATTGTCAATAGCCCCGAAGATTGTTTTCCGTGGCTTCCCATTTTCACACCAGACAAATGCTGGGGATGTACATTAATTAAGGTCATGGCCTTTCCCTTCCAACTCCTAACCCTATCCTATTCCTCAGTCTCCACAAGACCTATCTGTATTTGTACGACGTAAAGCAAATTATAAATAAGCTTTACACTCAACCACTGGTCCACCGAGGCAGCTGTTATTAAAATGAAGTTCAGTATCCCGCGATATCTGGTGAAAACCAGTTGAATCATGCCGAGGATGGATTCTCTACGACAAACCAGACAACCAGTAGAGTGAAGAGGAAGTGCATATTCTGCCGAACAGGTTTGAACAGGATCTTCTAATGAGATAGAAGTAAGTGAAAATGCATAAGGTTTGTGGTCTCTTGTTATTCTTACCATTTTCTAACTTGAGAGCAAGTCTGTATGCTATATAGCGTAAATGTATACACTTAGGCCTATGTTCTAAGAGAAAAAATCAATGCAATGACATTTTGGTGGTAATAATAATAATAATAATAATAGTAATAAAATAATAATAATAATAATAATAATAATAATAATAATAATAATAATAATAATAATAATAATAATAATAATAATAATAATAATAATACATTTTACGTCCCGCTAACTACTTTTACGATTTTGGGAGATGCCTCTTTCTATTTTCCGTTACTACCTCTGACACCCTGGTGGGATTGCGGAAGCGATCTGCGTTGCGCATGTGGACTTCGCCCAGTTTTACGGCCAGGTACTCTTCCTGAAGCGTGCCGGGCTGCGTACCTCAGATGGCTAAGGCACTGGCCTTCTGACCCCAACTTGGCAGGTTCGATCGTGGGTCAGTCCGGTGGTATTTGAAGGTGCTCGAATACGTCAGCCTCCTGTCGGTAGTTTTACTGGCACGTAAAAGAACTCTCGCAGGTCCGACTCATTGGCTGAATGATCAGCGTTGAGGTCTTCGGTTTAGAGGGTCCCGGGTTTTCTTCCCGGCCGGATCGGGCTTTTAATTGCGGCTGATAAATTATTCTGGGTCGGAGACTGTGTGTTCCTGTTTGTTCCAACAATTTCCTCTTCATATTCAGAGAGTGCACTACACTACTAACCACCAAACAAACACGCAATTGTGATTACATCCCTCCATATAGGTTGGCGTCAGGAAGGGCATACGGCCGTAAAGAAGGGCTAAGTCCACATTGGCAACACAGTTCGTACCCGCGACCCCACAGATTTGAGAAAACGGTAGAAGAAGAAGAAGAAGAAGAAGGAGAATAATAAAATAAGTACCGATGGAAAAATGCTGGCATTTCGACGCCTACAAAATCCGCAAAAGTAGCTAGTGGGACGTAAAAACAAATTATTATTATTATTATTATTATTATTATTATTATTATTATTATTATTATTATTTCCTGACGCCAACCTTTTGTGTAGGAATGAATTCTCTTACTATACGTTTTTGTGTTGGGTATGTTCTGTGCAAATGAAGAGGCATGTATTAATACAAAACGAATACCTAGTCGCCGAGACAGAAAAATATACGAAGCAGTGCTTAAATACCCACCCGGATCGGAAATCGAACCTCTGAACCGAAGTCTGCTACGTTGGCAATTGAGCCAAGGTACTGGTGTTGATATATATTTTATCATTACTGATCTTGGGACGTAAGGAAGGTTGAGCTGGCCGATTGGTGGAGGTAAAGTACTGTATAGTAATGTTGCTGGTGTGTTTGTCTGGAACTACACAGCGCGCACGTACTACGACCTCGGCAACCATATAATACGACATTATTGAGCTTCTGACTAAGGAACAAGTGCTCTACTCGTATATCGACCAGTTGTAGACGCAATATTCTAAGGGGTACGATCTGAACGTTGTGAACTTAGCGCGGGCTAAATCCAAAGTTCGTGTTGAATACAGGGGCATAACCAGAATGATTTACATTATAAGACATCAAGAGCTGTTAATTATTCCATTTCGAAATATTTGTGAGGCTAAAAACTCGGCAGTAAGATTGATTGTGGAGAAAATAATGTGGACTAGAGTGATGAGATAGGTTAGAGTGAAAGAATAAGAAAGTATTTTTCTTCTTCTTATTATTATTATTATTATATACAATTGGCTTTACTTCGCACCGACACAGATAGGTCTTATGACGACGATGAGATAGGAAAGGTCTAGGAGTGGGAAGGAAGCGACCGTGGCCTTAATTAAGGTAACAGCCCCAACAATTGCCTTGTGTTAAAATGGGAAACCACATAAACCACCTTCAGGACTGCCGACAGCAATGGTTGGTATTATTATTATTATTATTATTATTATTATTATTATTATTATTATTATTATTATTATTATTATTATTATTATTGAAAATGAAAACCTACAACCTGTTTTCCAGTCATTGACCAGGTTAGGAATGTAATGAATGAATCAGATATAGGCTATTAGTCCGATAGGGTCGCCACTCCCAAAGCGATTTATGAATGACTGATAGATGCTATGGAATTAGAATGAAGAAAGTTGCTGGAATGAAAGATGACAGAGAAAACCGGACTACCCGGAGAAAAACCTGTCCTGCCTCCCTTTGACCAGCACAAATCTCACATGGATTGACCGGGATATGAACCACGGTATCCAGCGGTGAGAGGCCGACGCACTGCCGTCTGAGCTACGGAGGCTCCCTATTATTATTATTATTATTATTATTATTATTATTATTATTATTATTATTATTATTATTATTATTATTATTATTATTATTATTACACTGGCAATTTAGCCGGCCAGTCGAACTGCCTACAATGTACGACTGTACGCCAGTACTGAAACGTAAATAGAACATGTCTTCTCGGCTGACCTCCACATTCATTAGTACTGTACCTATTAGTTAACTACACGTTAAGTTAGATCCTGAGTGACAACAAGGACATAATAATAATAATAATAATAATAATAATAATAATAATAATAATAATAATAATAATAATAATAAATTATTACTTCAATCAGTGTAACATCCCAATTCAACATTTAAATTTTACCCATGAAGATACACGCTGGTCATTGTGGCTAGTATAGATAAACTAGGAACACATGAGTTTAAATTTCGCAATTCGCTATCCTCAATATTCTTGTACACGTTTTACCTTTGCTCACATTTCTGCAATAAAAAGATGCCGGAATGACACATTTCTCAGCATACAAGGCTATTTAATTCTCAGCTATACCTTTAATTAGTAGACTAACAGAAATATATCCACTTTGGGTCTGAAATTCCAAGAGCAGCAACTAGTTTACGTTTCAACCAAGATACAGCATGGAGATATAAAGAAATTAAGAGGCAAATTATCATCATCGTTCTCATTTTTTATCTCTTCAACGATTGAAAATTAATTTAGCATTTCAAGAACATCCATTAAGAGTATACTTTAATATGTGAACGACATGTAATCCTTTCATAAATAGACAATAAGAGGAGTTATTTTACCACTTGACTAATATTTTAATTCATAGAATTTATGTAGGTCTCCAGATGATAGATTGACAATCGAAACACGTAGCCCTCTCAACTTGAATGAAATTCAGTTGTGTAGGTAATCTAGCATAGCTGTCTTTCTCCTACACGGAACATCAGGGAACGTCGTTGTAACATGCAATGGTTTGAAATTAGTACACCCATTCATTTTTTTATAGAAGTTTGAACTCGTGTATCCGAACTTTTGAATCCGATAGTAGGTGGGTCATGTAACCGGAAAACGGATTCCTTCAGCACGTTATAGTACTGTAAACAAACATTATTACCGGTTTATCTCCTAGTTTTGATGCACGATCTCCTTCGTTCTCTAGCACTCTTTTCACACCTTGGTAGGGTGAAGGGGGCAATCTATGTCATACTGTCGGACATGGCCCAGTTATACGGCTAGATATCCTTCCTGACTCGAACTCTAAGAGGAGGGATTCTTTGGTGATTAGTACTGTGGTGTGTCAATTAAAACGTGTATTCAACTACGAAGTTATTCTGTGGTGATTAGTACAGTAGTGTGTAAATGAGAACGGTATATTCAAACAATCACCTCTTACCAGGGAATGGGAAAGCTACAAACGCAGCTAAAATCGCTGACCCAGCTGGGAATAAAAACTAGGATCCTCTGAATCAAAGGCCGGTATGCTGACCTACAACCAAGGAGTCGGATATTTATGATGACGATAATGATGATATAATAATAATAATAATGATAATAATAATAATAATATAATAATAATAATAATAATAATAATTCAACCGTTTTTCCCTATAGGGTCACGCGTGCGAACTATGTCGCACTTAAGGATTTGGCTCTGTTTTACGGCCTGATGCCCTACCTGACGCCAACCCTATATGGTGTGATGTAATTATTATTGCGTGTTGCTGTGGTTGGTAGTGTAGTCTGCAATATGAAGGAGAAAGTGTTGGAAAAAACCACACTCACACACACACACACATACACAGTCCCTGAGCAAGAATAATTAATCAGATGCAATTAAAATCCCCGGCCCGGCCGGGAATCTGACCCGGGACACTCTGAACCTAAGGCGACAACGCTGATAATTCAGCAAAGGAGTTGGATAATAATAAAAATAATAATAATAACAGTAATAATCCTTGCATTTATAGAATATTCTCTTAGGAAGGTGTCCACCATTTTCAGCCAAGTCTTAGCTGGTTACGTAGTTTGTTTTGTTTCAACTCATGAGGTTTAGACACGTGATATGTATTCCATACTCAACAGCTATCCTCTTAAACCGCTTCATTCATCATGACGTGTACGAGATCTAAAGGCACGCCAGGAGGTACATTTCCAGACTTGTTTCTCCCTCCATAAAAACCCATTACTAACTCTCTGTTACCTCACATTACTATAGAGGTGTCGGTTTCACAAAACACATCTTCTCTTAGGAGGGTAAATATTTCTCTTGATATCTCTCTTTTATCTTGGAATACATAACCATTTTAATTCCACTGTCGTAACATTATCTACTGCCGTATCGAGAGTAACGTCACACCTGCAATGATGGCTATATTATGTTGACAAACTATTTATTTTTATGTATGTCCTGCTGTGTGCCTCGAGAAATTTTATAACAATAATGCTTCTCCATTGTAGATGTTCCTAACTCGTCTACTAAAAATATATATAAAACTGCATTTAAATTGAAAGATACGAAAATTAATATTATTTTATTAAATAAAATACTCAATCGTTGTACCTTGTATACACACTTGGTTCTTACCTGATTACTTACGCATACGTTATTTGATGGGCGCCAGCTGCAACTCAGTGCAACAATAATAGAATGAGAATCTTGACTATCTCTAGGGTGTGGGGTAATAAGCTTACTTTTGACAACATAACATACAAGTTCTGGGAAAAGGAGATTGGCGTTTGGTTTCCCCATTAAATTTGAGGTTAAGTATTTCTACTCTAGAAATGAAACGATAAATTAATTTGATAGAACAAAAATATATTCTTGAAATAATTTCAATAAAAATAGTAAGAACTCTCGCGATAAAGCTGATGAGAATATGCAATTATGACATTGCAACTGAAAGAAACTAGGCATGAATTTGAATTCTTCTTGACCGGACGATTAACAATTATACACGAAATTTATCCCTCACTGGTTCACTTGACTGTACCTTCAACACTTTGAGTGTAATTACGACGTATTCCTTTGAATTGGTGTTTTCTGTAGATGTATAATAATAATAATAATAATAATAATAATAATAATAATAATAATAATACACATACAGATATCACCTTGTAACGGGATTTGAACCGTTACACCATATCCAGTTGGAATCACACTTGTATTTGTCACGTGAAACATGTTCATTCTGGAGTAAGAATATTTTCTTCCGGCACTGAAGATCACCGTACGACGAAGAACAATCTGTATTTCGATTCTTTGCCTTACTGTACGCTGCTGTTTATACTGACACTCCTGTTGCTGAAAATGTGAGGTTACTTAAGTTTTGATAAATAAATGATAGCATAGTAACTCTTGCGTCCGACTCCTTGGCTGAATGGTCAGCGTAAAGCCCTTTGGTTCAGTGGGTTCCAGGTTCGATTCCCGGCCGAGTCGGGGATTTTAATAGTTTCTGATTAATACTTCTTGCTGGGGGAATGGGAATTTGTGTCTCTTCCAACACTCTCCTCTTCATATTCAGACAACACACCACACTACCAACCACTACAGAAACACGCAATGGCTATTAAATTCCTCCCTATAGGGTTTTCGTCCGGAAAGGCATCCAGCCGTAAAATAGGGTCAAATCCAAATATGCGACGCATTTCACACCCACGAACACACAGGTGTGGGAAAAAGGTAGAAAAACAACTCTTCTCCGTCTTCCTTCCTCAGTTAATCTTGGAACACACTGCAGAAGATATGACAGAATGTGCATATGCAGTTAGCATACATGATTGAGTATTACCATCTATTATACCCATAAAATGAAACTAACAACATTGAATAGTAATAATAATTCGCCGTTCCCGCGTCCAGGCAAGGACGCACAAGATCCAGGCTAGCTTAAACTATGATAATACTTATCGCTATATGTCATTTACGGGCTATGAGTTCCGGTTGAAAAGAAAGAATACCGAATTATACTTGAGGAAATCTCTAACTCACGTAGAAGGCCGTCTCCTACTCGCTTACTAGCTAGAATTCCCTATGGTTTACCAGGTTACCATGAATACAGGTCCTTATGACTAAGTCATTACTCTACAAAGTCATTGAATGAAAGGTTGATGTTTTAACATACTACATTTTATTACAAACTTATCTCATTCCATAGAAAGGATATCATGATTTCATTTTTGAGAGTAATAGTAAAGACTAATGGGCTATACCCTTATTTAAAGGTTCACTTTAGATAGAATTAAATTAAAGTTCTCGGAAGAAGTGAAGTATCCAGTTAAAATGCTTGAAAAATTACCTAATCATAATCTTAAAGATCTCAGTCACAAACAACTTGTCTGTAATGTCTCCTTTGGAAAAGAAAGAAATTAAAATAAATGTCGGTATCGGACAAAGAAATATTGGGTAATGATAATCTTAAGCGAATAAGTGGTTAACATGTCCGAAATTGGAAATACTGAATGATAAAAATGTTGAACAAGTAAAACATCAGATAATTAAAATATTCGCTGACTTAAATATGGATTAAGTAGAATACTAGATAATTAAAACATTCGATGATTAAAATATTGCTTAGGTGGGATATTAGATTAAAAGATTATTAGATTAAATAAAAGATTATTAGATTAAATATAAGATTATTAGATGCATCTAATGAGGAAAAATTATATTTACAATACAACATAATATATACAGTGTCGTAGATTGAGGGTGGTTTTGAAATATACAGGACGTAGATTTTTATCTGGCATTAAACCTTTTTAGGGAACTGGAATCACAACTTTTCTACATGAAATCTCACAACATTGAAATTAACTGTTCTGTTTTCCTGATTATGTTTCCGTTGACCTACAGAAATGAAATAGTTTTCCTTCCTTCTAATTCTTTGTGTTTAAATACAGAATCAGAGTAACTTGGAAAATATTCTCGGGGTATTTATGACATTTGATAGGTGTTGTATTACACGTAATGTTCATATTTCTTGACATATTATGTTGCATAAACATCGATAAGTCCCTTTTAAATTAATGTATGCTCTCAAAAGAATGATTAAACATCACATTTAGAATATTAGGTAAATTACTCTTTTAACTTGAGCTTACTTATAACTTCAAGTGCGTATCCATGCGATTATACTATGTTACCAAGTGGATATTATCATAATTCCATCAAAATATTTACTTTGCTAACATGGTCTACCTTGTACGAAGACTCTACCTCAAAAATAGTAACTCACATATACCTGCATTCAGTCATCAGTGATACTAGATAACGCCTTAGAAATAATTTCAAAGTTCACCTAACACATGAGAAGAATCTTACGATTAGAAGATATATATGAGGGTGTTAGCTAGTTCAAAATCATCCTCCTTGTTAGAAATCATTTGGTGATTTTACGCATAATTGTCAATATACGGATGTCCTTTCGATCGTATTCTAACTTACTCTGTGCTTACTTATGGGTAAATGATCAAATGAAAACAGAATAACTTCACTAGTCACTTCTTAATACTCAGCCTGGAACATTATGTCCACAACAACATGACCATGATTACATTCGCGAAGAATAACAACTACTACCACCATTACCAATCTCACATCATCACCTTCATTAAATAATCATTACTTCACATTCTAATAAATATCACACTTCAAATTACCATATGTATCTCGTCATATTCTAATTCGACGTATTTCTTCATGGTTCGTGAACTTACTTATTCAGTTATAGCTTTGATTCCTTCATAATTCCAAAAATAATTCTACCACATTTATTTATATAACAAGCACTTCATATATACGATCCCTATCTTACAATTCTTCAGTCATATGACTTCTCACACATGCCTAACTTCCGTTCTGACGTCGTATAAAACTCACCAATACATTAAAAATAACTAACCTTCTCTCGCACTAGATATTGACAGTATTTCGAACGAAGGCTTTCTATCACTGAATGACTGTTTCCTACATATGGATTTGACGTTTCAGGTCTGAAGATTACCTAACATCCATTAACCTAACTTGTAATCCACTGCTCATATTTCATCATCGCACTCGTCTTAGATTAGTACTTTAATAAAAAGGAAAAATAGATATTTTCTTACGTGAACATTGAATTCAAAACAGACTTATCTTTATTCAGCAACCTCTGTAGTTGACCCATGTCCGGGTGACCGGACATGCGGACATCTCTCTTCTCGTTTCCCTGGGTATTTGGGAATGCTCGGAAACGTCTCATCTGGTCTCTGGTCATCCTGGGGCTGGCAACGTTATCCTACGGTGCGCTCATCTGGGTAGTCTTGCCTTCCGTCTTCTTAGAACATCTTGAGCATAGCTTGAGCAATTGGAACAGAATAATATGTGATTTTAGTCAATTTCGTCATCTTATGACTATGTTCTGTTATTGCCTGCTTATGTAGAATGAACGTCTTTCTTGGGAGAGTTGATGTTGGAGATAACTAACGGATTGAGATAGGTGAAATTGATTAATATACTCAAAATGAGTGAATTGTGTTGTATATATATCCTTTCTTGATATGCTGGTCGAAATTCCAATCTTTCAGTGGTCTAAAATTGACAGTATCGGGTAATACGTCGTCTAAGGAATGCCGTGACGTATCACCGTTGCAACTTCTGTATTTAGTTTTTGGAGTCTTTTAATTTCGTGGAGCGAAATAATATTTCTTGCTAATATTTTAGAATGTAGCCGTCATGAAGTTTTCCTCTCGTCTTTAATGTGAAATACTAATACGCTGATATCTTCCTTTGGCGATCAACTATGTTGCTTCTCTTGTACGCAAGTTAAGTGAAAGTAGTTTTTTTCAATTTTTTTTAATAATCGCTCGTAAAAATCTTCTTACTTCGTTCCTTTTTCCACTGCCTTCTATGTTTCGATTCTTTGCGAGCGCTTGACGAAAATATTACCATCTTGACTTGTGGTAGTGACCGACGTTTAAATATTCGTCGTTTTTTGACAGTTCAGACTCCATTTTTGTTCCGATCATATCTTTAGGTAACAGTGAAATGGCACAATAATAATAATGTTCTTGTTTTCATACCCCACTATCTGCTTTTGTTCTTGGATATGCCAAGATGCCGGAAATTTTCCCGTGGTAGTTCTTTTACGTGCCAGTAAATCTATTGACGTGAGGCTGCCCATCATGACACCAGACTGAACTGGGATCGAACCCACCACCCTGAGATACCCATTCCGGCAACAACGTTGAAGAATCTGTGATGCAGGGATACGTGTAGAGAATAATGATGTAGAAGTAAATGTAATCTTACTACTGAAGACCTGCCTTATCGCTGGCGCTACGTTCATCGTTTCAAAGTAGTGTAGACATCTTCATTTTGGAGTAGGTATCACATTCCATTCCTTTTGGGATCCTTCAGTCATTCTAATAATTTTACTACAGGATTTACACCCCCAGGTGCTTGAAATGTTATCCCAAAGGAGTTCTTTTCTTATGTGGTGGTAAATCGACCGACAAGCGGATGGTGAGTTTAAGCAAATTTCCCTGGACTCACCCTATTAGAATCAGCCAATCAGCCCGCCTTAGACGATTTTCCTCTTGGCCTTATTTCTTTCTATTTGCCGGAGAATTTCGCCTTTATGTTGAACCCTTGAGCCTTGCCGTTCCATCGTTGGCCGTTTGCCTCGGCTGCTTCGATAGAGCAATTTCGTACTCTTGGATCTATGGGTCGTTGCGAGTTGCTTTTCTGGCACTGCACCGACCAAACGGTAGGGTTCAGAGGAGAGCATAACTACTTAAAATCAGGAGAAAAATGTTCTTGTAAAAATATTTATTTTATGTAAATCACAATAATTTGTTTATTAAATAGGCAAGAAAAGTCAGTTAAATTTTTCACATCATCTTATAACGCATACCCAATGCAAATGGTCAGTGGTAAAGTTACATTGAAATTGTTTATAATTGTCTTCCAAAGAACGAAAACGCAATGTAAAATTCGTGGACAGCAAAAAACCAGAAAAATAAGAGAATTTAAAAATCGGGCAACATTGATCCAAATGATAATTGAGAGTTAACCCACACGATGCGTGGAAAATCTGACCTTCAACAAGTAGAATTCCAGGTTTTTATTTAATTAAGGTTATCCACCAGTCGACATCCTATCGGATATTATTGAAACATACCCCGAATGGATCCTTAGATCTAACCAAGTCGACTATCAGTTGCTTTGAATAGGTTGCGAAATATTACTTGAAAGAATGGTGTTCATTACAAGTTAACAGCAATTGTCCCAATCAAAAACAAATTCCACCATATATTGTCATCACGTGACACCCTAAAGTTACAGAGGAATCCCGATGCTGGAACATGCATCACCCCAAACAGACGTTCAGAAGGAACCAACAACACTTGATCCGATGGGATCTTACGTTACATCGTTCTGAAGAAACAAAACTGCGAAATGCAGGAAAACATTAATTCATTATGCATTTAGAAGAAATGACGAACACTGGAGATAAAGAAAAGTGATAAATCACTTGAAAATGTTCAAACTCAACCAAGTTTTAGGTTATGGAACAGTTACGTCGTTAAATTCGTTAAAATACAAGTCCACAATGTAAAACAAACTACAGTAAATATTTCCAATTTTCTTTAACTACGACTACAATTTCATATATGTCTACCTACACGTGTCCCATTAAACCAGACTGCAAGTGATCGGTAGATCAACGTCTCACATAAATAATGTCAATAACGAAAAATGAAAATAAATTGTATTAACAGATGACAAATCGAAACCGTATTCGTAGTGTAAATCCTGCATAAATCAAGTGATTGTCAAACACACGGCACTATCATAATATACCGGACACCTGAACAATAAATCTTAAAGT
This sequence comes from Anabrus simplex, assembly GCF_040414725.1. NCBI lineage: Eukaryota > Metazoa > Arthropoda > Insecta > Orthoptera > Tettigoniidae > Anabrus > Anabrus simplex. The sequence goes on from NC_090265.1 coordinate 573,327,649, forward strand.
AAAGAAAAGGAACAAATATAAACGAAAGTTCATCGAACTTGAACGCACGCAGCTAAGTAGTAGTGATCAGTCTCCATTAACCAGGTGTCTACGTGGGGCAACCCTTACATTCATGCCGCTACTGATGCAACGCTATTATGGGAGCACCTTCCGGCTTGTAAGAATTATGCTGAAACATGGCTTAATAGTACCTGCTAATATTTTCCACACTCGTATCCACTACTGCAAACACTAACATCCTTCAAGTCGATTCTCAAAAATGCCTAATCTATGACTTGGCTGTGTACAGAAAACGTCCTAATCCTATCATTGAATCAACGTTACAGTGTCTACTCATCCTTAAGTTATATAATACACGCGGCATCCTAAATCTATCGTTGAGCCGACGTTGTGGTATCTACACATCATTCATACTGCCAGGCGAAATCGAAACTTTAAAACAATGTCCGGATATTTAGATCTGATCCTCGTTGAAACTCTTAACACATGAAGTGAAATTCGCTACAAAAATGAACTCGAATATGAAAACATATTACTGTGCCTATTTCCTACAATAAAGCATGAAATTGAAATTAAACAGCATATTCGAATAGTTTAATCTTTTCCTCATTACAATTTAAACACATGCGGCAAATAAATATCAACTCAAATCTCGTATGATATTACGTAATATCGCCGAAAACAATAATCACTACCATCACGATATTCATGTCATAACTCGAGTATGAGGCTCCAATTGACCTACCATGTCAACACTCCAAACAGGTATCACCGAGAACTGTCCGGCTAAGTAACTTCTCATCAACCTAAGCAAGTTAAACTCTCGTTCTAATAAAATGCATTTTCCAGTCAGCGATATTTTCGTCTCGTAAAGATGCAGAATAGAATTCAATTTACGATAATTAAGTATTATCTTGACCGTGTGTCAGAATGTATTTTGTTCGTGAGGCGATCTATCACAAAATGCACTTCGCTGGTATCAAATAGAACCGTCTTTTAGTTTTAACTACCGTTACCTAGGTCTTACATAAAATAGTAATCGTGGGAGAACATCAACTTGTACTTAAAATAGGCGTTAAAACGCGGTCATTTGGATTTGACAACCCTTACATTCTTCAATCGTTCTGGATTGCTACCGGTCATCGCTCCTCTTATACAGCCTGTCTCAGAAATATTACACTTCAACTTATACACCATGTCACAAAAGTTCCTCTCCGTCAAACTACAGGGCCTCTTACTCTCGGCGACCTGCTTATTCTACGCCACTCATAAAATGCAGGCGTACTCTGCCTTTAACATCTTCCTGATTGTTCTCATAATATTTCATGTCCATTACAATCCATTTTCATCTTGCTTCAAACTTATACACAAGCGATCCCATGACCAAACAACTTTATAATGATCTCACAATTAACTTCTCGTAATTTTTCAAGACCTCAGGAGTAAAATAGCATGCCGTGATTTTCTACGTTACAAATACACGGTGTCACAAAATTTAAATTTCCCAAAAATGTCAAACGTTATCATACTTCACTGGATTCCGATATAAACCGCGAATCTCGCTTACCTAACTTCTGAACGCATTATTATCTCAATTTTACCCTGACGTGAATATTATTGTTAATATTATTATCTTTGATATGCCATTATTTGACTCTGTCACACACATAATGGTTATTTTATCGTTACCATTATTATATCTTTTATCGGTCCGAGCATTATTTCATTGATTTTTATTGCAATATATAACTTCATTTTTATTTGTTTAGAAATTTAAATACATTTTAAAGTCTCGCGCGCTGTCCTAAATAACAGACAATTCGCCTACGCAATGGAATAACGACAAGACACATCATCATTATCGCTCCATACTTTACACACGCCACATATACAACATGATGTCATGATTTATTAATTAACTAATTTAAAGGTACAAGCATTTACATCCCTAACTACAAAAACATAATATTTAAATTAGACAGACCTGCAATTGTGCCGTTTGGCGTAACGTTGTCTCGGATTCATCTTATGCCAGCCACCTCTGGACTTAGCTCCTCAGAGCTGCAGGACACATTCTTCGCTTAAATACTACCTTATAAATACAATGATTCTGCACTCGCCTTGTTGCGACACACACTAATTTCTTTTATGAAACTTTACAATACATTTTATTCTGTACACACATACAACAATTAAACCACCAAGCCTCGTGTCGAGAATTCAACTGATGCAGTTCGCAGAAATTTCCAGGTGTTCCACAGATGTGAATGACCGTGAGACAAAAAGAGCTTATCCCCATCAGACTACAACAGTCTTCCCTTACCGATTGTCAAAATAACCTTGTCCGCAATCATTCAAATAGCTATCTATTAATCTGCTGTCTTCCTACGCAGAAGTTCAGGAAGCCTACAATTATCTAACTTGTGTTTTTCCTCCGACCGGGATAGGTGTCGTAACTACAACGTTTCAATATCCAAGTTGTCTTCGCACACCATTACCACTTGGTAAAATATTCATTCCTGAAGCCAACTGGCGTTAGAGATTATTCAAGACTACTTCGCTCACTAAGTCATTTTCTTCATGTCGCCTGAGCTAGGTTCACCCTCACTGACAATTGAATGATGACTGATTCTCTTTTTTGAGGAAGGGGTATTTATGCCTTCTCTAGGGACGCTCTGCTAGACGTTCTACTGTGGTGCAATCATTCCATTTGATAACTTCTGGACCTATTTCTTTGACACTCACCCCAGATATTCCACTTAATTTTCCAGTCACGATGGTGTTGTTCACTGATTTTCCCTGTCTCTTTAGCGGGCGCAATTAATTAATTAATTTCATGCACAATGGTTCCCGCGCATTTTGACAGCATGTCCTTGACACATGTGTTTTTCTCGGCCAAGATAGATGCTACCTTCTCTAGAGCTCAATTAAAAAGATTTCCACCCTGTAAAATTTAGCTTTTACTCAATATTTCCCCAATTCTCAATTACTTATTTCTTCGTTAAGCTCAGTGCCGAAACCTCTCACAATGAGAGTTATTAACCGGAATGTCATTATTAGTTACCCGATGTCTTCCGAAATATTCCGACCTCGTTCGATGTTTGGTGGGTCGTCCTCCGCTCCGAGTTGGCATGCCACGGAATGCGAGGTGAGCTTGCATTAAAAATACGGATGCACTCCATCTTGTAGCTAGGCAGAATTATGGGTTCAAAATATAGGCCTAATCGTAAGAAATATGTTATCCCGTACTTGATGTCAGAAAATATATACGTGGCTGAAACTTGTGTTCATCTTGATAATTTCATAGGAGATTTTAGGTCCAGGTACCTTTAATCATTATTCACCACACCCACATTTCAAAGGCATTTAAAATTCTTCAACATTGTCGGTGAATCCAGAGTGGGTCGCAGTACACAAGTGGCCACGGCTGGTTCGAGGTTCAACAGCTCTGCACTCTGACCGGCCAACCGAGCGGAGGAGGGGTTGCTACGGCTCTACCGTGGCTCTTCGCCTCTGCATTCGGGAGACGGGACAGGGCTGAACCTAACGGCTAGCCCCAACCGTCGGTTGTCTGAGAATGGTTTTCCGTGGCTTTCCATTCTCCTGCACTAAGGCCAATCTCCCTGCCTAAGAGACGGCGTTACCGTCTAATAGGCCCACCTCCCCCTTCAGGGGAGGAATGAAAACAATTTAGTTGTAGTAGTAGCAGTAGTCTCCAACTTAAACTGTCGGATAAAATTGTACTCCAAGCATACGTTAAGGAGATGTTCTCGAACATCTTGAATTAGAACATTAATTTGAAGAAAATATTTCGAATTCAGAAAAGTCATACAAATAAATATTTATTTGTTATTTAACGTGATTTAACGTCGCTCTTACACAGTGAAGATTTTCGGCGACGCAAGATTGGGAAAGGGCTAGGATTGGGAAGCTAGCGATAGTGTCCGTAATTTAGGTACAGATACATCTTCATACAAGTATAGTTTAGGGACTATTTGTGAGCTGCCCAGCTAAGAAAGTAAAGGCGGGCTCGTATCTCACATTAAGATGTGGGTTCCAGTTCGAAATGTTTAGAAATAATGGAATGTATATAAATCTAATGAAGTGTAGTTTAGGGTACAGTATTAAGCTAATATTTATTTTGATAATTTCCTACAGTTATTGCATTAAAGGACGTTGTATTATAATAGCTCACACTAGAACACGAGGGACAAATACAGGGTAGTTAAAATGTAGGCCTACTTATTATTCTTACGCTTATGCTTATTCTTATTCTTATTTTTGAACATGTTGATGAACAGAGATTGCTGTAATGTACAAAAAATGACGTTATCTTCTCGCATAATTCTTTCAACATGCCCCATTTGTGAGCATCTGGGCGTAAACTTCAAGGAGCAGGAAAGGTGCGGGAATGGAGATCAATCAGAAATTGTGTGATTTACAAAGTGTAAAGGTAAGAGGCTTTCTTCCGCGGTGCCGGCTGTAGCTCCGTCTCGCTGGAGGGATACGTTTCGGGCGCGACAAAAGGGTGCAAATCCCGCATGAATGGGGTAGTAACGAGGTTTTTGTAGACTACCTGGTCCACTGTCTTAGAATTTTGTGCAGTAACCTCAAGGGAAGGGGACTCTACTATCGGAGGTGGAGTCGCGCTACCCGGAGTAACGGTCATACTCGTCCCGGGAACATTACTGGACCACCCTTCCCTGCCAGCCGGACCTTCCAGCGTCTCTCCGTGATTACTGGCAGACCTTCGATCCCACTGAGGACTTAGAGGATCAAGCAGAAGACGGTCGAGTTGTGGCTGCCCTTCCCCTCTGGCGTCACATTCGGACTGAAGTCCCGTCCAAGGGAGAGCTCCTTTTATAACAAATCAGGACGCGCGTGTAGGTTATCTAGTACTTCCCTCAACGGGACGTCAGCTGCGTTATCAGCCGAGGAGACAGGCAACCACGAGAGGAGAACCCCCTTCTCATTAGCTGTCTTTATTAGTCTAACGTACAAGGCAAGTAAATATATATGAACATGTAAAACTGGCCCACGGCCAGTACGCAAAGTCCACAATTTGGCCGCTGTGCTATCCGTGAACATTCGAATCTGGTTGTAAATCGGAGGAAGGTCTGTCATGGCCCAGAGGGCAGCCATGACTGCAGCGGTCGTTTCAGCTGCGTGGATGGGTTTTGGGGTACCATAAGCTTGGACCCATCCCTGTTGTATGCTGGGGGCCGCGGCCGCAATGGAACGTGGCGTGGCATCGGAGAAAACGTCCAAGGACGGCTGGGATGCGGCGGGGCATTGTGGAGTGGCGATGAAGTCCTCGTCGAGAAGTTTACGGATCCAGAAGGGCTCGCCGGAGAGGGCGCGCTTTGGCAGGAACCTGGGCCATCCCATGACATGTTACCCATCTGAAATATCCGGCGATCTGTTGTCTTTCCTCTTCGTTGGCCGTGGCGATGAGAGGGATGAGCTGAAGAACTCGACATTGAGCGGAATGGTTAAGAGAGACCTCCTGGTCCGGAATATCAATGGTCACCCCGAGATATTTAAGGATATCAAGGGGTCGAAGGATTGATTTCCGTTCGTTGATCGTCATTCCCAGGATGACGGTGAGATATAGGCAGCTCTCTTCCGCTAGCTGGTCTGACATCTGTGTAGCATGAACCAGCCAGTCGTCTAGATATACTATCATCTGGACTGGGAACTCCCGCTCGATGACTTGGGTCACCGCTGTGGCCCAGCGCTGCATAACAGAGGGGGAAAGGAAGTGTCTCATGGGAAGGCGGGTCCAAACAAAAGTTTGCCCGCAATATCTGATGCCGAAATTATGCCTGCAGGTGGGGTCCAAAGGAATCTGGTAAAAGGTCTGGTAGGTCAAGTTTTATGGCCTTATGATGAGGTATGCGATGCAGGGCTTCTGCTGGGCCCTGTAGAGGAAAGGTGGGACGATCAATGTATGGGGTCCACTGGGACAGGTCGTAAATGACCCTAGCCGTGCCATTCTCCTTAGGCACTAGGAAAATGGGAAAGGCTGCAGTGGCGTGATCGGGTTCAATGAGGCGATGTTGACGAAGGTCTCGAGTGACCCGATCAATAAGAGGTGACGGCCGGGTGGAGCGAAAGACACGAGTGGCTCCTCGTGGTTTCGGAAGGAATACACCCCTAGGGAGGATACGGGTAGCGTATGTTCCCAGGGGGTATCCAGATAGGGTACACGATGAACAAGAGGCACGGCTACGGAGAAATAGTGCTGAGGCTGAGGACGTGACTGGAGTAGAGAATGGCTAAAGGGTCAGGATTCGGGATACGACGAGGTATCCGACGAATAAAACTGGCGTCGTCGAGGTCCTCAAAGGAGGAGGTGGAGGCATCGCCAGGGGCATCGTTCTCCTGGACACTATCACGAGATGAGATGCATGTTGTCGCTGGACCGTTATCAGACATGATGTCCTATGGCGCTGAACGGACGCGCGACTCGGCGACCGCTGGATAGACGTCATGAGGTAGCTCTGGCGCGTCTTCTGCTTGATCTTCTAAGTGCTCAGTGGGATCGAAGAGAGCAGCTCGCTCTCACCCCTACCGGCCGGGACCACCACGACGCATCCACCACCCTGTGGGCTCTTTCAGCTTGGACACACCTGCACGAAGCACAGAAGAAATACTTTTCAACAGGGCCTGTCTTCTATACCTGGCCCTAACCCAGGGGTGGGATGTCGCGGTTCAGGTAGACCGTGTAACAGGAGATCGGGTCGCGGTGCTGCCAGGGAGATTCAGTTACACTCCCAACGACCCACCTAGCAGCGGTCACCCGCGGAGCCACCACATCTCGGCAAGGACGAGGACGCGGAATTCGCGGGGCGGGACGGAAAGCCACAAAGATGTGAGGTTGCTTCTGGCCGCAGGACAGGCTCCTCCGCCTGACCACAATTCCTGTTCTTCAGAGATCGTTAACCTTGAATTTCTTTTATTTTGGCCCATCTTTTGAAACCTTTATATTGTAATGTGTTTCCCGAGGTTTTAACACGTCACTTGTATATATTATATTAAATAAAGCACGGAAGGGGAGCATCCTTCAGTATCCCCTTCGCTGCCCTCTCGCGGCTAACGCCCGTGCTGCCAACCGCTACACGCGATCATCCCCCGGTCTATATAAGCCGGGGTCTGAGACAGCTCTGGGACAGTTGGTCGTGAGAGCGGTCAGCGTTAAAATTGTTCCGCCCCTCTCACGACCAACTGTCCCCGAGTTGCCTTAGACCCCGGCTTTCTGCTGCCGGTATGTCGAGTCGATTCTCGTCTGCGGCATACTCCGATGCGCCGGCTAGGTATCTGGGGTAACGTTCCCTGGAAGCAACCGTCGTATTGTGGTTGCTCGTCGTCTATTAAGAAACAGACAACAAATAGAATTACATACAAAAATCTATGCAAAACAAGCAGATCACAGAACTATTCTTGGCAAAAGAAGGTACAGACACTCCTTCACTGGTCACATATCAGGCTTCCCTGCCAGCCGAACCTTCCAGCGTCTCTCCGTGATTACTGGCAGACTTCGTAAAATAACTCATGCTGGACTAAATTCCAGTACCTCGGCTCCTCTTAAAACCGTAAAAGTAGATAGTGGGACATAAAGCATATGATTTTATTATTATTATCTAGCATTTAGGGCACCTTTTTTAGATCTTTTCTCTTCGATCTTTCCCGAGAGAATTATATTTTTAATATTTCATCTGATCTTCTCACTACGTGTTTGAAGAATTGTAGAATCCTGTGACAGCAGATATATAAAAGTCTCTTCTGCACCTTTAGCTCTTGAATAATAAACACAAAATTATTTTTTTTATTTATTTTTTTTATTTGATTGATAAATAGGGTTCCAGAGAGAAAGATCTCTGTCAAGAGGAACAATACATAGATAATCACAACAATGGCGGATTAACGCATAAGGTCTAAAAGTGAAAGAGTAATAATAGTGGTTTTACATATACTTTAAGTATCACAATTTACCTAATGGATAGGATTATATTAAGTGGATTATCATCAGAGTAACAATACAGGAGGAACAACTTTTTGACTTTTATGATTTGGAAATGAAAATATCAGAGAAATAACTGTTACACATTTATAGTGCCTAACAGGTACTTCTTAAGGTTATTACGAAATGGCACAGTTTTAGAGATGATTGCTATGTTGTTAGGAATGCTGTTATATTCAGATATTAGTAAGTGTTGCACTCCCTTAGTGCCAAACCTTGTTGTATAATTTTGATGAACATGTAATTTATTTGTTTGCCTTGTCTTATATGAATGGATGTCAGTGACTTTAGGAAATTCAGAGTTGGTGAACATTTTGTTATGCAAGACTTTATGAATAAGAAGTGATGCGTTTAATGAGATTAGTTTCTTAAGAGGTAATATATTTGTTTCAGAGTACATTTTATTTCGAGAATATAGTTGATGAAATCCATACATAAATCTAATAACCCTGTTTTGTATGACCTCCAAAGTATTTAAGTTATTTTGGGTTGCTTTGCCCCAAATGAATCACAAGTAAGAAAGTCGAGATTGTATCATTGTGAAATAAATTAGACGAAGAGTTTCAATTGTTAGTAGGTACTTAATCTTGCCAATGATACCAACCAAGACAGAGATTTTATTTTTTTACGTTTAATATATGAGGTGTCCAGGAGAGGGCACTATCAATTATTAGTCCAAGATATTTAACTTCTTTAACCCATTTCAACTTCGTAGTGCCAAATAATATATTTGTAGTTGCATTTAGGTCATTTTGTGATTTATCGAACATCATACAGACAGTTTTTGAGTAATTGGCTGTTAGAAGAATTTTTATCAGCCATTCATCTAAGATATAACAGTCATGCTGGATATCTGCAACTATTTCATCTTCAGAATTTGATGAATAGAAGAGTGAAGTATCATCTGTCAAAAGTGATATTTTACCCTTAAAAGAACACAGGGCTATGTCATTAATATATAAGGAACAAAATTGGACCCAATATGGAACCTTGTGGTACACCAAAGCAGATCTTTTGTAGCTCACTTTTATTCATGCCAATCTGAACATATTGTTGTCGATTTGATAAGAAATCCTTAAACCAGAGCAGCGACGGACCTCTCACACCTGCCTTTTCCAGTTTGTATATCATAAGTTCATGGCTAACAGTATCAAAAGCCTTTTTTAAATCAATAAACAGCCCAGCAGTCTTGTAACCTTTATCAATATAATTTTGAAGCTCAATTATAATGTCCATTAAGGCAGGATTCACCCCAGCCTTTTCTCTGAAGCCATATTGAAATCTGGAAAAATAATTGCATTTTTCGAGGTAACTAATAAGCCTAACTTTGACAACAGTTTCTAATATTTTAGATAATTCAGGTGGTATTGAGATGGGTCGGTAGTTTCCAGGGTCGGATCTATCATTCTGTTTGTGTATAGGAACCACTCTAGAGATCTTTAATGAATCAGGGACAATGCCTTTTGCCAAAGAGCAGTTGATAAATTCAGATATTGGACCAGAGAGTGCTCGATTACAGATTTTGAGAAGTTTACTGGAAATACCATCATACACAATCATTTCAAAGGCTCAATCTTTGCACAGTATTGCTTTACACTGTTCATGTATAGCACCATACAGATGAACTGAGAGGACGAGGATTCACAACAACTTTGTTTTATGGATTTAGTTCTTGATTCATGTAGTAAATCTGGGTAAATGCCATAGTTTTCTAAAGCAGCTAAAGAGATGCAATGCCATATTCGGCTGAGAAATCAAGATTGCCACACATGTACAAGCTATGGATCCCTGGGAGTTTGTTGAGTTACTGCTGTTCGAGACTCTGGGGTGGTAACGTTAGGAATCAAATCCGAATCACTCCGAGCAGAGTCAACAATTTAGTTTCGCTGTGAAGTAACATCACGCCAACACATCGAAGGCGTTTGGTGACACAGGGATGGGAAAGGGCTTGGTTTGGGAAGGTAGAAGTCGACCATTTTCAGGATTGCTGACGGGGGGGATTCGAACCCACCAACTCCTGAGTGCAAGTTCACACCAGCGCGCGGCCAACTTGCTCTGTAAGAATCAGTAAAACTAATTTGGGTGATAGATCCTTCTTTTTTTTCTATTTGAACACCACTTTTAACCTCCTCCATGCTGACGTCTCTGAACGCTTGAACTCTCTTACTACACACTGTGACATAGCTTGCCTCTATACGTAGCCCTTGGAGACCGTTCTCTAGGAGACTATGAATCTGAAATGAGACAGCAATTATGTAGTAAACTGCTTATTCAACACACTGATAGGAGTTTGGAACAAAGCAGCTCCAACGCTGTTCCAAGTGCTGTTGAATAAACTACCCGCGGACATAATTCAACTTGAGGTGTGAGTGGCCAGACGCTGGTGGTGTATAGAGCAGAGAACGTCACTTGATATACTATAAATAGATCTTCGTTGTAGTTTCATTTAAGGGGCTTGGGACATAGTGTTCCATGGCTTCTCGAAGTAACTGTGCATGAAATATCTTACATTTTCACTATGGATGTAATGTCTGTACTGCTGTATGTAATTGAAATTTCGTGAAGACTAGAATTGAGAAGAAAGCAACTTCAGCCTTTAACTCACTACCACCTCTGCCACACGGTTGTGAGGATGGAACTCTAAAAAATAGCAGGAAGGGGTTTCGATTCGTCGACTCGGTCCGGCGAAGGAGCTTGCTACAAATATAGTAGGCTGTACATGAAATTAATCATAATAATAATAATAATAATAGACCTGGGAGGAACTAGCCTCTTTCACTCCAACTCAAGCACATAACCTGAAAGTGGTGCCCCTGCTAAGCCGAGCAACCCTGTGGAAGGCTGGGTACCGGTAACCAATTCCAGTGAGAAGCTGGATCAGTGAACCGATTAGTGATGGGGGCTTCAAGGCTTTCAACCTTGTTAGTTAACAACTCGTTACTAAAACCTACACACTTGTGTGATAAATTGTGTCCAACACAAAGTAGCCTACAAACTAAATAACGTTAGAACCCCAGGTGGTAACGAATCAACCCCCACTTATGACGAGGTATGTAGATAGTCGGACTCTGGAGGACCTACGCCTTCACTTTACTCAGTTGGAACTAAGAGAAACCATAAAAGGAACATACCGTACCTAGCAACGATCAACATAAACTCCTTGATCAAAACTGGGAAATTTAAACACACACTTCAATTTCTGAACGACAAGAATATCAGTGTAGCAACCCTTCGAGAGACAAGGTTCCAGGACGAAAATATATAGTTTCTCGAGGATACAGGATATATAAGGGAGAACCTGGTAAGAGAGTCATGGGGAACATACCCTCCCTGTGACTGGCTTCACAGTACACCATAGACTTGTAACAAGCCCACTCGACTCCTCATCCAAAGACAGAACCTCGTTACTGTCTTCAGTTGAAATAATAGAGGATATTCTCTGGTTAACTTCCAAGCTCCTGCTAAAGACTCCAACAGGAAAAACCCAGAGACCACAGACCAGTACTGGAACACCCTCGAGGAAACACTAGATAAGTCCCAACCACCACATGACTATACTCCTAGGAGATTCCAACGCCCAGATCGAGAGAAAAAGGTTAATGATGATGATGATGATGCTTGTTGTTTAAAGGGACCTAACATCGAAGGTCAACGGCCCCAGGGGGAGAGAAAGGAAATACCAAAGAATTTAAGGAAGATGCCCTATCCACAAGAGAACCAACAAGAACGGGGAACGCTTAATCAACTTATGGACTAAGTATGCACTATTCGTGATGACATTAGCCTTCAAACACCTACGCAGGAAGGCCATGACATGGCGCATCCCAAATAGCCTGATGGGCGAGTTCCTGATCGACCAGGTATGAATAGACAGGCAGCACCCCTGCGACATGATGAACGTCAAGTTGCTAAGAGAAGCCAGCATCGACTCTGATCATTACCTATTCCTTGTGAAAACGAACATGATGTCACGTAAAAAGAAAAATGTTATGCTAGCGAAAAACAAGAAGATCCCTAGACTTGATATCTCTAAACTTGAAAATGACAGCACAAGCTACCAAGGGAGACTGAACCATAATAACAGCAGGATTAACACCACTGCAAAGTGGGACCCACTTAGGGATGCCATAATAGCAGTGGCTCAGGAGCAGATGCGATGAGGCTATAAAGGCCAGACGACTAGCATGAGTCAAATGGTACCAACATGAAAAAGAAGCCAACCTACAAGCCTTTGTTACAGAAAGGAAGACCACTCCCAATATCATAAGAGGGGCAAAGAGGAAGCACAACAAAGAACTGATCAAACAAGCATAGGAAGACTTTGGAAGCAACAACTGCAGAGACCTATACAAGTGCCTCAAACAACAGACGACCCAGTTCGTTCCCCCTACCTTACATCTTCAGAGAACAGACGGATCACACTGTCTCAAAGACAGTGAATGCACTAAGACCCCAGCTGACTATTTCCAAACATTCCTAAATGTCGAAGAACCTGCCCAACTACTTTCAGTTTGAGAACCCGCTAATTGTAACACGGAACACATCCCTTCTCCAACATACGAGGAAGTCAAAGAAATCATCTCCTCAAGAACGAAAAGGCCTCTGGGGAAGACGGGATAGTAGCCGAAAATGTTGAAACAAGCGGCTAGTACCATACAGTCAACTGGTGGTCCCTAACCCGGTAGAGGATTTGGTCATATATTATTTAGGTGAAACATATGAAAGAGAAAGGCAATTCTTAAAGAATGAAATGATAAGTATGACAAGTGGACATTTGACAAAGTTAAATGAATGATGTATTTTACGAAAAAAATTGTTTTCCACTTAAATTCGATTGATTAAGACAGTAGTAGATCAGATTATTAAATGCTAGCGTATGTAACTAATAGGTTAAGACAGTTTCTAGAGTAAAATAGGAGAATTTGTAATGTTAATTAAAATAGATACAATTAATTATGCATGAAAATTATGAAATTCGCAAACTGCCATAGAGTAATAATAATTATTATTATTATATACGTATATCTGAGCCTCCGTGGCTCAGGCAGCAGCGCGCCGGCCTCTCAACGCTGGGTTCCGTGGTTCAAATCCCGGTCACTCCATGTGAGATTTGTGTCGGACAAAGCGGTGGCCGGACAGGTTTTTCTCCGAGTAATCCGATTTTCCCTGTCATATTACATTCCAGCAACACTCTCCAATATCATTTCATTTCATCTGTCATTCATTAATCATTGCCCCAGAGTAGTGCGACAGGGAAATAAATTTGTAAATCCGAACACAGGGAACAGAAGTCTAAATTAAATTTAAGTTGGCAAGAAAAATCCTTGCATTTAAAAGATTAAGGAGAACTGAAACTGATAATTACATTCTAAAAGGGGTAGCAGGAATCTTCCCTAAGTACTAAGGCTATTAAGACTTCATTGCCGCAAGTCATTAGTTTAGGGATAGGTCACCCCTGAAATAGTATAAGGACAGAGTTTTCCAGAAGGAATCAGGAAGAGCAGGCGTGAATGGCGGATAGGAATTAGGAGAGAAACAATATGATTGGAGGAGGGTAACTTTAATCACTGGGATTTTAACAAACGAATCAAGGCAGATTACATGACCAACTTGAAAACAGAAACCTTCTCAATAATAGTTAAAGTCTTTAAACACTAGGCTACGCTAGTGATTAGATACTAGAGACCCCTGGTCCCCACCGATGAAATTTCTTCAATCTGATAGTTTTTTATGTATGACAAGGATTATATCACTGTAGAGCTCTCGGAGTACTTGAATAGTCGGAGAGGCGTAACTGATAGTTCGATTATTGTTATTAATATTTTTTAAATTGAAACTCGTCGGTGTATGTGACTGTTGATAACATTCACCAACACGGAACCTCCAGTTTTGCGTCGACCCGAATTCATGTACTGCGCGGGGTTCAAAGAGCGGCCATTACCATCTAGGTGGCCCGCCTCCCCCTTCAGGGGAAGGATGAAAAGTTGATCTATATATATATAAAAGTCATTGTATGTATGTGGGTGGGTGAGTGGGTGGGTTTGTACCACATCTCCTCCCAAACCATTGGAGCGATTTCAACCAAATTTGATACACTTATGACTTGGTATCAGGAGACAAACCGCGTGGGGGTAAGACATCCCAAACACCCCTGGGGGCGGGAGGGCGAGGGGGGTTATACATAAAAATAAATGAAAATAGTGTCGAATCCATACTTTTCGGGGTCGCTGAGATGAATAGTGACACTCCAATTTTTTTTAAGTCAAAGTTCAGCCCCCCCTTTGGGGTGGGGGCGAGGGGGGAGTGAAATATACAAATAATCGAAAATAATGTCGAATACATAGTTTTCGGGGTCGCCAAAGTGAATAGCGACACTCCGGATTTTCAGTATCAGGAGACAAACCACGTGGGGGTAAGACACCCCAGGAACCCTTAGGGGCTGGGGGCGAGGGCGGTCACAAATAAAAATAAACGAAAATAGTGTAGTATCCACACTTTTCGGGGTCGCTGAGATTAATAGTGACACTCCGATTTTTTTTAAAGTCCAAGTTCAGCCCCCTTTGGGGTGGGGGCGAGGGGGGTGTGATATATACAAATAATCGAAAATAGTGGCAAATACATAGTTTTCGGGGTCGCCAAAGTGAATAGCGACACTCCGGATTTTTGGTATCAGGAGACAAATCACGTGGGGGTAAGACACCCCAGGAAACCTTAGCGGCGGGGGGCGAGGGGGTCGTATATAAAAGTAAATGAAAATAGTGTCGAATCCATACTTTTCGGGGTCACTGAGATGAATAGTGACACTCCAATTTTTTTAAAGTCCAAGTTCAGCCCCCTTTGTGGTGGGGGCGAGGGGGGAGTGATAGAATCCACACTTTTCGGGGTCACTGAGATTAATAGTGACACTCCGATTTTTTAAAAGTCCAAGTTCAGCCCCCTTTGGGGTGGGGGCGAGGGGGGAGTGATATATACAAATAATCGAAAATAATGTTGAATACATAGTTTTCGGAGTCGCCAAAGTGAATAGCGACACTCCGGATTTTCAGCATCTGGAGACAAACCACGTGGGGGTAAGACACCCCAGGAACCCTTAGGGGCGGGGGGCGAGGGGGTCACAAATAAAAATAAACGAAAATAGTGTCGAATCCACCCTTTTCGGGGTCACTGAGATGAATAGTGACACTCCGATTTTTTAAAAGTCCAAGTTCAGCCCCCTTTGGGGTGGGGACGAGGGGGGAGTGATATATACAAATAATCGAAAATAATGTTGAATACATAGTTTTCGGGGTCGCCAAAGTGAATAGCGACACTCCGGATTTTCAGTATCAGGAGACAAACCACGTGGGGGTAAGACACCCCAGGAACCCTTAGGGGCGAGGGGCGAGGGGCGAGGGGGGTCATAAATAAACGAAAATAGTGTCGAATCCACACTTTTCGGGGTCGCTGAGATGAATAGTGACACTCCGATTTTTTTAAAGGTCCAAGTTCAGCCCCCTTTGGGTGGGGGCGAGGGGGGAGTGATATATATAAATAATAGAAAATAGTGTCAAATACATAGTTTTCGGGGTCGCCAAAGTGAATAGCGACACTCTGGATTTTTGGTATCAGGTGACAAACCACGTGGGGGTAAGACACCCCAGGAACCCTTAGGGGCGGGGAGCGAGGGGGGTCATATATAAAAATAAACGAAAATAGTGTCGAATCCATACTTTTCGTGGTCGCTGAGATGAATAGTGACACTCCAAATTTTTTTAAAGTCCAAGTTCAACCCCCTTTGGTGTGGGGGCGAGGGGGGAGTGATATATATAAATAATCGAAAATGATGTCGAATACATATTTTTCGGGGTCGCCAAAGTAAATAGCGACACTCCGGATTTTTGGTATCAGGAGACAAACCACGTGGGGGTAAGACACCCCAGGAACCCTTAGCGGCGGGGGGCGAGGGGTTCATATATAAAAATAAACGAAAATAGTGTCGAATCCATACTTTTCTGGGTCGCTGAGATGAATAGTGACACTCCAATTTGTTTAATGTCCAAGTTCAGAACCCTTTGGGGCGGGGGCGAGGGGGGAGTGATATATACAAATAATCGAAAATAATGTCGAATACATGGTTTTCGGGGTCGCCAAAGTGAATAGCGACACTCCGGATTTTCAGTATCAGGAGACAAACCACGTGGGGGTAAGACACCCCAGGAACCCTTAGGGGCTGGGGGCGAGGGCGGTCACAAATAAAAATAAACGAAAATAGTGTAGTATCCACACTTTTCGGGGTCGCTGAGATTAATAGTGACACTCCGATTTTTTTAAAGTCCAAGTTCAGCCCCCTTTGGGGTGGGGGCGAGGGGGGTGTGATATATACAAATAATCGAAAATAATGTTGAATACATAGTTTTCGGGGTCGCCAAAGTGAATAGCGACACTCCGGATTTTTAGTATCAAGAGACAAAATAACGAAAATAGTGTCTAATCCAAACTTTTCTGGGTCGCTGAGATGGATAGTGACACTGGGAACTTTTTTAAAGTCCAAAATCAGCCACCTTTGGGGTGTGGGCGAGGGGGGAGTGATATATATACATAATCGAAAATAGTGTCGAGTCCATACTTTTCGTGCTCGCTTAGGTGAATAGTGACATCCCGGGAATTTTTAAATTCCAAGTTCAGGCCCCTTTAGGGTGGGGGACAAGGGGGGAGTGATACATAAAAATAATCGAAAAGAATGTCGAGTACTCTTCGGGGTCGCTGAGATGAATACTGACACACCGGATTTTTACTATCAAGAGACAAACCACGTGGGGGTAGGGCAGCCCAGGAACACATAGGGGCGGGGGGAGAAGGGGTGAGATATAAAAATCATCGAAAGTAGTGTCGAATGCATACTTTCGGGGTCCCTTAGATGAATAGTGACACCCCGGGATTATTTAAGTCCAAGTTCATCCCCCTTTGGGGCGGGGAGCAAGGGGGGGTGAGATATAAAAATAATCGTATTTAGTGTCAGATATACTTTTTTCGCGGTCGCCGAGGTGAATAGTAACATTCCGGAATTTTATTATCGGGAGACAAACCACGTGGGGGTAGGGCACCCCAGAAACCATTAGGGGCGAGGGGCAAGGGGGGTCATATATAAAAATAACCGAAAATAGTGTCGAATCCATACTTTACGGGGTCGCTTAGATGAACAGTGACATCCCGGGAAATTTAATTCCAAGTTCAGCCCCCTTTAGGGTGTGGGAGGGGGGCAAGGGGGAGCGATATATAAAAATAATCGTAATTAGTGTCGAATCCACAGTTTTTGGGGTCGCTGAGATGAATAGCGGCAGTCCGGAATTTTAGTATCATGAGACAAACCACGTGAGGGTAAGACACCCCAGGCGCCCTTCGGAGCGGGGGAGGGGGCGAGGGGCTGATATATAAAAATCATCGAATGTTTTGTCCAATCCATACTTTTCGGGGCCACTGAAATGAACAGTGTAACTCCGGAATCTTTTAAACCAAGTTCAGCCCCCAGCGGGGAATGGGGGAAGGTATATAAAATTATCGAGAATAGTGTCCAATACATAGTTTTCGGGGTCGCTGAGATAAATAGTGGCACTCTGGACTTTTAAAGTCCAAATTAAGGCCCCTTTTGTGGTGGGTGGTTAGGAAGGGAGTTAGATATAAAATAATCGAAAATAATGTCACATCCATGGTTTTAGGGGTCGCTTAAATGAGGAGTGACACTCCGGTTGTCGTTTAAGTCCAAGCTGATTGCCAGGCGGGTGAGAAGGAGTCATGAACAGAAAATATCCAAATGACCGAGATTAAGGATGTTTTTTGTACGTTCCAGTATAACTGCCAGCAGAACTTAATACAAATATTACCTACTACCTGAAAAATATACTAAGGGGGAAAGATACCCCTAGAAGCCTCAGATAAGGGGACGAAACGTAATTAAGACTGAAAATGACCGATATTAGTGTTGAATCCATACGTTTCGGGACTACGGGAACAATTTCAAAATACTTGGTCACTTATGACTTATTTTCAGGAGACAAACTGCGTGGAGGTATGACAATCCTAGCACGCCTACGACGGGATGAGATGTAGAAATAATCGAAAATAGTGTCGAATCCATTCTTTTCGGGGTCGCTGAGATGAATAGTAACGCTCCAATATTTTTAGAAGTCCAATTTCTGCCTCCTTTCGCATAGCGGTGAGAAAAAGTGAAAAACAAAATTTCGAAAATGACCGAGGGAATGGACGCATGTGTGTATACTGGACCTACTGTCTGGAAAAATATACCTTAGGGGTAACAGACTCCTAGTCTCTAAAGTAGGGGCGAAATGTAAAAATTAACCGAAAACGACCGAAATTTTTGTCTAATCCATAGTTTTCGGGGTCGCTGAGATGAACTGTAACACTGTGGATGCCGTTTAAGATGTAGAAAACATTACTGTGAGGTCAGATACACCTAGCCCCCGCTGGTGTTGGGGAATGAGAGAGGCTGACGTGCAAACATAAGGAAAATAACCAATATTAATGTCGAAATCCATTGTTTATGTGTCGCTGATACGAACTGTGACTCTGTGGATAGCGTTTAAGTCCACGTTCAGCCTCCATCGAGGCAGGAGCTCAGAGTGGGGTTAAAAGTAAATAGTATAAAATGACTGAGATTAGTGTTTACTCGATAATTAAATAATCTAAATCTTGAAGTCAGATACATCCAAATAACTCTAAAACTACATGATAAGTCGTAAAATCAACATCTCAAAAAGAATTCTATAAGCATTCAACTCACACTTAACTAACTGGTAATACAAATATTAAAGGTAAACATTCAAAAACTATCCGGGCAACGCCGGGTACTACAGCTAGTTACAAATAAAAAACAGTGGCTACTTTGGTGAGGAGCCACACTCCTCATGGCGCCAGAGCCCTTTAAGATCTTGGCCTACCAGAACGTCTGCTGCTCCACCAGAAGGCCTGTATTATAGATGCTAAAGTGCCTCGCGGTCAGTGTTACGACATGTTCAGAAGTACTGTTCGGTTTCCTTGACAGGGTCCGCTGCCTCATCTATGAAGAGTTCGTCTAACAAGGCTGATGAAAGCCCGCTTTAGCTTTCAGTTCAGAGTTAGATTGCCTGGACTGGCCAGGAATCGAACGTGGAGTTTACGATAAGAGATATATATCCTATCAACCCCTTCATTATTATTATTATTATTATTATTATTATTATTATTATTACTATCATTATTATTATTATTACTGTGAACAGTTAATCAATGCGATCTAATATCGAGCCTTTTACTCATACAAGTGTTACTTTAATCTACAGCTTCAAGTGTTTTATGTTTTAACAGGAGGATTTGTGGAAGAGGGTTTAATACCTTCATACAACAGCGATGGGCAGGGAGGTCCGTTCTGCCCTCGTCTTATTTCCACGGACAATCAACTTCGCTTTTAAAGACGTCCTTTTCTTCCGAGTATCAATTCTTCCAGTCTAACGGGTAGCAGAGAAGATGCATGGGACTGATTATATTCTGAAAGCGACATGCAATAAAATACGTACTGCTCTAGTAGCTTCTTAATAGTCTGAACAAGTCTGTAATTGAAACAAGAAGTTCATACTTTACAACTAGCAACTAATTAAGAGCGAGAGGAAGCACCTGCGTCGGATATTATTCAGAACTTGTAATACGTTTAACTTACTGGAATGAAGTGTAAGTAGCAAATCATTGAGGATAGTTTTACATGTTATTGTTTGAAATATAACATTGTTATGTCAATACAACAGCAACAAATTTTACCGAGCGAGCTGGCCGTGTGGTTATGGTCGTGTGGCTGTGAGCTTGTATTCTGGAGATGGTGTATTCATATCCCACCGTCGGCAGCCCTGAAGGTTGGTTTTCCACTTTCACACCAGGCAAATGCTGGGGCTGTACCTTAATTAAGGCCACGGTCGCTTCCTTCCCATAGCTGGCCCTTTCCCATCCTTCTGTCGCTGAAAATAGTCCAGGTTGACTGAACTTAAGAGACCTATCAATGCTTGATAATTCACCAGCAGATAATTCCGAATAGAATAAAACAAGAATGAAGCAAATAGGTGCAGTAGAACGGACGGATGGACTAGGCAAAGCTGTTTGATTAAACCTTTTAAATAGATATGCATAATAATAATAATAATAATAATAATAATAATAATAATAATAATAATAATAATAATAATAATAATAATAAACTATTTTGTGAAAGGAAAATGACCTTAGGAGGGGGCGAGGAAATGGCGTATGGCTTTTAGTGCCGGGAGTGTCCGAGGACAAGTTCGGCTCGCCAGATGCAGGTCTTTTGATTTGATCCCGTAGGTGACCTGCACGTCATGATTAGGATGAAATGATGATGAAGACGACACATGCACCCAGCCCCCGTGCCAGCAAAAAATTAACCAACTAAGATTAAAATTCCTGACCCTGCCGGGAATCGAACCCGGGACCCCTGTCACCAAAGGCCAGCACGCTAACTATTTGGCCATGGAGCCGGACACCTTAGGGGGGGGGGGAGACCCAGCTTAACGCGGGGAAAATAGGCCAATATTCATTCGATTGTTAAATATGCTACAACTGTTGTTGACAAATGCTGCACATATCCCAGTAATGGCATGCTTCCTAGCAATCAGAAGTAACTTCAACAGTGTCAACATTCTAATTATAACATTTTAAAATAAAATGTTCAAAGTTTTTTTTAATTTTATTAAATTCTCCTAAGTTTTCCGAACAGAATGATATGCATTTTAATGCTGTTTTGTGCATATTTAGTTATTAAAATTAAAATTTTAATGTTCTGCGCATCTCTGTAAGTTGAGTCTTGCCACGCCCCTTTGCACTCTGATCTTCATTCCTCCTTCCCCTGTGATGATAAAATTTTCTAGTAAATTTTGTTGAATTTGTTTTTATGTTGGCTAGTCTGCTGTAGTCTGGGTATGCGCTGCCACGTCTTCTTTTGTTTTGTGTTGTGTTTGTATGAGTAAACAAGTTGGTCCATTTGAAGTTATAAAAGTTATTTTGTTGCACGTTGGTTTCATCTTCACACTATAAGTGGTGTTATAAAATAGTGATAATGCCTAGAGTCGGTAGTGTGTTCAAAAATGTACATTCCAGGGAAATAAATACACTAAAGTAAACAATTGCGAACCTCTAGTTCATTCTAACCTGCAAGAACAAAGTAGTCAAAGTGATAATGTAGGCCTAAATATTCCAAGCTGTTCGAGTAGGAAATTGACATATTTGGGTGAAGAAGTTGTTGACAGTGATTCTGTAAATAGTACTGGTAAGGGTAATATTATTGTTAATGTACAGTTATTATCAGAATTCATTAGCAAATTGTAAATACTGTAAATGTGAAGACTCTTTGTTTGTTACTGAAGATACTAGTGTTAGGAAAGGACTTTCTTCTAAACTTGTAGTTATTGTCATAATTGTAACATAAATAAATCAACTAGGACTTCAGGAAAAAATTCAGATAGATATTATAATATAAATTTAAGAATGGTGTATGGCATGCACTACATAGGCAAAGGGCAGAAAGCTGCAGAGAGCCTCTGTGCAATGTTAGACTCACCCCCTCCACCTAAGAAATTTAGTGATTACTATGGGATTTTAAAGATACATCTGCTTGAAGTGAGTAATGAAACAATGAGAACTGCAGCAATAGAAGCTATCCAAGAAAACAACGGTGATATTTACATTACTGTGGGCCGGGCTGAGTGGCTCAGACGGTTAAGGCGCTGGCCTTCTAACCCCAACTTGGCAGGTTCGATCCTGGCTCAGTCCGGTGGTATTTGAAGGTGCTCAAATACGACAGCCCTGTGTCGGTAGATTTACTGGAACGTAAACGAACTCCTGCGGGACCAATTTCCGGCACCTCGGCGTCTCCGAAGACCTTAAAAAGTAGTTAGTGGGACGTAAAACAAATAACATTATTATTGTTATTATTATTATTATTACATTACTGTGGGATTAGATGGGACATGGCAGACGAGAGGCCACACCTCCTCTCATGGAGTAGGCCCTAGTTGCTGTCACATCTAGTGACACAGGTAAGGTATTGGATTTTGAAATTCTAACAAAGTACTGCAGAGGGTGCAGGTTAAGCACCAAGGACCATAATTGTGTAAAGAACTCTGAAGGCTCCAGTGGGGGCATGGAAGCAGCTGGTGCTAAAGAACTCTTCCTTCGATCAGTTGATGAGAGACGAGTGCGGTATGTGAATTACCTAGGAGATGGGGATTCTAATGGATATAAGTCAGTCAGTGAAGTACAGCCTTATGGCCCTAATATAAGTATAGAGAAACTTGAATGGGTAGGGCATGTGCAGAAAAGAATGGGTGCCAGACTTAGGAGACTAAAAAAAATGACTTGAAGGGTAAAGTGTTGCATGACAAAAACAAATAGGTGGTGCTGGTACGTTAACTGATTCAGAAATAGACTTGATTCAGACGTGCTATGGGTTAGCTATCAGGAGAAATGCCGACAATTTGAAGGTTATGAGGTCAGCTGTGTGGGCAATATTTTTACATAAGGCATCTACTGACTCTTACCCACATCTGTTTTGCCCCAAAGGTGAGGAGTCATGGTGTGGTTTCCAGAAAGCTTTAGCAGGTGGTATTAGTTATCAGCACAAACACTCACATACTAGTGCTGTGATAAAAGCCATGAGACCTATTTTAAGAGATCTCAGTAAAGAGAAACTGTAGAAAAAATGTCTTCATGGGCAGACTCAAAATGCAAATATGTTTTAATAATTGTGTGTGGGAATGCCTACCAAAAATTGTTTTCATAGAGTATAGTGCAATAGTTATTGGTGTATGTGATGCTGTTATCACATTAAATGAGGGTGCAATGGGGATAATTAAAGTGTTGAAGGCAATGGGCATAAAATCAGGTCATAACACCACAACAGCTTTGTGTCAAATCGATCAAGATGGAGTAAAATATGCTGAAAGAGCTGCTGAGGCCTCATCAGAGGAAGGCAGGATTGCAAAAAGAAGAAAAAGGAAGGTAGATGAATCAGCTGAAGCAGATAATGATGACTATTCTTCAGGGATGCACTGAAGTAGGTTGTAAAACTAAGTTTTATGTTTTCATCAGTTTTCCTCAATACTATATTTTTGTAAACATAGGTACATTTTTTCAGGAACTGTTAGACATAGAAAGCTGAAATTTGGATCATACATTTTTCATGGAATAGTGATTGCTGATAAGTAAAATTATGCAATTAGGTTCAATAGATTATAAGATATTAAATTTTTATTTTTAGAATTTCGGCAGATTTTTTTTTTGCAAGTTTATTATTTTCTTCACTGAAATATATTTCAGTTAGGAATTTGAATTTACTTGCCAAAGTCAACTAATAATGGTAGAATAACCTATAAAAATCTCAAGTCCAAATTTTTGAAAATGCTCTCAGAATTTGTACCTAAAATGTCAAAAAAATTGAAATTTTCAGTAAGTTTATGACTCGTTTATTTAAAGTTTTTTGATTTAGAGTAATGAATGTATGAACAAACAAAGAAAAGGCTTTGATAAACTACTACTGAAAAAATAATTAACAAAATCCATTGAAAACTCAACGTTTAAATGGATGAAATACCAAGATGCGCATCGCTCTGCTTGGAACACTTCCCGGTTCCCTAGCTGGGTCGCCCTCCTTAAATACATTCAGCCTCCTTCATCCTTTGAAGTATTAAGAGCCATCAACAAATTGTACACTACAGGCAACTGACTTGCCCTTATACGACAGCTGGTTTGTTCACATGAAACTCTATCATTAAGGCGTAGTTACAGGTACAGTTGAGCCTTGCCCAAATTTGAACCTTGATTACTGCTTTAGTGAACCCAGCTAAGCTACAGGACCACTGTTTTGTTATACTACCAGTCGTACTAACATTCACCTTCAACAGCCGAACACTGATAAGTCAACCTGAACTACGCTATACATCCAGTACCAGTGGTCAGTTTTATTCCATTCCTTCTGTAGCCAACACTAGGCGATCTATTCATTCAAGTGTTGACCACTCCCAATGCTCTTTAACATTTGCCACTCGTCAACTGAGTTAACTGTTTCCCAAATATATCATCGCCGTCAACCTTAAAATACACACCTATCCTGAGAGGCCCAGACGCTAGCGCACTGGCCTTCTGAGCCCAATGATGTGGGTTCGATCCCGGCTCAGTCTGGTGATATTTGAAGGTTGGAAATTACGCCAGCCTCGTGTCGATAGATTTCTCGGCACTTAAAAGACCTTCTGCGAAACCAAATCCCGCCACACTGATATCTGAAAACCACAAAAATGGTTGGTTTCACGTATTATTATTATTATTATTATTATTATTATTATTATTATTATTATTATTATTATTATTATTCGTGAAGTATACGCTGGACCTCGAGTAGTAAACTAATGGCTTTTCAATAAAAAAAAATGCATTCAATAAAGTATATCTTTATTTTGACGTTCTACATGATACCATAGCTATCTCAACTCTCACGTGACCAAAGAAGTCAGACGAGATTCTGTCATTTTTACAAGAGCAGAAAATACTTTTTTGTTTGGTTTTTAGTTCGTTATTCTTATCCGAAATGTGTAATAAGAAACATTAATTGTTCCATAATAAATGTTTGTCCTTGTTTTACGTGTCTGGGTTGCCTCATGACAATATCACTTTCTTTCCTAACAGGCCTATACGAAACTTCCTATAAATGTATTACTGCCTTACATACTCCGTGTGAATTTAATATTTCGAATGGTTTTATTTTAAATAACTGGGAATAGAGGACATGTCTGAAAGTAGATTTGAAATGTCATGTACACCAGGTCATCCTTACCATCGCGTGTTCCTCTGGGCAATGTACCCACATGTTGTGCGTTTCCCATGCAATTACCAGAGCAGAAAAACGTTAACAAAGACCTGGAGCAATTTACTATCAGCATAGTCGGCTAATCTCCGTTATTCTACCCGACGGAAACAAATCTTCTGCAGCCTCCTTGAATTCATTCGATTTCAGTTAGCAGGAAAATATGGTTTGTTCTAAAATGTGAATACATTTAAACAGATTCAAATAAATTAATACATTGCGATAGAGAAGGTACATGCCACTCTCAGAAGGGATCTCAATTAATATGACTGGTAGCCAAACGATGGCAAGGAATTCGTTGTATTAGAAGAAAACAATAACGAAATAAAAGGCCTCTCCTAAACATATCAGTGTACATTGAGTCTGAGCTAAGTCGTACTGGTTTCACTTAGTTTCATTGACCTTGTATATTTCATTTTTACAGTTATATCTTCTTTTCTAAATTTGTATTGTCTTCTGACCTGGTACTGTTAGATTTAAGACAGATACTACAACCTTGTGCCGTCCGACTCGTTGACTGAATGGTCACCGTACTGGCCTTCGGTTTAGAGGGTCCCGGATTCGATCCCCGGCCGGGTCGGGTATTTTAATCTCTTCTGATTAATACTTATGGCTCGGGGACTGGCTGGTTGTGTCCGTCCCAACACTCTCCTCTTCATATTCACACAACACACTACACTACCAACCACCACAGAAAGACGCAGTAGTGATTACATCCCTCCATATACGGTTGCGTCAAGAGGGGCATCTGGCCGTAAAACAGGGCCAAATCCACATGTGTTACGCAGTTTGCACCCGTGACCACACAGGTGTGGGGAAATCAGCAGTAGTAGTAGTAGTAGAAGAAGAAGAAGAAGAAGACTACATCCTTGTGCCATTGGTTTTTATATTAATAAAATCTTCTGAAATCTTAGATTACCTTTTGCTCATGTGTGATGATAATTTCTGTAAATATGGATAACTAATTGTATATGTTCTCGCAGTATTTTATATATAAAACATTGAAAATGTTTCTGGCTTTTCAAAAATTTATTACGCATTTGACTTTTTAAAATTTTATACTTTTCAGACTGACTAGCAGTGCAGAAAAATTGATTTTCTCTCTGTCTGCGAGTCTGTACGTTTGTAAGTGTGTGCTCTTATAATAAGGAAACTACTTGAAATGTTTCAACCTATATACAGCTCGAAGATGTTTCTTGACTTAGAATTCGATCTGCGCCGGTGAGTGTTAGAAAAAACATGGAAGATTTTTGAAACAAAGTAATTTCTAGACGACACTCTCGAAGACGATGTGACTGTAAAGACGAACAACCAATGTGCCGAATAACAAGAGTGTGACTCAATTGTGACGTCATCAGGTGATACGATGGCGTCACAATCTTGATGTTCAAAAGCCATTCTGCCATACGTCTAACAATTACTGTAATGTATCACTGGACTCCGACGTGGTAGCACGTCGTGTGAGGTGTAGTTTGATTCATGCCAGTGATTGAGACAAGTATGAGGTAAAATAAATGGAACATATGAGAAATTTGTGGTGCGAAGAGCGTTGTTAGGTGAGTTCTGCGCTACTGGAATCCCAGCCGAGCACATCTACAGCTCCAGTGGTAGAAATGAGTCGGTATTCATAGATGTGAATACTAATCACTCTGGTGGTAATGAATTGGCTCAGATGTAGTTATCACGTACGTATTGTGTGAAAGAAGCGGCGATTGCATAAAAATCTTAAATCCATATTGAATACATATTTTATTTCGATAATACTCATAAGTGGTATGTACTCTACATCGAAACTAGCTGGCACTCTGTTAGAAATTTTGATACATATTACTTCAAAATCCCACTGGTGGTTTTCTGAAAACGTAAATCAAAAAATCATTTAATGTTTTAAATGTATTTTACGCAAAGACCTCCTTTTCTTAGTGCAAGCTTTCGGTAGGATGAAGTTTTGAAATTGTGGAAATTTCTCGAGACAACCAAGACGTGTACTCATTCCATCGCAATGACTTAGAATACATCTATATGTCATGAATTGCAAAGACCTGAAATGATCCAGCACTGGCTGATTTTTAATTGGAGTTCTTTGAATCCCCCACAAATTATCCCTCTTCTCTCCTCCTTGCCACGGGAAGTTCCCAGGCAAGCAGTCGCCCTATCCACATCCCTGGCATAGAGCTTCCATACCAATGCGTAATCGGTCAACAAAAACAATGCAATAATAATAATAATTCAGCTATTGTGTGCACGTATTTTTATTTGAATCCATTTGAACTGCACGGCAATTCCGACATTCCGTTTTACTCTGCCAGATAAGGGAGTAAACCGGATCTATAGTGGGTGATTGATGGTTAAGTTTCAATTAATTTTTCCGGGAAAACACCTATAGTGTCACGTCGTATATGCTGAAATCGTACGACGCGGACTGCCGAATGGATATTTTTCCATCCTTCAAAAATCCAATTTCTTCTACCGAGTCTGAATCAGTGATCTTGGGACCTGGAGGCCGACACTCTACCACGGATCCGCCGAAGGAACTACAGTAGAATTAAAGTAACTTTGTGGTTCAGACAGGCCTAGTTGCATAGACAATGCTTCGCTTTCACGTGACTCTGGCTACCACCGCTAAATGTCAGGATCACTTATTTTAATAGTTAGTGTAACAGAACTGTAACAGTACGGTGACTGATTATTGTTAATTTAGGTGCAATCTATCTGTTTTGTTCCCAGTCATCTCTGATAGGTGGCATTTCTGCTGCAATTTTACAAGTTTTACCCGTCAACGAAGGATACAGCAACTAGTGCCTCATGTATTTAGTCTTCGAGTACGTATTAATAAGAGATGTTGTTCACGTTCTAATAATCACATCATTTCTTGTTAATTTTTTATAAAATTTGAACAGTTAAAGTGAAGATGTATTCAGCAATTAATCACTGAATCCAAAAAACAAACAATAAAATCTGTATTAACTATAAGGAACCAGATATGAGGAAAACTGGGAAGTGAGTAATGAAACGAAAATAGGAATTTACTGAGTGTTTCACCAGGAACGAATTTCATGTCATATAACCTCCAGTTTAAAGTCAACCTAAGAATATAAATCTCTATTCGTATACGGGATTAGTACAAGCATATTTTTAAGGTTACGCCGGAATTGCAGATGAAAGAGTTAAGGCCAATTTCGCAACGCATCTACGAATAACACGTCTTATTACAGGACAGAAAATCCGTACAAGCTCCGAACTTCAAACGACGTATAAGAATTCGCTGTAGCTTAAGCAGCGTTATGGTTACGAAATCAGACTATGCAGAAGCAGTTTATCTTATAAAGAACACCTGTAATACATTTTAGCACTCTAGATTCCTGGGAAGTGTGAAAATGGGTGACGAGGGAACAAAAGTTGAGTCGTCGGAGCCTCCGTTAGCCTTATATAAATAATAATAATGATAATAATAATAAAATAATAATAATAACGGTGATGATGATTATGATGATGTATATCAGCTGGCTTACTTACTGAAGTGGTGAAGTTTTGGTAATTCTGACAAGCTTATTCTTTGCAGAAGAATATTCTAAATAAGTTACAATTTTTTTAGAACACAATAGAAAGTCGGCAATAGATGTGAAGGTTAGTGGGAACAACATAGCATTAACCACACTACAACTTTTAGATGTACCATTTTTGAAGACAAACTATCCATCCCACTCATACAACATGTACGTGTTATGTAAATAGCTAAAGTTACATCCCATGTGTATGTAAATAAAAACCCATGTGCGCGCTATTTTTGTGCAAACCATTAATATTTAACAGCCTTGCACTGTATTATTTAAATGGACATTAAACAAGTTCACGCCCTGCTTACGAAGTGTTTGAAAATGAAGCGAATGTGTTACATCTCACCCATTTACCTGTTCTACAGGGCGTTCCGAAAAGCAACAAATGATTTGGCTCTTTTTACTTTTTAACATACTGACTCTGTAATACATGCTGCACGAACCACATACGTATGTGCTCCTCCATTTTCCCGTTGTCATTTGGCTTGTTTTGAAGAAGCAGGTACGGAGATCAGTAATAGAAAACATTCAGTGCGGTTTGTGGACTTCAAGGAAGTTCTGATGAACGATGGCGTCATGCTACATAGGCACTTCATTTTTATATGTTGCATTTATCGAGTTGAATATGCTCAACATCTATGATTTCTAGACAACGTAATGGTAGTAATGATAGAGAAGGCACACAAACAGTTGCGAATGGATAAACCTGGAGAGTTGGCCGTGCGATTAGGGGCGCAGAGCCGAGAGCTTGCATCCGGGAGATAGTGAGTTCGAACCGGACTATCGGTAGCCCTCCATTGTTTTCCATTTTCATACTAAGTGAATTCTGGGGCTGTACCTTAATTAAGACCACGGCGGCCGCTTCTTTCCCGTTCCTAGGCGTTTCCTATCCGATCGTCGCCATAAGAATTAATAATAATAATAATAATAATAATGTTATTTGCTTTACATCCCACTAACTACTTATACGGTTTTAGGAGACGCCGAGGTGCCGGAATTTGGTCCCGCAGGATTTCTTTTACGTGCCAGTAAATCTACCGACACGAGGCTGACGTGTTTGAGCACCTCCAAATACCACCGGACTGAGCCAGGATCGAACCTGTCAAGTTGGGGTCAGAAGGCCAGCGCCTCAACCGTCTGAGCCACTCAGCCCGGCACCCCCATAGGAATTAACTGTGTCGGTACGACGTAAAACAAATTGTAAAAAAAAAGAGAACACAAATGGATATAACTTATAATGCTCCGTGCGTTGCTCATAAGCTATCTATCACTAAATTCACCGTCCGGCTCCATGGCTAAATGGTTAGCGTGCTGGCCTCTGGTCACAGGGGTCCCGGGTTCGATTCCTGGCAGGGTCAGGAATGTTAACCATAATTCTTTAATTTCGCGGGCACGGGGGCTGGGTGTATGTGTCGTATTTATCATCATTTCATTCTCATCACTACGCGCAGGTCGCCTATGGGAGTCAAATCAAAAGACCTGCATCTGGCGGACCGAACATGTCCTCGGACACTCCCGGCACTAAAAGCCATACGCCATTTAATTTCACTAAATTCACCGTCGAGTCTAGAACCAAATATTCATTATCATTTTCCAGCAAGGAGTATAATGATTTTGTTTGAACGTAATGCTATGTATTCCTATTTCTTGCCGATCATTATCAGGAATTGAAGCCTTCACTTTCAGACATACTACATAGGTTTCTTAATGTCCATGATGAATATCTTCACTATTAGTTGTGTAATTGTTATTAATTCAAATGACTTTAATCTACCTCGGTGGATCAGTGATAGAGTGCTCAACTCATGATCCCAAGTTTGCGGATTCGATCCCGGCTATAGCAGTCGATTTTCAATGGTCATCAACCCCTGTAAATGGGGGTGGTAGCATTCAACCACGGTGTTCTAGCTGCCTGTCGTAAGAGGTGACGAAAAGAGGCCCCAGGAGCCCTTAAACTGGGAGGATGGGTGGCGACCACGGGGCCCTTAGCTGAGTCGTGGAATTGCTTCCAGTTACTTGTACCAGGCTCGTCAAGTTCATTTACCCTATCAGACCTGTCTTAGTCAACTCTTGTTCATTTCTGATCGGGGAGGTTTTAGGTCTCCGAGTCCTAGGGAGTCGTTCAATTTCACGCTCTTCGTTGCCCTTGTCTTGGTCAATACGTTCATTTTTTAAGTGTTGGGCCTCTTCTATTTCTTTTCTGTGATTAGTATTAATAAAGGATTATTGCCCAGTTGTACTTCGTCTTAAAACATTCACCATCACCACAATTCAATGACCATCAATATCTTGAGACTCCATGTCACTATTTTGTTACGTTAATGATCTCTAGTGGCGCACTTCATTGGCTTCCGACAAAGTTAAATCAACTTCGCCATAATATTCGTCCAGTAGAACTACGATTTTGTTGCTAGAATGTAGCACGATCACAATGTCGAATTTTGTGGAAAGACCGTCTTCGTAGTACCACTTCAGATGGTCTGTACCTCGGTAGCCGAAGCCATACGATTTTCATTCAGGTGGCTGAATTTTTAGTGATCTAGATTTGGGAACACTGAATGTTGCACTAGTTCACAATGGCACCAAAAGCTATAAGCTTTCCCTTCTTAAGTATGTCTTCTGCTGTCCCTGATGAATAGTAATCTTGGTCATTAGTCATTTCCAGTAACAATAAACCATGAAGTAAATCAGTACAGTAGGTTTCCCTTGAGGCCTGTTGGCCAATAGGTGTCTGAAGGTTGTTTACAGCTCGTTCCCTAGAGTAACTGAATCGGAAACAACAGTACGGACAAAACGGATATAGCCCTCCCCATCTTGAAGATGGAAGCGCGAATCTCGGAATAACTGTCGTTCTTGTCGTTTGATGTTGGTGTTGTTTCGTTAAGGCTGGAAGGAGGTCTGGGATGGATCCGTGAATAACCTGTACCCAACCCCAGATATGATACTAAATATCGTCGCTCCTATGCCAAAACCACGAATGTGACAGTGCTCTTCCAATCCATTATTTCTCTTAAGACAGGTCACTTGTTGAGTTCATATTCCTATGCTTATGTGCAAAGGAAAATGAACCTTAAATACTCTAGGAGTGGGTAAATGCGTCATGCAAACATACATTCATACAGTACGATACGGTAAGCGCAGTAACAAGATGGCGCGCACTGTACAACGCGAGTAAACGTGCTCCGCAATTCACCTGTCATATCAGCCAGATAATAATTATTTTAATATTCGTGGGTGTGTTAGTGGTTTAATTAAGTGTGTACTTCAATATCCGTGAAATACTATGACGCTGAAGGCAGTAAATAAACGTCTTTAGAAGTTCGAGAAGCGAATGGCAGAATTCCAAGCATGATTGTAGGAAGCCATGGCTGCTGGCGCGACCAGTGTTGCCAACCCCGGCGACACACTAACCGGTCTCGCTTCAAAGTTCCAGCACTTTCGGGAAATTATTTCGGAGGAATTAAATGAAATAAAAAGAGGTAAGCCATCTACAGGAACGTCCCGACCTGCAGGACATTCTGGCTTTATTGTAGTGATGACCTGAAGAGCCGTGTCATTTGTACCTCATCGACCGGTGAATTGACGAGGACGGAGTTTATGTTCGTTGAAGTAGTTGCTAGTAGACAGAAAATACTTATTGGAGTGGTTTACCGACCATCTAAAGTATCTTACTGGACTGAGTTCGAAACGTACCTACTTAACTTGCTACCAGCCTCTCAACATACCATTATATTAGGCGACTTTAATACTAATCTACTTACGAAGAAATAAGATACTAGGAAACTAGAAGACTTGTTTCCCTCATGCGACTTGACTATCCTTCTCTCTGATCCTACTAACCATGTACATACCGCCAACATTTCCCACACCTTAATACATCTCAAAGTGACTAACAACCCTCAGAAAGTGGTAACCAATGGACAAATTTCAGTACCGGCCGTGTCCACCCACGATCTTATATTTCTTGCCCACTCACTTCGCGTTCCAAAATATAAATCTAAGTATATAACGTGCAGGATTATGAAAGATATTGAGATGTATGAATTAAGACACGATGCCTACAATCTTCCGTGGAATGGCATTTTAAATCTGACAGACATTGATGCAAAAATCAATACATTTAAATCGTTAATACACAATCTATACAACAAACATGAGCTTCCACCGAAGTCCCAGTCTCATCCATGGCTGTGACAATATGGAAGTTGCTGGAGTATGGGTAGTGCTGAGTAATGACATTCAGAGCACGACTAGTGCATCTGAGTGTTATGAAAGGTGCTGCTCATAGGGTCAGTCGTGCTGCAATAGTACTTTCTGACCCAGTGAAGAAAGCAATGGCAAACTATCTCACTCCTCATCTTGCGTAGTACGCCTCATTTTGGTGCTGCCATTGGTTTTTGGGGTTTCCTTATAACCGCATAACCTTTGGTGGTGCTATTTGATGGTCTAACTATCCTCTGGGCTGATGACCTAACAGACAGACAACAAACATGCACCGAAAATACAAATCAGGATATCCCGCAAATGTTGTTACAAGTTAAATTGCTTGTAGTTAATTTACCGTAGCCATTCTACTCTTTTGTGTTATGAAACTTGAACTGGTTTCTTGTCCATTCGCGCTGTATTGGAGGAAATATCGTGATACATCTTATTATGACGGAGCTTGCGGGCGCTACTTCAGCCGTGTAGCCTGTAGGTGCTGGTGAAGGGCCGGACATAGGGAAGACGTTCCCTATTCTGCTGATTACCCAAGCTTTGTCAGGAACATACTTAAGAAGCAAAGAAAATCCATCGCTAACCTCTACGGTGATGTCTCAACGTGATACTCTTTACAGACATCACAAACGTACTCACGACCCAGGTGACTACGAAAAGTATAGAATAATTAGGAATACAAATAAACAAATCGTACGTAATCTTAAATTTAAATATGTTCGCGAATCAGTAAGTAACCTAAGTACGGCTAGTGCCTGGAGGCATCTCCGAGTCATGGGCATAGGAAAAACAGATGAACAGCTTCAAGTACCTGACATTACACTCGACGATTTAAATGCGTATTTCACGGAAGAGAGAGCTCAGTCTAATCGGCTTAACAGACCTCACGTAAATAACGTCCCAGCATCTGTTCCACAAAATCGCCCCTGCTTAAGAAAGTCTTGTATTCTATTAAATTTAAAGCAAGTGGTGTTGATGAAATTCCTATTACTTTCATACAAACTATTATTGGCACAATTCTACCCATTTTCATCCATATTTTTAATTACTGTCCCAAAAACGGCACATTACCGGCAATTTGGAAGTACGCCAATGTAATTCCACTTCCTAATAATCCAGGTTTGAAACTCCTATCCGATTACCGTCCCATTTCGTTTGTCCCTGGTCTCTCCAAAGCGTTATAACGTTCGGTATATGCGCAAATATTGGAATACCTGCACGCTCACTCTCTTCTTGACCCCCTTTAATCTGGCTTCAATAAGGGCCAAAGCACAGCAGCTGCCTTACTCAAAGTGACTGAGGATATCAGACAAGCAATGGACGAAAGACAAGTGACAATACTCACACTCCTTGACTTCAGCAGTGCTATTGATACGATAAACACACAGACATTCTTGATGAAGCTCAATATTTTTCGTTAATATTGCTTAAAACGTTTTCACCTCATACCTTACATATCGTATGCAACGTGTTATAATACAAGATACTGCTTAAAAGTGGCGAATCCGGAAGGCAGAAACACCCCAGGGTTCTGTATTTCGTCCCCTTTTGTTTGTCCTTTATACTCATGATACCTCTTCTAAAATAAAGTATAATAGATATCGCCTCTTTGACGATGATCTCCAAATTTACTGCCACGTTAATATAAATGATATATCGAACGCAATAAGAGATATTAACTCCGACCTTCAACAACTCAGTGTGTACGCCAGTGAAAACTCTCTCCTCCTCAACCCCCAGAAAACTCAATCATTATCGGTTTTCAGCAATTATTAAACATCATGTACAAAATTATGCTATTCCTCCGAGTCATTACATGCCACCGTAATCTCCTTCAGTAAGGGAGTAAAAAGCCTAGGTATAACCGTGACTGAAACTCTTGATTGGTCTGCACACGTATGAAATATATGTAGAAACGACATAAGGACATTTTGCCACAAGACGTAAAGATAAAACTTCTCCAATCTTTGATACTACCAACTTCTGTGCCATTGTCTGCGTTGATGACTCTTGAACAAACTATGAAACTTCAACGAGCATTGAGCTCTGGTCTTCGATTTGTCTGTAACTTGATTTATGATGCTCGCATAACCCCTAGCTACACATTCGTTTCCTGGCTAAAACCAGAGAGGCGACGGAAATTCCACATTCTTCCATTGATATGTCGAACTCAGTACGAAAATCTACCCAAATATCTTTCTTCAAAATTCCATTTATTATCCTCATTCCATAATTGTAACACAAGATCTGGCACTTCCCTTGACATTCCCGTCAACCACTCTTCAATGTATAATAGATCCTTCGTTGCGGCTGAGTTACAACTTTGGAATTCACTCCCAGCTGCTGTCAGGAACTCAAACCTAATACAAAAAATGTAGGACTGCATGTAGAGATTACCTGTTGAATACCACTGATTGTTTCTCGTGATTGTTTCGCGTGTATAGTGACATATGATAGGTTGTGTGGTTATTATTATTATTATTATTATTATTATTATTATTATTATTATTATTATTATTATTATTATTATTATTATTATTATTATTATCGTAGTGTATAAGTACATGATAGCGAGCCCCGCGGTGTAGGGGTAGCGTGTTTTCCTCTTACTCGGAGGCCACGAGTTCGATTCCCGGCCAGGTCAGGGTTTTTTACCTGGATCTGAGGGCTGGTTTGAGGTCCACTCAACCTACGTGATTGCAATTGAGGAGGTATCTGACTGTGAGATGGCGTCCCCGGTCTAGGAAACAAAGATAAACGGCCGAGATGATTCGTCGTGCTGACCACACGACACCTCGTAATCTGCAGGCCTTCGGGCTGAGCAGCGGTCGCTTGGCATGCCAAGGCCCTTCAAGGGCTGTAGTGCTATGGGGGTTTGGTTTGGTTTTTTATTACGTATTGTGTTTTCTTTACGCATTGCTTATATTTTTTCAGTTTCTCATTTTTCATTTCTCATTATGAGTTTGTCCCTTTCTTTTTATCTTTACGCTATGGATTTATTTTATTTTATTTTATTTTATTTTATTTTATTTTATTTTATTTTATTTTATTTTTTTTAAATTGTTGAACTTTGCTTCCTTTCTTCATTATATGTTGGCCAAATCTGTCATTTTTAGCCTATCTTTGATTTATAATACAACTAGCAAATGTACCCCTGCTTCGCTACTGTATTCTACATCGTATACGGATATCGAGGTAAATTACTGTACATGCAGTGAATAAGATTTTTTTAAACTGTATATCTCTTAGCGTTATCCAGAAACAGCAGGGTGAGGTTCCCATACGTTGTTTCCTATATAAAGTGCTAGTTGCGGAGTTGTGATGATAACGGCAGGCTCACTTGCCTACTGACATTCACAACCAAGAAGGTAATTGTTCATTATAATGGGAGGCCCCATTACCTACTGCGCGGTCACAATCGATTTGGGAATTTTTGTTACAATTCCGGGAATATGAAATCGAAATGCTAAATATGAAGTTTGGTTGACATATCTCCAGTAGTTTTCAAGTTATAAGAAATACGCTTTATAGGCACCCGCTGGGACTTGTACCGATAAACGGCCCGTTAATTATATCTCGCTTATTAACCCTCGTATCGAAATGATGCACATGTTAAAATAGGTTTAGAAACTAATTTCCATTCAGGCAGGTAGATTTCCATTAAGTTTCGTTGTATATATTTTGTGGGAGTGCAAAATCACGGTTTCGGTTTCGTATAAATCCCCAGTCATTTCAGGGATTTAGAAACAATATTGCCCTTAAACCTACCTAAAGACAGGTGGATTCTAAATATGAAGTTTGGTAGAAATATATCCAGTTGTCTTGAAGTTATAGACAAACAAACAAACAAACAGATGAGCAGACACCAAAGCTAAAAAATAGGCAATGTACAGACACACTGTCGTAACGATTTTATTTATATAGATAGTATATTTTTTCATACATATGTATGATCTGTAAATTGTGTGGTTAAGTGTAAGAGAGAGCCACGAGCCACGAGCCCTAACTTCGCTACTGCTAAAGTCAATAAAATAAATAAATAAATAAATAAATAAATAAATAAATAAATATGTGGTCACTTCTCATAGAAGTAATCATTCTAGCGTTGACTTTTAGGGTTGGGTTACCTCAAATGATGCCAGGATGCTGTTGAAACTTCCGGAAACTCACAATACCGAGATTACGAACAGCAGGATAATCATACAATTTATACCTCAAAGGGAGATCAGTGATAGTTTGCTTCGTAGGCAAGGATCGAGACTATATGTTGGCCTTAAACTAGTCTTGACCTGAACCCCATTGAGATTGTCTGCGGTCTACCAAAGAAGACTTTGTGACGATGCCGTCGTCACTCGAACTCAAAGGAAGAGCTGTGGACAACGGTGCTCAAACTTTGGGAAGAACTGACCCTTAAGGGAGGGTTCTTACAGCACTTAACTGCTTCTGCGCCCAATCGACTACACGCTGTCATAGAACACGAGGGTCGGCAGACCAGATACTAATTTGTGTTCGTTTTTTCTCTCGTTTTTATTTGTAGAGACTAATGTTAAGTCTCAAGTCCTTGAGGGAGGCGAACAAACTTACGGGAATAAATAAAAAATACTCGAAGTAAATATGGTAGGCGCTGCCTGGCTGAGGTGGCAAAGATGTGCTTAGTTCATCCGGAACGACGTGGTTTCGATTCCCTGTCAGGAAGCCGAAAACTTTTAGAAAGGAATTTTCTATCTTTTTTTTTTTTTTTTGCTATTTTGCTATTTTGCTTTACGTCGCACCGGCACAGATACGTCTTATGGCGACGATAGGAGAGGAAAGGCCTAGGAATTGGAAGAAAGCGGCCGTGGCCTTAATTAAGGTACAGCCCCGGCATTTGCCTGGTGTGAAAATGGCAAACCACGGAAACCCATCTTCAGGGCTGCCGACAGTGGGGTTCGAACCCTCTATCTCCCGATTACTGATACTGGCCGCAATTAAGCGACTGCAGCTATCGAGCTCGGTATTTTCTATTTCAGGAAGTTTACGTGACCTTAAGGTTCACGAATATCACACTATAAATGAGCACCAGATTAATTCCTACGGGCAAAGGCTGTCGGGCGTATAGCTCACCACTCTACCCCACCAACTGCCGAGGTTAAGGATCGTATAAGCCTTTACTTTCCACCCCTGCCATGACCTGTACGGATATGACTGTAGTTTCGCTAATGATACTATCCATGTATCGTAATGTCCACATCTCTCATAGCAAAGAGGAATCAGTATGATGAAACTGAAAGAAAAATCAGCTGGTAGGTGTATCTGAACCTACGCAAGCTCCCAATTTCTACACTATCAGCCTCTACCCACACAGTTAACAAACCTGACTCACTTCGTTTCTCCCTTTACTTTGTTATTTCTCGAGCCGAGGACCAAAATGCAAAAGAATGAGTAGAGTAACCTCGTAATATACACTGACTGACAGAGCAAATGCAACACCAAGAAGGAGTGGTTCGAAAGGGATGAAAGTTGGGGGAAAAAACAGAGACGGCACGGACGAATAATTGATGTTTATTTCAAACCGATATGCAGGTTACACAATGCGCACGGCATCGACTCAGTAGGATGTAGGACCACCGCGAGCGCCGATGCACGCAGAAACACGTCGAGGTACAGAGTCAATAAGAGTGCGGATGGTGTCCTGAGGGATGGTTCTCCATTCTCTGTCAACCATTTGCCACAGTTGGTCGTCCGTACGAGGCTGGGGCAGAG
The DNA here is from genome assembly GCF_040414725.1 of Anabrus simplex. Taxonomy (NCBI): domain Eukaryota; kingdom Metazoa; phylum Arthropoda; class Insecta; order Orthoptera; family Tettigoniidae; genus Anabrus; species Anabrus simplex. The sequence continues at coordinate 573,366,077 of NC_090265.1, forward strand.
TTTGCAAACGGCGTCCAATGAGATCCCACACGTGTTCGATTGGTGAGAGATCCGGAGAGTACGCTGGCCACGGAAGCATCTGTACACCTCGTAGAGCCTGTTGGGAGATGCGAGCAGTGTGTGGGCGGGCATTATCCTGCTGAAACAGAGCATTGGGCAGCCCCTGAAGGTACGGGAGTGCCACAGGCCACAGCACATGCTGCACATAGCGGTGGGCATTTAACGTGCCTTGAATACGCACTAGAGGCGACGTGGAATCATACGCAATAGCGCCCCAAACCATGATGCCGCGTTGTCTAGCGGTAGGGCGCTCCACAGTTACTGCCGGATTTGACCTTTCTCCACGCCGAAGCCACACTCGTCTGCGGTGACTATCACTGACAGAACAGAAGCGTGACTCATCGGAGAACACGACGTTCCGCCATTCCCTCATCCAAGTCGCTCTAGCCCGGCACCATGCCAGGCGTGCAAGTCTATGCTGTGGAGTCAATGGTAGTCTTCTGAGCGGACGCCGGGAGTGCAGGTCTCCTTCAACCAATCGACGGGAAATTGTTCTGGTCGATATTGGAACAGCCAGGGTGTCTTGCACATGCTGAAGAATGGCGGTTGACGTGGCGTGCGGGGCTGCCACCGCTTGGCGGCGGATGCGCCGATCCTCGCGTGCTGACGTCACTCGGGCTGCGCCTGGACCCCTCGCACGTGCCACATGTCCCTGCGCCAACCATCTTCGCCACAGGCGCTGCACCGTGGACACATCCCTATGGGTATCGGCTGCGATTTGACGAAGCGACCAACCTGCCCTTCTCAGCCCGATCACCATACCCCTCGTAAAGTCGTCTGTCTGCTGGAAATGCCTCCGTTGACGGCGGCCTGGCATTCTTAGCTATACACGTGTCCTGTGGCACACGACAACACGTTCTACAATGACTGTCGGCTGAGAAATCACGGTACGAAGTGGGCCATTCGCCAACGCCGTGTCCCATTTATCGTTCGCTACGTGCGCAGCACAGCGGCGCATTTCACATCATGAGCATACCTCAGTGACGTCAGTCTACCCTGCAATTGGCATAAAGTTCTGACCACTCCTTGGTGTTGCATTTGCTCTGTCAGTCAGTGTACATTTCAGCGGTAAAATTTCTCGTGTAAATACATTGTTGGGACTTGGCCAAAATAGATATCAAGATTGCGCTTATTCTTTTCCTGATCAGGCGAGTTGACAGTGCGGTTAGGGGCGTGCAGCTGTGGGTTTGCATCCGGGAGATAGTGGGTTCGAACCCCACTGTGGGCAGCCCTGAAGACGGTTCTCCGTAGTTTCCCGTTTTCACTCCAGGCAAATGATGGGGCTCTACCTTTAATTAAGACCGCTTCCTTTCCACTCCTAGCCCTTTCCAGTAGTCGCCATAAGACCCTATCTGTGTCGGAGCGACGTAAAGATAATTGTAAGAAAAAACACTTTTCTTGAACGACTGTTCATTAGTACGTGAAAAATATCTTCTGCCTAGGGCTTACAACACGGGCTCTCAAAGTGGGCGGTACTGTCTCCTGATGGACGTTAGTATTGCCTTGGGCGCGGGATAGCGGAGTACAATTTGGCAAGGGGCAGCAGGAAGCTCGAGAAAGCTTTGCTCGCTATGTTTAACCGTGGGGAGTGGTTACAAATATCCTGTTGCAATGTAGAACTTAGTTTTAGTGTGATCATTCAAGTTCTCTCAAAACAATTAAATTGATTCCAGATTACTACGTGGATATTTGTGACGACGGCGGTTGCTGCTGCTGTGTATTGAGAAACTACATGTTATTGAGGTTGAAGATAGTGCTGTGTGTGGTGTATGAGTTGATGATTCGCAGGGATGTTGGTGGTAGAAAAAAGTCCCAGTCCCCGAGCCAATGGATTGAATTCAGTATTTAAGATTGAAAACCCCGACTTGTGTGCGAATCGAACCAGAGCCCTCCGAATCGAAGGCCTCTACGCCCTCCATCAGTGAAGGAGCCGGAGATGATGATGATGATGATGATCAAAGACTCGAAGCGAGTAGGTTTGCATCCAGAAATTCATCATACGAGCATATTTTGAATATTCTCATATCACTCTTACGGCCCTATACGAGAGCCACACATTATTCTGGAGTGTCTGCAGATATTTTTTTAAAATCTTGGTTGACGTGCCCTCTGGCTTCTACCTGTTGTAACGACTCGGCGAACCACATCCAATATTTCAACACCATTATGAATACGGCACGTTCCCTATATAACTAGCGACTAAAGGCTAAATATTTTCAGACTTTGACATCTACGTAGCTCTTTCTGAGGCTGACTTTTGCACCTTTCTGCTAAGTGATATTAAACCAGACGTACGAAAACTGGCATCATTCCACCAAGATTATCCAAGTCAATAAGTGCTATTGAATAGCACTTTAATAAATGTTTTCATTAGATTTGAATGTTAAGTTGTAATTAAATTTAAATGTTATTTCGGTTTTAGAACACATGTAAATTGTGCATTAATATTTTGTTTTCAAAATGTTATTACCGGTTCTTATGGTTTATGTAAATAGCTTCACCGATATAGAATAAAGTTTGGAAGAAGAGCTTTAACGATGAGTTTAGGAAGTTTAGGAAGTTGGTGGTTCGAAAACATTTGGAAAGCATTTCTTTACAAATAATGTGACGTACTGTACGAATACATGCACTGTTCCGCGGTTGTAAATTTCTACCACATAAGTGTATAGAGCTTTCCTATTTCAGACGTAGGGTGACTATCAATTGCAAGTATCATGACTCTTCCTTTCTTCACCAGATCATTTTATTTCTTCGAAAAGCCGGTGTTGCTTATGTTTTGTTTCTTCTTCCTTGTTGTTTGATTGTGGTGTTCGAGACCATTGAAATTAAACGTCAAAATATCCATCAGTGAACTATTTATATCCTGTGATATATTGTAACAATACGAGTAATTGTAATTATATGGGGTTTGACGGGGCAGGTGCCTTGAAAAAACATACACCAGTATTTGGCAGTAGCATGCTGCGTGTTTAAAATTCCAGGGACCAAAGTCATTCGGGATAAGAGGTGAAAGGAGCTACAGTCATAGATCGAACCACTCAATTTTAAGTCACTGAATTAAATAGATTGAAGAATAAGTGTTTAGAGAAGTCTGTGTGCTTTCGGACCAGACTGGATAAAGAGATCAGGAGAAGAGCACCAACTTCCTCTAAAATATTGGTCATTGAACTTCAATTTCAAAAATGATTACCCTCTCAACATCAAGAGACGAGATGGTTCCCAAGTAAAAGACAGGTTAACCAATTCTACTCTGTCTTCGGAAGATGAAAGGAAGCTTATTGGGTGTTTCTCCGGGGGATCATCTCTGCAACACTGTCACAGGGTGTAAATCTGGACTAAAGTGGAGCTGGGCTGGGAATGTAGCAACATCTGATTCCAAGAAGTGGACAAAGACAATAGCGTAATGGCATCCGAGGAGAGAAGAGGACGCCCAATGTCTAGATAGCCCGAGATAAGAGAGGCATAACATTGGGCCATTGTGGATGAGAACGGCCCAAGACAGAAGAACCTGGAAGATAATAATAATAATAATAATAATAATAATAATAATAATAATAATAATAATAATAATAATAATAATGGCGTGTGGCCTCCAGAGGGGTCTGGAGCAGGTCTTTCGAGCTGACACGATTTAGGTGACCTGCACGTCTATGAAGATGGGGGGCCGTACCTAAGATGAAATGTAATGCTGAAGACGATACAAAACACCCCCATCCTTGAGCCATATGAGTTTTTTTTAAGTCACCTTCGTACAGGCCATGAAGGCCCCTGGAGCGGTGGAAGGTAAAGGCTCCCACTATTCTTAACCTCGGCACGCGATGGGGTAGAGTGGTTAGCTCTACGCCCGGCCACCTTTTCCCCCAGGAATTCACCTGGTACTCAGTTTGGGTGTAGGCTGAGTGAACCTCAGGCACATATGCACCTCCGGAAGTGGAAATCACGTTTCTTAAATTTTACGGCTTCCTGGCGGGGATTCGAACCCACGTCCTTCAGGGAGAACCGAGCACGAGCCATATGAGTTAACTAATTAAAATTGAAATCCCCGATCCAGGCCAGATGCTAACCATTTAGCCATGGAGCCAAAAACTTGGAAGACGATGCCTGGTGTCGTTTGCTGTAAAAGTGGAGTTTTTTGTTTGTTTTTTGTTTTTGCTATTTGCTTTACGTCGCACCGACACAGATATGTCTTATGGCGACGATGGGATAGGAAAGGCCTAGGAATGGGAAAGAAGCGGCCGTAGCCTTAATTAAAGTACGGCCCCAGCATTTGCCTGGTGTGAAAATAGGAAACCACGGAAAACCATCTTCAGGGCTTCCGACAGTGGGATTCGAACCCACAGCTGCGTGCTCCTAACCGCACGGCCAACTCTCCCGGTAGTGGAGAGATTAGGCTTAGACTAAGAAGAAGAAGAAGAAGAAGGAGAAGAAGAAAAAGAAGAAGAAAGTTATTGATTTTACGTACAAATAACTAGTGTTAAGGTTTTTGGAGTAAACACAGTATTGAAATTTTGCCCCGCCGGAGTTCTATTACGTGTCGGTAAATCTACCGATACGCGGCCTGATGAAAACAATTATGTCCCTATCATCGAACGTATTTTGGTACGCTCTGTTATTGAACAGGTTAACCTGAAATTTTCAGGTGGTCTAATCCATAATGATTTACTATGATGTTTATGATTATGGTAATGTTGATGGTATTTCAAAATTTATGTGATAAAATTTCACACAGTTTAGCTGATGTTTCACAGTAAATAAAGTAACGTACAATACGGTGATTTATAGGCTAATATGTTTTAAAGGTATCTATTTCAATTATTCTTCTCACCCTGAATGTGTCGTTGCGGAATACTAAAATGTAACGCAAGTGATTGCATGAAATATGACGAACATTTGCCGTGTCTGTTCGTTCACTGATGCGAAAATTTTTGCATCCACAATTCACTGATAATTTACGTTTCACTTGTCTGCAGTAAACACATTGTTACATTTGTTGTTCTATGTATTAAGTGGATTAGTACACTGGACACCGTAGAGAACCGAGAGGTAGTTTTTAACTTGTATGTTGGGTCTTTCATTGTATTGTTTCCATATAAGAGGATATATAATCTCATAACCACATGTCAGTTTTAATTAGCGTTGTATAACTAGTCCATGGATTGGCCAAAAACAGTCTGTTTAATTAAAACTATTGGAAGTTGAAAACGTGTAGGGTCATCAGAGTTAAAACACGTTCTGTTCATACATACGAGGATTAATGCCTAATTTCATGATACATTTGTTCCTAGGTTTTTCATTGAAGAATACAGTACCTTGATGCACTTGGATATCATCTTCTATCTCAGATACAATAAATAATTGTCATTTTGTTTGCACACTTCGATTTTATCGTCTAGTACTTTGGTTTTATTGTAGATGATAGACAGATATACATTTATGATTTACTTTAACTGACAAAGTTAGGGACAAATGTCCCTGTCTTAAACTTAACCAGTGAATACAAAAATAACATAAAATAAAAATTAAAAACTGAAACAAATTACTATGTTGCTATAGTATCTCTCTGTACATGGGGAGTACAATAATCAATTCAACCTTTAGTTTCATTTTTGTTTGTTTCTCTGTCTTTGCGTTTAGGCTATCTGTGGACCACGGTGCTTGTGTTCTAGCTGTGGTTTTGTCGTCTTCTGCCCCTTTTAGCGTACTGGATTGTGTTCTTAGTGGCCTCTTGAGCCTTCCTGTTGGCCCAGTATTCCTTCATTTTATTGCTGAATTCTTTCCTGCGCTCCTCTGACCAATTCCCGGCTCCTTTGTGGCTAGCTGATGTAAGGGATGTTAGGACAGGTTTAGTTTTGACCATTAAACGGTATGCATTTCTGTCAGTAATGGCGGCTTGATTATATTAAGCTCTGCAAGATCTTTGTCCACTTGTTTGGTCCAAGGGAATCCAGTAGCTTTGCCTTTGTTAGCAACCTTGAAGATCTTATGGGATCATCTATTAGGATCCATTCTGTATAGGTGTCCATAGAAAGTCAGACGTTTTCTCCTGATGGTATCTATGAGGTTTTCTTGATGCAGGTAGAGCTCATTGTTGGGTTTGTACCATCGCCTTCCATCTGGTAGGATCCTTGGCCCTATTTTTCTTCTCAGGAATTTCCGTTCTTGCACTTCCAGGGCTCTCAGTGGGGTCTTTTTAGTTAGGGATAGGCATTCTGCTGCGTAGAGGACTGATGGTCCTTTTGTTTATTTTTGTTTTTCTTTATCAATTTATGAAAGTATTATGGCAGAACTATTGGGTGGATTGTCATGAAAATTAGTATTCAGATAGAAAGCCTACTCGACAGAACATGAGGCTACAAATTATTATAGAATTATCCGCCTCCGTAGCATAACTGTTAGCGCTATTAGCTGCCGATACTGTGTGAGAAATTTAAGAATGGCAGAAAAACAGGTGTGTCGTAAAAATGGTTCAAGCAGCTCACCTCCAATGGGGATACGTGCCTGAAAATAACTGCTCCATCTCTGAACGAGGATGCGAGTTTACTTTATTATTACGGAATTCTTAAACAGAAATGGGGTTTACCATGAGGATATTAATTGTAATTACTCCTTCTATAAGGGTCACTTATTATTTTTTTTTTGCTATTGGCTTTACGTCGCACCGACACAGATAGGTCTTACGGCGACGATGGGGTAGGAAAGGCCTAGGAGTTTGAAGGAAGCGGCCATCGCCTTAATTAAGGTACAGCCCCATCATTTGCCTGGTGTGAAAATGGGAAACCGCGGGAAGCCACCCTCAGGGCTGCCGACAGTGGGATTCGAACCCACTATCTCCCGAATGCAAGCTCACAGCCACGCACCCCTAACCGCACCGCCAACTCGCCCAATTCGATAACATTTGAGTGAAAATGAATTTGAGCGGTTTATATTCAACTCGTATATTTGATATATTTGTGAAGAACTAGTTCTGATATTTTTCACATAGGTAAGTGTAAATAATAATAATAATAATAATAATAATAATAATAATAATAATAATAATAATAATAATAAATGGCGTTGCAATACCAAGTGGTTTTCTCCATACGTCTTAGCAACTACCGCAAACATATTCAGGAGGATAGAAGGAAATTCGAGGAAACGAGTAAGACCAAGACTTCAGCAGCTGGACGTGTCAGAGAATATCGGCATCGCAAGAAACTGGAGGCTACCGTGCAGGGCTACGTGCTGCCCAGCACTTCTGCCGCGCCTGTGTAAGGTGAGCACCGGGAGTCACCCGCAGATGACGAATCAGTCACTACGGATTTCTTTATGACGATCTCTGACCACCAGCGTTAGCCCTGCATTGTAGGGGTAGCGTGCCTGGCTCTTACCCAGAGGCTCCAGGTTCGTTTCCGGACCAGGTCAGGGATTTTTACCTGGGCCTGAAGGCTGGTTAGAGGTCCACTCAGTCTACATGATTAAAATTAAGGAGCTGTCTGACCACGAAAAAGTGGCCCCGGTCTAGAAAGCCATGAATAACGACCAAGAGGATTCATCGTGCCGACCAGACGACACTTCGTAATCTCCAGGCCTTCAGGCTGAGCAGCGGTCACTTTGTAGGCCATGGCCCTTCGGGGCTGTTGCACCATGAGGTCTGATTTGGTTTGGTTCTGACCACCAGCACTGCATGGAGGATGACCGGGAGCGATTGGGAAGGAGGTGCGTCGGGTGGCAGGTTTTGGCAAGCTGCTACAGAATACTTCGGTGTTGTGTTTATAGGCAATCATTTTGGTTACGGTTGTGATGTGTGTGAAAGTCTGTGGCACAGGTAGCACTTGATACCCTCAACAGATCGGGCGATAGAGGTGCTGTGTGCCGAGTTTTCCTTCAAAGATGTAGCTAGGTTCATCCAGCTAGCTAGCGCCACATCATCTTTTGTCAAAAATAGGTCTTCTCCAACATAAACCTGGGGGCGTGTTTGCGACGGAATTCTTCTTTTTTATGAAACCCAGTGGGTGGGGCCGCAGACAAAGAATGCACCCGCGGTATCCCCTTCCTCTCGTAAGAGGCGACTAAAAGGGGCGACCAAGGGATGATCAAATTAGAACAATAAGACTACTTGTAATTAGTACCAACACGCAGGGAACATCATGGGTCGCTTTTACTTGCGCGTAGTACCACTATGTTAGGTACAAAATAGGTTTGTGAATAGTAACGACAGTGTGTGGCTCAGGACGCATTTTACAGTACCTGTGATTCGTACTCCTATAGTCCTATGAGCAACACCATGGAATGAGCGACACCATGTTTCATGTGAGGAACACCACGGGATAGTGCGGGTCCCTGTGGTTAGTCCATTTATGTGAGGAACGCCATAGGTTTGCGTTGCCTGTAAATAGTGTCGCAGTGTGCGAAACACCATAGGTCTGTGTTACATGTGCGATTTCATTACCTGTGAGTAGTACTATAATGTGTGGAATCCGCGAGTCTACGCTACTTTTGATTAGAACCGCAACATGACACATAGTATGGTTCTATTTTCCTAACGATAAGTACCATTATGAGGTGCCTATGACCTGGATATGGACCCGTTTCGACTACATACATCATCGATTCAGTATTGTGCTTTAGAAGCAGTTCCTTGGTCAGTAATACTATTGTTTAACACTAGTTTCTGGAAATGTGGGGCATTGCGGGTAGGATCCACTGATTGTTTTAACTTCATATCCATCCATTCATTCTTCGCCCTCACGTTTTTACACTGACTGACAGAGCAAATGCAACACCAAGAAGGAGTGGTCAGAACTTTATGCCAAATGCAGGGTAGACTGACGTCACTGAGGTATGCTCATGATGTGAAATGCGCCGCTGTGCTGCGCACGTAGCGAGCGATAAATGGGACACGGCGTTGGCGAATGGCCCACTTCGTACCGTGATTTCTCAGCCGACAGTCATTGTAGAACGTGTTGTCGTGTGCCACAGGACACGTGTATAGCTAAGAATGCCAGGCCGCCGTCAACGGAGGCATTTCCAGCAGACAGACGACTTTACGAGGGGTATGGTGATCGGGCTGAGAAGGGCAGGTTGGTCGCTTCGTCAAATCGCAGCCGATCCGATACCCATAGGGATGTGTCCACGGTGCAGCGCCTGTGGCGAAGATGGTTGGCGCAGGGACATGTGGCACGTGCGAGGGGTCCAGGCGCAGCCCGAGTGACGTCAGCACGCGAGGATCGGCGCATCCGGCGCCAAGCGGTGGCAGCCCCGCACGCCACGTCAACCGCCATTCTTCAGCATGTGCAAGACACTCTGGCTGTTCCAATATCGACCAGAACAATTTCCCGTCGATTGGTCGAAGGAGGCCTGCACTCCCGGCGTCCGCTCAGAAGACTACCATTGACTCCACAGCATAGACGTGCACGCCTGGCATGGTGCCGGGCTAGAGCGACTTGGATGAGGGAATGGCGGAACGTCGTGTTCTCCGATGAGTCACGCTTCTGTTCTGTCAGTGATAGTCACCGCAGACGAGTGTGGCGTTGGCGTGGAGAAAGGTCAAATTCGGCAGTAACTATGGAGCGCCCTACCGCTAGACAACGCGGCATCATGGCTTGGGGCGCTATTGCGTATGATTCCACGTCACCTCTAGTGCGTATTCAAGGCACGTTAAATGCCCACCGCTACGTGCAGCATGTGCTGCGGCCGGTGGCACTCCCGTACCTTCAGGGGCTGCCCAATGCTCTGTTTCAGCAGGATAATACCCGCCCACACACTGCTCGCATCTCCCAACAGGCTCTACGAGGTGTACAGATGCTCCCGTGGCCAGCGTACTCTCCGGATCTCTCACCAATCGAACACGTGTGGGATCTCATTGGGCGCCGTTTGCAAACTCTGCCCCAGCCTCGTACGGACGACCAACTGTGGCAAATGGTTGACAGAGAATGGAGAACCATCCCTCAGGACACCATCCGCACTCTTATTGACTCTGTACCTCGACGTGTTTCTGCGTGCATCGCCGCTCGCGGTGGTCCTACATCCTACTGAGTCGATGCCGTGCGCATTGTGTAACCTGCATATCGGTTTGAAATAAACATCAATTATTCGTCCGTGCCGTCTCTGTTTTTCCCCAACTTTCATCCCTTTCGAACCACTCCTCCTTGGTGTTGCATTTGCTCTGTCAGTCAGTGTAATTCTGGTCAGTGGAGGATTAGGCTATGGATTTTTAAACTGTCACAACATTTCTCTCATTTCGTACCATTAGGGGCCAATGACCTAGATGTTAGGCCCCTTTAAGCACCAAGCATCATCATCATCATCATCATCATTATCATCATCATCATCATCATTTTTTACAACGCTAATGAGCCGTAATTTTGTCCATGAGGAGTTCTTTTACATACCAGTAAATCTACAGACAAAATGCTGGCGTACTTGAGGATGTGTAAGTATGGTTCGGCCTGTCAGCTTCGGCTCAGAATCGCAGTGATCTACCTTCTGAGCCACTCAGTCGGGCGCTATCTAAAACATAAGACGACTTAACACAACATTTATTTCCTATAGAGTCATTACGTTTTGTGCAGTAAGACGCATCACGTTTGTTTATTCTCGCTTTTATCTTCTGCCTCCGTGTTACCGATATTCAACTATATCATTTTTTCCGTCTAGATCCATGGCTAAAATGTCAGGGTCTCGTCCTTCGGTCCTTGGGGTCCCAGGTTTCGTTCTCGGCCGGATCGAGGGATTTTAATCTTAAATGGTTTATTCCCTTGACTCGAGGAGTGAAAGTTAGTACTATTTTCCCATTCTTGCAACACACAACACACTATACACAGCAGAATCATCAGACACTTACAGCCGTGTTTCGTTGCCTGTAGGGATTTGAACACTTAACCTTGCTCATTCTGACGGTGGTAGGCTGCATGTACAATTTGTATTGTATTCTGCTGAAATATGTGTAACGTTAAATTTCGCGAGTGAATTCAATATTCAAGCACAAAATATTAATGTTTCACTCTTAAATATAAAATTAAACGGCATTACATCATACAATGTATTTCTGATAGATCTAAGTGCTCATATTGATTTATCTAAAGTGGTTTAAACTGGCAATAATTTAATAATGAAATTTCAGTTTCGTTAAAGGCTTGAATTATTAACCTCACTGGAACTGAGTGTCATTTTTCACCACAGTAGGCACAGAAAATCGTGACAAGATAACATATGCATGAAAATGCAGTTTCTTTCCAAGGGCATTTTTCATACAGAATAGTTACAATTAATTCATGAAATCTGAAGTGAATGTTGTTATTTGCAGAGGAGATGGTGTTTTACATCTGAGATAAAGATGATGGAAGGCAACAAAAGCGTATATTGTGGGGCGGGTGATGTCGCCTGGTACAAATTAATGAAACAACTCGCTGAATATAAATTGTGTGTTCCGTGGGGTCCGTGCTACACTGCTTCATGCGCTGCCACCATGATACAGGGAATATTTCACTCCTGTTTCCTTCTTGTCTCATGCTCCAGTGACAAGTAGGCAGGTAATTAAGTCTCACTACACCCTAGAGAACAGGTGTTTCACGAACAGACTGAGAGTAGAATCTGAGAATAGAAAGAAGGAGTTGCACAGTTTGAACACTTTTTTTAAAAATCCTATAGTTTTTTGACAATTTGTTGTCACCGATACAGATAAGTCCTATGACGACGATGGGATAGGAAACGGCTAGGAACGGAAGTCACAGATCCAGTATTTGCCTGGTGTGAAAATTGGAAACCACGGAAAACCGTCTTCGGAGCTGCGGACAGTGGGGTTCGAACCCACTTTCTTCCGAATGAAAGCTGACAACTACGTGGCCCAAACAGTGCAGCCACTCACTCGCTGACCTTAGCTTTCTCAGTATCGTAATCTAATGTTGATAAATCCCTTTAGAAGTGGTTGTAATCTTATTTTCAAGAGCTAATGGTAATAATATTAATAATAATAATAATAATAATAATGGCGTGTGACCTCCAGAGAGGCCTGATGGAGGTCTTTCGAGTTGACGCCGTATAGGCGACCTGCGTGTCTGTGTGGATGGAATTCTAAAGCTGAAGACACCCAGAACCCGAGCCACTGGAATTACCTTATGAAAAATCCCCGACCCGGCAAGAAATCGAACCCTGGACTCTTGGACCAGATGTCAGCGCGATAATCATTTAGCCATTGAGCCGGACAGCGCTTTATTTGCTGAGATATCAAGCTTGGTAATGTTATATATGATTTATCAGACGAAAGATACTGTATACAGATATATTTTCAAAAATCTCGATGCATGTTGCACAGAAGACTTCCTTTGTATCTCACATAAGGTAAAAGTTAATTTGAAGAAAATTGATTGGGTTACCACATTAATATGCCCTACTATCTTGTAGAAAATTCAATTAATCTCTCGTACCTACATACAGTACTACTGCATGTGCTGGAATACTGAATAAGTAATATTTTTGTTTTCAGGTAAACAAGGAATCAAGACCCAGTGGAAGCATCAGCAGTATTCGGCCACCTCCCAAAAATCGACTCCTTCCCGCTGGAAGAGGTAGGAAGCATCAAATAAATCAAGAATTTACAAAATATATTTAGTGATTGATGATATGATGCCTTAAATAATTATTCGTTTAGATGAAGACATGTATTAAATCAATGTCAATGTCCGATTCCATTTTATTTTTTATTTTTCGTACATTTCTGTGTACGAATGGGTTATTTACTTCCAAAGCATTGCATTTAGCTGTTGAGTTCTCAGCCCGAAGGCTGTTGGCTTCTCAACAGATCCACGAACAACTGGGCCAGAAGGTTCTCTTACATATCAGTCACTCAAGACCACCAAAAATAAGCGCACCAACTGACCATCTGAGTAATATTTTTACACCAGTCACATCAGGGACAGGGTGAATAAGGAATGGCATTGCTCATACCTGTAACCTTCATATTGTCAAAGCCGAGAACGAGACTGAGACCGTCATGAAAATTGTTTCTGTGGTTTCCCATTTTCACACTAGGCAAAAGAAGAACAGATAGGAGACCGATGAATGAAAGTAACAAATTTGTCGTAACCCGGCTACAATAGGAGAAGGTTTTCAGTACGGAGGGCACCGTGATTATTCCCCAAACGCTTTTCTATGAATAGCAAAGAAGAGGCAAATACGTTTACGATATAATAAGTTTACGAAATATATTATTAAGGAGAGATAACCCAACCGATAGCCGCCAGTTAGGCAATCGAAATGATCGAGCTCCTAATCAGTTCATATGAACAATACTTCTTCTGTATGTTGTTTAGATGTAAGCAAGGTTTGAGTTGAAACTCAAAACTAAAATTGTCAACCATCAGGTGGAATTTCTCTTTCTGATACCCTCCTGTGGGTGGGGGACGCACACGAAGAATACATCCACGGTAACGCCTGCCTGTCGTAAGAGGCTACTAAAAGGGGCGACCAAGGGATAAAAATGAAATGTCGTATGGCTTTTAGTGCCGGGATATCCCAGGACGGGTTCGGCTCGCCAGGTGCAGGTCTTTCTATTTGACTCCCGAATGCGACCTGCGCGTCGTGATGAGGATGAAATGATGATGAAGACAACACATACACTCAGCTCCCGGGCCATTGGAATCAACCAATTAAGGTTAAAATCCCCGAGCCGGCCGGGAATCGAACCCGGACCCTCTGAGCCGAAGGCCAGTACGCTGACCGTTCAGCCAACAAGTCGGACTGACCAAGTGATGACCAAATTAGAAGCATAAGACTACTTGTAATTAGTATCACCACGCGGGGAACACCATGCGTCGCTTTTACTTGCCTCTGTAGCGTAACGGTTAGTGTGATTAGCTGCCGTCCTCGGGGGCCCGGGTTCGACTCCCGGCACTGCCAAAAATTTAAGAATGGTAGGAGGGCTGGTATGTGGTTAGAATGGTACACGCAGTTCAGTAATATGCTATAGAAGCTGTCCCTTGGTCAGTAATACTCTTGTTTTACGTCAGTTCCTGTGAATGAGAGGTCGGATCCACTGATTGTTTTAGATTCATTTCCATCCATTCATTCTTCGTCCTCGTCACGCTTTGATTTCTGATCAGTGGAGGATTTTGGACTTTTAATTTTTAATTATATTTCGTCTCATGTTGTACCATTAGGGGCCGATGACTTAGGTGTTAGGCCCCTTTAAACACCCATCATCATCATCATCATCATCATCATCATCTCTTTCGGATTTTATTGTAAAAACACAATCCAACTCATGGTTTCAGGTTAGGGAGTACAAATTGTGTCTAACAATCGCGAACGATTTTTCTTTATCACGGAGTCCACTGTGGTCTCGATGATGGAGTCCGAGATTTGTTCTACGCTTCTACGCAGTTGACCTCCCGAGGCTGAGCGGACCCCGTTTCAGCCCTCGTACCACATTTCAAATTTCGTGGCAGAGCCGGGAATCGAACCCGGGCTCCAGGGGTGGCAGCTAATCACACTAACCACTACACAACAGAGGTGGACTATCGTGTTATTACTTATTTATAAGCTGCTGGAAGATAAACATCCTTATTGAATCAGATATTGTCTTACACCGAACTGTCCTTATTTCATGTTTCCATTTGTTTTAATTTCTAAGCATGGTGGAGGCTTACATAACTTCAAAATTAAATTCGTTTTTTAGATATATTTCAGCACGGAAATATACTGTTTTATTTTTGCATTTAACCTTTTTGGGCTGCAGTCTCCTAATTTGTCAGTTGACGGCTTCATTAGAATAACGCAGTTTCATCTTCCTCATTGTGCCCCCTGCCGGAAAATATAAGCTACAAAGTTCTTGGAGTGCACTGTTCTGATAAATTTACTCAGAAACAAATGTACATGGGTGTGATAAGGTCAAAGTGATGAAACGAAAACGATAAGTGGCACCAGCTGTTTGCTGGTTGAAGTTTCTCATATTCTTATGCCGGATTGGTCACTGGAGTCCGGAGCAAAATGGTCCCCTTCATTTCGTGTAAGACACTTTCAGCAATGGAATCTGGATTTAAGAGGTTGTAATTATTATTAGAACTGCAGGGGTGAGTTGGTCACATGGTTGAAGCGTTGGCCTTCCGACCCCAAACTGACAGGTTAGATCTGGCTCAGTCCGGTGGTATTTGAAGGTTCTCAAATACTTCAGCCTCGTGTCGGTAGATTTACTGGCACGGAAAAGAACTCCTGCGGGACAAAAATTCCGGCACCTCGGCGTCTCCAAAAACCGCAAAAGTAGTTAGTGGGACGTAAAGCAAATAACATTATTAGATCTGCAAGGAATACATCATAATTTCTTTTAATTACCGTCATAGTTTTGATGTGTATCTGAGGGCGATGTTGGAGTTTTGAATGCTTTAAGAACGGTACACACTAATAGCGGATGATTTGCCTAGAAAATCTTCAGATTGGCAAGACTCTCAATGCGAAAGAAACTTACTGAGCTGTACAAACTCGTCTTCTTCTTCTTCTTATAATACTACCGCTTTCCCTGCATCTGTTGTGTCGCACATGTGGATTTGGACCTGTTTTACGGCCAACCCTATATGGAAAGATGTAATCATTATTGTGTGTTTTTGTGGTGGTTGGTGGTGTAGTGTGTTGTCCGAATATGAAGAGGAAAGTGTTGAGACAAACACAAACTTCCAGTCCCCTAGCCACAAGAGTTAATCGGTCGCTATTAAAATCCCCGACTCGGTCGGGAATCGAATTCAGGACCCTCTGAACTGAAGGCCTCAACGGTGATCATTCAGCCAATGAGTCGGACTGTACAAACTCTTTGGTTACCATTAAACTGGACTTGCTCTTCACTCTGGAGATTCAAGCCGCTTCCGCGCTTTTGTGCTAATACAGATGACCGCCTTATTAGGATACGGAGGAAGCATTGAAATTTATACATTTTTACCAGTGTAAAGCCAATTCTGGAAAACCAGCCCCAGTATATCTGACGTCACTGTTGATAGACATGAGTTACAGTTCTCCGCCAAATAATTATACAGAGAAAATTATTTTTGAAAAAGGCTATTATAGCCTATATGGACTGGTGAAAGATTACACTTTCTCTACTCTATGAATATTTGGCATGGTTTACAGTAAATTTCCTTCGACAAAAACAACTTGATAGTCAAAAATTTTCTTCACACTGAACTAACTACAGTATAAGTACCTTGTGAAGTCAACCGAATCTCCAATCACTTGAAATGCATTATCTTATCATTTCTTGTGCTTTTCCAAGGCTCAATTGCAATTTCTATGGGCATATTCTAGTTGGTAATAACTCCTTCTGTCTTAATGTATTTCTCCTGCGCCATCCAAATGTTTTCTATAGGGTTCAAGTGAAGAGAATCTGTTGGCCAATTTTAGATATTAATTTCCTGATTCTATGGGAGGACAGCTGTAACAGATTTTGCCTTATGTTCCGGTGCAGCATCAAGTATGACTGTATTATCTTTGAGATACAAGTTACTTTCTTAAATCTACCTCGTGATAATCCCTATCAATTGTATACTGGACAACATACAGACGTCTTTTAATAAAATGCAGTATCTACCAGTGAGTATAATGATTTGGTAGACCGCTGTACATACAGCCAATGGTGCACGTATATGTTACGGCAGACCATTCTAACACAGCTGACCCATAGCTAGGCAACTTCCATACTGCCACAGTCATATTTGAGACAGCTCGATAGCTGCAGTCGCGGCCAGTATCCAGTATTCGGGAGATAGTAGGTTCGAACCCCACTGTCGGGAGCCCTGAAGATGGTTTTCCGTGGTTTCCCATTTTCAGGCAAATGCTGGGGCTGTCGCTTCCTTCCCAGTCCTAACCCTTTCCTGTCCCATCGTCGCCATAAGACATATCTGTGTCGGTTCGACGTAAAGCCAATAGCAAAAAAAAAAGCATTTTGTGGCCTGCACCAGGAGACTGAAGCAACGAGATTGCGTTCCAAATGTTTATATGGAGTGAGGACATATGTCGCTATCGGTGATAATTTATCCCTCGGATGGGGACGTTAAGCCTTGAGCAGACTTTTAGGTGATATTTGATAGGATCATTTGTGCCGGCACCGGGTTTCACCCTCTCCCTGACTTCTTCTTCTTCTTCTTCTTCTTCTTCTTCTTCTTCTTCTTCTTCTTATTATTATTATTATTATTATTATTATTATTATCATAATCTCACGTCCAGACCCATTTACGTCAGGTAGAAAGACCTGCACCATCTGAGCCGAATACGTTCTCGCCCACTCCCATCACTAAAACCATACGCTAAATAAGTACAAATGCCGGGCTGAGTGGCTCAGACGGTTGCGGCGCTGGCCTCCTGACCCCAACTTGACAGGTTCGATCCTGGCTCAGTCCGGTGGTATTTGAAGGTACTCAAATACGTCAGCCTCGTGTCGGTAGATTTACTGGCACGTAATAGAACTCCTGCGGGACTAAATTCCGGCACCTCGGCGTCTCTGAAAACCGTAAAGGTACTTAGTGGGACGTAAAGCAAATAATATTAATTAATAAGTGCATAAATAAAAACTATAAATATCCGATACAGTTTATGAGAATATATTATGGATTTTAATTATTGGCCTTATGTGAGTTTTAAAAAGGTGCTGCCTGGCTGAGGCGATACAAGAGTGCTCGGTTCACCCGGAAGGATATGTGTTCGAGTCCCTGTCAGGAAGTCGAAAAATTAAGAAACGAGGTATCCACTTTTCGGTGTGCATATGGCCCTGAGGTTCACTTAGCCTACACCAAAATGCCACACAGCCCACATGAGAACAATATTGAGGATTTTATGGCAGTGGGATATCGGCTCCGGTCTAGAAAACCAAAAATAACGGCCAAGGGGCTTCTTCAAGATGACCACGTGCTACCACGTAATCTGAAGATATTCAGACTGAGTACTGGTCGCTTGATAGACTAAAATTCTTGTACCATATTGTTATCTTCCATAGGGTTATATATAGTAAGTGCTATGTAAAAATGAGCTCCCCAAGATGAACTTGCTTCCTGTTCTTACGTGTTTGGAAACCTCAGATTTAACACATCCGTTGCAGTCCTGCATGCCTGTAGGCTATATTTCTTGAAATTCCAGCTACTAGTACATTTGACTCTTAGTAGCGGTTCTGTGTCGCTCTTCCTGATTTCGTGATGTGTCACGACGTCAAATAATATCTGATATCGATTAGACATCTGAGACTTGTTCAACGAGGTTTATACCTGGAACAAGGAGGCTATAATAATCGGAAGATATAGATAGATGTTGTTCTAACAATAAGCAATTACCGGACTACTGCCTACACGTTGGACGCAGAAGTTGTAGGTGATGAAAGTGAATTATTAACTGAAATGCCACTATTTCGTTCAACATTGAATAGAAGTGCATTATGAGCCTTGAGGTTGTTTCCATGTAATGGTATCCCAAAATATCGCTACACCTCCATCTTTGGGCGCTTACTGTACACCTTGTGTGCGACGTGCAACATTTTCGATTTCCCAACAAACAAGATCCTAACAGGTACCGTACTGGAAATAAGATATATTGCAGTCGTCGTTGAATATTATGTTTATAAACGCTAAGCAGTTCATATTTTTTATTCAGTCTATCACATCTGATTTTAGTTCAGTGCTTGGTTAATTTTCTTTGGCCCCACCCAAATAAAAATGTGCATATTTTGTTAACCACCGCTGATATATGAATTAAATTCTTCCTCTTGTAGATAGCCCCCACTGAAAAACAACTACTAATGCCAGCATACAGGTTCTCCCATATAAAATAAGACCATCCAAGCGGCCATTTTACTCTCCGATAGGTAAGCTGCAGTATGGGAGACGCGCGCATAGTTCTTGAACTTGCAAGCAGCGTGCACATGTTCGACCTCGCAAGCATCAGTCGCCAGTCTGAATTTCAGCTGTTAACATGGTGAGGCAGTTACAGTGTCATTGCAACACTGTATTTTTGTATGTAAAACTTATTTTATGTACGAGGCGGATCGACAGGTACGGGGTGCATTATTGTTCTGCAATTTCCAGGTTAAGTACAATCTTCATGACTACAGATTCACGTAATTGTAAATAAATTTGAAACTACTGGCTCAGGGCACAATAAAAATGCGAGCACACGAACAGTTTTAACAGAGGAAAAGCTAGATGACATTGGTGTGTATCTTGAACGGTCACCGAATAAATCACGTAATTAGCTAGCATTTCGGTTTCTTCTGCACACTGAGCGACAAAGCCGTACAGGTTTACACGGGCCCATTGTTTAAAACCTGCTGATCCAGCCACAAGAGTGAGTTATTGTGAGTTGCATCTTGCATCACTGAACGATCGTTTATTCGACCCATAGCTTGTGTTCTTCTCGGATGAGGCCTGATTTCATCTTAATGGTCGCGCGAACAGTTCAAACTCTTGCCATTAGCTTGTAAAAATGCACAATGGTGTTTATGAAGTCCCTCATAATGATAGAAAGTTTGATGTCTGGCATGCTACTAATGCAAGACCTATAATTTGGCCTATTATTTCCGAGACGACAGTAAATGCAAAGAGGTACCAAGATGGCATTTTGGCGCCGTTCTTCCATCAGCCCCTGTTCACACAGCAGAAGATTCCCTTCTTACAATCTTGGAAGTGTTTGCAGACAAAGTGATCAGTGCTGGTCTGTTTCTCCCTCGTTCTCCAGATCTAACAGTGTGTGATTTCTACTTGTGGGATAAACTGAAAGGAAAAGTGTATCGAACAAACCCTCATACATTGGAGGAACTGGAAGAAAACATTACGAATGAAATCTGAAACAGTACAATGGCAGAACTCACTCGCATCCGCCAGATACATTGCCCGTAAAACTCAGGAAGTACGACACTTCCAGCATCTTTTATAAGGTAAGATTTCATATAAGATTGTATACACGCTTAAAGCAGGGCTTCACGCGACATAAGTTCGGCTTAGGCAACTGCAGCAGCGTAGGGTACAAACACCGTGCGTTCGGTCTTGGTTTATATGGGAGACCTTGCATATTTAGTAACTTGGGTTAACAGTTTTGAAACATTCGTTTCTATAATGACGAGTAATGTAATGATGTTTGCCCATCTGGTACGTCTTCAGTAGTATCGAAGAGTATTGTGAAAGCCTCTCCACGACAGTCGAGAGCGACGATACCGGACGTTAACATTTCATGAAGACGCACGTCTGGCAAGGTGTCATGATTCACCAAGGTAGTATTGTCCTTGAATTTCTTGCTAGCCGAGTTTTTTGCTGAAATCCAAAAATGGAAAGTAATGACGATGATGACTTTTTTGCCCCCCAAACCAGGAGGACCAGGCACTCTTCCGTCAGGGTTACCATACCTTAGTCGAAATGTTCTCCTCATTGGGCGCCAGAAATTCGCCCTTACCCCTCCCATTACTGGGCTAGGATTTGCTGGTATTGCAAATCAAGAAGAGTGTCAACTATATCTTTTCCCAGTAATTACCAGTCCCCACTGGTACTCAAAAACAGTCATTTAATCTCCCCATACTTTCAGGCTTGAGACCGGTATCTTGTTGGGGTAGATTGTTCTTTCCCCACCCCCACCCCACCCCCAAGAGGGATGGGTTACCTTTCTAACGCTAGAAGGCTATTACCAAAGGAAATTGCTTGCAGTCAACACTTCTGTCACTGTCCATTCTAATATACCAGGCTACTGAACATCACGATTTTAATCAGTTTCAGCATTAAATATTACAGTATACATGCTGCATGTTATTACCAGAAGGAAGCTAAGAAGTGACAGAAAATAAAATATAAAATAAAATACTTGTGAGCAGTTTTGCCATTTAGTTCTGCTGCTAATTATTTAACGTTCAATGTCCGTTTTGTAATCTGAGAGCAATTGAAGTGTTGGTATTCATCACAATGTAGGTGAAGTACATATTAATACAAGTGCAGCATATTATTTCTATAACTATTCATCTTTCCTCTACAGGTATTCTTGCGCGAGGTCCTAAAGGTGAAAAGGGAGATCAAGGACCTCAGGTAAGTTTCCTATTAATATTACGATACCTTTAAAGAAAATTAACAACTTATTCCTCAGATATTTCAAGAAATATTTTAGGCCAATATTATTATACCAAAATAATGTTATTTATATTCTTTTGTTTTTAAGGGTGATCCTGGAGAGAGTATTTTCAATCTAGATGGACTTCCTGGCCCAGTTGGCCTTCCAGGACCTCCCGGACCACCAGGGCCCCATTTTCCCGATTATGAGAACTTCATTGCCAAATTCCAGGATGATGAGGTAAAGCATTTCATTCATATCTATTCAATAATTATATACTATACACGTGTGATGGGCACACTGCAGAGAAGAACGTGCTAATTAGTTAACATGTGCAAGTATTTTATATCTGGCTGTATTAGTTCCCAAACAACCCAAAGTGAATACAGAAATCGAAATAATAATGTTCAGTGGTTTGGTGATGTCGCTCGTAACACAATTTTTAATACATTTTTTATGCCGAAACTTATACTGAAGGTGTATAACTATCTTTATTATCTTCCTGCCTGATAGTTATTCCTAGTTCCTATTTCTAAACTGTGTCTGAATTTTGTATATGATGAAGTTTTACTTACAATTCTAGGTTACTAGTGAGTCATCGTACCGCTATATTGGAAAAATTATGAGATGTTTAAATTTTTCATGTTTACCCTCGAAAAATATCGAAATATCGAGGCAATTTTAATGACGGATTGGACCTTCCTTTTGAGGTATTTGGTGGCTAAACTGTAAGTCGTATCACAAAACTGATGGCACAATATCGGTTCAATTTGAAGTGATCTGCAACTTTGGTCCTACGATTTTTTGTCGTGACTCCATCCCTTATACGTTAAAGTATATTTCTGGATTATACGTAAATTTTGCAGATTCTACACATATAATTGATGGTTTGAATCACTTTTAGGGAAGATAGGATCATTAAATTCTACAAGAACATGGGTGCACCCAGTAGCTATATGTGAGCCAAATTCTATGTTTGTAGCTGTCATATATGTACCCGAAACGTAATGCACTATGAGAAAACCTTACGAATATTTCACCCTTTTCAACGTTTCTATCTCAATCTTACCCATAATAGATGAGATACGAAGAAATATCATAGGACTAGCCATTTAGATCGCTAAATGTGACGTCTTATCGTACAATCCTGTTTTCGGTGTGATGGACCGTTTAGCAGCAGTTAAATTTGATATGGAGATAAACATGCATATACTTTCTTATATCGAATTATATTTATTCATTGAAGTCGATGTTTAGCGATCTATAAAGGGTGTGTGAGCCATTGTAATTAATACCTTACAAATCGACAAGGACTCTCAGCAGGACGAAGTCTGCATTCACTTTAACCTGTGATAGGAATGGGGTCCTTCTCCAACTCCTGTCTACCATTGTAATGCATCATTTCCTTCTCGATTTAAATGGTAGATGGCTAGGGAGTATGGAATTTTTTCAGAACTCCTTTACACGATTGTGTTGGCAGTAGGCAAGGGTGCCCACCATTATAAACAAATTTACCCATCTAAAATGTGGCTGACGTTAGGCATAGTGGCCTTCTACTATAATGGAAACTCATCAACTCGGTGTGACTGGCAGTAAGCTGACTGGCATTAGGAAAAGGAGCCTGTGATTATAAAAATAACAGCACTACTCAGTTTCGACTGGCAATAGGGAAGGTGCCCGCCATTATAATAAATATTGCTCAGCTGTTATCTGTCTGGAATTAGGAAATGGGACCTGCCTTTGCAACGAAAACTCCTCAAATCGATTGTGACCGCGCAGTAGGCAATGGGGCCTGCCATTATAAGGACATTTTTCAACTCGATTTTTTATGGCAGTAGGCAAGTGGACCTGCCGTTATCAATACAACTCCGCAACTCGCACTTTTAATTGGAAACAACGTATGTGGACCTCCCTATGCTGTTTCTCGGATAGCTCTAAGAGACAGTTAATTTTTTTTTAATGTGTTCACTGCATGGACAATAATTTACTTCGATATCCGTATACAATGTAGAATACCGTAGCGAAGCATGGGTACATTTGCTAGTCTATATATAAAAAAGAATATATCTCTGTTTCGAATGGACTCTTAAACTACTGGACCGATTTCGATGAACTTTTCACAATTTGTTCTTATTACTCCTGGGAGGGTTTAGGAAGTGGTTTGAACGAAATCCTATGGGTAGATTTTTTATGATGAGTAATTATATGTAATTAATTGAATTACAAAGCCGCGCCAAGATTGGATCGACTTGATGGACAGATTTTGGCTAAGCGGCAGCAGCTTACGATATGTCATGATAGTCCGGTAAGAAATGCTCTATATATCAGGATAGAAACACCATGCCATGTTTTATGAAGTACCTTTCTTGCTAGGAGGTTGCTAGGTTATTTGGATATAGCAATCCAACACGCCATGATCATCATCATCATCATCATCATCACAGGTTGTTCGGCCATCCGGCAGGTCCGGTCATGGCTGTGACCTCCATATCTCTCGATCTTGCGCCTTTTTCTTCACTTCTACATAATCTTCCTTTCTTTTTCTAATGCTGTCTAATAACTGGTATCGTCTCCTTCCCCTTCCTCGTTTTCCTTTTACCATCCCTTCAATTGCTACTCGTAATAAAGTGTTGTGTCCTAGATTATTCCCTATCCAATTTTTCTTCCTATTTTGGATTACGAACATCATGCTCCTCTCTTCTCCCACTCTCTTCAGAACTTCCTCATTTGATATTTATCTTCCCACTTTACTCCTTAAATTCTTCGCCAAATCCACGTCTCAAATGCCTCTATTCTTCTCTGTTCTTCCTTCCTTAATGTCCATGTTTCAGCGCCATACAGAGCTATACTCCATACGTAACACCTTGCAAGTCTCTTCCTCAGATCTTTCTCTAGCGGGCCACAAAACAGTGTTTTCTTCTTGTTAAAGCTTTCCTTCGCTAAGACAATTCGAGCTTTTATGTCTGTTTTAGAGTGAAGGTCTTCAGTCACAATACTTCCAAGATACTTAAACTTATTCATCTGTTCAATAATTTCTCCCCCTATCTTGATTGTCACGTTTTCACCTTTACCTCCAAGTATGATGAATTTGCTTTTCTTTTTGTTTATGCTCATTCCATACTCTTCACACTTTTTGTTTAATTCTCTCAGCATTTTGCGGAGGTCCTTCACATTTTCAGCTATTACTGCCGTATCATCAGCAAATCTTATACATTCAATTCTTTTATCTCCAACGTTGACACCTCTTTTACCATATAAGCATCCAAGCATTCACAAATTTTCTCCAAGTAAATATTAAACAAAGTTGGTGATAAGCAGCAACCCTGTCTAACACCTTTTCCCAGTCTGATTTCTTCTGTTAATTCTCCTCTTATTCTCACTCTTGCTGTTTAGTTGTAATATAATTCCTTGATCAGTCTTCTCTCTCTCCATTCCACTCCATGTTTTTTAAGTATCTCCAAGAGGTTATCCCAACTCACTTTGTCAAATGCCTTCTCTAAGTCTACAAAGACTGTGTATACTTTTCTATTTCTCTATGTACTTTTCTCATATGACTTTCAATAAACCAATGGCATCCCTTGTGCCTACTCCATGCCTAAATCCATATTGTTCTTCACCAATATAATTCTCCATTCGTTTGTAAATCCTTCTGTTTATTGCTCTTAATAGTATTTTAGCTGCATGAGAAATTAAATTTAGTGGCCTGTGTTATTCACATTTACTTACTATTTTTCCTTTTTTCTATTGGTATTATTATATTTTCCAGAAAATCGTTTGGCCATTTCCCTTTTAAGTATATTTCTTGACAAAGTTTTACAAATATATCTTTTTCTTTCCCCTGCAGTACTTTGAGTAGTTCAACTGGTATTTCATCTACACCAACTGCTTTACCATTCTTCATTTCCCTAATAGTTGCCGCTATTTTCTCTTCTAATATACTGAACTCAATCTGATCTTCATTTATTTCATTTTCCTTCTCCAAATTTATACTACTCTCGTCTGGTCTGCTGTTCCAATCATATAACCATTCTATGTACTCTTTCCATCGTTCCTTGACTTTTTCAGGCTCACTTACTAACTGTCCATCCAATGTTTTAATCTCAGTCATTCCACTTCTATTCCTTTTGTCCTTGAATGTTAATTCCATAGCTTCTTTGTACATCATGTCATATATACCTTCACTTTCCAACCGTTCTATTTTGCTGCAGGTTTCTGTGATCGACTTATTTTTTAGCATATTCAGTCTCCCTTCTTAATTCATTATTTAATTTTCTATACATCTTTCTTCCTGCTTGAGTGTTTACGTTTTTCGATTTTCCCCTCTCTTCCATTTTGTCCAACATTTTTTCAGTTACCCATTCCTTTCTTATTTTCCTCCTCCGTTTTGTTCCCAGAACTTCTTTTGTTGTCTCTTTAAGATTGTTTCTAAATCTCTCCCATTTTTCATTAACAGAGTTGACCTCATTCTCAGTTTGTAATCTTTCAACAAGCCTCTCTTTTAACTCTACAACACTTTTGTTTTCTTTCAAATTTTCAAGGCATATCACTTCATTGCTCTTACTTATCCTAATTTTTAATTTAATGCACAGTTCTGGAACAACTAGGTTGTGATCAGAACATATGTCTGCTCCTGGATAACATTTTGCATTTTTTAAGCCATTCCTATATGTTTGTTGTATCTTAATATAGTCTATTTGGTATCTTTCATTATTAATACTGGATGTCCAAGTATACCTCCGCCTTTTACTGTTTTCAAACAATGTATTGCAAATAACCATGTTATTTCTTTTACAGAAGTCAACTAACATCTGGCCTCTGTCATTTCTAACTCCGAGACCATATTTCCCAAATATTTTGTCTTCACGTCCTTCTCCAACAACGGCATTCCAATCTCCCATTATCACCACACATGCATTCTTAATTTCGCTTCCACTTATCTCTTCTATTTGGTCGTAACTTTCCTCTACCTCCTCTTCTGGGTGTTGACTGGTTGGCATATAAACTTGAATTATTACTAAATCTTTCTATTCGCCTTTCAATCTTAGCATAATTATTTTCTCATTTACATCTTCTATCTTCAACACTTTTGGCTTTATATCTTTCTTAGTATTCCTACTCCATGTTGTCCACTACGCTCAGCCCCGGAGTAATATAGTGTGTATCCTCCACTATCCAGTTCTCAAGTACCTCCCCATCTCACTTCACTCATGCCTAGTATGTCAAGTTTGTTTTTAGCCATGTATTGTTTAGCGTTTTCAATTTTCCTTGCTGTAATAAAGTTCGTACATTCCATGTACCTATCCTAAAAAATCTGTTTACTTTTTCTAGGGCTTTTACTAATCCTTCCTTCATCTCTATCAGAAAACCTCGATGTATTCCACTCCCGGAGATCCGAATGAGGGGAAGTTTTACCTCCAGAGTCTTTTATACAGAGGTCCATTGCCATGAACTTCTTGGGACGATTTCAGTGGTGGTTTCCCGTTGCCTTCCACTGACTTCCAAAACCTGTCTGCTCACCGACTCAGTTTCCCGCTGGAGTTGGTTACCCAACCTTCCAGTGAGTTTCTCGGCTTAACAGGGGCACGACGTGTAGGTAGGAAGTTGGAGAATTGAGGTGACGGAGGCTAAGAGAACTCTCTTGCTGACTTATAATCGCATATCACACCCATTATTTTTTTTTTGCCAGAGTCTCAAGGTGTTTGCATAGACTCCCCCAGGTCATTTCCCGGGCCCCATGCCATGATAGAGATGTACTTTTATGTCATACGACCAGTTTGAAGAATGTAGCTGTGTATGAGATATGAAAAATGAGAATAAAACTGAGAAAAGTATAGAATATCAACAGTGGATTACTAACTCACAAGAGCAACTAGAGATTCCCAGTAAGCAAAAGCGAGACTACATAAGCTATATACAGTATGTTTGTAATTCTATGTACGTATTTAGTGAATGTATGTAATGAATCTATGTATGTATTGCAACCTTTCCACCCCACGCCATTTGCCGCATAGAACCAAATGGCTGCATGATAATCCCTAAAACGTCGGGATACCGCCATATAGCACCATACGCCAAAGCGCCTGATGGAAAGGGACCTTTTTAGTCTAGAGTCAAATGCCACCTCATCAGGAGGGAACAAAAATTTCAGAATGATGGGTGAGCAAATGCTCTTCCGACCGTGCAAGGGTCTACTGCACCCTTCCGTTCCAAAGAATCAAACCACCGACCTCCCAAGGCCATGGTGCGTTCGCGGCAGAAGATCAATGAAAATAACACATAACTAGCTTAAAGGCATAAATGAACGGAAGGAAACCTGGGATACAATGTTATTCGGCAAAATGACAGGCAGACAAAAATTTAAATACCTATTTATTGAGCCTTGATAAATCAAATTAATTAAAGGTTGATCCTGAATATTTATATTATATCAATGTTGAATATGCAATGTCCAACGGACTAAATACAAATTGTAAAGTGTCAAAAAAATTTATTTCTCCTTTACTTCTTTCTTCTTCCCGACATGATGATAAATGTTACATTATAATTTGTATAACATACATTTTTTTAAGTCAGAAATATCCTTATAAATGCGACGGTTATCATTAATAACTTTCTTCACTATCAGAAGAAGCAATTATTTATACAACAAATTAAATTGAAGATAACTTGAAGTGGTCACCTAGCTAAATTAATTATATTACAAAAATAAACAAAGAATAAATGAATGCTAGTCGATATAATCCTAATCAAAATAAAATGACTGATGTCGGGTCCAGAAATCGAACCCACATCCCAATGAATCCAATGACAAAAATTACGAAAATAAAACTCGATTTTTTTATCCACATAAAGTTTCTAACACGACTAAAAGAATGTATTAAAAAAAGAAAATATGTACACAGTATGAAAATAAACAATAACAATATACACATGCAATTGGCTGTATATAAAAAAATGTGACAACAAAAATCCATGGTTGCCTCAGAACTCGAACCGATGATATGCAAGATAGCATCGACAAACGGGACTAAAAAAACTGCCTTTCTTAATTAATCATATGGTCAACAAATAAATGATAATACTGGCGTTCCAGTTAGTTAAATATTATTATAAGATCATACATGAAAAAGTCAAAGAACCCTTCAAACAATAATCGGTGTCGCACGGCCTTCATTCTAAGTGGAATAGCTCGAACAATACAGCATACAGTAATCCTTTAAAAGGGACAAACCTTCTTCACTCTCCCCTCATCGTAAATCTCTGGACGTCAAAGCCCGGGTAAATAATGGCCCAGTGTGGCAGAAATATCCTTTCAACATCTCAAGGTGAAAGCAAATCGTTTCCCTTGGAACACATATTTGTTAAATAATCTTATTTCATTATATATTCTCATATCATATTTCCAAAGCTCCACTGGCTTATAAATTCACTGTCCTGCCATAATTCTATAATACAATATCAATCCAGTGTTCATTTTCTTATATTCACATCCATCAACTCAGAATGACCGGCTTCGATTCCATCCGATTACAGAATACAGCCTAGGTTTTTCCTACGTTTTAAAATCAAATCAATAAAATCAAATATGGATTTTAAACATATCCATAACGTTTTTCGCATATATAGAAAGTGAAAATATTTCACAGAAAAGGAAAACGCTAATCTCAATAGGAGGGCGTCTGTTCGATGTCTAGGCATGTCACTAGTTACGCATATAATTAATACAGCCATCTACAAATATAATCATGCAAATTACGTGAAAATAAGAGTGCCTTGCTATCCTAATGTTAACAGTCGATAATCCATTTTTACAAGCATAATCACCATGCATTATCATAATAAGCTTGTATATCACGTAAATAAATTATACAAAATTACGGCTTGGCTCAGTGGCAAAAACAAATCCACTATCTATTACATTTACCTAATCTAAGCACTCTGACTAACTAATATTTTATCAACACGTCAAATACATGCATTACGTTAATTATATATATATTTAAGCCCATGGAGTAGACTATAAATTCCATGAAATGAACATAAATGAATATGAAGACCACTCACAAGTTCTCTTTCTAATTAAAAAAAATACATGCAATTTACATGTCTAACCTAATTTACGTGATCTGCATAATGAATAACCGCGCATTTATTAAAAAATTATTTCATTGTAGTACTTATCATCATGTCGTAACAATCCAAGGTTCGGGTCCCGGGTAAGACCCTCATTCTTTCCTTTTAAGCTTCCATGGTGTTGACGTTGGTCACGGGTTCATGTCCGTTGCTACTCCCGCTGAGCACGTTCATATTCCAATGGTAATCTTCTACACTTATAACAGTTTTTATGAGATTAAGACTTGTTGCGTCACTTTAACACACAAAATACAATTAATTGCACTATAATGAAATTAATACTTGTTGCATCACTTAAAAAGTTACAATTATACCGTTCTTGCGATCACATAACTTCAACCTGTTTTTAAATACTATTGTTTGTAGACAATTACAATATTCTCGAAGATATAAACTGTACATTTACAGTCTGAAACACTAAATAGATCAGAACACCATCAAACCGTGGTTCTGCTTTGGATCCTTCGCGTGAAATGGATACTGTTGTCATCATCTGATTCCTTTTATAAACTTTCCCCCTTCCATGCAAGAGACAATGGATAGTCCCCACTACTTTTTTTAATTAATAGTTCCACGTGTCGTATGACATCGGTAATACACTCAAACGTGTGACTCAGATTCTTAAGTAGTCTGGTTATGTGCGGAACCTAAAATGTTCGGCCATTTATTTAAAATTAATTATCAAAATAATGCCCCAACAATGTCTTCCATGAGGGTGCTGCGTACAAGGGACGCTTAGCGTGTTATATAATGCAACGATTGCGTATTCTTCCACACGTTAATATATTATAAAGAATTAGAATTTTGGCAGATGTCTATAATTAAATCATATAACATCCCGAGGTTTCCCATATTAAATATTATGCATGTCTCGAAATCTCATCATAATAATGCAATTCGCGAGCTGGCAACATCGTGTTCGGCCATTTTTTAACGGGTGAAGGTATCATTATCGTTTTTTCTGGCTTGAGATATTCTTCCCTCTCTCTCTATCTGTGTATCCTTTTAGTTAAGACGGAGTGGTGTTTAGCAGTTTACAAAGGTTGTGTAAGCATGTGCAACCTAATGCAACTTTTTGTAACAAGTACGAGGGAGCTTTACAAAGGTTTTTCACTGCCAAATAATTAATAAATAAATATGTACATGACCGATAAGGTCACAGTATGTATGTATGTATGTATGTATGTATGTATGTATGTATGTATGTATGTATGTATGTATGTATGTATGTATGTACGTACGTGCGTATATATATCATCTCATCCTAACCACTGGATCTATTTCAACCAAACTTGGTACATTTATGACTTAGTATCTGGAGAGAAACCGCGTGGGGGAAAGACACCCCAAGCACCTTTAAGGGCGGAGATGAAGTGGTTGAGATATTAAAATAATCGAAAATACAGTAGTGTCGAATCCATACTTTTCTGGTTTGCTGAGATAAATAAAGACCCTCCGGAATTTTTCAAGTCCAAGTTCAGCCCCCTTTGGTGTGGGGAGTCGAGGGGGAAGTGAGATATACAAATAATTGAAAATAGTGTCGAACCCAGAGTTTTTTGTGTCGCTGAGATGAATAGTGTCATATTCGGATTTTTATCACTTAGGGGTGGGGGCGAGGGGATGATTTATAAAAATAATCGAAGATATTGTCGATCCAAAGTTTGCGGTGTCGCTTAGATGAATAGAGATACTCCGGAATTTTTTATAAGTCCAAGTTAACCCCGCTATATTTTGGGGGCGAATGTGGTGTGAGATATAAAAATAATCGAAAATAGCGTCGAACCAATAGTTTTCGGGCTCGCTGAGATGAATAGTGACACTCTGAATATTTTATAATTCCAAGTTCATCCCCCTTTATGGTGGGCGCGGGAGGGGGTGAGATATAAAAATAATCGAGAATAGTGTAGAATCCAACGTTTTAGGTGTTACTGAGATGAATAGTGACACCCCGGATCTTTTAACGTCTAAGTTCAGCCCCGTTTTTCATAGGGGTGAGAAAGGATGAAACACTAAAATGACCTTAATGACCGAGATTATTGATACATGCGTGTATTTTCCAGCATAGCTGTGGAAAATTCTGTTGAGCTCGACACCAGTAGAACCTCCATGGGGAGGGGGGGGCGGGGGTGAAATCTAAATATAACTCAAATATCGATATTAGTATCGAACCATAGCGTTCAGGAGTACTGGAGCGATTTCTACCAAGCTTGGTACACATATGACTAATTATCAGGATAGTAACCACGTGGGGATAAGTCACCCCTTACACCCTTAGGCGAATGAGATACAGAAATAAAAAATTGTGTCGAATGCATAGTTTTCGTGGTCGCCGAGATGAATAGTGACACTCCAGATTTTTTAAAGTCCAAGTTCAGCCCCAATCGGCAGAAGGGTGGGAAGGGGTGAAGAAAAAATATCCCAATGACCGAGTGTTCCAGCAAAGTTGTCAACGAAACTTCGTACAAATATTACCTACTATCTGTAAAAATTACTGTGGGGGCAAGCCACTCCTAGAAGTCCTAGGGAAGGGGGCGAAATATAATCATAAATAAAATAGACCGATATTAGCGTTGAATCCAAACTTTCTAGGACTACGGGAGTGATTTCAATCAAACTTTGAACACTTATGACTAACTATCAAGAGACAAATTGCATGGAGGTATAACAGCCCTAGCATCCCTAGGGTTGCTGGTGAGAGGGAGTGAGATGTATACATAAAAATAACAATAATCGAAAATAGTGTCGAATCCATTCTTTTCAGGGTCTCTGGGATGAATAATGATACTCCGGGTGTTTTAGATGTCCAAGTTGAGCCTCTTTTCGCATAAGGGGTGGGAAAAGCTGAAAAACAAAATTTCCAAATCGACCGAGATAATGGATGTATGTGTTTATGTTCCAGCATAACTCTCAACTAAAATTGATGCAAGTATGATTGGAAAAAATAGTGGGACTAAGAGACCCCTAGTCCCCTAGACTTGGTGTGAAGTGTTAAAATAACGGAAAACAATCAATACCTGTATCGAATCCACAGTTTTTGTGGTCGCTGAAATGAACTGTGACACTTTGGATGCGGTTTAAGACAAATGTCAGTCTCAATCGGCAGAGGGATGAGAAAGGGTGAAGTAAAGAAAATGTCCAAAATGACCGAAATTACGCATGTGTGTGTGTGTTTTTCAGCTGTATGGCTTAGTATCTTAGTATCTGAAAAAATAATACTGTAGAAGTAAAACCCCCTTAGCATTCCAAGGGGAGGTAGTGAAATATAAAATAAACGAAAATGACAGATATTAATATCGTATACATTGTTTACGAGGTCGCTGATTTGAACTGTGACACTCTGGATGGTTACGTCAAACTTCATCCGCAATCTGTGTGGAGGCTGAGATCGGATGAAAAAGAATGTAACAATAACTGATACTATGGATGTATGTGGGTACGTTCCAGCAAAGCTCTCAACGAAACTTAGTGCACATATGACTTACCATCTGGAAAAAGCGGGGGATTGGGAATGAGAGGGGTGACATGTAAAAAATAATGGAAAATGAACAATGTCGAATCCATTGTGATGCTTTGGATACCGTTGAAGTCCACGTTCAGCCTCCATTGAGACGGGGGTCTGAGAGGAACTTTAAAGTATGTATTCTAAAATGGTCTAGATTAGTGCTGAATCCACTGCGTTTGGTGTCAGAAGAGTCATTGGTGATAGTCTTAATGATAGTTAAAATCGTGTACATTATATCTATAACGCGACGGGTAAATGCATATAGTCATCACTTTCTTTCTGGAAAGGATCAAATACTTCCCGCTCAGTTCGAGCTTCCACAAGGATGAACTTTTACTATAAAATTAAATAATCTAAAACTTGAAATTACCCCCTGTTGGTGAGGCACGCAGGTGAACAATACACCCACGGTATCCCCTGCCTGTCGTAAGAGGTGACTAACAGAGGCGACCAATGGATTGTTGTATTAGAACCATGAAACTACTTAAACTACTTGTGATCAGTACTACCACGCGGGGAACACCATGGGTCACTTTTACTTGCGCGTAGTATCACTATGTTAGGTACCAAACAGGTTTGTAATTAGTAGCACGCAGGAACCCCCAGCCCCACTTAGGGTGCACTGTCAGCTTTTACAGTACCTGTGATTAGTACCATTATATGAGCGACACCATTGGTGAGCGACACAATAGTTCTGGCTTGCCTATGATTAGTACCCATTATATGCGGAACACCACGGGATAGTACGAGTCCCTGTAGTAAGTACACTTATGTGATGAACACTGTAGGTTTGCGTTGCCTGTAAATGGCGCCGCAATGTGCGAAACACCATAGGTCTGTATCATATGTGCGAATTTCATTACGTGTGAGTAGTATCATACTGTGTGGAATACCGCGAGTCTTCGCTACTTTTGATTAGTACCGCACCATGACAAATACCATGGTTCTACTTTCCTAGCGATAAGTACCATTATGAGGGGCCGATGACTTGGATTTTGGACTCCTTTAGACTGCAAGCATCATCGATTCAGTATTGTGCTTTAGATGCAGTCCCTTGGTCAGTAATACAATTGTTTTACATCAGTTTCTGTGAATGTGAGGCATTGCGGGTCGGATCCACTGATTGTTTCAAATTCATATCCATCCATTTATTATTCGTCCTCACGTTTTGAATTCTGATCAGTGGAGGATTTTGGACTTTTAATTTGTCATTTCGTTTCATTTCAGCCCCAGCATCATCATCATCATCATCATCATCAAACTTGAAATCAAACACATATAAATCTACATAATAGATCGTAAAATCAACATCTCAAAAGGGATTCTATAAAAATTAACTTCACTCATAACTAATTGATAACACAAATCTGCATGGTAAGCATTCAAAAACTCTCGTGACAACGCCGGGTACTACAGCTAATAAAATAATAATAATAATAATAATAATAATAATAATAATAATAATAATAATAATGTACAGTAGAACACATCCCTGGAATCTCTTCTTTGTCGTAAGATGTGAGAGAGTCTCTCAACTTATAAGAGTGGGGCGGCGCCCACGGTGACTAACTGAATCTGGTATAGCTTTCACTTACTTGTGCGAGGCTTACCTCTTGTCTGGTGTCCCTTGACAAACTCAGATCTCTTTTGATCTCGACTACATTTGATTTCTTGAGACGTGTTTCCCTTAAGAGAAACCAGACGCGGAACAGTACAGAAATTATCCACGCATATGGGTGTTTCTGTGTTGACGTTTTTTCACATTTTACAACAGGACTTGCGGATATACAAGATTTGTCTGCAAAATTAAACGATGATTTATATGTGTCCATGTTTCGACTGCATCTTGGCATTAGCTCCTATACTCGAACCCAGTTTAGTGTTAGCGTTGAAAGACTAGCATTCAAATGTATAAAGTAGTTTTACATTGCTGATATATGATTGTTTGTTTCATCACAATACATCATCATCATCAACATCCAACTCGTATGAAGTATATAGTCGAATTTTAACTCCCTTCCTTAAATCAAGCTTTTCCATAATGTTTTAGAAATATCCATGTGATTTTATTACTTACTGCTCTTACTAGTATATTTCTTTCCTTACAGTTACCTCACAGCATTCTCGTGGGACCTCCTGGTCCCCCGGGGGTCTGTTTATGCAACTACACTTCACTGCTATCGCTAATGGATTTCTCACCCGCAACGATATCGGCTCCAGGGCGCAAGGGCTTAGATGGTCCACCAGGAACGTCTGGAACTCCAGTGAGTATCACAGTGTTGTACTGTTACCCTTCAATGCGAGGGTGATAGCTCTAATATCGTCGCCAGTTTCTCAACAAGGTGTCCGCGTTCCAAATGCATATTTTTCAATCTCCATTTCTCCTTTTCGTTTTGAAAATTTATCACCCAAAGAAACTATCTGCAGAATATCAATCCGATATGACCACTTTCCACGAGGATAAAATATGGAATTACTTTCCCTTTCATTCACTTTTTGAGTGGATTTTTTCCTTTTTTGTTCATTTATGAGTCTAATGGAAATCGAGTTCGCAAAATGCACCAGCCTAGTTTAAGTGGTGACAGGAAAACCATAAACAGCGTTAATCATGCTGAAAGAGATGAAAAGTGTGTGATAGCTATTGTACATCTTTTCTCATTGAGGTATAAATTATCTTTTCAGTACCAGTGATTTTACAATAGCTTCTTCTGTATTGAAATCATAAATTGAAACTGAGGCTTCATTGTTAACTACACTTCGATCAGGTCTTTGCCAACAGGTGAGAAAATACTTCTTCCTACTAAGGATAGGAAAAGGTATTTCTTCTCATTTAATTCGTAAAGAAAGTTTAATGGTGTGCTTGTTAATTCGTGATAGGGAGGATAATTGGATTTTCAAAATGTAACACCCTAGTTCTAAAATGAATCAGTTTACTTAATTCAGTCTTTTGAATGAGCGTAAGTTATCAATATATTCTTGAAACAAAAATAATGTGTGAATATTTTATATTTACTGAGTTTCCTCCACGAAATCTTAAATGGGCATTACCGCTCGGAATAACTTGTCTCACTATTCTTTCTCCACGTTCCTTCTTCACATTCCCCACACTCATCACTCAATACGTCAACGATCATTTCTAACCCACCTTCCAACGCTCTTTAACACTGCGAATAAGAGGAAAAAGCTTGATATAGCACCAAGTAAACGTATATTCCAGAGGGGTGTAAACATTATCTAAAGAATAAGTTGATGTGAAGTGGTTATACCGACATCTTGACCCACGATGACTTGGCTATGAACATGGACATTATCTTGGTTTTCGATTTGGACAGTTGTTATTGGCTGAGAACCTGATCTTGTTACTAATTTGTTATGCTTGTTATATTTTATTACGCAAGTTTACATTTGTTTATTAGTCTGTTGAGAGTACAAGTGAAATGCGCTCAGTGTAGCTGTATCTCGTGCTTTGTGAATAAATCACTTGTAAAGATATTATTGTCAATGGAATACAACATGCGGCTCCTTGGTTGAATGGTCAACGTAGTGGCCTTTTGTTCGAGAGGCCCTGGGGTCTATTCCCAGACGGGTTGAGGATTTCATTAACATTTGGTTAATTTCTCTACCTCGGCGGATGTAAGCTTGCATTACATAATCACGGTATTATTTTGCAGGATTGTATGTGAGATTTAATTACTTTAAAACTCCTTTAACCTATTTTATATCCAGTATTTACTTCGAACATCTGATTTCCGACACCTTACTTGGAAACTGAAATACGTTGTGTAAATGCATACAGGTAAAAGAGACGCTCAATTTAGAGTATGACAAAAGTTTGAAAACATTTATAATTATGTCTATACTAATATTATAAAGAGGAAAAATTTGTATGTTTGTTTGTAACGAAAAGACTCAAAAACTACTGAACCGATTTTAAAAATTACTTCATCTATTGAAAGCTACATTGCCAGTGAGTAACATGGGCTGTATTTTAATTTCAAAACAATTCGAAGTGGGACGGAGGGGAGATATAAAAATAATAGGCTAAGATAGGCAAAATATCGATTTTGTCGTATAAGGACGAGACAAAGCTCAATTTAATCCTCTTGACGCAAAGAACAAAACTGTTAGCCCTACGGGCCCGAAAACCATGTTTTAAGGCTCTAAAACCAACCGTTGCGGAGATATTGGCACCACACTACCCCTATTCTAGGAATCGGATAAAGTAATGAACTGCCGTAACCATGGCAACGTCAGCTCCAGGATTCTACAGCAGCGAAATTATCTATACTAATATTATAAAGAGGAAAATGTGTATGTTTGTTTGTAACGAGTAGACTCAAAAACTACTGAACCGATTTTAAAAATTACTTCACCTATAGAAAGCTACATTGCCAGTGAGTAACATGGGCTATATTTTATTTTCAAAACACTTCGAGGTGGGGGCACGGGGGGAAATATAAAAATAATAGGCTAATATAGACAAAATATCGAATTTGTCCTATAAGGACGAGACAAAGCTCAATTTAATCCTCTTGACGCAAAGAACAAAACTCGATGAGCCCTACGGGCCCGAAAACCATGTTTTAAGGCCCTAAAACCAACCGTACGGAGATATTGGCACCTCACTAACCCTGCGCTAGGAATCGGATAAAGTAATGAACTGCCGTAACCATGGCAACGTCAGCTCCAGGATTCTACAGCAGCGAAATTATCTACAATATATCACAAAAACCTAACATGTTACAGACATGAAAATTGATATTTGGAATCTCCTTCAAAAATGAAAGAACACAAATATTCGTTTTCAGAATATCCACTTAAGGTTGGGGGGGGGGGGGTGTAAAGAAGTGAGGAAGGAGTTGAATTATTTATATGAGGTTTCATGTATCTCAAAAATGAAGATGTTACAGATTTTAAAATTGGTACTTGGAATCTCGTTTAAAAATGAATACACTTTTTTGGAAAATCCACTTAAGGGGGTGAAAAGAATTAAAAGAAGCGGGTGAATTTTTAAAATGAGTACCTTATTCTTTTTTGCTAGGGGCTTTACGTCGCACCGATACAGATAGGTCTTATGGCGACGATGGGATAGGAAAGGCCTAGGAGTTGGAGGGAAGCGGCCGTGGCCTAGTACCTTATTCTATCGCTTTACCCACACCTGTGGGGTTGCGGGTGCGAACTGTGTCGCACATGTGGATTTGACCATGTTTTGCGGCTGGATGCCCTTCCTGGCGGGGACCGTATGTGTAGGGATGTAATCTATACTTCTATTCTAATATAATAAAAATAAAAAATGTGTATATTTGTTTGTGACGGATAAACTCAAAAACTACTGAACCGATTATAAAAATTACTTTACCTATAGAAAGCTACATTGCCAGTGAGTAACATGGGCTGTATTTCATTCTCAAAACAATTCGAGGGGGGCGACGAGGGAGATATACAAATATTAAAATAATAGGCTATTATAGGCGAAATCGAATTTGTCCTACAAGGACGAGACAAAGCTCATTTTGAGCCTCTTTCCCTCAAAGAACAAAAAACTGTAAACCCTACGGGTCTGAAAACTATGTTTTAAGGCCCTGAAACCAACCGTTATGGAGATGTTGTAATCACACTACCCCTGCTCTAGGAATCGGATAAAGAAACGAACGGCCGTAAATATGGCAACATTAGCTCCAGGATTCTACAGCAGCTAGATTATGGATGTACGTTTGGTCATAGCTGCCAACCAAAATTGATAAACATATGACTTACTATCTGGAAAAATAAACTGTTGTGTAAGACGCTCATAGCACTCCTTTGGGCGGGGATGGAAAGGGAGTGAAGTATAAAAATAATAGCCCCGGAGATCTCCGTAGTACAGTGACCAGCGGTTGCCGACGGGCCTCCGTTTTTACGTACTGGCTTAGCTTTCAGCATTTTGCAGAGTCTGTTACTTATAGTTTAAACTATTTTCTATCAAATCATGGAGTATTAGGATCACTGATGTTATTAGTGCCGATATTTTGGTCCACATTTACGTTCATTATAACCATGAAAACAACCTATATACTGTACACAATTGTCAAGATGGTGCGCCCGTGACTTGAAAAAAATTTCTCAACATTTATACTCAGATTCATTATATGATGTGTGACATGAGCGACAAACCCTGAGAATTATCTCTATAATTGTAGTTGTTTCTTTTATGACCGGGCGAGTTGGCCGTGCGTGTAGAGGCGCGCGGCTGTGAGCTTGCATCCGGGAGATAGTAGGTTCGAATCCCACTATCGGCAGCCCTGAAGATGGTTTTCCGTGGTTTCCCATTTTCACACCAGGCAAATGTTGGGGCTGTACCTTAATTAAGGCCACGGCCGCTTCCTTCCAACTCCTAGGCCTTTCCTATCCCATCGTCGCCATAAGACCTATCTGTGTCGGTGCGACGTAAAGCCCGTAGCAAAAAAAAAAAAAAAAAAAAAAAAGTTTCTTTTATGCATCGCGTATTTCCTTGAATCATTTGTAATAGTTACGAAATGTCGGATCAAACAAATACATTCAATAATATATTTGTGGAACTATCTAGCGGAAGTATACTTACACTAAACCTGCAGGTATGTAAAGGGAGCAGGTATATATAGGTGGGAATGAAGGAAAAACATGGTAGCAAAAATTCTTAGAAGTCGACGCTAATTAGGAACTGATATTTAGAGGCCCCCATGAAGAAAATAAGAAGAAGATACACTATAATTCCGAACATGACAAATAATTTCTACGTACTTAAGTAAATACATCAGTGATATAAATATCTAATGAAGTCACTCACACCGATAGAATGAGTAACTAAAACCAGTTTCTGATAACCCGTATGAAGAACGGGTACTTCTGCTTGTCAAAAATAAAGGAGTGGTATCAAAATAAAGCTGTGTTCTTTGTCTTGACCTGCCTTTACTATTCACCTACGGAACATTAAAGGAAATTACGTTTTGACTTAACCACGATTTATTTACCAGTGTACCTCCATAAAGTAGGGGCTGCCGCGCCGAGGCTGTAAAGGTGTGCTCGGTTCTCCCGGAAGGACGTGGGTTCGAATCGCCGCCAGGAAGTCGTTAAATTTAAGAAACGAGATTTCCATTTCAGGAGGTGCATATGGCCCTGAGGTTCACTCAGCCTACACCAAAAATGAGTACCAAGTTAATTCCTGGGGGCAAAGGCGGCCGGGCGTAGAGCTAACCACTTTACCCTATCACGTTCCGCGGTTAGGCCTAACAATGGTGGAAGCCTTTACCTTCCACTCCTCCAAGGGCCTTCATGGCCTGTACGGAGGTATCTTTGTCTTTGTACCTCCATAAAGTGAAAATAAACGCTCTTCGCTACCGTTCTCGTGGGTTCAGTTTCAGATAATGGCCCGTGAGAGGCTTATGTCTGCCGTAGATACCAGTAAGTTGTCTGGTTTCTTGGTTGAATTGCCAGTGTAGTGGCCTTCATTTCGTAGAGCTCAATGTTTTATTCCAGGCCAGAGAGAGAATTTTAACTGCATATATCTAATTCGTCTCCTCGACACTGCATATGTTTGATCATCTTAATACTGTACATATCTTTATCTGCATACAACACATCACACTCCCAACCACCATAGAAACACACAATGTAGAATACACTCCTTAACATAGGGTTCATGTCAGAAAGAATATAGGGTCGTAAAACTGGGACTATTTCACACTAGTATCGATCTTAGACGATTGGAAACAGGCCAGGAAATAAATAAAGTAGATACTGGTAGACGGCTGAGAAGGTGCAGCTCATATTCCTTTCAGAAGCATTTAAAACTGCTACTCTAAATCGAATAACGAGGGCACGGGGCTTGGTTGTTTGCTCCCTCTCTAACATTATTTTTAGTACACACAACTCTGTTAGTGTCAGTAACCTTGGCTGAATGGTCATCGTAGTAACCTTCGCTTCAGAGGGCCCCAGGTTCGATTCCCGGCCTGGTAGCGGATGTTAAGCGCGTCTTGTTAATTCCTCTTACTTGAGGGCGGCTTGTTGGTGTTCTTGTTAATATTAATATTTACATTCAATATTATCTTACTAACCACCATAATAACACGCAACAATGAATATAACCCTGCACATAGAATTCGCGTCTGGATGCGCATCCAGCCTGGGCTTAGATTATACGAAGTGCTGACTGTAAGTAATTGGTTAGAACTCGAGAAGAATAAGAATACACAGCTCTA
The DNA here is from genome assembly GCF_040414725.1 of Anabrus simplex. Classification (NCBI taxonomy): domain Eukaryota; kingdom Metazoa; phylum Arthropoda; class Insecta; order Orthoptera; family Tettigoniidae; genus Anabrus; species Anabrus simplex. Next base: position 573,407,021 of record NC_090265.1, read on the forward strand.
TTATTACTTTCTCTACACTAACTAACATTTCTTTATAATCAGTTAATATTCTAATATACACTGACTGACAGAGCAAATGCAACACCAAGAAGGAGTGGTCAGAACTTTATGCCAATTGCAGGGTAGACTGACGTCACTGAGGTATGCTCATGATGTGAAATGCGCCGCTGTGCTGCGCACGTAGCGAACGATAAATGGGACACGGCGTTGGCGAATAGCCCACTTCGTACCGTGATTTCTCAGCCAACAGTCATTGTAGAACGTGTTGTCGTGTGCCACAGGACACGTGTATAGCTAAGAATGCCAGGCCGCCATCAACGGAGGCATTTCCAGCAGACAGACGACTTTACGAGGGGTATGGTGATCGGGCTGAGAAGGGCAGGTTGGTCGCTTCGTCAAATCGCAGCCGATACCCATAGGGATGTGTCCACGGTGCAGCGCCTGTGGCGAAGATGGTTGGCGCAGGGACATGTGGCACGTGCGAGGGGTCCAGGCGCAGCCCGAGTGACGTCAGCACGCGAGGATCGGCGCATCCGCCGCCAAGCGGTGGCAGCCCCGCACGCCACGTCAACCGCCATTCTTCAGCATGTGCAAGACACCCTGGCTGTTCCAATATCGACCAGAACAATTTCCCGTCGATTGGTTGAAGGAGGCCTGCACTCCCGGCGTCCGCTCAGAAGACTACCATTGACTCCACAACATAGACGTGCACGCCTGGCATGGTGCCGGGCTAGAGCGATTTGGATGAGGGAATGGCGGAACGTCGTGTTCTCCGATGAGTCACGCTTCTGTTCTGTCAGTGATAGTCACCGCAGACGAGTGTGGCGTCGGCGTGGAGAAAGGTCAAATCCGGCAGTAACTGTGGAGCGCCCTACCGCTAGACAACGCGGCATCATGGTTTGGGGCGCTATTGCGTATGATTCCACGTCACCTCTAGTGCGTATTCAAGGCACGTTACATGCCCACCGCTACGTGCAGCATGTGCTGCGGCCGGTGGCACTCCCGTACCTTCAGGGGCTGCCCAATGCTCTGTTTCAGCAGGATAATGCCCGCCCACACACTGCTCGCATCTCCCAACAGGCTCTACGAGGTGTACAGATGCTTCCGTGGCCAGCGTACTCTCCGGATCTCTCACCAATCGAACACGTGTGGAATCTCATTGGACGCCGTTTGCAAACTCTGCCCCAGCCTCGTACGGACGACCAACTGTGGCAAATGGTTGACAGAGAATGGAGAACCATCCCTCAGGACACCATCCGCACTCTTATTGACTCTGTACCTCGACGTGTTTCTGCGTGCATCGCCGCTCGCGGTGGTTCTACATCCTACTGAGTCGATGCCGTGCGCATTGTGTAACCTGCAAATCAGTTTGAAATAAACATCAATTATTCGTCCGTGCCGTCTCTGTTTTTTCCCCAACTTTCATCCCTTTCGAACCACTCCTCCTTGGTGTTGCATTTGCTCTGTCAGTCAGTGTATAAGAAATGTGCCTTTGTGAATCTGTGTACAGAAAGGTAGACTGAACAAGTTCCAGTCAAATTTAAGCAAAATAGGAACTTAGTGATGGTTTGTATGGACATCGAGAAGACCTACGACAGAGTGCCAAGAGAGATAATCAGCGAGCTCGATAGCTGCAGTCGCTAAAGTGCGCCCAGTATCCAGTATTCGGGAGATAGTAGGTTCGAATCCCACTGTCGGCAGCCCTGAAAATGGTTTTCCGTGGTTTCCCATTTTCACACCAGGCAAATGCTGGGGCTGTACCTTAATTAAGGCCACGGCCGTTTCCTTCCCACTCCTAGCCCTTTCCTGTCCCATCGTCGCCATAAGACCTATCTGTGTCGGTGCGACGTAAAGCAACTAGCAAAAAAAAAGAGAGATAATCTGCCTAGAAGATATAATGAATGGGTTCAAACCCCACTGTTGGCAGCCCTGAAAATGGTTTTCCGTGGTTTCCCATTTTCACACCAGGCAAATGCTGGGGCTGTACCTTAATTAAGGCCAAGGCCGATCTCTTCCCATTCCTAGGCCATTCCTATCCCATCGTCGCCATAAGACATACATGTGTCGGTGCGACGTAAAGATTAATAGCAAAAAAAAAAAGATATAATGAATGAAAATCCACAACCTGTTTCCAGTCATTCGACCGGGTCAGGAGTGGAATGAATGAAGCCCCTACCTAGCGGCAAGGATAGGGAATGTACCCGCTGCCGAAGCCCCTCGCACTCCTTTGGAGCAATGATTAATGAATGATTAATGAAATTAAATGGTATTGGAGAGTGTTGCTGGAATTAAAGGTAACAGGGAAAACTGGAGTACCCGGAGAAAAAACTGCCCTGCCTCCGCTTAGTCCAGCAAAAATCTCACATGGAGTGATCGGGATTTGAACCATGGTATCCAGCGGTGAGAGGCCGACGCGCTGCCACCTGAGCTACGGAAGCTTCGCCGAGCAGATATAGGTGTGCCAAATTTCCTGATTGGTAAATTAAAGTTGTTCTGTCAACCAAGTAGAAGATGGAAGATAAGACTGTTTTGACACCAAAAGAGGAGTCCAGCAGGGAAGTACCTTGTCACCACTCCTGTTCATCATTGTTATGGATCGGATCAAAAAATATATTAAGGAACATTGCAAAGAACCTAACAGTCTAATATTTGCCGATGATGTTTGATCTAGTCCGCCTCTGTGGTGTAGTGGTTAGCGTGATTAGCTGCCACCCCCGGAGGCCCGGGTTCGATTCCCGGCTCTGCCACGAAATTTGAAAAGTGGTACGAGGGCTGGAACGGGGTCCACTCAGCCTCGGGAGGTCAACTGAGTAGAGGTAGGTTCGATTCCCACCTCAGCCATCCTGGAAGTGGTTTTCCGTGGTTTCCCACTTCTCCTCCAGGCGAATGCCGGGATGGTACCTAACTTAAGGCCACGGCCGCTTCCTTCCCTCTTCCTTGCCTATCCCTTCCAATCTTCCCATCCCTCCACAAGGCCCCTGTTCAGCATAGCAAGTGAGGCAGCCTGGGCGAGGTACTGGTCATACTCCCCAGTTGTATCCCCCGACCAAGAGTCTGAAGCTCCAGGACACTGCCCTTGAGGCGGTAGAGGTGGGATCCCTCGCTAAGTCCGAGGGAAAAACCGAACCTGGAGGGTAAACAGATGATGATGATGTTTGATCTAAAGTAGAAGAACAGGATAAACTAAATCTTTGGAATGGCAAGCTTAAAGAATCTGGAGTAAACATCAGTAAAACAAAAACTGCCGAAATGTCTATCAGCAGGAAAGGCACAGTTCCAAACATTTTCGTGGAGGGAACTCTGTTACAAACTGTATGTAACTTCCAATACCTTGAAAGCATCATTTCAAAAGATACCACAATAAACCAAGAAATACTTAACAGGACTTTGAAATCTTCTCAATTTTATTTTCAAGTGATAAAATACCTACTTCATTCCAAGTCTCACCTATGGACTTGAAACCTGTACCGTACCTAACAAGGTTAATAGTAAAATCCAGTCAACAGATATGAAATTAATTAGAACAATGAACCTAAAGCCAGGAAAGACAAAATTAGAGATCAAGCAAACATGTTATTTTGAGAACGAGAACAACAAAGAATTACTTTAACCGAGAATTGAAAGGGGAGAAGCCAGTAAGGGGGCCAAGAAATCGATGGACAGACACAGTGATATCTCAGGCCAGCAAGAGGAATGTCAAGTGGGAGGTGATAGAGGAAAAAGTGGTGAGCGCTTTTACACCACATCCGGGAAACTGGAGCTGGAAAATGATGATGATGATGATGATGATGATGATGATGATGGGAATACCCGGCCATCTAGGAAATATAGCGTAGGCCCATCATCTTATTCGCGATTATGCGGACTAGCTTCTCACTCTACAGACATCTTCACTAGGTTCTCAGCAGGGCAGGTGCAGTCCAAATCATTGGCAAAATATGAGTGAACTTTGAAATGTGAAGACCCATTGTTATGGTTCAGATTTTACATGAAGATGGAAGTTCCGCGTCTACTGCCACATCAATAACCATGTAAAATAAAAGGTTCGTTCCAACACGAGTCCCTGACCGTCCGACGCATGCGCAGTTGAGAGAAAGCGTTCCAACACACACCAAACCAATCCCGGACTGATGCATGTACTCAAATGCGGCGTTCCAACATACCTCAAACTGTAGTTACTGACCGCCAGAACTCGTCCGAGGCCTGTGGCATGAACCTGTAGTACGGACATGCGCAATGGAATACATGCGCGAGAGAGGAAACTCACTGGACAGACCAAGTGCGTTTCCACTCCTGTTCTGTTCCTTGTTCTTCTCCCATGTGGTTTGTTAACATTGCCTTAACCTCTAAGCGGTAATAGTTATTTCTAAATCTGTTAATGAATTCTGTTAAGGTACTTGTGAATTGAGGAGTAGAAATAATAAATTAGTAAATAACGAATTAATAAATGCGCAATAAAAATGGAAAAGTATGGGGATTTCGTTGAATCTTCATCCAGTGGAGACGAGTGGGATATGCAGTTATCCGCGCCAAGGAAGCGAGAAAATTATTTGCGTAAGTTTTATTGTTGCTAGTGGAATTCTCGAGGTACTTTCTAATCGCGTCATTCTGATTTCACCGTCCAAACTCAGTAGCGATTATTATAAGTTGTTTTTTCTAATGGTAGAAAATGACAGGGTCACGGCCACATAAAAGTTAATTACCGTAAAACTTGTAGGTAATCCTGGTACATCAAAACGGAAACATGCTTACCACTTGTTCCACTGCTTTCCTCTCACCCTAGTGGGACCTGGGAGCGAACTGTGTTGTACATGTTGTGGAGGGATGTATTTGCTTTACGTGTTTCTCCATTGGTTGGTTGGTTGGTTGGTTGGTTGGTTGGTTGGTTGGTTGGTTGGTTGGTTGGTTGGTTGGTTGGTTGGTTGGCAGTAAGTTGTGTGTCATGTATTGAGACGAACACGAACACCAAGTTTCCGCGTTCATGGAATTAATTGGACCTGGCCAGGAATTGGACCCGCGACTGCTATGAAACGAAGGTTGTGACAATGGCCTTTGATAATAGTGAATTATGATGATAAATAATAAAGAACGTGCAAGTGTATTTATTTTTATACCGAGCGAGTTGGGCACGCAGCTGTGAGCTAGCATTCAGGAGATAGCGAGTTCGAACTCCACTGTCGGCAGCCATGAAGAGGGTTTTCTGTGATTTCCTCATTTTTACACCAGGCAAATGCTGGGGCTGTACCTTAATTAAGGCAACCGAAACTTCCCACTCCTAGCCCTTTCCTATCCAATCGTTGCCATGAACTATCTGTATCGATGCGACGTGAAGTAGCCTGTAAATTTATTTTTACGCTTGTAGTTTGGGATTTACTATGCCTAACGAAAATGTGACAATATCAGCAGTTCCCTTACACAGCATTTTCTGCCGAGTATTGGGAGCTGAAAACTTTTATTTTCTTCCTTACACCCTCAACCATAATCTCCTTTAATATCATTCAGTATCTCGCTATATTTCCTTAATCGCAAATATTTAGATATGTATAAACATTTGTGTTTCATCCAAATTCTTATATCAAAGACTATAACATTTCTTTGAACCAATTTACTTACATCATAGTTCCTTAACGGTGAAATACAGGCCTAAGGCTTCGAGGCAGATATCCCTCCCTAACCAATTAAAACGAATATAAACCATGTGTGTGTATTTCATTCTTTATTCATTTTTAAAATACTTGTTGCACCGTGTTCTATACGTATACTGAATTTCATCAGTATTTCAGTAATTTACCTTTCCTTTTTCTCACGAATCTCCAAACTAAACAGGGCAAGGTAATACGCGCCATACTCTTTGTTTACACGTCAGATTGCTGTCCAGGAAGCGTTCCAACACGATCAAGTTCGGGACCAGCCGCTGACCAATCCCAAACCGGCGCATGCGCACAGGGCGATGCATGAACCCGCCGGTGACCGTCAGAAACTCGTGTGTTGGAACGAACCTAAAAGCTTATTTGTTTTCACTCATTATAATATGATGGTTACAGATATTACTGGCTTTATTAGATTCAAGCGGTACGAGTTACATCAACTTCTAAACTTAAATCGCGTATTCCAAAACACTGTTTGAGTGTTACTATTCACAAAGTGCAATTTCACAAGCGCGGAAATAAAAAATGCGAGTAATTTGTATTTATTTAAACTGACTCATGATATTGTTTATAAAGCACACTAGAATACTTTTCATGTAGTTCAGCAGTTCACGTGATCGCTGAGGCATGAAATGCATGTTTCGTTTAAAGAGCGATAAAAACAACAGGAAATATGTAATAATCTCTAACAGCTTTCGCAATTCACAATACTTACTTACTCACTCGCTAAGCAATTTATTCGTATTTAATGTTCTACAACAGGTATAGCCCACACTATTTGAAAACCAGAACAATGAAAGGCAACATTTTAATCATCAGGTACTGAAATGAATGATATAAATTATTTAACAAAACAAGCTCCATTAATAATACTCATGCTCACCTCCGTTTGGCACTATCAGCTGCCGTCCTCGGAGGCCTGCGCTCGATTTCCGGTACTGCCAGATATTTAAGAACAGCAGGAGGCCTGGTATGTTGTTAAAATGGTAGGTGTACATATAGCTTATCTGCATTGGGGGTCTGCCTGAAAAGATCTGAATCACCTCGCTATGAGGACACGAGTTTACTTCCAGTCTAGAAAATCAAGAATAATGGCCGAGAGAATTCGTCGCACTGACCATACGTCACCTCGCAATCTGCGTATTTAAGGGCTGAGCAGCGGTAGCTTGGTAGGCCAAGGCCCTTCAAGGCTGTAATGCAATGGGGTTAGGGGTTTGGATTATTATTATTATTATTATTATTATTATTATTATTATTATTATTATTATTATTATTATTATTATCTCATTCCTGGCCTTTTCTTTTCGGATATCTGGGATCGAGGAAAACGAGGATTAAGCCCCGTTTTACGACAGGATTCTTTTCCTAACGTCAACCCTACAGTATATGGAAGAATATATTTACTATACCGTAACTCTGCGGCGGCTGGTAGTGTAACGTGTTGGGCGTTGATGTGTATTAAGACGGTCACAAATATCCAGTCCCCGAGCTAGAGTAATTAACCAAACGCGGCTAAAATTCTCGTCGTCTTATGTATCTAAAACCACTACGCTGACAATCCGGCCAATAATAATAATAATAATTTAAATACCTTAGTGCACGGGAGCCCAAGGTACAGCCCACGAAGGCATTTTATGTGGCCCCTGGGCGAGTTTTTATAATGTGCTTAACTTTCAGATTATGTAGTAAGAACCTTTTTTTTTAGGGAGAAAGAAGATAGACCATAAGAAAAATCTCGGAATTATTTGTAGTTTTCTTAAGGACGTGGTGTTTCTTTCACTGGGCTGTAGGAAAGTTCTAGGATGCATAAATATTCCCACTTTAAAATCAGGTAAGGATTAGACTTTATCCATTCGTTTCTTAAAATGCAGCTGCAGATTTCTCCGGAGCGTGAAAGACCTGCTGCATTCCATGGGGGATTATATAGGTAGCTTGGACCATCCACAGGATATGGCCAGTTTACAGGCAGAAAGTGCTTTGGGAGGTTCATTGTGCTTTACGATTTTAGTGTGAACCAACGTTCTTACGAACTACTGGTATCTAGTCCGGCTCCATACCTAAATGGTTAGCGTGCTGCCCTTTGGTCATAGGGTTCCGTGTTCGATTCCCGACAGGGTCGGGAATTATAGCCATAATGGGTTAATTGCCCTGGCACAGGGACTGGGTGTATGTGTCGTCTTCATCATCATTTCATGCTCATCACGATGCGCAGGTCGCCTACGGGGGTCAAGTCAAAAGACCTGCACCTGGCGAATCGAAGTCGTTGGACACATTCCGACACTAAAAGCCATACACCATTTAGTCGTTATAATAATTGATTTGAGATGGAAAATGTCCCTTTCCAAATGTAGGAAAGTGAACAATGTGCTATGCCGTGAGGGGCAGACCTCTCATTATTTGGTAAGTTCATTCCAAAGTTACAGAGAACTGTTTACTTTTCTCAATTTATTTTGTATTACTGTCAGGTTATTGTTCGTATTGCCGAATAGCCGCGTGAGAGGTTGGTTAATTGGTTTATGATTGAAGAAGTAGGTGCGTGGATGTAATTCTGTGTTATGGTAGGACGGGGAGGGGAGTGGGGAGGGGGTGAGGAAGAATAATGTGGCCTGCGGTTCACTTAGGAATCTGCCATTCGTCCCGCCCGCAAATTAAGTTAGCACCACTGCCTTAGTGTGTGGATCCAATCCAAAGCAATAGCTGCACAAGAATTAGCGGTCACTGCAAAAACAATGAATGTAGCATTTCAAACCACGTGAAACATATCGTCGTTGCCTTTGCAAAAACCACTATGTGATGATGTCATCAAGAGCGGTATATTTTGAAATTACTCGTACAGTATTGAACCTTAAATGGCAAAACCTTACCGGCGAATATTCTAAGCACAAATATATCACTTACCGGTTTTCGCAATCGCAGCGAGTCTTTGAAAAAAGATCCAATATTTTCAGACAAGGAAGCAGGCAACAACCGAAAGAAAAAACGTCCTATAAACATTGAATGCAAACCCAATATCTTAGGATTTATGGTTCAATGATCACAATGCTTCAATACTTTTTCGAATGCTCATATGCAAGAAAAGGCGGAAATACGTTCGTACCTAAACATTCGTCGTTAACTTACTAGCGTCTTGTTTTATGGTCTTCTTATGATGGGGCACCGGCTCATTCTCATCCTAAGATTAGGTGACACCCAACACGGGTCTTCCAAGAGCGATGGATTGGCCTGCCCTGCCCTTCAGACTTTTGGCTTTCGGAACATGTAAAGTCCTTGGTGTTTGTGGAACGCATAAATGATACGGATACACTAGGATAATGCCTGTGATGCAATCCAGCAACAGCCAGGGATGTTCCAATGAATGCGCGATTCCATGCGACATAGAGTCGAGGGCTGAATTGAAATGATTTGGCGGATACATCGAGCACATGTTGTGAAGAGCAGATCAAAACATGGTAATGGTAGCGGACCATAACTCCGAAGATACTGCGTTAACGAACATTTTCTCCTTCGATGGTTGCGTGTTGTCTCCTCTGTGTATATCCAAATCTTTATTAAGAACACTCTATATAATATAAGGGTCTTTTCTATTCAAATCCTACCTGTTTTCCAGTCAATGACCGGGTCAGGGATGCGATGAATAAAGCCCCCAACTTGCAGCGAGGATAGGAACTGTGCCGGCTGTCGAGGCCTGTCGCACTCCTCTGGGGCTATCATTAATGACTGAGACATGAAATGAAATGACAGTGAACAGTGTTTCTGGAGTGAAAGATGATAGGAAAAACAGGAGTACCCGGAGAAAAACCTGTGCCGCCTCCGCTTTGTTCAGCACAAATCTCACATGGAGTCACCGGGATTTGAACCACGGTATCCATCGGTGAGAGGCCGGCGCACTGCCATCTGAGCCACGGGTGCTCTTCTATGACTACCAAAATTCATCATTACAACACTGCCTTCAAGCCGATATTTCTCTCTGCGTCAGAATGCCTTTTTCCTCTCCCAGAAATGTGCGCTCACTAAGTTAGATCTAAAAGTGAGAAAGGCTCTCGCACAACGTACTTGGCCTAAACTACACCGACCAGAAATCGACTCTAAGATGGAGAAGATCATGGACACAATGCGAAAATTCAGAGCTTTCTTTTACTGTCACCTGCGACGAATGAACGTCTCTCCCTGGAGGAAACGCAATTTTAACCATTTTGACTGAAAAGCAAAAAAATAAAATTCCCTGGTACATTAATGCCAAGAAAGATCTCGATGAAATGGGACTACGACCAGAAGAGTTTAAAAAATGACAAATTTTCATAACAATCATCGTGACTTGTGGGACTTTCCGAGATGAGACATGATCATCATCATCATCATCATCATCATCATCATCATCATCTGTTTACCCTCCAGGTTCGGTTTTTCCCTCGGACTTAGCGAGGGATCCCACCTCTACCACCTCAAGGGCAGTGTCCTGGAGCTTCAGACTCTTGGTCGGGGATACAACTGGGGAGTATGACCAGTACCTCGCCCGGGCGGCCTCACCTGCTATGCTGAACAGGGGCTTTGTGGAGGGATGGGGAGATTGGAAGGGATAGGCAAGGAAGAGGGAAGGAAGCGGCCGTGGCCTTAAGTTAGGTACCATCCCGGCATTCGCCTGGAGGAGAAGTGGGAAACCACGGAAAACCACTTCCAGGATGGCTGAGGTGGGAATCGAACCCACCTCTACTCAGTAGACCACCCGAGGCTGAGTGGACCCCGTTCCAGCCCTCGTACCACTTTTCAAATTTCGTGGCAGAGCCGGGAATCGAACCCGGGCCTCCGGGGGTGGCAGCTAATCACGCTAACCACTACACCACAGAGGCGGAGACATGAACAACTGGTGCAAAGTGGTCAGTTGAACGCCGTACTCGTCACAGCGAGCTAATTAAGACCTACTGGAGCAAACGAAAATGAAATAAACGCCAGAATGTGTAATGAAATTTATCGTGGTCCCTAGTTAGCTGACTAGTGATTGATAAACAATTAATAATATCTGAATAAATAGTATATTAGTTCGATAAGATACTGATCCTGACGCAGAACAGTGCTATAAGATGGTATCATGCTGAAGCACAAGTCACTGTGGCGAGAACTCATAAACCTGGGAAGGCTATATCAGGTGTATGCGTAAGTGTTATCCGATTTCACTAAGGGATGGCGCTTGACACATACGTCAGTTTGTTCGTCTGACATAAACCTACCAACACACAAAAGTTGCGTTCGCCAAACACTAGCGTCTGCGTTGTAGCGTTTAGTGTCTATGTGCCTGAAAAAGAACATACGCGGAACGCATTGCTTTTCTTATTTAATCAAAAGATAAAGGCTGTGGAAAATCATCACTTGTTTGTGGAAACATACGGTGAACACGCTTCATCGACTAGAACATGTGATACATGGCTCGGACAATTCGCTTCGGCAAGAAGACCATGCTTTATGTCTGGTGGGACCAGAGCGGTATTGTGTATTATGAACTCTTGAATCCCGGCGAAACCGTTAATGCACAACGCTGTCGTCAACAATTGATTAATTTAAATCACGCATTGATCGAATACATGGAATACATGGAAAAGTTATTTTGTTACACGACAATGCGCCGTCTCGCACAGCAAAACCAGTGAAAGACACCTAGAAATCGCTTGGATGGCATTTACTTTACTTTTCCTTACTTACACAACTTATATTTTCTGCAGTTTGCTTCTTAGTTACAAAATCTAGTAAATACCCAACAGGAAATATTTTAAATCAAAATTTGTTGAAGTTACCAACTTCACTCAGTTTTTTGTACACCCACCTTTAGCCTTGATTATATTTCGCAATGGCCGAGTCATTCTTTTAGTTTCACGAATAGCAAATATTTCTAACAAAGATACTGTTTAGTTTTGCACAAGACATATTGGGATGAATCATGAGAATGTGATGAATGAAGACATCATTGAATTAATTTTGCCGCAAAATCAACGGCTGTGTTGTAACTCGTAATTGCTGAAGAAAGAAGGACGGTTTAGAGCTGTTAGCTGATAGTCTTACGTTAGCACTGTTGAAATATACCGATAGTTCTATTTTAAAGTCACGTGAAACATTTGATGGTGAAAATTACATTTGGACAACACAGAAAGAATTTCACACTCTAAAAATCTGTTCTATTAAAACGCATAGCATTTGAATATATCAAATATGAAGGTTTTGATACTTATATATATCATTTATAATGGAAGTTGAACTATTATGTAACACGAAATCTTGGTCATCTTTAACACGAAGGAGCAAAATGCCAGGTTCATCTTCAGAACCACGTATTTTGTTATGTCGTGTACAACAAATGTAAAAATGGCAGGGGTGCAGCGATGATCTGACATTTTAATTAATCACCCTATCAATGTTTACTGCAGTGCTTGCCTTCTATACACCACGTCTCATTGTTTTAGTATGTGAATGTTATTTAAATGACTTGCCATTAAGTTCGTGATGTCATTATCGATAATTATACACAGTTTCATTACAATCACTCCCTTCCAGTACCAATAGTTCCCTTGTACGTCTCTTTCTTTATGCTATAAATTGTTGTATAACTTTACTTTTATGTGACATTTAGTTGTACACTTTGCTTCACTAATTATATATTTCAAAGCCGTCATTATTGTGCTATATATCGTTGAAGTCTGTGCATTGCCGGACCAGTCTAACATATTTACCCCATGTTGCGGATTATGACTAGGAATATGTGGCATGGAAAATACTGTTCTGTTATCACTGCACCATGGCCAATAAATTCTGTCTATTCCTTTTCCATAAACCACACCCAGTTCCATTATTTTTGTAAGATTTTTCATATTGTTGACATTCTTGCTATACGTGTTCTCCGGGCCTATGTGGAATAATGTGAATTTGATTGGCAGTTGGCTTGAAAGGTTCACAGAACTAGGTCTTATTCCCGTACTTTGGAGTGATTTCCTTTTTTGTGATTTCCCAAGTTTGTAGTGCAGTGTTTCATACCATACTGTGACTTTACTGCTCCTCCTTAAAACTAATGCCACTATTAGATAATATGAATTCTCAGTGCTAACAGAGTACCAAAGGTTGTTTAGTATGAAAGGAAGTTCATATTAAATTTAATTTGATGACTATCCACCGCATATGAATGCCTGGCTATGTTTCCTTTCTTTGTGTTTAATAGGATGTTCCGAAATATTTGGACAAATAGATACAGGACATATAGATCAGCAGAATAAATCAATTTTAGACACGAATGTGCAGTATCTCTGCGGTTGTCCGCTGTTTACTTTACAGGATGTTTACAAAGCTGCTACTCGTATACGAGAAACAATTTGAAACAGAAAACGACCTCATTGCGATAATTGCTGTAGCGGCGAGAACCTTTCCTGACGCGAGGGGAGTTTCCGAGCGTGTACGGCAATGCTTCGACGATGCATTGATGCTGATGGTTTAAATATCGGGAAACTTATGTAATAAATATATACAGAAACTAGATGATGTACCCGTGCTTCGCTACGGAATTCTATATTGTATACAGAATTCTAGGTTAGGTAGTGTTCACGTTGTGAGCAAGATTGTATTAAATTGCATAGCTCTTAACATTACCCTAGGAACGCGACCGGGAAATCTCCGAACATCTTTTCTCATATGAAGACTGAGTTAGGGTATTTTCACTGTGATGGTAGACCCACTTCCATGCCATCAGTTACAATCAGGTTGGAGGGTTTTCATTATAATGGTAGACACTCACTCTCCACCTGCCTTTTTACATCTTCAGAAAGACTGTCTTAGTGGTTTTCCGAATTGAAATGAACATACATTACAATGACGTCAGTACGAATGGCGCGATTAAAAGCAATGCTTTCATATGAAATACTCGATCAAATGAAACACCACATAGTTTCTCACTTTTAACGAACAGGACTACACTGCCGATCTAACAGTCCAAAGTTCCAGAGCTGGAATGACCAAGCTGCAGACAGCCGTGATTCGTGAACACTGTTCGTCTTTTTTCGGCGGGGAGAGGGTCGAATATTGGAGACTCCCAGGGCAAAAACTATGCCCTTTTACTAATCTGTTTCCTAGGAGTACTCGATGAGTAGGAAAATATCAATTCACTACACTGGCGGCGGAAAAATCTATCTGGCTTGGAGGCAAATTTTTCCTCCAAGCCAGAGGAGAAACCCCTCTTCACTGACAATTTGGAATATAATGTAGAATTTAATAAAAGTTAAGATGAAGAAGGTTTTCTTAAGAAACGGCTCTCTTCACGGTTGAATTTTGAGTTATTTAGTGAATTGTGCTGCTATAATTTGGAATAGGCCTAAATTGTTATTCTACACCAGGCCATACTACCACTACTAAGTCAGCCTCTGCCTTAAGTGTGCACACTGCTCGTTCAAAAAAAACAGCGCATCAGAATAGGGATCGAATAACTGGAATACTATGAATAACCAGTGTGTTACATGCCAGCTGTATCAGAAAATGTATGAACCACAGGAACTGCATGCTAAAGAAGAAAGTTTTCTAACTCCCCGGCTATTTCTCGCCAATATGCAGTCAGGCTATTATACTCGGTACACAGCAGTAAACCCATCTATCGGAGTTGAGAGGCAGCATAAGAAACAAATAACATCACAACAAACAATGGTCAATGTAATGTTATTTTTGATCAGTGTTATGCGCTTTCGATATTGTAGACCTTCACATTTTGTTTTCTTCCGACTCTGAAATACCACTCTTATCACAGTCGGTACGGTAAAACTGAATAAGACACAAAAGTTCGGTAATTTTATTCTCTGTAACATTTGTTATGTAGTACTTTTCGATAGGACCAAATACATACGTATTTAAAAATTAAATTTTACGCGCCTTCCCCTAAACTACAATCTCATCCAGGGTGAATAAAATTGTTTATATCTTAGACTGTAGTTTCTTATTCCCAGATTCTATATACCGATTTTCATTAAAACCTGTTATCCCACTTTCTCGTGGCTCGGCGTCGATATGGACTTAGCAATCAAAATGCAAATTCATGAATATCTGTGTTACCGTAGCCGGTACGGTAAAAACGTATAACACATAAATGGTCGTAAATTTAATTCTATATTTGGTTATGTAGTATTTATCAATACGACCACTAATAATATAAATATTTGAGAATTAAATTTTAGGCCTTCCCCTAAACTACCATTTCGTTTAGCGTGAATAAAATTATTTGTAGCCTAGATTGTAACGACTCATTCTCCGACTTCGTATACCCGTGTTCAATGAGATAGGACCACTAATAATATAAGTATTTGTAAATTAAATTTTAGGCCTTCCCCTAAACTACTATTTCTATCAGCGTGAATAAAATTTGTTATGGATTAGACTGTAGCGACTTATTCTCCGACTTCGCAGACAGACAGACAGACAGACAGACAGACAGACAGACAGACAGACAGACAGAAATTACGGAAAAGAAGAAAGTGCATTTCCTTGTTACTGTGGACATGACCGATACAGAAATGCCATTATTTTAAAATTCTGAGCAATGTACAGACAAAACTCTTGTTTTATATATATAGATATATAGCTTGCACAGGTCCTCGGCTTTTAAATCACTCTCACCAACAACTCACTTCAGCAGACATACCTTCCTATCCAAAATAAAGTTGGCATTATGTTCTCTCGCTCGTTGACCAACGTATACAGATAGTTCTTCAACACCCTCTATATGGCTTGTAATGTCAAAGTACCTGGACGAGATGCTCAATATCGTGCAGGTGTGAAGGATGGTTTTGATTGCCATGACCACTACTGGGGTGAGAGAGAAAAATAATATCGATAGGTGCATAAACTAGGGCTTCCTAATAGATCGGCTCCCGGTTAATTCTAAAGAATAATTCCGTAATTGAAATGGATTAAATTTCATTATGTATACTTAACCTGATTGGATTGCAGTTATCAACCAACGCAACATTTATTTTCACCTTGGAGCTGTTGCACATTAGTTCAATGAGTTTGTTGTATTTAGAGATGATTTCAATATCCAATACTTTATCATTGGAATGGTACTCTCAGGAACACAACAGTCTCATGGTGTATTGTGACTCTTATCCTGAACGGTGCATACAATGATGTCCATCTACATAAAGTTATAAAAAACTGGAAAAGTCTTAAAATTTTACTGAATTAGATTCCTGATTCCCGTTTCGCTGCAACAGCTATATAATAAGCAAAGCATAGCGAAGCGATCTTCTATACAACAATGAAAAGCCCTCAGAGGAGACCATACATAACACAGTTATTATCCCACATTAAATTATCAGAGCCATCTCCTTACTGGCCTCGAAGTTCCTCAGCACTGAGTAGGATAGAGTGGTTAGCTCTATGCATGGCCACCTCTCATTCCGAGATTTAACTTGCTAATGTGGTAGGCTGTGTGGAACTCAGGACCATGTTCCTCTCCAGAAGTGGATGCTTCATTTCTATATTTCTTGATTTCCTGATCAGGAATCGAACTGTATTCCAAATTTATTCCCTCCATTTCTCGGGCAGTGCCCTCCTTTGTTTGCATTCCTACCTGCATGGCCGTCGGCAGTGTGTTACAGATAGGATAAATAAATCAGCTTTACGGCCCGTGCAGTGTGGTGTGCCCCAAGGGTCGGTGTTAGGACCCCTTCTCTCTCTATTTACATTAATCATGTTTCCCAAAACCTAACGCACCTCAAATACCATATTTACGCTGATAATGTACAAATTTACCTCCATACATCTCCAGATCTAATATTTTCGGCCTTAGACAAAATCAATCAGGATCTAATATCGTTTTCTTACTGGTCTTTGAGATGTGGTCTGTTAAACCCATCATCCTTGGATACCCGAAATTGCTCGCGAAGATCAATCGACCAGAGTTTACAACTATAAAGTTATGTAATACTAACATATCATTCATGCCATCAATAAAAGTCCTAGGCGTTATTATCGATCATGCTGAGTCATGGAAAACGTATATTACGAACATCATTCAGAAAGCATTCTGTGCATTGCACATGCTGTGGGAGTATAAATGCTTATTTCCTGAACATCTCAAAAATGTTAGTAGAAGCTCTAATTTTCCCTCATTTCAACTGTTGTGACGCGATTTATAGAGACACTGGGTGCAAGTTATTGAGCAGATTACAACGTGTTCAAAATGCTTGTGTGAGATACGTCTGGAACCTACAGTACTATGACCATGTAACTCCCTCATATAATCACCTGTCTTGTCCCGGACTAGAAACCCGTCGCACTGCGCGTACCCTATGCCACCTCCATAAAATCCTCCATTCTGCACAGCCGTCTTACCTTACATCATATTTCAAATACCTCTCATCTTATCATAGTCGTAACACCAGATCTACTAATAATTCCGTCCTTGCTTTACCTACTCATGGAACTGCCATCTACGATCATTTATACACAGTAATTCCCCGCCCGTAAGTGGAACCTCCTTCCCGAAAGTATCAGAGGGTTAAGTGCTGTTCGCACTTTCAAGGAAACACTTTGGAGACATTTTATGCACCAGTAAGGATCACCTGTAAACTTGATGCTGCTACTCACAGCCATTCTATTGTCATGGATGCCCTGGTAGAAGATTAGTTTAAAATTCTTAACCGTTTTTCTTGACATGTTATTAAACTTTATGTAATACCTCTTTTTACGTGCAAGATATTAGTTGCCAGGTAAAATTAGACAGTACTAAACTAAACTGCGTCTTTCCAGGTGAAGTCATACCTTTACCACTTCGGCTACGTATCCTCATTTCATAATAGATGATCACATGAAAATATCTGAAATATATTATAATAAATGAGCTACAGGAAAGCCACTTCAGTGTAGTGACACGTAATCAAGTGGGGTAGAATAGCTAGCACTACGCCCAACTCCCTTTAACCACCTGGTTCTCATTTCTGGTGTATAATGTATGATCTCCATGGCCATGTACCTCTTAAAAATGGAAATCTAGTATGATATGCGTAATGTTAATCACGAGCATTAATGCACGGTATTTACATTAATACTTTCATAAAGTTATATTTCTTCTTTCAGGGAATGCCTGGACCACAAGGAGAAAGAGGCGCACCTGGAGCAAAGGGTGAAAAGGGCCATCGAGGAGATCTGGGTCCTATAGGTCCAGAGGGTCCGCGTGGAAGTAAAGGTAAGTTAAATTATTATGTAGCAGTTCTGTTATATGCGATGTTAGCTCTGTAACACATCCTCCGCTGTAAATGTCCAATTACCTTTCCGGGTCAAGCACTAGAAGACGATACAATCAATTAGGTTCATACAATGATGAATCGATTGTTTTCAGCTCAATTTGATAGAAAATATGAAATAACGTTCTAGTTATACTTCTTAAACATTCCTCCTCACCCCTCCAATTCCCCTCGCTCACCACCATCATCCTCTCCCATTAGACAAAGTCATAAGTTTCCCATGTGAAGAGATCAAGGCTGTTACGAAAATTCTTTCATCTTTGTTATACCTAAGCATAAGTGAATGTAGCTGACGATGACTGCGAAGAAGTCGAAACAAGTACTATTAATCATTTTATAAAATTGCCAAAGGCAAATAGAGGTATCGATTAGGTGGTAAAATAATTTCTTCGATTCTTAGATTGCCATATCAATAAGGGCATGAAGTGAATAGTTTGTAATGTATCTAAAGCTTTTAATTCGAAAGGTTAACAACAATATGTAATTCCAAGAATGTGTTGGAGTGCAACTACTGAAGAATAAAGTACGCACAGCGATCACGAAACCCTATTTATACTTTTATCAGACTCGTGTAAGTTTTCGTAGTCTCATTAAAACCTTCGTAACACTGAACGCAACGTTATTCTCCTCCTCATGTTAACGCATGAAGCAATTTAAATGCAACAGCATGCGATACCACCATTCACTGTGGAACGTAATTACTGTACATGTGCGAATCTCTACCTGGATGAGGTACAAGTAAGTTTGACGAAAACATTTCTCGCTTTGTAATCATTTTGTTTTTGTTTCTTTATAAAAGGTTCTTGTTTTTGTCATTAATATGGCATTTTAAATAATTATTATATTCTACACACGAACAAGAAGTACGGTACTTACAATGATCCTATATCATCTATCATTTTTTCATCTTTCTCTTTATGTAAACAAATTCATTTAACAACATTTTTATTTGTAATAAGTAGAGACCTACATTAACCGTTTTATTTTTTGGTGGAAATCGCTGTTATTTTTGAAGAATTTCGCGTTATTTTTAATCATATTATTATCATATTTTTGGATTTTAAAAGTACTTTTTCATGTAAATAAATTATTGCAGAACAATATGTAGTTTTATTTAAA
Source organism: Anabrus simplex (assembly GCF_040414725.1). NCBI lineage: Eukaryota > Metazoa > Arthropoda > Insecta > Orthoptera > Tettigoniidae > Anabrus > Anabrus simplex. The sequence goes on from NC_090265.1 coordinate 573,426,048, forward strand.
GACACGTACACATTTTTATCATTCAGTTATCACTGAAGAAAGCATAATGTTAAAGAAAAAATATTTTTTCTTTAACTGTCACAGGAGAATATTGTCACTTTCCTGCTGCCACAAAACAGAAGCGTTCACAGTCAACATTACCACATGGTTACCACACTGATTGGAGAGTTCTGCCACTAAACTCAGGATGACTGTCAAGCAAAGTAAACAGAAGTTTCACAATATTTATTTTTCCATCTCGCAATTTGATTGGTTTGTTCTTGAATTTCACTGTACCCTTTTGTGATCACTGAATCATTCTCATTTTTAAAGAATGGAATAGAATTCACTATTTCCACTAGTGCTGAATCAACATTTTTGTTAATGATAAATATTGGACTAAACACTTATGCATATAAAATTTTTAAATTTGACATATTCGCGTTCTTGTCTCATTTAGTTTCATTTCGCGAAGTAAATCTGTCCAATTTTCAAATTGTTAACAACCTTATATATAGGTAACTGTTTCTCAAGCATTTAATGATTTTCTTAAGTTGGTGTTATTGCAAACGCGAAGAACGTAGGTCCTTAGTAATAGGTGCTCCGTTGCAGAATGAATAAAGTAACTTAATAGCATTGAAATTAATCGAAGTACATGAATTTATTACAGGTACAGACAAAGTGCGTGTAGATTTTGCAACACTTCCTCAAAAACTCTAAAACTACGCTACCGGTATCCCAAAGTTCAGTGTGTTGCTCAAGTGAAAATACCCTTAAACCAAGTGTTAGTGAACACATAATTATGAAGGTACAGTATCAATGTGATATAACAAGTGCCAATAGTGAGAATCTGCAAGTTGTGTTAATACACAGAGACACTGAAGGGTATTTATCCATATAGCCTATATATGGTTGGTAATTAGTGCTCATCGAGCTGACTGCAAATGGTAGCTTGGTGTTCGCATTTGGTTTCCCCACTGTTTTTGTTGCTGTTGGATATTTGTGTAAATATGGAGTCTTCCAACAGTATTTTGTGAGGGCACCGGTATTCTATGTAGGCCTATACTTTGATGTGTTGATGAGGTGCTCATGCACGGATATTATTCAGAATAGAGTTAATTATTTTAGAATCAGTGGAGTTATTGATGAACCTAGGTGCAGTTCCTACCTATTTAGTCGTTTTCAGAAGTTTAGGTAATGCCTGCAGCAGATGTACCAGTACGCAGCTTTATCTACACGCCCTGGGAGAGAGAATTATCATACTCTATTAAAATTTAAGGGATCTATTATGGTTAACCCTAGTGTAGATTGTAGTTAAGGTAGGATCTTACATGTGTTGCTGGAGATCCGCGCTTGTGTGGGATGCTACAGAGTAGATTTAATAGATTGTAAATTTTGACATAGGGGGAAGTAGTGGCTTGTTATCTTTATTACCTAACCGATGGTTTGTACTATGACGGAAATAATGATATGTATTACAATTACATTATGGTTAACTCTGGAGCTCACATTACGGACATTTCAATTAATTTTTTACTAATTTATTTTATTTCAATTATTTTATTAAATGTTTAAATCCATTTATCCATATATATTAATTAGATTACAAATGATAGTGAAATTGTTGAGAGTTTCAAGTACTTACAGAGCTCATTACTGGGGAAATTAGATATATGGGGATCTGCCCATTTTTTTTTTTTTTTTTTTTTTTTTTTGCTAGTTGCTTTACGTCGCACCGACACAGATAGGTCTTATGGCGACGACGGGATAGGAAAGGCCTAGGAGTTGGAAGGAAGCGGCCGTGGCCTTAATTAAGGTACAGCCCCAGCATTTGCCTGGTGTGAAAATGGGAAACCACGGAAAACCATTTTCAGGGCTGCCGATAGTGGGATTCGAACCTACTATCTCCCGGATGCAAGATCACAGCCGCGCGCCTCTACGAGCACGGCCAACTCGCCCGGTGATCTGCCCATTAAGCCTTCATCCCGCAAGATGGTTGGATCCTCAAGTAGCACCACCAAAGTTTAAGTGGCTTTATGGAAAACGCAAAAACCAATGGTGGCGCTATCATGGGGCGTACGAGGCACGATGAGAAGTGAGATACTTTGCCATTGCTTTCCTCACTGGAATATGCAGTACTATTGCAGCACGACTGGCCTCATGAACAACACCTTTCGTAATATTCAGACTCACAACTAGTGCTCTGAATGCCATTACTTAGCACCACCTATACCACACCACCTTCAGCATCTTCCATATTGTCCCCGTCATAAATGAGGAAATTTCTGATATAATTATATTTGAGAAAACATAGGAGAAAGTCACAACACGCGGCTTGAGTCACGTAGCTAAGAGCCTGAATTCGGGTGATAGTGGGTTCGCACCAAGCTGTCGGCAGCCCTGAATATGGTTTCCCGTGGTTCCCCATTTTCACATCTGGCAAATACTGGGTCTGTACTAGAATTAAGGCCACGGGCTCTAACTTCCCACTCCTATCCCTTTCCTATCCCAAAGTCACCATAAAACCTATCTGTGTCGGAGCGAAGTAAAGCAAACCGTAAAAAAAAAACACGACATAGGTCAAGAAAAGAAATTGATAAAATGGGAGGAAAAACGTGAAATGATTCGAACATTTCGAAAGGATGGAGGGAGGCGAAAGAAACAAAAAGAAAAGAAAGGAGACACCGAAGAAGCTCCAGGTGATGATGGATTAACCTAGTTAATAACAGCATAAGCAATATGAGCTGGACGGAGATGCGGAGCCGGAAGATGGGTGAAGGAAATACAAGAATAAAAAAATGGGCCGAAACATATTTTATGTAACCGGGTTGTATGTCAGTAAAGTGATAATGATAATGGTAGTGTTGTTGATCAAAATATGTATATCTTCTCGTTGAGCGCAGTAGTTGGAACTCTCTGATGTACGGTAGATCTATTGGTGTGTCAATGTTTTACGATGTCATTAAGAATAATTGTACACATATTATTGAACTTAATGCGTAAAAATGGGTCATACATTAAAAGGTACTTCATTCAATTTAGGTTTCCACCCAAACAAAATTGCTCAAAAGCTCTGTAAAATAGTATTCTTTTGACTACCATCCCGTCCCATTGTATCGGAATTCCTATAAAATTGAATTGACTTGCCACGGCAAATTTCCTTACAAGAAATCCAAAAGTGACAGGACGTCCCTGATTCAGGTAGATTTCTTACGTTGCACCGACACAGGCGTGTCTTTTGGGACGAAGGGATAGAAATGGTGAGGAAAGCGACGATGTATCAGCGCATCCGGGGTTCTATACGACGGTGGGTTGATGCATGTACCAATGCTATTGAAGGACATTATTGAACATTTCATGCGCCGAACTGAGTGGCTCAGACGGTTTAGGCACTGGCCTTCTGAACCCAACTTGGCAGGTTCGATCCTGGCTCAGTCCGGTGGTATTTGAAGGTGCTCAAGTACGTCCGCCTCGTGTCGGTAGATTTAGTAGCACGTAAAGGAACTCCTGCGGGACTAAATTCCGGCACCTTGGTGTCTTCAAAAACCGCAAAAACTAGTTAGTGGTACGTAATTATTATTATTATTATTATTATTATTATTATTATTATTATTATTATTATTATTATTATTATTAACATTTCATGTAAGAATGTGTTTGATGTTGTATGCCGGTACGTTCTGTCCCTGTGTGTTTCCCATGAATAAGTTAATGTTCTATTTAAAGTTGTAGAAAATTAGTTCTGACATTGAAATAAAGAGTTTCCGGACGCATGTCCATGTAACATATTTTCTTCTATATGTGAGGAATGTGTCCTGAAAGTTAGGCCGTACTGAGTGAGTTCGCCGTGCGGTTAAGGGCGTGTAGCTGTGAGCTGCCCTTTCCTGTCCCATCGTCGCCTAAAGGCCTGCTTGTGTCGGTGCGACGTAAAGCCAATTGTTAAAAGAAATGTTTGGCTGTGCTGTATTGTTACGCCCTGTATTGCGGTGTTGATTGTTATGTCCCTTAAGGAAAAACAAAATTAACTGTATTACAGCCAATTTTATCAGAACAGATAGTAAGGAAGGAAAACTCATCTCCGTACATGTCACTAAGGCCCCTGGAATGATGGAAGATAAACGTTTCCACTATTTGGAACTACGGTAACAAAAGGGATAGCATGGTTAGTTTGAAGTGCGGTAACCGTTCTCTTGTAACCCCACCCAAACACGCTTGGCGCTTCAGCCCTGATGGCGACAAAGCGATCGTTTCATAGCCCCAAGGCCTACAGAGTACCGAGGTGACGCGAAGTCAGCGAGACAAATTCTCTGGCCCGAAGTTATTGGCATTCTAGACCAGGTCAACTATCTCACAGCCAGATAGCTTCTCAAATGTTCTTAAGTAGATTATGTGCACCCCGAACAAGCTCTCATATCCAAGTAAAAATCTTTGACCTGACCAAGATCGAGCCGTAGACCAATGAGTCGGTTGATTTGTACTGTAGGCTGAGTGAATCTGCGGGTTGTATGACTCCAGATGTACTATAGAGATCTCGTTCCTTAATTTGTCGACTTCCTAAGTCCTGCCTACTGAGGTGAGCGTGTTTTGTATTGCATCGGCTAGAAGCCCCAAACTACAAGTGCTGTGAGAATTGGTACTTTCGGGCTCATTGATCTTAAATCTCCTGTTTTCCAAATAATAATAATAATAATAATAATAATAATAATAATAATGCACCCTACGGGTCAGGGTAACCACAGTAATTCCCTTCTCTTCCTTGGTGGTTTGGATGTTGCCCGTATTTGCTTCGACTTTATTCCGCCTTCCGGAATCAATCTACCGTTTTCGTAATAATTTTCCTGACATGTTTCCATGACGTATTTTAACCTAGTTCTAACTTGCTTCGTCAATTTTTTTATCATCTCGAGTATACGGAAATCTCCTTGTTCTTGCATATCACCCTGATGTAGGTTTATGTCATCGTTCATTTTCAATATTTCTGTTTGCATTATTTTAATCTTTATCTTTCTCAGTTTCCGCAACTTCTTTTCCATCCTTTTCATCTGATTTAGCTGATTATGTTGCCATTCATTTTGAATACTCCGTTCTTCTAATTTTGCTCTTCTCTTCTCTAGTTCAAGCAATGTTTGCAGGTTTCCTACTTGTTTCTTGGTCTTCCTCCGTAACTCTTTTCCCTCATTCTTAACTACTTCTCTTCGCTTCTTCTTCTTTCTCTGGTTTCTCTGAGTTAAGTCCGGTTTATTGGTTATTTTATCTGACAGTTCCGGTTGATGAATTATCTTTTGCAGTAGTTCTTGTTTGTTCAATATTTCCTGTGATAATCCCTGATTATCAAATTTTTCTTGTAATAATTCTGCTTTCCTTTTTATCTCTTGTGTTAACTCCGTTTGATTTTCATGACACTCTTTTCTATCCGACTCTTTGGTGAATTTTTGCTGATCCTCCTCATTTTATTCATTTTTCATCTCCTGAGTATCTTCTTGTTGTTCCATAAACTTCTCTTCTTTTTCTGTTTCTGCGTCCAGTTCCTGGTTTTCCTCCATTTCTTCTTCTCTTGGAGTTTGAATGACTTCTTGGCTCTCTGTTACCTGTCCTTTACTTCTGTCCATTTCTTCGTGTATCTGCTTGTTTCTGTACTCCATACTCTGCATCATCTTAGCTAGCCCATTCAGTACTGTCAATCGAATTCTTCTGTTGTCTTCCTTTATTTCCTCCAGTTGCTTTCTCCTTTCTTCACGTTCCTCTTCCTGTTCTTTCCTCCTTTCTTCACGTTCCTTTTGTAGCCATTCTTCCTGTTTCTCTTCTTGTTCTCTCCGGAACTCCTTTAAGAATTCTTGTTGCTTTTGTTGCCATTCTTCCTGTTCTTTCCTTCTTTCTTCACGTTGCCTTTGTTCTTTCTCTGCCCGTCTCCTATTCTTCTCTTCTTCCTGTTTCTTTTCTTTCTCCTCACGTTCTTGTTTTTCTTTCTGCCTCTCTTCTTCTTGTTTCTTTTCTTTCTCCTCACGTTCTTGTTTTTCTTTCCTCTTTTCGTCCTCTCGTTCCTGTTTTTCTTTCTTCTTTTCGTCCTCCTGTTTCTTTATATATTCTAGAAACCATAACGGCATTCCTTCATGCTTTTCCTGTGCTCTTTTCATTTCTTCTTCTTGTTCCCTTCTGGTTTGCACTCTTCCCTGAGTTGCCATTTTTTTCGTCAATTTCAGTTAAATTTCGAATAATTCCTTAATTTCCTAACCAACTTTAAATTTTTAGGTACTCTAATATCACACAGTGTCAATGGATATGCGAAATATTCAATTACTAAATCTAAAATATCCTTAAAGCTAGCAATCAAGTCTTATATACTAAATGTTCAGTTAGTTTCTCAAAATTATTTGAAATATAGACCTTCCTGAAGATCGATATCATCCTACCCGTTAAAATATGAGCAACTTCCCAACGAACTCAGATCATTTTCCTTTGAATTCATTTCAGAAATAGTTTCCCAAAAAGAGAAAAAATGGTTATCCACCATGTGGTATTCATCATTTACTTACATACTAATTATTAATTGAAATATCAAAAGTAAATTCAATCATATTTTAAAATAAAATGAAATATGAAGAGCTACAATTATTTCAATAAAAATGATAAAATATCCTCCTATCAATCCATCTAATAATCTACTTCTGGAAAATATTCATATTTACCCATCATTCTCTCAATACTTAATTATCAGTTTCTCATCCGAGCCTAATTTCTTGAGAAATCTCCAAGTATTTTTTTCATCAACTGCACGTTGGGTTCCTTTGCTTCCCACAACGTTCCGCAATATCATTCTCTTTTGACCTCCATGTTGGTTCAGCAGTAAGTTATCGGGTTATTCTCTCGGGTCTGACTCTCAATTAAATATTCGATCCCGCGGTGTCTTTCTCTTCAAGCGCCCCATTCGTGTATACCTTTTCCTCATTTCGCACGGCACCTTTCTCCTTATTTTGCTCCACTGTTGGGGGCCAAAAATTACTGCACCCTACGGGTCAGGGTAACCACAGTAATTCCCAACTAGTCAGTTAAACACATCTCAGGGTATCCTTGCCTCCAGAAAAATGGTTAATTTTTCTATGTTTGGTTTTACGTGTGTCCGAGGAGAAATACCGGTACCATAGGCAGTTCAAAGAAAGTAACGATGCCATGCGCGGTGCAGAGACAGTAACGATACCATACGCTCAGTAATTGTTTCGAGAACGCAAACTTCAGTCATCCTTTTAGAAATAAATGAAAAAATATATATATTCGCACAACGAGAACCTTACATACTAAATAAAACTATTAACTACCAATATAAATGAAAACTCACTTCATTATATAAGAAACTAATCAAGAAACACATTTATTATATTGTCAAGTTTCGCAAAAGAAATGGTTAATATCAGGTATGTCTCATTAGCTTCGATTATCAACTAAATAAATAAATATTTTAATCAATGAGTCAAATATCTTAGGTCAGCGCTGCCTATTTCCTAAACTAAGCTTTCATCTTAATACATTGAGTAACGTATTCCTGAAATGAATTATCTTCCATTTAAAAATTACATTTGGTCACAAGAATATATTACTTCACAGTCTTTTGGCCACGGTCGAAATTCGTTATTTCAATAAATTATTCCATCAGTCACGGTATAATTATATACCTCATTGAAATGCAACCATCACGTTGTTCAAGTCTCTACGAAAATGAATTGAATTTGAATAATACGTCCTGAGTACAAATATCAGTGACCTATATTATGTTGAAAAGTATCTGAGTTCGTTGGTGCAGGTCAGCGTGAAGAAAATGAAATATTGAATCACGCACTAAGTTCCTCGGTCCTATTGCCACATAAATTATGGCTCCTAACTAAGTATTCACTCTAATAATATTCCATATAAACAAAACATCGATGATATCCTACGTAAATGTCAAATAAATTCCCTATTCTAGCTAAATAATTTCTTATGTATAGTATACCAGCTCGATATACATACAGCCAGTAAGCATTTATCATATATATGTGTGCTAATGCCAACACAAAGATATTTCAATACTACATTACGTTACTACTTGCATACACGCTTATTCTTCCATGCAATATCCATTCATTCCGTATATGACATAATCATGTATTCATTTATTCATCACCGGTTGTTATTCCTGTCAAACCACTTTCACACATCATTAAAATATACGAAATATTATTGTTCGTACCTTGCTGTAGTTCCTCGCTGGGGCATACTTATATTCTGTAATGGCACTGCATGTGCTCCAATATCACATATTAAACTTATCTAATACGCTTTACTTCCTATTACTCTGCGCAATATATCATTTCAAATACTATACACACTCCCTTCATCTCACCATTAACCTCCAATTCAATTCATATTTAACTCATTTAGCATTCACAACTAGCGCGTTTAACCTCCAATACTTAATTATACAACGATATGTATCCCATCAATAGCGCAGAATTCGTTCCTCAGAACGCATTTTTTTAATCTTGCAATTCCGTATATAACCCCAAATTCAGTATCTTTCCTTTCAATAAAATCATACAGCAAAGAGTATGGTAACAAGTCTTAACCAATTCAACGTGCGTCCCTCTGTGACGTAACCGGGTTTGACTATTACTACATCACGCATGGACCTTCCTAACTAACCGGGATTCCTTGAAAATAGCTGTTGCACTATGTCGTATTTTTAAATGGTATTCCTTCATCCTTGGATAAAGTAATGTAGTAACACGCTATCACCTCATAACGAGATGTCAACTTAAATATTTCACATTGCACTTTCTTATATTCATAAGCACACTTAATTATCTCATGCTTAGGCTATTCAGATCTACTGTATATACTGGTAATACTCCACATAAGAAATTATATTACTTAATACTATTACTTAGCTCGCCATTCAATATCTCGGGCCTTAGTTGCTTCTCGGTGCAGTCGTAGTCCTTGGGTCAGGAACTAGGTAGAAATTCCACCAGTGGGATGTCAGGTAGAATGATCTCCTTCGCACGGGTCGGGTGGTTTTAACGGTCAGGACGACATCTCCCTCCAGGTTGGTCTATGCTGATTTAGCAAGCCATCATCTGCTCAGCAAGACAGTAGACAAAATGCGATGATTCTGAAAAATATAAACTCATCATAGTTCTGCGTAGAATATATATTTTATGGTGATTGCTTCCTTATTTGGTTTTCCTAGTGATTATTTTCACTAAGAGTGGCTTAATCTCGAGCTCTCTCGTCTCAATCAAGTTCCTATTTTCAAATGGCTTTGCGTCTGAGTATCTGGACGTATTATTCTAAGCTTCAGGATTTTACTTGCTCCTTCCAGTATTTTAACGCTTATTTATTCAATTCGCTCAATACTTCCTTGTTCTCAGCGTAATACTTCTCGCTAAATGTTGCCAATATTGCTTATTTTAGAGTGCGAAGTTCGATACGTCTTGTTCTCACCGCGTCAATTTTTCAAGTCAGTTTTTGTAATAATCTGTTTTATCCTTCTTATTTAAAAAAAAACCAATTCTATCGATTCTGCACCATTGTACACCGCCTTCATAGTGGTAGGTTTAAGTTAGTCAAGGCCTCCTAGCATACATCAATATCGATATCTTGTTATACATTTCTTTGCCTTGGCTGGCCTCTACCTTCCGTAGGCGCCATTTTGAATACGTCCAGTAAATGCATCGGGTACAATAATAATAATAATAATAATAATAATAATAATAATAATAATAATATGGCCTCAACAATCGTGTGCTGTTGTTTGGAATGATGCTATCTAGGCTGCCTATGTCTTAATGTTGTTGTTATGTTTTATTCTTCCAAATGGCAGAGTAAACTCTCTTGTGCAATCCATGCCTGACTTCGTTTAGTTCATTTTGTCGGGTAAACACCAAATGTGTCACCAGGGATATTGTACATGCTGGCATCATACGACATGGAATATGAAATGGACTCTCTTCCGTCCATCAAAATTCCGACTACCTCTCCCGGCTTCGAACTTCCGATCTTGGGATCCGGAGGCCAACACTCTAGCACTGATCCGCAAAGGGAACTTATTTCAAAAGTCTTAGACAACATCACAGCAATAACTAACATGTGAAATTACCTAAAATGTCTGTGCAAATAGTTAGTACTTCCAAAATGTTTATCGTTTCAAAACTATAGATTATTAATGCAGAAAATATTTCTACTACTTCGAACGCATTAATGTTATTTATCGCTTGGTACTGTAGTAGGCTACAATATAAAATATATGCCTTCAATCTCCGAAATATTATCGGCCGTGAACAAAATTCTATAATTGAATAAGGCACAAATAAACGAGCCAGTTTACAAATAAATATCGATTAAAATAGTATTACGTAAATTATTCAATGTTCTCTAATGTATTTCATGTCATCTTGTTTATTTTATAAACAAATGACAGTAAACGTTTGAACTTATTGTTCCAGGTGAACCGGGTCGAGATGGAATGCCTGGAATTCCTGGAAATCCTGGCCTTCCAGGTCTTCCTGGAGAACCATTGGTTTTTATTAACAATGTAAGTACAAATACGTTGAATGCCTCAAATAGAAATGATATTATAGCATACAAATCCTAATTTAGGGCACTGTATGTGTTGTTATTTAAAATATTACATTTCGAATACTATATTTAAGTATTAAATAACGGTACCAGGAAGACGATGTGTTCTTAATTCCAATATTGGTATAATTTTAGGTCTATTCAGCTTTAATCTTCCTGCTTTCAGTTCATACTTCATTTACGCTTGACATTCTGACACTTGTCCCCATCTCCACAGGGTGATTACAAACAATAGTCACTACATTTAATACGTTGTGTGGGACGGCACACTGATCATCTTTCAATAGAATACCCGTGCCCAATAATACATGGTTTGGTCACTCGGGGGAGTCAAAGTTCGGCAATACTTAAGATATGGTGCTGGGCGTGCATTCCAAACTTCGTCACAAAAACCACAACCAACCAAATAAGAACATTGCATCGTGCATAAATTAGAAATAACAGAAGGTTTTCGAATTGTTGACCTCTAAATTGTTTACAGATTCTATATAAGCATTGCGAGGATTGACGCACATGGTCAAACAAGAGTGACTGTATGCTCAGTATTTCAGTGATCAAGTGTATTGATGTGATAGGATCAGTAGTATAAGTGGATGGTTCTGCGGCCGCCTCCGCCTCCGGCTCTCGGGAGAGGCCTCCACCTCCCGCGGGAAATTTGAATTTTGGTGGGAGATTTGAATTTTGGCGCAAGATTTGAATTTGTAAACAAAGCCACGTGCTTTTTGACAGCTGTCATCCGACAAAAACGCATCTCTAACCTCAGTACTGCCATCTTGACGGGCCTAAACCTCAGTGCTCCGTTGCATTGCAACCACATTACCTGACGAACCCGCAGTATCACCATTTACAATAGTATAAGCAGAATATATCCTCGGAAAACGAGGCAGGTCGGTTCAGTTAATCTGATTGGCAGTAGGCACGGCTCAGTGACTTGGCCACCAATTATCCCAGCCCATCCACTAACCGTTGATTCCTTTGAGCCACTTGTGCTTGTGGAGTTTCGTTCGCCCACACATGCATGCTGTGCACATTCACGATGCCATTTCGATGGAATGTGCTTTCATCGGTGAATAACATCAAGGTCTGAAATTGTGGCTGTAAAGAACACTGCGCCAACTCCACTCGTCTGTTAATGCCTGCACTCCCTATAATTGGTATGGTTTTCGTTGTTGTTCATGGACAAAGTTTGCTTGGCAGTCAGTTGACACGTGGTAGTAGATAGGACTTCTGCTAACTTGCTCAACACGTTATCCAAACGTCAAACGTTCGAACCGATCATGGATGATCTACGTCAAGTTCTTACACATAGAAAGGTACAGAAATGCAGAAGAATTCATATAGTCATCAGATGCCCAACCGCATTTTCCAATACCATATTACTGTACATAAAAATTAAAAAGTACATCTAACACGCATTACACGTTACAATTGTTGAAAAACTCCTAGTGGAAAATATCTACTAGCAACTTTTGTGGGCCGGTGACCTTAGATGTTAGGTTAGTAGATGGGACTTCTGCTAACCTGCTCAACACGTTATCCAAAAGTCAAACGTTCGAGCAGATCATGGATGATCTACATCAAGTTCTTACACATAGCAGGGTACAGAAATGCAGAAGAATTCATATAATCATCAGATGGCCAACCGCATTTTCCAATACCATAACTGTACATACAAATTTAAAAAGTGTAAGTAACACGCATTACACGTTACAATTATTGAAAAACTCCTAGTGGAAAATATCTACCAGCAAAGTTTGTGGACCGATGATCTTAGATGTTAGGCCCCTTTAAACAACAAGCATCATCATCATCATCATCATCATCATCATCAACGTCATCATAAGTTATGAATTTCATTATGGTCCGTATTGACAATTGATCTCTATCAAAGGGTAGGAATAGGTGGACCCTTCCTAACATTTGATAGTCATCATCATCAAGCAATTTTCCAGATTCTCTTAGTCCTCCCTCAGTAGCCACAAGCGTAAGTGGAATGAACCGGAGTATTTCTGTTGGAAACGTTTCGGCATACAATTGTACTGCGCCTCTGCCATTGCCAACCGCTTCGTCGTATGCAAAGAGCATATCGGTCATTTCCGTACTTGTGTACTGATACACGTCGTAATGCTGATAACAATGTCACTGGAGTGGAACACACCACAAACAACTTAATTAGAGTCTGCTCAGTATTTGCACCAGGAAGCATTTACACATGTTCAAAGGGTAATAGGCATATACAGTTGAAAATGAACTAGGATGTGATCCAGCTCTGGAGTAAATGTCGCTCATGTGCAAGAAAGCAATCAGGCGCTGTCAGTTCATACCCCTTACGCTGATAGCTAATGGATTACATAACTATTAGGATGAAAATTCTAAGTTCCCATGGAGGGAATTAGATATTTTTCCACCAATAGAGCATATCAAAAATCAGATCAAAAATTAGATGTACGGCTTTTCAGGCGTTTGGACTATCAACCAGCGCCTCGTCCTAGGTCCGACACCAGACTCCTCAGAGTGGGATGTGTCAGACCCCACCCACTGACGCTGGGGGTGCATGCAGGTTCACCTGCCACATCCCACTCTGAGGAGTCTGGTGTCGGACCTAGGACGAGGCACTGGTTGATAGAGCAAACGCCTGAAAAGACGTACATCTAATTTTTTATCTGATTTTTTTATATGCTCCATTGGTGGAAAAATATCTAATTCCCTCCATGGGAACTTAGAATTTCCCTTCGAAATTGCTAGGCGGGCATTAATTCCATTGTGGAGTTTTATCTCCCGTATGCAGTTATCAGATTGTACTTCTTAAATAGGCTTCTGATAAGTTCACCTGCATGCACCCCCAGCGTCAGTGAGTGGGGTCTGACACATCCCACTCTGAGGAGTCTGGTATCGGACCTAGGACGAGGCGCTGGTTGATAGAGCAAACGCCTGAAAAGCCGTACATCTAACTATTAGGATGCCAAAAATAATCTAAAACTGTGACGCCCAACAGTGACCAAACCATGTATTTCTGTAGATGGATCTCTTCCTGAAAAAAGATCAGCTTGCTGTCCCATACAGCGTATGAAGCTTTGTCGGTGTTATTTTGAACAGCCCAATATAATTTTCTGGCTGTGTCGTGTGGATAATTTAGAAAAATGATTTACAGGCTGAGTTGGCCGTGCGGTTAGGAGCGTGCAGCTGTGAGGTCGCAACCGGGAGATATTGGGTTCGAACCCCACAGTCGGCTGCCCTGAAGATGGTTTTCTGTGGTTTCCCATTTTCACGCCAGACAAATGCTGGGACTGTACCTTAATTAAGGCCATGGCTCCTTCCTTCCCATTCCTAGGCCGTTCCTGTCCCATCGTCGCCATAAGACCTATCTGTGTCGGTGCGACGTAAAACAAATGGCAACAACAAAAAATTATTTCTATTCCCAGACAGTCATTGGTCGACACTGAGGGACTCCCTAGATTTTCTGGTAAATTAAGTAACCACTTCGAGAAGAGAACGTCCATACGATGGCGTATTTCTGATAACATTGATAAATAATGACATTTTAAAATAGGTAGGTCCGTGATAATATTGTTGTTATTTTTATTCTTTTTGCCTGTTTAGCGGAGTGCTTTAGCTGCTAGCTTTTCACCTTGACGACCTAGGTTCGCGTCCTGGTGGCTATAGGGAAGAAATATCACTATATCCGGCCATAAAAGTGCAACCAGAACTCAAATCTACCCAGGATGACTCCACAGAAATAACTAGAAAAAGCTTACGTCCGCTATTTCCTTGATTATTAAAATTATTTATTATTATTATTATTATTATTATTATTATTATTATTATTATTATTATTATTATTATTATTATTATTATTATTATTATTATTATTATTATTATTATTATTATATGTTTGCATTTATTTTATACTTTTTAATCAAGATACACACACAGACACTTGCCGACAAAAAAAGTATGGTTGGAAATTTCTAAGTCCCGCAGTAAAATAATGACCAGAATGAAGCAGTACATTATCAGAGAGACTTCTCGTCTAGTTTAATAGACGGAGATTTACGCATGGCTCGCCATTAAAATAGTGCACTTCTATGCTTTTAGAAGGAGTTTAAATGATAACATTCACTACAAATTGCACTAAACGATACCTGTAACTTCCATAACACAGTAGAACTAATCTATGCAAGTATAAACAAATGCATATTGAAGTGTAAGACAAAAACAATCTATTGTTGCTAAAGACTACAATACCGATACGTGACGTAGAATACAAACGCTTTACGCTAATTCTTAAATACAAGAGTCTGCTCAGTATTTGCACTAGAAAGTGTACAGAAAGGCAGATACACACGTACAAAGTGAAATAGTTAGACACAGTTGAACATTTCTTTATATAGGTAATTTTCTTTACTGCAATAAAAAAACAGCAATGCATGATTTCATAGCGATCGGTTCTTATATCATATGATGCGCCTAATATCAGATTCAAATTCTTCTATTTAAAAACCCATAGGCTGCATCCAGTCAGTCGACCGAGTCAGGAATGTAATGAATTAAGTCCCCATCTAGCGGTGGGGATAGGAATTGTGCCGGCTGCCGAAACCGGTCACACTCCTCTAGGGCAATGATTAATGACTGACAGATGAAATGAAATGATAACGGGGAGTGTCGCCGGAATGAAAGATGGCAAGGAAAACCGGAGTAGCCGGAGATAAACTTGTCAGGCTTCCGCTTTGTCCAGCACAAACCTCAGATGGTGTAACCGGGATTTGAACCACGGAACCCAGCGGTGAGAGGACGGCGCGCTGCCGCCTGATCCACGGATGCTCGATTTTTGAAATCTCTGTATATTGGTAAATTTGCGTTAAAGTAAGCGAACTGATTTCTTCCACTTAGTACACGGAACACTAGTAGTAGTAGTACGGCTTCAGCTAATGCGTTCAGGTATTCTTATTTGACGCCATCTTGGCAGCCTCTTCGACAATTTCGATGTTCCGTTTTACTCTCCCAGAGGCACTGAAAGTCAGAGCTCTTTTGGGCGATCAGTGGCTGAGTTCTTATTACTTTTGTCGGGTAAACACCAAATGTATCACCAGACATCATCTATATGCTGATATCGTACGACACGCATTGTCGCATGGGCATTCTCTTTCCATCATTCTAACATCCGACTGCATCTGCCGGGATTGAACCGGCGATGTTTCAGTCACTCACTCGGGTAATATCTGAATAGAAACACTTGCGTCATTCCCAGGCTTTAAAATAAACTTTATCCCCGGAAATCAACGTGAATAAAAGGTCATTTGGTTAGCGACGGCCGTGTGCAGCGTCGTTCAATTCACTGGTCATATTCCTTGCAATAAAAAACAGATACTCAGTGCGTCACATTATCGAACAGACACAAAAATATACGACCTCAAGTTACACAGAAAATAATACCGTAAATTAGAACAGTGATAAACATGTAAATGAGATCATTTTCGATATAACATCCTACGATTTCTGGCATTATTATGTAACTTAGGCAAATATATCTCCTTGGACAGAAATAATAACTGGAGAATACAATAAAGAAGCCCATCGTTTTAAGGTTTTTCGCCTGTTGTTAACGCTGCCATCAGCGGCTTCATGACTACCGCTCTAACTTGAGAATCATTAAATTTTAAAAAAAGGATCGAATCAACACCATTTTGTATCCCCGCGGTAAGAGAAACGTAAGATCTTCTATCACATTTCCTATTGTTGAATAATGAAGTGTATATGTGTTCAGTCCTCAGCCCGAAGGCTGGTTGGATCCTCAACAGCTCCATCATTAGCTGTTATGGATAGCCCTGTCTAGGTGTACTAGGGAAATTATTGAGGTAGTTTCCCGTTGCTTTTCTCACTGAGGAAGAAGTTGCTATTACATATGAGTCTGCCAAGCCTACTGAAATGCATGCACCAACCGACCCTAAGAGCAACATTTTCACACCATTTATAGCATAAAGAATGGCATTACTATCAGCGTTCATACCTCAATCACTTTCATATTGTCAAGGTCAAGGATAAGACGAGGGAACACATGCATGTGTTTCACTCGGATTCGGTTGAAATTTGGTAGGAATATTCGTGGGAGGCAGTAGAATGCTAAAGTGAAAACTGCATATCCCCAGCGCAAGTACAAACGCCAAAATAGAACAAATAAGTAGTCGTAAAATTAGAAGTGCCGCGGGAGTATCTGGATGTGGCGGAGAGGGAGGGAGGAGCGAAGCAGCGGACGTGAGCAGCGTATAGTCGGGCTGCTCGTTCGAGTCGAATGAATGACCACCCACCCCCACCCTACCGGCCAATCTTTTTTACTACACCGCACTTCGCACATACCTCGTATCTTCCCGATTAGAAACGTCAAAGCAGATCATGAGGTGCACATTGATTAGTCGTCCGATGAGACAACGTTCTTACAATGACAGGTAAAATCTGACGTTCTTATAGTCATTTTTATGAATGGTGACTGTATATTTACTTTAACCTTGTATGGTAATAATTGATTTTTTACACCTAGATACAAAAAACGCCCACTACAGAAGTAATTCAATCCGTGGAATGTAGTAGTGGGCCTTCAGAACTGCTTTGCAGAGTGTGACAAATAAGACACCCCATTTTCTGAAGATGAAAGGAATTTGGGATTTGAATTATATCGTAAGTAGATCAATGTATTTATGTATATTTACTTTTACGAGAAAGACAAGTGTTCACAGGAATTGCGTTCTTGTCTCCGTTTTACAGGTCTAATTGCCGACAGGGTTTTGGATACCGATATGACAGTGGAACTGGATGGCACATTGGATATGTCAGATGATGACTTTGATTTCGAGGAAGACAATATCGAAACTCCGTTATTTGACCTCGTCTCCAAAAGTGTTGCTCCTAACCCTGCATCCACAACAACGGCTGAACGATGCCAAATAACTTATAAGAAGAAGGTCGTCGAATATTGGTGAAACAAAGGTGGGAAAGACAGGAGCTTCGCATCAGTGAAACACAGGTTTTGTAAATTAAAGTTTCAGCAAGAGCTTTACAGGTGGGAGCAACAATTGGAAAACGGTGGCACAATAGGAGAAAAATAAATTTGTTAGAAGAAGACTTATCAAAAGTTCAAAGAAAGTAGACAACGGAACAAAATTGTTCACGATATAAATATTAAAAAATGGGCCTTAAAGTACGCTCGTCTAGTTAACTACGACACGTTCCGAGCGTCTCATTCCTGGGTAATGAGTTTTAAAAAGAAATTCAAAATTGGATCAAGAAAAATTTACAAATTCGTATCTAAAAAGTACCAATTTGAACAAGAAGATACTAATTGTAACCCGACACTGTTTGTTGAAGAAGTGTCGCAATTAATAGAAAGTCACGGCCCAGAGTGCGTGTTTAATACTGATCAGTCTGGTTTTCATGAAGAGTTCCATTCTGGCAGGACCCATAATGAACGAGGAGAAAAAGTGGCATTAGCGGAAGCACAATCTATGAATTCACTAACTCATAGCTACAAAATACAGCCAATAATTTCGGCAGATGGACAACTCCTGCTGAAGTTGGTAGTGGTGTTGAAATAAAAAAATGGCAAATTTGGTCCCAATATAGAATAAAAACTATTTACCGCACAAAATGTGTACACGTTGCCTTCAAAGTCTGGAAAACTGACCAAAGAACTTGTACAGAAATGGTTACGGGATGTTTATTGTGAGCTAGTACCAGAGTACAGTGTTTTAGTTCTCGATTCCTGGACCGGACAGAAAGAAGAAAATATTTTAAATGCTAAAATTGGGAGTAAGAAAATCATTAATGTTCAAACAATTCCGAAAGAGCCACTGGACTTATCCAGCCGTTAGATATTTTGGGCTTCTGCATTTGGAAGCAATTTATACGTATTTTGTACGATTTAATTTTGTTAAACTCGTTAGGCCCGGTTTCATCAACGTGGGTTAAATATTCTCTAACCCTGGGTTTGTTAACTTAGGGTTAATATTTTAACTCATTCTTACAAGTCACGCGTTTCACCAAGCTATTTCGGCAGAGGGTTAACTAACACCGCGTTAACCCTCGCAGGAAACAGCTGTCCTAATAATCAAGGAGGCAGTGACTAAAAATCAGAGATCATGAACACCCTTCTTGCGTGGTTCTTTTGTTTATTTCTTGCGCTGTATTTCGTTTTCTTCCTCCGGTCCGTGGTAGATATTATTCTTTAGTGATCTTGAACGAAAAATAGAAGAAGTGCAGAAGAGAAATAGTGGCACGAATTTTTCTGCTTTAGAAAAATCATTACTTACTGAATTAGCCACCGAGTACCGAAGTATTATAGAATGCAAGAAGATTGACGGTATACAATTAAAAGAAAAGGAGGATACATGGGAAAGAATAACAGGGGAATTTAATAATATTGCCCACGTTACAGTGCGATCTACGAAACAACTAAAACAGTTCTATAAAAATTTTAGCTTCTCTGTGCCAAGAGTTGTTTTGAAAGTTGGCACACCTTCCCTGCAATAACACACACGAAAGTAATACATTTCTGTATAACCACTACGTAATACACAGTATAATGTTCATAAGTGTTGTACTATTGAAGTGGTGGTGTGCAGTTGCATTCCTATATGCCACTGCAGTGCTGCCGTTATCAATGTGAAGAATGATGTCATTCTCAATTCCAACATTCCTGTTCCTTCTCCTTCCTGTGAGATAGTCTACTGATGCAGAGTCAAGTCCTGTGGGGGAAGTTAATCTCGGGTCTCCACAGCAATATTGTGTAATACCGCTGTTGCTACTATTACTGTCAATGTAGTTTCTTGTTTAGTTCGCAAGCCCAAGTTTGTTTCGATCAGCTGTGTATTCTAACCTCTCGCGAACTTCATCGACGAATGTACTGACGATGGTTTTTGAAGTCTATCTCTTCAGAAATTGTTCCTCAGATAGATTTTCAAAGTCTTTCCTTCTTATTATAGGCCTATTTCTGTTAGGAACACCGTTTAACAAATATAAATAAAGCAACTCTGCATCAAATGCATGAGTTACTGTGGCCATGTTGCTTTTAAGCTCGAATAAACAGTTTAACCCAGGTGAAAGGAGGGGTTAACTCCGGTCTTAATCTAGAGTTAAAAATAACCCTCCTTGATGAAACGGAATGAATAGTCAAACTCAGAGTTAAAACTGTGTAACTCGGGGTTAAGGTTTAACCCACGTTGATGAAACCGGCCCTTAGACATCAAGGTACGTTTAAGGAACAACATTTTAAAAGTGCAATCTTTGACGCACAACCAGTTCTCCTCTCCGCGTTTTCGTAGCGTGTAGCAGTATAGTTGGTACAAATGTGGCTATGTAAACAAGAAACCTTCACAGTTTGTTAATCCAGTCGATTATTGTTTCAAAGAAGAGCCTTCCTATAATTAATGTAATACTTGTGAAAGCGACAGCGCTGTAAGATGTGCATGGTGCACACAGTATCTGTGCCTTGTACACTTTTTTGTAAACAATCACTATTCCACTAATTACAACGAGTAACAAGAACTCGGGCGTGAATTCTTTAAACGTTATTGGCATCGTTGTTCAAACATCGTCCTTTGTACACTTGTTTCATGTGCTGTTTTCATATTTACATTTTGCACATATAATCGGGAAGTTAAGGGGAACGCGCTAACTATACGCTGCCTGGCTGCTGGCGCAGCTCGACCCAGCCTGGTTGGCTCACGTCCGCTGCTTCGCTCCTCCCTACCTCTCCGCCAAACCCCGATACTCCCGCGGCACTTCTAATTTTACGACTATTTATTTGTTCTATTTTGGAATTTAAACTTGCGCTGGGGACATGCAGTTTTCACCTTAGCATTCTACTGCCTCCCACGAATATTCCTAACAAATTTCAACCGAATCCGAGTGAAACACATGTATGTGTTCCCTCGTGAGACACATCAATGAAAGTAACAAAATTGCTCTAGCACATAGCAGAAGACATAGGGTATTGTAAACGCTAGGTCTCGCTAGCAAACGCATGAATAATAATAATAATAATAATAATAATAATAATAATAATAATGATAATAATAATAATAATAATAAGGTTCATTTGTTGAAAGGTCAGCGTACTGACTGGGCCAGAGATATTAACAGTGCTTGGTTCATCCCTCCAGCTCAGAGGCTGGGTTTTTGTGTTCATGCAGTACATCACACCGCAAACCACAATGAAAACACGCAATAAGCAATGTATCCCTGATCAATCAATCAATACTGATCTCCATTTAGGGCAGTCGCCCTGCACGTAGGGTTGGCATCGGGAAGGGCAACCGACCGCAAAACTGAGCTTAATCCACATTTGTGCTGACACCATGTTGTTGGAAAAAGTCCGGGAGAATAAAATAATAAAAACTGATAGTAATAAAACACATTTGTGGATGCGGAGGAGATATTCAAAACAAACATTACACCATAATCCACTCCTTTCCAACTACACACTTCATCACATCAAAACTGATAGTATAAAGTGAGTTTACTAAATTTCGAGGTAGTAAAATCATTTTCAGGTTATAGAAATTTCATATTTCGTATTACGGTTAGTAGGTAATTAACGATCACCCGTAAGTTACACAAGGGAATACAATAATTGTTGTGACATTCCCATCAATGAAATTTACTTGGGTTTAAAAAATTGCCAGTTCATTTCACTTTGATGTATCTCATGCTTAATTCTTTTGTTTCCTCTGCGACTTGTTATATTTCTCACTAGCTGCTGTCACTCGTAGTTGAGGGGAAAATCACTTCTCATGAAAAGTGCTACAATTTCGTCGATCGTTTGCTGAGCGCTATACCCAGATTTTGAAATCAAGGTATATGTATGATGGTGTATGGTTTTATTTTTCAAACGCTCTGGGTCGATTCAGTAACACAAAAATAAAACATTCAGTAAACTTTATCAGATGGATGCGACCGTACACGACGGGCTCGAATATTTGAATGGCTAAGTAGGGCCAATACGAAGGCGAGCCTGCTAACTCCACCTCCTTCCTCCCCTTCCCAGTACGTCTCGTCAAGTGTTAAAAATATTACCATCGTCACATATTACCGTATGAAAATAATTCAAAATAGGTAAGTGTTAGGAGATAACGCTTACTATAAATTTAGTTGTGCACATTATTTCAGTTTACCATCAAGAGATACGATGTACTAGCCTTCCGTCAACCCTTTCCTTTAATACTGATCGCAATGTATCTAAGTTCTTAGTCGCCCTTGCATTTCACTTAACCTTCATCCGCTCGCGCAGACAGCATATTGGCCGCATTTTTGTATTATGTCACACATTTCTCGCCAGAGAGTAGAGAAAGGCCTGAAAGGGGCAGGTATTTTTTAGTTAGTCATCTCTTTGCTAGCCAGAGTTCAGTTTCAGCTCGTCCACCACTCCCTACTATCTCTGTACAGTCCAAAAGCTGACGGTGACGCCCAAACTTCCGTCTTACGAGTGGAAGCAAGAATTATTTTTCTATCCGTCATCAGAAAGCCTAAGTAAATATTTAATTATTTTTGCTGGTATTTTGGAATTATTATAATCTTTCGGTAAATTAGTGTGGCATAATGTTTTTCTGTTAAGGCTTTCCAATGTAATATAGCTTTATTTTTTATTGCCAGAAAATACTAACGATGAGTTTACCGACCTAGTTACCGACTCTTTTCTTCAGGGCTCAGCAGCACGGTGATTCTAATTCTATTCTTCGAATTCTGGAGGAACTAGGCAAGGAAGAAGAGGAAGTAACAGTTCTAGATTAATGTTATTATTTTAAAAGAACAAATTAAAACATTAAATACATAGTCTTAAACCACTTTTATTATTTTATGTATTTTTTTTCTATAAAATCCTACGTTTTGGGTGAAATAGTAAGGGGAAAACAATCTTGAAGCACTGAAAATGTGTTATTTTGCTAACCGAAAGGTAAGAAGGAATAAATTAATTTTGAAGATTTCTGTGGTGTAACTTACGTAATAAATAGTTCTGTGAATTATTTAATAAATATTTTGGTCAAAACTGTGCTTGTGAAATTTTGTCAGAATTGCAGTCCTGACTATTTTTAAGCGGTGAGGGTGAAGTGGGGGAAATTGCATGAAAATTATCAAACGTGATGGGCAGCCAAGCTGCCTTCTGCGCGAGCGCGAACGTGAAGCCAGGCCGCGCGAGCGGATTAAGGTTAAAGAGTCTGGCTCCAGGGCTAAATGGTTAGCGTGCTGGTCTTTGGTCACAGGGGTTCCGGGTTCGATTCCCGGCAGAATCGGTAACTTTAACCATACTTAGTTAATTTCGCTGGCACGGGGACTGGGTGTATGTGACGTCATCATCATTTCATCCTCATCACGACACGCAGGTCGCCTATCGGTGTCAAATCGAAAGATCTGCATCTGGCGAGCCGAACTTGTCCTCGGACACTCCCGGCACTACAAGCCACAGGCCATTTCACTTCAAGGTTAAGAAAGTTTCAAGAAATTTCACTCAGCCACTTTTCCCATCAAACTGTAACAGACAGACAGTACTGAAGCTGGCATTGGGCGTTATATTCCCTGTCCAGTATAAAAAGTCACCATATTTCGACACATACGGTACCAGCAGAAAGATAGCTTATAAACCAGGTGCCCCGCCAGCGCCGTACTTTCCACTTACAAGTGTCCCGCATGCAATAGTGATGAACGGGATGTCTAACAACTGCTTTTCACAGGAGTATTACTCCCTGCAGGTAGAGTACGTCAGAATACGTCGAGACAACAACCGAACGGTCGCTCGCTTTTTGTTCCGCAGCGCTATCCGTCCAATGCATCTCGTTACGTTAGGAAACATCGTTTTCGAACGCATAGTTGTAGGATGGTATTTGGTACAGCAACACTACAGTTGCTGTCAACATATCGATAATGGCTCGTGTGTTCAGCAATGACGAATACACAGACATAATAGGAAATTTGATCGGAATGCAGCCGAAGCTCGTAGACGGTATTCATAAGAGTTTCTTAATACCCGCCTGCCTTCTGTACACTTATTTCGCCGAACAGAGTTGCAATTAAGAGCCAATGGCCTGTCCAAGGCAGATATAAGCAACTTCTATGTAGAGTGGAATGTCTGTACATAAAAAAATTAATGAGTTACCATTACTTTCTGCGTCCTTGACGTATATAAAACTTAACCATGTCACAGAACGTGTATAGCAAATTACTGTTTTGTGTTTCAGATCCGAAATATAGCATGTTTTAGCGCTCCATTGTAAACCAATGATTAGGCATCCAATTCCTCACTAGTACATGCGGGAGTCTTATAAGTGGAATGTACGCGGCTGACGGGAGGCAACTAGTTTATATTGTATCGTTATGCTACTGTTGTGTGAGAGTGGACTATATTCCTCAAATGCAGCTCTAGAATGACATTTATGTGATGATAAATTAGTCAAACAAGAAATTCCCTTGTGTCGTATCGTATTAGTTTCCCATTTCTTTCTCTGCATTTTCCTTCAATTATCTTCTGTTGTATGTATTTTACAGTTTTATTGAGATTACAGAAATGATTTAAACTTTGATGGAGTTCTGCAATCTACTTTGGGAATGACAAATGTCAAATTTGCTGTTGCTACCGTGCAAACAAAACAAAGTTTAAAAATATCAATAAATGGACGAGATCCAGTTACGTTTTCTTAATATCCTACTACCTCGAAAAATCCATACCTTGTTTTCTGTGTTTCTGCACGGGTCATTTGAAGCAGTCTTTTTTTTGCTAGTTGTTTTACGTCGCACCGACACAGATAGGTCTTACGGCGACGATGGGACAGGAAAGGGCTAGGAGTGGGAAGGAAGCGGCCGTGGCCTTAATTAAGGTACAGCCCCAGCATTTGCCTGGTGTGAAAATGGGAAACCACGGGAAAACATTTTCAGGGCTGCCGACAGTGGGGTTCGAACCTACTATCTCCCGAATACTGGATACTGACCGCACTTAAGCGACTGCAGCTATCGAGCTCGGTGAAGCAGTCTTACGGAGGATAAAATGGGAAGTTATTTTCTACAAGTACTAATTCTCGTTAACAACTCCAACTATGTTGATGCTTCATATTAAGGCGAGGTGATTAACAGGCTCATAAATCTTGTACATGTGAGTAATATCTGAGATTCGGTGTTGGAGTTATATCCGGACGAGTGATTTTTACCCCAATTAATTTATTAAAGTTATAGACGCTATTTGCTTTACGTCGCACTGACACAGATAGGTCTTATGGCGACGATGGGATAGGAAAGACCTAGGAATTGGAAGGAAGCGGCCGTGGCCTTAAGTAAGGTACAGCCCCGGCATTTGCCTCGTGTGAAAATGGGAAACCACGGAAAAAAACCATCTTCAGGGCTGCCGACAGCGGGGCTCGAACCCACTATCTCCCGATTACTGGATACTGGCCGCACTTAAGCGACTGCAGCTATCGAGCTCGGTAAAAAAATAGACGAAATTAAGTGGATGTTCATTTTCATCTCGCAGAGAGCAAAAACAGTACCGCATAATTTTGGGTGATAAATGCTATCGTGATTATAGTTACGTGACCACCAGATTTTGTATGATTATAAACCATGGCCACGTCATCTTTCCCTGTCAGAAACCTCACATGCATCGCATGCATTGATCGTGATTCGAACTCAGGACGCTTTGATGAGAAGCCAGTAACGATGTTACTCGGCTAACACGTGTCCCGATAAACAACCAATTCAGTATATCGTGAAGTAAATGGGGAAGAATATTACAAGGAACCCCACTCAGCATGCCAACAATTGAATCACGTTTTCTGAAATTGATATTTTGCTTTACGTCGCACCGACACAGATAGGTCTTTTGGTGACGATGGGATAGGAAAGGTCTAGGACTGAGAAGCAAGTGGCCGTGGCCTTAATTAAAGTACAGCCTCAGCATTTGCCTGGTGTGAAAATGGGAAACCACAGGAAACCATCTTCAGGGCTG
The DNA here is from genome assembly GCF_040414725.1 of Anabrus simplex. Taxonomy (NCBI): domain Eukaryota; kingdom Metazoa; phylum Arthropoda; class Insecta; order Orthoptera; family Tettigoniidae; genus Anabrus; species Anabrus simplex. The sequence goes on from NC_090265.1 coordinate 573,451,612, forward strand.
CCGACAGTGGGGTTCGAACCCACTATCTCCCAGGTGCAAACTCACAGCTGCGCGCCCCTAACCACACGGCTTTCTGAAACTGCACATGTCACATATTTGTTATATTGGAGGTATGGTCGGGAATCCACGTATTAAGTTTCGAGGTGTACTTTCCAGACGACAGTACGCGTCAGTGTATTTCTGACAGTCTACTTACACCCTTTTAATGAAGTTTGATCCTTCATAGATGGTATGTTGGTGCAAAATTTCCTACTTGGAACTAGTAACTCAAATGTCGAAAGTCCTCCTACACAGTTTGCATTTCCAGAAGGACGTGTAACGATTGATCAAAAGAAATTGCAAGACTTAAGTACGAGGGTTGGAACTTTAATAGTGGCAACTATTTAATTACAACTGATACAAAAGAGATGCATGTTACCAAGTTTTACTGCCCTTCAAAGTAGTCAGCAGCGTTATATACATTCCATTGCCCGCGATATGGAAGTCGTGGGATACCTTTAGCAGCACCAGTCGTGTTGAGAGTTCGAATGGAGTGGTCTACTGCCTGACGAATCTCTGAATAGTTCCGAAGCTAATCAAGTCAAAGTCACAAGGGCTTAAGTCCGGGGAACATAGTGGATGCACTCCTTCTTCACTGACAGTACGGCGACATGGCCGACGCATGTCTGCCACATTTTGGCGTCCCTCGTTGAAGTCCTTTACCCACCGTGCCACTGTTCTGTAAGGCAGTGTAGATTCCCCACAAGCCTCTTGATTAACTTGATAACACCTGCGTGCTGTACGAACTCTGGCGCATTTAGTCTTTACCCAACTCCATTTTTCCTATTTCGAAACATCGTGACAACAATACCTCAGACCGCCAGCTAGCACGAGGCTCTGTTCCTCTCGCATGCGCGTGATGTGTGAAGGGAGAGTACATGTGCTCTGAGAAAGGGTAGGTACATAACTAACGTGTGCTATCGGCGACATTATTAGGTTCCGTTGCGTGGCGTCTCTACCACAGTGTTGTCACTATTAAGATTCAAACCTTCATAAGATAATGCAGAAGAATGCAGCAGAACATAGTAATTTTTACATTGAGATTATCAACTGGCCTACTACTACAGTAGAGAAAAGAATTGAATCGAATTGAATTTTAGGTCAGGTAATGTAAACTGGTAGAGTAGAATAAATTACCGTGTGAAAAATTAGAAGTAATCTCCCATTATTTGGAAGAAAAATTATCACGGTAGCAAGTCAAAATATTGAAATCCAGTATTTTGTTTACTTAACGCTAATATTCATATTCTCTAAACCTTAGTTACGAGCTTTGTTTCTTATTCCTTTATATACCGGCTTTAAGTGGTTAATTTTGTACATTTCAAAACTCTGTTTCTCAGACATGTGCTGTTTCTTAAAAAAAAAAAAAAAACTATTCAATTAGTGAGAGAATTAGAACTTGTGTCTGCGGAACACTGCAGATTACCATTTTATAGTCTTCAAGAAACTGTAAGCTAAAGATTGGTAGTACTCGCTTGGACGGTATATTGACTAGGAAAGTATTAGCATGGCTTCTGAGCAAAGTGAAACGCAAAATAGTGAAGTGTCCCAGAATTTTTTTTTTTTTTTTTTGCCGAGTCCAAATCCATAGTGCTCAAACTGCACTATGACTTTTGATATGAGTTATGGAAAGAATTAGTTACTTTCCCCCACATGTCTGTCTCATTCTTTGCTTTGTCAGTATGAAGGCGACTGTGGTGTGGGGAATGCTTGTAATCCCATACCATACGAAGCAAATTAATTACTGTTGCGAACGGTATGAAGGTGCCATTCATTGGATCGGGTTTTTTGGCATTCCATTTGTCTTAGAAAACTGGTATGTTGTAGCACAGGCCGATTTAATGAGGAAAGCAATGGGAAACACTCCTCATTTCTTGACAATACCTTTTCAGTGACACCTAGGCTATGTATGACAGCTTATGATGGAGCTATTGGGAATACACAACCGGCCTTTAGGCTGAGGATTTATTATACATACATACACGTTTGGTAGGGTCAATTGAGGAGTGTCTGCTCAAAGGGTCCTATTTCCACTTTTTGAAAGTTTACTTCGTCCACATGCATTGCAGTAGTAGAATACTATCGCATGTCATGAGCAATCTAGAGCAGAAAGATGTAAAACATTACCATACACGATTATGGGTATGTTCCATGTGTCTTTTATTTTACGTTTCCTTGCGTTTTTTCCACAACTTTCTTAGAGTGGAAATAGTGCCTTTTGAACAGGCACTTCTCAATTTTACAGAGTGTTCCTCGGGATGTTGTACATGTATCATACAATAATATCTGTGAAAATTCTCAGGAATAATTCTTGTTGAAAGACGATGTGGGAGTGGACTGGTTCGGTAAACAGTAGCGCCCGAATTATTGATTATAAATACAGTACACGATGCCTCTAGGTTCTATAAATAAAGCAGCACAAACAATAACAACTCGTCTTGCCTACACCACACACGTTTGATTATGAAACAGAAATAAAGTTTCTATAGGTAGTTACAGAAATAGATAGTATTTACAGTTAATTCCAGTTACGGGTTGTCAGTGCAAACTGAAAAATATGTACATTGTTTCTCTTCCTTTTGAACTGGGTTTACTGTAAGTAGGCTTGTAAAGAAATATTACTTTTATGATAGCAATAAAACCCGTGAAGCTTGGCAATGGAGTACAGTTACCATTGTTATCGGTATAGCTTATCTATAGAAAAGGAATTCCTGCTCAGTTTTCTTTTGTTAATCAGTCTGTATTTCGTTATGGCAGGAAAATGTAACAAAACTGTTTAACAATAATACGAAAGATATAGAAAAATTAGAAATGGATGAAGATGATGACATTAGTGAAATGGTTGAGCTTGGCTAGTCCCTGACGGTAATAACGTGTGTCATTATTGCTATTGCGTATTGTGACCTATGAAAATGTGTAAGTTTGACTGAATTTATGACGTTACAGGAGATGGCTTCTGATAGTGCGTCTTCAGTTACTCTTCCTGGTATTCCTGGAGAACCCGGCGACCAAGGTTTCCCAGGTATTCCTGGACTTCCTGGCGAAAGAGGTGATCCAGGTATCGAAGGAGAACGAGGAGATCCAGGAATGGAGGGGCAGAAAGGTGACAGTGTAAGTACTTCCTTGAATATGTGATAATTAACTATTCCAACTGAAAAATAATATGTTAGTTTGGTTTAATTGTAATGTTTTCAATAATCAATATCCAAGTTTATACTTCCCTCCCTTATTCTTCTTCTTGTCCTATTATTATTATTATTATTGTTGTTGTTGTTACAAAAATTCCGTGGTTCACAGGGGAACATAAAACAGAATAGCTGGACAGAGGTTTACTGAGAGCAACTTTTTCTGTAACAAATTTGGAAATTTTATTCCTTTCCTTTCTTAAAATTCCGAGAGAGGAATTTAATAGTATAACAAGAAACAGTTGGAAATATTAACAACGAGCTCATCAGCTACAACAATGCCTTGGACTTAGAAGTCCTAAATCAGGTTCAAAATAAAATGGGAGAAGCTCCCATTCGTTAAAATAAGCAAGAGGTACACTATTATGAAAGAGAACAGTTGCTTCGAACAGGTACAATTTATAGGAGTCTCAGCTCCAAAATACAAGAGACTAGCCTTAATCAAGCAATCAGTTGCTTTTCACAATCTTCGTTACACACGCCAACCCCTAGGGTGATCCCACTTCATAGTGTTCATACTGCGGTTGCCGCATGGTGGGCTTATCTGTTACAAAGTTCCACACTTAATTTAAGTATTGTTCCCAAAGGGAGCCAAAACATAAATACGGCTACCCTAAAAATAATATAGAATATACAGGAGAATAATTACCGATACTACAATGCATTAAGAATAAAAAGAAATGTTTACACCAACAGGCCATTAACAAAAGGCACTCCTTAAAGAACATTCTGGAAGAGACAAGAACCTAAGTGGACTTAAGGCCCAATGACACAGAGGCTAATCTCATACTAAAAAGGGTGACTAAAGACGGATAATTTAAAATCCGAAACAATATTTCCAAAATTTAGAGGTTGAAAACTTTAGTTACCCAGCTCAAAAGCTGAAGCGGAGAAATCTGAGGGTTACCACTCGTACACCCTTACATTAAGTGTTTTCCCAGTAGGGAACAGAAATAGAGTATGAAGACTGCACAGAAGGTCCTACATTTCAGCCCAATAGAAAAAATTCCATGTTAGATATTAAGAAAACTGCCGAAATCTTCCCTTCGAACTAACCTCAGGCACGATCACATGTTTAGGTAAATTTTGCATTACCTTGCAGAGCTGGATCTTCTTCGAGCTGGACGTGCACTGCCCTCTAGCCCTGTATGGCCTCCGCCAAGTCGCATTCTCGAGAACTGGAATAATTCAGAGAAGACGGCCCTAAAGTGCTCTCCTTAAATAGTTCCGTAGGGAAAAGGTCCAAATTAAATTAAAATATAATACTTTGGCAGGCTGAATTTCCATACACCCCCGAGTTTTATTGGCTAGAGAACATAGTTAAAAGCATGTTTAGGCACATTACAATTGAAGAGGCACCATGTGAAGTGCTGACAACTTCGGTACATTAAAAAACAGGCCTCAGAAAAAAGAAGTTTACCAACCACCGAAACTAATTCCTTCAGCAATTAGTTTGTTTTTAGTCCACCAGATATCATTAGAAAATAGATGGCACAGCACCTATCATCAAAGAAGAAAGTTTTTGAAAGGAGGCTTTAAAGGTTCGTGTTCACTTACACAGATGGCCATAGAGAAGGCGCGCGGTTTAAGTAGGCGGGGAGGGTGTACCCCTGGTACAATCTTATATATTAATGTTTTTATGAAAACTAAAGTCAATCAGTCCTGCCATTCTATCCGGTCGATTCTCTTCATTTTTAACTGAAAGTTATTCATGCACAGATTTGTCATCAAGTACTTTAAGTCACTTAACTTCCGCCTTCCTCAAATTATTTGATTTTTTCAATTTTTGTCTTTTTGAAGCAATAATATCTTTGATTCTAATTGAGGTACTGAGTTTGTTTTAGCCTATGAACACTCAGTGGATCACGCTCTTTTCTTTTAGCTCTTAACTATTCAAATTGGTTGATTCTGAGGAAGGTTATGAGTGCAGATTCAATTTGACGTCTCATTTCTTCAACATTTTATCTCATCGAATCAGTCGTATTTTTCGTTCTAATTAAGGTACTTTACTAAAATTGGTAGATTCTGAGGGAAGTTATGGGTACATTAGTCTCCATGACGAAGATCTTTGAAGGACTTTTTATCAGTTCGGCGCGTAGTGTTGTTCCAAGGAACGTTTACTCAGCCGCCTTGGGAAGGAACTCCCGTCAGTGCATATTCAAAGGGAAAAAAGCTCAGCGCGTAATGTCAGCCGCGTTGAGAAAGAACTCCCGCCATTGCATATTCAAACAGCTCGACGCGTAGTGTTCATCCAAGGAATGTTTACTCAGCCACCTTGGGGAGTCAGAAAGTTTGTTGTTACACGGATTATAAGGTGCTGTTTTACACGAAGACGTAAACATTCCGTTTATTTCGAGTAGTTTCACTTGTTATTATGGGTGTTGGATGTATGAAGAAAGGAAGTTATTAAAAAAAAGGAAGTTCAGACATTGCATATTCAAAGAGCAAACAGCTCAACACGCAGTATTCTTCCAAGGAACGTTTACTCAGCCGCCCTGAGGAGTGACAAAGTTTTTTTGTTACCTGGACTATAAGATGCTGTTTTACATGAAGATGTAAACATTTCATTTTTTCGAGTAGTTTCACTTCTTTTAATAGATTATGTGTGTTGGGTGAAAGACGAAGAATGCTAAGCAGATGTATGAAAAACGGAAGTTGGAAATTTCATACGGAGTGCAATTTGATTACGTGTAGTCCTTCTACAAAAACAACAAAATTCTTGTGCAAGAGAATATTTCAGTGACGTGTGGTCATTCAGATACAAACAATTTTGAGGTAATTCCTATTATTGGTGGTGGTAATTGTTTATTCCGCGCAATTTCATATTGTTTATATGGAAATGAAGATAGACATATTGAAATACGCTCAATTGTTGTAGACAATATTACCAAAAAGTGGCTTGCATATCGGAATTTTATTATTGGTGACGAGTCCTATGGAAAAATATCACTAAGGTTGCTGATTAGAAATGTGTAATGATTGGTAATGGACAGAAAGTTGGACATTGTGAACTTCACAGTGCGGGTGAGTTGTTTTCTGAGCACCTCTTCACAGTTCACAGGGAAAATAGTGATGTAATAACGGATTATGGTTCTGGCCACATGATTCATGACTTATTGTTTACTGGGGATTTGGACAATGGACATTATAATATCTTGGAAAAACACCAACTCAACAATACAGGTCTTACTCCTGAAGTTCAGTGGCCTAAACGTAAAGCCAGTTTAACGGGTCGTCGTGAGTCAACTACTATGTCTGTAAGACAGCGTAATCACAAAATTGACGGTCCGAAATGTAATATTGCTTTAAGGTGTGCTGTTTTACATGTTATTCCAAATGCAAGGTCTTTTTCTATAGGTGATCTTCAAGAGGCTTGTCAGTATTGCTCTGCGCTGTATTTTAAATCCGAGAGGAATACAGCAGGACGCTTCACTCTCTGTTGTTATGATGTAAAAGTAAAACTTCCACCTATTACAATCGTTTATAAACTGGAATAGTTGTTCTCTGGTGAAAATGAAAACCTACAACCTGTTTTCCAGTCAATGACCGTGTCAGGGATGTATTAGTACGATGGGGTCGCCACTCCCAAAGTGATTTATTAATGACTTATAGATGCTATGAAATGAGAATGGAGAGTGTTGCTGGAATGAAAGATGACAGGGGAAACCGGAATACCCGGAGAAAAACCTGTCCCGCCTCCGCTTTGTCCAGCACAAATCTCACATAGAGTGACCAGGATTTGAACCACGGTATCCAGCGGTGAGAGGCCGACGCGCTGCCATCTGAGCCACGGGGGCTCCTTGTTCACTGGTAGTGATGGAAAATCCAAAATCTTTAGATAGAACATTCGGCAGTTCAATACCGCAATGTCATTCTATTTCCTTTGGTGCAAAAGTTGACCTACCACCAAATTATGGTCCTTACACTTTCAGAATACACGGTATGGTTCATCATCGAATTTCAACATTATAGCCGAAAGATGGGCAAAGTGCTTCATATGGTCAGTTACATATTCCTGACTTCGCCAAAGCAAATGAAGTAAGAATATCCCATGACGCTAACCTAAATTTGACTAAAGAGACACAGATTTGATGATTTGTTGAATAAATTTAATCCTTGTGTTCGTTCATAAAAGACCATGCATCAGAAGCTCAAAGAGGAAGAAGTTCTTGCTTAGAAAGAAAATCGCCCTCGACTCAATTTTGTTATACGGTTCTACCATGAACCATATGCAGATAAGCGACGTTATATTGATCCAACAAATTCTGAAATTCTTGCTGTGTTTGAAACAGCTGATGGAGCACCGCCTTCTCACAGACATATTACAGTGTATGGAAAGAAATGCGGGTTGCAGAAAATGGATTATGATAGTATGCATTGCGATCCTCTGTGTTATACTTTAATTTGGCCCTGTGGTGAACCTGGTTGGCATATAGATATGCCTATTGATTGTGTACGTCAGACACCAATAAGGAAGACTGTTACTATGTAAGAGTATATTTTATATAGAATTGCAGTGAGAGGAGGTGGTCCTTCTGGTGCCTTCAATCCTGTCATAAATCCTGGAAAACTTACTCAACAACTTTTTGTGGACAATTACTGCCGTATTGAAGGGGGCAGACTAAAGTGCATCCGGAAGGAGCAAACTAAATTGCGTGTAGGGACATATGTAGGGTTAGCAGATGCTGTACGTGTGAGAGCTGAACAGGAGAATTTGAGAGTAGGTAGGATGGTAGCTCTGCCTTCTTCGTTCATTGGCAGTCCAAGAATATGATGCAGAATTAGCAGAATGCTATGACAGTAGTCAGAAAGTTTGGGAAACCCGATCTATTTATCACATTCACCTGTAACCCAGCATGGCCCGAAATAATAAATAGTATTCATCCTTGGGAGACACCAAATAATCGACCGGGCATTGTGGTACGAATTTTCCATGCCAAGGTGCAAGAATTAATACGACTAATTTATAAAGTGGAAATCTTTGGAATAGTTAAAGCGTTCTTGTACACTGTGGAATTTCAAAAACGTGGGCTGCCTCACATTCATTTCTTACTAACCTTAAAAGATAATTCGAAATTTAGGAACACAGAAGACATAGATAAAGTTGTAGCAGCTGAAATTCCTGATCTTTCTAATGAAGAACTGTATGAAATGGTTAAAGCTCATATGGTACATGGAGCATGCGGTCATCTTAATCCTTTCTGTGTGCGTATGCAAGAAGGTAAATATAAAAAAAGGATTTTCCTAAATCGTTCAATGAGGAAACAAAGGATAATGTCAATGGATATCTCCTTTACCGACGGAGAGAGAATGGTAGAACCATAACTAAACGTATTAATGGAGAGTGTGTTGAAGTAACCAATCAATTCATTGTTCGGTACAATCCATTCCTTTTGCTTCATTTTCGTGCTCATGTCAATGTTGAGATCTGTTCAAGTGTGCGTTCGATCAAATATGTGCATAAGTATGTCTATAAAGGTCATGATTGCTGTTATATACAAGTAGCTATGGAAGATGATACCGTTGAAATTAATGTATTCATGAATGCTCGATATGCTGGGCCAAGCGAAGCTGCTTGGAGAATGCTTGCATATCCTATGCACGATCAGTCGCATACTATAGTTCGACTGTCAGTTTTTTTTTTTTTTTGCTAGTTGCTTTACGTCGCACCGAGACAGATAGGTCTTATGGCGACGATGGGACAGGTAATGGCTAGGACTGGGAAGAAAGCGGCATTTGTCTGGAGGAGAAGTGGGAAACCACGTAAAACCACTTCCAGGATGGCTGAGGTGGGAAACGAAACCACCTCTACTCATTTGACCTCCCGAGGCTGAGTGGACCCCGTTCCACCCCTCGTACCACTTTTCAAATTTCGTGGCAGAGCCAGGAATCGAACCCGGACCTATGGGGGTGGCAGCTAATCACGCTAACCACTACACCACATGTTGCTTTATCCCGAGGGAAAACATTTAAAGATGTGAAAGTAGAAATTAAAGCTAAGGGTCAACGCTGAGCGAGGAAAGTCTGGAAGGAAGTGTTGTGAAATAAATGTTATAAACTATTACACAATGTCGTTACTTTTTAATTCTAATAATCTAAAATAATGCTGCGGAGCAACGCGGCTGCCCTAGTTTTATATTAAAATTAGCATTATATTAATAATCTATAGGGGATGCCTGCCCGAGACGGAAAAGGCGTGCTTGGTTCGCCCGGAAGGACGTGGGTTCGAATCCCCGTCAGGAAGTCGTAGAATTTAAGAAACGAGATTTCCACTTCCTGAGGTGCATTTGGCCCTGAGTTGCACTCTACCCCCATCACGTACCGAGGTTAACAATGGTGGAAGCCTTTACCTTCCACTCCTCCAAGGGCCTTCATAGCCTGTACGGAGGTGACTTCGCTTTGCTTTTTTTTTAAATAATCTATGTATCATGATAAAAACATGTCTTTTTCGTGTCCATATTAAATAAGTTCGTCGTGTCCTTTGTCCCCACAATTAAAATAAAAACTATTCCCTCAGTTAAGTTAATACCCATACCACCTCCCGCTACACTTCAAATCACGCCATACCCATCCTACATATCCCTCACTCCCACTCAAGGAACTTTAGATAGATAGATAGATAGATAGATAGATAGATAGATAGATAGATAGATAGATAGATAGATACCTCTTCAGGTCGGTAGATGCAGAGTGGGTCTCGGCTCGCAAGTGGCCACGGCTGATCCAACCGAGCAGAGGAGGGGTGGCTATAGCTCTACCATGGCTCTACCCCTCTGCATTCGGGAGACGGGACAGGGCTGGACCTCACGGTTGGTCCCACGGCTGGTCCCACGGCTGTCCCGAGAATGGTTTTCCGTGGTTTTCCATTCTCCTGCACTAAGGCGAATGACGGGACAGTTCCTAGTATAGGCCACGATCGCCAAACCCCTCACCTTCTCCGAACACCTACTTTACCGAACAAATCTCCCGGCCTGAGAGACGGCGTCACCGTCTAAGAGGTCCGCCTCCCCCTTCAGGGGAGGAAGAAAATATTTTAGTAGTAGTAGTACCTCTTCACACACTCACTGTGGTGTGGTGTTGAACGTAGTGGTTTTCGATGGATTAACATTTGTACACAAGTTCGTAATCAACAGCATCATATTGAGAGGCTTGCGAAATTCAGTAAAAGCTACCTGCCATTAGACTCTAACGCAATAGAACCGTGCTATATGGAATGAAGTAATAACTTTCTGGATAAATGTTAGCATTGATGAATTCTAAATAAACACACCTTGCTCAGTGTTTGGTTTCTGCTATCGAATTATGTGTTGGGGGCACTATACATTCATGTAATGACGTGTGGTGAAAATCTGGCCCCACCACAAAAAGGCCGTTCCCGGGTTGAGTAGCTCAGATGGTAGAACACCGGTCTTCTTAGCTCAAGATGGCGGGTTCGATCTTTTTCCTCGTTATTCCCAGTCACATCACAATAAAGTGAGTATGGCCTTTATATCGTAAATCATGTCCGACTCGTTGGCTGAATGGTCAGCGTACTGGCCTTCGGTTCAGAGGGTCCCGGGTTCGATTCCCGGCCGGGTCGGGGATTTTAACCTTCATTGGTTAATTCCAATGGCCCGGGGGCTGGGTGTTTGTGCTGTCCCCAACATCCCTGCAACTCACACACCACACATAACACTATCCTCCACCACAATAACACGCAGTTACCTAGACATAGCAGATGCCGCCCACCCTCATCGGAGGGTCTGCCTTACAAGGGCTGCACTCGGCTAGAAATAGCCACACGAAATTAATCGTAAGTCATGCCCTCGTTCCTATACCAGGTCTGTCCAGCTCGTTCCTGAATGGCCAGTGTAGTAGCCTTTGGTTGTAGGGCTCTGGGTTTAATTTCCGGCCGAGCTGTGGATTTTGACCCGAATATAGCTAATTCCCTCATCTTGTAGACCGGGTGTTTTTGTTTGTATTAAAACAAACCTCTTCAAATCCACACGGTGTAGTACATTATCAACTTCCTCAGGAACACGCAATAGTTGAGCACATTCCTTCACATAAGGTTATCGTCAGGAAGGCCAGTCAGCCGTAGAACTGAGTCAAAATTAAGAAGGGCAGCTTAGATCACATCCATGACCTCGCAAGGATGAGAGTAATGTAGAGGAAGAATTTTCTTTATCACACAGACTTATAGATTTAGACTGGCAATGAGCAACAGGATTCTGAAGCCGGAAGCGTACGGCCGTCCCCATCTTACGTCACTACACTACCCCAATGCATTAATATAAAATACTAGCTGAAACGGGAATATTGGCCCGATCTTCGGTCAAATCTGCTTCCATTGAACTCTCTTACAGCATGATTCACACGTATTTTCAGGTTTGTTTGTTTGTTTGTTTGTTTGTTTGTTTGTTTTTCCATTCCTCGCCCTGTCTCTTAACGGGTCGGGTATGTGGTGAGTTTTTATGACTGGATAGCCTTCCTGACGTCAACCTCATCAGAGTTCATGAGATGAAATGAATGACGTGATATATGGTAATAGGGAAGGAGAAGGTGAAACTTGGTGCCGGCACATAGCCTACACCTGTCGAATAGCACAAAGAGGGCCTGCTCAAGGCTTAACGTCGCCATCCGACGGACGAATCACTATCAGCAGTGTCATCTGCCTTCACTCCATATGAGAAATGCGGAGAGGTTTGGAATTTGATCCAGGCTTTTGACACACAATCTAGTGATTAGAAATTGTATACGTCCATTTCCCATACCCTGCTAGCGAACATTCTGATGGTGAATTTTTTTTCGATCAACGGGACTCGAACCGAATAACCACGGTGTCAGACCGTTTAGACTTCAACGCCTTAACGATCATGGCCACCAGGCGAGCTCTCCCACGTATTTTCAGGTACAGTGATGAAATTACATTAATAAGGCGATAAAAGGGCGTGTCCTTTGAGTTTAGATATAAAGCACGTGAGCTTAACTTGAAAAATAAGTTACATACAACTGAGCTGTGACTTCATTAGGTATGTTCCCTTTCATGACTGAGCTTAAACCATCACATGTATTCTCTCCGAAATACATTTCAGTAAGTTTGCACACATGAACAACATCTTTTCAGAAACGTATAGATTACCTCTATTCTAGAAAGAAATGAATGGATAAGGATTTTCTAATAATAATGTTTGTTTGCCGACCTCGATAGCTATAGTCGTTTAAGTGCGGCCAGTATCCAGTATTCGGGAGATAGTAGGTCCGAACCCCACTGTCGGCAGCCCTGAAGATGGTTTTCCGTTGTTTCCCATTTACATACCAGGCAAATGCTGGGGCTGTACCTCAATTAAGGCCACGGCCGCTTCCTTCCCAGTCCTAGCCCTTTCCTGTCCCTTCGTCGCCATAAGACATACCTGTGTCGGTGCGACGTAAAGCCAATAGCAAAAAAAAAATGTTTAACGTTATTTATTTACGTCCCACTAACTACTTTTATGGTTTTCGGAGACGTCGACGTGCCGGATTTTTTTTCTCCGTAGGAGTTTTATATGTAAGTAAATCTATCAACATGAGGCTGACATATTTGAATACCCGTAGGCTACCTTTAAATACCACCGGACTGATCCAGGATTGAACATGACAAGATGGAGTCAGAAGGCCAGCGCTTCAACCGTCGGAGCCATTCAGCCCGGCTAAGGATTTCCTTTTTGCACGGCAGCTTCCCATCCGCCTCTGTGGTATAGTGGTTAGTGTGAATAGCTGCCACCCCCGGAGGCTCGGGTTCGATACCCGGCTCTGCCACGAAATTTGAAAAGTGGTACATGTGCTGGAACGGGGTACTCTCAGCCTCAGGAGTTCAACTGAGTGGACGAGGGTTCGATTCCCTCCTCAGCCATTCTCGAAGTGGTTTTTTGTGGTATCCCACTTCTCATCCAGGCAAATACTGGGATGGTATCTAACTGAAGGCCACGGCCACTTCCTTCCCTCATCCTTGTCTTTCCCTTCCAATCTTCCCATCCCCCACAAGGCTCTTGTTCTTCATAGCAGGTGAGGCCACCTGGGTGAGTTACTGGTCATCCTCCCCAGTTGTATCCCCCGCCCCAGTCTTTCACGTTCCACGGCATTGCCCTTGAGGCGGTAGAGGTGGGATCCCTCGCTGAGTCCGAGGGAAAAGCCAATCATGGAGGGTAAACAGTATACGAAGAAGAAGACTGTAGCTTCGCTACAAGTATCACATTGTGGAGAATTTACTACTGGTGGAGTGAAACTCCCATTCCTTCCTTTTTCTTTGTTCGAGAATACGAAAAACCACACCCAAACACTACACGGGTATTAATAATTCTCCCACACAGTAGTTTTCCGAAAATTTAATGTGAAAATTGCATAAAAATAACTGCACGTAACACAGTAATATGCATGTTTTCAGTGAATCTGTAGTGACGTAAGATGGCGGCGGCTGCAAGTTTCCGGCTTCACTAGCACCAATGCTACGAGATACGGCGCTGTCTGTCTATTTACTAATGTCTGTGTTTTATCAGATCCGAAGTAAAACATTTGTTTACAACTTATTTTGCGTCGTGCCGACACAGTTAGGTTTTATGGCGACGATGGGACAGGAAAGGCCTAGGAGTGGCAAGGAAGCGAACATGGCCCTATTTAAGGTACAGCCCCAGCATTTGCCTGGTGTGAAAACGTGAAACCACGGAAGACCATCTGCAGGGCTGGCAACAAAAGGGCTCGAATTCACTATCTCCTAGTTGCGAAAAATATCTTTGCTAGCATAATAATACAGCCTGGTAGTGAGTTTTAAGATTCTCAAGGTAATTCATATGAATAAGTAACCTCATTCACTGTGGACTGTTAAATTATTTAATTGTTTTTCTATCCGTTCCGTTGTTGACTTATAACCATCTCGGTCTTTGGTCCTCGAGGTCGTTTGATTTTTTAATTCATAAACAGTTAAAGTCCTTGGCTCAAGAACAGACTAAGTGTCTGTATTGTCCCGAGAATTACTGTAACTCATGTACAAGCCACCACACTAACATGCAGTTTCCTGTACACTGCAGACGCCGCCCACCTTCGTCGGCTCGGTCTGCCTTATAACAGTTGCACCAGACTAGCACTGTATGGATAACGAGTCATCAACCTGAAAGCTAGTTGCATCGCCAACAGCACTATCATCAGCTGTCATCGAGAGTCTAGGCGTCACTGAAGAGGTGTGCTAGAGAAATGAGGTGTGACGTTGTATCCCATTGTTTTCTTCACCATCAAACCAAAAGTTGCCACTGACTCTGCCAAGCCCTGTGAAATTCTTCCTAACTCACTCTATGAATGACACCTTCACATCATGCATCACAATATCTGGCTGCATAAGCAATGTCGTTATTAACATCCCTCACCCCTCAATGACGTACATATTATCAAAGTGAAAGATGAGACCGAGACAAACCTACGAAAGTAAGAAGAGCTTTTTGTAACCCGCATCCAGGTTGAGACTAATAACAGCCATTCGAAATTATTTAATTTACTATCTAGTTTTCGGCATCTTAAATCGTACCGTACCTTGTTAATAGGTCAATATACTTCGTAATCTGTTCGTAATCTGTTTTCCCTCCAAGGTCGGTTTTTCCCTCGGACTCAGCGAGGGATCCCACCTCTACCGCCTCAAGGGCAGTGTCCTGGAGCTCAGACTCTTGGTCGGGGATACAACTGGGGAGGATGACCAGTACCTCGCCCAGGCATCCTCACCTGCTATGCCGAACAGGGGCCTTGTGGAGGGATGGGAAGATTGGATGGGACAGGCAAGGAAGAAGGGTGGAAGCGGCCGTGGCCTTAAGTTAGGTACCATCCCGGCATTTGCCTGGAGGAGAAGTGGGAAACCGCGGAAAAACCACTTCCAGGATGGCTGAGATGGGAATCGAACCCACCTCTACTCAGTTGACCTCCCGAGGCTGAGTGGATCCCGTTCCAGCCCTCGTACCACTTTTCAAATTTCGTGGCAGAGCCGGGAATCGAACCCGGACCTCCGGGGGTGGCAGCTAATCACGCTAACCACTACACCACAGAGGCGGACTCAATATACTTACATCCCCTAAGTCAAAATACTGTTAGTATTAAGGAAAATTATTCACCATCATATGATAATATTTAATATTCATAGAAAATGTCTATAATTTCTCAGTATATTAAACATTTCTTCTCTATTATGGTATATTTTTCAGGGCCTCCAAGGTCATCCAGGAGTACAAGGATTTAAAGGAGAACCGGGTTCCCCAGGAAGTGATGGGCTGCCTGGACTTCCTGGAAACAATGGCAGGGATGGTGAGAAAGGACAGAAAGGTAATAACAATTCTGTATTAATTTTATCACAAGATTTATTGTTTCTACACTAGTGTCCAAAAGTTAAGCATAAGTTACGAGTAGGCAGGGCAACAGGAAATAGACCGCAAATCGCACGACATAAGCACCTACCAAACTTACGTGTTCGCTCTTTATAGGAAAGGAGTGTTCCCCGCTTTGACTAGCGGCGTAACCGCAAGGTAAACATAGCCAGTGCCTGCGCCCCATATTCCCATAGTCGCGTTTGCCCTGTTATAGAGTGCGGAGTGTAGCCTCGTGGTGAACGTGGCAACCTAATGGCACAACGACGCCATTTGGACCCCGTTTTGCAGGGTAGAATACTCGGCCGCCTGGAAGCAGCCAGACAGGGGCCGAAGTCGCCGTATCATTGAATATGCCACAAAAAGTCATTTCCAGGCTTTGGAGACGATTTCGACACACAGGAGATGTTAGTCGTAGGCCGGTACCAGGTAGGCCAAGGGTAACCACCCCACAGCAGGACCGCTATCTCGCCTTAACCGCCTGACGAAATCGGAGTGCACCTGCAAGGCAATAATTGTCGGCGGAGCTTGCAGCCATCTCAGGGGTTGCCGTTTCCCGGCAAACTGTGTACCGGAGGCTCAGAACAGCAGGGCTGTTCGCGCTCACTCCAGCACAGCGAAGGGCCCGTTTACTGTGGAGCCGTCAACATCGAAACTGGACCATGAATGAATGAAGGCATGTGCTCTTCACAGACGAATCCCGCTTCAGTCTGCAGAACGATTGCCGTCGCACATTAATCTGGAGAGAACCGGGTAGCCGATACAACCACAGGAACATCGTGGAACGGTACCAGTATGGTGGTGGTGGCATCATGGTGTGGGGCGGCATCATGTTGAATGGCCGTACGGACCTGCAGATCTTCATAGGTGATTAGAGGAACATTTAACGCTCGGAGATACAGGGATGAGGTACTGAGACCACATGTTCGACTTTTCAGAGGTGCGGTTGGTCTATACTTCCTCTTAATGGACGATAATGCCCGACCGCACCGCGCTGCTCTGGTGGATGAATTTCTGGCTGGGGAAGACATTCATCGCATGGACTGGCTAGTGAGGTCTGCGGATCTGAATTCTATCAAACTTGCCTGGGATGCATTGGGGAGGCGAATTGCATTCCGTCAGTCTCCACCAAGGACCCTCCAAGACCTTCGCATTGCCCTTTCGGAGGAACGGGATCAACTGCCACAAGACCTCTTGGATCATCTGATAGAGAGCATGCCACGTCGCTGCGAAGCAAGTGTGGCCGTTAGGGGTAACCATACACCCTATTAACAGCATATTTTGTTGTGGAAGGCATTGCTAAGTTTTGCTAGTTGTTGTCAAAGTTGTACCTTAGCTATCAGAACCATTCTGACACTGTTTTCTTCGACAAATTGTGTGACATATGTGTGAGTCAGCTTCCGTTTGTTCACCAACCCGTCTGACATTCCTATCAGACGGTATGGCCTCGTTTAGTGATTATGCTTAACTTTTGAACACTAGTGTAATTATATGCGTTCTGATATTTCTGCCTGTGTAGATAATTTTGGCCAAATTTAATTACATGGAATATAGCAATCCTACGGGACGTGCTTGTGTCCACTTGTTCCTTATTAAGTAGTTTCTGTAGGCCTATAGTTAAGCAGGACCGACATTGTCACCAACCTAGTATTTGTTCTCAGGAAAGTATTCCTACGACTATTGTATTTCAGTTTTACTAGTGATGTTAACTACAGCACAAATAATCAATCGATCAATCAATCAATACTGATCTGCATTTAGGGCAGTCGCCCAGATAATAATTTCGTATCATGCTACTGCCTTTAACTGTGTCAGTATAATGTAAATAACGTAACCAGAGCAGTGATAGTGTCAAGGCTAAGAATTTCCTTCCAGAATGCTTCATAGGTAAAAGAGAAAATAGATTACTTTTTGATAACGACGTGATTATACTAAAGGTAATTAAAAAACGTCAAAGAACAATATAGCCTATACATTGAATATGATGAGCAGAACATGCAATATACCGCTTCTTTCAGTGAAACTAGAATCATGGTATTAAAAGACAAGTTGCCTATCAGAGCGATAACGACGTAATAGAATAACAACCATATTTCAATGACTTGAGTGTAAGTATAACGTATATGAAAGAAATGAACCGAGCGAACTGGTCATGCGGTTAGGGAAGCGCAGCTGTGAGCTTGCATTCGAGAGATAGTATGTTCAAATCCCTGAAAATGGTTTTCCGTGGTTCCCCATTTTGACACCAGACATATGCTGGGGCTGTAACTTAATTAATGCCACGGCCACTTCGTTCCCATTCCTGTAACTTTCCTATATCATAAGACCTATCCTGTCGGTGCGACGTTATGCAAACTGTAAAAACAAAGTTCAATTTCATTTATTTTGATATTTTTCTTTGACAAACTGAACATAGAGTTATAAAAACGCAAGAAGAGGAACACAAATAATATTTTATAAAAGCATACGTATCCGACACTCCTATATGGGTAAAGGAAGATGGGTTCTTCGATATAAGGTCAAGCAGAAAATGCAGGCAATGAAACGAGTTATGGTGCTTAGGATTAGTCAGAGGTTGTACTAGATTAACCTGCATCAAGAATAAAAATATTAGACACGATCATGGATTAATTCCTGTTTCGAATTCCACAAAGAACTACATAGGGCCTATAAAATCGGCTAAATGATTTAGATAGTATGTTCAATTGCTGGCCCCGTGGTGTAAAGGTAGCGTGTCTACCTCTTACTCGGAGGCCCCGGGTTCGATTCCCGGCAGGGACAGGGATTTTTACCTGGACCTCAGGGCTGGTTCGAGGTCCACTCAGCCTACGTGATTAGAATTGAGGAGCTACCTGACGATGAGATAGCGGCCCTGGTCTAGAAAGCCAAGAAAAACGGCCGAGAGTATTCGTCGTGCTGACCACACGACACCTCGTAATCTGCAGGCCTTCGGGCTGAGCAGCGGTCGCTTGGTAGGCCAAGGCCCTTCAAGGGCTGTAGTGCCATGGGGTTTGGTTTGGTGTTTTAGTATGTTCAATAATCGACTCATCAAGCAAATATTATACAGCGGAGCAAAGGACAGACAGGCAGATAGACAGACAGACCGGCAGACAGGCAGACAGATGGATTTAATACATACATACATACATACATACATACATAAATTCAGAGCAACTGGCCACTAGGTCTTAAGTCGCTTCTTCGACGACTCATCGACGATGACAACAACAATAAAAAGAAACAAGTTTTCAAGTCCCCATTATTTTAGGTAGAGAACAATTCAATTTCGAAGGAACCTGGAATGATGAGTATAATTTTAGTTTAAAACTTCATGATTAAAACATTTGTCGTCAACAACAAGTAATGTGAAATAATTATACTCTCTCAATGTGTTAGTTTTGAAAACGGGATGCATTCGGATCACATATTTTTATAAGGGGAATCTTGTTTAAATGAAATATGCAACAAATGCCATGCATTTCATAGTTTTATGATTGTGTATTTGAAGAGAGAACATTCAACATAATGGCCTATAATAGCAAGAAAATGAAATATAAGAATTTTTTTTACCATCTCAGGTGGTAGAAATATTGGTCTACTGAGCCCAAGTTGGTTGGACTCGGTCCCAGTTTAGTCTGGTGGTATGTGGAGGCGCTCATACAAGCCAGACGCGTGTCGATAGATTTATCGGCACGTAAAAGAACTCCTGAGGGACAAAATTCCGGCATTTCGCCGTCACCTAAAATCGTGAGAGTAATTAGTGGGACGTTGAACCATTATTATTACAAATCGAATCTTCACTGCTATCATCAGCATAGCGCTGCTGCTTCTATCATTTCGTCAAATGCAGTCATAAGATGTAATTTCGTCCCGTCATCAGTAAGTTCTTAGCACAGAGAATTCTCTAGTACGTACTCTATAATTTCACGCCTCTTGTACCCACTTCCTTTTTTCACCTGACGCTGATTTACTTCCTCTTCGTACAGAATTATATCAAATCAATCACTACTAATTAGTCCCAGGTTCGATTCCAGACCGGGTCGGGGATTTTAATCGCGTCTGATTAGTTCTTCTGGCCCGGGGACTGGGTTTTCGTGTTTATCCCAACATCTTCCTCTTTATATTCAGACAACACACTACACTACCAACCACTACAGAAACACGCAATAGTAATTACATCCCTCCATATAGGGTTGCGTCAGGAAGGGCATCCGGCCGAAAAACAGGGCCACAGTTCGCACCCGCGACCCCACAGAGGAGTGAAAGAAGAATCACTCCAATTAAATGTCCATAAACATTGCCATATCGAAAATCACCGACGTCCAGTTACTGAAACAAGCTCACAAATGTGTGTAGCTGTCACCGACACGTCGCGGATGTCACTGAAACTGAAGTGACCCATCATAGACCTTTATTCAGTATCTCCCTACTCGTCTAGCTGCTGTCAGTACTGTTACTCTAGTTATTACTTGGTAATCGTAATAATGTCCGACTCCGTGGCTGAATGGTTGGCGTGCTGGCCTTCGGTCTCAGGGGTCCCGAGTTCGATTCTCGGCAGGGTCGGGAATTTTAACCATCATTGGTTAATTTCGTTGGCACGGGAGCTGGGTGTATGTGTCGTCTTCATCATCATTTCATCCTCGTCACGGCGCGTAGGTCGCCTATGGGCGCCAAATCAAAGGAATTGCACCTGGCGAGCCGAACTTGTCCTCGGACACTCCCCGCACTAAAAGCCATACGCCATTTAATTTCATCGTAATCTATCTATATATATAAAGTAACTTGTCCTGACTGACTGACTGATTCATCATCGCCGAGCCAAAACTACTGGACATAAAAAAAATGAAATTTTGGGGATATATTCATATTAAGATGTAGGTGCTCGCTAAGAGACGATTTTTGGATATTCCGTCCCTAAAGGGGTGAAAAGGGGGGGGTGAAATTTTAAAAAGAGTGTATCTATATCTCAAAACTTTAAAAGTTTACAGATGTAAACACTGGTATTTAGAATCTTCTTTAAAATTAAGGAAACACGTATTCTTTTGTTTCCAGAAAATCCCAATAGGAGGGGTGAAAAGGGATGAAAAAGGGATTGTATGTCTTTAATGAGGTACTTACGTCTCAGAAACTGAAGACATTACAGACTTGAAAATTGGTGGGGGGGGGGGGGGAGTGTTAAAGGAAGTGAAAAAATTATTTTTATGGGGATACATAGTCTCTCAACACTGAAGGTAATAGACGTGAACAAAGGTGTTTGGAATCTCTTTTAAACATAAAGAATCACGCCTTCTTTTATTTTTTTGGGTGGAGGTAAATAAACTTAACGGCAGTGGGATGTAAAAGGAGGTGAGACCAATTGATTTTACTGTTCATAATGTACTTATAAGGAGCCTCCGTTGCTCAGCCGGCAGCGCGCCGGCCTCTCACAGCTGGGTTCCGTGGTTCAAATCCCGGTCACTCAATGTGACATTCGTGCTGGACAAAACGGAGGCGCGACAGGTTTTTCTCCGGGTACTCCGGTTTTCCTTGTCATCATTCATTCCAGCAATACTGTCCAATATTTAATTTCATTTGTCACTCACCGATCATTGCCCCAGAGGAGTGCTTCGGCAGCCGCCACAATTCCTATTGTCGCCGCTAGATGGGGCTTTATTCATTCCATTCCTGACCCTGTCGAATGATTGGAAACAGGATGTAGATTTTCGATGTACTTATTCTGATCATAAACCGATCATTTTTAATCTTTCCTGGGTTCATTTTCAATAGCTTTTCCTTCGGAGAACGTTCTTAGATTACAGTAGATTCTCCTGGCATATAAATAAAAATTTAAACACGTTTGAAATAAAAGATAGGAATGAGATTGTCCGTCAAATTGTTCACCTCTATAATAAGGTCAATAATGCACGGAAGTGTATCGCCAGAAATCCCGCACACTTGCCTACGCGCGACAATGGTGCTGGTCACATTGTCAACAAGACAATGGCAGCAGATGTAATTTACCGCCAAGTAGCGGTCTTGCATCTTGCTGTGGGGTCCAGAACATCTATAATAATAATAATAATAATAATAATAATAATAATAATAATAATAATAATAATAATTGTTACGGAGTTATCCGTGGTAGTTAGAGGTGAAAGAAGGTGCGGGCGGGAATAGGTCTCAACTACAGAATTACAGTTAATTTAAAACTTCAACAAAGGTTATATTTTCTTTTCCAAAATCAACAAATGACAACAAATAACAAAGGTGTAACAGGTACCAAGTAGCAGATCAACAATTTAAGAATTTACAGATTACAATCGTTACAAGATTTGGGCTTCGAGCCCCAAGTTTAATTCCTGAGCTCTCAGCTCACAACCACCATAGCTGAAGGGCAGAAAACCCCTAAGTCCGAGGAGCACTTGCTCCTAATTACAATGCTAAGAGAAAAAGAGCAGACCCGCTCTCAATTTTACAAGCCTATCAAAACTTCATTCCTAACTGCCCTTAAGGCACACATACAGTGAAACAGGGGTATCTTGTACCCAACCTACAGGGCCTTCAAATGAAGAAAACAAACTCTGGGTTAATTAAATGGCCCAAAAAACCAACTTGACTGGAGGCGTAGCTTGCACTCCTACATGAAACTTCTTAAAACCTAGGTGGCACTCGGCCAGTTATACAGGAGCTAATCCCATACTAGGGAGGTGACTCGTAGAAGAATAATTTATTACACTAAGAAGAGAAGAATATCGGGTATGAAAACATAGTCACCTCAAAACAACATGAGTGGGAGCTCGAGAGGGTTAAGCACTCTCTATACCAAATTACGGTTAGTTTACATGAATATAGTAAGGTTTACATTGAAAAGGATTCGAACCTTCCCCCGAGAGTTTAAACTGCTGAGCTAGCAAGAAATAAAGTTCTTAAACGGCCATTACCTTGTTGATGAACTGCTGCTTAAAGAAGGAGGCACTTCCCGCCCCCTGCTATATATTCATACACTGAGAAAGATGTTACTGAAGTGGCCCGGAGACAAGAAAATCAGCAGTTTTTATACCCTCGTGGAAAATTCGAGACCTTTCAAGAATGAATAGACACACCCCTTCAACTTTATTGGTAGACTAGGAATTACAAATGGAAACCTGAGGAAGAAAGCTATGATTGGAGGAAAATTAATTACAGAAATTACTGATTGGTTAAATTCAAAACTGGCGGAAAGAGAAGGGTTATACTGCCAACCCAAAAAATGAATGAAAGAAATTTAACAAAGAACAAACTTATGAATACCAAATTTCTTTAAAAAACAGTTCCCTCATTTCGCACCAGGATGCATAATTATAGTTCTTAGGCAGTGACATCTAGAAGAGGACGTCCACACTTCTTGCTAGATAGTAAACAAAAACACGTCGGAATAGACAGAGTTCAGAAAATTTCAAAATTACACCATTTACCGTAGTGACATCTTTTAAGAAATAGTAGAATTAGTTCAGTTTTCAAGGTTCCAAACTTCTCCTGTAGAGGGGTTTAAATTGGTGCAATATTTGAACTAGCGGCGTGGAGGTGTACCGCCCGGTACAATAATAATAATAATAATAATAATAATAATAATAATAATAATAATAATAATAATAATAATAATAATTGTTACGAGGTTACCCATAGAATGCAGAGGTAAAAGAAGTTGCGGGCTGGAATGGGTCTAACTACAAGGCCGAAAGATATATTAAAATTTCAATAAAGGTTATATTTTCGGACATAGCAAGGTTTAACCATTTTTACATAGAATTTGAAAACTTAACAAGTACAACAAGTCAACAGCTATCCAATAATCAGGTACAAGGTCTAATTTTACGAACAAAAGTACAAGTTTTGGGGTCTTAACAAGTTCTGGGCTTCGTGCCCTAATTCCACAATGCTTGAGCTACTAGCCCAACTTTACCAAGACACACATTGTTCAAAGGGAAGAAAACCCCTTCATACAAGGAGCATTAGCTCCAAAAAACATATCAGACCTCCTAGAGGCCCTTTACAACCTCAAAAAGAGCTGACACACATTCCATTTTTTCTGAGTCTACTAAAGGCCATAATAGAATTTACCAAAAATTGCCCTCAAGGCACAACTTACAAGAAAACAGGGGTATCTGGTACCCAGCCTACTGGGCCTTAATAGAAAAATAATAGGTTAATTTAAATGGCCCAAAATGCAAAAGGAACGGAGGCGTGAATTAGCACTCGTAAATACACATTTTAAAACTTAAGGGGCACTAGGCCGATGACACAGGGGCTATTCCCAAACTATGGAGGTGACTCGTATACAGAATAAATGTAATACATTACGGAAAAGTAGAAGAACGGTTACGAAAACGTAGTCACCTCGAATTCAAAATGAAGGGGAGCTCGAGAGGGTACAGCACTCACTCTCCCCGATTTTCAGTTAAAGTTATATGAAGATTTACAAACTTTTACATGTTTAAGAGATAGGTTACATAATAAAAAGGTTTCGGACCTTCCCCGAGGGTTAAACTGCTGAGCTAGCAAGAAAATAAAGATGTTAAACGGCCATTACCTTTATGAAGAGCTGCAGCCCGAAGGAAGAGGCGCTACCCGCCCGCTGCTACACTTCCATTCACTAGGCTAGATGTTGTTCAAGTGGCCCAGAGACAGGAAAATCAGCAGTTTTTATACTCTCGGGGAAGATTCGAGACCTTTCATGAATAATTAAGACACACCCACAGGCGTTTACTGGGTAGCTTACAGTTACACATCCAAACCGAAGAAAAAAGACACGATTGGTCAAAAATTAATTACAGAAATTCTGGATTGGCTAAGTTCAAAACTGGCGCAAGGAAAATATTTATATTGCCAACCCACAAATGAAAGAACAAAATTTAGTAAAGAACAAACTTATGAATACGAAATTTCTTCAAATAAAGTTCTTCCACTTCGCACCAGGGTGCATAATCATAGTTTTTTGTAGAGACATCTATCAGAGAATGTCCACACTTCTTGATCAATAGAAGGCAAAACAAGTTGAACTCCACACAGTACTGACAACTTCGTAATCACAAAATTCACGGTAGTGACATCTTCTGAGCAAACTTATGAGTTGATACAGTTGTTAAAATTCAGAGTTTCTCCTGTAGAGGAGTACTTTAAGGCGGAAAATACAAATGTGCGGCGTAGAGGTGTACCAACCGGTACAATAATAATAATAATAATAATAATAATAATAATAATAATAATAATAATAATAATAATAATAATGTTCAGGACCGTCGTGAAATGTACGGACCGCGCTGGAAACGGGTCCTGGACGGGTAATGACTAAGAATGCAGTCCGGCCGCGGATTCAGTACCGCCAAGGCACCCAAGACGACACCACGCCGGATCTCCTGAAGGATTTGATCCATATTAAAAATGCTTATATGAAAAGATAGCGAAGATTTAGGGACCCAACTGACCGAGTGGACTACCTGTACCTAGCCCGGGAAGTACGAAATCGATTGCTGGAAAGAAAGAAAAATGGGAGGAAACTTGCCGTAATCTAGTAGAAAACGAGTCAGAACGTGAATTTTGGCGGATTCTCGCAGAAAACCAGTCAGATCGCGAATTTCGGCGGATTATATATCTAAAACAATAAGCATTCAATTATAAATTTCAGTATAATACCGTAGTGAAGCACGGGTATCTTGCTAGTATATATATAAAAGAACCTGTCCTGACTGACTGACTGACTGATTCATCATCGCCGAGCCAAAACTAATGGACATAAAGACATGCAATGTTGGGGATATATTCATATTAAGATGTAGGTGCTCGCTAAGAGAGGATTTTCGGATATTCCGCCGCAAAGGCGGTGAAAAGGGGGTGAAATTTTAAAATGAGTGTATCTATATCTCAAAACCTTAAAAGTTTACAGATGTAAAAATTGGTATTTAGAATCATCTTTAAAAATAAGGAAACACGTATTTTTTCGGTTCTCAGAAAATCCCAATAGGAGGGGTGAAAAAGGGTGAAAAAGTGGTTGAATGCCTTTAATCAGGATACCGGTAGTTATATCTCAGAAACTAAAGATATTACAAAGTTGAAAATTGGTACTTTTGATCTCTTTTAAAAACAAAGAAACACGTATTTTTTGTTTTTGGAAAATCCAATTAATGGGAGGGTGAAAAGGGGGGTGAATTTTTAAAATGATTGCATCTATAAAAATCGGTATTTATAATCTGCATTAAAAATACATGAACACCTATTTTTTTGTTTTCGGAATATCCCAACAGGAGTGGTAAAAAGGGGTGAAAAATAGGTTGTATGCCTTTAATGAGGATACTTATATCTCAGAAACTGAAGATATTACAGACCTGAAAATTGTTGGGGATCTCCTTTAAAAATAAAGAAACACATTTTTTTTGAAAACTCCAATTAATTGGGGGGGATGAAAAGAGAGGACATTTTTAAAATGAGTGTATTTCTCAAAACGTTTAATGTTTGTAGATGTAAAAATTGGTATTTAGAATCTCTTTTAAAAATAAATAAACACGTATTTTTTGTTTTCGGAAAATCCCAATAGGAAGGGTGGAATAGGGTGAAAAAGGGGTTGAATGACTTTAATGAGGCTACTTATATCTCAGAACCTGAAGATATTGCAGACCATAATTGGTATTATTGATCTACTTTAAAAATAAAGGTAAAGCTTTCTTTCGTTTTTGGAAAATCCAAATAATGGGGGGTGAAAAGGAGGGTGAATTTTTAAAATGAGTGTGTCTACGTCTTAAAACTTTAAAAGTTTACAGATGTAAAAATTGGTATATAGAATCTCCTTTCAGAATAAAGGAGCGCGTACTTTTTGTTTTCTGTAAATCCCAATAGGAAGGGTGTAAAACGGTGAATAATGGGTTGAATGCCTTTAATGAGGATACATATATCTCAGAAACTGAAGATATTACAACCGGGTGAGTTGGCCGTGCGCGTGGAGGCGGGCGGCTGTGAGCTTGCATCCGGGAGATAGTAGGTTCGAATCCCACTATCGGCAGCCCTGAAAATGGTTTTCCGTGGTTTCCCATTTTCACATCAGGCAAATGCTGGGACTGTACCTTAATTAAGGCTGCGGCCGCTTCCTTCCAACTCATAAGCCTTTCCTATCCCATCGTCGCCATAAGACCTATCTGTGTCGGTGCGACGTAAAGCCCCTAGCAAAAAAAAAAGAAGATATTACAGAACTGAAAATTTGTATGAGGTATCTCCTTTAAAAACAAAGAAACACGTATTTTTTGTTTTTGGAAAATCCAATTAATGGCGGTTAAACAGGAGTGACAAATTGGGGGGAATTTTTTGAAAGATTATATCTACAGAATATCTAAGAAACGTAAAATGTTACAGACGTAAAAAGTGGGTATTTGGAATCTCCTGTAAATGTAAAGAAACATAGGTGATTTGTTTTTGGATACTCCACTTAAGGGAAACTAAAAAGGAGTGAAATTTTAAAATGAGAATTTCTACACTATATCTGAGAAAACTTAACATGTTACAGAAGTAAAATGGTATTTTTATCTCTATTAAATATGAAGAAACGAGTATTGTTAGTTTTCGGAAATACCACTTGGGTGGAGGGGGGGTAAAAGTGACTGAAAATGGTAGATTCCTTTAATTAGGTTACTGATATCTCAAAAATGAAGATGTTACAGACGTGAAATTTGATATTTGGAATCTGTTTTAAAAGAAAAGCAACACGTATTCTCGGAAAATCCAATGAAGGGGGGGGGGGTGAGTGAAAGATTTGAAAAATTAATTGACTTAATTGTATGAGAATATATACATCTAATAAAAACTAAAGTTGTTACAGACGTGGAAATTGGTATTTGGATCTCCTTTAAAAACAAAGAAAAACGCGTTTTGGAAGGGAAACCATCTTGGGGGGGCGGAAGTGGAAAGGAGTTAAATTCCTTTCTCGAGGACACATACATCAAAAACTGAAGAAGTTAGAGTCGTGATAGTTGGTAATTAGAAGATCCTTTACTATTAAAGAAACAAGTATATTTTGCCGCAAAATTCACTTGGGGTGGTGGGGACTGTGAAAGGAAGTGGAAAAGTTAATTATTTTTATGGGGATACATAGTCTCTCAACACTGAACGTAATAGACGTGAACATTGGTGTTTGGAATCTCCTTTAAACATAAAGAAACACGCCTTCTTTGTTTTGGTGGGGGGGGGGTGTAAATAAACTTAACGGCAGTGGGGTGAAATAGGAGGTGAGACCAATTGATTTTACTGTTCATAATGTACTTATAAGGAGCCTCCGTTGCTCAGGTGGCAGCGCGCCGGCCTCTCACGGTTGGGTTCCGTGGTTCTAATCCCGGTCACTCCATGTGTCATTCGTGCTGGACAAAACGGATGCGCGACAGGTTTTTCTCCGGATACTCCGGTTTTCTCTGTCATCATTCATTCCAGCAACACTGTCCAATATTTCATTTCATTCGTCATTCATCAATCATTGCCCCAGAGGAGAGCTTCGGCAGCCACAATTCCTATTGTCGCCGCTAGATGGGGCTTTATTCATTCCATTCCTGACCCTGTCGAATGACTGGAAACAGGATGTAGATTTTCTATGTACTTATTCTGATCACAGACCGTCATTTTTAATCTTTCCTGGGTTCGTTTTCAACAGCCATTTTTTTCCTTCGGAGAAGGTTCTTAGATTACAGTAGATTCTCCTGGCATATAAATAAAAATGTAAACACATTTGAAATAAACGATGGGAGTGAGATTGCCCGTCAAATTGTTCACCTCTATAATAAGGTCAATAATGCACGGAAGTATGTCATTCGTATCGCCATAAATCCCGCACACTTGCCTACGCGCGACAATGGTGCTGGTCACATTGTCAACAATGACAATGGCAGCAGATGTAACTTACCGCCAAGTAGCGGTCTTGCATCTTGCTGTGGGGTCCAGAATATCTATAATAATAATAATAATAATAATAATAATAATAATAATAATAATAATAATGTGCGGACCGCGCTGGAAACGGGTTCTGGATGGGTAATGACTAATAATTCAGTCCGACCGAGGGGTCAGTGCCGCCAAGGCACCCAAGACGACACCACACCGGATCTCCTGAAGGATTTGATCCATATTAAAAATGCTGATAGGAAAAGATGGCAAAGATTTAGGGACCCAACTGACTGGGTGGACTACCTGGACCTAGCCCGGCAAGTACGAAATCGATTGCTGGAAATAAAGATTGAAAAATGGGAGGAAACTTGCCGTAATCTATTAAAAAACGAGTCAAATCGCGAATTTTGGCGGATTCTCGCAGAAAACTAGTCAGATCGCGAATTTCGGCGTATTATATATCTAAAACAATAAGCACTCAATTATAAATTTCAGTATAATACCGTAGCGAAGCACGGGTATCTTGCTAGTAATATGAATAAAATTAGCATGCATCCCATGGCTTCGGTGACGAATAAACGACAACTAGGGGAGACTCGGATTAATTGACTAAACCACATACTCCTTAAGTGTCAAATAATCGTTTAGCGAGTAATCGTATACTTGCTTTACAAATTTTCAAATAAATATGAGAAAGTTACAGTTCTAGCTTTTACACAGGAATGAAACTTAAAGTGACTCCTTGTAGATAGTCCTAGAGACGGAATATTATATATACTGTATTTCAGTGGTGAAAAGACGTCGCAGATTAATATTATGTGTTGTGAACACTATTCGTTCGACGCAGAGTAAAGGCTAGAAATGCGGCTCGTTTGTCGTTGTGATCGAAAACGCGGAAATGGACCGGGAACACCACCTCCACCGCCAGTAGCAGTTTTTCTTTCGTGATTTTAGGATGTTCACTTCAGAGGAAAACAGTTTACAAATATAGGTAGAAATGAATATAGTCGCGATTCTGACAGTATGTGTTTGCTTTATAGAGGTAAATATATTTAAAGGAATGAAGTCTCTAAACTTGCTTTTTAGATAAGTGTCGTTTTTCAGATGAGCAACTTTCATTTATTCTAAATCTGCTCTTACAAGTCGTGATAAAAAAGTTTCCAACGGGGGGCGTTGCTACAGCGGACATGCAACGCAGCTATACTCTGTTGCGGGTATATAAGCACGGACATGTAGGCAAAGGAAGCCGGTTGATGCAGACTGGGTCTCGGCTCACAACTGGCCACGGCTGGTCCATGGTCCAATAGCTCTGTACTACGACCGGACAACCGAACAGAGGAGGGGTGGCCACGGCTCTACCGTGGCTCTACGCTTCTTTATTCAGGAGACGCGACAGGGCTGGACCTCATGGCTGGCCCCAACCGTCGGCTTTTCTGGGAATGGTTTTCCGTGGTTTGTCATTCTCCTGCACTAAGGCGAATGCCGAGAGATTTCCTAGTATAGGCCACGGGCGCCAATCCCCTCACCTTCTCCGAACATCTCCTTCACCGTAACAAATCTGGCCTGAGAGATGGCGTCACCGGCTAAGAGACCAGCCTCCCCCTTCAGGGGAGGAATGAAAACGTGTTAGTCAGTAGTGGCAAAGGAATTAGTGTGGCAGTCGTGTCGTGTAGACGTTCGTGCGTTAAATGCGGCCACGTGGTCCAAGGAGGACCAGCGTGCTGTTATTCCGTTCTTGGCTGCCGAATGACAAACGCCGGTGGACATCCATCGGAGAATGAAGACTGTGTGTGGGGTAGCATGTCTGTCGAAAACCGCCGTTGTGGAATGGTGCACCAAGTTCCATGAGGATCGCGTTTCGACACAAGACACCGGTCGGTCTGCGAGGTCAGTCTCATCAATTACGGACAACGAGAACTCAAGTGAGAGACACTCGAGCACCCTCCCTATAGTCCTGATCTCTCCCCATTCAATTATAACGCCTTGGGTCCTCTCAAAGAGGCCTTGAAGGCTCGACGCAGCAGGTGGCTACGCACTTCTTCACGCAGCAGGACACGGTGTTTTACCACACGGGGATCTTCAGTCTGGTGCGTCGGTGGGATGAGTGCGTCAATACCATCAATGTGCTGCCGTCGAACGGAAACTTTTTGATCGCCCCTTATACATTCTTGAGCCTATGTCTATAGTAAAACGATTTGCAAAGTGCATGAAATCCTTTTCTATTTGTTTAAATTTATTATAGAAAAAATACGAGGGTCGAGTCATAAGTCATGGCAACTATTTTTTTTCTCGCGAATAGGAGACAACACGGAAAATCTAAGATATTCATTTGGAAATATAGGGCATGTACTTATTCATAGTTCCTGAAGACAAATTCTGACTTCAGGAGATTCTCGTAGGAAAGTGACAGAATTCAGGCCATTGGTAAACATTGTTTTATTATGGTATAGACAGCAAATACACAAGACTACGTCAAAGGACAGGTCCCCACTGGTTACAGAACTTCGAAATAATCACCACTGTGCGTTGGCAGCGGTGGGGAAGGCGCTGAATACCATTCGCCGCATGTGTATCGCTAACATGTGATACCTCTCTCCGAAATGAACCAAGGACCCGGACACTGTATGGTAGCCTAGATAATACAAGTATTCATTTATTTACTTTATTTACTCCTGACTTACATTTGTGGCGAAGTTAGTTCTCACGGCCCTCTCTTACACTTAACCACGATAAACAATGAAATTTAAAAATATAAACATAAGACTAAGACATAGAATTTCTAAAAAGAAATAATACTACGGACAGATAATTCTAAGACTAAGGTAGGTCTACATATCAGTACGGCAATTAGTGTGAGAATAATAATAATAATAATAATGATAATAATAATAATAATAATAATATGGGTCCTTTCCCACTGTCCCCCATGACTCATGGGCCCATGTGACAACAAACCAACCCTTTCGGGTTACGAACACATGGGACCATGCTCCACGGAAGTCGATAGTCAAGGGACCTTTTCGGCCTGTGCCGATTTCCCCTCATTGGGATTGTATCATAAATCCACTCACATGAGAAGTCATCGGCCATGCAGCACAGCAAGGTCACTGCTACTTTCCCGTTCCTGAGGTCTAAACACCGGCTACTCAGGGTCGAAGACCGTCCGCGGCAAGTAAAGGCTATAAAACGTAAACTATCTTACAGGCTTACAATGAACGGAAGAGGTTTTTGGATGCTTGTTTTTCGGTATAGATAGACACGAAATAGTTTCATACAATTTACTAATCACTCGGGGAAATATTTACAACAATTACTGACATCCTGGATAACTATAATACAAGTGGCATTACAAAGCATATATTTTAGCAGCGGAAAAGTCCGTGCTACCATCGACATCAGCAGTTGCCTCCACATTCCACAGAAAATCTATGTGGATGGCAACGATCGCTGGTAATATCTCTTATACACCAAATTTTCCTTTACGACACGTACATTAATGGTTACCTTCCTCTCTATGAAACGAAGAATGTCCGAGAGGATGACACTACTTCTCCATACTTTGACATTTTATCCCATTGGATTACCTGTGTCCTACATTGTTTACATAAATGCCACATTGGTTTAGATGTGTGCTATATTGGTTTATTTGTGTGCTATCCACCGGTCAAACATAAACTGTCGAGTATGACAACATAATAAAATAACCCTTCAATATTTACAAAAGCAAGCCATGTCCCTCCCAATGCGAGTATTCCTTGGGACTAAATCCCGCATTACACAATAAAAATCTATTTCCACTGAAAAATTTCCGCGTTAGAATGGTCGGCTAACTTAACTCTACAGCAGAAAATATCTAGAAATCAATAAAAATAACAAAATTGGAAATAATTAATCCAAATGCTCCGACCATATCAAAAATCCATCAGTTAAACGCGGAAAAGAAATAGATGGTCTCAAGTCTCCATATGAAATTAAGCACCGACTTGAAACAAACTTATCACTTGGGATTACTATCAATGGACTCTCACGAAGTCTAAATTCAAATTGACATTGATTAACAATAAACAAGAACACACCCTGAAAAAGAAACATATCAAACACATGTACAAATAAATACAAGGGCTGTAGTCATTCAGTTGTGAGCCGCTGTGTGAGCGAGCGGTCGATCCCTTCTGTGCTCACGTGAGGTCTGAACCTGAGACTCTGGCCGTCTCCATCCAGGGCGCTGTAATAAAAACCCTAACTTAGCTAATCTTGTCACGGACAGTCGTCAATTTCTACATTGTTCTTCGGATCAAGGCTAATGGACTGTGTGTGGTGGTTACATATAATTTCTGCCTTATTTCTCACAGTAGAATGCAACATTTTAACTGAAAACACTTCCTTGGCAAGGCGAGTTCTTTTGGCTGTGTCCCTCACGGACCTCCCTTCTCGGGGCAATAAATCACGACTCAAGTATAGTCCCCTCACACCACGGCGAGAGACTATTTAACACGCTCAATAGCGGCAGTCACTGTGTCAATAAAATCATTCAATTGAGCTAATTCAGGGTCCACCTGCTCGAACCAACTCATACAATCATTATGACCAATAATTATTTCTCACATTAAACAGCCATATTATATCAAAAACTCCCTCATTTTGCCAAAAGTTGGAATTCAACCACGCATTTCTTCTCGTAACATTTTCGTTCTTCTTTCACCGAAGGACAATGCCTCCTAATCTCTCCCGTTTGGGCCGAAATTGTGTACCTGGCATCAAACTAACCTGCCATTTAAATAGATCGCCATGAAATCATCGATCAAACATATACGAAAAGAAATAATAATAATAATAATAATAAAATAATCTTAAAAAATTATTTAAATTATTAAAATCCCGCCAAACACTAAACAGAGCTTCTACACGTAACCTCACTAGTGTAGAGAGGGGGCAAGCGTTCAAACCTCAGCACAGCAATTCTCAAACATCTTCAGTTGCAGCCAAAGCTTACACTAACATGCAATAAACTACTGATTCTACTTTTACGACTATAGTGCTGACTCTATTCCCAATCTTTCTTTTATACGGCCACTTGTTAATGACTCTGTCACCTGCTAATCCCTGCTTGACTTAAGCAATCGCTCAGGTGAGATCTACAACATTAATCTACACGATTATCTATTCCTTTTTCCCCCTCAATTCCTTCTCAGCACTAAATAAACAAAACTATGATAACATGCAAACATAGCCACTAAAAGTTGTCCCAAATTCTATACACTGACATTGGATCACTCCCTTCCCATATCTAATTAACTGAAACAAAATAAATAAAGGGTCTCCCGACCATTCTACGCGGAACTAGCCTACCAAATCATATTATTAATAACCCTATCCTTACATTACTCTTATTTACAAAGGGAAATACTAGCATTGGAGTAGAAACATAACTTTGTACTCAACAGTTTGATGTCTTCGGGCCCATCCGGAGTTCCGGGGGCCTACCCATGTTGACTTATTCCATGGCGCTGGCTCTTGGAGTCCTGGGATCTAGAAGTTCCATATGGTTTCTTGCGTAATCCATTTGAATAGCACAGGCATCACTGAAAATATACTGTAGTTGACACAAATTTACAGACTTCTTATTCACACGTCACCATTCACTTCCACTACCGCGTTCCTTAACCACCGACGGTTACGTGTTGATAATGGCTAATTTCAGCTAGTCTACTTCAATTATGACACAGCTAAGACGGACATTCTCAGCATTCGCATGGTTCAGATTTTTCGCCACGTAAAGTCGTGACACTAGTCAACTGTATTTATCCCTACCTTCTATCTAGTTTATTGGTTCGGGAACACTTCTCTCCGCCTGATAATCAGTGCAATAATCTCACCCTAAGCTTTGTTCATAAATTAGCGTAGATTTACACAGTTCTTCGTCAGATGTCTACCTTTCCTTTTTCGTATAGGTCTTCGAATAGCATGATTCTATCCCTATCAACTGTTCTCTTTTACAGCTACTGATTATTAGTTTACAAGAGCGTTCTTCGACAGAAATTCTGCATACTATCGTGTAATCACTTTCTATACAAAACCTACTTCATATTTCATGAACTTACAGTCTACCTCGCAGCCGATATATCAGGTACGTCTCATTATCATAATCTTACGTTGTCTATCACCAAAATACAAGAGAAAAACACTGAAAATTCACTCTCGCTTTGTTCACTTCATATACAAAGGAGCGGCAAATTCGATAGCGAACCGGCCGTCTTTTCCCGTCGAAAGCTCCTTCTCGACTGCCCTTGTCCCCTGGGAAGTGCAAAAACTTATAGGCGAGCCAGGGTTAGGGGTGGCCGGCGGACCTCGCCCCCTCCCTTATTTTCACATCTCCTAGATCAACCAGCCTGTGGAAATCAGCAATACGCCTGATTGTGTGACTCGTTATTCACAAGTGCGCTATGCCGTGCGGAGTTGAAAATGATCGGCGGGTTTGCAGCAATTAATTAATAAGATCGGAGGGGAAATGGGGAATTCCCGAAGGCATCTGGCTTCACCCGTAGCGTCAGTACGCCAAGCCTGTTACGTAAACTGTTTTTAAGCGCATTTACCTTGGAGAATCTCTTCTACCATAACTCCTGATTTCAAAATTTAGCCAATATTCTTTCTACTGCTCTGACAGATGCATTTTGGTTAACCAAGCCTTATTTAAGCCGAAAATACATTAAAATTGGCCCGATCGCTTTGGCATCGCTGTACGCTGGCATTTGTTTTCAATATGGAGTCACTAAAATAGTGTTCTTCTGCTGCTTCTTCTATGACGTGTGCCTAGTTCGGGGTTTTCTAAGCCACCCACTGGGTCTGTAAGGCGCCGCTCTGACGGGCGTTCTGTTGCGCAATCTGATGCTACTCCCAACATCCACACAAAGAAAGCTTGCTGCCTGCTTCATTCCCAAGCATATAACGTAAAATAATTATTAATTTTGACGATAGGTCACAAATAATAATAATAATAATAATAATAATAATAATAATAATAATAATAATAATAATAATAATTTCATGTAATGAGGAAAGGAAACGAAAATTATAAGACAGATAAGTAGAAGTGTTCATCGAGACCACTTGGTAAACAAGTGTCATTAGGTGAAAATTCTTTCGTTCATTTATGCATAGCCATCCTAATGTTTTGAAATATGGTGTAACATGAGCGTCATGTCGCAGTTGGAAGGCATATCGTATACATGAATTTTGTGCTCGCTGAAGTCTCAAAGCTTGTTCAGCATTTAGATTGACTAGTACCGTATCACAGTAGTCTAAAACTGGGAATAGTAGTGCTTGGATTAATTTTAATTTTAATTTTTGAGGAAAAGAATTCTTGTGACGTTTCAGGTGATATAGAGCTGCAAGAACCTTCCTACGTACATTTGTTACGTGTTCATTCCAGGTCAGATTCTCATTGCTGGAGATTCCAAGATTAGTTACATTTTTAAGGTACGGTAAGAAATGTCTTCGATTATGTTTGCAGGAGGATTGATATTGCTTATTAGATGTAATAATTTAGAGTTTACTATGATAATACTTTGTGTTTTACGAGGATTTATTATTAAGTGGTTATTTTTAGCGTAGGCGGTAAGCCTTTCAATATCCGAATTAACATGATGAACTGTTTCATGTAAATTGTTTTTAGTGGTGTGTTTACATGTCTGCAGATCATCAGCATATAAGTGGCAGTTGCAATACTGAAGTGTGGAAGATATATCATTAATATGCAAGACGAACAGTAAGGGCTCTAGAACAGACTCTTGAGGGACATCGGATGACTTTACTGCCCATTGTGACCTTTGATTGTTTACCACTACGCACTGGCGATGATTTGTAAGGTACGACTTAAAAAAAATTAGGGCTATCGGGCCGATATGCAGAGAGCGTAGCTTGGATACTAGTATGTCTATATTTATCGCGTCGAACGCACTACTAAAGTCAAGGAGTGTCAGTATCGTCACCTGCTGTTTGTCCATTGCTAGTCTTATGTCATCTGTTACCCGAAGAAGTGCAGTCATAGTACTGTGTCCCTTTCTGAAGCCAGATTGCAATGGGTCAAAAAGAGAATGTCTGGTTAAGAATTCTACTAGCTTCTCGTGTACAACTCGTTCAAGAACTTTTGAGAGAGGGGGAAGAATCGAAATAGGCCGGTAATCAGATGGTGCATTTGCTGTGGTACCGGTATGCTTTAATATTAGGGTTACTAGAGCATCCTTCCATGCAATTGGAAACGTCCCTGTGGTGAGACAGTGGTTTACAATGTGGGTAATAATTGGCAGGACCGCGCCAATAATGTTTTTTATAAAGCCTATTGGGATGTTATCTGCTCCTTTAGCTTGTGAACTGAATTCAAAATACGCTTTACATCATTTACACTGACAGGGTGAAAAGATATATTATGTTCGTTTTCTGTAGGGTCACTGATTCTTTTATTTAGATTGATATGATTTTGAGGTTGAGATTTCTTTATTGGCTTAGTTACGAAGTGAGAGTTAAGTGTGGCACATGTGGCTTTTTGCATTTTCCAACTCCCATAGCTCGAAGTTCGTTCCAGGTTTCATGTAATAATCCCTTTTAGCATTTCAGTAAAGTGGTGTTCATCCCTGTCTGTTATAACTGTTGTGTCACAAGGGTCTTTCCACTAGTTTGAAGTGCCAGCAATAGACTTCATTTATAGTTATCGGCCGATAAACTTGGTCGCCCAGCGCTCGGTGGATAATTAACTATTTGCTCAGTTATGATAAGTAGGCGTACTAACCACCAACCGTCTCAAGACTTCTAATTTTGAATTATAATGTATTGTTTACCGTTATCTCTTTATACTAATTTCAAGACATATCTACGTTTTACTAGCTTGCTGCCGAACAATCATTAACATCCTGTATGGCATTTGTACAAGACAGTTGGAAACATTTCTTTCGTTTCGGAATAGATCGCAGTGGTTTAACTCGTAAGTATTCGTACTGTAATAGAAAAGCCATCTCCATTACAGTAACTCTGGCTGAGTGGCTCAGACAGTACATTAATGAAGAATTCCTTTAGATACTACTTTCAGTAAATTCTCTCGTTTTCCGCAAGCCACTGTTGTAACTTTTTTAAATCGCTGAGACGCTTTTTCGTTCTTGATTTCTGTCTAACCTTTTGCACATTCTTGAATATTACCATTGTATCGTTATACTGCAAACCTCAAGTGGGGAAAATGTTTGCTAAATTTCTTTGGACCGAGCTCGATAGCTGCAGTCGCTTAAGTGCGGCCAGTATCCAGTAATCGGGAGATAGTGGGTTCGAGCTCCACTGTCGGCAGCCCTGAAGATGGTTTTTTCGTGGTTTCCCATTTTCACACCAGGCAAATGCCGGGGCTGTACCTTAATTAAGGCCACGGACGCTTCCTTCCAATTCCTAGGCCTTTCCTATCCCATCGTCGCCATAAGACATATCTGTGTCGGTGCGACGTAAAGCAAATAGCAAAAAAAAAAATTATTTGGTAGTTAGGCCTACATATTCATCGTAAG
Source organism: Anabrus simplex (assembly GCF_040414725.1). Taxonomy (NCBI): domain Eukaryota; kingdom Metazoa; phylum Arthropoda; class Insecta; order Orthoptera; family Tettigoniidae; genus Anabrus; species Anabrus simplex. The sequence continues at coordinate 573,489,604 of NC_090265.1, forward strand.
TAGATGCATTACTTTTGCAGCATTTAAAATAATTAGATTAACTCCCCCTTTTTAATCAACAGCATAGCTCCTTTTTGCAAATACAGTAAGTTAACCAGTTTAAATGTCCATAATATTTAATAAGATTATTATTATTATTAGCGTATGATGTGTACATGACAATCAAAATATACAAACATAATACAAAATATACATATATACAAGTTGGTGACAGCATCAGGACTTCACTTTTATATTTTAATGTCCAAAATTTTTATCCATGTAATCACTTCTGGTGTTACTTCGAAAAATTCCTCCACAGAGCCAGGAAATACACGTAGGGGGCACTCTTGAACTATGTGCTTGATAGACTGCACTTGAGCACCACAGTCACAGCAGGGAGAATCTACCCATCCCCACAGATGTAAGGCTGCGCCAGTCCTACCGACACAACATCGGATCCTGTTCAGGGTTGACCAAACAGCACGGGGCAGACTAAAGTCAGCCAGTTTCATGCTGGGGTCGGAGATATCACATAAGCCACTGGGAGATGACATCCTCCACTCTTCTCTCCAGGCATTCCTGGGATTGAACCGAAGACATGAGAGGTCCACAGCTGTCTTCCACGCTGGTTTTCTTGATGTCAGCCTAGTTGTAGTGTGCTGCTTTATATCTTGATGTATAGGAAGGGCCTCATTCCTCACTATTCTGTACCATTAGCTAGTGAGTGCTTGTTGTCTCCTTATATGAGGAGGAAAGATATTGCAAAGGACAGGTAACCATTGCACTGGAGTTGAGTACAGCGTGCCGGATACAATACGCATAGCCTGGCGAAGTTGGATATCAATTAGATTGCAGTCAGAGCTATTTAACCATATTCCGGCACAATACTCAGCTGTAGAATACACCATGGCCAAGGCGGTAGTTCGCAAAGTGTTGGCGTCAGCTCCCCATGAAGTTCCAGCTAACTTGCTCAGAAGGTTATTTCGAGTCTTAAGTTATGCGGCTGTTTTTTCTATGTGACTTCGGTATGTCAGTGATCTGTCTAATGTTACACCTAGGTATTTTGGTGTACTATTGTATTTCTAAAATTGATTCCCGAACCATATCCTAGGTTGATAAGTAGCCTCTAAGTTGTTGAGATTAACCACTGCGCATTACTTTCATGCATGTTTTTTTTTTAATTTAAAATGCTATTTGTTCGGGACGTCGACCCATGCGAATCTTTTGCCCCTACTGGCACCATGTGATATGAACCTGCGTGTAATTGGAATGGCGGTAGTGTGGAATGTTGTGTGTGAGGAAAGGAAGATCAAGGACGTCACAAACACCCAGTCCCCAGGTCAGGGATATTAATCATTAAAATTTAAAAACCCCGACCCGGCCGGGAATCGAACCTTGTCCCCTACACCGCGGGGCCGAACTTCATGCAGGTTAACATTATAACGTTTATTTTCGCATTGATAATTTACTGAAATAAAATATGTTCTTATTTTAATTTAATATATAGGCTTACAGTGATTTTCTCTCATCAGTTGGCCGGCACGCGCGCCCAGCTTATCTGCCTCCCAATGACTCATCACTTCCCTTTACACAGTGCAGTGACAGCACGGGAATGTCCGCACTTTGCACTTCAGATCCGTGCTGAGAACGTTTATTAAGTGTTGATCTGTCACTCCAGCTGTTGTCGAGTTGTGGAGTGTTACTTCGGGGTAGGGGTAATTCTCTTAATGCCTCCACATCTGTACACAGTGGAGGAAAGGGTATTTATGTACGATAATTATGTCAAAACAGAGTCTTGCAGGGACGTCCTTACCGAGCTCGATAGCTGCAGTCGCTTAAGTGCGGCCAGTATCCAGTATTCGGGAGATAGTAGGTTCGAACCCCACTGTCGGTACCCCTGAAAATGGTTTTCCGTGGTTTCCCATTTTCAAACCAGGCAAATGCTGGGGCTGTACCTTAATTAAGGCCACGGCCGCTTCCTTCCCACTCCTAGCCCTTTCCTGTCCCATCGTCGCCGTAAGACCTATCTGTGTCGGTGCGACGTAAAAAACAACTAGGGACGTCCTTAGGCGATATATGTGACACAATTTCCAGGTGTACGCCCTCCACATGCAGAGACCGTGCAGAAACACGTAAACAAATTGCTTAATGAAGGGAAAGTAAACGCTACGGGCTTTACGTCGCACCGACACAGATAGGTCTTATGGCGACGATGGGATAGGAAAGGCCTAAGAGTTGGAAGGAAGCGGCCGTGGCTTTAATTAAGGTACAGCCGCAGCATTTGCCTGGTGTGAAAATGGGAAACCACGGAAAACCATCTTCAGAGCTGCCGACAGTGGGATTCAAACCCACGAACTCCCGGATGCAAGCTCACAGTCGCGCGCCTCTACGCGCTCGGCCAACTCGCCCGGTGGAAAGTAAACGAAAACGCAGAAAAATTAGAATCTACGCCTACAAAACCCCTACAGCAACTTGGGCAAGAAACCGGATTTCGAAGTGCTCAGCATGGAGAGCTGCGAAGCATATCAGGAGGGAAAAATAGCCTCAGATACGGAAGATGAACTTATGCGTATGAATCGGAGTTTTCTAAGAAGATGCCAGAAATCTGTGGATGCAGGAGAACATTTCCAAGATCTCATATCGTAAAGTACGAGCTTATTAATTGTTATTTTCTTCTTCTTCTTCTTCTTCTTCTTCTTCTTCTTCTTCTTCTTCTTATTATTATTATTATTATTATTATTATTATTATTATTATTATTATTATTATTTATCTGTTTACCCTCCAGGGTCGGTTTTTCCCTCGGACTCAGCGAGGGATCCCACCTCCACCTCAAAGGTAATGTCCTGGAGCTTCAGACTCTGGGTCGGGCCTTGCGGGGGGATGGGAAGGTTGGAAGGGATAGACAAGGAAGAGGGAAGGATGCGGCCGTGGCCTTAAGTTAGGTACCATCCCGGCATTTGCCTGGAGGAGAAGTGCGAAACCACGGAAAACCACTTCCAGGATAGCTGAGGAGGAAATCGAACCCACCTCTACCCAGTTGACCTCCCGAAGCTGAGTGGACCCCGTTCCAGCCCTCGTACCACTTTTCAAATTTCGTGGTAGAGCCGGGAATAAAACCCGGGCCTTCGGAGGTGACAGTTAATCACACTAACCACTGCACCACAAAGGTGGACTGTTATTATCTTAATGGTAATTATTATCTCATGTCATGCACGGATAAAGTGAGCGAAGTTCTGTCCTTGTTGCTATCCCGCGGAGCGGGCAGTGATGAGTCAACGGGGGCAGATAAGCCGGGCGCGCCTGCCGGCCAACCGTTGAGAGGAACTCACTGTATTTAAGATTTTAGTTTAAGTTTCACCTTCGTTTCCATTTTCCTGTAATAATTGTACAGTACAATATTTTCAATATAGGGGTAACACAAAGAGGCTCATTAGCCTCAGTAGCAAATCGTGATCAATAAATTCAGTTAAATTCACATAACAATGCAATACAATATACAAAATTTTCCTAAACTTTCTGCTCTGAACAACGTCTGTGTTCGAAGCGTACGAAGAGCTGGTTACCGAGCTCGATAGCTGCAGTCGCTTAAGTGCGGCCAGTATCCACTATTCGGGAGATAGTAGGTTCGAACCCCACTGTCGGCAGCCCTTAAAATGGTTTTCCTTGGTTTCCCATTTTTTTGCTAGTTGCTTTACGTCGCACCGACTCAGATAGGTCTTAAGGCGACGATGGGACAGGGAAGGGCTAGGAGTGGGAAGGAAGCGGCCGTGGTCTTAATTAAGGTACAAAACCAGCATTTGCGTCGTGTGAAAATGGGAAACCACGGAAAACCATTTTCACACCAGGCAAATGCTGGGGCTGTACCTTAATTAAGGCCACGGCCGCTTCCTTCCAAATCCTAGCCCTTTCCTGTCCCATCGTAGCCGTAAGACCTATCTGTGTCGGTGCGACGTAAAACAACTAGCAAAAAAAAAAAAGAAGAGCTGGTTTCTGTATGAAATAACATCATCCCATTTCCCTGGAGCAGTTATTTATTAATAATTAGTTGACTACCAAGTGGAAATCTTTTGCTTCAATTTTAATCCTGTAAGATCTGATATGGGATTTTATTTCTGGAAATAAAATCCTTGAAATATGTTATGTGACTCAGTCGTATTGTGCAGTTGCTGATATCAATGTGATTATGGTTCAGTAGAATCGTTCGATTTTCTCTTCCTTTCTATGTCTATCTGACAGGAGAACAGGGTTCACCAGGCAAGCCAGGACCTGCCGGACTTCCAGGATATGGGATAAGTCACAACATTCGTCACGCCAATAAAGAAGACTTTCTAGGACCAGGATTGTTTACAGGTATGAAGTATTTACCGTGGTTATTATGCTTTTCATTGTGGTGTCCTGGTATAAAGTTATATTAAACAAAATAACCTTCGTAAGTCAGTACAAGCTAACTTAACGTTTCCCTTGTATTTAAATTAGAATAAAATTGAATGAGATGAGAATTGATTTATTTCTCTTTTGTGAAATTAATTCATGTAACAAATGAACGCCATGAACGTTTATTTGATGTCCAAGTCTTTTTTTTTTTCTATTGGAGCAAGTGGCAGACAAATGGAAGTGTTCACTCTTTGAATTCTTAACGACCACATTTTAGCAGTTCAACACTTCAAATTAATCTCGTATTTTAGAAAAGAAGTCATCATCATCATCATCATCATCTGTTTACCCTCCAGGTTCGGTTTTTCCCTCGGACTTAGCGAGGGATCCCACCTCTACCGCCTCAAGGGCAGTGTCCTGGAGCTTCAGACTCTTGGTCGGGGGATACAACTGGGGAGTATGACCAGTACCTCGCCCAGGCGGCCTCACCTGCTATGCTGAACAGGGGCCTTGGGGAGGGATGGGAAGACTGGATGGGATAGGCAAGGAAGAGGGAAGGAAGCGGCCGTGGCCTTAAGTTAGGTACCATCCCGGCATTCGCCTGGAGGAGAAGTGGGAACCACGGAAAACCACTTCCAGGATGGCTGAGGTGGGAATCGAACCCACCTCTACTCAGTTGACCTCCCGAGGCTGAGTGGACCCCGTTCCAGCCCTCGTACCACTTTTCAAATTTCGTGGCAGAGCCGGGAATCGAACCCGGACCTCCGGGGGTGGCAGCTAATCACGCTAACCACTACACCACAGAGGCGGCTAGAAAAGAAGTACGATTGAAAAATTAATTTTAGTTCTACAATGATTATTTTTAAGATATATTCTTGTGTAGTTTCGTTTAATGAGGGGCTGCCTGGCCGAGGCGGTAAAGGCGTGCTCGGTTCGCCCGGAAGTACGTGGGTTCGAATCCCCGTCAGGAAGTCGTAAAATTTAAGAAACGAGATTTCCACTTCCGGAAGTGCATATGGCCCTGAGGTTCACTCAGCCTACACCAGAAATGAGTACCAGGTTAATTCCTGGGGGCAAAGGCGGCCGGGCGTAGAGCTAACCACTCTACCCCATCACGTGCCGGGGTTAACAATGGTGGAAGCCCTTACCTTTCACTCAAAATTGATGACCAGTAGAAGCCCAGAAGCTCTACAGTTTGTTATCATAGATGTAGTAGAAGTATCTGATGAAGCGTACTAGGAAAATGATGTTGTTTCCCGTTGCTTTCGCCATAGACCCAGAATCTGCTATTACATATCAGTCTGCAAAACCCACTGAGACGCACGCTACAACCGATCCCATATGTGTTTTATTTTCATATTTTTCATAATCATAACAGAGGCTGGCTGTATAAGCCATGGCATTACTTGTATTGCTCATACCTCAGTCACTTTCATATTGCCAGGTTAAGGATGACACTGAGGCAATATCCAATATCACAAGACGCAATGTACTGTAACCACTATGTCTTACTAGCAAAGGTGGGATTCTCGTAACGAACGGTACGGTAATTTTGAGCTCCCTGTGTTAAAATCGACAATGGACGCTTCGCTATATTCAACAAGTGAAGCTTCTACAACTATTGTGGCAGTAGTACAAATGAACGATGTGTATGCGTAAAATATTTTGCATGTAGACAGATTAGAAAACAAAATTTACTTTATCATTTTGAAACAAAGTTAAGCATTTATTTTGCAACTTGTTCACTTGATAGTAGTTCCTGTTATGTTGAGCAGTGACACGGAATCTAACCACAATATAGTAGGAAAACTGCGAAGGACTGAGTGTGTAAACAAGGTAGAAACAGAGCCTAAGTAGCAAAAAAAAAAAAAAAGTGTGGCGCGTCTCTTATCTCCCACAAGTCATAAGCAGCACTGTCAAACCACGCAGAAAACTTAATTACAGTTGTTCGGCTATCTGCAAAATCTATGCACTTTTGTAATCAAATCTGCAATCCTTTAGCGCTAACACACGTCACTTATATTCCTCATCTGGTATTAGCCCCGCTTTCAAACATCATGCATCAAGCGAGTTTGCTACGCGGTTTGTGTCAATGTTTCTGTGTGCTTGAATTCGGGAGATAGTGGTTTTGAGCCCCACTGTCGGCGCCCTGAAAATGGTTTTCTGTAGTTTCCCATTTTCACACCAGACAAATTCTGGTGGCTCTACCTTAATTAAGATCACGTTCACTTACTTCACTGTCCTATCCCATCGTCACCAAAAGACCTCTCTCTGTCGCATTCATCCCCCATGTTTCTGACTGATGTATTTACATTCTTGACAATCGTTGGCCCGTTGCTGGAGAAAACAGTAAAATAAAATGTATACCATCAGTTGTTTTTTTTTTTTTTTTTTTTTTTTTTTGCTACTTGCTTTACGTCGCACCGACACAGATAGGTCTTATGGCGACGATGGGATGGGAAAGGCCCAGGAGTTGGAAGGAAGCGGCCGTGGCCTTAATTAAGGTACAGCCCCAGCATTTACCTGGTGTGAAAATGGGAAACCACGATACCATCAGTTTAGAGGAGAAATATACCCGTCGTTGATGGGTTACTTTTAGTGCAGTTGTAGCAGTGATGTGTAATAGTAGAGATCAGTGGCAGTAGATATAATAGAGCACACTACAACCACTGGAGTGCACTAGGATAACTGGAATGACTTCTGGGTAAAGGAGAAGTGGTGACTTTCATCGACTAGTCTTGTCTGGTGCTGCATGTCAGAAACATGCGAAATGCTTATGAGCAACTCACGTACTTTCATAATATCCAAACCTAATTTTTCTTCTTGTTTATGACCTTAATATTTAAATCAGTAAATTTATTCACTAAAACCTCATTCATATTTTATTCGCCTGTTGTGCACAAGGAAATTATCTCAAATCAACTCCGTTCCGAATAAGTGCAATTAAGTTATTTTCCTTATATGAGGGATGTTGAAAGGATAAGAAAAAAAGAATAATAGGCCAAACCAAACCCCATGACGCAAGAGCCGCGAAAGGCCTTGGCCTATTAGGCGACCGATGCTCAGTCTGAAGGCCTGCAGGTTACGAGGTGTCGTGTGGTCGAAACGACGAATTATTTCGGCCGTTATTATTGGCTTTCTAGACTAGAGCCGGTATCTCACCGTCGTTGAATGGACCTCGAACCAGCCCGGAGATCCGGGTAAAATCCCTGATCTGACCTGGAATTGAACCCGGGGCCTACGAGTAAGAGGCAGGTATGTTACCTGTTCACCACGTGGCGGCTAGACTAATAGTTAGGCAACTCACATTACTGTATTATGATTACACTTAGGTTTAATTGTAAATTATTTAAAGTATAACCCAGTTTCATCGAAGACGCTTAGAATGAGCAAATCCCAGTCTTGTTCAATGCAGGCCTATTTATATTTTAAACAATAATTTGGCTATATATTTATTATTTTACTTTTGGAACTTAATGAACAAATAATAATAATAATAATAATAATAATAATAATAATAATAATAATAATAATAATAATAATAATAAAGTAGCTATGAAGTGTGTTCGCTTCGGCTGAAGAGATTTGGGAAGCTCCGATTCATTTCCGAATGATGTTCTCGGTTTCCCAGAATCCGATGACCGAAATAACCTAGTACAGTACTTTTACACGTAATAGGGCCTGGGGTGATTGTTTTTTCAACTGACATTTCCATCATGCTTACAAGTTGAAAATAGTGGGGAGATCGATCGATCGATCGGTCTCAGGGACACAACCAAGGTACTGAGCATTAAAGGTTGCCTCAAAATCTTTCCTGGCTGTACGGCTTTAAGAAGAAAAGCTAAGCTAAATAAGTTCACACGCGCTCCTTAGCTGGGTATAACGAATCAAACAAATATATAATAATAATAAATTTGCTTACATTAATATGTTAATTTACTGTATATAAAAATATAACAAAGCATAACATTTTATGAATTTCCTCCCTATGAGCCATGTGACATTGCCGTGATGGGGAGGCCTGTGTACCCAACAAATCAGATACCCAAGTTATCCGAAAAACCTTTCTTAAGGCAATAAATGTTCTCATCTCAAACATGGATATCATGTTACGAACATATTTCTGTGAAGGGAAGCACTGCATGGAACAGAAATTTCGACAATAACTGGTGCGAAAATTATTCGAATATGTGACTCTGTAATAGAGATACTGAAGAAGAAATGTGAAGGTGAAATAGGTAGATCAGATCACACATGTAGAGAGACCTTATTCGATAAAGCTAATGGGAAAATAATCTGACAAGAAGAGATGAATTGGTGGAAGGTAACTTTAGCCCAGGATTTGTTCAGTTAGTTTTAAGAGGTGTAGTGGGGTGACATGAATCTGAAAAGCAAATAGAATATGTATAGGCTCTCTGTATGTAGAATGCAATGGCTATGTAAAATAGTAGAAATGTAAAGTTTAGCACAGGATAAGATGAAATGAACAGCTGCATCAAACCACTCTAATGATGTATTATATAAATAGCATGATTATTAATTTCATTTAATTACCTCTGTGAAAAATGACGATAGATTACACGTCTTTTCTTATTCGGTATCTGGAAAAAATACTGAGGGAGATGAAGACATCAGGAACAGCGTTGTCTTTAAGTAAATACTGTATTAAGACCTGATCTTCCTAACAATGTAGCACTTCACCGAAAAATGGTCACTGCATAAATATCTGTACTTAGTTGGTATCCAATTCCTTCTCCTAAAGGCTATTGTCTACTTATTTAAAAATTCGGAACTTGGAAAGGAATCCGTAACATACAGTACATCGTAAAAATTACACCGTCAACTTGTACTTTAAGAGAGTACGTTTCTCTTAATATAAATCCCAGGAATGTAATGAATGAGAGAAATAAGTAAATTGAAACTCGGTGAAGCAAGTTGGAATCCACATGACATGAAATTAGAATGAAAAAATGGAATGGCTAACTTGCGGAAGTTAATTCTCGTATTACTGCCTTCTTCATTTCTCTTCTGCAGCCGTATACACAGTATGAAATTACAATTTTCATTCACAAGATATGAAGTTTTAATATACTATTGACTATTTCTTTTAAGTGACGTTATCAATTCCACTTAATGATAGGATGGACGACTTTCATAAACACGCACTGACATTCGTAGTTGTCACGGTTCACCGCGCGTGACTAATCGCACGGCGAGGCTTCACCTTTTCTTTTTAAGCCACTTACTACAAGAGATTTTCCTATATATTGTAGAATTCAATGACTTCAATTAATAACAGTCAGTTACTGTCATGTTATTTATGATCAATTTGAGAGGTTTGGTGCATAATAGGCCTAGGCCACTTTTCTTGGACTACTTTCTTGAAATCGGTGATGTTGACGCATACGAGGCCTAGGGAGTCATTAATTCCCAAAACATTTTATGATTTCCTCGCCTCCAACTCTCATTATTCTAGTTAATTCTTTAGCGTGATGACTGAACAATATTTCCATACCAACAACTCTCGCAAGGCAACAGTAAGTACTAGATACAAATACTACCTTGTACAGAATAAAATGAGATCCAATTCGATACATTAGCTGGAATAGAGAAAGGAAGTAAGGAATGAAAAAAAAAAAAAGAGAGAATGGTAATCACACATACGAGCAAGACTCGAGCATTGGCGTTTGCGTTCAATGCTTTTCCACATCCATTACTCGCCTCACTGAGCTAATCAGTCAGCACCGGTACAGCTTTGTGTTTCTGATACCTGTGCTTAGCCACGTCGCACGCAGTTAACAGCATTGCCAGCGCCTCCTTTTGTAAGTTCCTGTTCTATTAAACCTATGGGCCAGACAACACGCTTGTTGTACAGGGTCATACAAAATTGCATGGTGTACTCCGAGTGCGCTATTTGCTTATTCACCTTGTATAATCCAGTAAAAACCCACTTATCTCTGAGAAATTCTGTTAAGCTGTTATCCCGTGATAGGGGCTGCCCAGCCAAGGTGGTAAAGACGTGCTCGGTTCACCCGGAAGGATGTGGGTTCGATTCGCCGTCAGAAAATCGAAAAAAATAAGAAACAGACAAGATTTCCACGTCCGGAAGAGCATGTGGTCCTGAGGTTCACTCAGCCTACAGCAAAAATGAGTAAAAGGTTAATTCCTGGGGGTAAAGGCGGCCGAGAGAAGAGCTAATCCCTCTACCCATCAAGTGCCGAGGTTACGGATAATGGAAGCCTTTACTTTCGACCCTCCAAGGGCCTTCATGGCCTGTACGGAGGTGACTTTGTTTTTTTGTTATCCCATAATACCATAACAAAGAAACAAACTGAAGGACAGAGAGACAGACAGGAGGTTTTCTGGACCTGCGTTCGACTTGTGTATACCTAATTCGAGAGGAAAACGAAATATGAGGCAAGGTGTACAATTTAATTTTGCAGATTTAGAAAAGTCTGCTCAAAAAGTTATATGTGTGATATACTGTAACACATGAATATTAAAATAAATATCTATTAAATAAATAAATAAATAAATAAATAAAATATGAATTTAACATCAACAATGCAAACATCAAAGAGATGGATGTGTTTCATAGATTTTCTCTTAAAATAAATAGCTTTTTTATTTTCTAATTGCTTTACGTCGCACCGACACAGATAGGTCTTATGGCGACGATAGCAAAATTTCATAATGTGAATATTTCTTTCACTAATCCTGTTTAGCAGTTTACTGCTATGTGTTACATTTTGACTCAACTTCTAACCAACCCATCGCGATCTTTTTTGTTTAACCTTCTGCGAAACACTTCACTACCGTTGCTGTAAATTCTCCTCGTGTCTCCACACAGATCAACCCCTTTCACGGGTTCAATCCCTTCACTTCTGAACAGTAGACGAGCTGAAGCGAGCTGTATGACTCTGTTTCGGAGCTACTGTATACAATCCGGGAACTTATTGCCTGCATTGCCTGTGTTCAATAACCAGGGGCATCTTTTTAAACATTCATTAGCAGTTAACGGTGAGAATAAATGGGGAAAGAATATTGTTCAGAAATGTTGTAGGGAATTCCCATCAATCGATACTGTCAGTCTTTAGAGTCAACTCTTCTACCCGGGGAAGAAAACCACGATGTCATAGAATCTGTTCCTGTTTTCGTTTCAGACATCAAAGGAGATTCTGGTGAAATTGGCCGTAAAGGAGACAAAGGAGAAATGGGGCCTAAAGGAGAGAAGGGAAATCCTGGTACTGATGGTCTTCCAGGAATACCAGGTTCTATGGGCTTACAGGTAAGTTAAGAGCAGTATTTTGATAATGAATGTTGTTGCGCAGTATGACCAGCCGAAAATAATAATTTGAAGGAGAGCTAAGAGCATCTAAATATTAGGAACGTATATATGACGCACCATTTCGCCTAAAATAACTGAAAGCGGAATGAAGTTAAAATGATTAAACTTCTGAAGAGGAATCTGTAAAAATCATAATTACACTACAAAAGGAAAATAATGGATACTACTTCACATTCGTTGGCTTCATCTGCCTCTGGTTGTGGGCTGTCAGTAGACATCTCTCCACCGAGCTCGATAGCTGCAGTCGCTTAAGTGCGGCCAGTATCCAGTATTCGGGAAATAGTAGGTTCGAACCCCACTGTCGGCAGCCCTGAAAATGGTTTTCCGTGGTTTCCCATTTTCACACCAGGCAAATGCTGGGGCTGTACCTTAATTAAGGCCACAGCCAATTCCTTCCCACTCCTAGCCCTTTCCAGTCCTATCGTCGCCATAAGACCTATCTGTGTCCGTGCGACGGAAAGCAACTAGCAAGACATCTCTCCAGAATCCTTTTTAGCACATAATAATTGCTTTTTTATCTTGTCCTACTCGTTGGGTGAATGGTCAGCGTACTGTCCTTCGGTTCAGAGGGCCCCGAGTTCGACTCCTGGCTGGGTCGAGGATTTTTATCGCTTCTGATTAATTCTTCTGGCTCGGGGACTGGGTGTTTGTGTCCGTCCCAACACTCTCCTCTTCATATTCACACAACACACTACACTACCAACCACCACAGAAACACGCAATAATGATTACATCCCTCCATATAGGGTTGGCGTCAGGAAGGGCATCCGGCCGTCAAACAGGGCCAAATCTACCTGTGCGACGCAGTTCGCACCCGCAACCCCACACGTGTTGGTAAAGCGGTAGGAAAAGAAGAAGAAGAAGAAGCAGAAGAAGAAGAAGAAGAAGAAATGCGTTTTCATTTTAGCTGATTTCCAGAATAATTTCCTAACCCCCCTCGTCGAATTTCTGCAAAATAGAACGACTTATTTACATCATGTTGTATACTTCCTAACATACAAATTTGGAAGTTTGAATGACAAAACTTGCATTAAAACAAGTGAGTTGGCACAATCTATTACAATCTACAGATAATTTACTATAAATATTTCACCTTAACACGCAGTTTTCCACTCCGTACTTTAATACATTGTCTCACTGCAATCTGAGGATGAATTATACTTTCGCGAGTGTTAGGTCACTTCTTCATAACACACGCTTCCACGAAGCAGATTACAAATCAGAGTAGTGTAGCGTAGACTAGAGTAAGGTAGAACAAAATCGAGAGTGGCGAGTAAACTGAAAGGATTCCGTCCCAACTCTTTTGTAGACCGCAAGTGTTCCAGTACCACGTCACAGGAAGGTTTATCGGAATGTTTTCACTTAGGCATTGTACGTCGTGGTAAATGTGCATGACGTCTTCCACACATCGTCTTTAAACGCATGTGAAGCAGGTTTAGACATCTTTAGAAAAGACATTATAAATAAATTTACTCCTTGTTAATCTCTGTCGACTAATCTTGCGTCAACTAGACTTCAAGATGCTCTGATACAACTCATCTTCCTATTGTTAAAAATTTCATAAAATGTTGCAACATTAAATGAGGTAATGCCACTGACAATACATATAATACATTATGCGTCTTATTTGCTGTTGTATTTTATTGAGAACCATAAAATTATTTACAAGGTTCCAGAAAAATATATAAGCATGTACTCCATTACAATCAAGTCCAAGGAGTGTAGTTGTAATATTTCTCTATTTCATGCCTTAAAATCAATCCTTTGGCCGTGGTACAGTTCTCGACTATCGGCCATTTCTGGTCCATCCAATGAAAGATATAAATACGTATATAAATATCAGTAAAAATCCAACATAGCTCCAGATTCTCTCTAGATAAATTCTAATAATAATAAAAATGTTATTTGTTTTACGTCCCACTAACTTCTTTTTAAGGTCTTCGGAGACGCCTAGATAAATTCTAGAGCTCTCTTTATATTACTACCGCTGTTGTAAGGACAAGCATGTAGGAATGAGATTCAAGTTGATAATAATGTGTCTAACAGACCTGCCCTCTCCAGTGTCAATATCTTTCCGTCTCTTGCATACTTCTAGCAACATAATGGCAAGTTCTTACCTTCTCCATAGTGGATAAGAACTTCACACCCCTTCTTCAAGATGGTCGAGTCTCTAATAATATTACATATGACTAGCTTGTGTATAACAGACCTGCCCTCTCCAGCGTCAATATCCTTCCGTCTCTAGCATACTTCTAGCAACATGATGACAAGTTATTACCCTCTCCATAGTGGATAAGAACTTCGTACCCCTCCTTCAACAAGGTCCATTCTCTAATAATATTACATTTCACTAGTCTATGTATTCCATCGTAGGAAATTGCATTACATAAGGTTGATTCCGGCCCCATCTTCATTTGGCACCAGAGCATAACATTGGTTTACTTTTGTTTGTCCGGATTTACAGTAGTTCTAGCCTGTCATACAAGGAAGCAGTAAAGGCTGGGTGAAATCACGTGTTAGGTAGGTAAATGTGGAAATGTTACGGAAGAGAAAACACGGAATTGGGCCAGATTTTCTGCATGCAAATGGACTGATGATTTTCACTTTATTAAATAGAAAGTACTGTTCTGTGATTCATTTTTTTTTTTTTTTTTTTTACAGATTTGATGTTTTAAATGTTCGTAAGTATACAACTTCCCCAACTGTGTTAATCTGGCTGGAAACATTTTTACATCCTTACTGCCAACCGCCGTGATTGAAAAATTATTGCTTCTAACCAATCAGAGCATCAATTCTGTGCGAGTTTTTGAAGTACAATCAGATTAATATATTTTTGACACACCAGCAACTTCATATTCCGTGAAACCATCTCTATATAATCGTAGCTCTTGTAAACTTGTGTGATTTTAAATTTTTTCGCATTATATTATGATTTACAGGGGCCATCCGGCAGCAAAGGTGAGCCTGGAGTAGACGGTGAAACAGGACCGTCTGGTAGAAAGGGAATGAAGGGTGAACGTGGAGAGCGTGGCCCACCTGGACCAGAGACTATAGCAGCCTATGATTTCATAGCAATGAAAGGAGAAAAGGGTGACGCCGGTAACAGAGGTCCTCGTGGATATCCAGGACCGCCTGGACCTGTAGGACCTCCTGGTAAACCAGGAATAGTAGGCGAGTTCATCATGCCAGCGTGGATGGTAAGCGAACCAGATCAATTTCGGTACTTTGTAGCATGAACTATTAAAAATGGTATTATTCTGTATCCCCTAAATGGAATATGTTATTATTGTTGTTATTAATAATCATAAAAGTACAACAATTCATTTCATAATTTTAACAATGTCTGACATGAGTTCAGTACAAATCTTTACAACATAGTAAGAATCTTTAGATAACCGTTAATAGCCCCACTATGATTGATAATTAAGATTACCATTCGTCTTTTCCCTTTCTGCTTGCGAAGACTCTTAAGGTAAGTGTGCGTTACAACATTAGTATTATAGTTATTATACTTAGTTCACGTTTATGAGCACCGTATTTCACATCTGTATATTTCAGATGGTTTAATTCTATGTGTAAAAATTATAGTTCGCGCGGAACTAGAATGGGATTGACGTTTAAGAGAGCGAGATGCTCGGTGTTGCCACCTCGTATTACTCAAAGAAGGCCTCTTCGCGGCAGTCAATACCGTACGTTTTAAAGACTATTTTAAATTATGCAAGCAAATGTTCAAAGTAAAATACAAAAATAAGTATACATCATGCATAATTAATTAAGATTAGTATTTGTGTCAAGAACAGATATTTGTCAATGTCAATAAACATAATTCCCGTGCGACAATTGCCCGTTTACAAGAATCATACTTGTCTTTTCCTATTGTAACAACAGTGTTTTTGCTTACTCTAACCGCAGCTGCAGTTCTGTCCAACACTTTATTTACAGAAATAAGAGGATCAATGTTACCTTTCTCCCGTTCAAAGTACTCTTGTGCATAACAAATAAACTCCCGACTTTGTCCCTTTATAAAAAAGCCTTTTTCCGAAACGTATCCTCTCTTCACTTTCCGCCATTGGATTAAAATTTAATGATGTTAGACGTACAATATCATCATCATTATCATAATCTGTTTACCCTCCAGGTTCGGTTTTTCCCTCGGACTTAGCGAGGGATCCCACCTCTACCGCCTCAAGGGCAGTGTCCTGGAGCTTCAGACTCTTGGTCGGGGGATACAACTGGGGAGTATGACCAGTACCTCGCCCAGGCGGCCTCACCTGCTATGCTGAACAGGGGCCTTGTGGAGGGATGGGAAGATTGGAAGGGATAGGCAAGGAAGAGGGAAGGAAGCGGCCGTGGCCTTAAGTTAGGTACCATCCCGGCATTCGCCTGGAGGAGAAGTGGGAAACCACGGAAAACCACTTCCAGGATGGCTGAGGTGGGAATCGAACCCACCTCTACTCAGTTGACCTCCCGAGGCTGAGTGGACCCCGTTCCAGCCCTCGTACCACTTTTCAAATTTCGTGGCAGAGCCGGGAATCGAACCCGGACCTCCGGGGGTGGCAGCTAATCACGCTAACCACTACACCACAGAGGCGGCAGACGTACAATATACACAGACAATATTTACAAATTAACTGTACAACTGTAACTATTACTATACGCACGCACATGTCGTTAGAGAAAGTGTTTATGAATAACAGTACAGTTATAGTCCGGCTCCATGGCTAAATGGTTAGCGTGCTGGCCTTTGGCCACATGGTTCCCGGGTTCGATTCTCGGCAGGGCCGGGAATTTTAACCAACATTGGTTAATTTCCCTGGCACGGGGGCTGAGTGTATGTGTTGTCTTCATCATTTCATCCTCTTCACGACGCGCAGGTCGCCTACGGGAGTCAAATCAAAAGACATGCACCTGGCGAGCTGAACCCGTCCTGGGATCTCCCGGCACTAAAAGCCATACGCCATTTCATTTCAGTACAGTTATACACGCGGACACACAAATACAAAACAACCTTCAGTGTTAAGAAACTGTTGCACTGTGATCTCTCTCTCTCTCTCTCTCTCTCTCTCTCTCTCTCTCTCTCTCTCTCTCGTCGCACGTGCTACAGAAACGGCAACATTCTCGAGCTTTTCCTCCCTTCTCTTCGCATATGACTGGTCAAATTACGGGTTGTCAAGGCAACCTGCTAAGACTTTCTTCCCACTCTATGCCCATCACAGCTGGAAAACACGGGTTGAAACAAGTAACAACTGCCAATCCCATTCTATAGTTCGATAGTTCCGCATGTCAGTTATCGTTAGGGTTCCGATGTTCAGGAACATACCTAATTTCTTCCCGTCTTCCGTTTTGGTATTTGTTGGATATAATCACGAATTGGACATTTCTAAGCATACTTAGCTTTAATTTATGGGGCATATAAATGCATATTTTATTTTCTATTGCTTTAGTCATATTACGGTCATTTTAGGTGTTTGAGGTCATATTTTGCACGGAAAATTGCACTGTACGTTGAATGTGGTGTCCGTTGTTGCTTGTGTAAATGTGTTTGTGCCATGTGACGAAACTAAACTCGAGCCTCAAAGCTGAATATTTGACCCTTGTTGTATCTCCTCTGAGTTTATAGGTTACCACTAGTTTTAGAATAGGCCTAACTTCCTTTAGAATAAGATTTGCACTGCGGCTATTTGCATCCACGGGAATTGTCACCCTTGTTAAGAGGCATGGAAATACTACACAGGCTTTATCTTCTTATTCTTATCGCTTGTGACTCGAGACCACTTCAGACAGTGCCTGAATTACCTTCCTCCCTTCACCTTCCTTAAAAATTCCAACAGAGAAATTTACAAGGCTTCATAATTACGTGTGATCGTTCCGCGCGCACCAAACAACATACCAATAACTTCTCAGTTATTAACTTTATACTTGTGTCCTAAGTCACGAAACCAAGGCTCATAGTGTCTTTCCTTTTCTGTATGAAACTCTTTGGACTGCTAATCATCTCGCTCAAATCTGACTGTAATATGTGACCTTATATTAATCTAGTTAGATCTGGTTAATCTTGCCAGAATGAATAAAATATCGATCAGTCAAATTCAATTTAATTTTAATGAATGCACTTCAGTCCGCCTCTGTGGTGTAGTGGTTAGTGTGATTAGCTGCCACCCCCGGAGACCCGGGTTCGATTCCCGGCTCAGCCAAGAAATTTGAAAAGTGGTACGAGGGCTGGAATGGTGTCCAATCAGCCTCGGGTGGTCAACTGAGTAGAGGTGGGTTCGATTACCACCTCAGCCATCCTCGAAGTGGTTTTCCGTGGTTTCTCATTTCTCCTCCAGGCAAATGCCGGGATGGTACCTAACTTAAGGCCAAGGCCGCTTACTTCCCTCTTCCTTGTCTATCCCTTCCATTCTTACCCCCCCCCCCACCGCAAGGCCCCTCTTCTGTATAGCAGGTGAGGCCGCCTGGACGAGGTACTGGTCATCCTCCCCATTTGTATCCCCGACCCAGAGTCTGAAGCTCCAGGACACTGCCCTTGAGGCGGTAGAGGTGGGATCCCTCTCTGAGTCCGAGGGAAAAATCGACACTGGAGGGTAAACAGATAAAGAAAACGAAGAAGGAGAATAAAATATTAAAATATTAAAATATTTTTCGATTATGTAGTATAATTATTGTGATTTACGGAGTAGCAATATAAGACATTAATATAAAAAATACAAGGACGATTTAATTAAATTAGCAAGTAAACATCTCTCATATAGAACTAAAAATCTAAAAACATCAATCTAAAATTATATACATTAATAAGAGCCTGGTGCGGCAGCGCGCTGGCCTCTCCCCACTGGGTTCTGTGGTTCAAATCCCGGTCACTCCATGTGTTTTTTGTGCTGGACAAAGCGGAGGCGGAACAGATTTTTCTCCGGGTGGTTTGCCCTGTCATAATTTATCTCATTGCAGCAACACTCTCCAATATCATTCCATTTCATCTGTCATTCATTAATCATTGTCCCAGAGGAATGCGACAGGCTTCGGCAGCCGGCACTATTCCTATCCTCGCCGCTAGAGGGGGACTTCATTCATTCCATTCCTGACTGAAAAAAGGCTGTGGATTTTCAATATGAGCCTGGTATGATTATTTTCTACATAATTCACGTACCTTTGTATTTATGTTAAGAATATACCTAGAAATCTATGTAAAAATGAAACAAATTTGGGTTAATAATAATAATAATAATAATAATAATAATAATAATAATAATAATAATAATGTCCGCCTCTGTGGTGTAGTGGTTAGTGTGATCAGCTGCTACCCCCGGGACCCGGGTTCGATTCCCGGCTCTGCCACGAAATTTGAAATGTGGTACGAGGGTTGGAACGGAGTCCACTCAGCCTCGGGAGGTCAACTGAGTAGAGGGAGTTTCGATTTCCCCCTCAGCCATCCTCCAGGCAAAACCTGGGATGGTGCCTAACTTAAGACCGCATCCTTATCTATCCCTTCCATTCTTCCCATCCCCTACAAGGTTCCTGTTTAACATAGCAAGTGAGGCCGTCTGGGCGAGATATTGGTCCTCTTTCCCAGTTTTATCCCGCAACCCCAAGTTTCACGTTCCAGGACATTGCGCTTGAGATGGATGAGGTGGGGAAAACCAAGCCTGGAGGGTAAACGGATTAAGAAGAATTAAGAAATAATAATAATAATAATAATAATAATAAGAAGAATCTTTCTTCAGCTTACTCCAGCAATTCCTGGGGTCACTGGAGCGACTCAGGCTCATTTTGGGTTTGGTCGGAAGTTTAAGGCTGGACGCCCTTCCTGATACCATGTGATTCTTGAGATAAAAGTCTTAACCCAGGATCGTCTGGGATTTGAACCTCAGCTCTCTGGATTGAATTCCAGCATCTAATCCACGGAGCTAATCACACCTCCAATAATAATAATAATAACGGAGCACTCATGAGTTCCTTAATCCATAAGAAGAGGATTTTTCAATAAAATTTGATGGTGTTAAAATATATCGTGAAATCCTTTAAAACACTTACAGAGTAAAACGGTCATATTTGATGTTGAAGTATTTGTTTCTCTTTTCTTTACAGGGTAGACCGGGATGGTCAGGACCACCAGGACTTCCAGGGCAAAAAGGTGAACCAGGAGATCCGAGTCACCTATTTTATGGCCTAGCCGTAAGTCATCCTTTGATATTCCAAAAGTATTTTCATGTCTCTAACCACTCATAATTTAGTTTATACTATACAGCATGATTGTTAATTATAATTACAGATATGTATTTTCCCATTTCACTGATGCTGATGATCTTGCTGCTGGCAAACTTTGATGCTTATAAGGAGCATCTGCGCCGAAATTATGTCGCTCTAGCACTGTGGGAAATGTGCGATTTAGTGATATTATATTTAGGGCAGTTAATCCAATTTCACCCCCTTTACCACAAAACATCAAGAGTAGCGTGGTCTTCAGTTAGGTGTCAAAGAACCCAGCGGGAACAAAGCTTTGAATACTCCAATTGATGGATAAGTGTATCAGCACTACCAACAGAGACGTCAAGTTCAGTGGCGAGAATTTGTCGAGAAGTAAAATGTGTTGCAATATATTTGAACGCCCCTCGTATATTTGAACTGGATTCGTTTGTGCATGGTGAGGGATATCACACATTTAGGAATGAATTGCACGAAACATTTGAATATGGAGGTTTTGACATACTCCGTTATGCCGAACTAGCATCGAATGACACTTCTTTGCCAGCTTCCATGCTTTTCATTACCGACACCAAACATATGCTTCAAATTTTGGCACTGAATGTGAGATATGTATTGAGAATGCTTTGTAAAAATTTGGTCCCCTGTTCTGCACAAGAGTGCTTCACATGGAAACGAGCCAAAGGACGTAACAAACAGCTGAATGTATTTCTACCGTAATGCCCTGCACAACATGTGTAACCACTGTATTATTGTGATTAAGCTTGAAGTTAATAGCAAAACGCCGTGTTGAGGTTGGGTGCAACTAAGCACCTAGGCGGTCTTTAGCATCCGCCTGACCACTACTCGGTGTAGAGGGTATTCGATACAGTTTCAATTATGTGGTAGATGCAATTGATCACTGCAAAATTCAGTCTAGCCGTTTGCAGTACTTGTACGAGTGGCTAGCTTGACAGCAAAGAGTATGCTTCCAGTCACGATAAAGCAAACATTTCACAGTATTAAATCCTGCTCCTCTGATGAACGAAAGGTTTGTCTATTTTTCCGAGTTGTCTTCGAGATGATACCTTTCGAAGAGTATTCTTTTGTAAGAGCACTAGAGGTATATAACAAAACAGAAAGCTGGGCTGCTAAGTGACCGCTACGCAGGCCAAAGTCCTTCAGTTTACGAGGTGAAGCGAATACGACGAATACTCTTGTCTTTCTAGACCGGGGCCGCTATCCCCCCGTGAGATAGATAGGCCTACTAAAATATTCTCATCTGACTGATGGGACCTAGACCCAACCCTCAGCCTGTCCAGGAATCGACCACGGGATGGCGAATGAAATGTATAAGAGATAGAAAATACCAGGAAGGGATTTAGTTGGCTGGAAATAAAAATTTCGTGTTGCTATTTATAGCCGGGTGCAGACCTCGTACGGCAGACCCTCCGATGAGGGTGGGCGGCATCTGCCATGTGTGGGTAACTGCGTGTTACTGTGGTGGAGGATAGTATTATATGTGGTGTGTGAGTTGCAGGGATGTTGGGGACAGCACAATCACCCAGTCCCCGAGCCAAGGGAATTAACCATTTAAGGTTAAAATCTCCGACCCGGCCGGGAATCGAACCCGAGACCCTCTGGACCAAAGGCCAGCACGCTAACCATTTAGCCATGGAACCGGAAAGTTGGGTGGAAATACACTAAGACGTTCTGTTGCATGCCGATGACGTCGTGTTAATGGCAGACTGTAATAAATGCTTGCAATCTAATATATTTAAGCTTGAAAAGGTGAGAGTGTGATATGAAACTTTGCATCTTCTCTATATCGGTATAAGAGTGAAGGCACTCACTCACTCACTCACTCACTCACTCACTCACTCACCCTCAGCGGAAGATAGAGGGTTAAAATTTGGGGGACAGGTGTTCTCTGTGGTGTAGTGATTAGTGTGATTAGCTGCCACCCCCGGAGGCCAGAGTTCGATTACCGGTTCTGCCACGGAATTTGAAAAGCGGTATGAGGGCTGGACCGGAGTCCACTCAGCCTCGGGAGGTCAACTTAGTAGAGGTGGGTTCGATTCCTACCTCAGCCATTCTGGAAGTGGTTTTCCGTGGTTCCCCACTTCTCCTCCTACCTAACTTAGGACCACGGTCGCTTCCTTCCCTCTTCCTTGTCTATCCGTTCCAATCTTCCCATACCTCCGCAAGGCACCCGTTCAGCATAGCAAGTGAGGCCGCCTGGGCGAGGTACTGGTCATCCTCCCCAGTTGTATCCCCCGACCCAGAGTCTGAAGCTCCAGGACACTGTCCTTAAGGCGGTAGAGGTGGGATCCCTCGCTGAGTCCGAGTGAAAAACCGACCCTGGACGGTAAACAGATAAAGCAGAAGGAGAAGAAGAAGAAGAAGAAAATCCTAGTACCAAATAATTGCAGCTACATAGGTTACCATGGACACTAACACACACGTCTATAACATTTTTCCACGTAATAACTGTGCTTTTATTCTCCTTTACAGAGAAGAGGCCTGAAAGGGGAAAAAGGAACTAAGGGAGATAAGGGTCCCCAAGGGAAAGGCCTCCCTGGACCTCCTGGACCACCAGGTATCTCAACTCCATTTGGCACTAACGAAGTAGGCACGAGGTTCATCTCAGTTCCAGGCCCGCCAGGACCTCCAGGCAAACAGGTGAGCAGAATTAAAACTCATGCAACTTACAAATAATTTTTTTTAATTCATAAATTCCGTTGATGTTAAACGTCAAGTGTTTATGGTTTAATCTGACACCGTGTGTTTACCTTCAAATACTACATGATGTGGTTAATTCCTTATTTATTCTTTTGGTGTCTTTATGTCTCATATTTCATATCAAATATGTAGGTCGAGTCATAAGTCATGGAAACTATTTTTTTTCTCGCGAACAGGAGACAACACGGAAAATCTCAGATATGCATTTGGAAATGTACGGTATGTATTTGCGTATGATGCCACTAGACGGTGTATGTAAACAACAGTGTGGGTCGTAAGCATGCCCCAAGTTCAGTGCGTGAGTGAGAGCGTCACAAAATGGACGTCAACAAGCAGGAACAACGATCGTATATTAAAATAGCAGTTCTCCGCGGCAGAAATGCACGCCAACCTTGAATGATTATTTCGAAGGTCTGTAACCAGTGGAGACCTGTCCTTTGTACATAGTCTTGTGTATTTGCTGGCTATACCATCATAAAAGAATGTTTACCAATGGCCTGTGTTCTGTCGCTTTCCTACGAGAATCTCCTGACGTCAGAATTTGTCGCCAGGCACTGTGCATAAGTACATGCCCTATATATCCAAATGCATATTTTAGATTTTCCGTGTTGTCTCCTTTTCGCGAGAAAAAAATAGTGCCATGACTTATGACTCGACCCTCGTATATTATTTCAGTTCTGAATAATTCATCACTTTCAGTCAGTAAGTAACGTACATTAACACAACTTTTTTCTCTTCCTCTAAATCAGCCAGTCTCTTTTAATTTGTATATTCCGAATCATTCTGCTGTTACTAACGACGTCATTATTCTTCACACTTTTCTTAAAGACTTTCAATAAAATTCGGTACTTCCTCCATAGTTATGTGATCATTGCACTTCCTTTCTTCCACTTTCGAAAACCAGAGATATCCGATTTATCTCTGTCGTCCATTAATAATAATGTTGTTAATTCTACTACTTATAGTTTTCAGTGATACTGCAGTGCCGGAAACGTTTTGCCATAAAGAGTTCATTTCTGTGCCGGTAATTCTACCTGCAGGGGCACATTCAAATGTCACCGGCACGAACCCGTCAACTTTGGTTCGGAAAGTCAGAAAGTCAGTGATCTACAATCTGAATCACTCAGCCTAGCAGTGGCATTGAGAATTCAAGATTGAAATCAATATCTTCACTTATTTGATGAGGTCCGTAAGTGGTAAAATCCATAACGTGGAGATATTTATCGTAGGAGTTCCACGTGGCTTGATGGTTAACCTGACGACAAGGAGTATTATTCCCTCACAGCATGAAATAACTCCAGTCTTATAAACGCTACCTTCTACTCGTAGTTATTTAGGAGTGTTATTATTTACCAGCTTACGTATATGCGTACCCTCAGGGGCTCATAATCAATGATCATGAAGTGACGGTCTCAGCAGTCTTGTTTAGTTTCTAGCTTTGATTGCTGCTCCACCGAGCTCGATAGCTGCAGTCGCTTCAGTGCAGCCAGTATTCGGGAGATAGTGGGTTTAAACCGCACTGTCGGCAGCCCTGAAGATGATTTTCCGTGGTTTGCCATTTTCACACTAGGCAAATATACCTTAATTAAGACAACGGACACTTCCTTCTGACTCCTACCTCTTCCCAGTCCCATCATCTCCATACGACCAATATGTGTCGTTGCGACGTAAAACAACTTATAAAAAATGTTGTTTTTGTCTTTACTATCCGGTATTACTTGGCGAATTGTTCTCTTTGACGGCACTGTGTTATCAAGACTGGAAAGTCCTGCACTTTTCATATTTCCATGGCTCTTTTCTTCCTTTATCCAATATATTATTATTATTATTATTATTATTATTATTATTATTATTATTATTATTATTATTATTATTATTATTATTATTATTATTAAGAGGTGATAATAATATTCGAGTTTTTAACCTTCATACAACATTCGCGACCACCACAGCAGCCACAACCTACATCTTGTTTTCATAACGCCTTTCCACACCTGTTGGTGTCGCGGATGTCAACTGCGGCGCAATGTGGATTTAGCCCTATTTTAAAGCCAAATGTTCTTCCTGACGCCAACCGAAGGGATAATTTAAGTTTTTTTTTTTTTTTTTTTTTTTCAAGTTGCTTTACGTCACACCGTCATATGTAGGTCTTATGGCAACGATGGGACAGGAAAAGACTGGGAGTTGGAAGGAAGCGCCCGTAGCCTTAATTGAGGTTCAGCCCCAACCTTTGCCTGGAGTGAAAATGGGTTACCACGGAAAACTATCTTCAGGGCTGCCGACAGTGGGGTTCGAACCTACTATCTTCCGAAGGTTGAGTACTGGCCGCACTTAAATGACTGCAGCTATCGAGTTCGGTATTCACTATTCAGTTGTTCTGTGGTGTATTGTGTGAATACTGTATGTAGAAGAGAGTATTGGGACAAACACAAACCCGCAGTCCCCGAAACAGAGGAATTAACCATTGAAATCTCCGCCCGACCAGGCTGGGAATCGAACCCGGGACTCACTGAACCGAATGTCTCAACGCTGATTTCACCGTCAAGGAGACGCAACCACTGCCTATATCAGCCATGATATACAGGGTGACCCAAAAGTCCGTTAGCAGTTGACGAGGCAATACTTCACAGAATATTGGGAGTAGAGAGGTAAAAATTGACACATGATTGGCATGACATGGGCTTTTATTGACTCCAAAATAAAGTGCACAAAATGGCCAACAGATGGCACTTCATACGATACACAAGCAATAATTAGCAGAACAATCTAGGTTTAGTAAGAACGATGTTCTTTATAACACATGCTCATCACGTCAGCCGTTATTCATCAGGTATGGTGAGAAATTGCCGTCGATGTCGTCTTTTAGCACCTCTAATGAAACTAATAATCACACGGATTGAGGTCGGGGACCGTGGATGCCAAGCATGACATCACGCGATTGCAGGCTGGCCTCTTAGACGGTAACGCCGTCTCTCAGGCCGGGAGAAGGAGATGCTCGGAGAAGGTGAGGGGCTTGGCGGCCGTGGCCTACACTCGGAACTGTACCGGCATTCGCCTTAGTGCAGGACAATGGAAAACCACGTAAAACCATCCTCAGGACAGCCGACGGTGGAGACCTGCCGTAAGGTCCAGCCCTTTCCCTCTCCCGAATGCAGAGGCGTAGAGCCACCGGTAAAGTCGTGGCCACGCCACCTCTGCTTGGTTGGCCGGTCGGAGTGCAGAGCTCTGACGACAGCTCCTTTTATACCATACACGGGTCTCACGTGGCAACACTGACGTGTTGCTGTCCAGCTCCATCTGTTGTCTCTTTGTGCACACATTGTTTGTGTCAATAAAAACCCATGTCCGGTCGTGTACCTGACGTGTTGCTGTCCAGCGCTATCTGTTGGTCATTTTGTGTAATGTTTTCATGTCAATAAAACCCCATTTCATGCCAATTATGTGTGTCAATTATTACCTCTCTACCTCCAATAATCCGTGAAGTATTGCCTCGTCAAAAGTTAATGGCTTTGGGGTCAGTCTGTACAAAAACGTTCTAAAATGGGATGTTCCATCTATTCTGTGTATCCTAAAGAATACTTCTTTTGTTAGTGGTGTCCGGCTCCATGGCTAAATGGTTAGCGTGTTGGCCTTTGGTCACAGGGGTCCCGGGTTCGATTCCCGGCAGGGTCGGGAATTTTAACCATCATTGGTTAATTTCGCTGGCACGGGGGCTGGGTGTATGTGTCGTCTTCATAATTTCATCCTCATCACGACGCGCAGGTCGCCTACGGGAGTCAAATCAAAAGACCTGCACCTGGCGAGCCGAACATGTCCTCGGGCACTCCCAGCAGTAAAAGCCATACGCCATTTCATTTCATTTGTTAGTGGTTCAACGTCACACAATGTGGTACGGGCTTTAAGTAACGGAAGGGTAGAATACTTCTAGGACTGGCAATGAAGTGGCCGTGGCCACAACAGAGGTACAGTCCCAGCATTTGCCTGATATTAAAATGGAGAAACCACGGAAAATCCTCTTCATGGGTACCGACGGTGCAGTTTGAACCTACCAACTTCCATATGCAGACTTACAGCTACACGACACGTACCCATGGCCAGCTCGCTCGGACCTCGGAAAGGAAATATGCCATGCATCATCTTGTCACTTTGTGTCTCGGCCAACAATTCAGTGTTACAATGGGTGGGAAAAGACAGGTAGTAACCGAGAAAGTGGTCGCACGGTTTGAGCCACGTAGCTATGTACTTGCATTCGGGAGATGATGGTTCGAATCCCACTGTCGGCAGTAAAATAGTCTCAGTTCATATCCACATACTATTCTTTCAGCTTAAACTTCACCGCATCACGATTATTATAGAATTATTAATAAAGTCGTTGATTCTAGATTCCACTAAGTACGCTTATTGTATTCGAAGCCTGAAATATTTTCTATGGCGCAGTCCGGAAGTTTCTAAAGCTGAGAGTCGTCGCTGGCCCAGAGCCTGGATACCCATACCAACAACGGTAAAAGTAAAGAAACCGCGGGGAAGCCTGTCTAGGGTTGCCACATTTTCCACAAAACTGTGTCAGAAGTTCACGTGACCAAAGAAATATGCGGAATATCAATAAAAGAGCATTATTTAAAGCAAATATAGGCCTAATAATATAATGATATCGGTAAAAAATGCTTTCATAGCTAGAACAGGTCGATAATTTTAAGTATTTAGGTTGTATGTTCTCCCAGGATGGTAATATAGTAAGTGAGATTGAGTCAAGGTGAAGTAAAGCTAATGCAGTGAGCTCGAAGTTGCGATCAACAGTATTCTGTAAAAAGGAAGTCAGCTCCCAGACGAAACTATCTTACCATCGGTCTGTTTTCAGACCAACTTTGCTTTACGGGAGCGAAAGCTGGGTGGACTCAGGATATCTTATTCGTAAGTTAGAAGTAACAGACATGAAAGTACCGAGAATGATTGCTGGTACAAACAGGTGGTGACAATGGCAGGAGGGTACTCGGAATGAGGAGATAAAGGCTAATTTAGGAATGAACTCGATGGATGAAGCTGTACGCATAAACCGGCTTCGGTGGTGGAGTCATGTGAGGCGAATGAAGGAGGATAGGTTACCTAGGAGAATAATAGACTCTGTTACGTAGGGTAACAGAAGCAGAGGTAGAGTAAGACGCCGATGGTTAGACTCATTTTCTAACGATTTAAAGATAATTGTATAGAACTAAATTAGGCAACAGCACTAATTGCAAACAGAGGATTATGGTGAAGTTTAGTACATTCACAGAGGCTTGCAGATGGAACGCTGAAAGGCATAACAGTCTATAATGATAATGTATGTATGCATGTATGCATGCTGCGGAAAATTCTCTTCTTTCTTGCCTCGGCTGCTAAAAAAAATATACTTACCGCATTGTTGAGATTCCGTCTCATTGGTGATCAGCCCTTTGTCGTCCACAGGGTGCTGCTGAGGGATTGCCTAGCTAAAGGTTACCATATGACTACTGAATAAATAAGTGCTATGACTCAGACCGATTTTTAAAATAAAATGAATCTTTATTGATAAATTAAGTAAAATCATTATCATGGATTAAAAAATGAACCAAAATTTAGTATCCAAATTATATAAATGCAAACTCAACCTTTGATAAACGCAATTAATTAAAATTATAAATTTAAAAAATGATTAATTAATTCATTTATTAATTAATGAAAATTTAAGATGAAAATCTTTCACTACAAATCATCCATTAATTGTGAGCATACTTCATCATCAAATACTCAAATAAATTTTAACAAATATTTAGATCACAATTGGTGTACAGCTCAATAGCTTGGCTCAATAAAAATCAGTTAAGTTTCGTGCTTGATATTAGAAATCACAATTGTGGAAAATAAAGAATTTATAACGTTATTACAAATTATTTCCACCTTTTTAACACTTAGAACATTCCAATCATTTTCTAGGAGTACATTCTCCGCAATTTATGCAAATTATTTACATTTTGAACTCTCATTTTAAATAATGAGGATAACTACACTATTTTAAAATAAATCACTGTGTAATGTGACATCTTTGACTTAATAAGTCTACAAGTATAATTATTGAAAATCTGGACATTACTGAACCTTTATTTAAGTATAGTTCTAATTGTTGACACCACACTGGACTATGTAAACTTCCATATAAATATTTTTTTGAAATGAAAGAAATAAAATTTTACTTCACAAATTTTTCTCGACTATATTTATCATCAATATAATCACATATTTGTTAGTAAAATGTAATTTAGTGACCAAATTATTTGTTCAGTAATTCCGACAAAATTTGTGGTGTCTTGTTATATGGGAAGAAATTTCAAATCTAACACGTCGTGTACCTATTGTTACGCGAACTACCATTTTTAATACTATATAAATGAACATTATACTTAACACATCAAAGTAGATAAAAGTCAATGGAAAACAACTATATTACATTATAGCCACAGAGGAATCACCTAATTCTACTCATAATACAAATAAAAATAACCATCGTGGTTGATTTGCAATCGACGTATAAATTCATACTTTATTTACACTATTTTATTCACACACGCACTGTGCAGTTCATAAATCAAATGTAATAGATTTCAGATTGCATCATTGCGCAAAAAAAATATTTTATCCTGTTCAGAGTCCAGTAACTTCAAATCTCTGAGTAAGGATGTTATGCTACCATGATCACATCAACTATTCATGGCTTCCCTGATTTTATTTATCTAATATAAATCTAGGAATATTACAGAATAAATTTATCCAAAATCAACTGGAAATATATTTAAAAGGACCGTGATAAAACACTGACTCACATTAAAAAAATCTCACGACTATTTATTGTAATACGATCTCCGCATATCAATTGGGATCATAGACTACCATTATAAGTCATTCACATTTGATCAATCTACCATGTTTTGCATATCATTACCTCGCTCAAGGTGGTATGTCACGTTGCCTTCTAATCTATGCATTGTGATAATCACCATTATTAATGCACTTCAATTACATTAGGGGACTTGTCCTCCTGCTCACTTTCATGACATCGTCGGCTCAACATGGCCGGCATTTATTTTCACATTCACAATATTAGCTGCAATAGCTTGAATCTTATTTCATTTTATTAACACCGACGGCTTAAATATTTCCCTCTCAGCTCCATGGTTGGTAATACATAATTAACTTCTCATCAACATTGAAACAGTTGTCTACAGTGCATAATCCATTACCACATAATATCATTCTCTATCATCATTTGAGCCTTATGACATAACATCTTTTTCCTTGGGTTCATTCTTCCCAGCTACTGAAATATTCAACTACCATCTCCCAATTGAATGCTTTATATCGTGTCGCAATAATATTAAATAAATACATTCAAATCCACTATGACCAATTGACAAAGTGATTACTCTTCACCTGTCCATATTTTGTTATTCAGGTGAGGTAAATATCAAAATAACGGAAATTATACAAATAACCAAGAATAAAAGAAATTTAACATCAATTAAAAATTTACATCATTGAACTAGCAAATCGAACTTTCATAATGTGCAATCATAGAAAAGCATAGTGACGGTCTCTAATGTCGTTTAAATGTAGGCCTTTGCATTTAAACAAATTAGTCCAATTGATAATAATAATGAAAGGAATAATAATAATAATAATAATAATAATAATAATAATAATAATAATAATAATAATAATAATAATATTAATAATAATAAAACAAATTAAATTGACACCATCATGCGTGGATAAATTTTCATTATTTAATATCCTCTGTGCTATACCCTGAAATAGAATTACAATAACTAAATATCTACTTGTTAGCTCGCGTAACTGATTAATTAAAATAGTAGACCACATGTTAGATTTTTATATGAATTTATTTACTCACATTTTTGCAAAGAAGTCTCGCCCGTGCCAAGGACGTCCGCCGATGTGGAATTAGAACATTCTTACACAGAAATTACACATCTTCACAGTATCGGCGTATCCATCCATGATATTGGTTACACTCTTCACACGCATTTTAGATTCTTGATGCATTAATTCTAACACATTGACACTTAAATACACACAATAATATAAATAAATTTATATACAAATTTTTTCTCACTTCCTGTACGCGTAGCACGCGTGTTGAAGATCACTACGTGTTACTATGTGTGCGCGGGACTCGCTTCTATTGTGGTGAAAGTATTTCCCTGCATACCTGCACTGCAGTCCTCGAGCTCCGTTAATCCTATTTACAAGTTCCTGGGCCCCTGTAGTAGTGGTAATGATTTGTTTGTAGTAGAACTGCTCATTCACTTTCTTTCCCTCTAATTGTCTTTATGAATTACTGAAACCAAAAGTATTTCCTCGACAGCTGGAGTGCCGCCTGTCTTTCATTGGAAGAAGTTTCCTCTGTCACCCATGTAATAGTCAGATATAACCAAGTTATACGCACTGAAAATATCATACGTGACCAACTTGTCATCTCAAAAATTAGCATAAAAGTTCTAGATATATTAACATATCTGACGTGTGCGATAATGTTATTAAATGAATATATAGACTCATTTTAAGCTTTACATGTTAAGCAAATATCTTACACTGTCCCATAAGATACTACTAAAATAAGAGAATTCACATTTCACGTCCAATCTACACGATCGTCGAAGAACAAGTGATCTTTCTGCCAGGCGTCTAGTGCCTCTCTGGATACCGGTACCTCTGCGGAGTAATATAATCTGACTTCAGGAGCGACTTTTAAGTCATGCATCCCTACCTGCTATTTCATTATTGTCACAACTACCAAATAAAATTCCGGTACTTCAATTAATACACTGCGATCGCTGAATTTATCATAGACATTTGCATACTTGAGATGGCTTCGGTGGGATTATTTCGTCTGTCGTACTACTGGATGTAATCAGTCAACGGCGGGAATATTATCACACCCTCGTCCACAGACACGTCCTCTCTTAATTAAATATTAGCTGCACATCAACAAAAATTTTATCCTTCACTATTTATAATATACAAATTGAAGTGTCATTGCAGTTGAAAAATTATTAACTACTGCCGATTTCTGTCGAAAGACTGAATATTTGATGGCGCTCCTTTCGAAATATACAGAATAAAGGCTTCTGATAGGTTGAGAAGGTTTCTAACAGGGAAGTTGGACTGTTTCCATTTCAAGTCTGGGGGGTGTTTGGTAGATATTTCTGTCTTCTTTCAGCGTTGTTCTCCGTGTTTCTCTCTCTTGCAAACAGCGGAAAAGTACTCAGCCATGACCCAAATTCCTTGTAGGCTTGGTGTCTTCGTGCTGTATTGTGTTCAGAGATAATTGTTTTATTGGGGGACAACAAACCGTGTCTTACAGAGACTTCAGTGGCTTAAAGCTTCCTTTTGTGTGGTCTTCGTTTCTGCAGTACTGTGAGAAACAGAGTTTCTACTTGTGTGGAAATATTCCACCTATGATATCCATTACAATTATTGAAATAATACAATTGGGCTCAATTCCATGAGTGCAGTATGTATGTATTAAATACATCAACAGAGCATTCACGTGTTTTACAGCGTCCAAATTTTATCTT
Source organism: Anabrus simplex (assembly GCF_040414725.1). Taxonomy (NCBI): domain Eukaryota; kingdom Metazoa; phylum Arthropoda; class Insecta; order Orthoptera; family Tettigoniidae; genus Anabrus; species Anabrus simplex. Next base: position 573,521,843 of record NC_090265.1, read on the forward strand.
AACTTACGATAAGCTTACTTGTATAATAGGTATGTACTTGGAACTCTTTTCGTCCTTTTATTATTGACGACATTTCTTGCAAAGAAACATCCATAAATCTAGTCTTAAGTTTCAAAGCTATCATCTGCCTTTTTGTTGTTACTGCGCTTTTATACGGTTTTGTATATTTCAGTAGTCGTTTTTCTGTGATATTCTTTTCTTAACGTTTGTTCTTGGTCTACTGTTACCATGTCCTGTGAATTAATTTTGATATAAATAATTAAATAATTTCGTGTTTCTATTTCTAGCCGAGTGCAGCCCTTGTACGGCAGACCCTCCGATGAGGGTGGGCGGCATCTGCCATGTGTAGGTAACTGCGTGTTATTGTGGTGGAGGATAGTGTTATGTGTGGTGAGTGAGTTGCAGGGATGTTGGGGACAGCACAAACACCCATCCCTCGGGCCACTGGAATTAACCAATGAAGTTTAAAATCCCCGACCCGGCCGGGAATCGAACCCGGGACCCTCTGAACCGAAGGCCAGTACGCTGACCATTCAGCCAACGAGTCGGACATTAATTTTGATTAAGTACTGTATTTTAGGCTGATTGTACTGTATTGTGTTTTCTGGTTTATAACGAGCTCATTTTTCCGTCCGAAATTGCTATTACTAGAAGCTAGTATTTAATGGAGGAGAGGAGAATCCTACTGCGTCCCAGTCTTCTTCAAAAGATAACAAGCTTGCTTTTGCTCGTAGTGGAAAAAAAATTCCCGGCAAAAGGGGAGTGATTATTCATATCAGCAAGATCAATCTAGACATTCAGTGAAAAATTCTTTTTCCCAGACAACCTAACAGTCAATGACTCTATAATGATGTCAGTTCTGGGAAGAGTTCAGAATTGAAAGCACCCACGCACCACCCTTCGGATCTCAATCCCGTAATTCTAACTTCGCTCTCTTCTTGCGATCCTTGGATCAATAATTTCAAGTTAGGCTCTCAGAATTGGGAACGGTTATTCGAAGAACGTTAGATAATGATTTTTTCTTTTTTTGCTATTTGCTTTACGTCGCACCGACACAGATAGGTCTTATGGCGACGATGGGATGGAAAATGCCTAGGAAGTGGAAGAATGCGGCCGTGGTCTTAATTAAGGTACATCCCTGGCATTTGCCTGGTGTGAAAATGGGAAACCACGGAAAACCATCTTCATGGCTGCCGACAGTGGGGCTCGAACCCACGATCTCCCGATTACTGGATACTGGGATTTGTTTTCTAGAAGAATGAAAAACATTGTGATAATTCTAGCTAAATCAATTAATGCCTTACCTGGTCCCAAACATCCCGCTACTAGGTTTCACGAGCTTGGGATATATGAGAACATTCTTAATATTCAGAGGACATACGCTGAATCATCGAATCCGGAGAGACGTTCTAAGAGAGATCGGGTCAGAAGGCACGCAAATTATGCTTACCACTTGACTCAATAATTGACTATAATAAGAGAAAGACAGCAGTGCGTTTATTTCCCGATAATGATGGAAATAGCTGTAAATTACCTTTAAGTGACATTGAAAACCAATCCTCTCGTCTTTATCCAACCTACAAGCAATGCACTAGAGATGACTATCCTAACACTTTATCTGATTATGATCGTGTTTTTCTAGATGAAACCTACCCTCCTAGAATATCCAAGGAATAAGTAGTTGACGCCTCTAAATGTATAGAGGTGGATATCCCACTTGGACCAGATGACGTTGTTACGCGGGTTTTGAAAAATGATTGCGTCTCTGATAATTTCATATGTAGCCACGAGAATGATAATGTCATACTACGTTCCTCCTTGCCTTCAGCTTACTAGAACAGCTCTAATTCACAAGCCAGGATGTGAAACTGATGTCTCGAATTGGAGACCCATTTGTGTATGTTCTTTATTAAGGAGAGTCATAAAACGGATCCTCGATCGCAGGCTGCGAGAGTTTGTCACTTTTAACGAACACCAGGCACTATTACCAACACACGTCCTTATAATGTGTTCTCACAACTGCCAAGGGGGACACGACTAATGCGATAATAGTGTTCCTCGACATTAGAAAAGCTTCCGATAACGTTGGCCATACACATCTCAAAAGAACACTTGAGAGCTCTCAAACCAAACTTGTTGGACTGATTATATTGCTGTAGGAAGGGAATATGACGCAAATTGAGGGAATTCATTCTAAAACGAAGTGTATCAAACTGAAAATAGGAACCATGCGGGGTATCCTCTATAGCCTACACTCCAAAATTTTTCAACCCATACCATACCCCATGGCACTTACGCCCTTGAAAGGGCTTTGGCCTGCACAAAGACCGCTCCTCAACCCGAAGGCCTGCAGATTACGAGGGGCCGTGTTGTTAGCACGACGCACCCTCTCGCCCGTTATTCTGAGCTTTCGAGACCGGGGCCACCATCTCACCGTCAGATAGCTCCTTATTCTAATCACGTAGGTTGAGTTGACCTCGAACCAGCCCTCAGGTCGAGAGAAAAATCCCTGACCTGGCCGGAAATCGGACCCGGGGCCACCGGGCGAGAGGCAGGCACGCTACCCCTACACCACGGGGCCGGCAAAATTTTGCAACATACAACGTTATAAACGAACTCTCTGAGGACACTGTTGCTTTTAAATATGTTCTATCCCTGATAGCCGAGATGAAGCCTCTCAAAGACCCGGGTTTTGCTGGTGGCAGATTAATCATAGGCAAAGATCAAGCTTATGCTTCTGGAATAGCGACTATTGGCTTCAGAGAGATTGGTTTAGACATAATAACCCTTACCTTACGTTTTTCGTATTATGGGGACCTACACTTTGTCTACCAAGAAGTGTTTTCAAAATTAAAAGCTACTATAGGAATTGATAGCCTAAGTATCTTCTCGAAGGCTTCTAGTTTGAAAGATGTACGGGTTCCGATCGTTATGTTATTTGCTTCACGTCGCACCGACACAGGTAAATCTCATGGCGACGATGGGATAGAAAAGGCCTAGAAGTGGAAAGGATGCGGCCGTGGCCTTAGTTAAGGTGCAGCTCCAGCATTCACCTGGTGTGAAAATGGGAAACTGCAAAAATCCATCTTCAGAGTGGCCGACAGTGGGACTCGAACCCACTATCTCCCGGATGCAAGCTCACAGCTGCGCGCACCTAACCGCACGGCCAACTCGCCCGGTATTCTTAGGAACAAATAAAGAATATTATTATCATACTTTACTATATTTTCCTAAAATTCGTAGCTCACATCCCTACGATGTTTTCAACATTGAGTTGCTTGCCGGAAGGGCTAGAACTGTTAATTTGTTAAGACGTACTGAAAACTTACATAGGACCAGGGAAGGTTCAAAATAAATTAAAAATCAACTCACATCTCTTGAGCACACTAAATGATGTCAGCTTCCTCAAAACGGAAAAGGCGCAGTTTCCTTTAGTGAGTTCCCTCCTGCTAACGGATGGATAATGCACCACGGAGGCCTATCGTGCAGCGAACGGAGAGAGGTCATGTAAATTACAGCCAGTGTGTCAGCTGGTTGTGCAATTCTTGCCAGGATCCCAGACAATAACCGTTGCCAACACTGTTGTAATGAGATGAAAATTCTTGGTCTTGTCTTGGAATCCTGCCCTCACGGGGAACTCTTGCGCAATACCAGAAACCATACGTAGCGCTATTACAAAAACCTTGCGAAATTCTGGGTGTACTGTGCACGGGGAAGTACACTGACTTAGCAAATGTCATGGGCTAGTCACCTAATAGCGTGTGGGGTCCTCCTCTGGCCCTGCGAACTGCAGTGAGACGCCGTGGAAGTGATTCGACAAGTCCCTGGTAGTCCTCTGGACGCAGCTGACACCAAATCGTTTGCAGAGCAGCCGCCAATGCTGCTCTTTTCGTGAGTGCAGGATCCATGACACGGAGGCTGCGTTCCAGGACATCCCAGATATGCTCGATAGGGTTCATATCGGGGCTCCTGGGTGGCCATGGCAGTCGTTGGACCTCCACTGCATGTTCCTGGAACCATTTCCGGGCGACGTGGGAGCGATGTGGCGGCGCGTTATCATCTTGAAACACCGCAGAACCGTCTGGGCGCTGGAAGGCCAAAATTGGGTGGAGATGGTCTCCGAGCAGCTCAACATACCGCGTACCATTCAAAGTCTCTTCCAGAACAACTAGGGGTCCATTCCATACCAGGCAAATGCACCCCAGACCATAACAGAGACACCAGAGCCCTGGACCACACCTTCGAGGCAGGCGGGATCCATCGCTTCATGTGGTCTGCGCCATACACGGTGCCTCCCATCGGTATAGTGCAGTTGAAATCGTGATTCGTCCGACCATATCACGTTACGCCATTGTTCCAGTGGCCATCCCTGGTGACTGGCGACAAATGCGCGTCGTTGTGCCCGATGGCGTTGGGTTAACAGTGGCATCCGTGTGTGGCGCCGGCACCCATACCCCATAGAACCCATGTTCCTACGGATTGTCCACTGGGAGATGTGTCTAGCACGGCCTGTGTTGAATTGAGCCGTGATTCGTTGCACGGTTGCCCGTCTGTCACTATTGACAATCCGTCTCAGACGTCGCCGGTCACGGTCATCGAGGGTGGCTGGACGGCCGGTCGGTGGTCTGTTGTGGACGGTGACACCCGCATTCAACCATTCACGATACACCCTGGACACGGTTGATCGTGTGAAGCCGAATTCCCGTACCACTTCCGAAATCGCACTTCCCATCCGTCGGGCACCGACCACCATTCCCCATTCGAACGGTCTCAGCTCACGACGATGTTCCATGTTACACCCGCCACATGCACAGCCACTGCTCACAAGGTCTCCTATACAACTGCCGCTGGCACAGGGGGCGTGTGGTGCGCGGACAACACACCTACGCATCAGTGCTCCGCTATCCCATGACATTTGCTCAGTCAGTGTAGATTGTCTAACGGTCAACAGAAGCTCCCGGATAATCGATATGATTGCCTTTAAAAATACTTCGAATGCTTGAATGACTTCAACGAAGAAAGGAATATGATCTATGAATCTACCATCCCCTTCTACCACCGACAGTATGGATTAGGAAATTTCGAAGTGATTGGGTTGATAATTAGAGCAAGGGAAAAGATGACGAAAAGCCTTGTTCTATCCTGTCAGCGATTTAACCTGCATCTGTCCATATTTCATAAAATGTTATTATTTCTTTGAAAATATGCCTTTCTATTCTGCGACATCATCTACACTGCCTGACAAAAACGTTAAGCGCCCAGATGGAGTGTTTGAAGGTCAGTGTAACTACATATGCTGAAAGTTCATGTGCCCTTATTAAACTGATTGCAATATGGAATGAAAGAGACAAGGCCGTTAGCAGTTACATGTGGAATGTTGGTGCCAGGTCAGAAGGGTTTCGCAACGCCGTCCCCTCCCCCACCTCTATGGCCTCAGTGCATGTCCCTATGCAGTTTCGAATGGTGTCAAAGAGCCTTTGAATTCTCTCCTGAGGCAAGTGAGTTGCAGCTGTTCCTCCAGATCCTGCAGGTTTATACTGGGACGGAGTCCCCTTCCAATGTCATCCCGCACGTGTTCAAGGATGGGGAGGCCCAGGGATCTTTTTGTCCACGCTCTGGGCAGTCAATAGACACACGTGCTGTGTGTGGACGTGTATTATCTTGTTGGAACACTGTCCCAGGGTGCTGTGACATAAGGTACAGGACGTGCGGACTCAGAATGTCTGTGACGTACCGCTGTGCCGTCGAAGTCTGCCGAAGCACTATTAGAGGTGACCTGAACGCATATCTTATGGTTCCCCACATCATGATGCCACGGATAACGCCTTTGTATCTTTCTACAATATGGGCAGGAACTGCCCTCTGCCCTCGACGCCGTCAAACCCGCACCCTATAATCATCGGAGTTTATGGAGAAGCGGGACTTATCACTGAACGTGATGCGACCCCGGTCGTACTCTATCCATGCCTCCCAGGCAAGGCACCAAACGCAAGCGTTGGTGTACTGTTGTCAATGGCAGCCGACAAAAATGGGGTGGTAGGACCCCAATTCGGTGATGCGAGTCGTCGCGACACTGTGAGTGAACTCACAGGATGTTGTAGAGTCTCCAGTAACCGCGGATGGCGGGTTTTGAATTTATGGGATCCCGCAGTGCTTGGCACACCATACGATAGTCCTCCCTTGGGTTGGTGTATCTTTGTCGACCCAAACCTGTATGTCGTTATTGGGTACCCCCATGTACCGAGTGAGTCCTCCATCGTGCCACTGTGACAACTGATGGCCCACATACTTGACAATTTCACGACACGACCAACCAGCCTCATGCAGTCCCACAATGCGGTCTCTGTCAGATACTGTCAATTGGCGGACAGACTGTCTAACGCGTCTGTAGGGCATCGCGGGTGCTTCGTCCTGTACATAGACTTTTTTCTGCACGTCTTGCTTAACTGTCTTACAACAGTTGACTGGTAACAACCTCAACAACAGAACGGTGCCATCACGAATGCACTCTGGTGGGCGTTCTACATATTACAGATCGTTGTAAATCTTATCATTTACTCAAACATTAATGGTATGCATGTATACCGAAATGGGATAATAATGGACCACAACTTCTGTGTACTTAACTTTTTTCAGGCAGTTTATAATCGTAATGTCAGCTATACCTAATAGACACGTATGATATACTTGTACTGACAGTACCTTTAACAATTCTCTCCGCAGCGAGCAATCGAAAGGCTCACAACAGCATGTCAAGGCGACCGCATGCCACCTCTCCTATATATGACACTGCGATTGCATTCCACAGCCTATCAGGGAGCGTGGGAACTGCTCTCTAGGAACAGAGACAGTTGTCAAGCTGACCGCAGATGCTTTACAAACACGCAGTGCACTGCGGAGAGAATAGTTGAAGACACTGCATTTGACCTGTAAATATTTCAAGGTTTCTGACTTATACAAGCCTAGTGGGTCTTTCCTTCCTTAATGGGTTTTCTGTCATTACAATTTATTTTGAATTATGATATTTTCAAGTCAACATAAGGTAACGAACGTAATGCAGTAAAGTCACGCTTGGTATGCCAGTAAATATTGTTGAAATTTGGGAATGATCGAATGTATTTCCTAAAGACAGCAAGTGTAGAGGGAATCGTTATTATCTGCATGTTTTCCCAGCTGTAAATGGTTGTGTAGATAAATTGTGTCCAGTATTGATTCAGTAGGTAATGGAATGCTACTGAACGATGATTTCTGCGGGGAAATATTTAAGAGTCTTCAGTTCAATATTACATTTCAGAACGTGCAAGGATGTTAATAAATTTTGATCATCTAACGGAGGTTTGTATTGTACTTATTTCTACATGCAATCCGATATTGATTAGTTGTGCGTAGCTAACAGACGGGATTTCAGCTCGGGAGAGAAGGTAAATAGATGATATTGTATTATAATTTTTAAAATGTATTCACATTTATTAATGTATTTGTGAACGTTAGTGAAGCATTTTTGATATGAATGTCAAGTTATTTTGAACATAGCATAAGCAATCGGTGGTAAATTCAGGACAGTCGAAAGGTATAATTATATTCCAAAGTGGAATTATTCAGGGATTTCTAAATTCAATATTTCAAAGAACAGACTATGATCATTTCCATTTTTCTTGTTATTGTGGTAAATTGAAGTTCTTCTTGAGATCGTATTCCAGACGTAATGTCACTACAGTAGGTATATTTCCGGCTAGATGACCGTAAATAGTTGGGTAGAAATATTGTATAGGACGTGTAGGTCATCACATCTTTGTATTAAGAATATTTGAGTTAACTGATAAAGGCCAGTGAATATTGTTTTACAAACTGTGTGAGTTGTCAATGAGCCTTAGTTTATTTAGTAATTAGCAGGTTTCTAATGCCCCATTGTATTAAAGCAGTCTCAGCGTCGCATTAGGACACATATTTGAATAGGTCAGTGCTTATTTACATTTTAGCTACGAATGTATAGAGGAGCGTGAGATGTCCTTTATTGAGTTTCTCTGTCGAGGTATTTTCCGACGTGTCAGATATTGTATATTACTGCCAAGGAGTGTCTTTTGTCGTAAAATATAGGCCTGTATTGTTATTATCATCACGTCCATAATTATTATCTGTGTATGCCCGACTGTCATCTTTAAAGAAACCCTACTACAGTGGAGTGAACTTATTCTGATGTTATGTGATATGTGCATGAAGTTAAGTGTGATATTTCCACAGGAGATTATATAATAGGAATTTTTATTGTATTTATTTGTTCGTGCAATCCGATATTGGTCACTTGTGTGTAGCTAACAGAGGGGATCTCCGTTCGACGCCAGATGGTAAAAAATTGTATTGTATTGTAAATTTAAACATGTCTTCAAAAGGAATTTTGGATATTGTCAACCTGGGTTTTGATCACAACGTTGGGAGTATGTGTGAATCCTTGCAGTGTGAATTTTAGAACACTTGGGAAATAGCATGTGCGTTATTTGGTTTACTAAATGTCATAACAAAATGTTTGTTAATGTCCAGATGACCTATGTTTACATTTTGGTATTTGATGACGAGATCCTGATCGTTGTTGTGATATCATTGTGACAGCTGTCGGCTGTCCTGATGTCCGTTTATTCTCAGCGTGAAGTGTACATGTTTGATTACATGTTTCAACAACTGGTCCTTGCCGGGCTGAGTGGCTCAGACCCCAGATTGGCAGGTTCGATCCTGGCTCAGTCCGGTGCTATTTGAGGTGCTCAAATACGTCAGCCTGGTGTTGGCAGATTTACTGGCACGTAAAAGAACTAATGTGGGACAAAATTCCGGCTCCTCGATGTCTCCAAAGACCGTAAAAAGTAGTTTGTGAGACGTGAAAACAATAGCATTATTATTAATTGGCCCTTGCTTAAGAATTTCAGCGTGTTTCTCCGATGTGTTTTTTAAAATTTAAGTGTAACGTAAGTGGTTCAGTTCCACCAGTGTTATATTTGAGATGTAATAATTTGATTCAACAAGTTTCTTATGTGTATTAAAGTAAAACAATGACCCTTTCATTTAAATGGGAATCTTAGGAGTAGGTAATCCCATAGGGGCGTAAGCAAGCATGGCCAGGATCTTACCGTGATATTACACTGAAATGAGATTGGAATACGCGTCCTATATACGAAGGTTGGATCTTAAATAGTGGAAACTATTTATTTACAACAGATACAAAAGAGTTACATGTTAGCAACCTTTACTATCCTTCAATGTAGTCACCAGCGTTGTGCATAACCCGTTTCCAGTGATGTGGAAGTCGTAGTATACCTTCAGCAGAGCCTGTTCTACTGATGGTGCGAATGTAGCAGTCTACTGCCTGTCGAATCACTGCAACAGTTCTGAAGCGAATGCTCACGAATCATCCGATTTCGATCACTGTCCAGTAACGCGGCAAGAGTTTGCACTTCTTCTTCTTCTTCTTCACTCGTAGGACGACCTGCCCGATGAATGTCCGCCATAGTTTGCCGACCATCGTTGAAGACTTTTACCCAACGTGCCACTGTTCTGCAAGGCAATGCAGATTCCCCGCAAGCCTCTTGAAGACCTTGATGACACTGTCGTGCTGTACGACCTCCGACACATTCAATCTTGATCCAACTCCGTTGTTCCTGTTTGGAAAACATTGTGACAACGTTACGTTAGACCGCTAGCTCACACGTGACTGTGTTCCTCTCGCCTGTGCGCACGCAGGTGATCTGGGAAGGGCGAGTCCATTTGCTCTGAGGTAAGGTAGGTATGTAACCAAAGTGTGCTATCAGCGACAATATTACATTCCGTTGCATAGCGTCTCCACAGCAGTGCTGCCACTATTTAAGTTCCAACCCTCGTAACTTAGAATAATCACCAATTCGCCAGTTATTCGAATATCCGAATACTTTTTCACTTACGTATCTCACAGTTTGGTGTACCTGTCTCAGATCAATAAGGTTTTTGTGCTAAACTTGTTTACCCGAGTTTACTTATAGCTGTTATTTATCACCTAGCTGTATATCCGTTTCTCCAGCTTAGCCAAAATATTTTACTTCTGATCTAAACACACCTGAGTTCTAAGCGAGACCAGATCATTAGCTACTATTAGAGACAGGTATACGGGAACAATATGACCTTTTCTTTTTCACTTTGCTCACAAGCTTCCAGATTTTCTGACTATATGTAAACATAGTTTCTGTCCGACTTCTTGGCTGAATGGTCAGCGTTTAGGCCTTCCGTTCAGAGGGTTCCGGGTTAGATTCCCGGACAGGTCGGGGATTTTAATCGCGTATGAATAATTCTTCTGGCTCAGGGACTCTCATCTTCACATTCATACAACACACCACACGACCAACCACCACAGAAACGCGCAATAGTGATTACATCCCTCCAGGTGTCAGGAAGGGCATTCGGCTGTAAAAGAAACCAACTCCATACGTGACGTGACCCCACAGATGTGGGAATTTCGGCGAAGAAGAAGATATAAGTACAGTTTCTATATCCTTCAACTAAAATATTTATAAAATTCTTTAGTTTAGTTTATGAAAGTTCCAGTGAAAATATCTCCAACACATGCAAAATTCTGTCTTATGTGTTATACTTCGTGTTTCGACTGACTGAAAAACTTAAATTGACATTGAAATTAGGAGATTGGCTTATTTTCTTAACAAACAAAACTTAACATTTTGTTATGCAAAGAAACAGATCCTGTTGTACTATGAGGAACATAGCGATGCGCCCACCTGCTTACAATGTGTCTCGTATGACATAATCATTTGCCAATATTGGGTGAATGTATGTTGACTCCCTGCAATACATACGCTGGGTTGTGAAGGCAATTACGGACAGACTTGTGCATCGAAGTTGACTGCCGTGGTGGCTTGTGTTTGACTCCTAGAGTAAGTAAACACAAGCGGTATACAAGCGCAGTAAACAGACCTTAAAGTACATAGAGTTGTGGTTACACTGTCTGGTCGTTAACTTCGCAATTCACAGTACATTGTTACAAAGTAGTTAAATCGATCGATTTGAGAGAATGACTGAGTTCATGTAAAGCAGCCCCAAGCAAGGGTGAAATGTAATACTGCACCCTTCTTGAGTTCCTTCGGTATTGACTGGATGTCAAATGTTGCCTCGGCTGCCCTAAAAAAGAAATACTTACCGAAGGTGTATGAGATCCTCTTCTCAGGTGCGATCAGTCCCCCGTCGTCGAATAGGGATGCATAGGGATAGTGCTTAAGGAAAAACTACTCACTATGTTAATTATGACACAGACTGATTTCAATTAAAATGTGTATATAAACATTTATTGATAAAATTAAAAAAAAAATGAAGATAATTTTATAAAATGTTCATTAATGTGAAATAAGTTTTGTTGATAGTATGTCATTACATTATGAGACTAATAAAAAAATCCTTTTACCGGGCGAGTTGGCCGTGCGTGTAGAGGCGCGCGGCTGTGAGCTTGCATCCGGGAGATAGTAGGTTCGAATCCCACTATCGGCAGCCCTGAAGATGGTTTTCCGTGGTTTCCCATTTTCACACCAGGCAAATGCTGGGGCTGTACCTTAATTAAGGCCACGGCCGCTTCCTTCCAACTCCTAGGCCTTTCCTATCCCATCGTCGCCATAAGACCTATCTGTGTCGGTGCGACGTAAAGCCCCTAGCAAAAAAAAAAATCCTTTTCTTAATAACACACATGACCACTTGATTAATTAATTTCATAAAATTTAATTATTGAATTTTTATATAAAATATTAATTATCAGATTTGTTTATCAAATTCCTAGATACCAGTGTGATTGTACATATTACCAGAATAGTAGCGTTCATATAAAATAACAGGTGGATCAATAAAATAACAATAATAATAACAATAATAATAATGATGATAATAATAATAATAATAATAATAATAATAATAATAATAATAATAATAATGTGAATGAAATTAAATGTGGCTAATACAAGTTAATCGTCGGAATACTATTTGTCACCTATCGAAATAAAAAATAACAAATATTTCTAAGATATCTAAATAAATAAACATGTTGATAATAATTAATTAATAAAATTAATGATATTACTGAAATGCATTATAAATTATTTAAAGGAACTTAGAAATGTCTCCACAATGTATCAAAAATGCCTGTATTAAAATTTGGAAAGCCGAAATGAAAATGTGATAAAATAATAATAATAATAATAATAATAATAATAATAATAATAATAATAATAATAATAATAATAATAACTGAAATAATATGACGACTCTCCGTAAATCATAGTTCAGAAATGCTATTAATAACTCCCCAAAATTCAAAAAATAAAAAAATTTACAACCAAACATACTAGAAGTTACAGTAAAAAAATTAATGTTTAACTAATTAAATTGCAATCAAATTAATTACTTAATTAATTTCGTAGCTGACCATTATAAATCATTTATATTATGACTTCAAATCTTCCAAATCCCACAATATCAAATGAATTGGCAACGCATTGAAATAATAATAATATTGCAATAATAATAATAATAATAATAATAATAATAATAATAATAATAATGATAAATGAATATTTTAGTGGCTATCGATAAATAAATCATTAAGGATATTAATATTTGTCCACCAAATTCAATATTCTTGATAACAAAACATTAGATAATTAGATAAAAAATATATATAAATGTTAATATTGAATTAATTAAATTACAATTAAATTCCCTATTTCCTTATTAAATCCACAAGTGACTGTCTATAATGATTAATATTATAACTCATTAGGCCTTCCAAATAACCTGTGAATTACACTGGTGAGATATTAAATAATGAGAGCAGATATTAATAATAATAATAATAATAATAATAATAATAATAATAATAATAATAATAATAATAATAATAATAATAATAATTGTTACCGTGGTTTGGTGGATCAACAGAGGTGAAAGAAGGTGCTGGGATGAATAGGTCTCAATATACGAAATTAAAGTTAATTTAAAATTTAACAAGGTTATATTTTCTTTTCAAGATCAAGAAATAACAAATATAACAGGTCCTTAGTAGCCTAGCAATAAATCGAGAATGTACAATGACAGTTGTTACAGGATATGGGCTCCGAGAGCCAGACACACAATTCTTGAGCAATTAGCCCAACATTAGCCAAATACCAGGTTTGACAAAGGGGCAGAAAACCCCAATCATGCCCAGGAGCACTTGCTCCCTATAACTCAGTAAAGCCTGCTCGAGGCACACATAAACCGATTTAAGAAAGAGCAACCCGCTCTCAAAGTTCAAGCCTACCAAAGGCCACACCAAACTCCACCTTCAAGCTGACCTCCAAGCACATGAAAACAGGGGTAAAAATACCCAACCTACTGAGGCCTACTCAATAAAGAAACAGGACAATTACATGGCCTCCAAAATACCAACTTGAGAGGAGGCGAAACTGCACTCCTAATACATTTCTTTAAAACCTATTTGGCACTAGGCCGCTTATGCAAGGGCTAATCCCATACTAAAGAGGTGACTAATATAAGAAAGTAATTTATATTACATTAGGTAGGGAAGAAACGGTTGTGAAAATAAGTTCACCTCAAAGCAATAGGAGTGGGAGCTCGAGAGGGTTAAGCACTCTCTATCCCAATATGTAGTTTAAAGAGATAGAATCTATACCAAGTGTCTTTTACATTTTAGAGGAAAGTTACATGGTGAAAGGTATCGAACCTGCCCCGAGAGTTAAACTGCTGAGCTAGCAAGAAAATAAGTTATTAAAAGGCCATTACCTTATTGATGAACTGCTGCCCGACGAAAGAGGCGCTTCCCGCCCCCTGCTACATAATTTACACAATGATAGATGTTACTGAAGTGGCCCGGAGACCCAAAAATCAGCAGTTTATATACCCTCGTGGAACATTCGAGACCTTTCATGAATGATAACACCCGCCCACGAGCTTTTATTTGTTACCGAACACAGTTACAGAGTAGGTTGGGGAAGAAAGCCCCGATTGGTCGAAAATTAATTTAAGAAATTCTGGATTGGCTAATTTCAAAACTGGCGGAACGAACGGATTAACATTGCCAACTCAAACAATGACAGAAAGAAATTTAACAAAGAGCAAACTTATGACTACAAAATTTCTTCAAAGAAAAGTTCCTTCACTTTGCACTAGGGTGCACAATTGTAGTTCTTAAGTGGTGCCATCTAGAAGAGAATGTTCACACTTCTTGCTACAGAGAAAACAAATATAAATCGAAAAAGACACAGTTCAGAACACTTCAAAATTTATAGTAATGACATCTTCTGATAAACTTTAGAATTAACGTGGTTGTTAGAGGTTAGAGTTCAGGCTTCCTCCAGTAGAGGAGTTTCAACTGGCGCAAAGTTTGAATTAGCGGAGCGGAGGTGTACTGCCCGGTACAATAATAATAATAATAATAATAATAATAATAATAATAATAATAATAATCATAATAATATTTTATCCTGACACAGAAATATAGTCACTATTAATCCACCATCCTAATAGACCATAATGTGTTCGTATCTGGTACCTCAGAACATTCATATTACAATAATCCATACCATTGGTAATCAAATTTCATTAATAGAGCTTACTGAATTTTAATTTATAAAACAATATTTGCCATGATAGATTATAATTCAACGAATATAACTGATTCACTGTGTAAAGGCGTAAACATCATTCTTCCAAAACAGGTTTTGTGATATTAATAATAATAATAACATTGATCTGAAAGAAATTGTTACTGACTTCCCATATGCAATTCATGATATATAATATCTTATTTACAAATTAAAATAAACGTTACCTTTAAACCTTAGAATTCAGTAACATGTAACTCAAGCGACGGACATTTGTTGTTGCCGTAGGAGAATCTAAATCTTTGCTTTACCATGTATGCGAGTGTCTATCGTACTTTACCTTATACTACTTTGGAGAGAATAATACTCTCCCACTTGAAATAAAATAGTTTCTAAATTACTCTACTATGTACACCACGCGAGATACACAGCCAAAAACAATAACCTAGTGCATAAATTAGTGTTAATATATACATAAAATATACATTGAAAACCCTTATATCGTTAGCCTCATACCAAATTATTGGTTTATTCCAGCGTCCAAGTGATTATATTTCGCCGAAAATTGACCACAACTCAGAATAATTATTACCGTGGTCCACACACAATAGAATACCATGACAGTGTAATAAAAATGCACCTAATAATGCTAATAAGGATCGTGGCAAAATAAAAAAAATATTTTTCAATAATAATAATAATAATAATCATAACCATTCGTGGTGATCAACGAAAGTAGTTCCTACTAGCGAGCCCTAGCAAGCATTCACAATAACTCAATTGGGTATTCACTGTTGCCAACATAATATTAAAATTGCAATCAAACGTGCATGATAACTTCTATCTCGGTAAGCGATATTGTGTCACAGTTAAATAGTATAAACGTCCTTTGGTCCTTTCGAATCATACATTATCTTTGACTGGCTTATTTTCCCACTATATTTCACAATATGAAGTCATTATCACTCCAATCTGCATATATTCATTCACATCTCAGCTATCACGCTGGATACCTTTATTTCCAGTCAAACTACGGAATATGTTCACCATATTTCTTATTTTTCCTTAGCAAATAACGTCGTGTATCACTTTATTATCTTATATATGTACCTTTCAACATCTTAAATATATTGCCGTCACCCAACATCGCGTCTTTTGCTCAACAGCACTTTAACTACCTGAACCGAAATTAATTACTAGTACTGACCACCCAACTGTTTAATTATGGTGCCTGCTGCAACCAAAAAAATATATTTTTGTCATCGTCAACCAACCACAATTTTTGACAGTAACTCTCATAGATGTGGTTTCAGCATTAATTAAATTCATCATTCATACACCACGGTATCCCTGTCTGCATTTAACAAATAAAAGTACATATATATATGAATTACTAATAATAATAATAATAATAATAATAATAATAATAATAATAATAATAATAATAATAATAATAATAATAATGCAAATATACAAAAACCCATCATTTTAATGATCTCAAAATAAATATACTTTAAACGATACCAGAGGATAAAACTGTACTTCCAGCCTATATTACACATGATATTAATAATAATAATAATAATAATAATAATAATAATAATAATAGCTACACTGATCATGAAACAAATTACCCTAGATATCTGGCTGTGTTCTCGGGCTTTTTTTCATTCTAACCACTCGCACATTTTTTTACATCTAGATAGTTTATTAAAGAAAAGCTTTAGATTCTACAAGTAATACGAGATTGGTACTCACATTATTGGCACCTTATCGTCACCCAGGACTTGAAGCGCTCATGGTGTTTTATAGACTCATGACAGACATATTTATCCCAATCTTGATTCTTCTGGTATCCATATTGGCTTACGTACTAATTATCTCCAGTATTAACACTTAGCATACGTTTCCTTTTGATGATATCACTGATATAAACAACTTGTTATAACACTAAACATTTATAATACCTACAGCTTACACAGTGCTCAACCGCAGGAGATATTAAGCATATTCTTCCCGTTCCGGACACTGGTTCAAGTTTATTTGACGTGCAGTGAAAAATCTCTCGCAAGCTCGGTTCTGCCTGTCCAGTTACAAAGACAGCTGTATGGAGCCTATCTTCCTTTGACCTAAATACTGTTGAAAAGAGAATGTATGTTCCACCCCGCAAGCATTCTTACCACTGAATGACTGCTCCCAGTAGCAAGCAGAAATGTTCTCGACTCAAATACAGTTTACGTGCTTATTAGAATGTCAAACTTCTTCTGCGGGCTAACATATTTAAACTGTGTCGTAAGTGACGCAACTACTGCGCAATTTCAAGTCTCACTTCAACACTACGTAGATTGAACATTATAAAATATGTTAATATGTTAATCGGCCCAATAATATGATTATAAACACTTTCCAATACAGCTTGTACTTTTAAAACGTGATTTCACCTAAGTGAATTGGTGAATACACTTAGCTCCTTGCAACTTTACCCGACGATGGAGCAGAAGCTAAAACACGTCTGGATACGATGAACTCCGGATGCTGACTGAATAGCGGAAAACTGCTCCTCGGGGATGTTTGGCGCACTCGTGGGTGGAAGAATACTAATTTTGAACCACAAAAATCCCAATTAAAATAGTGCTAGAGTAGCTCCGAAATAAAATTACTCAAAAGATGAAATGGCTTGTACACAAAATTTCCATAGTTGCTTGTTACCACCGTAATGTAGCGTGATCGTAGAACTGTTCGTAATTTATCTCACAGTATCGTTGGCGTTACCTGGACTATATCTCGTTCTACGCTACCGAGCCAAACTCCACACTGGCAAGGGATTCCCACTCTTGTTGCCACCCAATGTCTGAGTACGCAAATGTTTCAATTTATTTCCAACAAGCCATTAAGTTGGTCAAAAATTATTTCAGTAGATATTGACATCCTATTGCGACCAAATCTTCATTAATTATTGGTCTGGATTAATAATGAGCTACATACAACTTCGTCGCGCTACTTTTGAAAATATTTGAATTCAGTCATCTGATTGGAGCACACATTACGTTATTCAACTGTATGGACGGGTCTATTCCTTGATTTTCTGTCTCTCTCATTCCTAGTATTTTTCCATTACTGCTGCGCAATTTCCAAAGCTGATGCAACATCAGGTGTTCTGAAGATAACAATTTATTTTTAGAGAAGAAAGGAAGCGTGGGCTTCTATTGAAGCTTTGTTCTCATGCGCTGGCTACTAGAAAATTCTAATGCTGTCCTTTGTCTTGACCTATCTGACTATTACTATTCATTATTAAATATAATTAATGAAATCAGCCAATCAGACTCATCTGATGGGTGCAATACTTCGAAGGAGATATAAGTGTCAGTTCCACAAAAGGTTGACAACTTATAACTTGTACAGAATTTATGTGGTATACGTGCAAGGAATATGAACGGAAGATTTGGAACAGGTGCTATTCTGAAGAACATTACTATAATTTTTCTTCTTTTTCCTTTTTTTTTACAACTTGCTTTACGTCGCACCGACACAGATAGGTCTTTTCGCGACGATGGAATTGGAAAGGGCTAGGAGTGCGAATGAGGCGGCCGTGGCCTTAATTAAGGTACAGCCCCAGCATTTGCCTGGTTTGAGAATGGGGAACTACGGAAAGACACCTTCAGGGATGCCAACAATGTGGTTCGAACCCACTATCAACAGGATGCAAGCTCACAGCTGCGCGCCCCTAACCGCACGGCTAACTCGCCCGGTGAAACATTACAGTAAACCAATGATGAATATGTGTGTGCGATTACTTAATAGATAACCCAAGAGGAAACTAACGAAGAGGTGTCCACTCCGCGAAGGGATAGAATGTATAAGAAAACAATTTATTCTTCAAATTACAAATTTCTTAAGGGGGGAGACCCAGCTTAACAATGGAAAAAATAGGTTAATATTCATTCGATTGTTAAATATGGTACAATTGTTGTTGACAATTGCTGCACATATCCCAGTATTGGCATGCTTCCTGGCAACCAGGAGCAACTTTAATAATGTCAGAATTTTAATAATTTTAATATTTTAAAATAAAATGTTCAAAATTTCCCGCCTTTTTAACAATATATCACTGTTTCCCTTATAAATTCCAAGTTTATAAGAATTTTCGTACTTTTCCTTTTTTAAAGTGGGTGTATCAAACCTCCAGCTACAAAATGAACCTCAATCATTAACATAGATTGTGATTTGGATTTTTTGTCGCGTTTTTATTCCGAGCACCAGAAAATATTAATAGTTTGTTGAAAATAAAACTGCTATATAAAATCTAATTTAAATCCTATTGATCTGAATGAGGTACAGATTGTAGTGAAAGAAAGTGGGAGGAAACTCTGACAAATTCATAATTATCGGTGAATCAGTAATAGAGTTATGACGGAAACCGTGATATATTGTTAAAAAGGTGGGAAATTTTGAACATTTTATTTTAAAATGTTATAATTATAATTTTAGCATTATTGAAGTTGCTTATGATTACTCTGAAGCATGCCAATACTGGGATAAGTGCAGCATTTTCAACAACGTTTGTAGTATTTATAAAAATCGAATGAATATTGGCCTATTTTCTCCGTGTTAAGCTAGGTCTCCCCCCTTAAATGAGCATTCCCGCTTCAATAGTATGGCGGTACGTATAGTAACTGAAGTCCCGAAACTCTCTTCTTCGATTTCCCGGTAAATCGGAGATTTAAACCTAGTATTAGAACGGGAAACTGGTGTAGTCACTTTAGCGAGAACGATTTTAATTTCTAGACAGAAATCTCAATCCTCGGCAGTTCCCGAAGTATTTATCGGAGCTTTCCCTCTTCAGTTCCATGCAAATTGTGAAATGGTACCTAAATTAAGATTCTGGATAAATTTTTCTCAAACGCAGCCTTTCCAATCCCAGCTCTTAAGAATGGCCACCATTCGATCCAAAGGGCCAACCCCGTGGTATAGGGACAGCATACCTGCTCCTTACCTGGCAGCGCCGGTTTCGACACGCAGCCACTCCACGGATGTTAATTCTGGACAGAGAGCTGGAAGAGGGTTTAATCAGCCCCGCGAGTTCAAATGAGAAGCTATTTGATACGATAGGCAGTGGATTCGATCACGAAAGCAAATATACGACTGAGGATGTAGTCACCTTAATTACGTGGCATTCCAGTATCCAGTATCTAGTATCGGACAGAAGTCCTCTTGGCTGGACTGAGTGTATTTGTTTTACTTGTTTTGGATCTAATTCTAGGGGGAGCAGCCACTTGGGTGAAGAGCCTATCTTCTTCCCCAGCTGTAGTCAAGCTCTAGTAGCCGGGCTGAGTGGCCCGGACGGTTGAGGCGCTGGCCTTCTGAACCCAACTTGGCAATGTTCGAACCTGGCACAGTCCGGTGGTATTTGAAATTGCTCAAATACGTCAGCCTCATGTCGTTAGATTTACTGGCACGTAAAAGAAATCTTGCGGGACAAAATTCCGGCACCTTGGCGTCTCCGATAACCGTAAAAGTAGTTAGTGGGATGTAAAACAACGAATATTATTATTATTATTATTATTATTATTATTATTATTATTACTATTATTATTATTATTATTATTATTATTATTATTAAGGAAATATCGTGGTTCGCAGAGGGATAAGAAGCGTGAGGGTTGAATGGATGGACAAGGAATTAACTTGAGCAGAACATAACAAATTTTGAAATTTTATTTCTTTACTTTCTTTTTAGTTTAAAATTGCACAAATAGAAAATCTGTATGAATAACAACAATATTAATGAGCTCGTAAGCTCTAACAATATAGTGGAATTAGAGGTTCGAATATCAGATACAAAAAATTGAGAGAATTACAGAGTGTTAATTTGCACAGAAAAGAGCCGAATTTCTCTTGCCAGGTAAATATTTTGCCGGCACCATGGTCTAGGGGTAGCGTGCCCGCCTGTTACACAGGAGTCCCAGGTTCGACTCCCGCCCAGGTCAGGGATTTTTACCTGCATCTGAGGACTGGTTCAAGGTCCACTCAGCCTATGTGATTACAATTGAGGAGCTATCTGACGATGAGATGGCGGCCCCGGTCTAGAAAGCCAAGAATAACGGCCGAGAGGATCCATCGGGCTGATCATACGACACCTCGTAATCTGCAAGCCTTCGGGCTGAGCAGCGGTCACTTGGTAGGCCATGGACGTTCGGGGTTGTTGCGCCATAGGGTTGGGTTTGGTTTGGTTTTGTTACAATATTTTATAAGAACAAGAAATGTTCCAGGAAAGTACACTTCGTAGGAGTCACCGTTCCAACTATAACCATAGTCCAGCTTCGCGCAGCCATCAATTTCTTATTGCGCACTTAAGTTCCACCTGACCACCTATCGGTTGTCCTTACTTAAGGCGTTTACACACACTTGCTCCGATGTGGGTTTATCTATTGCTCAACGGTTATAGGGTTCACTGTTCGCAAAGGGAATTAACACCAGAAAACTTTACACAAATAAACAATTTACAGGGGTATAATTGCCCATACTAAGTGACCTTAGTGTAAAAAGGAAAGGTTCCACATGACCGTCCATAAACGAAGGCTAAGAGGCGAAACACTTGCCCTCCTAATAATAATAATAATAATAATAATAATAATAATAATAATAATAATAATCGTATGGCCTCAGCTATCGTGTGCAGACATTTCGATTTGACGCCATCTGGCTGTCTGCTCGTCAATTTCGACGTTCCGTTTTACTCTAGGCCCACTAGATGGCAGACCGAGTAAACCGGATCTCTCTTGGGCGTCTATGGCTGAGATTTTAATGAATTTTGTCGGGTAAATACCAAATGTATCACCAGAGATCTTTTACATGCCGACATCGTGCGACATGGAGTATCGAATGGACTTTTTTCCGCCCTTCAAAAATCCGACTACCTCTGCCGAGTTTGAACCCGCTATCTTGGGATCCGGAGGCCGACACTTTACCACGGATCCACAGAAATAGTTAAATACCTAAGTGGGTTTATGGCCCAAAGAAACGGAGGCTAGTCCTATACTACACCGGGCTGATAAAATTAGAAATATTAATGCCAAATAAGTTTTAAGAAATTGGGAGATATGGAAACTTTAGTCACCCCATGCCAAGTTCAATGGGAACCGATAGAGGGTAATCACTCATTGTTCCCTTACATTACATATTTCCCAGTAGGGAACAGAACAGAATTCTCAGACTAACCGAAAATTCTACATTTGAACCACCAAATTTATAAATTTACATTAAATTAAAAAGGTTGAAACCTTCCTCTCAAACTATCCGCAGGAGCTATCACATGTCTATGAAAATTCTGCCATTACCTTGAGTCGTTGGGCCTTCCTTATGCAGGCCGCGCCCCTGCCTCCCTATGGACACGCCGCACTCACATTAACTGGAGCAAATTCAGACACTACGGCCCTAAAGCGGCCTGCTTTTATAGTACTTTTAGGGGAAGCTTCCATAACTATTTACTGATAGGCTGGATTCCTATACCTACCACCGAGCTCGATAGCTGCAGTCGCTTAAAATGCGGCCAGTATCCAGTATTCGGGAGATAGTAGGTTCGAACCCCACTGTCGGCAGCCCTGAAAATGGTTTTCCGTGGTTTCCCATTTTCACATCAGGCAAATGCTGGGGCTGTACCTTAATTAAGGCCACGGCCGCTTCCTTCCAACTCCTAGCCCTTTCCTGACCTATCGTCGCCATAAGACCTATCTGTGTCGGTGCGACGTAAAGCAACTAGCACCTATACCTACCCCCGGTTTTTAGTTGGTTGAAGATATAAAAAAATTCTGACAGGTTGATTGCATTCAAGGAGGAACCAGCAGAAGTGTTGACAACTTCGGTACATAAAAAACAATCCTAAGATCCAGGTTAACAAAACTCTAAAATACATATTTCTTTATTTGATAATTGGAGTTTATCCCACTAGAGGGAGCAATTAAACCGATGGTAGAGACATCCAAGTGTTGAAGACCAAAGTTTCTTGAAGTACACCAGTGCAAATGTGTTTACATTCGTAGATGGCCTTAGAGAAGGCGTGCAGTTTAACTGGCCGGGTAAGGTGAACACCCTGTACATTATTATTATTATTATTATTATTATTATTATTATTATTATTATTATTATTATTATTAAGGACGTATTAACAAAAATGCTAGCGCCTCAACCATCTGAGCCACTCAATCAGGTGATATGTCCTTAATAAATCACCCAATAGGGTTCGATTTCTCTGTCATAGGTAGAGTAAAACTAAACGAAATTGGAATGTAGACAACCGAAATAGCATCAAAAGGAAATGTTTGCATGCGGTAGCTGAAACCACACGATGATGATGATGATGATGATAAAACATATGACCTTCAAATTCTTTTAATGATTCGAGGACGAGTTCGAAAATTTTTTTTCGGCATGCTCTCATTTTGTGAAGAAATTCACAAATATCAGTTTGCTATCTCAAGCCACGAGTTCTACAATTCGTGACGATGGTGACTGGTGGCTGACATGTTACGAATGAAGACAAGATTATCAATACTGAGACGTCTACTACTAGTATTAAAACCAGACGGTAACGCCGTCTCTCTGGCCAGGAGATTTGTTACGATGAAGGAGAAGCAGGGCCGTGGCGACCGTGGCGTAAACTAGGA
Source organism: Anabrus simplex (assembly GCF_040414725.1). Classification (NCBI taxonomy): domain Eukaryota; kingdom Metazoa; phylum Arthropoda; class Insecta; order Orthoptera; family Tettigoniidae; genus Anabrus; species Anabrus simplex. Next base: position 573,545,121 of record NC_090265.1, read on the forward strand.
ACTGTCCCGGCATTTGCCTTAGTGCAGGAGAATGGAAAACCACGTAAAACCATTCTCAGGACAGTCGACTGAGGGAACCAGCCCCTCTCAGTCTACTGAATACAGAGGCGTAGAGCCACGGTAGAGCCGTGGCCACCCCTCCGCTGCTCGGGTGGCCGATCGGAGTGCAGAGCTGTTGGACCACGGAACAGCCGCGGCCGCTTGTAGGCCGAAACTCACTCTGCCCCTGAGACAACGACGACGACGCGTAGGTTATTTTAGTTCCTATCCCAAAGCGGATATGTGGGCGTTCAGCCGAACTAGCGGGTATTTGGCCTTTGTTGAGTAAAAACGTTGGCATACGAATAGTGCTTGGGGTCTGTATGTTTGTTCATAAGTGTAAGGAGTGCTGGTGATTGGCTGGCGCAGATGTTACCGATACCCCAAAGGGTGCCCCCAGGGCAAACTCACACCACACAGTAGACCGCTGCTAGTCTCCCGTTTATTCCAGAAATACATTGTATGGTACATTTTATCCAGTGTTTACAGGGTAAAATATATGAAAAATGTATTTTGTGCCCCTTCTTGGTACTTGATATGACAACAAAACTGAAACAAAATCACCACTGGTTAATATTAAGTGCATTCTTCTTTGCACAGTCCCTTATGCCTCTTCCGGCATATTTTGCAGTGTTCAAAAACATAAAGAACAATGAAATAAATAACAAAAATAGCAATAAATCTAATAATAATAACAAACAACAAAATTATAACAAAGAAAACAGAAATATTAAATTACACTCTTAAAAAAAGTGTGGCTAGATAGTATACACTCAGTGAGATAAAATCAAGTATAAATCGAGTAATGCAGTCGGAGGATTCGGAGATATCGTTTGTTGCCGCCGTTTTGAAAATACGTAATAAATAATATGCGCATTAAGAATAGTGTTAAAATCATATCAATACTAAAAATAAATATAATAATAATAATCATGAGAAAAATTAATACTAATAAAAATAAGAAATAGGGTTAATAGGAAAACATGAACATTTAAATCTCTCGATCAAATAACAAGGTAAAAACGAAAAGTTCAAAGAATATCGATACTAGGTTATAAGATAGTGATATACGAAAAAGATGAGTCACAGAAATACCGAAACTGAAGATGAAAGTTGAAAGGAAATGAGGAGCACTGTGAACTGCACTGAGTTAATATTTCACTGATGGCACGGGTAGTGTCACGGTCATAGGTAAGTGGCAAGGCACTGATCCACCGCAGCCAGGAGCATCACTATGTGAATTGTTATCGAAATCAAGTGTAAAACAGAAAGAAGCTTTGAGGGAAAGGAGAAGGTGTGGAAGTTAGGAAAGTGGTGCAGGGAAAAAATAGGCCTATTGAGGGGTTCGAGTATCGTTATGAATCGCAGCGGCAAGGGGTGAAAAGGGAACGGCTTCATGGACAATAGGATGGTTGTTTCGGATGGCGGTTGTAAGATATTTAAAACGGAGAGGATGGAGTTGGGTGAGAAAGTTGGGAAAGGTATAGAGGGGTTGAAAATGAGCTGAGGGAGTGTCGAAAGGGAGCCGATAGGCAATACGTATAGCGTGTCTGTCAAGTTTATGAAGTTTGGCGTAAAGGAGAGGGTGAGCGGTTATTCAGGTAAGAGAGGCTTATGTAACAGCGTGACGGATGAAGGATTTATAAATGTTTATGATTAGGGTGAGTTTTAAGCCCCAGGTATGGCCGGTAAGTGAGCGGAGTGCACGGAATTCACTGAGAGCTTTTCGATAGATGTCGGAAAGGTGGAGGTTCCATTTGAGATTATTTTGGAATTTTTTGCCAAGGTATATTAATTGGTTAGTCTCTACGAAGAGTTGGTTATACAATGATAATTGAATTTTGTTGGTAGAACGGCATACACGAGATTTAGGTTGGAAAATTATAAACTGGGTTTTACTAGGATTGACTGAGATGTGCCAGCAATTTAACCTGGTTTCCACGGTGGTGAGGTATTCTTGTACCTTGTATCGCAGAGAGGTATAGGTATGACAAAGGGCTAAAATGGCTACATCATCAGCATATTGATACAGTCTCAAGGTAGTGTTGGGATGTTGGATATCATAGGCATACAATGTATACAATAGAGGGGAAAGAGGAGAGCCCTGGGGAAGTCTTAAGGTAAGGGAAAGGTATAGGAGTGGGTTCTATGGATGACGAAGTCAAGTTGATCGGCCGTACTCAATGCTTGTTCAACGTTGGTAATAAGGAGGTTAGTTAAGAAATGAGGAGGGGGACTGTCAAGGAGTAAGTCCTTGATTGTTTTCCTATACTGATCCACTTTCTTTGTGAAAAACGTCGTGTAGATAGAGGTCAAAAATTATTAAGACGGGGATGATAAGAAATTTTCGGGAAGGTGAAAGGTCGGGGATATGATGTGAACCTATTTCAAGATATTTTTCAGTGGTGAGATATGGAGCGAGAGGAGGATACATGATAAGGACATCAGGGGTAGAGTTTGAATGGGGACGGGTAGTGAAAGGGAATGGGAGTTGTACGCCCCGAATATGGGGGATGCGGTCATCGAAAGTAGCATGTTGAGTAACTGTATAAGAATTTATGTTAATGTCTGCAACGAAAATATAATTTTGAAAAGTGGAATCAATATGTTGAATAAAGTCTGTAGGGGGTGAGTTACAAGGAGGAAGATACAGAGTGACAATGACTAATGACGAATTATTAGGTAGAAAAGTTTCAAGTATCAAATATTCTGAGAAGTTTTTCAAGAAATTCTAGAAGTGTCGTTTAGGTGAGCTATACCTAATATAGTTTCTGACACCAACAGCCGCACCCCAGCGAGCTTTTTCGGGTTTATCAGCTCTGAAAATGTTATATTTTGGCAAATGTGGCTGTTGTCCGGAAGTTAAGAATGTTTCGTTTGATATAAAAACTTCGGGGTCGTACAAGGAGATGGAAGTGCCCAAAGGAGCGTGATTGTTCTGTACAGAGTAGATATTGGCATAGTATGCCTTAATTACCGTGTTACCTGACTAAAGGAACTGAATTTAAGGGGAAAAATACAAAATGCATTTTGTTCCCTGTATATCCCACATCAAGATGTGTATTGAAGCCCAGGTGCGCCGCCCACTGCACTTCGGAGAGGACGTGAGGATGATTAAAGGGAACGACGTTCTGAAGTATCATGGCAATAAAGAGAATGATATTTTCAGGACTGGGTGCGAGGAAGGTGGAAGCGGCAGCAGTAGTGCGAAGATCGTGTGAAATAACGGATTACGGATTCAGGTTGGGTGGGGTTGGAGCTGATTTGGCCTTACACTTGTATGAAAAGTCTGGGTGGGAAAGATTACAGTTCACACACTTTGGATGAGCTTCGTTATCGCAACCAGATGTGGGATGCTCCTGGCTGCAGATCGCACATACCTTCTGTTAAATGTATGGAGAGTGGGGCTGGTGGTCGTATCTGTGACACCGTACACAGCGAATCCGCTGCGGCGGTGCCGAGCAGGATGGTTCCACCCCGTGACGACGACTGTAGATAACAGCGCCATCTCACAGCAGCACGTCCAGGATGTTGACGTCTCTGGAGAGTATCCATACCAACGTAGTAGGGCCTTCGGTGTTGCGGATACGGAGCGCCTTGAAGACTTTCTGGTCCTCGAGTTGTGATTGAGCGGCCACTTCGTCACCCGTCCAGTCTCGTTCAACCTCGTAGGCGACGACTGACATGATGGGAGGTGGGTGAAACGGCGGTGTTGAGGTGTTGAACGTCGTGATGGAGGTTGCTGGGTTATGTTGGTAGCACGGGCGTGGGAGCCGAACTGTTCAACATCAACAGCTGTCACCAGGTGGTTGTAAAATGGTTTCACAGTTTTGATATTACAATAACCATCCCTTGTGCACTGGATTTCAAGTTTATAATCTCCATAATTTGGCGTCAACCTCGTTAGGATTGGTAGATGCTCCGTGTATTGGCTTTAGCTGGGTCGATGTGCAGAAGACTGACCACATAAAATGCAGCCGTTAGAATCGGTGAATGATAGATGACAATGCGTTGTCGGATATTCACTGCCAAAGCCGGGCTCTTCGCCACTTCAGCAAAGCTGCGGACGTTGACTGGCATGTACGATGCAGAGGCTGGTGGAGGCGGCTATGGAAGTAGCATATGAAATGGTGCCACAATGTTGCCATCAGAAATATTGAACAGGGATTCGATTCTAGTCACGGTGGAGTCCAACGATCTTTCCAGAACAGACCTTGGCGATGTATAGTTGGAGCCGCTGGTAGATGATGCTCCTGCTCCATAGAGACCTTTCCTTTCCCCATCGGAAGTTGTAGAATTTACCTCTGGTTAACTTGGTCAGTGTCCATTTCAGGTGAGGCAGGTGCGAAGAACGTGCTGGAGACCCGCTCATCGTAGGAATCCGAACGAACTCGAACACACTCGAAACTTCTAGAATTACAATAGTTGGTGAAAGTTGCTTCGGATGTAGTACCTTTACAGAGCCTACAACATCCGTAGGAACAACACCGAAACAACACTGCAACTCTCGTCTAAGCACATCGCAGTAAGAGTTCCCTATGGGGGATACGAACCTCAGCTGGCTAAAAGTGGTGGCTTTTGCTTTGTACCTCAAATTAAAGTTCCCAGTAGTGAAGAATGATAAGAATGTCACCAACTGAAAATATACTGTAATATCAATGTGAATTGAAAGTTTTCAAGCTCTTAAGACATTTTCAATCGTGAAATGTTCAATGTTTCTCCACAATGTTGCCTAAAGGTCTTGAATACCTTCAATTCGTGTTCCCCTAATAGGAACTTCATTTTTGGCACATTCTTCTCCTATTCTTTCGCTTCTTCTTCTCCTTCTACCGGGCGAGTTAGCCGTGCGGTTAGGGGCGCGCAGCTGTGAGTTTGAATCAGGGAGATAGTGGGTTCGAACCCCACTGTCGGCAGCGCTGAAGATGGTTTCCGTGGTTTCCCATTCTCACACCAGGCAAATGCTAGGGATGTAACTTAATTAATGCCACGGCCGCTCCTTTCCCACTCCTAAGCCTTTCCTATAGTATACCATCGTCGCCATAAGACCCTATCTGTGTCGGTGCGACGTAAAGCAAGTTGTAAAAACAAACTTCCTTCTTAATATTCCTTTCATATTATAATTATTAATACATCCTTTGTTAACCAGTTTACCCTCCAGGGTTGGTTTTCCGCCGAACTAAGCGAGGGATCCCACCTCTAACGCTTCAAGGACAGTGTCCTGGAGCGTGAAACATTGGGTCGGAGGGATACAACTGGGGAAGAGGACTAGTACCTCGCTCAGGAGGCCTCACCTGCTATGCTGAACGGGGACTTTTGGGGGATGGGAAAATTGGAAGGGGTATACAAGGAAGAGGGTTAGAAGTGGCCGTGGCCTCAAGTTAGGTACCATCCCGGCATTTGCCTGGAGGAGGAGTGAGAAACTACGGAAAAACACTTCAGGGATGTCTGAGGTGGGAATCGAGCTCAAATCTACTCAGTTGACCTCGCGAGGCTAAGTGGACCCAGTTCCAGCCCTTGTACCGCTTTTCAAATTTCGTGGCAGAGCCGGGAATCAAACCCGCGCCTCCGGGGGTGTCAGCTAATCACGCTGACCACTACACCACAGAGGCGGGCATTGTTAATATTATTATTATATAAAGTAAGCCCGCCTGGGGGCCATAGTCGTTACGGCGTTGAAGTCAAAACGGTCTGACACCGTGATCAGCCAGTTCGAGTCCCGTCGGTCGAAAAAAATTTCACCATCACAATTTTGGCCAGCAGAGTAGGGGAAATGGTGGTATACCATTTCTAATCACTAGATTGCGCGCCAAAAGCCTGGATTAAATCCCAAACCTCTCCGCACTGCTCATATTAAATGAGGGCATATGACATTGTTGATGGTGATTCGTCCGTCACTGAGCTCGATAGCTGCAGTCGCTTAAGTGCGGCCAGTATCCAGTATTCGGGAGATAGTAAGTTCGAACCCCACTGTCGGCAGCCCTGAAAATGGTTTTCCGTGTTTTCCCATTTTCACACCAGGCAAATGCTGGGGCTGTACCTTAATTAAGACCATGGTCGCTTCCTTCCCACTCCTAGCCCTTCCCTGTCCCATCGTCGCCATAAGACCTAACTGTGTTGGTGCGACGTAAAGCAACTAGCAAAAAATAGATTCGTCCGTCGGATGGAGGAGTTAAGCATTGAACAGACCCCTTCGTGCTGTTCTACAGGAGTAGGCTATGTGCCGGCACCGGGTTTCACCCTCTCCCTTCCTACTATCATATATCACGTCATTCATTTAATCTCAATGACTCCTCTGATGAGGTTGACGTGAGGAAGGGCATCCGGTCATAAAAACCCGCCACGACAGATTCATCTTACCTCATACCCGGTCCCGTAGAGAGGCGGGACAAGGGTTGGACAAACAAGAAATCTATTGTTATTATTATTATTATATTATATTTACGTGTTTCGTTTGTGTATTCATTTAGTGTGTGCTGAAGTAAATAATACAACAGAGCAGGCTATATCGTAGATACAGCCGTCATTTCTTTTTCCGTGAATATGTCTTTCAGGACGGACTCGTTTCAAACGTCCTCTGAAAGTGTTCACTCGCGAACTTCCAATGTCTCTTCAAATCCGACAATCTCTGGAATTGAACAATACTTCAAAAGTATTTCGTATTATGTTGAGTAGCTTAGAATACATCGATACTGGCAAGATATCTGTGCTTTACTTCGATTTCAAATTGATTATTTAGCTCACAACTCCAATGAGTAGTCCAGTCTATCGCTTGCATGTTGTTACTGTCATGTATCAGACCAACGTGCATTTGATTTTATAGAAATTCGTCAGAATAGCACGCTCATCTTCTTCTTCTAACTTTCTTCGAAAATTACTGGGATCGCGGGTGCAAACTTTATTGCATATGTAGATTTCGCCCTGTTTTACGGCCGGACGTCATTCCTGACGCAATTCCATACGGAGGGATGTAATCATTACTGCGTGTTTCTGTAGTGGTTGGTAGTGTAGCATGTTGTCTGAATATGAAGAGGAAAGTGTTGGGAAAACACAATCACCCAGTCCTAGAGCCGGAATATTTAATCAGACGCGATTAAAATCCCCGATCCGACCGGGAATTAAACTCGGGACTCTCTGAACCGAAGGCCTCAACGCTGACCATTCGACAAGGAGTCGGAAAATAGCACACTGTAACGTCAATAATATACTTGGCCACAGACCGCACAATCAACAGGAGGTAACTGCATTATTCTGATGAAGCTGACAGCCGAGACATTAAGCGATCGTGCCCAAAGAGTTGAAATGCAAAAATAAAACCGCACGGCATATTTTCGTGCTGAAAGTTGTTTTCCAGATAGGTTATTAATACATACATATTTGTGCACTTGTATTACCAATACTTATTTCAAGTTCTTCTTATTCTCTAAATAGTCATAATAAATACAACTCGAGCTCCAGATTCTCTCTATATAAATTCTGGATCTCTCGTTACATTCCTACATATAATTTATTTCATTATAATATGGTGTCATAACATCACTTTGATTGAATGAATTGGTAACTTGGGATTGTTTCTTAGCCCATTCCTTGTCAGTAACAATACAAATAATAATAATAATAATATCTGTTTAGCGTCACTTTATTTGGGAACATTTTGAAAAGCACAAGTATGTCGGAATTTTCACACGTAGAAGTGTATGTTTAGTTTTATGGTGTATGATTTAAATTTATCGGTGACCTTCCAAGAAATGCGTAAATTTTTTGTCACTTACAGGGTCCCCCGGGTCCACCTGCTTATTCAGTGGTCCAAGAGGACAGAAGACACGGCATGTCTATCTTTAGACATCCATATTTCTCATCACTTCCTGGAAGATCAGGTCAGTCTCATTCTTTCGTTTTTACAGGATTAATGGATCTGATTTAGCTTCCAGTTAATAAAGATCTTTCAAGTAATTTACTGGAAGAAAACGTCCGCGGTTCAAATTCCGCTCAATGCATGCGAAGAATGTTCCCTCTTACAATAAAATCTGTCCGTTATTCTGGTGCCAAAAGATACTCGCATGTTAACATGTTATTTGCAGTGTTGTAATAACGTAATGTCCTAAGATGTTATATTTGGATATCATTTCACATTTTATACAGCTTACCACTACCATGAATTGCAAAGGTATTCGTTACTACTCGTATGTCTATAAAGGAAATTTTGCTACGCACACTCGCGTGCAGAAAACGTGGCTCATGTAGGAACGGCGGTTTAGGTAGGTAATAAAGTCTCGAAAAGCCCAGCACTCCCCGGGGGAAACCTTAGACCTTCTTGCATACTTCTAGAAATATGATTGACAAATACTTATCTTCCAGTGGATGAGCAGAGCACTTCACATCCCACCTCTAGAAGGTCGAGTCTTATGTTATTCAGTATATTGGGTTAGCTCATCTCTCCGTAACTCCAATCAGTCAAGCCCCTGGTAGCCATCCTGAAAGAACTCGACTTCACTGAAAATGAGATAGGTGGCATCTGTATAACTATTATGAAAGATTCACTAAATATTTTTCATTACCATTTGTATGGAAAGATGTTGTCATTTTAGATATGTACATGTATTTGTTCCTAAAATTACATGTATTTTTGCCGGACCCGTGGTGTAGGGTAGTCTGCCTGCATCTTAGCCGGCGGCCCCAGGTTTGATTTCCGGACAGGTTAGAGGTTTTATCTCGATCTGAAAGCTGGTTCAAGGTCCACTCAACCTATGTGTTTACAATTGAGGAGTTATCTTGGGGGTAGATGGCGGGTCCGGTCTAGGAAGACACGAATAACGGCCGAGAAGATTCGTCGTGCTGACCACACGACACCTCATAATCTGCAGGTCTTCGAGCTGAGCAGCGGTCGCTTGGTGGACCATGGCCCTTCGGGGCTGTTGCGCCGCTTTTTTCTTGTTTTATTTGTTACATGTATTTGTGCCAGTTTCTTTTGGACCCTTGTGGTCATCCGAAGTACCGTACAGAATGATGTTATTTTTAAAAATAAATATATGACTTCTTTATTTGATATATGGGTATCACATTGTCCATTGGTTTACTTTTGTTCCTTCGGATTTACTTCAAGCCATACATAGAGGGAAGCAGTAATGGCTGGGTGGAATCAAATGTTGTTAGTTTGATAGTAGAAATCTTATTGAAGAAATAACACTCTTGTGATCTACAATAATGAGCTCGGCACGCAAGTGTATATCATTGATGTGTAAATTATGTTATCATAACTGCAATTCTTTTAGGTTCTTCGAGACATTCGGGATCGTCTGGTCGAGTAAATCATGACACTGACACAACAAATCTCACTGGATTAGTTCCAGGAGCAGTAACCTTCCAGACAACAGACGATATGGTGAAGGTAAGAGTACTGTATAAAAGGTTTATTTTCAAATAAGCGCGTGGTATTGTATGATCTACGCATTTAATATTTTATCAGACTTGGTTTTAGTTTTGTCGAAATATAATTCACTTCCCATGTAGTTAAAAACCTTACATATACTCACAGCAAACACTGTATCTACAGGATACTGCAATGAGGTACGGCCAAATTTTCAGAACACTTTCATCACACGTAGAAGAAGAAAAATGACGGCTACTGGAGGGCATTTTAAACATTTCATGTGTGAAGATGTTTCATGTGGTTTGCTGGTATGATCTGTTCCTCTGAGTTTCTTCCTTTCTTTCTTTCTTTCTTTCTAATCCGTTTACCCTCCAGGGTTGGTCTTTCCCTCGGACTCAACGAGGGACTCCACCTCTACCACTTCAAGGGCGGTGTCCTGGAGCGTGAGAACTTGGATCGGGAATACAACTTGGGAGGAGGACCAGGCAGCCTCACCTGCTATGCTGAAGAGAGGCCTTGTGAGAGGATGGGAAGATTGGAAAGGAAGAGAGAAGGAAGCGGTCGTGGCCTTAAGTTAGGTACCATCCCGGCATTCGCTTGGAGGAGAAGTAAGAAACTACGGAAAACCACTTCGAGGATGGTTGTGGAGGGAATTAAAACCCCTCTTCTCAGCTGACTTCCCGAGCCTGAGTGGACCTCGTTCCAGCCCTCGTACCACTTTTCAAATATCGTAGCAGAATCGGGAACCGAACCCGAGCCTCCGGGAGTAGCAGCAAATCACACTAACCACTGTTTCATTACTCTGAGTTTCCTATGATTAATGTGCTACGTTGAGTTGTAGAAAATGAGTTCTAACCTGAACATGAAGCGTTTCCGGACGCAGGCCCATGTAACATATTTTCTTCTTCTAAGTGTGAAGAATGTGTCCTGAAAGTTCGGCCTACCTTATTGTTATATCATGTAAAATGAAAATAAAAATCCACAGCCTGTTTCTAGACATTAGACCGGGTCAGGAATGGAATGACTGAAACCCCCATCTAGCGGCGTGGATAGGAGATGTTCCGACTGCCGAAGCCTGTCGCACTCCTCTGGGGCAATGATTAATGACTGACAGATGAGATGAAATGATATTGGAGAGTGTTGCAGGAATGAATGATGACGGGAAAAACTGGACTACCCGGAGAAAATCCTGACCCGTCTCAGCTTTGTCCAGAACAAATCTCACATGGAGCGACCAGGATTTGAACCACGGGACCCAGTAATGAGAGACCGGCATCCTGGCGCCTGAGCCGGGGAGGCTCTACTGTTACACAGTGTATAGGTCTAATTTATCTCAGAAATGTGTATCTGCGAAGAACTTACACAATACCATGGGCTCATTCCTTTCTTGAGCGACTACATATCCCATTGTAATTCAACCCGCGTGAAGCTGTTTCACCATTATTGTTCTTGATAGACTCAATAATTCCCACTGATATTAATGGTGCCAGTTCATATGCAGGTTGCCCAAGGCCTGTGAAACTAACTGAAACTCTGCTTCTCCCTTATTTCTTGGACTAAGCATGCTTACGTGAATGGTTTAAACCACACCGTTACTCTTATATTTGCACGAGCCTAGTATTTTTTTTTAACTTCCAGTGCGTTTAGTAACCCCAACCCGAATATACCGAGCATACCTGACGCTGTTCCACAGCAACTGACTTTTTGCATGACTGAGTAGGCTAATTCAGACGGTAGAGCGCTGGCATTGTAATCCGAAGCTGGTGGGTTCGATCCCGGCTTAGTCCAGTGGTATTTGAAGGTTTTCAAATACACCAGGCACGGAAAGGCACACCTGTGAGATATAATTCAGGCATCTCGGCGTCTCCTGAATCCATGAAAGTAGTTAGTGAAACGTGAAACCATTAAGATAATCGTCATTATTATTATTATCATTATTACTATTATTATTATTATTTCCTGACTCAGGGGACTACTTACTTGCCCACCTACCTGTTTTTCATGATTGATACAAAACCCACGCAACAAAAGGAAACGGGGATGAAACGAACAGTACGAAGGCTGATCTGTGCATTTTACTATTTCATGGAAAATCAAGTAGAATTAGGAGAAGTCACAATTTTACTTGCATGCAGATTATAGTCCCAGTTAGTTGGTAGACGGAGGCTTGTAGATTGAACAAATAAATAAATAAAGCGCGTGTACATTATTGGTTTAGAATAAGTAAGCTGTATCCTTCTCTTTATCGTTAGTGTATGAAACACTTACCACTAAGAAACATCGAAGCCGACAAGGGATGGTCATTTACCCAAAAAATAAACGTGACGATTAACGCGGTGTTTAAATGTGGTTAATGTGTCTTCCAACACGTACACTTCCTCACACTTAGAATGACAGCCTAAACATTGCCGAATCCCCGAGAATAAGCACGACGGAAATAAGTCAGCACATTGTGTATATACTATTCTAGCTCTAATACCTGGAGTTGCCCGGATAGTGTCAGAACTTTACCTTTAACATTTGTATTACATGTTAATAATGTGTGAAGTGATTTTTTTACCTTTAACATTTGTATTACATGTTAATAATGTGTGAAGTGATTTTTAATACATCTTTCTTGATCAGATTTTGTTTTATATTGTACGATCTATTATGTAGTTTACAGTTCTTTAGATATGTTACATTTCAAGTTTTAGATTATTCAATTTTCGAATAAAACTTTGTCCTTGTGGAAGCTTGAATTGACTGGGAAGTATTTGATCCTTCCAAAAAAATAATAACTACCTAGGTAGCATTTACTTTTCGCGCTATGGATATGATGTACACGATTCCAATCATTGAAACTGTCACCATGCAGCTTTGCGACCCCAAAAATTGTGGATTTAACACTAATCTCGGTCAATTTAGACTATTGACTTTTAACGCCATCTCAGCTCCCCGTCCCAATGGAGACTGACGTGGACTTAAACGGTATCCAGAGCGTCACTATTCATCTCATCAACACATAAAAAATGGGCTCGACATTAATATAGGCTATTTTATATTATTTTTACTTGCCATCCCCTCCCATTCTCCACCGCTAGCTGGGGGTTAGGAATGTTTCACCTTCATAGTATTGTCTCTCCCGGATGGTAAATCATATGTGTACCGAGTTTGGTTGACATTCGTTATGTAGTTCCTCCAGCCCACATCAGCCGACAGCTGAGAAATGTTCTCGAAGTACATACAATACCGCAGGAAATGGAGAGGTCGTGGGTGTCCCGATAAAAGGCCACCAAGGTCTCCAAACTTCAACCCGTGCTATTTTTCCAGTGGGGATATTTTAGTGTTTTGTGCATAACAAGGAGCACAGTTTTGACTGTTGAGGAGCATAACTGAAAATGCTTTGCGACAATACGCGCGCGAGTTTCGAAATTGTGCACTTCAGCAATAAAAATAAGTTAATAATTTTACCAAACTGACAGCTATCTGTAATTCAATTGCTCATTAGTGAACTTAGGTGCAGAAAATTCACTATATATCACAAAGTGAATTATAATGATGCAATGCGGATCATGAAATTTTACGTCTGCTTTTTCACATTGTCGTCTAACAAAATCAGCGATCCTCCTCAGCTTACGCGTATATCACCAAAATATCAGTATATATATCGCTGTGTGTTCTAAGGTCAACAACATAAACTGCCTCAGCGTACTAGTCAACTTGCACCATCAAGGCATGCTTTTGCAAAGAGTGTGTTGTTGATACACTTAAGAAAATGGAAATTGCAACACCATGAAGGCATTGGTCTTTTGTGTTGATTTTCAAGATATGGAACGATGCCATGTAGGTATGTAAACGATCAAAGTTTCAGACCCATTGGATTGTTGCTACAGGTCTCCCCACATGATTGGTCGCGGAGGAATCAACTCCGGTATACGGACTCTGGTGTAGCGTAGTTCACTTGCAGTCTGTGCAGTGAAGTGTTCCCCGTCAAACATGTCTCGACGACAGAGGAGAGCACGCTATCAACAACTGTCGCCGTTTGAGAGGGCTCGGATAATTGGGCTGTGTGGGGCTGGATTATTGCTAAGGACTATCGCTGCACGTGTTGGCCGACAGGCATCTACGGTACAACGTGTATGGCAGCAGTGGTCAAATGAAGGTACCCACACTCGTAGACCTGGCACAGGCCCAGCGCGACAGACAACTGTGAGAGAGGATCGCCGCATCATTCGGATGGCCCGGATGGAACCCCATGCAACAGCAGCGCAAATTCGAGCAGCTGTGGCACCCCACGTAACACAACAAACAGTTGGTAATCGCCTGCGTGCAGGTAACTTACGAGCCCGTGTCCCTGCAGAAGGTGTTCCATTGACCCCACAACAGCGATGTGTAAGGCTGGCCTGGTGTCGAGAAAGATCGACATGGGTCGACGAGTGGCATAGGGTCGTCTTTAGTGATGAATCGCGCTTCTGTCTTGCCCGCAGTGATCGCTGGAATTGTGTGCGCCGACGTACCGGGAAGAGGGGCCGCTTAGATCTTATTGTCGAGAGGCACACAGGGGCAACGCCAATCATTGTGGTCTGGGGAGCTATTTGTTTTAATGTGAAATCACAATTAGTGCTTGTTGAGGGCACTATGACTGCTCGACAGTACTTTGACAGGGTACTCAATCCAGTGGTTGTCCCTATGATGGCGAACATTGCTAATGGGATGGTTCAGCAGGACAATGTCCGCGTTCACATTGCACGCATCTCCAGAGAAGCTCTCCACGACATCACAGCCTTACAATGGCCCGCCAGATCCCCGGATCTCAGTCCTATTGAGCATCTGTGGGACATGATGGGTCGACAACTGGCCAACCGTCCTCAGCCACCCACAACTCTGGAAAAACTGACCCGTGCAGTGCAGCAAGCATGGGCCAAAATTCCTCAGGAAGCGATCCAGGGCCTTATTGACTCCATGCCTCGACGAATTCATCAATGTATTGCAGCTCGTGGTGGGCACATCCTGTACTGATTATTGTCCAAACTTGCGGTCAGAGGGACCTGAAAGTGTAAACATCGAATCACAACCGAACACTCGTCCCTCATCTTCAATTGCAGTAATGTAGCGCCACTCCTTCTGGGTGTTGCAATTTCCATTTTCTTCAGTGTATTAGAATACACCGAAATACAAGAACACCGCGCGCTACCTGACGGTCGCCTTACGTCATAGTCGCGAATCCATCCTGGTCATCCCTGCTGTTTATATTGAATTATGACTTAATATTTTTATGCCAGTGAGAACAGTAGCTGGTATTGTTCTTAAATTGTTTACATATTATTTCATTACAGCTGTTGTGCTAACGTCGTTTGATTTTCATCGCTTCGAATTTGAATTAAACTGCTGAAACGTGGATAGCACTGCCCGAGTAAGGAGCAAGGATGCCGAATTCCAAATGGAAGACTCAGTCACTTAACTTTGGAAACAATCCACTTATAGGCCTCCGTCGGTCTGAGTGGCTCAGACGATCGAGGCGTTGGCCTTCTGATCCCAACTTGGCAGGTTCGATCCTGGCTCATTCTGGTGGTATCTGAAGGTGTTCAAATACGTCAGCCTCGTGTTGGTAGACTTACCGGCACGTAAAAAGAACTCCTGCGGGACTAAATTCCGAAACCTCGGCGTCTCCGAAAACCGTAACGTAGTGGGACGTAAAGCAAGAAACATTATTATTATTATTATTATTATTATTATTATTATTATTATTATTATTATTATTATTTACATGTAGTCCGGTTCCATGGCTAACCGGTTAGAATGCTGACCTGTGACACAAGAGGACCTGGGTTCATTGCCCAGCTGAGACGGGACTTTAACTTTTATTCTTTATTTTCTACCATGCAGGAACCATGGGTATTTATGAATGAAATATGAAGATTTTTTTGTCTTTTTCTACAGATGTTCGGTGCGAGCGCGGCTGGAACTGTTGCGTACATTACTGATGAAGAGGCTCTACTGGTCCGAGTGATCAATGGGTGGCAGTACATAGCTGTGAGTATTGCTTATTACCTTATTCAATTCGTATTTATATTCTAAATTTGACTTATAGAAAAGCCTGCATGTTTCCCTGTAAAAAGTAGTATAATAAACAGGGATAGCCTTAAGGGCATCCGGGCGTGAGAAAACAAAAACACCATTTAATTTCTAAAATATGTTAGCCTTCTCAATGAGAGGAAGGACTCCTACTATAGGCTTCTTCCTCTCCCAGTTAACCTCAAACAGAATCCTAGTAGCAAATACGAGGTCAATAGTTTAAATCCGTGTCGTTCTCCTTCCAGGTTCAGTTCGACACTCGTCCTTATTTTTTCTTGCAGTGCAGATTCATAGATCTTAAGACCATAAGAAAGAAGAGTCAATGTCGCTCTAGTTTTTACAGTTTTGCCTCTCCCGCTTTTTGAACTCAGAAATTATAAACTTTTACAGACATCCGCCATAAAATTTTCCCTCCAAATGGCCGTTATCAGTTTGTACATCCACCACACACTCATTGGAGCTATGAGCACATCATTACGGGTTGACCGACTGATCTTCACGTTCCTGATGGCTCCTTCCTTTATCACCCTTTAAACTACTTTATTCCTTCAAAATTAGATTTCGTCCCAGGTAGATCCCTTTCTCTCGTAAGTGTAGATCGCCCAAGGACGTCGAAACACGTACAATCAGGGTCTCTTCGGAAGCCGCACGCCATTAAATTTACAAGCAGAGCATATTACAGCGTATTACGTTTTGCATCATCGTCGCATAAAGGATGGAAGGGCATGCAGAGCTATAAGACAACCGAGATACATATTCACGATGGCAGGTTGAAACTACATCATGGATAGCACAATAAATTAATCTGTTAGACGAACTATTTTCATTCAAAAAACAAACACCACCCACCTCCGTATCTCAATCGACGAGACCTATATTGCCCATAAAATGCCTGGGTGCCATCATTAACCAGCACCTAAC
This sequence comes from Anabrus simplex, assembly GCF_040414725.1. Lineage (NCBI taxonomy): Eukaryota > Metazoa > Arthropoda > Insecta > Orthoptera > Tettigoniidae > Anabrus > Anabrus simplex. The sequence continues at coordinate 573,561,505 of NC_090265.1, forward strand.
TTTCCATATCCTCTTCCTGGACCTAAAATCCAAACCCTTTCGTAGGTTCCAACTGCTTCACCGGCACCAGTTGGGATCTCAACGCCATGCTCCTTCTAACCTTCGAACCCTTCATCCGTTTCGCAGTTATTTATGATCACCCCTCCTTTTCGGAGATCGGGTCAGGATAGACTAGGTTTTCTAGGTGCTGAAATTGAGGTGACATTGGTCACAACAGAAAGTAAATGTTTCGAGGAAGGATTAAAGATTCCGGCTGATATTTTGGACAAATGGGTGTACAGCAAAGACGGTGGTGTCATCTGTGAATTGGAGGAGTAGAGTTTATGCACTTGGTATCAGCGACTAAACGGATAAAAAGTCAAGGCCATAGAGGGGAAACTTGGGGCACCCCATTCGCTACACGTAAAGTGAGCAAAAGTAGACAATTAATGGAGATTCACATCGTTCGGCCGGAGAGCTAGGTGGTGAAGAACCAGGTGTAGGAGCCCGGGAGTGTGAATTGATGGAGTTGAGACTAAACTATACATCCAACTGTCTATCTATATTTTATTCCCCGCCTGAAGGATAGGAATACTTAGATTCAAATGGCATGACCGCCAAAGGAAGGAGACCATCATTTCGATCGTTGAGTCAATGATTACCAATATCAATCATGAACTTCGATGGGCGGACTGTATCACCTACATGCCTAGCACATGCCTTATAAAGCACGCATTTTGAATTAAAAAACGGACAGTGAAATCAGGGGGCAACAAAAACGGTATAAGGATGCTTTAAAATCTCAAGTGGAAAAGTACCAAATTAACATCGGCAACTGGAAGGATGTAGCATCTGGTTGGCAGATATGGCGATGCATTGTATATAGTTGAACAACAGTGATGAAGGCACGAGTCCGATAGAGAAGAACAAGAAAATCAGAGCAGAAATGGCCACCAGGTCCTGCAAACGCAAGGAGCTTTGGTAGATTTGGTGTGCCAGTATTGGTAAGGGCTTGTGGGTCTAGAATTGATTCCTTCAGCCATACAAAAACACGTAGGCAGTGACCATTATGCGTCAGAAAGACATCGTTATACTCGCCAGTGAGTGAAAGCCTATGACGATGACTGTACAAAATATTATTATTATTATTATTATTATTATTATTATTATTATTATTATTATTATTATTATTATTATTATTAAAAGACACAAACCAGGCGAGTCGGCCATGTGGTTAGGGTCGCGCAGCTGTGACCTTGCATCCAGGATATATTGAGTTCGAGCCCCACTGTCGGCAGCCCCGAAGATGGTTTTCCGTGATTTCTCATTTTCACATCAGGAAAATGCTGGGGCTGTACTTTAAATAAGGCCACGGCCGCTTCCTTCCCACTCCTAGGCTTTTCCTCTCCCATCGTCGCCATAAGACTAATCTTTGTCCGTGCGACGTAAAGCAAAAAAAAAGACACAAAACGCAAAGCGGTCATCGTCGCAAATCGATAGAAATCGTTTACAATCGAGGGAATGTAAATAAATTACATGGCTCTCGAAAGCAGACATTACAGCTTCGTACCTATTGCAATTTCGGTCTCCGTAGTGGGCTATTCTTAGTGTTGATTGTAAAACAAATGAGGCATTGTTTTCATTTGTCGTCCTGGGTTGCCGCGCTTTACGGGTGAGGGCTAGTTGAGGTTGCTGGATATTCGTATTAGATATATTGTTGTCTTACGGTATTTTCTACTAAATGATGGATTCTCGTAGATCTAATGACATTTGTGAGTTGTTGGAAGATGAAGAAGAAGTGTTTTCCGGCAGTAATAGCGATATTTTGGTAAAGTATTTTCCGTGTGGTGATGACGAGTTTGGGGATCAAAATAACTCTGATGATGAAACTTAGGATGAAAACGAAGGAAATAGTGGATATCCGGAAACCAAGCCTGAACGTCTGAACTGTGTAAGAGTACATCCGCCCGTACCCGAGCATGACGTTACAAAATAATTTCATGTACGGACCTATAGAATTCTGACGAATGATATCAGTGATTTTTGACTGTGGACGCATGGAACATTTCCTTTTTTCTTCAGGGCCACAAATTGAACATTTCCCAAAATGTGTTTATACAATATATATTTATAAACACATTATATATTATATAATCAGGGTAACATTTTTCACATGTTGTATATTCTGAAATATCAGTACTGTTATTTTTTGTACTGGTTTCCTGGCGTTAAATTTTGAAAAAACCGATTCTTCCTTTTACACTTTTTACGTTTTCAGTAACTATTTTTGTCAAATAAGTACAATTCTGTTGATTTCCTGAGTTAAACGATATGAAATATATGATTAACTTCGTTTTTTAATGTCTTAATTGTTTTTTCAATACATGAGTGCAACATAGCAGGAAAACACCTATAGCTCATGAGAGAAATGCTTATCAATCCTAATGTTACTTTTGAACGGAAGAATAAGGAGCTTAACCATAAAAAGAAATGTATTTTAAAACTTCCAGTTATTTGCTTAATCAATGGTTTATTCTAAGATATAAAGAGATATGTTTTCAATTACTTGTTTTAAATAGCGTACTGTCTCTTTATTGGAGGAGTAGTTGGAAGTTGAGCGTTGTAATATTGTGAAGTGTGAAAGTAGAACACACTGCAATAATCTATTTCTAGCTCAGTGAGCATGAATGAGCATTGAGAAGAAAGGTAACAAAAATGTCCATTTCAAAACATTAATTATGATGTTACATGTGATTGCAGTACAGAATTATGTACTACAGAAAACAGCGTACAGGTCCAATATGAAAGTAAGAGCATGCGGAGTATATGACAAATTGTAGTACTTTGTGGCATCACTGAATATAAGAGGACACAAAAGTGATGTCCCCTTCTCGGAAATTTACTGGTCTACTTTTAATGAAGTTTTGTATAAGCCCAATAGGAAAGGCAACTCTTGTTAACACCAAGAAGTATCTGCAAGAAATGAACATCGTGGATCAACAGAGCCACTTTCAGAAACAAGATACACACATTCGAGGAGTTCCTAGAGCCAGGCACAGCGATCAAGAAGAAACAACACTGGACGGCTGAAAAGAAAGAAGCTGTAAGCAAGAGAATACTGGCGCTAACAAAACTGAAATCATGATTATTTATGAGGTCTATAATTTGTCAAAATCAATAATAAATGAATGAAAGTGTATGTATGTATGTATGTATGTATGTATGTATGTATGTATGTATGTATGTATGTATGTATGTATGTATGTATGTATGTATGTATGTATGTATGTATGTATGTATGTATGTATGTATGTATGTATGTATGTATGTATGTATGTATGTATGTATATATGTATGTATGTATGTATGTATGTATATATGTATGTATGTATGTATGTATGTATGTATGTATTAAACTTGAGCAAGGAAGGGGCCAATGATCATAATGTTAGGTGTCTTAATGCAGTCATCTTGATCAGATGAGAGTGAAGACATTAGATCCTCTGAGTTCCGCTATAAACTGTCCCAGAAAGCCAGAGAAATGAGGAACAATCATTTCTCTCTGCTTTCCTCAATGAGTCAGGAGGTTCTTTCTCAAATCAGTCCACAAAGCCCACTGAAATGTAGAGCGTACACGCCATTCGACTCTATTAACCATCCATTCATACCATTCATCACCGGCTGCATAATGAGAGGTGTTACTAGAATGGCTCATATCTTAGCACCCACTTTCGCAGTGTCAAAGCCAAATATCAAACCGATACAGGTCAACAAAAGTAAACAACTTTTGCTCGGTATCAGAAGTTGAATCGTACTGAAAACACTAAATATAAGTATCCAGTAGAAGACAGAATTGTGCAATAAATTTAAACAGCAAATGCATCCCCATACATGTAATGAAAGCCCTTGTAGGAATGGAAGGTAAAAGTTTCCACTATGCGTAACCTCGACAATAAGTGGGATAGAATGGTCAGTTCTATGCCCAGCCACATTTTCCCCCCAGGAATTAACTCGCTGATGGTTTTTGGTGTAGGCTGACTAAACCTCAGGTATATGTGCTCATCCAGACGTGGAAATGTCTTTTCTTACATTTTCGACTTCCCGAAAGGTAATCGAACCCACGCCCTTCCGGGTAAACCAAGCACCTTTACCGCCTCGGCGAGGTAGCCGCTAGAACAGAGTAGAACGGAAAATCTGTATTTGAAAGAATGTTAAGCAGAAAGTGATTCAGTTATCTATTGTAGAATTGTCAGAATTGTTTACATAAAGGCAGATGACTATGTGCATAAGATAAAAGATCAAGCCCCCTAGTGGAAAATAAAATCTCTTAGTGCCCTTAATCTCAGTGAAATATAAAGTAATGAGTTCTTTTCTCGGATGTGTTTGCTCCTCATACTCCTGATACTCATTTATATATGTTGTAGGATGAATAAATACCTTTGCAGAGTGACATAACCATTGCCTTTTTTCTAAATTTCCTGACTTAGAAAAGGGGAATCGAACTCCCTTACGTCTTGGAAAACCAAGAATATCTCTACCTCCTCGGCTAGATAATCGGATGTTCGTACTGAAACTCAAACCTACGCTGAATATGTGTATACCTGCTGCGATTTGAAAGCATTTGTGGCCTTCGTAAATGATGTATGCTGAGAATAAATGGGTAAGATTTAATCATTACTCAGAAAACACAGCTCATCGTAACGGGCAGTGTCAATGGCATAGGAATGGGCAAGCAACAGATACAGAGCTGCTAGCGATACGCTTGACTCAGTATCAACCAACAAACGTGAGTAGAAAAAACATGCTATTAGTAAAGATTATCTGGTAAACTTGAAATTTACATAGTACCTATAAATATTGAAGTGGTCGATTGGAAACTCCCGAATGCTCTTGTTTGCTTGGATAATTATAATACTTATTTTTGGTGTACTTATATTCAAATAAGTGACGTGAGCTGACATTTACACACGATAACAGCAAATTGAGTTACACGATGTCGTTGGCAAAAGTTTGAATTGAATCGGTCATTTGGGAAAGGACACATGTTCACTTTTTTTCCAAATGCATGTTTTCTCATATTCCTGTAGTTGAAATGTAGACGCATTGATTCACGCAAGAAAAGACACGTCTAAGACTTCTACGTATGGAGCACGGGATATGACAATTTCCTCATTCCATTTGAGAAGGTCACATATCCCACTGCATGTCCTTTTCCAATGGATCGCATCGAGCGCTGACAGCGCGCTGTGGTAGTTCCCGCCAGTAGGAACATCTGCCGCCTTCAAGCTGATTCCGCGGCGTTGCTTGTATGTTGTAGTTATAAGCATGGCAAGCTCAAGTGATTCTAGTGACAGTGCTACAGTACTCAAGAGAAGGAAGAGATGTCTGCACTTTTTGCGAGGAATGTAAACAGAAAATGCTCAGTGCGCATTTAAATGATACTGCAAAACGCGTTGCCACAGCTGAATAGATAGTACATAAATGACGAACCAGCAAGTACTACAACAAAATCAAGCTCAGACTCTGAAGAATGATCATGTGGCAGGAATCGTAATAGATTACATGCAAAACGTTCCCTTACCTCATATTCCCGTGCAGGAGGTTTTCTATTGCAGGCAACTATGATTATTAGTATTTTGCATTCACAATTTAAAAACAAAGGCAGGTTTTATTCATATCATTAAGGTGAGGCACGTAAAGGGCCAAACGAAGTATGCACATTTCTTAATGAATGTGTCGCAGAAACTGTTACTGAGCTTCATATTTTCTCGGATGGATTTGCTGGACAAAATAAGAATAAAACAGTGGTACGTTTTCTATTAGCTGTGGCATCAAGTGGACGATTTAAACAAATATATCATTACTTTGCCATTAGAGGACATTCCTTCAATGGCTGTGATAAGAATGTTGCAATAGTAAAACGTAAGCTACGTAAGAAAGATAGGATTTACACCCCAGAACAGTACATTAGCATGATTGTGCAATCGTCAAGTACCAATAAATTTTCTGTGGCGTGTGAGCACTTCAGATATTATCGATTTCAAAAGATGGTGGCTACACATTATAAATGATCAGTTTTATCAACTGCCCCTTTTGGAAAAAAATAGCTAGAAAGGAAAAAGTATATTTCCAGATTTCTGGGTACAATGAATTTCAATATGACAGTGCAGCAACCGGAGTTCTAACATTGTCTAAGTAGATCTTCAGCCTCCCAGAACTGTCAGAATCATTTGCTGTGTCCAAGCCGACTGGGCTTCGTCCCGCTTTACCAACACTACTCGACTTTCAAGCCTATAATGGAAAACTTCCCAATAATATTAAGAAGGTCAACGACATAAAATAATTGCTACAGTATATCGGTGATGAACATATTAGTTTCTCCCATGACATTGTAAACAAATGGCCAACTACTGAGCAAGAAGCACTGCAAGAAGTTGAAGTTCTTGTTTTTGTTGTTAGTGTACAAACAGTGAGTGACAATAATCTACACATCATAATGGTTATAAGGTTATTTCTAAAAGAGCTAATAAAAATGTAGTGAAAAATATAATACCTCATAAGATGTAATGAACAATATTACTGGTTTTGTTTATCAAAACGATTTATGTACATTGTTTGAGATATTTTTGTAATTCTTCGATTTCTAAGTTCTACACGTTGATTAAGAAAGAGACATTATAATGATAAAATGTAATTTAAAACAAAATCAAAGAGACAGGGATGATAAATATGTGTTTAATTTCTAAGAACATTTCATTCCGTTGGAAAAGGGCATATCTCCAGGACACAACATTTGAATTTTTATCCTTTAGGGATGGAAACTGAAATTCGTATCATGGGAATAAAAGGCCCTTTACCTCTTACGTGCATTGGCAAAATGCAGCTTTGGTACTTGCACTCATTCACCATTTATTCACTTTTTTGTCTCTCCTGTAAAATTTACTTTTGTGGACATGTACCCTTTTCCAAATGACCAATTCAATTATATATTACATTTTTTATATCACCCGCGAATTTATAGAGATTTACCATATTTAACATTAAACATTAGCCATCAATAGTTAAATTGTTATAAACTTTCAATGAAATGAAATGTCGATGGCTTTTAGTGCCGGGATATCCCACGACGGGTTCGGCTCGACAGGTGCAGGTCTTTCTATTTGACTCCCACAGGCGACCTGCGCGTCGTGATGAGGATGAAATGATGATGAAGACAACACATACGCCCAGTCCCCGTGCCATTGGAATTAACCAATTAAGGTTAAAATCCCCGACTCGGCCGGGAATCGAACCCGGGACCCTCTGAACCGAAAGCTAGTACGCTGACTGTTCAGCCAACGAGTCGGACAACTTTCTATTAGGTGCAAGAATGATTTAATATTTTCGGACTAGGCTTTATTTCTTGTAATTATGACTTATTACGTTTTCAAAATCTGCGTATTTCAGATCTACCGTAGTGCCTTTTAGAGTATCAACCAACCATATGACTAATATTATATCATGCTTTTCTATTCTTTGTATTATATACCGTCAGTTATGTCTGTCCGTATTTATGTACTTCTACATTGGGTGGGACATGTACATATTTTGTTCAGTGGTATTATTAATATGTATTTTACCATATTTTGTTGGTTATAAATTAATTATTTACTTGGTACTGCGATCCTCCCTCTATTCTAAGGATGTATTCCTATCAGAGTTTGGGTCATTTTGATCATATTCCATAGTCCTTCACCTCAAGTTAATTATTCTTCTGAACTGACGCTTAATCATGAGTGTGTATTGTTATAATTTCAGCTTGGTTCACTCCTACCTGTAACAACACAGTCTCCTTCAACATCAGCACCACCTCCGACAACGACTCCACAACCAGTAAAACCTGAAGTAGAGTCATTCAAGTTGATTGATGGAAACCTTAGACCATCTCTTACACGTTTTGTAAGTATCATAGGGCGCTAATAATTTTGTTGTTGGTTTTGTGCCACACTGACTGAGACGGGTCTTATGACGACTGTGGGATAGGACAGTGCAAGGAAGAAGAACGCAACCATGGCCTTAATTAAGGAACATTTCCAGCAGTTTATCTGGTGTGAAAATGAAAAAAAGAATATGTTCAGGACTGAAAACAGTGGAGTTCTAAACCATCCATGCAAAAAACAAACAGTCACATGGCTCGAGCTGCGCAGCCAACTTGCTCTGTGAAGCATTGACAATTTATATAAGATATTTTATAGTCGCTCTGTTAAGAAAAATCTTCTCGTGAACAGTCGAGATTTTCTTTTTCTTTTTTTCTATTGGCTTTACGTCGCACCGACACAGATAGGTCTTACGGCGACGAAGCGATAGGAAAGGCCTAGGAGTTGGAAGGAAGCGGCCGTGGCCTTAATTAAGGTATAGCCCCAGCATTTGCGTGGTGTGAAAATGGGGAAACCACGGAAGACCATCTTCAGGGCTTCCGACAGTGGGATTCGAACCTACTGTCTCTCGGATGCAAACTCACAGCCGCGTGCCCCTAACCGCATGGCCAACTCGCCCGGTCGAGATTTTCTTCTGAAGACGCGGAACAAATTTATCTGCAAAACGAAAATAATTTCACCTTGTTTAATTGACACGGCAAAAGCCCAAACTCTGATCATGTATACAATTTAGAGTCGTGAAATCATCAATCTAAATTTAAAAAAACTTCCTTACGTTTCGGCTTAATTTACTTGAATGCGGTAAAATTAATGCTGACTACGAATTTCTATTGAGGTATTGAAGCCAGAGTTGTATTTTCTTTGACTGAATAAATTGTATTTTTTTATGATAATAATAAATAAAATCATGAATAAAAATATATAAATAAAAATATATAAATAAAATTACTCAAAAACTTAATAAAATTAATAAGCATCATTAACCGAAATGTCCGTAGTATGGGCGCCAGAGTTCACCAGAATGGATCCCTCGAATTTAGATAAGAGCATGATAAACTCAAGGCCGCACTAGATAGACAGGCCACAAGGCTCGGACCGTGACGTCACGCTAGTGGCTGGCGTTCAGCATGGCAGTGTAGGGCCCGCTCTCACTTTCACCATGATATTGTTCATTTATTCAACCTTAACGATAAAATTGAACACTCCTTCAATTGTGGCTTTACTTAGGCTTGTATACTACACGAGTTTTATGCGGGGAGAAAAATGGAAGGGCAGTACATGTACATTTCTTTACGTAAAATTATGATGACATCTGTCACTTGTAACTCAACACGGTATCTTTAAAAGATTAGAACGCATAATACGTATACAAAAAGTTTTAATGTTACTAGGAAAATGCATGATGGCAATTCACAACAATAGTCTGAAACCTTTCTTAGATATTAAGCTGCAACTTAAAACTTACCTAAGAATTCCTAAGGTTTCAGTTTGTACATTTTTATTTTCCTGGGGATTTCTTCTTCTCAGCGCTGAGTTTATCTACGGTAACTTTTCTATTGTTATTCAATAATATATGACAAAAGATGTATATACATCTGTCAACGAAATGTTTAAAACTATTTATTTAATCACTGCATGTTTAAACATTTTCGTTTTCCAGAACATTGTTGACAAGCGAAGTCAGAATTTTTCTCTGAGAATCCTCATGTAAAAACATTAGTATACAGGTTTACATTTTGCAGCTCTAAAAGAGTCTGGTACAACACCTTTTGGTACAGGGCAGGAGCAAGCCAAGGCCGCACTAGATAGACTCAGACATTTTTTTTTGTCTGACTCAGAGTTGTCAAAGTGAGGATAAGTTGTCAGTTTGATTAAGCCAGTTATTTATTAAGATTTTAAATAAATGACCAGTATCAAACAATTTTGTGTGTGTGTGTGTGTTTCGTCGAATGGATTTTGAAAAGTGGTTTGTAAATTGCTTTTGCACAGCTTTTCAAACATTTTCGTGTTATTATTAGAAATTATGCATGCTACCTTATAAGCTATAGGACTATCTGTTAATACTTTAAAGACTTGCAAAGTTAGTTCTTCTAAGAAATGTCACATTAGGTTCTTACATCGAAACAAATCAACAACGTCTTTATTTTTTTAAAGACTGGATAACAACATAAAAGTTTGTGCAGTTGTAGCTAATGTAGTGTTATTTTCTCCGCTTTTACTAATAAAAGCAACTCCCTCTACCTTTCCTCCTAGCGGGCGATCTGGCCGTGCGGTTAGGGGCGTGCGGCAGTGAACGTGCATCGGGAGATAGTGGGTTCGAATCTCACTGTCGGCAGCCCTGAAGAAGGTTTTCACACCAGGCAAATGATGGGGCTGTACCTTAATTAAGGCCACGGCCGCTTCCTTCCAGCAGTTATGCCTCTCCTATCCCATCGTCGCCATAAGACCTATCTGTGTCGGTGCGACGTAAAGCCACTAGCAAAAACAAAACTAAAACCTTTCGTCCTTTATAGTTCAGCTCACGTTTTATGTAGACTCCATTCAACAAGTTACAAAATATTTCATGCTCCTTTAACAATTTCAGTTTCTTTTTTCAAGTAATTCCAATGTGAATCATCAATACCCGAATTTCCCGTGCCTAGTTTTGCAGTAAAAGACTGTGAATAACCAAGTGGGGCATTGTAAGAAACGTTGACTGTCTTATCTTCGTTTACGCCCAAGGAAATGCGAAAAATATTGAAGTGAACCATGTTATTAGAATACAGGAGTAAGATACTTTCTCTGCAAAGGTTATATTTAACTGTTCCTTTAAAAAATTATAATTTATCAGTAATGATACACTCATTAACTTCACTTTCAATTTCATCGATTATTTTGTGTACAGATTCTATTTTGTCGTGGACAGTCACTTTTGAGTTACGAGCAGGTCTAAACAGGAAGTTATAAATACTTTTCTAATTTGACCATTTTAATATCTTGCCCCCATCACCTAATGCACGTATATCAGGGTTATAACTCATGAAAATATCATGTTTAATGGATTTAAAATCAAGAGCCTCGTTTAATGTTAAGGAAGTACCAATTTTCGGAATATTTTCCTCAGTCACACACATTTTGAAAATACAGACTTTGGCTGTTAAACTTGACGGAAACTATGTCCAAATCTAATTTGCGTTTAATACTGAAATTACCCTGAACGTCATCCAAGTCCTTGATCCTGTCATATTCTTCCTAAGCTTTCTTTCTTTCCTTCCTCTTCCCGTTTTTCAATTTCTTCTTGTCTTTGAATAGGATTTTTGTTCGTTGTTGGAAGATTTTTTATACAGATAGGCAGGCACATTTTAAAACTTACGAATAGCATCGTTTGAGAGTTTTAAATGGTTAGGTTTTACAGTTAAAGAGACTCATCAGGTCTTTTAACGGAATCGTCCCTAATTACGAAACTTCGTCGAAGTGTTTTATGCACACAACTGAGCTTGCTGAAGGGATGAATTCGGTTCGATGGATGGCTATGATCCACTTTTGTTTCCGAAACACGCCAGTAGGAAATTTAAACACTGAAACATTAGGCTGTTTTGAACTGTAGTTGATTCTACAACCAGGTATACAACACGACGTGGCCATAATTCACAATGTTCACACACGTTTAAATCATTCAACACCATCGATAGCCTCACTGCTGCGAGGTTCAGATCAGCTTACAAGTCACTGGTGAGAAGTGAAGCGGCTGGCGACTAGTGTGACGTAGCGCCCGAAGTGGAGGGGGAGCCTTATGGCCTGTATATCTAGTTGGCCTTGATAAACTGTATATCCCAGGGCGTGTACATAATGCTGCGTACTGGTACATCTGCTGCAGGCCTTACCTAACCTCCTAGGTTCATCAATAACACTGATTCTAAAATAGCTAACTATATTCTTAACAAATTCCGTGCATGAGCACCTCATCAACATACAACATTATACATATAATACACACATAAAATATTGCTGGAAGACTCCATATTTACAACAACAACAACAACAACAATAATAATGAAAATCGTGGGAAAACGAAAGCGAGAACTAAGCTACCATTTGTAGATATTCCGATGAACAATGTACATGTATGGAGATAAATACCCTTCACTGTCTCTATATCAATTCAACTTACCGATTCTCATAATCGGCAGTTATCACATCACACAGACACTGTACCTTGCATTACTGTGTTCACATATTTTAACACTTGTTGTAAAGATATATACACACGTCTGTCGATCCTCAACATAAATTTATGGAAAGTCTGAGATAGCTTTCACCAACATATAATGCTAGGCCGCCACAAGTGCTACCATACTTAATGCGCAAGCACTCTCCACAATCAGCCACTTTCCACAAACATAACAAGACTACGCTCCACGAACGTTTGAAGTCCAGTCCATTGCAGCTGTGTCACTCCAGTACCGTGTATCAGCACCACTTCCTTCCCGTACAGTGCGTCAGTTGTAGTTGTAGTTGTAGTTGTAGTTATCTTCCTTCTCGTTCCTTTACAATCACCTCTACAATCACCCTTACAATGTATTTGGTTGCCGCCGTATGATCAACCTTTATAGACATCAACATCCCCCTCCTCTCATATGATACGTCTGGATTGGTGCTTGCCAGCCAATCATGAGTAAACCTCTTCTTTCTCCCAAGTTATAAACAAACACTCGGGGGTTTTACATGAATCATCAAATTTCCCTGGTACAACAACAAGCTCATCTCATCAGGCTGGGATATATACATGACTAATGGAATTTCCTGACACAAGTACATCAACAAACACTGGGATAGCCAGATGACTCATTCAAATTACCAGAGTTATTAAAGCAATGTTTTCCCACTCGTGCAAAACAAATTACTCATACCTACATATGTGGATATCTTCCAGCTTACCAATATAAATGGCAAAATATATAAATGAAATACTAATAATACTAATAATAATAATAATAATAATAATAATAATAATAATAAATCGAATACTGACAATAATATCTCTAACTTCTACATATAATTCGGGGGTGTGATATATGTACTATCACAAACTAAATATTTACTGACGAATTAATTTTTAAAAATTCGTAAATGTAACTTTAATTTTACGACCTGGGTGGGGGACGCAGACGAAGATTACACCCACGGTATCACCTGCCTGTCATAAGAGGCGACTAAAAGGGGTGACCAAGGGATGATAACATTGAAACCATGAGACTACTTGTAATTAGTAACATTACGTGCGGAATAACATAGGTCGATGTTACTTCCGACTAGTACCACTTTGCGAGGAAACCCAGTGATTAATATCATTATGAGGGGCCGGTGACCTGGATTTTGGACCCCTTTAGATACTACGTATCATCCCAGTAAAAATGAAATGTATGGCTTTTAGTGCTGGGATATCCCAGGACGGGTTCGGCTCGCCAGATGTAGATCTTTCTATTTGACTCCCGTAGGCAACCTGCGCGTCGTGATGAGGATGAAATGATGATGAAGACAACACATACACCCAGCCCCCGTGCCGTAGGAATTAACCAATTAAGGTTAAAATCCCCGACCCGGCCGGGAATCGAACCCGGGACCCTCTGAACCGAAGGCCAGTACGCTGACCGTTCAGCCAACGAGTAGGACATCAACTCAGTAATTAAAACATTGTGAATTGGATCCGCTGAGTTTTTTCACGATCTTTTTTTTCATCACCATTATTTTTAGACTCTAGTCAGTGGATACATTTTAAAGTTTTAATTTGCATTTCGTTGCACCTCGTACCATTAGGGGCCGATGATCTAGCTGCTAGGGCCCTTTAAACAGCAAATATCATCATTATCGTCATCATCATCACCAGTTTAGGACCGAGTTATAGACATAACAATAATCAGGTAGCGGCTTTCTTTCACTCGCGATTGACGCGCTCAAGAATGACTCACTCCAGACTGACAGGCGTGCGGCAGTTGCGCACTTCAAAAATGTCTGTAGAAGATTCTAGTAGTTCCCACTTCCATATTAATGTGAACACCTGGTCCATTGTTCATCAGCTTCAAGCTTCATGTAGGAGCTTCCTTATCGCAGGTCTCAACAATTCGCAGGCGCTATTGTTTAGCTTGCTATCGGCACCTTCCACATAGTCGCAAGCGCTACGCAATGACTATCACTCGCCAGCATTAATTTCCGCCTCCCTACACTCTGTCTTTATTGGCATAATACAATAATAATAATATTAATACTAATAATAATGAGGATAATAATGATAATAATACCGAGCGAGCTGGCTGGGTGGTTAGAATGCGCATAGCTTTGGGCTTGCATTTAGGAGATGGAGGGTTCGAATCCCACTGTCGGCAACCCTGAAGATGCTTTCCCGTGGTTTCCCATTTTCACACATTAGTTGAGGTTATGGTCGCTACCTTCCCACATCCTCCGATGTATTAATGGGACGTAAAACCACTGTCAATAATAATAATAGTTTATATTACATAAACATATTACTTAATATGCTGTTGTGCGTATGGAGAAGTTTTGAGCCCATTGGTAAAGTATTCTGAGAAATATATATAATGTTCAAATACACCTTTCCCCAAAGCTGCTGTTATATTCTGAGACTTTCACTTTGGAATCTTCGGAGCTTGTAACGATATTATCTACAACGATCCGCTGGTTCGCTATTGCTTTCATCACCGGACCAGAAAGTTTTACTGTGTAACATTACTGACCCTATGACTAACACCTTCCATAATATTCAGACACTGTAACCGTGCTGCGAATACAATTTCCTAGTATAATACCCATAATTCGTCAGCTGCCATACTGTCATAGTCGCAAATGCGACTGAGACTTCGGTGGGAACTGTATTTTGCTCTGGCCTGTGTCAAGAAACAGATGCAAAAGTACTGCATCAATCAAGAAATAGTAATAATAGGCGCAGGGTTAGCAACAGCCACACGAAATTATTTTTTACTGAATGTCTCCGTTGTACGGAACTTGTCTTATAATGACACGTTTCTTAATACACGCGACTATGAATGACCTCTGTGACGCACTCGATAGTTGTTCTTAGGTCCCCATCGATCCCGAATGAACTCACTGCCACTTGTAGTATTCGAAATTCGACAACTCCGCGTCGATTGTTTCCTGGTAGGTTAAAGAATTCCAGCGGAAAGAAACTCCGACAATTCGACGTCTATTAAAATTTACAGCAGAATAAGTGACGTTGAACAAATATTATTATTATTATTATTATTATTATTATTATTATTATTATTATTATTATTATCCACGACTATGAGAGTTAGTGATTTGGTTTAAGTTTTCTGATAGTGTTAAATCATATTCAAACAGTCTTACCTTGAAATGTGTCTTTGAGAAATAAAAATGCCAACGGTGTGGCCAAGTTGGAACACCGGATAGCATGAGATATCCGACGTTTTGCTATATTGGGTATTATTACTACTTGAATGGGTACTTAACGTTTTGTTAGCTAAATGATGAGCGGAAAACAGCGGTCACATTACTCCAACTACAATGTCAACATCAAGGTAGGGTTATGGCACTTATTTCTTTATTAATTTGTTTCTGTATCAAACATCGCAATATAATGATAACATTCTAAGGAGCAAAGATAAGAGAAAAGGCATTACATGCTGATACTTAATAAAGGGTGAATATGACGAGAAAAACTTATTGCAGATTATTTTTGCTCTTCGTCCTCTGGTTGGTCTATTAAATATTGGAGCAATGAACAATAGTGTTCACTATTCGGGGCAACAATATGCCGTCTGGAGAGTGACACAGACTCCAATTTTCTGATCATACAACAGCGCATCATTCACAGCACGAGATTCATCTGTTGATTACCAGGCCTCGCCTGTATTGAAAATGACATAAAGAATATCAGAAGTATTCCTTTCAATAAAAATTGTAAACCATTCACAGTAACGGATTCATTTTACATGATCAGCATCTTTTAAGCCTTGCACCACTGATGCTTAGTACAGAAACATATTCAGTGTTGAACCGTCTGATGTGCTGTTGTAATCTCTATCTTCATCCTACACCAAACTCTGCACTAATTTTGATTGGGTCCACAGCATAGTCAGACATGTTCAATAACTTTTCTCCGTTTAGGTCAGGTGGCTTTCTTCTTCGTTCGCCGTTTAACACTGAGCTTTTCTCTCAAAATTTCTCGATAAGTCGACGAACTGAAATGCGATGAGGTACAGTTGTTTCTAGGAATTTGTCAGCAGTTGCCTTCTGCACTAAATCTGTGTCTTTATCAAGTTGTCGAAAGACGAGTTCAAGAAGAAAACCACGTTCCTCCATTGAAAGAACCATAATTAAAAGCTAAATTGAAAAACTAAGCACTATACCGGTATCTCTTTGTCAATATCTATAATTTTGTATTCAACTGAACTATTAAATGTTATACGACAATGGAAAAAATGAAGACAAAAATGTCACACAACAATTAATAATCAGTTCTACCAATACATTTTTCGGAAAGATTCTAGGAAAAACGTAGTTTGATTCGAACTACGAACTAATTTAACCCTTAAATGTACAGATTGTATATATGCAAAAGAGAATTTACTTGCTTACTATACCTGCTTTACGATTTTGTAAGAGTGCACTTATTTCTACCTTGTAGACAAACTCGCTAGGGGCCGCTAGTGTATTAAAAGTGTAACTATCGTTTAGTTCGTGATTTTTCTTGCTAATCAACTGGGTTGGAGTGTAAACTTTAAACAGTTCAGGTGAAACAAATACAATGTTCTTTACCGCAGAGAATGCGTGAGAAAATATATCCCTAAGATTGTTGTGTGCCAGTAGCTGCAGTAATCGTACACCTTTACATATACCGGTACATAAAACATTAAACAATCTTAACAATAAATAAATAAATAAATAAATAAATAAATAAATAAATAAATAAATCTTTATTTTGACAAACATATTACATTTTTTTCTGATGAAAATATTTCAATTTTGGAATAAAAACCATTATTTTTTAAAATAAATATTAAATTTTGCATTTAAGGGTTAAATCCTTAGTCTAAGTGCTTAGTGACTTTCCGGATGCTCAGGATTACTGACTAACGTAGTAAACGTACGCATGACATAAAGAAAAGGAATGGATCAAAGAACGGCACATGGTTATTGATATTAATAACAATAAAATGTTCCTGAACTTTTCGTTCTAAACATTCTGTAAAGTGAATTTAATTCTTTAATAAGTATGCCTTTGCTATACTGTATTTTGAAATTTTTCAACTTCCGTTTCAGCTTAGGCTGGCAGCTCTGAACGAACCGTGGACTGGAGACATGCACGGTGTACGAGGTGCAGATTATTCTTGTCATCGTCAAGCCAGGCGAGCAGGATTACATGGAACATTCCGAGCATTTCTGTCAACAAGAATTCAAAGCCTGAATTCCGTCGTGCGATATGAAGACTGGAGGTTACCTATTATTAATACGAAGGTACATACAATTTTGAAACTCATCGTAATATGCTTTTGGTATTTGTTACTCAAACAAATTAAGACAATATAAAATGTTTTAATAATAATGGGTATTTGGTCAATTAAGCATCCTAATTATGCAATAGGATATAATGAGGCATAATGGGCGTGATAAAATAAATGAAAAATACATAAATCTACGTAGGTTTTTGGACTGAAAAATTTCCGGAGGGGGTGAAATTTCAGATCTTCGTCTTCTTCCACCGCTTTTATTACACCTTGATGGGGTTGCAGCTGCGAACTTTGTCGCACAAGTCAATGTAGCCTTGTTCTACGGCTGGATGCCCTTCCTAACGCTTGTCATATATGAAAGGATATATTCACTATTGCGTGTTCCTGTGGTGTTTGTTAGTGCGGTGTGTTGTGTTGTGTTGTGTTGTGTTGTGAATTTATAAAGAGGGGTGTATTGGGACAAAGAAGAATACCCACTCCCCGAGTCAGAGGAATGAACCATAAAACCAAACCCTATGGTGCAATAATCCTCGTGGACCTTGGCCTACCAAGCGACCACTGCACAACTTGGAGGCCTGTAAATTACGAGTGGATATTTGGTCAGCGCGATGAATCCTCTCGTCCGATTATCCTGGTTTTCTAGACCGGGGTCACTGGCTCACCGTCAAATAGCGCCTCGATTGTTCTCATGTTACTGAGTAGACCTAGAATCAGCCCTCAGATTCAGGTAAAAATTTCTGACCTGGCCAGGAATACTCAGTTAAAACCACTGCCTTTGCTGAAAATCTAATGCAGTCATTCAAGCCAAGCAGTCAGACAAAATTTGAGGTCATCCATGATCTAGAAATAAACTTTTAACGTATTAGGTTGTGTTCAGTACATGTAGAGCATATCGAAAAGATTGGAAGTACTGTACAGAACAGAAATGGCCAACCGGATACCAGTGGGGTCCGAATCTGCAACCTTCCGATTTCGCGTTGGATGTTCTATCCAACTGAGCTATGGTGGCCTATGTCGTATTCACTTACGAAGTTAATAAGCTACAAATTGGTGGAATGTTGTGGGTTCGGAACCTACTGGTGTCCAGTTAGCGATTTTTCTTTGTACTTAACATCTTTTCGATATGTACTACATAGGGTGTTCTTAAAAAAGGTGCCAGTATTTACAGAGGCGACATGCAACAAACGAAGGGTCCTGTAAACAATGGTCGCAAACCCAATATATTCAGAGGCACGGTTCGCTACCACTACAGTTAACGTGCACCATGTCTTTGATTTAATCTCCACAACATGTGCTCGACGTGACCGACATCCATTACAACACAGCCTTTCACCCCGCGTCGCATGGAATAACGCATTCGTTGGAACATGCCTGGCTGTTGCTGGATTGCATCACACGTTCTCGAAGTGTATCTACATTAATGAGGACCGCACACACCATGGTGTTTACGTGTCCTGAAAGCCAACAGTCTAAAAGGTTCAGGTCAGGTGAACGGGCAGGCCAAGGTATTGGTTCTCCCCGACCAATCCATCGCTTGTGGAGGATCCATGTTATGTGTCACCTAACATAAAATGAAAATGGGCCGGTGCCCTGTCATGCATGTACCACATTGCAGTCGTTTACGACCAATGTTTAGGTAGGAACCTATCTCGTTTTTTTGTTGCATACGACCCTCCGTAAATTATTGGAACATCCTGATCATTGATAGAGTTGTAATGGGTTTTGGGATTAATGTTTATAGGACATTTTTCCTTCCTTTGTTGCATGCTGCCTCCTCTGTAAATATTGGAATCTTTTTCAAGTACACTCTGTATATAGTGGACACGAACTAATACGTAGAAAGTTTGTTTCGAGAACATTTCGGTCGTGAAAAGTATTCATCATACCGAGCAAGCTGACCGTGCGGTTAGGGGCGCCCAGCTGTGAGCTTACATCCGGGAGATAGTAGGTTCAAACATAACTGTCGGCTGCCCTGAAGATGGTTTTTCGCAGTTTCCTATTTTTACACCAGGGAAATGATGGGGCTGTTCCTTAATTAAGCCCACGACAGCTTCTTTCCCACTCCTAGCCCTTTCCTATCGCATCGTCGCCATGAGACCTATCGGTGTCGGTGCGACGTAAAACAAATTGTATTCATCATCAGTGATATTATGAAAGGATATTACGGGTAATCATGATGTTGAAACATTTCTCAGCATGTCAGGAGGGGTCTCCAGATTTAGAAGCTCTCCCTCAAATTTTTTCATGTGCACACACATGGTGATCTTGTAGTTGACGTCCATGCACGTATGATGTAACTTACTTTTCTCCTCACTCTAAATTAGGCTCTAGAACGAGTTTTAAGACAGAAAAGCGAGTATTCCCAAGCCCTTAAAACAGCAGTGTTGCAGACATGTTATTAAGGAAACTTCCCTTTGTCTCTCTTAACTTCCGATCACATTGTTTTGATATTTCAGGGTGATGTCTTGTTCGGTTCTTGGAGAAGTTTATTTGATGGAGATGGCGGGACCTTTCCTCAACAGATCAAAATATACAGCTTCAGTGGCAAGAATATTCTTACGGATTATTCGTGGTAAGTGCGGTACTTTCATTTTCTTTACTTAGCTTCTTGTAACCTACATTATAATTCGGGATAAAATGGACTCGAACCTGATATTCAGCAGTCATGTAGATATTATTAAGCATACGGCATAGAATTACACATCAGAATGCACACAAAATTTTCAAAATTATCATATACATGAATATACACATAATTCATACATTAATAACAAAATTCTTTATATAGATCATTGAGTCAGATGTCACGATGATGAAATGTTCAGGGTTACCATGGTATTCCGTCAGAGAACACTTGTATACAATACATTTACGGAGCTTTAACGCTAACCACTCGACCACCGCCCTCTCGTAAACAATATATTTGATGATCAGTCGCTCAGCACCACAATCACACTCAGAAAATGATTTGTTCCATTTGTGAAGCACATCAGTGCAAATACAATGACCTGTTCGTATTATATTCAGCTTAGCAGAACCTTCTGGGTAGATCGAATCCAAAATCGTTTACGACAACATACTGCGAAACTCTGGAGCAGCAATCGAGTTCCAGTCGTTAATTTTGTAACATAAATTGTATCCTGATGTTTAACAGACCTCAAGTATTTGTGATTAAATTAAACAATGTTTTATTTGTCTTTGTTATTTTATGGACTTGACTTCTTTAAAATTATGTTTTGAATTACATCACAGAAAAATTTAAAGGAATGAATTACAAACTAAGAATAAAATAATAAAGTACTAAAATGACGCTCCAAAAATTGAACCTTCTTAATCTAACAAAAGATGCGACAATTTCCCTGATATGTCAGTAAAATATAACTTTCCGTAGCTGTTGCGTAAATACAGGGTTTCTCATATAAACCAAGACCGAACGAACGGCGTTTGTACTCTGCGCTACGACAATTGTCTCAGCCGACCTCATGTCGCGTGCGGCCGCCCTGCTTTAAGCGTGCGTACAATCTCATGTTTTCTTCCAGTTCCTAAAATGCGTAAGGATTTGTTAGATACACTTTTTTCTTTCAGTTTATCCCACAAGTAAAAACCACACTCTGTTAGATCTGGAGAATGAGGGGAAAATAGACCAGCGCTGATCACTCTGTCTGCAAACATTTTCGAGATTGTAAGAAAGGAATCTTCTGTTGTATGAGCAGTGGCTTAATTTTGTTGAAACCACCCACGCGATTTTTCTTCTTCCGTTAACTGATGGAAGAACGGCGTAAAAATGTCATTTTGGTACTTCTCTGCATTTACTGTCGTCTCGATAAAATAGGCCCAAGTATTCGTCTTGCACTAAGAGCACACCAAATACTAATCTTCCTATCATAATGAGGGACTTCATAAACACCATTAGGATTTTCTGCACACCAATAGCGAGAGGTATGGCTGTTCACACGAACATTAAGATGAAACCAGAACTTTTACATACGAAAATAATGTGTTGCAATAATAACTGTCTCACCATGTTAACAGCTGAGATTCAGGCCGGTGACTGGTGTTTTCCAGGTCGAACATGTGTAGGCTGCTTGCAAGTGAAGAAATATGCACGCGCCTCCCATAGGAGAGTAAAAACGCCGCTTGGACGGTCTTAGTTTATATGAGACGGGGCGAGTTAGCCGTGCGGTTAGGAGCGCGCAGCTGTGAGAGATAGTGGGTTCGAACCTCACTGACGGCAGCCCTGAAGATGGTGTTCCGTGGTTTCCCATTTTCACACCAGGCAAATGCTGGGGCTGTACCTTAAGGCCACGCCCACTTCCTTCCCAGTCCTAGCGCTTTCCTATCCTATCGTCGCTATAAGACCTATCTGTGTCGGTGCGACGTAAAGCAAATGGTAAAAAGTTTATAAGAGAGACTCTGTAATTATTATTTCACTGTTTCAACGTGAAATGTCTTTCAAACAGGAATCAGCGAAAAATCGATGTGATACTTTTCATGTTACGAAGAAAATTGTTATTGCTCAAATAATATTTCTTATGCAGGAATTGTTTGTACATTAGCTTAAAGTAGACGAATGAATGTACAAGACTTGATCACTGTAGCTGAAGTTATATTCATAATGTCATCAAAAGACGGCCGCCCAGCTTTTGGCGGTTAAATGCCAGTTATTGGGTGGTGTAGCTTAGGGCGCAGACGTCGCGCAGTAACGAGTAAAGTGTAATTAGATTTTTCTCGGCAAGATCTTTCAGAAAATACCAGAAAATATAAAATGTGTCTGTAAATTTTATTGAAAGTTTTTTCTTTATTTCTTTATTTCTTAATCGGTTTACCCTCCAGACTTGGTTTTTTCCTCGGACACAGCGACCGATCCCACCTCTACCGACTCAAGGGTAGTGCCCTGGAGCGTGAGACTTTGTGTCGGAGGATACAACTGGAGAGAAGGACCAGTACCTCGCCCAGGCGGCCTCATCTGCTATACTGAACAGGATCCATGTGGAGGGATGAGAAGATTGGAAGGAGGAGGGAAGGAAGCGGCCGAGGCCTTAAGTACAATCCCGGCATTTGCCTGGAGGAGAAGTGGAAAACCACGGAAAACAACTTCAAGGATGGCTGAGGTGGGAATCGAAAGCCCCTCTACTCATTTGACCTCCCGAGGCTGAGTTTACCCCGTTCCAGCCCTCGCACCACTTTTCAAATTTCGTGGCAGAGCCGGAAATCGAACCTGGGCCTCCGGGGATGGCAGCTAAACACACTAACCACTACATCACAGAGCTGGACAATGAAAGTTTTGTGATTGAAAAATGACGAATTTTGGCATACTGTACAAGAATATCCACTAATAACTTAGTAAAAGCGAAAATTCGTGGCTCAGACGGCAGCGCGTCGGCCTCTCACTGCTGGATACCATGGTACAAATCCCGGTCACCCCATGTGATATTTGTGGTGAACAAAGTGGAGGCGGGACAGGTTTTTCTCCGGATACCCGGTTTTCCCTGCCCTCCTTCATTGCAGCAACATTCTCCATTATAATTTCATACCATCTATCAGTCGTTAATAAATCACTTTGGGAGTGGCGGCACTATTGTACTAACAGCCTATATATGGTTTATTCATTACATCTCTGACCCGGTCAATGCTTGTTAGGTTTTCATTTTCAATTTAGTAAAAGCCTATAGAAAACGTATGCAAGAGAAAACTAGACTCATAAGAAATCGAATGAGACCAAAAGTGATGTTTGAGACGGCTACGAGAGCGTCGCGGACTTGGCCTCGTGTAAACACAAACGACATTGTAAATGGCACATCTCTTATATCTCACGTTATTCACCGCGGTGTAATAACATTTTGACAATTGCTAACAATTTTTCAATTAAAATTTAAATGAATGCATAAACCAATGTGAAAATTTCAACTTGTCCTTAATTTCTAATTACAAGAGGCCTACACTATAGACGCTCTAACGTATGTACCTTTACACTTTACTGTTAATCTATCTTCATAGAACAATACTAATTATGTATCTTTTGTTTCAGGCCTCAGAAGGTCATCTGGCACGGTTCAGACTCAACAGGTGAGCGAGTAATGGACACTTTCTGTGAAGGCTGGCATTCTGATCGAAGAGATGAAATGGGACTTGCCTCTTCTTTGATCAATAATAAGCTTCTGGATCAAGAAAAGTTCCACTGTGATTCTAGACTGGCTGTCCTTTGCATCGAAACCACGAGCCAAATGCCCCGGGGGCGACGACGAAGAGTGATTAGAAATATAAGTTCGGATGATGAGAAAGAGGAAGTTTTCCATGAACTTTCTCAGAACGTTTCGCACGTGAAATGAACTTTCCATATTTCATCGCGAAGATATTAGTGGCCCACAACTATGTGACGTCAAAACATTTCGAGTTAACATAGTGGTGCTGTTTTCCAAGATTAATATGTGATCAGCGAAGATACTCCTTATTGGAATGTGGACCATTTGAAGAAAGTGTGTTCTCTTTTCTGCAGAGAGAAAGTAAAAATTGTTAAGGAAGTCTTATTTTGATCTGCTGAAGTACTGGAAAAAGTAACGTATCAGAAAGGCCAGCATTCAACCTGGATTCAGTCATTTAATGACATTGCATGCTCTCCGACAGTAAAAAAAACAATCATCCTTGATCGGTGTCATTCACCTTACAGGATATATCATGCAATGACTTGAAAAATTTAGTGTTAAAGGAAGTAACATTTCTCAACCATTTTCACTTCCCATATTCCAAGTATTTATTTCCATTTGAAGTTTACACAGAATAATTCAGTGCAGTGAAGAAATCGCCTTCCGAAATCTGACAACTTTCTATGATTAAAACAAGGAATTGTTGTGTCTTTCGCTTTAAACATAGGATGAAGGTAGGAAAACAAAAGAGAATAATACCCGAGTGCGAGAATATTTTCAATAATCCTTTTATAAATGTGCCTAATTGCAAATAATGAGAGAATGCAGGAAAGTATTTCTCGAGAACAAGGGTGACTCACTCTTATATACCCCTTTGATAAGTTGAACAGATATCATCTGAAGGTTCGTTATTCATTCGTTTATTAATTAATTAATGTATTTATTTATTTAATAGTTATTTATTTATTGATTTAATATTTATTTATTTATATATTTATTTATTTATATATATTTATTGATTGATTGATTGATTGATTTATTTATTTATTTATTTATTTATTTATTTATTTATTTATTTATTTATTTATTTATTTATTTATTTATTTATTTATTTATTTATTTATTTATTTATTTATTTATTTATTTATTTATTTATTTATTTATTTATTTATTTATTTATTTATTTCAGTGCTTCAGTCTTATATAGAACACTATAAAAGCTCAAACGATGACTAAATTACCGAAAAATAGACGGAGAGCCAATTGAGGAACGCGAACTTACATATCTTGTGTGTGAGGGAGGAGGCAAGCTACTAAAAGCTAGAAATGAGATATTCTCGTCTATCCATCTCTTCATCTTATTTAGCACACTGCAAATTTTTTAAGCCATACAACAATCTGGATAAGGAATATGTATCAAATGAATGTGAACTAATGGTGTTGGGAAATAGACCGTAATTCCACCTAAAAGCGAGAGTTGCCTAATGGGATAAGTGTACAACCTGTCAAGGATTTCTTGAAATAAAAGTTAAACCATTCATTTCATTCGAATCTGATCCCTCCCTTTTAAGAATAATACAAACTTTACTGAATCCTTGACCAGAATAAAATTTATCAAGAGAAGCATATCTGTCGTGTTGTTATTTCTGGGCGAAAACTAATAATATAACATTCAATTTTCAATTGAATTTGGAGATTTTCTTGCATGTTACGGTTCGCAATGGCAGTACATTATTATTATTATTATTATTATTATTATTATTATTATTATTATTATTATTATTATTACAGAAAGTATAGAGAGATAGTGATAAATTGAAACTCGTTTTAATCTTAAAACCATGATTTTTTCATGAAAACATGATGCTATTGGTTTGGAATATAATGAAAACTGAACAGCGAATTTTTTAAAGTTCTAAGTGAAATTTATAAGTTCAAGGTTCACTAGAGGAAAATTGTGAGCTGCTATCCTTTAGGGTGTTCAAATACTAATTAATATCCACCGACTTATTTTAAAGTGCTTCTGTATATTTATTTACAAAGTTCAGAAGAACAGTACTGTATTGTATATGATCAAAGGCAAAGAATATTGTTAGTACATCTCATGGCGCAGTTTTAGAATCTCGATTTCGGAGGGTATCATAAGATACAGTTGATCAATAATTGTCGAGTACTGCACAAATCCTATGAATGGTAATAGGACTGTGTTTTGTGATTGTGTGATCTATTATAGTGTGTGCTGAAGTGCAAGCAAGTGTTGACCGAGAAGAGAAATGCTAGAAATTCGAGCCAATATGTTGCTATTTTAATGAGGCTAGTGCAATATCCACCTCACGTTCCAGGAGGGGTTCTGTGTTTTCAATGGGTGTAATATTTGCTATTTCGTTTAGAAATCTCCCACAGTATTATTTGTCTGTAAGAAATGAAGTAAATAACGAATTTATTGTGTGTAAGTGAATTTATGTATACATCCAGATAGATTATACAAGTGTGGATGAACAGTTCAGACTAAAGCACGATATGAAACATGTAATTTACATGTGCTGGCTGTAGGTTCTTAAATCACATTAAAAAAGTAAGACTTTTAATTGTTAATTGGTAAACACAGCCGTTCTTGTTTAATGTTCTTAGACTCATCACGTTAAGCAGTATTATATGGTATCAGACAACAGGTCCACAAATACATCTGCGAGGAGGATGTGATCTGGTGAAAAAGTTCTGAATACGTTTGTTTAAATCAAGCATTTATATTTGATGTAGCTAATTTTTAGCAGTGTGCAGTATGTACAGTAGGAAGGAATGAACTAGCTAATAGTGAATTGTGTGAAGTTTTGTATAATTACACATTATTCACAGTTCTTTACTATTGTTCATACAGCCTACATTGTACATTTTGTGCTGAGCATTCAGTTGCTGATTTCAAATCATTATATGTTCATGTACCCCTCACTTGCCACAGAATTGACAGTTAATGTGTTCAACGTGTTATCTTGGTAAAAGAATCATGAAAATATGTTCATCTTCCTTTCAAAATAAATAATAATCTATTTTCTATGTGAGTTTTGTTTCTTCCTTAAAATTTTTCAGCTTCTTAGTTCCCCCTGGCTATACGACTCCCTCTTAATTATTTGTCGCTATCAGTATTAAATCCACTTTTTATTGTGAAATGCTATAATTATTTCAGGAAAATAACTAATTCCTTTGTCTAATGAAACACAAGAGCATCATTATTATTACTGAGGTTAAAATGTATCCTTTCTTGAAACAAGTCATTTTCTTTATTTTAGTCCTACCTATTCCGCAATGCTCGTCAAAATTTTGTATTGGATAATCTGGGCTGTACTGAGTATATTTTCAGCATCTCTTATGCTATCGTATTCTTTGAAAAGCACGTGGCGTATTGTAACAATTCGAAAGAGCTGGGGGGCTGTCAGTAAGAAAGAGAAGCTATGTGCTCGAAAATGTAATATGATTGTACACTATCCTATGAAGCTACGCGAAGTAAAGAAATATGGTTGTATATTATTCTATGAAGCTACGCGAAGTAAAGAAATATGATTATATACTATCCTATGAAGCTACGCGAAGTAAAGAAGCATCTATAGGATGGGTTTTGACAGCGTCCAACAGATGGCTGGACAAGCGTGAAACAGACAATCTGAAAAATAGGCCGTGGCGCCAGATTAGAGCACCTCTGCTTGACACCTTGCAGGAGTAGCATTCTTTAGTAAGATGTGGCCAGGCGGAGTGAAACCGAAAGAGATTCATAGACGAGTGATCGTGTAATGTGGCATAAGCTGTATACGTGAAATGGAACTTTATCAGTTGGAAGAAGAAATTCAGGAAAGCTGGACATGTAGCACTGGTTCATGATTTTTAATTTAATAGGGAAAATGAAACAGTCTTAAATATGAAAGTGATTAGAAGAATCTGAAACGAAATCGAAGGACAGAAATATTACAAAAATAACTTACAGGAATCTGAACGTGACATTTGAAACTCGTTTTATTGGTTCATATCGTTCCAAAACTACCGAATTTTGCTCTCCTTTTAACATCAACTAGGGACAATGCTGACTATTTATCTCCCGCAGTCCATTAAGAAGGACGCAAATTCCAACCCCGAGTGTGTGGTTGCGAGTTTTGTGTCACGTGCCTGTTAGCTTTCATTCGGGAGATAGTGGATTCGAACTACATTGTCGGCACTCCTAAAGTTCGTTTTCCGTGATTTCCCATTTTCACACAAGGCAAATTCTGGCCCTGTACGTTAATTAAAATTACGGCTGCTTCCTTCCCACTCCTAACCCATCGTCGCCATAAAGCCTATCTGTGTCAGTGTGACGTAAATGAAATTATAAAAAAAGGTAAACTACAACAAATAACATCTGATAATTCATACTTCTGTTACGAATTTAGATACAATTTTCACAGAAGATGTTACATTATAAGTCTCTTGCAAGTTAGATACACTATTTTTTTTTTTTGCTAGGGGCTTTAAGTCGCACCGACACAGATAGGTCTTAAGGCGACGATGTGATAGGAAAGGCTTATTAGTTGGAAGGAAGCGGCCGTGGCCTTAATTAAGGTACAGTCCCAGCATTTGCCTGGTGTGAAAATGGGAAAACACGGAAAACCATTTTCAGGGCTGCCGATAGTGGGATTCGAACCTACTATATCCCGAATGCAAGCTCACAGCCGTGTGCCTCTACGCGCACGGCCAACTCGCCCGGTAGATACACTATTATCAACAGTGTACCGGTATACAGAGTGGTCGTAAACAACGCGAACCGGGATATGAGCGCGTTAGAGAATTCGTCACACTGATGCATAATTTTAAAAAAGTAATTCGATATCTCACGCCGTTGTCATTTTATCAGCAGCTGAAGTCTCTTAAAAATACGCATATAAGAAGAATTTAGATTTTCTATACAAAAGCTGATATGCGTTTTCTGCGTAACTCTTATTTATCAAAATATTGCACTTTCCTTGAAGTATTAAAGGAATTTTTCGAGGATGTGGTCGAGGGCATTCACGCGTGGAAAAGTTTTGGAACACACAATAAATCGGGACCGACTGTTTACGACAGGGCCTCTCAGGGTGCATGCGCGTGGTGCATGCACTGTGCACGGTGCAAGAGACGACTTGGCTTGGTTGACCAGAGTGCAGACCCCCCACTCCTCGATTTGGAGCAATAGCGCTAACTCTCTCTTTCCTCACGCCTGTCTCGCTCGCTCCGCCTGTCTCCCTCTGCCCCACTTGCGCCGAAGCGCTCCAAATCCGGGCTGACTTGAGCCGAGTATAGGCGAGTTGAGCCGAGCTTAGCCGAGTAGCCCAGAGTCGAAGCGTTGATCCGAGCCATGCCGAGCAGCAGCGATGCACAGTGCACGGAGCTTTTGCGCCTCTATCTGCACGCGTGAGATTTTGGGCGTTTGAGAGGCCCTGGTTTACGATATAGATGTATAAAGCATGGAAGAACAGAACTCCTCTCTGTGTTGCATAGGGTTCTTCGATAACATTAGCATTAGCTACGGTGAGAAAAAGAAAATAATTACAACGGAAGAATCGTAAATATTTCGGTTATTATTCTTCGTGGGATCAATTTATACTACGTTAATATCGGAAAGTTTATGTTGTGGTTGTGTAGCATTTATCGATAGGACCAACATTAACAAAGACATTTGAGGAATTAATTTGTAAACCTTCATCCAGTGTGAATAAAATTATTTACAGCCTAAGTTGTAGTGCCTTCTGCTCGGACCTTAAAAGCCGATTTTCATTCAATTATATTTGGCCGTCTTCTCGTGATACATACATGACGGAAATTTTAAACTTGTGTTTTCTTGTTATTTTTGTCATTAGTATTTTAAACATTCTGAACAAAGTAGAGGTAAAAACTCATATTTTATTTAGTTACAAAGGTAGAATGTAAGTGAATTCCGAGACACTGAGCGTATGGAGGTATAATGATTTCATGTGGCTATTTCTAACCGAGTGCAGCCCTTGTAAGGCAGACCCTCCGGTGAGGGTGGGCGGCATCTGCCATATGTAGGTAACTGCGTGTTATTGTGGTGGAGGATAGTGTTATGTGTGGTGTGTGAGTTGCAGCGATGTTGGGGACAACACAAACACCCAGCCCCCGGGCCATTGGAATGAACCAATTAAGGTTAAAATCCCCGACTCAGCCAGGAATAGAACCCAGGGCCCTCTGAACCGAAGGTTATCACGCATAGACCATTCAGCCAACGAGTCGGACAGCGTATGGAGGTAGAGGAGCGATTTGTTATGCGGTCTGTGAGCAGAGAATAGCACAACTGAGCGGCTTAGACAGTAAAGCACTGGCGTTTGAGCCCAATTCGGCGGGTTCGATACCAATTCAGCTTGGTGATACCTGAAAATGCTCAAATACGCCAGTCTCTTGTAGGTACATTTTACCCGCACGCAAAAGAACACTCGTAAGACAACATTCCGGCACCTCAGCGTCTCCAAAAATCATATAAGTAGTTAGTACCGTGAAAATTAATAACATTAGTATCCATTATGTAAGGAGAGAAAAGAACTACTAACAGGTACTCTAAAGTAGGCTTTCAAATAAAATCACACAAAAATGAATACATTTTACGACTAATAAACTTAGATACATTAATGTTTGACGTGCTGGGAATACTGTGGACTTAACTTGTATGATATACGATCACACCAGATGTATGAGGCTGGCATATGAAATACGAGACAGGGGGGTTATTGAAAAGTGTAATAGTAACCTGGATACAAAGGAATGTAATGTGAGCGAGAACTCGTACGTTACCTGGTGAATGAATTCACACGTCTGTACGTCGCTGGCCAGGATGAAGGAACAAAGAAAGAAATGCCATCCGCTCATATTTTATGGGACTCAGGGAGGAAGGATATGATAGGCACATTCATCTCCTCCGTCGTGTTAGTGTTACTTCAAAGGAAATCTATTACCTCCTCATCCTGTGGCGTTGGTCAAGCGAGCTATGTTAGAATTTATTTCTGTCCGTATGCTTCTATTTCTCTTTTGTACAAGAAACATGGAGGTGGCTCGCCCAGCAGGAGGTGTCATTAGGCTGGTACGCTACAGCGTAACTTAGACTGAATGTTACGGGTTTGAGTGCGCGTGATGTAGCTCAAAATGTCATGGCTAAATGGTTAGCGTGTTGGCCTTTGGTCACAGGGGTCCCGAGTTCGATTCCCAGCAGGATCGGGAATTTTAACCTTCATTGGTTAATTTCGCTGGCATTGGGACCGGGTGTATGTGTCGTCTTCATCGTCATTTCATCCCCATCACGACGCAGGTCGCCTACGGGATTCAAATCAAAATACCTCCATCTGGTGAGCCGAACATGTCCTCGGACACTCCTGGCACTGAAAGCCATACGCTATTTCATTTTTCAGCTCAAAATTAAACATTCACTCAAAATTGGTTATTTGAGAGCTAACCTGAATGTATAAAGTAATTATCATTTTCCTGTGGCCTACGACTAGCCAGCGCCATGGTGTGGTAGTAACGTGCACGCCTCTAACCAGGACGCCTCGGGATCGATTTCCGGCCAAGTCAGGGATTTTCACCTCGACCTGAGGGCTGACTCGAGGTCTACACAGCCTAAGTGATTATAGATTGAGGTGCTATCTGACGGTGAGTTGGAGGCCCAGGTCTGGGAAAACCAAGAATAACGTACGAGGAGATTCGTCCATGGTTTTTCATTCTCCTGAACTAAGGTGAATGCCAGAACAGTTCCTAGTAGGGACCGCGGCCCACAACCCCCTCACCTTCTCCGAACATCTCCTTCACAGAATCAAATCTCCCTGGCATTACAGTCACGGAGGCCCGTCGTCCCCTTCAAGGGCATTTTTTTGGTTAAGTAGGAAGCCATACTTTTCAGTGTCGACTTAGTTAAATAAGAACATTCCAGTCTGTCAAACACACACAATTTCAATAAACATTATAACACTATAAACATACACACTATTACACAAAGAATGACATGTTTCGTTCTACGAGAACATCCTCAGATTATATCAAATCGAGTCATGGAATAGTGTTTGGTGACAACGGACTGAGCTTCGGCAATCCAGATAAGTACAGAATTTTGTTTTTCATTATGTTAATGCGGTGTTGGTTGAGTACTTATAAAATCATTTTTTAATACTTGTTCATATTATGACTTAACTCTCTATCATTGACAAGTTTACGCAACGTAAAAAACACTGTAGTCGCCTCTGTGGTGTAGTGGTTAGCGTGATTAGCTGCCACCCCCGGAGGCCCGGGTTCGATTCCCGGCTCTGCCACGAAATTTGAAAAGTGGTATGAGGGCTGGAACGTGGTCCACTCAGCCTCGGGAGGTCAACTGAGTAGAGGTGGGTTCGATTCACACCTCAGCCATCCTGGAAGTGGTTTTCCGTGGTTTCCCACTTCTCCTCCAGGCGAATGCCGGGATGGTACCTAACATAAGGCCACGGCCGCTTCCTTCCCTCTTCCTTGCCTATCCCTTCCAATCTTCCCATCCCTCCACAAGGCCCCTGTTCAGCATAGCAGGTGAGGCCGCCTGGGCGAGGTACTGGTCATTCTCCCCAGTTGTATCCCCGACCAAGAGTCTGAAGCTCCAGGACACTGCCCTTGAGGCGGTAGAGGTGGGATCCCTCGCTGTGTCCGAGGGAAAAGCCGACCATGGAGGGTAAACAGATGATGATGATGATGATGAAAAACACTGTACATATTTACGCCTTATTTAAGTGATTTGATAGAATCTAAGGATGTTCTTGTAGGACGATACATGTTATTTTTTGTATAATAGTGTGTATTTTTTCAGATATATTTATAGTGTTATAATATGTATTGCCCCTTCAAGGACGGAATGAAAACGTGTATAGATAGGTAAATGGCAGAAGTGGGTACTCTTGCGAGGTTTACCTCAGTCCTGCACATGTCGTCTATATACCACCGATCTTACAAGTAATGATTTTAAACTGACTGACACGACAAATGTCTCCTATCAGGCAAATATCGAAACTAATCTAGGTTTT
This sequence comes from Anabrus simplex, assembly GCF_040414725.1. Classification (NCBI taxonomy): domain Eukaryota; kingdom Metazoa; phylum Arthropoda; class Insecta; order Orthoptera; family Tettigoniidae; genus Anabrus; species Anabrus simplex. Next base: position 573,594,072 of record NC_090265.1, read on the forward strand.
ATATCACGATGTGGCTTATACATTAGTCTACAGTGCATACTGTAAACATGTTTGAGCATGGTTTGTGGTACCGTGATATAAACCACGGGATATCGCAACTGTATAACACAGCTGTTCTTAAAATTTAATGAAGGTACAGAATATTGTACCATCAGTGTTACATTCACTCCATGAATGTAAATAATAACAATGTTATTTGCTTTACGTCCCACTAACTACTTTTACGGTTTTTGGAGAGGCCGAGGTGCCGGAATTTAGTCCCATGGGAGTTCTTTTAGGTGCCAGTAAATCTACTGACACGAGGCTAACTTACGTGAGCACCTTCAAATACCACCGCACTGAGCCAGATTCAAACCTGCCAAGTTGGGATCAGAAGGCCGGCGCCTCAACCGTCTGAGCCACTCATCCCGGTACTCCTTGAATGTACGGCTTTATTTAATATCTTTGTAAATCATAGAAAAATTCCGTTCCCATCAGTATTTCGTAAAGTTCATCGTTTAAACCAAATGATTCTTTCGCACTTTGAACGTCCTGTATGTATTCATTGTACAATGGTTACGTAATAATTCTAACATTGATTACGTAATAATGATAATAATGCATTATATGCAACTGAGACGCTGACATTGGACAAGAGAGCATGCATACCATTGGAGAAGGAGGAAAGAAGAATCTTGTGACATACTGCACATGTAGTACCAAAAAGCAAGGTGAAATCTGGGTACACAGATCACGGCAGGAACTATATGAGAGTATAGAACCAATCTCGAGTGTGATAAGAAAGAGAAGGTTAGGGTTTGTTGGACATCTCATGAGGATGACGAAGATGATATGGAATGTAACCTAACTGGAAATAAGTGGATGAAAGAAGTCAGAGAAGATTCGGAGACTATTGGTATAAAGGAAAAATATCCACTGATGACAGTACAGGGCGGGTCCAAATACAGAAAGCTCGTGGAAGGTCACAGATGGACCGACACCAGGATCAGATATAGATCACACAAGCAGAGAGAAAGAGGAGGAGTGAGAGAATGAAGAGGTATTGGGAAGAAAGAAGACATGCCGAACAAGTCCCTCGTGATCCTCAGGGGTCGTAACGAACCGAATAGAATAATAATAGTAGAACTGTTAGCTATGCAAGACGAAGATACATACATACATACATACATACATACATACATACATACATACATACATTATCATTATAGACTGTTATGCCTTTCAGCGTTCAGTCTGCAAGCCTCTGTGAATTTACTAAACGTCTCCACAATCATCGATTTGCAACTAGTGTTGTGGCCTCATTTAGTTCTATACCTCTTATCTTTAAATCGTTAGAAACTGAGTCTAACCATCGTCGTCTTGGTCTCCCTCTACTTCTCTTACCCTCCATAACAGAGTCCATTATTCTCCTAGGTAACCTATCCTCCTCCATTCGCCTCACATGACCCCACCACCGAAGCCGGTTTATGCGTACAGCTTCATCCATTGAGTTCATTCCTAAATTAGCCTTTATCTCCTCATTCCGAGTACCCTCCTGCCATTGTTCCCACCTATTTGTACCAACAATCATTTTCGCTACTTTCATGTCTGTTATTTCTAACTTATGAATAAGATATCCTGAGTCCACCCAGCTTTCACTCCCGTAAAGCAAAGTTGGTCTGAAAACAGACCGATGTAATGATAGTTTCGTCTGGGAGCTGACTTCCTTCTTACAGAATACTGTTGATCGCAACTGCGAGCTCACTGCATTAGCTTTACTACACCTTGATTCAATCTCACTTACTATATTACCATCCCGGGAGAACACACAACCTAAATACATGAAATTATCAACCTGTTCTAGCTTTATATCACCAATCTGACATTCAATTCTGTTGAATTTCTTACCTACTGACATCAATTTAGTCTTCGAGAGGCTAATTTTCATACCATACTCATTGCACCTATTTTCAAGTTCCAAGATATTAGACTGCAGGCTTTCGGCACAGCCTGCCATTAAGACCAAGTCGTCAGCATAGGCCTAACTGCTTACTACATTTCCACCTAACTGAATTCCTCCCTGCCATTTTATACCTTTCAGCAGATGATCCATGTAAACTACGAACAGCAAAGGTGAAAGATTACAGCCTTGTCTAACTCCTGTAAGTACCCTGAACCAAGAACTCATTCTACCATCAATTCTCACTGAAGCCCAATTTACTCGCCTTTTTACAACACTTAGAAAGAAAAACTGAATCGACTGAACGCAAATTCAAACTGTTTAAATTATATGTCCAGCGATATGAGAATTTTATGAGGATTCATATTTAAACTAAAAAGAAAAAATATACTGCTTCCAAAGAGGTAAACAGGACTTCCGTTAGCATAGTGGTTCTCTTCGGTGTGATGCTGTAATTTTCTGGGATAGTTGTTCACAGACATTATTATTATTGTTATTATTGTTATTATTATTATTATTGTAATAATAATAATAATAATAATAATAATAATAATAATAATAATAATAATAATAATAATAATAATAATAATAATAATGGACTATTTCTGAAACTACTTTTCTAACTGGTAAGAGCTTCGACATACTCCAGTGTCGCAGTTTATTGTCACAGGAGTTCTTCATCTGCCGAAAGGCAGCGATACGAAGCTGTTTAAGCCCCCCCCCCCCACCAAACGCAGCCTTCCTCAATCGGGGTTGGTCCTATTACCTTGAGAGTAGAAGGAAAATCACTAACTTACTGGTCTCGTGTAATAATAATAATAATAATAATAATAATAATAATAATAATAATAATAATAATAATAATAATAATAATAAGGAACTGTGTGCGAGAGTTGAAAAGGTCATCACCGTTATGAAGAATAACATGTTATGATCACCTGAAGAGATTGAACCCGGAGAGATTGGCGCAAAAATTGCTCCTTTCCTGTAAAAATGGAAACCTCATTCCCGCTGGCTGAAGGAGGTGGACAATGACATGCAGGTAAATGATATAAGACCAGAGAACATAATTGGAGAGGACCATCTTTAGGAAGAAAGTTGCGGGGTTGAGGGATGATCCAGAGAAAGAACCTGCTAAACCGTGGAACATCTCGACCAAAGAACGACTGAAATGGAGCGTGAGGTTGAAGGACCCTGGGTTACAATGTAAACAAAGAGGTATAAGCCTAAGAAAGAGAGGCACGTAGCTTGTGTAACCATTTTCCACAGTTGGCTGTATCGATGTAAATAAATAAAGACATAACTAAATAAGTAAATAAATAATAATAATAACATACATCCATCTTCATTGTAAACTGTTATACATTTCAGCGTTCAGTCTGCAAGCCACTATGAATTTTCCTAAATACCGCCTGAGTCCTCTATTTGTAAATAGTTCTGTGGCCCCCTTTAGTTCCATACCTCTTAAATCGTTAGAAACTGAGTTTAATCATCGTCATCTGGGTCTCACTCTACTCCTCTTACCCTCCATAACAGAGTCCATTATTCGCCTAGGTAACCTATCCTCCTCCATTCACCTTATATGACCCCACCATCGAAGCCGGTTTAGCGTACAGCTTCATCCACCGAGCTCTTTCCTAAATTACCCTTTATCTCTTCATTCCGAGCCATCCTGCCATTGTTCCCACATGTTTGTACCAGCAATCATTCTCGCTACTTTTATGACTGTTACTTCTAGAGCTTGCACTTCCTAGACGTCAAAGCTGCGTTCTGCGGGATATTTGCTGAATATCCTTGGAGGTTACAATCGTCTTCAGATAGCACTAAGGGTGGCTGTTAATATTTCAACAGCACCGCGGAGTGCAGCCCATTATTTCACACCGTAGGGTGTTTTCTGGCATATGCTACAATTTTTACTTTATTTCTCTTCTACTTCTGCTTTCTGCATTAATTTCTTGCCTTTGCCTTGTCTTTCTAGGCTTAAGTAATAACACCCTAAGTCGTCATCTTACCTGGTTTCCTAAAAACCGCTGCGCATAAATTTCTCCTCTGTTACTGCTTTCTTAAATCCATAACTCATATCATCACAATTTAGTGAGGGATATTTCATTCTTCCAATACATCCACTTGGTATTTATATATTTGTCCTATCCGGCTGTCCTCAGTTATTATCCCACTTTCAATTAATGTCTACTTTCCTAACTGTATTATTTTCTTCCTTAATTTCTCCATATGTATACGAGTGCTTATCCCGAAACCTGGACACGCTTCCTTTTGAGGAAAAATTCCAAGCGGTTCAAATGTGTAACTTTTGGCCCCGAAAAATATCGAAAGATGAAGGCAATTGTAATGACGATGCAGATCTTCGTTTCGGGGTAACTGGTGGCTGAACGGTAAGTCGTATCACAAAGCACAATCGTAGCTCAATTTGGAGAGATCTGTAACTTTGGACCTATGCCTTTTTGTCGTATCTAGATCCCTTATACCAGGGATGGCGAACATATGCCACGCGTGTCACTAGGTTTTTATATACGCCTTGCACTACAAACTATACATATGTCATGGATCGTAAAGTTATAGTGTTTCACGTGTAAGAAATAAATATCGAAAACCAGGCCGTCAGTCAGTCAGTCAGTGAAGTTTGACTTGTGTGTGATAGCCAGTAGCGCGTAATTATTCGTTGTGTGTTACTGTTTATTGAATGTCGTTTTCGGTGCCGAAAAAAACAAACAGAAACTTAAAGGTAGAAACCGGATTCTTCAAGAACAGTGGACAACGGTATTCGGAATGATAGAAAGAAGCAATAAAGCTGTGTGCTGCCTGTGCTTGAAAACCGTCGTGTCCCGCACATTTAATGTAGGCCTAAGGCGCCATTTCGAGACGAATCATTTAAATGTTCGTTCCATGTCAATTGAAGAAAAAAAGAGAGTTTGTTTCACAGAAAATCGAACAATACACAAAACAGTTTGTTTTGTATCATCATTCAGGCCAAGCGGTTGTTTCCATCTGTCTCGCTGCATATTACAGCATGGGAAACCGATTTTTTTCTGACGATGAGTTCTTGAAAGAGACTTTCTTATTGTCGTCCGATACATTAAATTCAAGACTTTCATAACAAACAACAAATAATTAACAGAATTAAAGAAAAGCTAGCCAGGTGAAGTACTGTGAAGGGTAGACTAATAAGAATGAGTGAAGATGTTTCGGAACAATTGAAAGCTGATTCGGATAACTCCCAGATATATTCAGTATATCTTGACGAAATCACGTATGTGACCTTACAAGAAAGGACTGCTATTCTTTCTGATTTCCTTTTGGAAATGAGATGAGGGGGGAATTAGTTAAATTGTTGAGTTTACGAAATACGACAATAAGTAAAGAAAGTTGTGAAGCAAGAACTTGTATTAAAAATGGGGTTTGACTTGCAGAATATTGCCTCAAGTATGGTGGGTATTCATAATGGGTTTGTGCAATTTATTAAAGAAAAAGTTAAACATCATATTTTACAGTTCCATCGTATGTTACACCAGGAAGCCCTATGTGCAATAGAAGGTATGCAGTTATTTGAAAGAGTACTCTCGGTGGTAACTAAAATTGTGAACTTCATACCTGCACGTGCTCTAATTAATCGCCAGTTCTAGAAAACGTTACACGAAGTGGAATCTCACTGTGGCGTACTTGTAATGTACAATAATGTTCGCTGGCTGAGTCGCGGGCAAGTACTCCAGAGGCTTGTCGAGCTCTTGGACGAAATTCTCTTCTTCATTATAGAAAAGTACGAAGAATTCCCAGAACTCACGGACCCAATTTGGCTGTGCGAATGAATGATTCTCCGTGATTTTACAGCAGTATACAATGATATGAATAAGGAACTACAAGGAAAGGGACATACTGCAGATAGATTGTTTGAGAACATAAAATCATTCCAGAGAAAACGTGTATTCGTCAGGGATGTTGATACAAAGAAATTTAATTACTTTCCTTCACTTAAAGTACAACTTGAACTGATGTCCAAGTTTTAAAATCAATTAACTTTGGAAGGCACAAAAAGTATTTGTAAGAAGTATGCGGGCGTCTCACAAAATTCAAAACAAATAATTTCCAAGAAATTTTCTCAGTTTTGAGATTTGGAGAAAACATTTCACTTTATTGCAAAACCTCATATTACACAAATGAGTGACATTAAGGTCAGTTTTTTACTGACCATTTAGAAGTGGAGTTGATTGAATGTGAAGAAAGCAGTACATGGGAGGACAAATTCGTACAACTTGGTAAAGCATGGGTGAAAATAAACTGTACTGTTGATGGTGAATGCTCTCTCAAGAAGGCAGACAACTTAATACGTGAACAATGGGACAGCCTCCCACAAAAGTTTACGGTGATGAAGAAACTTGCTACAGCATTACTTACTTTGTTTGAGTCATCATATGCCTACGAACAGCTATTTTATACAATGGACGTTGTGAAGTCAACAGTTAGAAACCGTCTTGGTTCAGACCTAAGTGCTTCTTGTGTGTTATTGAAGTCAAGAAGTTATAAATCTAATGTAAATTACATGGGTACTAAATGTGAGAATAGCTGCAGTCTCTTAAGTGCGGCCAGTATCCAGTATTCGGGAGAGAGTAGGTTCGAACCCCACTACCGGCAGGTCTGAAAATGGTTTTCCGTGGTTTCCCATTTTCACATCAGGCAAATGCTGGGGCTGTACCTTAATTAAGGCCACTCCTAGCCCTTTCCTGTCCCATCGTCACCATAAGACCTATCTGTGTCGGTGCGACGTAAAGCAAGTAGCGAAAAAAAATGTGAGAACGATATTTCACTTGAAGTCCATTAGCAATATTAGTATTTTTAATTATTATATCTTATGATATTTAATGACGAAGTGTGTTACAATGAGGGATTATATATATATATATATAATGTTAGGTATTCTCCAAACTTACATACTTAAAAATGTATTTTTGATGTATTTGCAAAATACAACCACGAAATATGCAACCAAATGTATTTACAAGATATATACTAAATAAATTACTAAATGAATAAATAACATATTATGAAACATAATTTGGAATTAAGAAATGAAGTCGGTGGGGGGGGGGGTGTAGCCATTCCTTAAAAGAAAATAACAAGGGGCACAGTAAATAGTTGAGAATAATAAACCACACTGAAAATGGCACACCTTACACACAATGCGAGCATACAATTACCCAACCTGGACCAAATAACTAAATCACTTGGATTATTAAAGTTTAATATTACACACAACTCGCTGTAATAACAGCAGCATGCTTTCGTAGCGTGAATAAATTACTACACTATACAAATTTGTGATTCAGTTCTCTATTACGTTCTCGATTACGTTGTGTAAGCTTAGTCTTATATTTAATTCTATAATAACAGTAAAGAGAGAGAAGAGAGAGAGAGAGAGAGAGAGAGAGAGAGAGCGGTGCCCAGCCAGATATACGATAGAGAGAGATCTGAAATTGTTAAGATAGATGGATGGAAGGGGTTCCAAATGCACCTCGAAGCCGAATTTTTTTATTTTCGCGTTCGTTCGAGAGTTACTTATAGTGTATTCTGGTTACTAAACTTGTCCTAACAACCAACCATTTGCTAAATTTTCTTGGTCTCCATAGATACTACTAAATATATAATCCCACACTTCCATTAATACGTTTCTAACACAACAGATATTGGCCTACTGCTAGAAGCCATCCTGGTGGTCTGCGAAGGCATTATAATAAACTAAAGAAGCAATGTCCAGTGCCGCGCGTTCCTCTTCGCCGCATCGAAATGCGCCTCCCACCACTTCCGCCTTCAAGGACGTAATATCAACAGGATGGCTGTCACGCGGGCTCAGTACGCACGAGCGGGCTATTGCGGATGGTTGAGTCTCAACGCGTGCCGTATTTCTGTTAGTTCGTATTGAGTAGTTAAGTTATTAGTCATGCCTAAAAGAAAATCAAATTTCTCTCAAAACACGAGAAAGGCCAAAAGTCAAAGACTGCAACGTGAAAATCAATCTCAGCAGGATAGTGAAAGTCGTATTACAAATTGCCGACTGAGGCAATCCATTTCTAGGTCAAATGCAAGTAGTTCTGAGAGGAAAGAACAACTACAGTTAGATAAAACCTGTCATTCATTGTTAAGGAGTCAAGAATCTCATAAGTCTACAGAACAGCGTGTAGAAAACGATCGTATTAGACACCCTGTCTCGCGAAGCCTAGAATCAGACCATTCTAGAGGGCAGCGATTAGAAGATGGCCGTATTCGACACTCTGTGTTGCGATCTCTATAATCGTACGAAACTAGACAGCAGCGATTAGAAGAAGACCGTATTTGGCACTCAGTGTTGCGATATCTAGAAACAGATGATTCTAGAGAGCAGCAATTGGAAAGTGATCGTCATCATCACCAAAATCAATGTGAATTTGAAAGTCAAGAACAACATGACATCCGTGTTACTGAAGAGTGTGATCGATATCATAGTCAATAGAACATAGAATCGAGCGCTTAGCGTAACTCCGCAAAGTGTGAGTACCATTCGTCAGTCAGAAACCAAATTTGATCGAGAAAGGCGTCTGTTACTGCCGACAAAGGACAAGTACTATGCGGGATATTGAAAGTGAAATGAAATGAAATGGCGTGTGGCTTTTAGTGCCGGGAGTGTCCGAGAACAAGTTCAGTCGCCAGACGTAGGTCTTTCGATTTGACGCCCGTATGCCACCTGCGCGTCGTGATGAGGATGAAATGATGATGAAGACGACACAGACACCCAGCTCCCGTGCCAGCGGAATTGACCAATTATGGTTAACATTCCTGACCCTGTCGGGAATCGAACCCAGTACCCCTGTGGTCAAAGGCCAGCCAGCCATTTAGCCATAGAGCCGGACATTGAAAGTGATGAGAACCGGCGACAACGACTGAATAATGACCAAATAAGAAGAACTAATATACGTAATATTGCATGGCAAGAGAAAGATGACGGTGGGTTTAATTATGGTGCCCAAATAAATTATCCTGCAGCATCAGAAATAGGCTCTATGAATGTTTGTTGCATTTACTGTAATGCTGTAAGGTGTAAAAACGAGTCAAAAGGACTTTGTTGTTCTTCTGGGAAAGTGCGCTTGGACTCTATTCAGCAGCCACTTGAGCCACTTACAAGTCTTTGTTATGTGGCAAATACGATTAACCTCACCATTTCATGAATAATATAACACGTTATAATTCAAGAAGTTCATGAAGGGAATTATGTGCCCACGTTTAAAACACAGAGGCAGGTGTCTCATTTAATTGGCTCCCTTCTTCCAGTAGATACTACGAGAGTAATTTTTACAGCTATATTTCATTAGCGATTATGTATTACAAAGGGACGCAAGATTATAATATTTTTCAAATGTAAACATTTCGTTAGTAGAAAGCTTGCAGAGTACGCTTATTGAAATAAACAGTTACATTCGTAATTTCAAAACTGCTCTACAATCTTTCACACCAAATTAAACGAAAATGTTTATAAAATAGTTATAAATGCTGATCGGTGACCTTCAGCAGAGTACAGAGGTCGCCATAACTAACCGAAAATAAAGGAAGTATCTGTGTTACTGGTAAATCAAGATTGTGATAAACGAGACATAGTACTTTGCAGACATGAGAGTAGCTTGCATAGAATCACTGAAACTCGCAGATCTTATCATGCCCTACAGTATCCTCTATTGTTTGTTTATGGGGAAAACGGGTATAACTATTCGCTCTATCAAGTAGACCCATGCATAGACCAACCAAATGTTCAAAACAAAAGTTTCCGCACTACAATACTATTGTTACCGATCAATGATTAGAGGGAATGAGTAAAAGCACTTGAATTATTACGAACAATTATTTAAGCAATACTTAGTTGACATACTCTAAAATCGAAACAGAGAGACACATGTTTATACGAACTAATCAAAGAAATGCTTCGAGCTGAATATTATATTCACCTTCAAGACGCAATCAATCATAATGAGAATGTATATGACTTGGGCCAGTTAGTTATTCTATCTTCATCGTTTCCGCCAGGACCTAGATACGCATGCACCAACGCACACAGGATGCGTTTTGTTATGTTAGGAAATATGGACGACCCGATACTTTCATAACGTTCACGACCAACTTTAAATAGGATTAAGTTACAAACGAACTTTTTACTGGGCAGTTGGCTTCTGATAGGCATGACGTTGTAGCAAGGGTTTGTAAACAAAGACTGGAAAACATTATAGATCTCCTGGTGAAAGGAAAGATGTACGATTCAGTTCACTGTTTTATGTTAAGTGTAGAATGGCAGAAGCGTGGTTTGTCCCATGCCCGCATTTTGATATGGTTAAAAACGAAAATAAGACCACAGAAAATTGATGATGTTATTCGAGCAGTATTGCCAGACCAATAAATGGATCCAGAACTATTTGATGTTGTAAAAACCCACATGTTACACGATCCATGTGGCTCTTACAATCCTCAATCTCCTTGTATGAAGAATGGTATTTGTAGTAAAAGATATCCTAAATCTTCCAGTTCAGGAACTCTTACAGAAGAACATGATTATCCATTTTTCAGACGTCAATCAATCAATCAATCAATCAATTAATTAATTAATTAATTAATTAATTAATTAATTAATTAATTAATCAATCAATACTGATCTGCATTTAGGGCAGTCGCCCAGGTGGCAGATTCCCTATCTGTTGCTTTCCTAGCCTTTTCTTAAATGATTGCAAAGAAATTGGAAATTTATTGAACTTCTCCCTTGGTAAGTTATTCCAATCCCTAACTCCCCTTCTTATAAACGAATATTTGCCCCAATTTGTCCTCTTGAATTCCAACTTTATCTTCATATTGTGTGTGATCTCTCCTACTTTTAAAGACAATATCCAAACTTATTCGTCTACTGATGTCTTCCTACGCCATCTCTCCACTGACAGCTCGGAATATACCACTTAGTCGAGCAGCTTGTCACCTTTCTCCCAAGTCTTCCCAGCCCAAACATTGCAACATTTTTGTAACGCTACTCTTTTGTTGGAAATCGCCCACAACAAATCGAGCTGCTTTTTTTTTTTTTTTTTTTTTTTTTTTTTTTTTTTTTTTTTTTCCAGTTCCTGAATCAAGTAATCCTGGTAAGGGTCCCATACACTGGAACCATACTCTAGTTGGGGTCTCACCAGAGACAAATATGCTCTCTCCTTTACATCCTTACTACAACCCCTAAATACTCTCATAACCATATGCAGAGATCTGTACCTTTATTTACAATCATATTTATGTGTTTACCCCAATGAAGATCTTTCCTTGTATTAATACCTAGATATTTACAATGATCCCCAAAGGGAACTTTCACCCCATCAACTCAGTAATTAAATCTGAGAAGATTTTTCCTATTTGTGAAACTCACAACCTGACTTTTATCCCCGTTTATCATCATACCATTGCCTACTGTCCATCTCACAACATTATCGAGGTCATTTTGCAGTTGCTCACAATCTTGTAACTTATTTGTTACTCTGTACAGAATAACATCATCTGCGAAAAGCCTTACCTCTCCACTTCTTTACACCTATCATTGATATATATAAGAAAACATGAAGGTCCAATAATACTGCCTTGAGGAATTCCCCTCTTAATTTTTACAGCGACAGATAAAGCTTCACCTACTCTAATTCTATGAGTTCTATTTTCTAGAAGCAGAGCCACTCATTCATTTACTCGTTCACCTCAAAACGGTTGTATACGAACGACAATTCGATCACTAACTCTATCGATATCGATAATCGCTGGATTCTTCCATTTCCCCGGTACACATCAATGTTGAACTTTGTAACAGTGTAAAATCAATAAAATATATTTGCAAGTATGTCTACAATGGTTCAAACTTGGCAGTATTTGGACTATAAAATGTCAACGATCAAGTGACATCATATCAAAATGCAAGGTACATTAGTACTTCCGAAGCAATCTGGCGTATATTGTCATTTTCGATTCACGAACGTTTCCCTGCAATTACACATCTGGATATCCATTTATAAAATGGTCAGATAATTTATTTTGATCCAAACAATGTCCGTAGAGTAGAGAATCCGAGGAATACCACATTGATGACGTTTTTTGATCTGAGCCATAACGACGAATTCGCCAGTTTATTGCATGAAGAAGTACCAGATTATTACACATTCAATAAAGAAAATGGCACATTTCCAACGGCGATGCCGAGGTAGTCCTGTTGAGGGTCTTCCCGGCATATTTCACGAGCATACTCTTGGTAGGTTTTATGCAATTCATCCCAATAATCAAGAATGTTATCATCTAAGGATGTTATTAAGTGTTTTCAAGGGACAAACTTCTTTCGAAAGTCTCAAAAGCGTGAATGGTATTTTACATCCTATATATCAAGCAGCATGCCTTGCATTTGGATTACTAGAAGGCGATAATCATTGGTGCGACACATTAACAGATGCCAGTATAAGCAGCAGAACATCTTAATTGCGAGAGCTATTTGCCATTATATTGGTATTCTGCAATGTATCTAATCCCTCAGAATTAAGGGACAAGCTTAAGGACCCTTTCATGGATGATAATGTAAGAGACCTCCAATGACATTACTCAGATGCAGAAAATGATCATTTACAATACTTTAATAATCGTGCTGTGTTTGTGTTACAAGACATTCTTCTTTCCCTAGGCGGCAAAACTCTCTCTCATTTTGGTTTACCATCTCCACAAGCGACCGACGTGATTGTTGATAATTTGAACAGAGAATGTATTGAATACACAAATTATGATCCAGTTGAACTTCAAGATACGATAAATCAGAATGAACCAAGATTAAACAACGAACAAAATCAAGTTTACCGACTCCTCATTGACAGTGTAAACGCTGCTAACGCTGGTGGTGTATATTTTTAGACGCTTCAGGTGGTACTGGCAAGGCAATTTTGATAAATCTTTTACTGGCCAAAATTCGTTCAGGAAAATAGATTGCCATAGCAGTCGCATCTTCGGGAATAACTGTAACTTTATTTCCTGGTGGGGAAAACAGCACATTCCATGTTTAAAATACCAATAGAAGGTGAGCGTATGGAAAATCCAGTCTGCTGTGTATCGAAAAATAGTCATAAAGCCAAAGTATTATAAGTGTGTGTCTCTGTAGTGTGGGACGAATACACTATGGCGAACAAAATTTAAATCGAAGCCGTAAACAGAACAATGCAAGACATAAAGAGGTATTACTCTATTATTGGAGGAGTAACACTTTATTCGCTGGAGAGACAAACATTACCAATTGACACTGAAGGCACGCGAGCGGATGAAATTAACGCCTCTTTAAAACGTTCCGTACTTTGAAGACATTGTAAGAAAAACTTTCATTAAAAGAAAACATGAGAGCAAATTCCACTGATTCAACATATGGCAAAATTCTCCTTGATGTTGGAGAGGGGAAGTGTCCAGAAGTGAATGATACTCATCATACAGAACTACTTACCGGTCTTTTTCAGGTTGTAGCGGACATTGAAACTGTAATAAATAGTATTTGCGATGATGTTCACAATCTCAATATAAACAAAGATTCGTGGTTGTGTGAAAGATCAATTTTACGACCATGAATGGAAAGGTTACTGCGCATAATAAGCGCATTTTAGGTAAGATTACTGGTGAATCAGAAACATACCTTTCCATCAATACAGCTTGCAACCCGGATGAAGCTGTTGATTATCCAACAGAATGTTTATTAAACAGTATAATCGTGCCTGGTCTACCCCCTCACACACTACAACGTAACATTGTGGTGCCCATCATACTACTCCGTAATTTAAACCCACCGAAACTTTTCAGTGGTACTAGATTGCGAGTAGTGTCATTGCAAATAAACGTTATAGAAGGTCGTATAATATCCGGATACGGAAAAGGTGAGACGGTATTTCTACCACGGATTCCCATCATACCGTCGAATTTTCCTTTTAATTTCAAAAGACTGAAATTTCCTCTCAATATCAGCTTTGCTACAGTCTCCGTGCCTCAGACGGCAGCACGTCGACCTCTCACTGCTGGATTCCGTGGTTCAAATCCCGGTCCCTCCATGTGAGATTTGTGCTGGACAAAGCGGAGGCGGGACAGATTTTTCACCAGGTACTCCGGTTTTCCCTGTCATCCTTCATTCCAGCAACACTCTCCATTCTCATTTCATAGCATTTATCAGTCATTAATAATCACCTTGGGAGTGGCGATCCCATTGTAATAATAGCCTATATATGGTTCATTCATTACATCCCTGACCCGGTCAAAAACTGTAAAACAGGTTGTAGGTTTTCATTTTCATCAGCTTTGCTATGGCAATCAACAAGTCACAAGGGCAAACGTTGAACCGAAAGTATGGTTTTATCAATTGCCGGCTTAGAACTCTTTCCACTGAAGGAAATGAAAATACGCAGCCTGTTTCCAGTTTCAGCCGGGTCAGGAATGAAATGAATGAAGCCCCCATCTAGCGGCGAAGATAGCCTGTCGCACTCTTCTGGGGCAATGATTAATGACTGACAGATGAAATTAAATGAAAGAAGAAAACCTGTCCCGCTTCCGCTTTGTCTAGTACACATCTCACATGAAGTGACCGCGATTTGAACCACCGAATTCAGCGGTGAGTGGCCGGCGCGCTGCCGCCTGATCCACGGCGGAACTCTTTCAGAAATATTCCTCTTTAATATAATCATCAACAACAACAACAAATCAACCGATAATTTTGTTTTGCCAAATCGAAAGTGTTACTTAAACTATTAATTTGATGCCGATTTTACTTCGTTATCCACTTCAATCTCAATATATACCATGATGTCGGAGTTTCATAGTGTAGTAGGCCTGTAATGTGGCGGATGTAACAATTTGTCAATGTTATCAGAAGGTAGCGAGTCGGTTCTCACAGAGCAGATATATGTTCAGACCCTGAAGCTGTTTGGAATCTCTTCATTATTATTCATCCATCCTTCATGTGGTTGAAAAGTTTCTCATGAATTGTGTCTCGTTCGCATTGAGTCCTCTGCCCGAAGGCTAGTCGTAAAAGCAACCGTCCCACTATCATCCGTAGACCGACGACCTAGATTTAGGCCCCTTCAAACAACAACAACAACAATCATCATCATCATCATCATCATCATCATCATCATCATCATCATCATAACTATCATCAGTACAGGTAGGCTTACACTGAAGAAACATATTAAGGAAACGAAAAACTACGTGTTTTCCCGTCTTTACAGGAGTTGTTGTTATATTCGGACATGAATATAAGTATTCGTACAGCCGCCAGCAAAATCCGACGTATTTATTTGTGAACAAACAAATATTAATACTTCTGATATACTAAAGAAAACTAATTATTTGAACGTATGGACCGAGCAATGATAGTGATGAGATAATTTTAACGATATTCACACATATACCAACATATTTCTTCTCTCAATGTGAGTTTTAACTCGGCCAAAAGTAGACCATTCATTTACTCATATAACATTAATCTTCTCAAACGGAAAACAATGGTGAATTCTGCCCCCCACTACATGTGTGCCTACCTCGTGTGTGAATCACTTTACTCAGTCTCTTGCTCATAATGTGCACTAGATTTCGAGTTGTCTCTACTCCACTATTGGGGAAGCTTCCGTGGCTCAGGCGGCAGCACGCCGTCCTCTCACCACTGGATACCGTGATTCAAACCCCGGTCACTCCAAGTGAGATTTGTGCTGAACAAAGCGGAGGCAGGACAGATTTTTCTCCGGGTTCTCCGGTTTTCCCTGTCATCTTTCATTCCAGCAACACTCTCCATTAATACTTCATTTCATATGCCATTGCCTGTGAGGAGTGCGACAGGCTTCGGCAGCCGGCACATTTCCTATCCTCGCCGCTAGATGGGGGCTTCATTGATTCCATTCCTGACCCGGTTAAATGACTGGAAACAGGCTGTGGATTTTCATTTTCTACTTCACTATTATACAATTCCTGCAGAAGAAATTGTTTTGGTTGAGAATTACTAGAGATGTGGTGTTTTCGTACTTTTCTCTCCAGTTCGCTCCTGAAGCATTGATAGCATTGATAACGACGGACTGTGCTGGGGTGTGGGGCGTAATATAAAGCACACATAATCAGACAATCTGTGCTGTGTGCTTGGAATCGTTGTCGTGCTAGAAGTAGCAATCTTTTCCCCAAACTAGTTTCTCTGCACTATTCCTCACATTTTCTTTCAGAATACGTAAATAAACAAATCTGTCCATCGTTCTTTCAATGAACACTACCTTCCCGACACTAGACACGGCCATACACCTCCCGTTCATAACACCACCTCCACCATGCTTCACAGTAGCTTGAAGATTCTGGATGTCAAGAGCAGTATTGGGCATCCTCCAAACCAAAGCACGGTCATCGTTATTTGACAGGTTGAATTTACTTTCGTCCGAGAAGACAATGCTGTTCCAGAAGTCGAGGTCCTTTGCTGCATATGCTTTTGTGAGCTTCAATCTGTTCTTCCGATTCTTCTTGCTTATGCAGGGCTTCTATCTGGGTATCCTACCTCTGTATCCTGCACGATTGATGAAAAGCCTTATTCCACGGAGTGGCACTTGCTTTCAGAACTGTTTTCCAACATAAGGAGATATCGCAGTAGATATGGATGTTGAGTCCTTCTTGATCATTTGCCTGACAAACCTCGTTTACCTTGTGGTCAGTCTTTGTGGGCGACCAACTCTTTATTTGTTTATTAGCAGGTACGTTTCTTTGAATCGCTCAGTTATACTCTGCACAGACAATCGACTTCTGTCCAAGCTGCCCCATTTCCACTTTCTTTTACGACACTTTAAAACATCTTGTATTCACCAGTCACTCAATGCAGCTCGTCATGCAGTCAACACCTCAGAGACAGAGTGGTAGGCAACTAATTTGTCCGTAGTTGCCTTATTCACAGCCAAGAGTACGAACACTTCCGTCCGGGAAGAACTGGACGTTACAACGCACTCCCCCTACCAACGTCCAAGTAGGCATTTGGATAAAGCCCCGGTAGCTTCTCAGGTTAAGACATTAATCTTGTCATTAAAATGTTAGAATATCGCAGGTTCCGCTGAAGAGTGAAGGCATGTCCACTCAATATCATTCAGTTCCCAAACTCTGCCGGTGGACGTCTCCATTCGGCATATAACGTGAATAAATCCTAATATCAATGATTTTAATACCTTTCTGCTACGTATCTAAACCTACTTTTCAAAATAATAACTCAATAATTCTTACACTAATTTATTAGCATGCTAATCCTGGTAAAAAGTGAATAACATTGAATTATTATTCGTAAAGAAAAGAAAATGGATATTTGATAATCAATTTACATTGCTTTGTGTTGATAACATAGCTGAAATGGGGTCTTCTCTGTTTATACACGCATTAGTTTACAATAATCGCTTCACTCAATTAATTAAAACCATCACATGACTTCCAAACTTGTGATTCAGCTCAAGTAACGAAAAGTTAAAGTTTAACCATGTCAACAACATGCATATTGACAATTCTGTTCTAAATTGATTAATATCCAAATAAAATGCATAATTGATTATGGGGGTTTTCCTTATACAAGTTCTTTATTTATTTGGCTATGGGGCATTTTTTATACTTGGGTCATCATATGTAACTTATGAGATGCTAGATATTCAATAAGTTTCCTTATTGTGGCTAATAATTGTTGCCACACTCTAAAATATCATTATAATTAAAAATATTAACTAAACACTGCTATATCAACTCGTTCACGACAGTGGAAATCATATATAGGTCAATCAAAACCTTACATAAAATAATTCATTAATATATTTACTGAGAAATTGTGCCAATTATTTATATATGTCCTACCATCAGTCATAAATAATCTTATTTCATATACCGCTGTGCCAACAATTCAATGTAATCTAATTCATCAATCTACTGTCTTCTTGGGAGATACTAATTCTCTGTAGGACGATAATTCTTAATATATTTCTCTACATCTACACCAATAAGCATATGAAGTTAAATAACTAATCATGATCTATTTCATTATGTTACAAATCGACATTTAATCAGCTGGACTCTTGCTCTCACGTTCATCTCAATATGACCTAACCTTGCAACCTTCATTTCAATTATTATCCTCTACCAACATCTATCATACGAATCCGTAACAACTTCTTCCACATAACCTCACGACGAAACAAACATTACATCTCAACATTCCTATTACCACATAATTCAAATCCATCTCTTCTTATTAATCCTTCTTCATACATAATCTCACTTCTCTTTCCTTAGATATCATCTGTGTTACGGTAAAAGGTTCTCTTGACGATATAAACATATATTCCAAGTAGGATCCATTTCTTCTTATTATTTAAATATGGTCATGTCTGTCGATCTGGTTTCCTCTAAAAACTTGACTATGCTCTGCAATACCTGTATTCTTCTCAATATCTCCCAGTTCATAGCTGACTAAACTTTCCGTGTAGATTGATACGTTAAATCGATATACACACATCACATACGTTAACATAACCCTATCATTACATATTTGATTATATCTGTTACTTAAATTAGCAATCATTCGCGGTTATATGCTCAGGACCTACCACTAACATTCATAATTTGGCACAGGGATTCATTTATAGCAAATATTTCACTGACGCAGATTATTTTCAACAAATACTACTAATATTTTTATACAGGAAACTTAATATCATATCTCATCTCGTCTCTGGCAACTGCTGGCTTCTGCTTGCTTGCTATGCCATCTCCATGTAGCTGGATTCCACCTCTAGAGACGTCACGTCTGGTCTCACGGCATGGCAGTACTGGACCTCGTAATGGTGGCCTGTGCAATCTTCTCCCCATCAGTTTAGGCAGCTCTCATCATGTTGCAGTCGTTTATGAAAGTAGAAAATGATATTATATGGGCAGAATAAATAACTGAATCCTTCATGTTTCTCCTCTCAACATATACCAGGTGGCTCTCGAACGTCGTACTTTCTACGTATAAATGTCCCGCATACACAAATGATGAATGAGATGTTTACCAACTGATTTTCACAGGGGAACTATCGACGGCGAGCAGGTTACGTCAGAATATGAAGAGATAAGGACCGGAGTGTCGCTCGCGCATGTTAGAGCGCTACCGGTCAAATGCATCCCTTGCATTAGTAAACATCGTTTTCGACCGCATAGTTCTAGGCTGGTGTATGGTACAGCCGCACTATATTTGCTGTCTGCATATCGGCAATGGCTAGTGTGTTCAGCAGCGACGAATACACAAACATTATTTTAATCTGGATAACCTGGTCGGAATGCAACAGAAGCTCCAAACAGATGTATGCCTTCTACACACGTACTTCACCGAACAGTATTCGTTTTTGTTTCATACATGCAACTCTTTTATCGAGTGGAATGCCCACACGTCTTAGATTTCCTTTTCTGCATCCTTGGCGTGTCTACAAACCGTAGTGGCGATTAGGGGGTGGGGTGATGAGAGACAGTCCCCCCCCCCCCACTTTGTGGAGTAAACAATACATTCCTATTCCACTTTACCCAGCTGGAACTCGGAATTATTTTTAAAAGGCTGTTTGTACAAACCTTGTTATCTTATCTGCTAATTCTTTCGTTTATTTTCTCTAATTAACATAATTATTGTCTGAAATACGCACAAAATGCTGTTCGTCGCGGCTAACCAATTTGTATAGCACTACGGCAAGTAGTGGAGACTTTACACGTGCTGTGAGGAAGGGTAGTAGGGGTACATATTTTTTTTGCCAAGGTCGTGGCCACTGAGTTATAATTCACCCGCTTGCCGCGCGCATTCGTCAGTCTGGCAGTCTCTTTAATGTCTGTAAGTTTCTTAGTGTGTATCTAAATAACAAATCTTTTTTAATTTCATAATCATGCCGTACTTCTATTTAATTGTACCGGGCGAAGTGGCCGTGGGGTTAAGGGCGCGCAGCTGTGAGCTTGCACTCGGGAGATAATGATTCGAATCCCACTGTCGGCAGCCCTGAAAATGGTTTTCCGTGGTTTCCCATTTTCACACCAGACAAATTCTGGGGCTGTACGTTCATTAAGGGCACGGCCGCTTCCTTCCCAGTCCTGGCCCTTCCCTGTCCCATCGTCGCCAAAAGACCTATCTGTGTCGGTGCGACGTAAAGCAACTAGCAAAAAAAAAAAAAAAAAAAAAAAAAATGCTCAGTTGTAATTGTATTTCAACGGGAGATAATACCAACGTTCCTTTCACTGAGCTAAATTATTTCTTTGTGTTATGTTATTTATTAAGGAAATGTATTTAACCTGCCCCGTAGTGGCGTATGGCTTTTAGTGCCGGGAGTGTCCAAGGACAAGTTCGGCTCGCCAGGTGCAGGTCTTTCGATTTGACACCCGTAGGCGACCTGCGCGTAGTGATGGGGATGCAATGATGATGAAGACGACACATACACCCAGCCCCCGTGCCAATGAAATTAACCAATGTTGGTTAAAATTCCCGGCCCTGCCGGGAATCGAACCCGGGGCCCCTGTGACCAAAGGCCAGCACGCTCACCATTTAGCCATGGAGCCGGACTGCCCCGTAGTATGTTTGTGATAACTGGTAAAAATTTTATTACACAGCATTGAATCAAATTCTCAAAATAAAACTATTATTACGAATAATACACGTTGCAGGTTAATTACATTTAGGCCTACATATAAAATAACATAATAAAAACGAAATAATTTAGTCCGGTGAAAGTAAATTTGGTATTCTCTCGCGTTGAAATTACAATTGCAATTAAAGATATATTTTTATTACAATTGTCTTTACATCGTACTGACACAGCGGGAAGAAAGCAGCCGTGACCTTAATTTAAGTACAGCTCTAGCATTTGCCTGGTATGAAAATGGGAAACCACGGAAATCCACATTCAGGGTGACCGGCAGTGGGATTCGAAACCACTATCTCCCGAGTGCAAGCTCACAGCTGCGCAACCGTAACTCCACAGCCAGCTCGCCCGTCACAATCACATAGAAGTAGGGCATGATAATGCAATTAAAAACATTTAGTATTTGAATACACACTAATAAACTAACAGACACTAAAGTGACTGCCAGACTGACGAATGCGCGCGGCAAGCAGGTGAATTATAACTCAATGGCCACGAACTTGGCAAAAAAATACACTGACTGACAGAGCAAATGCAACACCAAGGAGGAGTGGTTCGAAAGGGATGAAAGTTGGGGAAAAAACAGAGTCGGCACGGAAGAATAATTGATGTTTATTTCAAACCGATATGCAGGTTACACAATGCGCACGGCATCGACTCAGTAGGATGTAGGACCACCGCGAGCGGCGATGCACGCAGAAACACGTCGAGGTACAGAGTCAATAAGAGTGCGGATGGTGTCCTGAGGGATGGTTCTCCATTCTCTGTCAACCATTTGCCACAGTTGGTCGTCCGTACGAGGCTGGGGCAGAGTTTGCAAACGGCGTCCAATGAGATCCCACACGTGTTCGATTGGTGAGAGATTCGGAGAGTACGCTGGCCACGGAAGCATCTGTACACCTCGTAGAGCCTGTTGGGAGATGCGAGCAGTGTGTGGGCGGGCATTATCCTGCTGAAACAGAGCATTGGGCAGCCCCTGAAGGTACGGGAGTGCCACCGGCCGCAGCACATGCTGCACGTAGCGGTGGGCATTTAACGTGCCTTGAATACGCACTAGAGGTGACGTGGAATCATACGCAATAGCGCCCCAAACCATGATGCCGCGTTGTCTAGCGGTAGGGCGCTCCACAGTTACTGCCGGATTTGACGTTTCTCCACGCCGACGCCACACTCGTCTGCGGTGACTATCACTGACAGAACAGAAGCGTGACTCATCGGAGAACACGACGTTCCGCCATTCCCTCATCCAAGTCGCTCTAGCCCGGCACCATGCCAGGCGTGCACGTCTATGCTGTGGAGTCAATGGTAGTCTTCTGAGCGGATGCCGGGAGTGCAGGTTTCCTTCAACCAATCGACGGGAAATTGTTCTGGTCGATATTGGAACAGCCAGGGTGTCTTGCACATGCGGCGCATTTCACATCATGAGCATACCTCAGTGACGTCAGTCTAGCCTGCAATTGGCATAAAGTTCTGACCACTTCTTCTTGGTGTTGCATTTGCTCTGTCAGTCAGTGTATGTACCCCTACTACCCTTCCTCACAGCACATGCAAAGTCTCCACTACTTGCCGTAGCGCTATACAAGTCGCTTAGCCGCGACAAACGGCGTTTTGTGCGTATTTCCGCCAATAATTGTGTTAATTAGAGAAAATAAAGGAACGATTTAGCATATAAGAAAACAAGGCTTGTACAAAGAACTTTTTTAAAAATAATTCCCAGTTCCAGTTGGCTAAAGTGGAATAAAAATGTGATGTTTACTCAACAAAGTGAGTGGGGGAAAGTGACTGTCCCTACTCGCCCCACCCCCGAATCAAATCGCCGCTAATGTTGGTAGACACGCCAAAGATGCAGTAAGGTAAGGATTATTCTGCCCGAAGGCAGGTTCGAAACTCCACAGAGGTGTTCCTGAGCCGGAGTTTACGTGCGGTAGGGTGGCCAGTTCCTTTCCGCTCCTCCATTCCCTTACCCCCACCAACAGCGCGTGGCAACCCATCCTACTCCTGACCACGCCCAATGTTGCTTAACTTCGGAGATCTCACGGGATCCGGTGTTTCAACACGGCTACGGCCGTTGGCAAAGATGCAGTAAAAGATATCTAATAACTTATTAATTTATACACGTGTAGACATTCCACTCGATAAAAGAGTTGATTGTATGAAACAAAAACTAATACTGTTCGGCGAAACACGTGAGTAGAAGGCATACATCTGTTTGGAGCTTCTGTTGCATTTCGACCAGGTTGTCCAGTTTAAAATAATGTCTGTCTATTCATCGCTGCTGAACACACTAGTCATTGTCGATACGCAGAAAGCAAATATAGTGCGCTTGTGACTTCTTTGGTTTTGAAATAAAGTATTGAAAGTTTTAAACATTAATGCTCACCATAATTTCTTGAAAGTTCGTGATTTTAACTTCCATTTTAAGTACAATTATTCGTATTTTGAAACAATCAAGACTTGATGTGCATTAAGCATTTTTAAATATTTATTCTCCGTAATGCGATTACACCAGCCTAGAAGTATGCGGTGGGAAATAAGGTTTACTAATGCAAGGGGTGCTGAGTAACATGCTGCGAGCGACACTCCGATTCTTATCTCTTCATATTCTGACGTAACCTGCCCGCTGGCAGTAGTTCCCTTGTGAAAATCAGTTGGTAGACATCCCATTCATCATTTCTGCATGCGGGACATTTATATGTAGAAAGTGCTGCGTTCGTGAGCCGCCTGGTATATATATATATATATATATTAGTGTCTTTATCTCGAAACTGCGCCTGTATATTTATTCAAATGTGGCCTATTTTATTAAATATATATATTCCTCAGGATAATTGCTGCTTCTAATTATTATTCTACATATTCGTCAATATTATCGGACGCTTATAGCGCAGGAATACGCCCTTTCTCGTTTTTTTGCAGCGGCTTGAATATTTCTTCTCTCTAATATTTCGAATTAGAAGATATTCGATTCTCTGCACAACTTGACTTGGTCTGCAGTTATCTGTAACTGGATTCTTCTCAAATATTTATATTTAATCCGCTGTTTTCTTCCTGACAGCTGAATGATTACCCCTTCTTGCTTCTAAGTGGATTTTTTCAATGCGATCTTTTTTTTTTCTTACAGTATTAAGAATTAATTGCTTTCAATTATTTTTCAAAACAATACTTGTTCCATCTTGATACTCCTTTGCGAGGTCTCTATGACTCTACACCTTCTGAGATTGATTTGCACTTCGGTGATACTTTATATGCGTTTGTGCTGCTTGAAGCTGCCGCGCGCCATTTTGTCCGCTCGTTTTCCGTGCGTATGATCGCCCCGAATGTAACGTAATGGTACAGTACACATAACTCGTAATAAGAACTGCTTAAACAAATATTTATTATTTGGACTTCCCCATATTCCTGTATATACGGATATACCTCGGTCATCATTAAGACGGACGATATTGGTTAACTGTAGAGCAAGTTCATGAAAGGTAGAAAATTAAAGCTCATCTCGACCCAGACAGTTAATATAGGCGATAGTGAACTCGACGAGTTATCGTCCAAGAAAGGTGAAAGTGAAGTCTAACAAAATTAAATGAAAGCTATCGCAGTTTCATTATAGGGCCTTGTCATCAGCCTAGTCTACAGAACTGTGATCCTGTAGTAGAGAGGGGTGACTGAGACATAGGAACGTCATCTCAAACTCCAAGTTCTTTTCAGCCACGCTTGTGACTTCTTTGGTTTTCAAATAAAGTATTGAAAGTTTTAAACATTAATGCTCACCATAATTTCTTGAAACTTCGTGATTTTAACTTCCATTTTAAGCACAATTATTCGTATTTTGAAACAATCAAGACTTGATGTGCATTAAGCATTTTGAAATATTTATTCTCCGTAATGCGATTACTATTTTAATGTCTTATTGAGACTGAACTTCTTTCTCATTACTTCTTCTTCGAAACTCATACTTAAAAATTATAATATTTAATCTGATTGTACATTCTGATTATATTAAAGAGGAAAGAAAACTTCAACTTTATTGTGTTTAAGTATCGTTGTACTAAATGCATGGTGGTAGTAGTAAAATAAAGTTATCTTGCTTTTGAACTGGCAGTTAGTATAAACAAACTATTCCTGGAGAGTACATTTCGACATTAAAATAAGTCTACCATAAATATGACATACATTATTTGAATTTAATATTATTTGTTCAAAACCCTCTAACAGAAAACTAAGACTTTATAGTGATGCAGATAAATTTAAGCAAAAGAAACGTTTGTTAATGAGAACACCGGAAGAAATCTGTTAAGATTACGTGACGTCTTGTTGTGTTTAACTGAACAATTTCTTTGTAGCTATGTTATTTTAATTTTATTGATATAGTGTCTCAAAATCTTTTCGATAAAAGTGTCATCAAAGTAATTATTATAAGATATATTCGAGTCGTTTTTACTATCCCACTCAGCAGAGATTTGAACTTATGACGAAGCTAATGAAAAAGGGCATTTATTTTCCCGTAGATATAAGCCCTTAAGTCTAACGGATTGTTCGTATTTTAGCACATCATCATGCATTGAATTCTGGTGAATATTTCGTTATTATGAATGAAAAATTATAATTCTCTTTCCCGTTGTCTGAAATATTCTTGAACTGGCATTGCTCATACAATATTTGAACTTGGATATCACTAGTATTATTAATTTTAGATTCATCATTAGCCACTACGGAACTTACGGGTAAGAAATGTTCACCGAGTAAAGGTGTACCGCCACATTGTCCCCCTATATTCCCAGCTATTCTGGGCTGCAACAAATACTACTTTCACCTTAAAACAGAATTATCGAGCAAGTTGGCCGTGCGGTTCCGATCGTGCAGATGTGTGTGCTTGCATCCAGAAGATAGTCGGTTCGAACCCGATTATCGACAGCCCTGAAGATGATTGTGTCCGTGGTTTCCAATTTTGACGCCAGGCAAATGCTGCGGCTGTACCTTAAGGCCGCGGCCGCTTCCTTCCCACTTCTAGCCCTTTCCTATTCTATCGTCGCCATAAGACGTCGGTGCGACTTAAAGCAAATAATAAAAATAACAGAAAACTGAATAATGATGGAAAACTATACAGTCTATAGCAATTCAAGTTATAAACAAAAACTGATACAGAGTGGGTTCCTCGGCTACAACTCGTATGGAAATAAAGAGCAGTGTATAGAAAATGGAAAAGGTTTTTCAGTGAAAGAGGAGGCAACTGTCGTTGGGTGCTAAATAATAATATGAATAATAATAATCCGCCTCTGTGGTGTAGTGGTTAGCGTGATTAGCTGCCACCCCCGGAGGTCCGGGTTCGATTCCCGGCTCTGCCACGAAAATTTGAAGTGGTACGAGGGCTGGAACGGGGTCCACTCAGCCTCGGGAGGTCAACTGAGTAGAGGTGGGTTCGATTCCCACCTCAGCCATCCTCGAAGTGGTTTTCCGTGGTTTCCCACTTCTCCTCCAGGCGAATGCCGGGATGGTACCTCACTTGAGGCCACGGCCGCTTCCTTCCCTCTTCCTTGTCTATCCTTCCATTCTTCCCATCCCCCGCAAGGCCCCTGCTCAGCATAGCAGGTGAGGCCGCCTGGGCGAGGTACTGGTCATTCTCCCCAGTTGTATCCAGCGACCCAAAGTCTGAAGCTCCAGGACACTGCCCTTGAGGCGGTAGAGGTGGGATCCCTCGCTGAGTCCGAGGGCAAAGCCAACCCTGGAGAGAAAACGGATTAATAATAATAATAATAATAATAATAATAATAATAATAATAATAATAACTAGCGAGTTACAGACTTCCTGAAGTAGTGCCATCTAGACGACTTGCCTACCTATTTCGTAATATGTTTAAGATATTTGAACACCCCACAAAAACCGACCACCTCAGCCAGGATCGAACCCATGAAGTTGGGATCGCGAGTCAGATACTCTGCCACTGATCCACCGAGCAGTTTAATCTGCGGAAGAACATGAATATGAATCAATATAATATCAAAGTTTAATATCAATATAATATGTCTGCTACCACACCGTCATTGATAACCTCTAACAAGATAATTTATTTGAATATTTTTCCCTCTTAAACATCACATTGCTCAATTCTTCACTTTGCCGAGCTTACTGGTTCATGCGGTCAAGGTGGCTGGCTTTATGAGGCCAAGTTGGCTGGTTTGAACCTGCCTCCGTCCGGTAGTATTTAAAAGCGCTCAAATACGCCAGCCTCGTGATAGTAGATTTCCAGGAACGTAAATGAATTCTCACGGGCTAAATTCCGATACCTCGGCGTCTCTGAAAAAAGTAAAATTAGTTATTGGGACAAGAGGTAAAACCATTACCATTATTATTAATCATTCTTCGCTTTCTTTAGTTGAACTTGACCACGAACATCCTTTTCAAAGCTATCCTGATCACCTTCCATCAGTTTTTATTCTTCAGCAAATATTTCGAGCTGGAAATGTTACTTTAATATTTTACTCGCTCTAATACCCGGCGCTGCCCGGGCATTTTACTGTTTCCTTTAGGTATTTTATTACCTGTTAATTATTTGTAAAGAGAATTTTTGTAGATTTCGTTAATATGACGTTGACTGATTAAGAATTACGTTATAGTTTAGAAGTTATTGTTGTGTTTAATGTCAAGTCTTATAGATTATTTCCTTTCTTGTTAATCAAATTAATCTCGGTAATTTTCTCTTTCGCGCCTTTTAATTTTTGGATTTGTATTACTTATTTCACGTGTTTTTTAAGTTTTCTTAATTGTGACGTTGATTGATTGTTTATGAACTGTTTTGTAAGTATTTAAATTGTAATATTGTTATGTGTATAATTTTAGGTTTTGGCTTGAAATGATTTTGTTTTGCCTTAAAGTATTTCCTTGAGACAGCCCAGATTGTCTGGGAAGTAGTTGATCCTTTCAAACAATATTAAAAATAAGTTATAACGTAAAATATTTACGCGTCGCATTATCGATATGAGGTACACTATTCCAACTGTCACTGGGACTATCGCTAATCAGCCGAACGACACCGAAAACTGTGTAAACAACATTAATCTCGGTGAATTTGGACATTTTCTTTGTCATCCCTTCTGAATCACCATTCCGATGAGTGCTGAACTTGGACTAAATCATTTTTTTTTTTTTTTTTGCTAGTTGCTTTACATCGCACCGACACAGATAGGTCTTATGGCGACGATGGGACAGGGAAGGGCTAGGAGTGGGAAGGAAGCGGCCGTGGCCTTACTGAAGGTACAGCCCCAGCATTTGCCTGGTGTGAAAATGGGAAACCACGGAAAACCATCTTCAGGGCTGCCGACAGTGGGGTTCGAACCCACTATCTCCCGAATACTGGACACTGACCGCACTTAAGCGACTGCAGCTATCGAGCTCGGTTTGGACTAAATCGACATCCGGAGTGTCACTATTCATCTCGGTGACCCCGGAAACTATGCATCCGATACTAATACCGGCTTTTATCGATTATTTTACGTGTCACCCCTTCCCCCAGGGATGGCTTATCCCTACAGCATATTTTCGAAATAGTAACTCATATCCGTACCAACTTTGGTTGAGAGCTGTGATAAGGTATGACCTTCAAGTTAAAGGCATCTGGGGTGTCAATATTCATCTAAGCTACCCCGAAAACTATGAATTCGACAGTAATATTCGTCGTTTTCTATTATTCTTTAGTATCATTCCCTTTGCCAGGGGTACTAAAGGTGTCTTACCCCACTTATTTTTTTGAGATAGTATAGTAAGTCACGTGCACCAGTTTTAGTTGAGAGCTATGCTGGAATATAACACATACGTCCATAATCTCGGTCAATTTGGATATTCTTCTTTCACCTCTTCTCCACCTCCATTCCGCCTGGGCCTGAAGTATGAGTTAAACGGCATCCAAAGAGTTACGGAGTAAGAGGAGTCCTGCCCCCACAGTCACTTCTTGTTTGTTTGAAAGCTATGCTGGAACATACATTCATCCATAATCTCGGTTATTTTGGATATTTTCGTTTTCACCCCTTCTCATTCCCGTGCTGATGCGGGTGAACTTGGACTTACACGACATCTGGAGTGTCAATATTCATCTCAGCGACGCCGAAAACTATGGATTCTACTTTAATATTGGTCGTTTCCTATTACTTTTATACTTCATTACTTTTTCACTCCCACTCAGAGGGTTGCACACACATAAATCCATTAACTGGACCATTTTGGACTTTTGTTTAGCCCTTCTTACCCCCACGCCGATGGAAACTAAACTTGGACTTAAACGACGTGCGGAGGGTCACTGTTCATCTCAGCGACCCTAAAACTTGTGGTTTCGATACTGTTTTCGATTACTTTTACACATGCCACCTGCCGGGCTGAGTGGCTCAGACGATTAAGGCGCTGGTCTAACCCCAACTTGGCAGGTTCGATCCTGGCTCAGTCCGGTAGTATTTGAAGGTGCTCAAATACGACAGCCCCGTGTCGTTAGATTTACCGGCATGTAAAAGAACTCCTGCGGGACTAAATTCCGGCACCTTGGCGTCTCCGAAGACCTTAAAAAGTAGTTAGTGGGACGTAAAGCAAATAACATTAATTATTAACACATGCCACCACCTCCCGACCACAACCCGTAGGGGTGGCTTAACCCCACAGTGCTTTTATCGAGACAGTCATATGTATAGCAGAATCTATCCTTGGCCTAGCGTACGTTTACGCACGTGCCTACTTCGAACAGCAGGCCTGTATTCTACTGTAAAATCCTTGAGGTGACGTTGCCATGGTTATTGCTGATCATTTCTTCATCCAATTTCTAGAGTGGGGTAGTGTGATTCCAATATGTCCAAAACGGCTGGTTTTAGGCCCTTTAAACCCAGGTTTTCGGGGCCCGTACGGTCTCGACGAGTTTTGTTCTACGCGTCGTGAGGCTTAAATTGAGTTTTTTTGTCTTTGTGCGACAAATTTAATATTTCGACTGTATTAGCCTACGTTAATGTTCCAAAAGGCCTAAATCTAGGAAATGAAGAAGAATGTTAAAATTTCTTGTAGATGGGGTTACCCGCAGGGTCCTAAAAGGTAAATATAGATAATTTGGTTCAGATTGGTGGAACGGTATGAATTTCTATAAGGAACCGACAGACAGACATTCTGCTTTATATATATACATCAAGTGTTAACAAAATATGTCTATAGGGATGTACAGAATGATTTGTTACGCGGATTTTACGTACAAATTAGAATCATTTAAAACAATTCGTTTGTTAAATGTAAATATTGTTAAATTTATAAAATATTTAATGTAAATTCTAGTTTTATGTGGTTATTGTTTGATATTTCCACGTAGGCTAGCTCATTCAGCACTTGTGTAAAACGACACAGAAATGAGTCGAATATGACAAGCTTCATTACAAATGCAAATATGCAAAACTGAATTCAAAAATTATACCTAAAATAGCGTGGCATATTGTTGTGGTTCGTGTGTTGATTCTATGGTTATTCTGGAAACAATGATATCACCACCGATGCATAAACAGTGTTAAATGCCACAGTATTTGCCTTCCTGTCACTACATGTTGGCTCATATTAAAAATCCTACGAAGTCACCGAGGTTCAAAACTATGACAGTCATGTTGGGAGGAGTAAACCACTACACCAGCGCGCCTTCTGAACAACATAAAATATATTTTGTCTAAGTAAATATTATTTACAAGCAGATCACAAGGGAATTAAATAAAAGAAGAAATGGTCACTCAAGTGTTGAGGGTCGTGATAACGTAGGCGTAATGTTAAATCATTAACTAGACTTTCTTTCTCGCAATATAATTGTATAAAAGTACAAAAATCATGCATACTGAGCAACGAGCTCAGTAGTGCAATTTTGTGTTAAGCCTAAAAGTTATTTGACTGTGGAAGTGTGTCGAAACGGAAGTTTACTGGATGTTTTTGGGGTCTTATGAAGCAACTGTTGTTTGCTTTGACAAAATCTTCGTTGGGGTAAAGAGCAAAGTTCTAACTGCCACAAGTAAGGGACTCTTCTACAGACATTTTCCGCGTAGCTCTTACGCTACATTCACGTGGGAATTTTAAGACCGAAATCATACTCTCTCCAGTCAATAATTTCCTCTACAAGTGGAAATATTTCTCTGGCGTCTTAATCATAATATGAAGACAATTCACAGCTCAAATTTTCTGCAATAAATTCAACCAGTGTATTTATAATAATTATAATGTCTTCTTCTTCTTCTTCTTCTTCTTCTTCTTCTTCTATGTGCCCTGCCCAGTCTCCCGGACGTTGGCGATCAATGTGGAGAGTGCTTTTCTGTCTTCAGCGACACGGTACAGTTCTTCGGTACTTTTTATGCCAGTCTTTAACATTCTTAAGACATGTTGTTCTCCTTCTGCCTACTGCTAGGCGCCCTTCAATTTTGCCTTTCAAAATTAGATGTAAAACTGCGTATTTTTCACCACGCAAAACATGCCCTAGGTATGCAATTTTTCTGCATTTGATGGTGGTTACCAGTTCTTTTTTTGCATTTTGTTCTCTGTAGTACTTTTTCATTGGTGTCATGGTCAATCCACGAGACTCTAAGCATTCTTCTATGAAGCCAAAGTTCTAAGGCTCCCGGTCTTTTGAATGTGGCCTCTTTTAACGTCCAAGCATCAACCCCATAAAGGAGAGTAGACCAAACATAACATTTCACCATACGCTTCCGAAGTTTTAAATTTAATGCATCATCACACAACAATGTTTTCGTCTTCCTTAATGTTGATCTTGCAATTTCTATTCGGCTCTTAATTTCTAGGTCTGGATTCAAATCATCCGTTATCCAACAACCAAGATATTTAAGTTTATTTACTTGTTGAATATATATATATATATTTACGTCGCACCGACACAGATAGGTCTTATGGCGACGATGGGATAGGAAAGGCCTAGGAGTTGGAAGGAAGCGGCCGTGGCCTTAATTAAGGTACAGCCCCAGCATTTGCCTGGTGTGAAAATGGGAAACCACGGAAAACCATTTTCAGGGCTGCCGACAGTGGGATTCGAACCTACTATCTCCCGGATGCAAGCGCACAGCCGCGCGCCTCTACGCACACGGCCAACTCGCCCGGTGTTGAATATATTGGTCTTTAAGTTTCAAAGTAGCATTATTTCTTCCTCTGCTGAAAACCATTAGTTTTGTTTTTTTGAAGTTGATGTTTAGACCCATCTCTTCCCCATCTATATTAATTTTATCCGGGAATAGTTGCAAACTTTCAACACTATTAGCAAGAATTACTGCGTTATCTGCATATCGCAAATTACTTATTACTTCTCCATTTACTTTAATTCCCACTTCACCGGGCGAGTTGGCCGTGCGCGTAGAGGCGCGCGGCTGTGAGCTTGCATCCGGGAGATAGTAGGTTCGAATCCCACTATCGGCAGCCCTGAAGATGGTTTTCCGTGGTTTCCCATTTTCACACCAGGCAAATGCTGGGGCTGTACCTTAATTAAGGCCACGGCCGCTTCCTTCCAACTCCTAGGCCTTTCCTATCCCATCGTCGCCATAAGACCTATCTGTGTCGGTGCGACGTAAAGCCCCTAGCAAAAAAAAAAAAAAATTTCCCACTTCCAAATCGCTTGATGCTGCCTTAAATATGGCACCTGAATAGATGTTAAACAATAACGGAGACAAAACACTATCCATAAATGATAGAGCTATTAAATTCGCACGTTTTTGTAAAAATATTTTGGATAAATTGTGAATATGTCGAATTAATTTTATACATAGTATTGTAAAAATATGGATTACGTGCTTACTTCCATACAATTTGGTATTGTCTGTAAAGGCAGAATATTGACAATCTAATACCACTACGGCTTGCTAAATAGCATAAGATGTGCTATATATTTCCTTTGTCTTTAGTCAACATTAATAGTAGGTACATTAAGATGTACTGCCGTGCTATGTAGTCTTCAATCACAACGAGGGGGAAAGCAGCAGTGATTTATCAAACCTTGAAGCTGTCGGATTTGCAGCCAGCCATCAAACTATGTTTTATGACAGGCCTCGGAAATGTAATGGCGCTGGATTCGGCAAGTAACAACTTCAGCTGGTGTAGAACAATAATGAAAGTGAGCCCCGAGATTGGCCATTACTTTCCCTGCCCCACACAAAAATTAGCTATCAGTACAGTCAGGAAGAATATATATATAAAACCTCAGTTTGTTCCGGATCCTTTGCTAAGTGGTCAGCGTGGTGACCTTCGGTTCCGAGGTCACCCAGTTCGATTGTCGGTGGGTAGGGAATTTTAACCCCGTCTGATTAATTTTAGTTTTCGTGGGCTAGGTACTTATGTTCGTCTCACACCTACAGCATATGCAATATATCACACTACAAGCCACCACAGCAACACGCAATAGTGAATACATCTTTCTAGAGTGGGGCGCCAAGAAAGACATCCAGCTATAAAACTACGTTTAATTCATGTACGGTATAGTACCGACCCCAAGAGCATGAGGAAAGGCTAGGAAGTATCATCTCCAGTTTATGTATTTTTTTTTTTTTTGCTAGGGGCTTTACGTCGCACCGACACAGATAGGTCTTATGGCGACGACGGTATAGAAAAGGCCTAGGAATTGGAAGGAAGCGGCCGTGGCCTTAATTAAGGTACAGCCCCAGCATTTGCCTGGTGTGAAAATGGAAAACCACGGAAAACCATTTTCAGGACTGTCGATAGTGGGATTCGAACCTACTATCTCCCGGAACCAGTTTATGTAATGAGGAATTAAAAATTCATTCATATTTCAAACTGGAGACTGATGTTCTACATGTTGAAAACCACGAAAGCCTAATCATTCAAACGTCTTCAGTATTACCTAAACTGCGTATAGTTTGTATTAACGAAATTCGCAAATGATACAGTAGCCCAGTATCATTTTCCGGTATTCAATGATATAATGTAACTATAATTTTGTGTGACTATTGCTACCCTGTGCAACTGTTGTAAGGCAGAACCTCAGACGAGGCATCTGCTATGTTTCAGAAACTGCATGTTAAAGTGGTGGGGTGATGCGCGAGTTGCAGTGATGCCGGGGACAGCACAAACACACAAACCCAGAGCTAAGGGCATTAACCACTTAAGTTTAAAATCCCTCGACGCGGCCAAGATCGAACTCCTGACCCAGACGACCGAAGGCCAAGACAGTGGAGCCGTACATTTTTGTTTACGAAAGTGCAATGCAAATCTATAAGGAAAGGGAGAAAAGTAGGGCATATTACACACAAACGTGTTAGAAGAGTTTTCCCTGAAGTCGTTAAAAAGGAGCGTCACGTAACATTGTTTATGCCTCTCCATTTACAATCGAACGAGTCTTCTTTACGGCCTCGGGCAGCCGTAACAATGGGGAGGCGAGGTTAGGGTGCGCCGCCGTCTCCGAGTGTGTGTCATCCGTCACAATGGGCGGGCACGAACATTACCACGGTGTGTTACAAGTATCGCCCTGCAATATACACGATACTCGTAATTAAACGGTAACCAACAAGAAGGGCATTTGAAAGGCAAATGGACCACGCTGTATACACATATCCTCTTTTGCAGACACTCTTTGTCGGCGAGAGATTATTTCTTTTTTTAAATGTGTTTTTATTCCTAAAAGATCTACTTATTGTAGGCTGTTACGTAGTTCTGTATTGTTATGGTACAAGACGGAAGAGAGTGCGATAGAAGGAAGATGATTCCCCAGAAAATCTTGCCTGTCTGGAGATTGAAAATCATCAAAGAACTTATGGTGCGTACAAGCTATAAGGCCCTTGGCCAGCCAGGATGAATGTTGTCTAGCCAGATCGCCTACAGATATTGGAGAGTTACCTAGTAGGCGTGACAACATCCTCAGCCGAATCACTTGGCTACGCGGCCGGGTCCAATCATAATTGTATGTTGTAGATATTTTTATTTGGTATGTTTTAAAATGTCATTCTTTCTTTTCTTCTTTTAAAATTTGCTTTTACGTCGCACTGACACAGATGGGTCTTATGGCGACGATGGGATAGGAAAGGCCTAGGACTCGGAAGGAAGCTTCCGTGGCCTTAATTAAGGTACAGCCCCAGTATTTGCCTTGTGTAAAAATGGGAAATCACGGAAAACCATCTCCAGGGCGGCCGACAATGGGGTTGGAACCCACTATCTCCCGAATGCAAGCTCACAGCTGCGCGCCCCTAACCGCACGGCCAACTCTCCCAGCACTTTTATTGTTAAAGCAATAATTACATTATGTAATATAATAAGTGTTGAAATATTACTAGATTCCCACTCGTTTTCTAAATGATGCTGATATTCTAATTAAGAGTGCCCTTAAAGAGGTCTCACAGCTGCCAATAGATACAACACAAAGCACGATATATAGA
Organism: Anabrus simplex; assembly: GCF_040414725.1. Classification (NCBI taxonomy): domain Eukaryota; kingdom Metazoa; phylum Arthropoda; class Insecta; order Orthoptera; family Tettigoniidae; genus Anabrus; species Anabrus simplex. The sequence continues at coordinate 573,629,085 of NC_090265.1, forward strand.
CTGCAGAAAGAAAGTACAGAGGTCTTGGAGTGTTTGAGACAAAATGGGAAGCCTTCTTTCTGACAGAAAGTAAAATCTTGACAGAAGTTAAAGGAATTTAACAATACAAGGGCATCCGGGAGATAGTGAGTTCGAATCCCACTGTCGGCAGCCCTGAAGATGGTATTCCGTGGTTTCCTATTTTCGCACCAGACAAATGCTGGGGCTGTACCTTAATTAAGGCCACGGCTGCTTCCTTCCAACTCCTACGCTTTTCCTATCCCATCGCCATAAGACCTATCTGTGTCGGTGCGACGTAAAGCCACTAGCAAAAGAAAAAAAAATACAAGGAATGATGACCACGTAATCCAAGGAAGAATGTCTCGTAACCAACTCGTGGGTAAATAAACCTGAGGCCTTAACAAACTGTGAGAGGAAAGAGACAATCAAGACGTCAGTGAATCTAGGCGCCATTCCGGGCATATCTCAAGACCTACTGCAGATGCTGTCTCAGTGAGAAAGAAACCCTTGGTCACGTCTTGGGAGCTCCTCCGTACAGTGAAACCCTGCTCAACGCCGGACATAGAATAATCGATTATGACCACTGATTGCAGAAGCCCAGCGGAAGAAGAATTAATTCGTGTATGAAGAGTTCCACAATGATAAGTGTAATATGTACAACCAAGACCATCTACAATATCTCAGACGTTAACGTCACTATCGATTGGTGGGAAAATGGTGGAATTAGTAGTAGTTGTCGTAATGGATGGCTGGCCCCGCGGTGTAGGGGTAGCGTGCCTTCCTCTTACGCGGAGGCCCCGTGTTCGATTCCCGGCCAGGTCAGAGATAATACCTGGACCTGAGGGCTGGTTCGAGGTCCACTCAGCCTACGAGATTATAATTGAGGAGCTATCTGACGGCGAGATAGCGGCCCCAGTCTAGAAAGCCAAGAATAACGGCCGAGATGATTCGTCGTGCTGACCGCACGACACCTCGTAATCTGCAGACCTTCGGGCTGAGCAGCGGTTGCTTGGTAAGCCAAGGCCCTTCAAGGACTGTAGTGCCATGGGGTTTGGTTTGTCGTAATAGATGTGGTTCGCACATGGCTATGTTTAAATTGTGTACGGAGGATCAGAAATGCTATTTGAACCACGTTATTGAAGTGTAAAGTATATACGCTTTCTTTAACGAGTAATTAACATCGTGTAGTGTTAAAGGTATCAATGTGCATAATAGTGTCTATTGTTGTGCTCTAACAGCTGTAACATTTTCCAAAATGGGTCGTTCGTGCTGCATACTAGGTTGCATAATAAATTATACTGTTGAAGATACTTTAGTTTTTACATTTCCTGAAAATTAAGCTTTAATTGAGAAACAAATTAGAGCCCGCCTATTAGCCATGATCGTTAAGGCGTTAAAGTCTAAACGGAATGACACCGTTGTTAGCCAGTTCAAGTCTCGTTGGTAGAAAAATGTTTCCCCATCAGAATGTTGCCCGGCAGGGTAGAGGAGGTGGTGGTATACAATTTACAAGAACTAGATTGCGTGCCAAAAGCCTGGATTAAATTCCAAACCTCTTCGCAGTGCTCATATGGAGCAAGGGCATACGAGGCTGTTAATGGTGATTTGTCCGTCGGATGGAGACGTTAAGCCTTGAGCAGACCTCTTGGTGCTATTCGACAGGTGTAGGCTATGTGTCGGCACCGAGTTTCACCCTCTCCCTTTCTACTACCACGTTTCAATATTAGATAACCCTCAGTTCCTCTTAGTTATCTCTACTGTGTAATTTAATCTCATTACCTCCTCTGATGAGGTTGACGTCAGGAATGGTATGCGGTCATAAAAACCCTCCACTGCAGATTAAACTCACCTCAAACCCGACCCCCGTAGAGAAACAGGACAAGGGTTCGGCAAACAATTGAGAAACAGATATGGAGTATACACAAGGAATATTTCGAGGTCAAAGATCAAACCGTTAAACACATTGAAACAAAAGTGTGTGGTTAGGAAATAACCTGTCGTTTTCCAACAGCAAGTGCTGAGTATTCTAGGGAGATTAGTTTAATATTGCTAAGTGCTGCGAACACTGTTTGATCTACTTTTGACGAGTTCAGAAGAAACAGCTGGTTCCACTTAACCTAGTAATGAAGGTTGATTGTAATCCTGTTATTTAGGTAGACGATGATGGTAGGTTTGACAATATCCAGCAATTAATGTTTGTTTTGAAGTATCGAGGCTTGCTTAAAATGGCAGGGAGGGATTCAGTTAGGTGGAAATGTAGTAAGCAGTCTGGCCTATGCTGACGACTTGGTCTTAATGGCAGATTGTGCCGAAAGCCTGCAGTCTAATATCTTGGAACTTGAAAATAGGTGCAATGAGTATAGTACGAAAATTAGACTCTCGAAGACTAAACTGATGTCAGTAGGTAAGAAATTCATCAGAATTGAATGTCAGATTGGTTATACAAACCTGGAACAGGTAGATAATTTCAAGTATTTAGGTTGTGTGTTCTCCCAGGATGGTAATATGGTAAGTGAGATTGAATCAAGGTGTAGTAAAGCTAATGCAGTGAGCTCGCAGTTGCGATCAACAGTATTCTGTAAGAAGGAAGTCAGCTCCCAGACGAAACTATCTTTACATCGGTCTGTTTTCAGGTCAAATTTGCTTTACGGGAGCGAAAGCTGGGTGGACTCAGGATATCTTACTCATAAATTAGAAGTAACAGACATGAAAGTAGCAACAATGATTGCTGGTACATACAGGTGGGAACAATGGCAGGAGGGTACTCGGAATGAGGATGTAAAGGCTAATTTAGGAATGAACTCGATGGATGAAGCTGTACGCATAAACCGGCTTCGGTGGTGGGGTCATGTGAGGCGAATGGAGGAGGATAGGTTACCTAGGAGAATAATAGACTCTGCTATGGAGGGTAAGAGAAGTAGAGGTAGACCACGATGACGATGGTTAGACTCGGTTTCTAACGATTTAAAGATAAGAGGTATAGAACTAAATGAGGCCACAACACTAGTTGCAAATCGATGATTGTGGCGACGTTTAGTAAATTCACAGAGGCTTGCAGACTGAAGGCTGAAAGGCATAACAGTCTATAATGATAATGTATGTATGTTGAAGTATAGAGTTCCTTGAATGTGAAGATGAAAATGAAAACCTACAACCTGTTTTCCAGTCATTGACCGGGTCAGGGATGTAATGAATGAAGCAGATATAGGCTGTTAGTACGATGGGGTCGCCACTCCCAAAGTGATTTTTTAATGAATGATAGATGCAATGAAATGAGAATGGATAGTGTTGCTGGAATGAAAGGTGACAGGGAAAACCGGAGTACCCGGAGAAAAACCTGTCCCGCCTCCGCTTTGTCCAGCACAAATCTCACATGGAGTGACCGGGATTTGAACCACGGTATCCAGCGGTGAGAGGCCGACGCGCTGTCGTCTGAGCCACGGAGGCTGCTTGAATGTGAAGATATTTTATAAAAATGACGTTACTAATGAAGACCTTCTGTGAAACAGTTGGAATAAAGTGCACGATTTGGTTAAGTCATCTTTTGAATTGCAATGGACATCTTCCGCTCCTGTAGTATTTATGCCCTTCTGAATATTTTATTTTTGGAGAATGCTTTGATTCCGTATAGAGGTAATGCAATGGACATCTTTCTGTCTTCGGTAGGATTTATGCCCTCCTGAAGATTTTATTTTTGGAGGATGCCTTGATTCCGGATAGACGTATCGATATAGTAAGACGTAGGAAAATAAAATATGCGTTGGAATGATATTGGAGTAATTCGTTTCAGCTTATGTACAGTGTTCATCAGAGCTTGTAAAAACGGCTGCTACAATTTCTTAAACCTATCCAGGAGCCCAGGGGCAATACGTTAGGGCCTGGAGGGCCTGCATTGTAGGCGGAGCTGGGCCTTTAAGGGGCTCCAGAGGCTCCTCACAAAATATACGTATATACAGTATATCTAGCCTAATGTCACTCTGCATGGAACTGGTTAGGGCGGTTTTGTAGGATCGGTCAAATAGTTTGTTTTATCATTCGTACATGTATATACAGTATATAAAATAAGAGTTTTGTCTGTACATTGCTCAGAATTTTAAAAGAATCGTATTTCTGTATCGGTTGTGACCATAGGAATAAGGAAATGCCCATTTTAATTTTCCGTAATGTCTGTCTGTCTGTCTGTCTGTCTGTCTGTCTGTCTGTCTGTCTGTCTGTCTGTCTGTCTGTCTGTCTGTCTGTCTGTCTGTCTGTCTGTCTGTCTGTAGGTATGTAAAGTCGGGGAATAAGTTGCTACAATCTAGGCCATAAACAATTGTATTCACGCTGAGCAAAATGGTAGTTTAACGGAAGGCCTAAAATTTAATTCTCAAATATTTATATTTTTCATGGTCTTATCGATATATACTACATACCTAAAGTTATATAGTATTACATTTCCGATCATTTATGTCGTATACATTTTTACTGTACCGACTATGATAACAGAGAGATTCCTGAATTTGGATTTTTGTTGTTAAGTCCATATCAGCACCGAGTCACGAGAAAATGGGTGAACAGAATTTAATGAAAATCAGTATGTAAAGTCGGAGAATAATGAACTACAGTCTATGCTATATATAGTTTTATTCACACTGGTTGAAATGGTAGTTTAGGAGAAGGTGCCTAAAATTTAATTTTTAATTATCTATATTATTGGGCCTATAAAAAAGTTCTATATATCGTAGCAAAGTTTCAGAAGATGCAATTTCCGATCATTTTGTCTTATTCAGTTTCACCGTACTGACTATGATAAGATTGGTAGTGATGGTGATTATTGTTTTAAGAGGAAGTAAAACCAGGCAATTGGAAGGGGTCCGACACTTCGAAGAATGAAGATATCGGCCTAGGAAAGACACGGGTCACGAAGGGCGTGAAATGAAAGACTCCCAAGGCCATACGTAATTCTGTCGGGTTCAGGAAAGGACAGGAGTTGACCAAGGTAGGTCGGATAGGATAGATGAAAGTGAGGAGCCTGGTACAAGTAAGCGGAAGCAATGCCAGGACTCAGCTAAGGGCCCCGTGTTTGCCAACCCACCCTATCAATTTTCAGACGCTATGGAGCCACACTTGGTCGCCTCTTACAACAGGCAGGGGATACCGTACGTGTTATTTCACCGCCCCCACCCTCAGAGGGACGACTATAATAAGATAATTCATGAATTTAGATTAATTTAGACTTTTGTTGCTAGTCCATATCAACGCCGAGCGTTGCTTACATGGAAATATTGTTCAATCGTGTGAACTGGCGATGGATTTTGTCGTGTTTGTCTTAAGGTGTGAAAACGCATGGTCATCGGTCCATATCGTCAAGAGAAAATGTGAATGGTTATAAAAATGGGAAAATCCATGAAGGAACGATCACTTCAATAATAAGACAAGAGGGAGTCACAAAAGAAAGAAGGACTCACTTTACATTACATGGCCTTATATTAGAGAGTAGGAAGAAAACTAAATGTGAAGGCCTACAATATAGGACGTTCATAAAATTGATCAACAATAACATTAGATTGACCATTGTTTGTTGTGATTGCTTGTGTCTTCTGCTGCTACTCATCTCCGATAGATGGGACTACTGCTACGAACCGAGTAAAACAGCCTGCCAGAATGTCGGCGGGAAGTAGCTGGGGAGTTAGATCTTTTTCTTCTTTAGAATGCCATTCCTCTGATTCATAAATGTTCTGATACTACTGCTACTTAGTACACTGGTTCAACGTAGCCTTCCAGCTATTCACTCCCTACTAAGAGGCACTGGTAGGAATCAGCAGTGTGCACATTTAACGGAATAATGGGAAAGGAGTGTTTGCGGCCGTCTGCGGCCTGCTCCTTCCAGTTCTGGAATTTTTGACTGAAAGATCGGCAGTTTAGTACTCTTCGTTAAAAGTGAGAAAATGTGCAGTTTTTAATTTGATTGAGTATTTTATGCGATAACATTGCTTTTCATCGCTACATTCCTACTGACGTCATAATGTCCTATGTACCGAGCTCGATAGCTGCAGTCGCTTAAGTGCGGCCAGTATCCAGTATTCGGGAGATAGTAGGTTCGAACCCCATGTCGGCAGCCCTAAAGATGTTTTTCCGTGGTTTCCCATTTTCACACCAGGCAAATGCTGGGGCTGTACCTTAATTAAGGCCACGGCCGCTTCCTTCCCACTCCCAGCCCTTCCCTGTCCCATCGTCGCCATAAGACCTATCTGTGTCGGTGCGACGTAAAGCAACTAGAAAAAAAAAAGTCCTATGTTGACTTCAGTTCGGAAAACCACAAAGACAGTCTTTCTGAGAATTCCGTAGCGAAGCATGGGTACATTAGTTAGTAGTGATGGGACATTAGATTCATTTTACTGAATCGATTCATTTGATTCCGTTCACGTTACTGAATCGATACAGTGATCCGATTCACGGCTCATTGGTCACCGCTCCTACTGTATCTGTGTAGTATGTGCTGGTAAGACAGCAGCAACAGCATTCAGTGCTCGCAGCTGCCATCTGGTCTTCATACTATGAACTCCTTTCTTAGAAAAAATGCTAGTTACTCTAATACATTGAAGGTTTCCGGCGACGCAGGGTGGGAAAGGTTAGGATTAGGATGGTAGCAGCCATGGCCTGAATTAACGTACAGTCCCAGCATTTCCTGGTGTGAAAATGGGAAAACTACGGAAAACCATCTTAACGGCTGCCTACGGTGGGATTCGAACCCACTATCCCCCGAATGCAAGCGCATAGCCACGTGGTATTAACCGCACGACAACTCGCTCAGTCATTTTTGAAAATATGTATTTTTCTATCAGCTGAGGATTTTTTTAAATCGTCATATTTTGTATAGGCTACCCGAGATGTACAGTAGCCCGCTGGTTTTCTGATTCAACATACTGTTATTGCGTCTGTCCACATATGATTTAAGTCTTGTGCAACGATGTGACATATGAACTGAGAAAATACTGAGCCGTTCTTCCCAATATAAAACAGGTACTTTAGAGTGGTCATGAGAATGACTCATAGTCATAGGGCAGGATAGAGTCGAGTTTAATTGTCAAATGTCAACTAAGTTATAATACTAAGATTCATTAAATTAATAAATAGTATAACCTAATAGCCTACCTACTTACTAGCTACTTCAGAATTATGTTGTGACTACCTTTTTAACACTGCAAATAAATCCATCTATTATTTAAACCTCCCTGTAAGAAGAGGACAGTGAATGCAAATGGGTATTATTTTCCAATGAGCTGAGCTCGAGAGTCCATTATAGCATACGATTCTTTCAGTGTAGCATGGCTCACTGTATGTCTCGCTGCAGTGAGCCGATAAGGAGCCGATAAAACTTCAGATGTTGTCACGCAAGTTTGTATTACATTAATCATGGCTGACGGTGGGCGAATGGACACTCTCATTGGTTGAAGGCTAGTCCAATAAAATGTCGTTCCCATAATTCAATAGAGAGAGAAGTTATGACCAACTTACGCGATGAAAAGACCTAAGAGTGAGGCAATGTCAAAGAATGAGCATATGAAACAAATAAGAGTAACTATATCTTGGTATGGTGAACTATGGTAGTGACATTTCATAGGGCAAATCTTCAGGCCATCGTGTGAACGCCAGCCACGATTATATAACAACGTGATGAAATAGTTGAGACGTTTCGATGCAGTAATTACGATTCTAAACACTTGAAACCATAGATAGCGCTAGTTATGCTTAAATATGAATACGAAATAGAGGCTTAAATCCGCGCGACTTGTGATTGACTATAAAAAAGAAATAGAGGCCTAATTATTAGTAGTACGTAGCGTGCCCCACACCGGAAGGAAAAATCACAAGGAAATGTAACCTGAATGATAAACAATGTATAATAGAGAAGAAGAATGTATGTAAATGGAACCAACCTTAATGTAGTGGAGGTTAGGCGACGACACGAAAAAACAACACGATTGAACTTCTCATTCACTAATAATTTGACGTGACGGCCACACCATTCACATACTCTGCTATTTGAAATCAAATTGTGACGTACATAGAATTGAAGTAAATCATTGAAATTGTTCTTGTAATTCGCTGAAAAACTTGTTACATTAATAACACATCCATCGCACGATGCCATGTCAATATAATTAGATATGTTTCCTGTATCAACAATGGCCATATGCACTGGATGCGCTATGTACGAAGTAGTAGGCTTTGCTTCTATCAATCCTATCATTTCGTGACCAGTAAGCGACATAGAATGTCGTGGTGTATTAATGTGAAGAGAAACGTCATTGTGGTCCAGGGCTAAGTCGTGCGAGTCGTCTGCGAGAAAAATAAACATAGTCCAGGGCTAACCTAACCTAACCTAACCTAACCTAACCTAACCTAACCTGCGATAAAATTAAACATAGTCCTAACCTAACCTAACCTAACCTAACCTAACCTAACCTAACCTATGTGAAAACAAATGTAATTGTGGTCCAGGGCTCAACAAATGTAATTGTGGTCCAGGGCTCAGTACCATTTAGTTCCTAAGTATAGTGGTTGGCAGCATCGGCGAGTCGTGCAAGTCGTCTGCGAGAAAAATAAACATAGGACAGTCATACCGCGCGTATATATTGCCGATGAAAGAGGTAACCATGGTACTACCGCGGTACTAATCTTGCGTGACATGTACTGAAGTTCTAATAAGGAGGCGTGCGTATCTTGTGTCCCACTGAGCCGGCTCGTTCACGATTCTTTCCGTGTGCCATGGCTCACTGTATGTCTCGCTGCAGCGGAAGCTCGGCTCTCCGCGTGTCCAGTGAGCCGATAAGGAGCCGTGTGTATCATGTGTCTCACTGAGCCGCGGTCGTTCACGATTCTTTCGATGTGCTATGATTCACTGTCTCGCTGCAGCGGAAGCTCGGCTCTCCGCGTGTCCAGTGAGCCGATAAGGAGCCGTGTGTATCATGTGTCTCACTGAGCCGCGCTCGTTCACGATTCTTTCGATGTACCATGATTCACTGTCTCGCTGCAGCCACTCAGCACTGTCCGCTGGGAGTAAGCTAAATCGTGTGCCGTGAGCTCGCCGTTCCTGTGAATCGATTCACTCGGACACTTGAATGAATCGATACACTGCTTCGAATCATTCATTCAGTAGCCAACACTATTAGTTAGTTGAGGAATAATCGCTACTTGGTTGCATCTAGCACCCGTTATTATAATTCTTGCCGCCTGTCGCAATACTGCAACAGTCTCTTCACAAATTGTTTTAAAACAAGTCCAGCTCCATGGCTAAATGGTTAGCATGCTGGCCTTTGGCCACTGGGGTCTCGGGTTCGATTCCCCACAGTGAGCTGTAGATACTGGCCTCTTCGTTGTCGTAAAGGCATTCTTGACCCACTGACAGTCACTCCGTCCAATCTCACAGGTAACTAACGCTTTCGCACAGTACAGCCCGTATTTAAAGCAAACTTGATATGCAACGTCACGGGGCCGCTACTAGCGCCACGCTAATGCGATTTGCGGAAAATTTGATTCTTTCAGATGTATAAACACGCCTACCAACATTCGTTAATCTAATATAACCCCTTCTTGGTGTTTGGATATGTTTTTTCGCCAATTTGTATTGTGGATTAAGAGAGACGTGCCTATATGTTCACATAACTTACTTTGAAATTTCTACCGTAACAGTTCTATCTTAATATTTTTGTAACTGCTCAGTTACGTAAAGCTGTTTATAAATTGTATTTATCGCATATGGTATTATTTATTTATTTATTTATTTATTTATTTATTTATTTATTTATTTATTTATTTATTTATTTATTTATTTATTTATTTATTTAATGTTTATTTATTTACGTATTTATTTATTTATTTATTTATTTATTTATTTATTTATTTATTTATTTATTTATTTATTTATTTATTTATTTACAAGTTTCGTTACGCCAGTGTCGTGTTATTCATATTTTAAACGATGCTAAGGTAATGAATTAACCTAATATATTCGTTAGTAACGATCTTCTTGTTTACTGTGCATCATATTAATTATTGTCTACAAATTACATATTTTTTGGCATTAATCTTGGAATTTCTGGAGGAAAGTAATCTAATATGCGAAGGTTTCGCGTCGAAATAAGTTATTTAGATGACGTCCAAACTTGAACAGTCGGAAGATAATCCTCCTATGATACAGACTAGAGGAACAATCAACCATCATTTCGTCAAGATGTACCTTCGGATTGGCCTAGGTAAGGACGTTCGAATCAGCACCCGGAAGAATTCCTTAATCATCCTTAGGAACCACTTGTATGGTTTAGGCAAGTGTTCCATAAATAATTCAGTTACAGTATCTAACCATTTTTGTAGGCCTATATTTTTACGAGGCTATATGTTTAAATAATTTACGTTCGTTTTATGCACCAATGCATTTTAGTATACCATTTACATCAGGGCAGCCTCAGTACTTCGAAGAGGCTTATAAGTAAATGCAAATAAATAAAGTAAACTGAAAAAATGCAATAATAATTTAATGTGAAATAACGCTTTCCTGTATTAAAGCGATAAAAGGCTTCACATTTTCAAAAAATAAAATAGTGCTTCCCTGCTCGTCCTGATAGTTCTATCTTTCTTCCCTTTCAAATGAATCCGAAGCCCAATTTCATTCATATAGCTATTTTCAATGCCTTTGCTGGCGGGACCTAGTGTTTACACTGCACTATGTCTTCTGGTATCGGCTAGAGCAATTTTGTTACTTTCATTGATCTGTCTCTGTCTTATCCTTGGCTTTGACGATATGAAAGTGACTGAGGTATGCGCTATGCTAGTAATGCCATTCCTTACGCAGCAAGTCCCTGCTATGAATGGTGTGAAACTGTTGCTCATAGGGTCTGTTGGTGTATGCATTTCAGTGGGCTTGACAGACTGATACGTAATAGCAACCTCTGGCTCGGTGAGGAAAGCAACGGGAAACTACCTCACTCCTCATTTCCCTAGTACGCCTCTTCAGTGATGCCTAGGCCATCTATGACAGCTCATGGTGGAACTGTTGAGGATCCAACCAGCCTTCGGGCTGATGACTAAACATACATACACAGCTATTTTCAATTGGAGCCTAAGTGGGGCCTCTTATTTGCTGTATCTTCTGTATCTCCTTTCTTCCCAGTGACTACTTCCAAAGAAACTATTTTCACATATAAAAGAAGTGAAAACTGTATTTGGTTTCGTATCTTGTCCTGCTTCTCTAAGCGCTCTGTTACAGACATCGAAGTATTTTGTCAAGGATAAGTTCATCAAGTGGTGAAAAGATCTAAACTACATTTTTCTTAATTTTATTTTTTATTTTGCCAATGGTAGAATCCAAGAGGTCTTCACCAAGATATGTTTATTTTAGACACGCATTCCCTTTCTTTTTTATGTTAAATTTTGCACTTTCTACATGGGATCCTGAGGGACGAAAGTAGATGCTGTTTTACTGGGGATCAAGCATCTTAAAAGTATTATTTTCTTCTAACTTACATGTAATAGGAATAAAAGTTACCGAGCTCGATAGCTGCAGTCGCTTAAGTGCGGCAAATATCCAGTATTCGGGAGATAGTAGGTTCGAACCCCACTATCGGCAGCCCTGAAGATGGTTTTCCGTGGTTTCTTATTTTCATACCAGGCAAATGCTGGGGCTGTACCTCAATTAAGGCCACGGCCGCTTCCTTCCCACTCCTAGCCCTTTACTGTCCCATAGTCACCATAAGACCAATCTGTGTCGGTGCGGCGTAAAACAACTAGCAAAAAAAAAGAAAAAGAAGAAGTTACTTGAATAATGTATTGTACGCTATAGGGTGCAAACAGAAAATGTACTATAAAGCCTACCAATATATTATCAGTCATAAGAGTCAAGTACCAATATACAGTAGAAAAAAAGAAAATTGAAATATAACAGTAAAATATTTTTTCTTCTAGGCTATAAATGAACAAAATCTTCATATGGGGCTAATATACTAAATAGATACATTCATAGTAAGAAACAGTCATTTTGTAACAATAGGACTGTTACAACAGAGGCTGATTGTTGTAAAATATGTACGCTGCTCTTTCTGAATTTAATAGTTGGCTGAAAAATCCATAGAGACGCAATGTTGCTATTTCTCCTCTGAGTTCCCATAGGAATTGAAGGGTTAAAGAAAGAATTCAATTTTCGATACATGTGTTGTTAGACTTTAGCATGAATACCAGAGAGAAGGTGTCCTTTGTCCTAGTTCGACATTAAACGTTTACCCAAACAGAAACAAAGAAAAATTGAGGACGGAACGGACTTTATTTCACTCTTTAAGACTCCAATTGCAGTCGGGTTAAAACCTATAACCGTGGAACCAGGCGGCTGACACTCTGCTACCGTTCCATAGAAGAGGCTCTTCTGATCCTGATTGTGTTATTTTATACTTTCGTATTATAAAGTATTAATGCCGGCCCCGTGGTGTAGGGGTAGCGTGCTTGCCTCTTACCCGGAGGCCCCGGGTTCGATTCCCGGCCAGGTCAGGGATTTTTACCTGGACCTGAGGGCTGGTTCGAGGTCCACTCAGCCTACGTGATTAGAATTGAGGAGCTATCTGACGGTGAGATAGCGGCCCCGGTCTAGAAAGCCAAGCATAACGGCCGAGAGGATTTGTCGTGCTGACCACACGACACCTCGTAATCTGCAGGCCTATGGGCTGGGCAGCGGTCGCTTGGTAGGCCAAGGCCCTTCAAGGGCTGTAGTGCCATAGGGTTTTGTTTTTTGTTTTTTATTATAAAGTATTGTACATAATAATGATTGAATTTACATATTTATCTCCTGGATATACACTTTATTACTACGAGTTTCAGGAGACCACCTGCTATCACTCCTTTTAAGGATATTACCCACGGGCAAAATCAACGAAGATGTTGATCCTATATTATTAGCCACTAGGGCAAATAACATCAAGAAGGAGGTCTATTAAGACGAATAGGCTCCGAGATACTGTTATAATTCCTTCCACTTGCAAGCGCTAGACTACACGCTTTGATATTGGAACTCTGTTCATTAACTCTTCCTTATACACAATACCCACAAAAGAGTGATGTTAAAATATAAGTTACGTAGTGTTTATCGACGAATTACTTTATGCAAAATAAATGGGAAATAATATTGTGAAAACGAAGCTGTATCTTGTGTACAGTGTACAGTGAGTAATTTGTCTGTGTTGTATTTAATCTAACTAATATAAACGTACCATCAGCGTCTAGAACAAAATGGAAAACTGGCAAGCTTCACGTAAACATTACTGCTTTAGAATCTATCCTATTCTCACTCTTCTATTCATTCCATTCTTTAATGAGAGTAATGAAACTGAAAATCCTCAGAATGCTTTTAGTCATTCGATCGGGTCAGGAATGGAATGAATGAAGCCCCCGTCTAGCGCCCAAGATTTCTGTGTGTTCCACCTATCTCTGAGAGATATGTGGCTTGTGAAGTATCGATACCGGTGCTCCCGTCGGAGCTCCTCTGTCGGTCTGTAGTAATTTAGACTGTTGTGTGTTTAATCGTTTAAATTTCATCCAGTATAGCTAATTTGTATGCAGTATTTTCGATTTGTAAGAGTATGAATACTGACCACCCATCCAGTGGGTGGCCACGCCGGATGTTGCTTAACTGTATGCTGGTATTTGTGTTTGTGTTTTTGAGTGTGTTAATTAATTATAGTGTGTTTTTGTGTTGATTTATGTGACCAGGGACACTAATTTCAGTCAGTGAGAATAACTGGCACAGCATTTAAAGATAGGATGTGGTTTGCCCTGTATGGGTTAACCATTCAGAGCTTACCTAGCGTGATGTTGCTTTTGGAAATTTGCAACGCTGCATCGTATATTGTGGTCGCAACTTAGTCTTTTAAATGAGTAGAATAAGAATCTGCAGATGTTAGAATTTTGAATAATCAGCATCTTGTGAATTGCAACTTGTGGCGGGGATAGATAATATGCCGGCTGCCGAAGCCTGTCGGACTCCCCTTGGGCAATGATTAATGACTGATAGATGAAATGAAATGATTTTGGAGAGTGTTTCTGGAATGAAGGATGACATGGAAAACCGGAGTACCCGGAGAAAAACTTGTCACTCCTTCGCTTTGTCCAGCACAAATCTCAAATGGAGTGACCAGGATTAGAACCACGAAACCCAGCGGTGAAAGGCGGCGCGCTGGCGCCTGAGCCACGGAGGCTCTTTAAAGAGAGTAATAATCATAATACCTGTACAGAGCGAGTTTGTTGAGCGATCGGGGTTACAAGGTTGTTAGCTTGCATTCAGGAGATAGTGGGTCGAATGTCAGTGTCGGCAGCCCTGAAGATGTTTTTCCGTGGTTTCATATTATCGCATCAAAGAAATGCTGGGGCTGTACCTTAATTAACCTCATGGTCACTTCGTTCTCAGTCATAACACGATCCTATTCCATCGTCGCAGTAAGACCTGTCTGACAAGTAGGTGTGACGTAAAACCAATAGAACAGATGTGTCGTGTTTGGGTAGCGGTGAATTTTAGAGTAGAATAGAATACTGTTATTGTCGATTATTATTGTGCAAACATCTGGTGCGGAGTGGGTGACTTGGCGCACTTTCGCCCGGAAATGCGTGATTCGATCCTACCCCACAGTACATTTAACTCGCCCGCTGGCCATGATCGTTAAAGCGTCAAGTCTAGCCGATTCTATTCCCATTGGTGGAACAAATTTTCACCGTCAGAATGTTCGCCGGCAAGGTAAGTGGTATACAATTCCTAATGACTAGATTGCCAAAAGCCTGGATTCAATACCAAACCTCTCCGCAGTATTCCCGTGGAGTGAGAAGTTGTTGCTGGTGACTGGCCCGTCGGACTGGGACGTTACGCCTTGAGCAGACCCCTTGGTGTTATACGACAGCAGTAGGTTATATGTCAACATCGGGTATCACCCTCTCCATATCTCATTATCATCATCGTTCCACACGCAGATAGGGCCAAAGCAGGTCACCCATGGGTGTCAAAGAGAAAGACTGCCCCAGGCGAGCCGAACATGTCCTCGGAAACTTGCAGCACTACAAGCGATATTACTATTATTATTATTATTATTATTATTATTATTATTATTACTATTTGCCTGGTGTGAAGATGGGAAACCACGGAAATCCATCTTTAGGGCTGCTGACAGTGGGGTTAGAGCCCCCTATCTCCCGAATACTGGATACTGGCAGCACTTAAGCGACTGCAGGTATTGAGCTCGGTATTATTATTATTATTATTATTATTATTATTATTATTATTATTATTATTATTATTATTATTATTATTATTATTATTATTATTACTGTCGTCATTATCACCATCTTTCCCCTCTTTTCAGTGGATCGGAGGAGCACCGAGATTCACTTTTGGACCTGGCTGGATGTTCTAGGGTGAGATATGTACTTGTTGCTAAACGTTATACAATGAAATAGAGATATCACGCGATTACTATTCGTCGTAAAGAAGCACTTCAATTGTTTTCTTAAATTCCGTTGTCTGCAGCATTTTGAAAGGCCTGATCTTAATGCAAATTCGTCCTGTATAATAAATAAACACCATGGAACAATAAAATACATCGGCCATTTGATGACCTGCCATTTTTTAGTGATTTCTTTACAATTTCCCTTAACACTATTTTCCCACCACTGACATCACTCTTAAATATTGTATCTTCGGTATGTGTTCAGATGCCTATGAAAAATGGTGTCCCTATTTGCTTCTAGATTCTTTCTTGGCTTCTGTTCAACGTTTCCTATCGATCCACTGGATTTGCTATATAGTATTTGAACTACAACACTACCACATTCGCGAATGCATCCTTCTGCAGTGGGTCGGCGTCAGGAAAATAGGGACAAATACATTTCATGTCCCGACCCCAATACATTTGGAGAAAGGCCAGGAAGATGAAAATAACGTCTTAATGACACAGGTTTTCTGCGACAAAGGGAGAGGAAAGAGGTCACATCCTTAATTAAGGTTTCCTCTTGTGAGGGCGGGGAGCAACAGAAAACCATTTTCATTGCTACGGATGGTGGGATACAAATCCACCATCTCCCGAATGTAAGCTTACAGCTTCGTGGTCCATACTGTGCGGCCATCTCGCTCGATGGTAAAACTTAACAAAGTGTCCTCGCCAATTCTGTTAGAATCCTCACATTTTCCCCATGGCGGAACCGTGAAATGCATTCGGGAGATTATGGGTTCGAACCCCATTGCCTGTAACTCTGAAGAGGGGTTTCCATCGTTTCCCCATTTTTACACCAGGCAAAGTCAGGTGTCGCATCTTAATCAAGGCCACGGGCGTTTCCTTCCTAATCCTAATCCTGTCCTATCGTATCGTTGCGATAAAACTTGCCTGTTTCGAGGCGACGTAGAACAAATAGCAAGAGAAAAGAAAGAACTGTGAGAGAACACTGGCCAGCTGATTGAGCACTGTAATAGAGTTTAAGGGTGCGTGTTTTATCTCTCCTGGTGATAGTTTGTGCGGGTCTAAAGGAGCAAATACCTTAACACAGCCTTGTGTAACTCGTTACCGGCGAGAGTAGGGGCTGAGTGGGAGCGCAATACCGGGTGTATTTGACTCTGCTAGGTTCGTGCTGCTGCTCCAGACTCGAACGCTTGTAAGTTAGCACTGTGAAACTAAGGGCCTGTCTAATTTCTTATACAGATACTCCCATAAATATTCGGTCACTCTGATTTTGGACACACATTTTATTGGTTAGTTATTCTTACACTATAGTATAACATAATACAACGAAACATGTAGAAAAACATAATAACACGTTCTACAAACATTGTGATGTACCGCAAGTCAAACTCTTCTGACAGTCATTAGTACGCCATGTGTGGTACATTAAATAAAAACAATAATTCCAGTATCGCCTCAAAAAGATTCGGCCAGTATACAAAAAGCAACATAAACTCGCATAATTCACAACCCTACTACACATTCAGTACTTTTTAGGGTCACCTTGATATTTTATGACATCTTCCAGTCGATTCGGCAATCTGTCAATAATTTTCTTGATATAATCAGGACTTAATGCCCCCCATTCTTGTAGCAGTTTTCTCTTCAAGTCTGTGAGGGAACTTGGCGGCTGCAATTGCAGAGCTGCTTTCATTTGACTTCACACATTCTCGATGGGGTTCAGGTCGGGTGATTGTGGTGGAGTCTCCAAAACCTCCGGGCAGTTGTACAGCAGTCACTCTCTAGCAAGGTACGACTTGTGCTTGTGGTCGTTATCTTGGTAGAACTTGACAGTACGCTGTATATCAAATTGTTCCTCAGATTGTCGCAAATTGTTTTTGAGGATAGTCAAATAGTGCTCTTTTGTCAAAGTACGTTCAGTGAAACTCAGTGCACCATCCCCGTTCGATGCAACACATACCCACACCATCGCACATCCTCCACCATGTTTTACCGTTGCTTGTAAATTGCTTGTTTTCAGTTCCTCGTTACCTTTCCGCCACGCCAATTGCTTTCCATCGGACCCAACGACGTTGAACTTTGACTCATCAACAAATAACATATCCTCCCACCAAGCACTGGGTTTGCTTACGTAGGTTTTTGCGAACTCTAGCCGCATCTTTTTATTTACCGCACTAATGTATGGCTTCCTTCTAGCTCTTCTCCGAAAGAACTCATTCTTTCCCAGTGCTCTTCGCATGGTTTCAGTACTCACTTTCTTTCCACACGCCTCTAAAACAGCTCCTGCCTGTTTCTGGGCACTAATTTCCGGACTTCGTTTCACATTCCGAAGCACAAACCACTACTCTCGTTGTGTCAGCCTTCTTTGTCTGCCTGTCTGGGGAACTGAACCAATGCTCTCCTCGTTTTTGAATCGCCTTATTGTACCTCCGACTGTTGTTCTGCTTATGCTAAGTATCTGCGATATTTTTCTAGCGAATTACCTTGAACAAGATGGAATATCACGAGCTGGCGTTCTTCAAACGTGGTATGTGTTGACTTTTGCACCCCATTTGATACCAATCAGCAACACTATAGCAAATGATTTCGGCACGACGTGTCTTTCGTCACCGTACTACTGAACTGAACGTTTCGCTGTCAACGAACATAGTGACAATGCCGGCCTTTCCGGGTGAC
The DNA here is from genome assembly GCF_040414725.1 of Anabrus simplex. Taxonomy (NCBI): domain Eukaryota; kingdom Metazoa; phylum Arthropoda; class Insecta; order Orthoptera; family Tettigoniidae; genus Anabrus; species Anabrus simplex. The sequence goes on from NC_090265.1 coordinate 573,647,222, forward strand.
CGAATATATTTGAGGCGTTTCATTTCACCCTTGTGGGCAGTGTCCTTTCTTTTACAGCATACTGTACATCAATGCCTCGTGATTCCTCTTCGGTATAAGCAAACACACATGTAGTTCCATAACTTAAACTCATTTCGTTTCACATACGGCTAATGGTTTCGGTATTGTCATCACTTTTTCGTGGATTTTATCAGTGGTCGAATATTTATGGAGGTGACTGTATCTTTCTTTCAAGCATAGTAAATTAGTGTCATCGTCGGGAGATGGTGCATCTCTTTTCAGGCACAGGTGGGCTCTGTGTGCTATTTTAACCACACACCCTCCTGCTATTCTTAAATAAGTTTGTGTCTCGTCCCGAGGCGGTGCAGTACCCCATTGAAGGTGAGCTGAATGTACCTACCAGCCCTCCTGCCAGACTTATATTGCTGGCAGTGCCAGGAATCGAACCCGGCACTCCGAGGATGACAGCTAATAACATTAACCACTACGCTATGGAAAATGAAATGGTGTATGGCTTTTAGTGCCGGGAGTGTCCGAGGACATGTTCGGCTCGCCAGGAGCTGGTCTTTTGACTTGACGCCCGTAGGCTACCTGCGCGCCGTGATGAGGATGATGAAATGATGATGAAGACGACACATACACCCACCCTCCATGCCAGCGAAATTAACCAATGGTGGTTGAAATTCCCGACCCTGCCGGGAATCGAACCCGGGATCCCTGTGACCAAAGGCCAGCACGCTAACCATTTAGCCATGGAGCCGGACGCTACGCTATGGAGATGGAGTCTCTTTCAAGGGAAAGTATTTTAGAGAAGATGACCTACGATGTAGATGTACTATCACTGAGCGACTGGCTGCGTGGTTAGAGCCTCGAAGCAGTAAAGTTGCATTCGGGAGAGGGTGAATTCAAACCTCCTCATCGGCAGCCCTGTTGATGGTTTTCCGTGGTTTGCATCCCAAATGCTGAGGCTGTCTTAATTAAGACCACGGCCGCTTCCTTCTCTATCCCCCTATTTGTTTTATTGTAGCTGCTTAACGTCACACTAAGACATGAAAGGTTTTCGGTGACGCAAGAATGGAAAAGATCTAGCGTTGGGAAGGTCGTGGCCGTGGCTTTAATTAACGTACAGCCCCAGCATTTACCTGGTGTGAAAATGGGAAACCACGGAAAACCGATGGTGGGATTCCAACCTACCATCTCTTGACTGCAAGCTCACAGCTACACGAGCCAAACCGCATGTCCAACTCGCTCGGTCTTTTCTATCCTATCGTCACCGAAAACCTGTCTGAGTTAGTGCAATATTAAACCACCGTGTGGGGGCCAATGTATTACGAATGCAGGAACTGTCAAATGTATTCACACAAAATAATATTATCTGGTTCTTCATTAGTATTGAGTAATATGCAGTATACGGATAGAAAACCCTAAATTGTACAGTGTTCGATGCTAATAGAAAATTAATTAATTAATTAATTAATTAATGAAATCGATTAGCCCGTACAGCTCAGTAATGGCCTTGGGCCGGTCAAACCGCCTGCTGCCTAGACAGTTGGCCTACAGGTCAGAGAGACATGCGGCCAGCGTGATGATTTCATCAGTCGTATGGCTTCGCTTCCTTGACCTGGATGACTGCTTTTCATGTCATGCAGCTCCTCATTTGACTTCATGATGCTGAATTAACGTGATTCCATCGTTTAAACCAGGATTAAATTCCTTTATAATAATTTCGTGCGGCTATTTCTAGCCGAGTGCAGCCCTTGTAAGGCAGACCCTCCGATGAGGGTGGACGGCATCTGCCATGTGTAGGTAACTGCGTGTTATTGTGGTGGAGGGTAGTGTTATGTGTGGTATGTGAATTGCAAGGATGTTGGGGACAGCACAAACACCCAGCCCCCGAGCCACTGGAATTAACCAATGAAGGTTAAAAATCCCGACCCAGCCGGGCATCGCACCCGGGACCCTCTGAACCGAAGGCCAGTATGCTGACCATTCAGTCAACGAGTCGGACATTAAATTCCTTTGGTGGACTAGGAATTGAAGATAAGGTGTCTGAATGAGAGAGACGCCACCTTTTCACCACTGAATTGGCAACTAAACCAACTCCGAACGAGCACGTTGCATTTCAAACTCCGTGGTCTAGAAGTTAGCATGATAGTTCAATTCCTCAATCTATTATGGATTTACAAGCTCTCTGTGCTTTCCAACTTCAAATTTAGGCGAATGTCATGGTGGTAACTAAGATCCAGGCCAGCTCACAGAAGAGCTGGAACTGCTTACCGCGGTGTTCCAAGCATCTTGTATGAAACACTTTAGTAGAGAGTTAGTTATATGACAGAAATACAAAAAAGAAAAAAATAGCATTATCCTAAAATAATGAAAATTATCCCGAGTTTTCATCGGTAGGGTAGAAAAATTGGTCCCTCTGTGATTGGGCAGTTATTCGTCGACATTTCACTGCTGTACCCTGGGTTCAAATCTCGATGACGTCATGTGGACATTGTGCAGGACAAGGCAAAGGTAAGAAGGGTTTACCCCGGGAACTGCTGTTTCCTTCATCACTTTCATTCGGTTAACACTCCTGAGTGAAGTATTTGCCATCGTCCCAGAGTTTCGTCACAGGTCTCGCCAGCCGGTACTATCATGTACCCTGGAGCTAGATTACGCTAACATCCAGCGTTGCACTACGAAGAAAGAGAGAGTGGAAGAAAGCAGTTCTCCTCCCACAGGCTACTAACATTCACTGGTGTTATCATCAGCCATGAACAAACTGATTATGAACCTCTCCGTTGATGAGCAATGCTACTTAAAGTCCGGCTCAATGAATAAATGGTTGGTACGCTGGCCCTTGGTCCAAGATGTTCTGGGTTCAATTCCCGACTGGGTCATGGATTTTAACCTTAATTGGTTAATTCCTGTGGCCCAAGAACTGGGTGTTTGTGCTGCCTTCAGCATTACGCTTCATCTTAGGTTGGGCCGCATCCTCACAGACGCGGAGGTCGCTTATAAGGCGTCAATTCGAAAGACCTGCACCAGGCCACTATGAAGGCCACACGTAAAAAAGAAAAAAAAAAGTATCACATAATAACACAAACATATTTAGAGTAAACAAATTACACTTCCAGTTATATGTAGAACTTTCTTTTCTTACAAGTTGCTTTACGTCGCATCGATAAGGATATGACTAATGGCGACGATGGGAGAGGAAAGGGCTAGGAGTAGGAAGTAAACGGCCGTGGACTTAATTAAGGTACATCCCCGCATTTGGCTGATGTGAAAATGGGAAACCACGGAAAAACCATCGTCAGAGCTGCCGGCAGTGAGGTTCGAACCCACTATCTCCCGAATACTGGATACTAGCCAGCAAATAAGCGACTGCATCTATCGTGCTCGGTAGCCTATATATATATGTGTGTGTGTGTGTGTGTGTATGCAATATGCTTTTATTTAAAAATAAGATCTTATTCAATGTTTCGAAAGATATGAATGCCCAACAATTATTCAAAAATAAATTTCTAGCTTTGGCTGATAATAGAAACTGTTTAACCACACGTATTAACAACACGGAAATAGAAAAAAATTGATCTCTTTTACTTATGTTAGGACACAACTGTGTCGCAGTTTCGCATTCCTACTTTGATCATTTGCACCTGCACTTGGTGGAAACAGCTTAAATATATATTTGAAGGAAAAGTTACTTGATATCCACGAGTATGAGCCCTGAATTCTATATACAGCAAGTTCAAGCCGCTGCGTAATTTAAAATAAATATTTATGGATTCATAATGGATTCTCGCCTTAAGGAAATACTCGTACTTTCTCGAGGAAAGCTTCATTTGTTATTTCAAGAAACATCGTCTTGCATATATGAATTCCAAAGCATTCGATCCAGAACTGCTCATAATATAAGGAGACACATTTCACCGAAAATTGGATCATCATGTTTTTTCTATCCAGTTTGATGGCAGGGGGTAACTGAATAGCTCCGAGTGGGGACGGACATAACCGAGTGAGCGCGTGCTCGATGGCGAGCCGGCCCGTTTCCTCTGTGAGACTATATCCAGATGGCCTTGCCAGCCGCCTGCAGTAGCCTCTGAGCTTTCTTGCTGAGCGGTTGATCGTTAGCCGAGTGCGCGATTTTCCTTGTACACACGTGGTCCAATACGACGGGTAGTTAACCACGTGTTTTTAACTTTCCAAGTGCGTTCACATTATGCGACCAGTGTGACAAATTCATGATTAAGTGAGACTCTTATTCAGACGTTTCTTGTGCCTGTATACTGTAGTTGGCTGTCCTTCCTTTGAGCCTGCACGTCATGAAAGCATAAGCAATGCTGTTAAGGTACGAGTTTTATTTTGCATCATAAATTAAATTACTCCTCTTTCGCCTTTTGATCTTCAACTGATAGAAGTTCTACCACTTATAGCCGAAAGGTTCCGATTAACTAAAGTTCTGCATTAATTTCCTATCATTCAACGTGCTTGAACGAATGTTCGTACCACACATGCATCTAATCGTACGGAATTAACCATTTGACACGGCTGCCACATGAGTTGTTCCGCAGTGCAAGTGGCTTATTTTACTTTTGTTGGCGACATCATTTCTATGATGTAGTCGTCTGTGAATGTTGCTTATCTGATTGATTCAGTAGGTAAGACGATATTATACCGCTTGAGGAGTTTACGTTTCATAGACATTAATTGTTATAGGTTGCTACTCTGCGCACTGCAAACGTACGTCGGTAGAAGTTCTGTACTGGTCTTTAGTTTCTATATCTGGATTATTTAGGATTTCATATGTAGAGTTTTCGATGGGTTCATACGAAGTATCAGAATATCCTTATTTTTTACGCTTCATAAAAATTGTTCCTAAAGTATTTAAGAAAAACAGAATTATGTAAAGTATGATAAGGTGGAGTGTACCAAACTATGGACTACGCTTCTATTTATTGGCTTTTGAGGTTTTCACAAGAGGGAATGCAGGGAGGGATGAAAAATGTATTTAATGTTAATATACAGTATGAACCGAAAACGGTTTCCAATAATAATAATAATAATAATAATAATAATAATAATAATAATAATGATAATAATAATAATAGGCTGGCCGGGCTGAGTGACTCAGACGGTTGAGGAGCTGGCCTTCTGACTCCAACTTGCCAGGCTCGATCCTGGCTCAGTCCGGTGGTATTATAAGGTGCTCAAATACGACAGCCTCGTGTCGGTAGGTTTACTGGCACGTAAAAGAACTCCTGCGGGACTAAATTCTGGCACATCGGCGTCTTCGAAAACCGTAAAAGTAGTTAGTGGGACGTAAAATATATTAATTTTATTATTATTATTATTATTATTATTATTATTATTATTATTATTATTATTATTATTATTATTATAAAAGTAGGCTGTGCTTAAGAGGATTCAGAGCATTAAAATGTGACTGGATACAAACCCTCCAAATCGTAATGTTCATCCACATTCAGCTATAGTAAGTAAGGTAATATTTTAAACGAGGTCTGCGGTCCAAAACCTTGGCAGGGCACCCCCACAACATTATAAAATCTCAGCTATGTTGTGCGACTCACTTTTCGGTATCCAGTGGCTATGAAACGTCAAGATTCTTTAAAAGTCAGATATAGAAATTTAGCATGAATACATTACAATACTCTTATCGTTCACACCGTCATTCGAAAGTGAATGACTGTGGGAACTCCCAAATACATTTTCATTGCAAAACCACATTACCTTAGTTTCCGCCGGTTGAATCCGGATGGAAATTGTTAGAGGGTTGTTGCTTTGCTCATTTGGATCATCCTCATCCCCTTGTCACCACTAATTATCACGAGTGGGGTTTTTCCTAAACCCTGTGTTTTTAAATAATAATAATTATTATTAACATTATTTTGTTAAGAATGAATCCTTACTTTTTCACCACTCTTATCGACTCTGTTAATATAACTTTTAATCTTTTCCGTATGTCGAACACGGATAGAACACTTAGAACATTATAAAATACCTGTAGAAACCCAGTAACTGTTCCTTTCCTTAATCGGCATTTTATAGTGTTCTGTGTGTTATATCCGTGTTCGACGGACTGAAAAATTTATGATATAGTAATTTATTGACACATTTTTCTTAAAAGATATCCGTAAGATGATCCAACATATAAAACATGATATGCTATGCTAATCATATATTAAACTCATTATGGCCTTTTAAATACACATTTTTTGGCCGTGCGCGTAGAGGCGCGCGGCTGTGAGCTTGCATCCGGGAGATAGTAGGTTCGATTCCCACTATCGGCAGCCCTGAAGATGGTTTTCCGTGGTTTCCCATTTTCACACCAGGCAAATGCTGGGGCTGTACCTTAGTAAGGCCACGGCCGCTTCCTTCCAACTCCTAGGCCTTTCCTATCCCATCGTCGCCATAAGACCTATCTGTGTCGGTGCGACGTAAAGCCCCTAGCAAAAAAAAATAATAAATACACATTTTGAGACAGTAAGTACGATATTCATTTAGAAATATATCCCCCTATTTTTCACGGAATCTAGGCTGTATAAAATTGTTCATTGCAAGGTCATTATATTTGTTCAGAATGTGTCCAGATCATTTAACGGATTTAGGCTGCAGGGCAGCTGATCGTTCAGTTGATTATAGTGCTCGATATTTTGTGTGTTTGACGTTTCTGAGATTTCTCTGAATCCCAAATTACAATTGTATTTCTCTGTGCCATTAACTTGAACATTACATTTCCGCGGTAGGATGCATGTTGAACATTAGTGAAATCATGATGGTGTTATTGGTTTCACGTTCCACTACTTTTACGGTTTTAGAGACGCCGAGGTGCCAGAACTTTGTCTCGCAAGAGGTTTTTAACGTGCCAGTAAGTCTACTGACCCGAGACCGATGTGTTTACGTCTCCATAAACCGTAAAAGTAGTTAGTGGTACGTGAAAACTAAAACGTACTTCAAATACCAACAGAATGAGCCGGTAAATCACACCAGTATAATCTAGCTTGTGCTTCAAGCGGACCTTTTATTGCTTAAGTGAAAATATTCAAAGCAGAGTTCGTAAACTATACGAAGGCAAAACAGTTTACGCTGCACAAGGTGTATACATAATTTTATCAACTGCCATGTTTCTAGATATCAGAGGTGAACTATCGTAAATGCAAAAAAAACTATTTTTAGGTTTGTATCGTATGTGAAGTGTTTTGGTCGTGTCTTCTTGTGGGTACACTATTGTATAAGCATGTTTCGCAGGAATGAAGATAAGCTATGTAATGCTATCGCATGTCCAAGAAGAACCCTGCGATTAACAATAGTAAATGATCATAAAACAGCTCAACCTTATGCCATCTGAAACACTCCTTATTTTAATGGCTCTGGTTACGGTACACAAGCTGACCATCGCCAGTTCACTTGCAGTACAAGGAAGGAATAGAGGTGCGAAAACTCTGAGTTGTTGTACTATTAGGCCTACCTGGCATATACGACAATGAATAGTACACTATAACTTATATGACTGTTATAACATTTTATTATACATTCGTTGGGATTTCCTCTTTTATGTTGTTATAGTAAGTAGGCCTATGTACTATTCAAAATTATGACGTATCATATTCTTTTGAAGTACGTGTGGAATTGTCCCTATCGTGTCCCTTATTTCTCTAACGTGTCCCATTGCCCCAGCAAAATATACAGTACACTGGCCGCATACAGTATTTCCCCGTTTTTCGTGAACCTTCCCGTGTATTTTAAAATACCGTTCTTAAACTTTATCATGAAGCTCTGATGTATATATCTCAGTGTGAAAAGTAATTACAGTTTGTTTGGTTGTCACTAAATGTAACAAACCAGTGAGACAGACGTATATAAAGTGTAAAAATGGCAACTTATAGTCCTGCGTAGTGAACCCTGTTTTTTTGCAACACTTTATGTACTGGAATTGGGCCGCTTCTATTTTTAATAATAATAATAATAATAATAATAATAATAATAATAATAATAATAATAATCATCATCATCAGTACTAGTTTTCTATAAATAAATGGTACTCTTTGTGAGGCTTGTGGCTCAAGTTAAGAAATTCTAATCTTAAATAGGGCATAATGATAAACGGCATTCGAAGTGTCCCGTAATTTTATGCTTATAATCTGCTCACCATAATCTAAGGCAGGGATGGCAAACCTTTTCCGGCTATCGTGTCAGTTAAGGTAGGTAAGGATTATTCTGCCCGAAGGCAGGTCCGACCTCCGCAGAGGTGTACCTGAGCCGGAGTTTGCGTGCAGTAGGGTGGCCAGTTCCTTTCCGCTCCTCCAATCCCTTACCCCCCACCAACAGCGCGTGGCAACCCATCTAACTCCTAACCACGCCCAATGTTGCTTAACTTCAGAGATCTCACGGGATCCGGTGTTTCAACTCGGCTACGGTCGTTGGCTGTGTCAGTTAAGGTCTTGTTTATTACTTTTTATTGTCTAGTGTGCCACCGGTTATTTTCCTTTAAAATTATCATGAAACCCCCTCATTTGACTTCGTTTAGGTATTAGATTGCATTGCATATAAGCCAATTCAACTAGATGTTTCATTTTGCAAACATCACTGAAAAGTACATTTCAAAAACAGGAAAATTTTAAGAATAAGGTGCATTTCTTTCTTTAACCTAGTAAAATTTATGAAAAATATGGCCATAGAACTAATTGTGGCATACTTAGTTTTTTTTCTATTTGTTTTACGGCGCACCGACACCGATAGGTCTTATGGCGACGATGGGACAGGAAAGGCCGATAAATGGGAAGGAAGCGGCCGTGGCCTTAATTAAGGTACAGCCCCAGCATTAGCCTGGTGTGAAAATGGGAAACCATCTTCAGGGCTGCCGACGGTGGGGTTCGAACCCACTATCTCCCGGATGCGAGCTCACAGCTGCGCGCTCCAAACCACCCGGCCAACTCGCCCGGTACTTATTTATTAAAGCGTAATGTTAAAAAATGCTATCTTGGTAGATTTTCGACCTATTTGTTACATGTTAGAATCATTAAAATATGTTGGTACTTTTTCAGACGCACCACAGAAGTCGTGTTCGCGTGTCGCCTAGTGGTACACGTGTCATAGGTTCGCCATCCCTGGTCTAGGGGAACAGAATAGTAACAAAGGCAAAAAATGAGGTGTTAGGTATGAGTTGTGAATGGAGTAATGTTATACAGTAGGCCATAAAATGTGAATTGAAGTTACTTTTCATCACATGTGTTGTAAAATAACCTAAATTCACAGTGACTAGATAAGACCTACCATTCAAACGCAAAACTTTTCAGAAAATGCCTATTTTTTGTTGTGATTGATAAAAATAATATCAGGATGTTGTGAAAGTATGAAATATCGTGTTCGTGATTAATGCCTCAACAGTAAGATCGGTCAGAACTTCCCGGAAAATTATGCGGAGTAACAGATCTCTCAGGCGTATAAAACGGAGCCAATAATCTCGATATTTGGCTGCTTAGAACTACTTACTCAGTGGCCGGCCCCGTGGTGTAGGGGTAGCGTGCCTGCCTCTTACCCGGAGGCCCCGGTTTCGATTCCCGGCCAGGTCAGGGATTTTCACCTGGACCTGAGGGCTGGTTCGAGGTCCATTCAGCCTACGTGATTAGAATTGAGGAGCTATCTGACGGTGAGATAGCGGCCCCGGTCTACAAAGCCAAGGATAACGGCCGAGAGGATTCGTCGTGCTGACCACACGACACCTCGTACTCTGCAGGCCTTCGGGCTGAGCAGCGGTCGCTTGGTAGGCCAAGGGCTATAGTGCCATGGAGTTTGGTTTGGTTGAATTACTCAGTTTTCTTGACTCTTATATCAGACAGCTCTTAATGTGACCTCATGACGCTGAGTGAAGACTATTTCAACTCCCGAATCAGGATTAAACTTCTTGGGCGAGTCGTACCCTAGGGTAAGAGAAAGAGAGGCTACCACTTACACCACCGGACTAAGACTTTCCCAGGCTTAGCTCTAATTACAAAAAAATATCGTATACAGTACGGGCTCAGACATTACCATGTTACACTCACGTTCAAACTTCTAACACAAAATTAGTTATTGTTTGATGAGAAATTACTCGCTAATGTTTTCCATTCGTTGACACCTTAAGAAACTTAACTTCAAAGCAGTTGTTGGCACTTTTCTTCAAAGCATCAAGGTTAATAGTTACAGTACAACCCTACACGCGTGTCTACAATGGTTAATGAATGAAATTAAGGAAAATATTCTTGCCATTTGATAATTGTTGTGCAATGAAGAATGATTCATCTCTCTCTTGGGACATTGCTCCAGAGATGAACAATATGTTGAATGAGCCTGAATTGTAGTCTACCATATCTTGTGCCGAATACTCAGTGATCCAGCCATTTGCTCCTTTTCCTTCCGTCTCCATGACCTGCTCCATGGATGTATGGTCAATATCTTGGTCTTCGGACCCCGGGTTGATAGCTGGCCGGGTCGTGAAATATTAATGATAAACGGTTAATTCCCTTGACTCGAGAACTGGGAAAAGTAAACTAGTTCCTGAGTTGGTGCAGTTTGTTTCAGGCACACCCGAATGGAGGTGAGCTGCATGTACCATTTTAACCATAGGTCTATACCAGCCATCCTGCCAATTTTAATCCCTGTCAGTACCCAGGAGTAGAACCCGGGCGTCCGAAAATGGCAGCCACCAGCGCTAGCCGTTTCGCTACGGAGGCGGACTCGATGAATTGGAGTTCACGCTGTCCCCAACATTCCTGCAAAACACACACCAAGCATTATCCTCAAGCACATGCAGTTTTCCGTACACGACAGACACCACCTATTCTCATCTGATTGGTGATTGTTGTTTTAAGATGAAGTATAACCGGGCAACCGTCATCTGTTGAATGTAATCAGAAGGAAAATGGAAGAGGTCCGAATATCAGCAAAAGAAACGGAAGGGTCACCAGGGCGTGAAAATTAAAGACTCCCTTAGGCCTGTAAATCTAATATAATCGGAGTCGGAAGAAAACAAGAGTTAACCAAGGGAGGTCAGATAGCAACATTGGGACTCAACTCGTTAAGTACAGTGGACTGTTGACCACGATATCCTAACCCTGTGACGTACGAACAAGTTTTTCATTACCGTTGCCAAACCACGCTCCCAATTTCAAAGGCCGTGGTCCCCCTTTACGACAACCAGGGAATACCGTTTCCATCCCCACCCACAGGATATTCCTCATGTGAGGGTCTGCAGTGTCTGTATCTGGCTTTCATAGCCACGTGGGATAATTAAGTACCCGGAGTAGCAAGTTCGATCCCGGCTAACGTCCGTGCATTTAGGGGTGTTCATATGCAACAACTCCGTGAAACTGGCTTCCAGAACATTTAAGAAATACTTTAGGACAAAATTCCGACACATGAAATACGATTGTTATTTTTATTAGTATTTCTTAATTCGTTTACCCTCCAGGGTTGTTTTTTCAACTTGGACTCCGTGAGGGATCCCACCTCTACCCCCTCAAGGGCAGTGTCCTGGAGCAAAAGACGTTGGGTCCGGGGGATACAACTGGGGAGGAGGAGCAGTACCTAGCCCAGGCGACCTCACCTGCTATGCTGAACAGGGGCCTTGTGTGGGAGATGGGAGGATTGGAAGGGAGAGACAAGGAAGAGGGAAGGAAGCGGCCGTGGCCTTAGTTAGATACCATCCCGGCATTTTCCTGGAGAAGTGAGAAACCACGGAAAACCACTTCGAGGATGGCTGAGGTGGGAATCGAACCCCCTCTAACCGGGCGAGTTGGCCGTGCGCTTAGAGGCACGCGGCTGTGAGCTTGCATCCGGGAGATAGTGGGTTCGAATCCCACTGTGGACCTCGTTCCAGTCCTTGTACCACTTTTCAAATTTCATGGCAGAGCCAGAAAACGAACCCGTTTATCTGGGGATAGCAGCTAATCGCACTAACCACCACACCACAGAGGCGGACATTATTATTATTATTATTATTATTATTATTATTATTATTATTATTATTATTATTATTATTATTATTATTATTATTATTATTATTCCGTGCCCGGTTAGCTTCCGTGGGGGTCACGCACTGAACTGAGTAAGTGTTTGGCATAACTTCACGGAAGACACTGGGGCGGGGGGCCTCAACCCCGACACGGCGCGTCCCATATGGCTGATAGGGAATGTTCCTGTAGATATGCAGGACAGGTGTGAATAAGGCTTAGCCAAATAAACACCCGCGGATCAACTGAGGCAAAAAGGTCTGCAGTCAACGGTCTCGATGGCGGATGAGGATATTTCCCAACGGCTGAGAGGGCGGAAGAACTGGCTCTACGGCTAACAACCGTAGTTCTAACTACGGACAGAGTAATCTGTCCCACCAAGCATTACCATGAGGTAACATTATGCATGATGGAAACACTTTCAAGGAAAACTACCCCAGGTGGTACCCAGCAATGGAAATCCACCGTCGCACCAGGCGGCGCAAACAAGCCTTCGGATTCTGGGGAGCTTGTACCAACATGCAAGATGGAGTCGGAGCCATCTGGTAGCCAGACTGATGACGTACTAACGACAAACACGACTAACCTAAAACAAAATCTAAGGACAAAGAAACATCACTATTTTGGAACTATCAACATACAGACTCTACTTAGGACGGGGAAATTAAAACGGACTTTGGATGAAATGGAAAATCAGAATATTCTAATACTAGCAGTGCAAGAGACGCGTTTTACTGATATTAATACGTTTGATTCAGAAAATTATAGAATCTTTAAGGGTAAACCTGGACGAAAAATTGGAAGAAATCTGCAGCAACTTGGCACAGCATTTTGTGTAAACAAAAGGGTTATTGACTCCGTAACGGACTTCTCTTCTCCTTCTGATAGACTCTCCACTCTAACACTGAAATGTGCAAACAAGAGATACACACTATTCAATGCACACGCCCCCATAAATGAAGACAACAGAAACAATCCTGATAAGGTGAAAATATTCTGGGATCAATTGGAGAATGAATTGCTAAAGACGCCAAGCAATCATGTCAAAATTCTGATGGGTGACTTCAACGCGCAGGTTGGGAAAGAACGTCAGTTCCGGAAAATAGTGGGTGGTTATCCAGCTCACACCAGAACAAATACGAATGGGAAGAGACTTATTGACTTATGTGAGACATTCGATCTTAAATTAATGTCCACGTACTTCAAAAGACTGCCAAGGAAAAAGAAAACGTGGTGCGCTCCACGGAAAGACCTAGGTGAATATCAACTGGACCATGTTGCAATTTCAAGGAGAAACACTAAAGAAATTATGAATGTGGTAGTACGGAAAGGAGCCAATCTTGACTCTGATCACTTCTTGACCCGCATAAAATTCAAGCCGTTACCGCTAAACAAGAAGAGACTCTCTCCGAATGCGTCAATAAAAGTAAACCATGAAAAACTTCAAGAAAACAGAAACGACTTTCAAAGACGTATGCGGGAGAGGAAAATGGAGACTTGTGAGGATATTCGAGAGAATATGGCTAATATAGCTAAGGATGTTGCACCATTGCGACGAACTCGCAGACACCGATGGTGGACTACAGACTGTGATGTAGCAATTGATAGGAGAGCTGCAGCCTATAAAGCATGGTACGCAGATAAAACAGAAGATAAATTTGAGACATACAAGGAGGTACGCAAACAGACAGCAAAGATCCTCCGGCAAGCCAAAAGGAATCAAATATCTGAAGAAATTCGAAGTATTGACACAGAATTTAAGAAGAACAATACTAGAATCTTTTATAGGACCTTTAAAGAGCACATACATGGATATCAACCATCTACCATGGGATTTCGAAGGGAAGATGGAAAATTGGCAGTGAATAAGAATGAAAATTGTGAGATATTAGCTAAATATTTTGAGAAATTGTTGAACTGTGAAAAACCTAAAAATAAATGGCCAAAAGAGGATCCAAAGCAACGGAATGAAAACTCAATACCCCCTGACGAAAAAGAACTCCGTGAAATAATTACAGACTTAAAGAACAACAAAGCTGCAGGGGAAGACTCTGTCACAGCAGAGATGCTGAAAAGTGGTGGAGAAATCGCAATAACAATTTTAAGGCGAGAAATGGAAAAAATATGGGAAATGGAGGTAATCCCTGAAGATTGGAAAAATGCTATCATTCATCCTCTACACAAAAAAGGAGATAGAGCAGATCCTAACAACTACCGCGGCATTTCCATCACATCTGTAACTTATAAGACACTCTCTAAAGCACTACAGAGGAGACTTGTGGAACAAGTGGATCATCAACTAGGCGAGTATCAAGCGGGATTTAGGAAGGGAAGATCGTGCGTTGATCAAATCTGGAGTCTGAAACGTGTACTAGAGAATCATCTCTCAAAGGATCTGGTAGTCGTTTTTGTAGACTTTAAAAAGGCGTATGATTCAGTCGACAGGGAAGTGCTATTCAATATACTAGTGGAATTTGGAATTGACGCCAAAACAACAGCAATTATTAAGCAGACTTTAACTGGGACACATTCGAAAGTTAAGTTCATGGGAGAGAACTCCAAACAGTTCGAAATTAAAACAGGAGTCAGGCAGGGTGATGGATTGTCACCAATTCTTTTCAACTGTGTGTTGGAGAAGATTATCCGGGAGTGGGAAAAAGAACTGGACAGAAAAGGATTACTTAACCAAGTATACATTGGAGGGTCAAAAAGTGGTGTCGTGATTAACTGCCTTGCCTTTGCTGATGACGTTGCGCTGCTATCTAGGAATACTGACACAGCAATAGAACAGCTGAATGTACTAAAACTACAAGCAGAAAAAGCAGGACTACAGATTTCTTTCGAAAAAACTAAATATATAACAAACATCAAAACAGCCCCTCGGTACCTGAAGACAGAACACGGTAAAATAGAAAGAGTTGATAGCTTTAAGTATTTGGGTGAAATAGTGCAATTGAAAACAAATGAAAGAGAAGCAAACAACACCAGACGGGAGAAAATGGCTGCGGCTTTTCGTAGGACATATCCTATATACAAGAAGAAAACCATCTCCAGACGAGCTAAACTAAGGCACTACAATACAGTGATTAAAACGGAATGTCTGTATGCTAGTGAGTGCCTCCAAATGACAGGAAAAGCGGGACTGAGAGAAGCTGAGAAATTTGAAAGAAAGATCCTTCGCAAAATAATGGGTCCAAAGATTGTGGATGGACAGTATAGGCTGCGAGGAAGGGAAGAACTTTACCGAGACAATGAAAGGCTAACTGAGTGCATGAGAAAACGGAGACTTAAATTCTATGGGCATTTATTTAGAATGGATGAGAAGAGACTAACGAAAAGGATTTTCACAATACTAGACAGCAGACCTAAAGTGTCGGACAAATGGTTCAGGGAGGTGAGAAAGGATCTCAGACAGGTAGAACTAAATTCGGAAGACATCTCAAACCGAACAAAGTTTAGGTCAGTGATCGACAGATTTCAGGGATTCCATGACGAACCAAAACTTAACCGTGGGTGGACGGACGAAAGAAGACAGGCTGCCAGAGAGAGGATGCTGAAGTTCTGGGCTGTGAGGAAGGCTTCCAGAAACATGTAATTGTTATCTAACGTGGTCTCTAATGGCCGTAAACGAATATATATATATTATTATTATTATTATTATTATTATTATTATTATTATTATTATACATTTTCTGGCTTTGGGTGGACAAGGTAAAGAACTAAATTTTGATATTCAAGATTGAGATATTTTCCTAGAGATCAGTATTTTTAATTTTGTAGTTCTTTTGTTGTAAAATTTCCAATTTATTTTGTAGAAAGAATTCCGTTGCGTTTTTATGTATTTTATAGATATTTTATTTCTTTAAAAAGTAGGAGCTCTTCCATATTCTCCTACAATTAGAGTTGTGATGACTTTCTCGTTGAAAGTGAAAGACCAGTCATCATCATCATCATCATCATCATCATCATCATCATCATCATATGTCTTCATACTTAGGAACACAAATCAAATAGAAATGAGAATGATGCTTGAAAAGTAACATTGGGACTCAACAGGTTAAGTACAGTGGACTGTTGACTACGATATCCTAACCCTATGACGTACGAACAAGTTGTTCATTACCGTCTCGCTGACCTGCTGTATTGCTTGCCACAGTCAAACAGCACGCTTCACTCCACTGTACTGGGTACAGCTTTGTCAATTCTCTCCATTCAGCGCTAGCCGTGAACTCCCTCGTTCAAATTAGAGTCAGTTGGAAAGGAAGACTTGTAGTAAATATGACTAACGATTTAACCTCTTTAGAGATGAGGTATCAACCGAACGGTGTGTTAAAGCGCTACAGCTTTGGAGCCAAGCTCTGCAGTCGGGAGGTGAGTGGGTTTGAACCCCGCCGTCGGCTAATCTGAGAATGGTTTTCTATCGTTTTCCATTTTCACTTCCAAGCAAATGCTTGCAGAGTTCCTACTCATAATTCACAGCCCATTCCTTCCAGCTCCTCGGTACGCAATTCCATTCACTATCGTTCATTTCATCTTTAGCTCCTCAAGTGAGTTTGGCGTCAGGAAGGGTATTCGACCGTAAAAGCATGCAAGATAATTTCATAGGCCTGTATTAATTTATTAATACGTAGTAGCGTAAAATTTTAAGGTTTCCAAAACACGAAATGATACAGTTCTCCGGTAATATTAGTTGTGTTCACCTCTGTGGTGTATTGGTTAGTGTGATTAGCTGCCACCCCTGGAGGTCCAGATTCGATTCCCGGCTCTGTCACGAAATTTGAAAAGTGATACGAAGTCTGGAACGTTATTTACTCAGCCTCGGGAGGTCAAATGAGTAGAGGGGGTTCGTTTCCCGCCTCATCCATCCTCGAAGTGGTTTTACGTGATTTCCCACTTGTTTTCCAGTAGGGATGGTTCCTAACTTAAGGCCACGGCCGCATCTTACCCTCTTCCTTGCCTATACTTTCCAATCTTCGCATCCATCACAAGATCCTTATTCAGCATAGTAGATGACGGAGCCTGGTCGAGGTACTGGTCCTCCTCCCTGGTTGTATCCCCAAACAAATGTCTCAAGCTCCAGGGCACTGCCTTGAGGTGGTAGAGGTGGGATACCCCACTGAGTCCAGAGGGGATGAGGGACCGATCCTGGAGGGTAAAGGTATGAAATATATAAATACTATTAGCTGTATAGAAATCTGTATACAATAACAGTTGAAAAAGTGTAATTTCTGATCATTTATGTTTCGTGCGCTTTTACCGTACAAGGTATAAGAAAGGAGATATTCACGGTTACTGCATTTTACACAAACTTCTTAGCTAGCCTGTGGTTATCAACATTAGCATTCTGACTGACTGTTCCTCAGTTCTATGTCTCTTCTGCTGTTATTCGCTTCCGCTAGGTGGCGTTACTGCTGACAGGGTGACAAAGATTCGTTTCCTACAATTGTGCATAACCTAACCCGTCAACGACGTCTACTGCAGCTATATAGCATACTCTACGGTTCCTGCTCCTTCGCAGACATTTTTTTTTTTTTTGATGATTTTAACGCAACATTCAATATTGACACCATCAATATTTGCGGTAAATATCTAAGAATTGCTCGTACTATGTTACCACGTCTTCCAAAATTTTGGAAGATCTTTGCTAGTGGTTTAACGTCGCACTAACACATTGAAGGTTTGCGCCGATGTGAGGACAGGGAAGAGCTAGGATTGTGAAGAAAGTTGTCGTGGCCTTAATTTAAGGTACAGCTTGGTGTGAAAATGGGAAACCACGGAAAATCATCTTCAGGGCTGCTGACGGTGGGATACGAACCCACCATCTCCCGAATGCCAGCTAACAGCTACGCGACCCTAACCATACGGCCACCTCGCTCGGTAATCAGACACTTACATATGAGTAATAGGAAACTGAAAATGAAAGTCAAATTATCTTCACAAGATTTGAACCCCCTTAAAACGACTTAAAAGCGTCAGTGCCAGCAGGATTTTATATCTCAGCTGTTCCCAACCCCTGTTCGGTCGAGTTTAAACTTAATTTTGGTGATGATGCTTGTTGTTTAAAGGGGCCTAACATCGAGGTCATCGGCCCTCTTAATTTTGGGCCATAGAATAGGATATTTTAAACTTTAAGAGTTGTAGATCCCGACTGCAGTTAATATCTTCTAAAACCCGACAATGGAGAACTAGGCCAGTACGACTTCGAGCTTTCACAGAACCAGAATTCAAAAAAAAAAAAAAAAAAAAAAAACTGTTGTACGATATTTATTTGTTTCTTTACCACATCCAAATAATTTTTCGAACGTATCAATTTTATGCTCAACAACGTCAGCAACCAAGAGGTTCAGAGCATTTAGAAAGGTGAAAAAATAAATTACATCAGCACTGACTTCGTAGAATCAGATGCTGTTAATAAAGTAGTTAAATTTCTTAACTCTCTTCATCTTTCAGACATGTCATCCCTAAAGTTAAGACTTGGCAAGGTTGGATGCGTCGTAATTACTCTTCCAATGCTGGTTAGCGCAACGGAACGTGATTGACTGTGGGGAAACTACTGTAGACAAAAATATTGTTCATGCAGAAATTCTGACGTGCTCAGTTTCAGGCATACCGAGCTCGATAGCTGCAGTCGCTTAAGTGCGGCCAGTATCCAGTATTCGGGAGATAGTAGGTTCGAACCCCACTGTCGGCAGCCCTGAAAATGGTTTTCCGTGGTTTCCCATTTTCACACTAGGCAAATGCTGGGGCTGTACCTTAATTAAGGCCACGGCCGCTTCCTTCCCACTCCTAGCCCTTCCCTGTCCCATCGTCGCCATAAGACCTATCTGTGTCGGTGCGACGTAAAGCAACTAGCAAAAAAAAAAAAAAGTTTCAGGAAGAAAGTGTTTAATTCCAGCTATTTACTTGACACCTGTTAACCCTGGTATTTCAATAGTTCTTAAATTCAATTTTAAAATATTAAAATTAAGATTTAGCGACATTCTTAACACCCCTCTAAATTTATCTTTCTTTGTCACAAACAACAAGCCTCAGGGACAAACTTTACTTATGCAGTAGTAGGGATAAATCTATCGAGTCCGGTGTTTAGCCATGCACAGCAGTAAGTAGCTACCTCTTTTCTACATTTGGCTTTGTCGCACCCATACAGGTCGGTATTATGGCGACCATGGGACAGAAAAGGGCTATGAGGGGGAAGGGAGCGGCCGTGGCCTTAATTAAAGTAACAGCCCCAGAGTTGGTTGGTGTGAAAGTGGGAAACCACGAAAAACCATCTTCAGGGCTGCCGACAGTGGGGTTCGAACCCACTACCTCCGGAATTCTGGATACTGGCCGCACTTAAGCGACTGCAGCTATCGAGCTCGGTATTATTATTATTATTATTATTATTATTATTATTATTATTATTATTATTATTATTATTATTATTAGCGAACTCTGAAGTGCACAAGCAGTTGGAAACGGATAATATTAGCATGCGACATAGGCGGCTGAAGTTTTATGGGCACGCTCTGAGAATGGACAACGGCAGGCTTACGTTCTCCTCACTCATCAAAAGTTACAAGACTGGAAGCATGTGGCTCAATGAATTCAAAAAAGACTTAGCTTCCGCTGGGATTTCTGATACAGATGTCTCAGACCGCCTCAAATTTTGAAAAATGGTAAACTCATGATCTCATGGTCTCTTCTACCAAATGTAGTTGTTGTTATTTGAGTCATCAGTCCATAGACTGGTTTGATGCAGCTCTCCATGCCACCCTATCCTGTGCTAACCTTTTCATTTCTACGTAACTATTGCATCCTACATCTGCTCTAATCTGCTTGTCATATTCATATCTTGGTCTACCCCTACCGTTCTTACCCCCTACACTTCCTTCAAAAACCAACTGAGCAAGTCCTGGGTGTCTTAAGATGTGTCCTATCATTCTATCTCTTCTTCTCGTCAAATTTAGCCAAATCGATCTCCTCTCACCAATTCGATTCAGTATCTCTTCATTCGTGATTCGATCTATCCATCTCACCTTCAGCATTCTTCTGTAACACCACATTTCAAAAGCTTCTATTCTCTTTCTTTCTGAGCCAGTTATCGTCCATGTTTCACTTCCATACAATGCCACGCTCCACACGAAAGTCTTCAAAAACATCTTTCTAATTCCGATATCAATGTTTGAAGCGAGCAAATTTCTTTTCTTAAGAAAGCTCTTCATGTAGTTACATGTATCAAATCTGTTTCTCGGGAAAGGAAGGAAAAGTTAATAGCAGGGCTCAGGAGGTATTGGGGATGAAAGCGAACATCCAAAAAGAACTAGTCATAAGCGCTCCCTTGTGGGCTTCTATCAATAATTGAAGCACATAAGGACAATTCAAGGAAATCTCAACTACTCCCCTGACCTTAAACACATTGGACGACGCGTTCTCTTCGCAGTTGGCGGATATCGAGTGCTTCAGATTTGCTTCCCGATACATGAATACACATTACTTACATAAAATGAATGGAAACGTCATAAAAATAAAATTCTTGGGAAAAGTTCTCTTAAAGCTCCATGTTATTTTATAACACCCTCTGAACAATAGTAGAACGAATTTGAAAGCTTAATTTAACAAAATAAATAAATAGTATATTGGTGCCCTAACGCTGAGGTGGTGCAGCTCATTTTACCCACATAGCAGCACTCTCGCCAGTCCTAATTTTTCTGGCAGTACCGGGAATCAAACGCGGGTTTTCGATTATTGCAGCTATTAGCGCTAACCGTTACGCTATGGAGGCGAAAATCAACATGCATGTATGTACAGTAGGTTACTAATAAAATTATTGCTTGGAAAAATATATTTAAGATGTTATCCTAGGAGGTATTAATGATCCTCCAGAGAGGACGGAATTGGTCAGTGTCAGTTACCACCGTCGCCGTGAAATTAATCGACCGTGAAGATTTTAAAGCCATCTCGTTCGCCTGGTTCAGTTTAATTTCAGAACTACAGCTTGAAAGGAAGATCAAAGGTCAGGTATGTTACAAGATTTATATACGGTCATGCTCGTGAGTACAGGGGGAAAGATAAGCATCTTTTAGTAACTCATTATCACCATTCATAACCCAGCCTTCTTTCAACCAAGGTGAACGCCCGTAAAATATTAGTAAAACCTGATTTGCTTACTGGTGATGAATGGATATCGTAATCTACGTACATTATAACCTGGTATTGCTTATTTGTGATGAGTGGATATCGTTAGGTATCTACGTTCAGCAGATCGATTCATACATTCCATCCTTAACCCGCTACTGGTACACCTGGGTCCTAGGGACTGTAGGGTAATTCGTTTTTAGCATTGCCAGAATGTGTGTGATAGCACTGTGTTGCACCTTCCTGTAGTCTCCTACCCCTCAGTTGCCTTTCACTGTGCGACACTGTGTCTGTTAGTTTTGCTTCTTCTTGGTGGTTGGGTCCTGAGGACCCACGTGTACATTTAGCGAACATTTTTGAACACCAGTTTTTATTACTTTCGCTTTGTTCCACTAGTTTGAAGAAAAATGAATAAGGAAATCATTATCGACGCTCTAAATGAACCACTAGACAATAATATCGATGACATAAGTGGAAGTGACAGTGACTGTGTGTTACTGGTTACCTGCCTAGCCGAGTGTCGTATTGCTGGAAAGTGAATTGGAGCAATAATATTGTCTTTTGATATTCTTCCGCGTACGATGGGTGTCTTTGATGGCTTGAATATGTTCCTGCCGTAAAGATAAAGAACAGCGGATTGTCATCACTATCATCAACAGCACTTCCATTATTTTGAGTAGAATGTTCGCTAAAGACAATACAGTTGCATCTCTCGTAAGAAATTGTTGCAGAAATTGTTTCGCTGAATTTTAATAGTACATTTGATTTATATCTTTGAAGATGATTTATTTTGTGTTTAAAAGAATATTTTAAATTGTATGACTAAATCTGTATAGGTAGGTGAGGGTATATTCTGCCCAAAGATAGGTCCGAACCTCCGCAGAGGTGTGTCTGAATTGGAGTTTACGTGCGGTAGGGTGGCCAGTTCCTTTCGGCTCCTCCATTCCCTTAACCCCCCCCCCCCGACAAACAGCGCATGGCAACCCATCCAAATCTTGACCACGCACAATGTTGCTTAACTTCGGAGATCTCACGGGATCCGGAAATCTGTATAGTAGATAAATATTATTTTGTGTATGTATGTTTTTCACATTTTACGTTTTCCATTCTTAATTACTTTTTCATAAAACTTCTGTAGAAGATATCTAGAAGTAATGAACCTATATTCTGGAAAGTAATAATAAACTATTATTAAATGTACAATATTTAAAATGCCCACTGGTTTCCATTAATTTTTCTTTCTTAATCCGTTCACCCTCCAGGCTTGGATTTTCCCTCGGGCTCAGCGATAGATCCCACCTCTACCGCCTCAAGGGCAGTGTCCTGTAGGATCAGACATTGGGTCGGGGATACAGCAGGCAAGGAGGTCCAGTACCTCGTCCACCTGCTATGCTGAACAGGGGACTTGGTGGGAGATTAGAATGTTGGAAAGGATAGATAAGGAAGAGGGATGAAAGCGGCCGTTGCCTTAAGTTAGGAACCATTCCGTCATTTGCCTGGAGGAGAAGTTGGAAACCACGGAAAACCACTTCGAGGATGGCTGAGGAGGAAATCGAACCTCCTCTACTCAGTTGACCTCCGGGGGCTGAGTGGACGCCGTTCCAGTCCTCGTACCACGTTTCAAATTTCGTGCCCAATCGCAAGAATGAAATTTCAGCATGGTTGTTTCCCTCAGCACCTGCGCAAAATCCAAGTACTAAGATCTCCGTTCTGTTCAAGTTCAGCTGATACAGTTGCAGATCTTAATCGCATATTCTTTGGATGTCTACATCACTTTGTTCGCCTACTACAAATTGTATTGGCATTGGGATTCCAATTACCACCTATTCTTTCGTCAATTCTCCACAAAAGTGATCAATCTGCTTACTTTGCGTTCTGTGCATTTCTTTCTGACATTGGACTGCGAATCTAAGACCTACACCTAGCACTAATCTTACCCTACAACTACAACACTCCTATCTCCTGATCCATGGCCTACGAACGTGGATGTCCTCATGGGCATTATGATGAGAAGATGAATCCATCTCTCCTGTACCGAGCGAAGTGGCCGTACAGTCAGAGGCGCGCGGCTGTGAGCTTGCATCCGGGAGATCGTGGGTTCGAATCCCACTGTCAGCAGCCCTGAAGATGGTTTTCCGTTTTTTCCCATTTTCACACCAGGCAAATGCTGGGCTGTACAATTAAGGCCACGGCCGCTTCCTTCCAACTCCTAGCCCTTTCCTATCCCATCGTCGCCATAAGAACTATCTGTGTCGGCGCGACGTAAAGCCACTAGCATCTCTCCTGTATCCGAGCAACAAAATAAATAAATAAATAAATAAATAAATAAATAAATAAATAAATAAATAAATAAATAAATAAATTAATTAATTAATTAATTAATTATATAAATACATAAATAAATAGGTTCCTTACATAATTCACTGGCTAAGCGGGCTTCGATCCGAAAGGCAAAGTTAAAAATTCGTTTCAGAGCCAGAAATTGAACCCTGGCCTTCACACTAACCACTGCGCCACAGAGGAAGACTGATTTCCTTTTATAAATAAAATATATTATGTGGGTCCAGTGGACTCATGGCTGGCAAAGAAATATTTAATTTTATACATTCTAGTAACGTGAGGATATTCGGAAACTGTGGACAGCCGGCGGCCGAAGATGTGATACATCGAATACTGCCACCTGCACAATATATTCATCATATTTCAAATAAAAGGATTTTGAAAGAAAGTTATCTCCTGTGACGGCCAATTTTCATGCGATTGAGTAATTCATTCCAAGTAGATCCTACCTTATTCAAATATACATTTCTTTCTAGCAGTCTAACGTCGCAACATAATTACAGTAGTCTATACACGTTTTCAGCGATGGTGGGATGAGAAACGTCTATGATTAGGAAGGTAGCAGCCGTGGCTTTACTAGTTGTGAACATTACTATTGTAATTGTCCACTTTATGCATTACCAAAAGAATGGTGGTAGGCTTTCACTATTGTAACGGCCGCAGGGTTTTGAGGGTTTCGTGGACTTACTTATTATAAATAAACCCACTGGTTCACTTTATTGTCTTCTAAGAAAGACGTGCTTGATGTAGATGCATCTTCATTTACTTCAAAGTAGCTACTTATTGTAAATTGCTTTCGCTGCTTCAATTTCTCATAGTAACGCCCCTTACGCTCTTTCCGTTTCATTTATTTTATTCCTCCAGCTCCACCAATCGCTTTTATAGTTTCAACTCTTTATTTTGCACGGTTTTGCCAAATTCTAGTCAAATCTTTCTTTTCCATTGTTATTCTATATAACGGACCTAGATGTATTTACAACGACAGCTAACCTCCAGCTCAGCGCCCGAGTCAATACAGCGCCATCTTATAACAGAGTAAGTGTGTGACGTCGCATATTTAACACAAATTTTTCGTTACCAGAGCAACATGCACCTTCCACTGAAGTCCCAGTCTTATTCATGGCTGTGACATAATGGAAGCTGCTGAGCCACGAGTGGTGGCATCCGGAACATAACTAATAATAATAATAATAATAATAATAATAATAATAATAATGTCATTTGCTTTACGTCCCACTAACTACTTTTACAGTTTTCGGAATTTAGCCCCACAGGAGTTCTTTTACGTGCCAGTAAATCTACCGACACGAGGTTGACGTATTTGAGCACCTTCAAATACCACAAGACTAAGCCAGGATCGAACCTGCTAAGTTGGGGTCAGAAGGCCAGCGCCTCAACCGTCTGCGCCACTCAGCCCGGCGGGAACACAACTAGTTCTTTTGAGTATGTTGCTCATACGGGCAGTCGTATTGCAATAGCCCTTTGTGGTCGAATGGGGGAAGCAATGGCAAACTATCTCTCTACTCATCATACCTTGTACGTCTCATTTTGGCGCTACCATCAGTGTTTGCGGTTCCGTACAAGCAAATAACCTCTGGTGGTGCTTTCTGAGAATCCAACCGGCGTCCGGGCTCATGACCTAACAAACTGACATTCGATGCGCAAAGTTAAATTAAAATCAGACAGTGACAGTTACGTACGTTTATTTGTTAATTGGGGCAGAGAGCATGTTATGGGAAGTAGAAATTTTACGCGGACTAGGGGCCCCCTAACTCACTGTGTTCACACATGATGACTGGATCAGTTCTATATTTAGAAAAGTAGTGAATTGTTTTTCTTTTCTTTTTTACCGGCACGGCGCTTAATTATACTATGGCATGTAAAGCATTGTTAGTTCAATTAGAGTATATCCTGTTTACGCACTATCATGAATGCATATTAACACGTACAGTACAGTGGATCAAATTTTACATTGGTTAACAGATAGAACAAGTGTCAAGCTAGAAAAAAGAAGCAATACTTTATTTAATAAATGAATGGTGTACAAAGAATGTATATTATTATTATTATTATTATTATTATTATTATTATTATTATTATTATTATTATTATTATTATTATTATTATGACTACTGCTAGCCTGGTGCAGGGTGTAGGCCTTGTAAGGTAGACCTTCCGGCGGAAAAGGGCAGCGTCTGCAGTGTTGTGTGTGGTACGTGAGTTGTAGGAATTTTGAGGACGGCACAATTACCCAATCCTGGAGCAATTCCCGTTCACATTCTCCTGACAGTTATGTATTCGCTCCACTGTGGCCATAAATACATTACGATGATCAATTGTATGATTTAACACCTTTTATAATCGTAGCTAACAGGAAAAGGAAAAACGGATATGCAAACGGTTTTCTTTTCCTCTCCGATTGCACTTGGTCAATTTTTGTTCTTTTCCAACTCTCACCTCACCAGGTTTCTGTAGCCTAGAGTGTCTCATTTTCACGCCCTTCGGAGCCATTCGCCTTCCTTTGTTCCTTCTTCGAAGGATCGTCCCTTTTACTCACCATTACATTTATAGGTGTATTCCACCGAGCTCGATAGCTGCAGTCGCTTAAGTGCGGCCAGTATCCAGTATTCGGGAGATAATAGGTTCGAACCCCACTGTCGGCAGCCCTGAAAATGGTTTTCCGTGGTTTCCCATTTTCACACCAGGCAAATGCTGGGGCTGTACCTTAATTAAGGCCACGGCCGCTTCGTTTTCCCTATCCCATCGTCGCCATAAGACCTATCTGTGTCGGTGCGACGTAAAGCAACTAGCAGAAAAAAAAAGGTGTGTTCCCTGTATTTATTCATGTGTGTTCTACTGGTGTAGACGTGGGTGTAATTTGTGTCATACGAGTAGACCTAACCCAGTTTTACGGCTGGATGTTCCTGACGCCAACTCCGTGTAGGTTTCTTTGTTTTATTCCTTTCTTGGTTGGGGTTTTAACATCATACCAACACACACAGATTTTACGCTCTCGGATAGGAAATGGCTCGGCCTAGGAAGGAAGTGACCCAGCATTTCCTTAGTGTGAAAATGGGGAACCATGGGAAACAATCTTCACGGCTGCTGATGGTGGAGTCTCGAATCCGCCATCTCCCCAATGTAAACTAACAGCTACACGGCCCGAATCACACAACCAGATCGCTCGGTCCTGTGTGGTTTAATGACCCGTCAGGATAATAGTGCTGACCCTAAAAAAGCTGTTGCATGTTCGTTTTCATCTTACCTGTTACTTACGATAATCCTAAAAGTGTTCAATCATACGTAGTCATAAGTCATGGCAACTATTTTTTTTCTCGCGAACAGGAGACAACACGGAAAATCTAAGATATGCATTTAGAAACGAATGGTATGTACTTGCGTATGATGCCACTAGATGGTGTATGTAAACAATAGTGTGTCCCCAAGTTCAGTGTGTGAGTGAGAGCGTCACAAAATGGAAGTCAACAAGCAGGAGCAACGATCGTATGTTAAAATAGCAGTTCTCCGCGGCAGAAATGCACGCCAATGCCATGCAGAGCTGCGGGAAGCATTAGGTGTGCATGCCATGCCCTATAGAACAGTGGCGAGGTGGGTGGAGACGTTCAAACGGGGTAGAGTATCAACTGCCGATTTGCCTCGCCCAGGCTGTCCAGTGTCCATGGACAAAGATGTACGCAACGCAACGCACAGTCGAAACCTTGGGTGATTATTTCGAAGGTCTGTAACCAGTGGAGTCCCATCCTTTGTGCGTAGTCTTGTGTATTTGCTGTCTATACCATAATGAAACAATGTTTACCAATGGCCTGTGTTCTGTCACTTTCCTACGAGAATCTCCTGAAGTCAGAATTTATCTTCAGGCATTATGAATAAGTACATGACCCATATTTCCAAATGCATATCTTAGATTTTCCGTGTTTTCTCGTGTTCGCGAGAAAAAAAATAGTTGCCATGACTTATGACTCGACCCTCGTACAAAGGTATCGTAAAGTATTGTCCGGCTTCATGGCTAAATGTTTAGCGTGCAGGCCTTTGGTTACAGGGGTCTCGGGTTCGGTTCCCGGCAGGGTTGGGAAATTTGACCATCATTGGTTAACTCCGGTGGCAAGAGGGCTGGGTGTATATGACGTCTTCATCATCATTTCATTCTCATCACGACGCACAGGTCGTCTACGGGTGTCAAATGAAAAGACCTACATCTGGCAAGCCGAACATGTCCTCGGACACTCCCGGCACTAAAAGTCATACGCCATTTTATTTCATCATGGTGTATTTATGGGCACAGTAAAGCGAATATGTAGCTGTCAGAAGAAGGTGAAGGAACTCGGTATTAACAGCTCAGGTTTCATAAGTAGCGCATCTTCTGACCGCCGAGTTTGCGATTCAGTCGAACAGGACAGCCCACCAATGGTCAATGAAGCAGTAAGAATATATTCCATTTTCTCGAGAGAACTAGTCCGATTTTCAAACTTATCACATTGTCCAGTTTGTAATGTTCGTAAGTTTAATGCTAGGTCTAGGAAACAGAGCAGTTTTTCTTTATTGGTACCGTTTGCTTGACGGATTTTGGCACATTGAAAAAGTACTGCAAATTCGATGATGAGCCCCTTGATGACATCACCGAATGTGAAAATAGAATGCCGATATCTTGAACGGTTCGTGAGTTATTTGGGGTGGACCCTGTCGTGCGCAGAACACGTCCCATCGGTCTTACGTGTTTTTTAGGAACAAGTGAATGCCCAGAATTCAGGTTTTATTCTTGCATGTGTTTTCTCTTGATTAATGTTATCAATTCACGCTTTTTCTAATCTTCATCTATTCGATTATGTATTCTAGAGTGTCTCCCGATGTCTGCCTCCACAGGCTAGACCGGAGCAGGAGAGACCTTCAGATGTTCGGAACACCGATTTTTTTGAAACTTACGTATAAATAGAAGACACTATGTACATCACTGTTCGCGAAATTACTAGACTGTACCTCTCAATCGTTCGTGAAAAAATATTCAAATTAAAATAACACATGGTACTGTTCGCATTTTATGACTGATTCATAATGCTGACGGTAAGCGCACGCTAGCGAAACTTAGCATTTCTGCCTGCGGGTAATGGGTGATTCGTTTGCATCACAAACTCGCATTTCTTTTTTTTTTTCATTTCTACCTGATTCGTGTTTTGTTTGTTTCTCTAAATTAAAGTGTTTAAAACTGCTAGCAACTGTATAAAAATGTTCACTTGCAAATGTACAATATACAGTATCTTTATACCATACAGCCTATATATTTCAATACAGTACATGAGAGAACATACAGGTCAGAAATCATATACCTATGTCTTATATTTCACTTCATTACTAACAACAATCACGCGCAACTAGAACCTTGCTGCACAGGGCGAGTTGGCCGTGCTGTTAGGGGCGCGTAGCTGTAAGTTTGCATCCGGGAGATACTGGGTTCGAACCCCACTGTCGGTATACCTGAAGATGATTTTCCGTGGTTTCCCATTTTCACGCCAGGAAAATACTGGGGCTGTACCTTAATTAAGGCCATGGCCGCTTCCTTCCCACTCCTATGCCTTTCCTGTCCCATCGACGCTATAAGACCTATCTGTATCGGGGCGAACCTTGGTGCGACTTCTTGGATCACTTGATAGTGGGCGCCGCAATTTATTTAATGATCATGCGATGAGAGTTTAATTGTGGCTGTAAGAGTTCACACATCACCTGTAGTTTTACTGTTAAGCTCAATGCAAATGTACGTACAAGTACAACGAAATTAAAGAATTGTAATTAATATTTATTTCTCGATCCTAGTGTAGCAAAACTCTAGGACCATGGGCATGAATGCTACGACAAAACTACCGCTGATTAGTTGTCTGTGAGAGTGTAAGAATACAATTTAAAATTTGATTTACGTCGCTCCGACACAGATAGGTTATGGAGACGATGGGATAGGAAAGGGCTAGGAGTGAAAAGGAAGCGGCCGTGGTCTTAAGTAAGGTACAGCCCCCTTATCTCCCCAGTGGAAAATGGGAAACCACGGAAAACCATATTCAGGTCTACCGACAGTGGGGTTCGAACCCACTCTCCCACTGCTGCGTGACCCTAACCGCACGGCCAGCTCTCTCCGTGCTCAATCCGTTTACTTAAACAATTGTATTTGTTATTTTCTTAATTATTTCAACATTTCGTTATACCTAATCTTCTTCCACTGCTTTGTCCACGCCTGTGAGAACGTGAGTACTAACTGTGCCGCACATGTGGATTTGGCCCTGTTTTACATCCGGATACCCTTCCTGACTCCAACCCTATGTGAAGGGATTTAATCACTATTACGTGTTTCTGTGGTGGTTGGTAGTATGGTGAGTTGTCTGAATATGAAGAGAAGAGTGCTGGGACGAACACAAACATCCAATCCCCGAACGGGAAGAATTAATCAGAAGCGTTTCAACAACCCGACACGGCTGGGAATTGAACCCGGGTCCTTTTAAACCAAAGACCTGACCATTCAGCCAAGCAGTCGAACATTTTATTAAGCCTAATGTCTGCTATTAATACATGAAGCATCAATAAAACTGTGACCGAACGAGCTGGCCGTGCGGTTAGGGTCGCGTAGCTGTGAGCTTGTATGTAGGGTATGAATTCCACTGTCCGCAGCCCTGAAGATGGTTTCCCATGGTTTCCCATTTTAATTCCTGTAAAATTTTGGGCTGTACCTTAATTAAGGCCAAGGCCACTACCGGCCCAATCCTTTTTTCCCATCCTTGCGTCTTCGGAAACCTTCGATGTGTTAGTGCGACATTGAAACAACCAGCAAAAAATCAAATTTAAAACAAGTAACTTAATTAAGACCACGGCCGCTTCCTTCCCAGTCCTAGCCCTTTCCTGTCCCATCGTCGCCGTAAGACCTATCTGTGTCGGTGCGACGTAAAGCAAATAGCAGAGAGAGAGAGAGAGAGAGAGAGAGAGTCAAATAAAAACGTCTGATGGTCTCCTTGTCGGTTGCCACCACGGCTTTTTTACGCACAGCTTCTGATATTTTGGATTTATTCAATTACTTCTGACTCATCCTTTCTTCTTGTTTCAATAGGCCCTATTCAGTAGGCTTGAACCTTTTTAAAAATTTTTAAGACATTTCAGAAATTTCCTCAAAGTTAAGACTACACAATTTTTCATGTACGGTTTCTAATCACGTTTTATATCACAGGTATTTTTTTTACATGTATTGGTAGACCTCACGCAGAAAAAACGAACGACGCTCGCAGTACATGCTGTAGTGCTGCAGTCCCGAGTTATACTAATTTTTACCGGGTGAGTTGGCCGTGCGGTTAGGGGTTCGAATCCCACTGTCGACAGCCCTGAAGTGGTTTTCCGTGGTTACCCATTTTCACACCTGGCAAATGCTGGGGCTGTACCTGAATTAAGGCCACGGTCGCTTCCTTCCAACTCCCAGGCCTTTCCTGTCCCATCATCGCCGAATGACCTCTCTGTGTCGGTGCGACGTAAAGGCACTAGCAAAAAAAAAAAATACCAATGTTACTGCACGCTCCTAACTCCAATGTCACTACAAAAAGGGCAGATGTGCGAGACGCTCACTGTTGTGTCATCTGGCCTCCACTTTGATCTTCCTCTTTTTTTTTTGCTAGATTTTATAGTTTTCATATTATTGAAGGAAGTATGGTATACACTTGTTGGGGCATGTGGATTTTTACACCGTTACGCTGTAATACTAATGAGCTTAATCCTTTGGTAGTAGATTCTCGACATAGGTGAAGGTTCCTTTTAAAAGGAGCGAGTTAAGCAGGATAATAAAATAGTATTTTTGAAAACATTCACATGATTGTGTCGTTTCATATTTTAATGAAAACGGAATCTATTGATGATGTTTTCAAGTGAATTGTGTTAAAACTAATTTAAACAATATTGTGCTTTCCCGTTCTCGAAGTGTGATGGACTCTTCCTTAGATTTAAATACCTGTTCATGGTTCGTTGTTAGCTTCACGTATTTCTCCCACTCTCACAAGCTGCTAATTCTCATGTCGAATTTTCTGGCACCAGGTAGCGCAATGCCGTAGCTATTCCTGGTGCGATCCGTTCGTGCTCACTCCCCCTCAAATATCCTATTTATTGAACTATAGAACTCATTCAGTCAAGGCACATAAAATAATAAAAGTGATGGTTGGACTGATGTATACCCTGCAATTATCGCAGTACCTTTGTAATGACTACCTGCTCGGTAGAGGTTTCTGTGTTTACATTGACCGGTTATAGAGCTTCAGTCTCCCAGTAACGTTTTGAGTTGGCCTGTTCAAAAGTACGGAATTGCTGTTGGTTGTGAAGCACTACATATATAGACAACGTCAACCCATCAACAAACAATTATTTTTCTTGAGAAAGTGCTGGTAATTGCGCCTTATATTTTTCCATTTTTGGTTAAGAATACCGGTACTTGAAGTTTTTGCAGAATACTTCAAGTTCTGCCAAGTTTATTGGAATCAATCATCATATTGATGTATGTACATTTTAGCCTCGTATATTTAACTGGCATCTCTTAGTATATTCTCTTACAAGGAGGGTATCGTTGATTTGTCACATTCGTTTGATGTTCAGGTTTCTGCATTATTATTATTATTATTATTGTTATTATTATTATTATTATTATTATTATTATTATTATTATTATTATTATTAGTTTTACGTCGCACGGGCACAGACAAGTCCCTTTGCGACGATGGGATAGGAAAGACCTAGAACTGGAGAGGAAGCAACCGTTGCCTTAATTAACGTGCCCCAACATTTGGTTGGTGTAAAAACTGGAAACCACTGAAAACCATCTTCAGGGCACCTGACAGTGGGGCTCACTTGCTCGGTAATTGTTAACGTTTTGACCGGTGTTATTTTTTTCACAGAATGGCTCTATATCTCTGTCCAGTATTAGTCTGTTATTATTATTATTATTATTATTATTATTATTATTATTATTATTATTATTAACGCCGTCGTCATATTCATTTTATAAATAAATTTGTAGGGGGTACGCTGTCTGTTATTTCATTTATTTTGCCATATTTTGATATATTTATCCGTTTTAGGTCAACTCCAGATCGTATCAGTAGTTTTTTAGCTTTCGTGTCTGTCTGTTTGTTAGTCTGTTTATTCCACCATCAGGGTAAATGACTGAATAGATCTCCACCAAGCTTCTTAGTTATAGTCTACTCATCAGGGAGCAGGTTTCAATATGTATATCATTTAAAAATACTTGAATAGACCGGCGGTTTATACGAAGACCGGAACAGATGTTTTCATTTTCTCTTATACAATTGATTTATATCTCGATCAAACTTCATATTTATAGTATATCCATCTAGGAACAGGTTTTGATATGCACATAATTTTAAAATCGCTGAACAGACTGGGGGTTTATAGGAAGAACAGAAAAGACTACACTTACACTACTGTATAAATCTCGACCAAACTTCACATTTAAAGTTTACCCAACCAGGGGCAGATTTCGAAATGCACATCATTTAAAAAATCGCTCAACTGACGGGGTGGGGGGGCTTATAGAAAGACCAGGAGAGCTTTTTTTCATTTTTCTGTTACGCTATTGGTAATATCTCGACCAATTTTCATATTTAAAGTCTAACCACCAATGAGCAGGTTTCGATATCAATATCATTTAGAAATCACTGAGTCAATTGGGGTTTATAGGAAAACCGGAAGTTTTCTTTTATTCAGTTTTTCTTACGCAATTCATTATACTGTATATACAATCCGTAGTCTATTTGTGAAGTGCCCCTTCACCTTTTGTTCGCCTACTCTTCATATGACTAAGTAAAATTTCTATTTTCTACTGGCTTCATGCTCTGCAGCCAGTGATGGACACCCTCCCAAACCTACAGTTATTTGGAGGATCCATAACCGGACAATATCAAAGAATACATCATATCTCACTCGGCTTCAAAATTAACCCCACCTAATATAACTGAGCACCGAGGAAACTTGATCTAGAACTTTTCACTTTGGTATCTCTGTCTGTCTGTCTGTCTGTCTGTCTGTCTGTCTGTCTGTCTGTCTGTCTGTCTGTCTGTCTGTCTGTCTGTCTGTCTGTCTGTCTGTCTGTCTGTCTGTCTGTCTGTCTAGTTATCCATCTCTTTGTATGTTCCTCAAAGTGGAAAACTATTGGATTTATTTCAACCAAATTATGTATTCGGATTCTACTCACTCAGGATTGTGTTATTAGGTGCATATGATGTCATGGTAACCACATAGAGTTGGTATTTATAGGAAGATTATACTCAAATATTTCCGTTAACATTAGTTCTAAAATCTGGATTGTCACCATTCATCTCAGTGACCCAGAAAACTGTAGATTCGACACTGTTTTCCATTACTTTTATATCTCACTCCCCCTCACCCACACCCCAAAGGGGGCTGAACATGAATTTTAAAAAAAATCGGAGTGTCAGTAATTATTTCAGCTACCACGAAAACTATGGATTCGATAATATTCTAGATTATTTTTATACCAACCCTCTCACCCCCTGCCCATAAGGGTGCTAGGGGTGTCTTACCCTCACGCGGTTTGTCTCCTGATACTAATTGATAAGTGTACCAAGTTTGGTAAAATTGCTCCAGTGGTTTAGGAGATGTGTCATATACACACCCACACCCACACACCCACGCACACACATACATCAATTTATATATAGTAAGAAGAAGAAGATAATATTTTTATATGTAGTTTTCCGATTAATTTTATATCTCACCCCCTTCGCTCCCAACTTGGACTTGCAAAACATCCGGAGTAATACTATTCATCTCAGAGACCCTGAAATCTATGGATTCGAAACTGTTTTTAATTATTTCTATATCTCACCCACCCCTTTGCTCCCCACCTAAAAGGGGGCTGAACTTTAAAAAATTCTAGAGTATTACTTTTCAACTCAATGACCCCGAAAACTATGAATTCGACACTATTCTCGATTATTATTGTAACTACCCCCCTCTGACCCTCTCCCTTAAGGGCGCTAGGGATGACTTACCCCCCACAGTGATCGTCTCCCGATAGTAATACGTGTACCAAGTTTGGTTGAAATTGCTCCAGTGGTTTAGGAGGAGATGTGTCATTTACACACACACTTCCATTTCTATATATAGTAAGATTTTTATACTCGTACTTCACCCCCTTTCCATCCCCGCCCAAAGGAGTCCTATGAGTGCCTTACACAACAGTATATTTCTTCCAGATATTAAGTCTTATTTGTACCAATTTTGGTTGGCAGCTATGCCCAAACGTACATACATAATCTCACTGCTCACCGGGCGAGTTGGCCGTGCGCGTAGAGGCGCGCGGCTGTGAGCTTGCATCCGGGAGATAGTAGGTTCGAATCCCACTATCGGCAGCCCTGAAAATGGTTTTCCGTGGTTTCCCATTTTCACACCAGGCAAATGCTGGGGCTGTACCTTAATTAAGGCCACGGCCGCTTCCTTCCAACTCCTAGGCCTTTCCTATCCCATCGTCGCCATAAGACCTATCTGTGTCGGTGCGACGTAAAGCCCATAGCAAAAAAAAAAAACTCACTGCTCTAGAATCCTGGAGCTAACGTTGCCATGGTTACGACAGTTCATTTCTTTATCCGATTCCTAGAGCAGGGGTAGTGTGGTGCCAATATCTCCGTAACGGTTGGTTTTAGGGCCTTAAAACATGGTTTTCGGGCCCATAGGGCTTACCGAGTTTTGTTCTTTGGGTCAAGAGGATTAAATTGAGCTTTGTCTCGTCCTTATACGACAAATTCTATATTTTGCCTATAATAGTATAAGAGAAAACGGTTTTCCTATAAAACCCCTGTCTTTTCAAAGATTTTAAAATGATATGCATATCGAAACCTTCCCGAGGATGAGTATACTCTAAATATGAAGTTTGGTTGAGATCTATCCAGCCGTTTTGACGTGATGGTGGAACAAACAAACAGACAAACAGACACGAACAACTTTATTTATAAGATGTGTGTGTATTTATGGTACGACGGATAATAACGCAGATGATTATATGAAAAATTGGATTTTTAGTTAAAGTCCTGTGGGACGTATCGTGCATGTCGCTTCAAGGTGGGTAACGGTAAAAACTAACGAGCCATTTTACTCTTTTCGATAGGGCAGATATTAACGGAGGTATCATCAACATCAAAGAGCCTTGCCATTGGTCAGAGATACAATATGCACCCGAGAACCACGGAGAATTTTGCACAATTTCGGACCAGGAACTATACCGTACAATAAATGCGGAAATCGTCCTCATTCTCCCTCAACTTTGTTCAGCTTAATCATATTTCACGTTACTGCCACGCGTTTTCGTAGGAAAATATCATTTTAACGTCGCATTAAATGTTTGAATAGAGCCATGCTACATCACATAAATTCCTTAAGGAAGCATGTAATCCACTGCAAATTCCAGTGCGAAGGACGGGAAGAAATGCCAGTCAAACATATTGAACCCTTGAACTTACCGTTCCATCGTTGGTCGGCCACAGCTGCTGCAATAGAGCAATATCGAACTCTTAAATCTTGGGGTCGTAGCGGGTATATTTCGGTCACGATCTTGACCAAACGATGGGGTTCAGAAGAGAGCCTAACTACTTGCAATGAGGAGCAAATCTGTACTTACTAGATTTTATTAAATTATCAAATGCAAAAAAGTTATATTTATCATTCATCAAAAATTTTGTTTTAATGATTTAACATTTAAACGCGGTCATATTGCAATGCATGAATGTTATCTTTTACATTTATCGAAGAACTTTCTTCGGAGGAAAGTAGAAAATATCACAAATTAGTGGACTGCGAAAACTAGGAAAACGAAAATAAAACCTGAAAATCGGACACGATAACTGAGAATTAATCCTCACGATCCGTGGCAAATCTGACCTTCAACAAGTAGAATTCCAGATTTACATTTAATTAAGGTTATCCACCAGGAAAGCAATGGCAGACTACCTCACTCCTCATCTTGCCTAGTACGCCTCATGTGGGTTCTGCCATTGGTTTTTGCAGTTTCCCTGTAACTGCATAGCCTTTGGTGGTGCTATTTGAGGATCCAACCGGCCTCTGGGCTGATGACCTAACAGACAGACATCCACCAGTCTAATACCCTGTCGGATATGGGAACACCCGCCGAATGGACCCTTAATCGAACCAAATTGACTATCAGTTGCTTTGGATAGGTTGCGAAATATTACTGGAAAGCATGGTGTTCACTACAAGTTAACAGCAACAGTCATAATTAAAAATAAAATTCCACCATATATTGTCATCTCGTGACACCCTTATGTTATGGAATAGTCCCGATGCTGAAACATGCTTCAACCCAAACAGCTGTTCAGAAGGAAGCAACAACATCTCGATCCGAGAGGATCTTACGTTACGTCGTTCTGAAGGAACAAAACTGCGAAATGCAGGAAACACTTATTCATCATGCATTTAGAAGAAATGCTAAATACTGAAGTTAAAGAAAGAGTGGTAAATCACTTGAAAATATTCTTAGAAAACCAACTTTCAGGTTATAAACGGTTATGTTAAGTTGAACTTACAAGTCCACACGATAAAATCACCATCATCATATTCTAAAGGCTAAGCCTTGTCGCTGCAGCTATAGTTGTCTATCTTGAGCCAGTCTTTTCAACTCAGCGTAGGTCTTGCACTTCATCTTTAGAAGCAGGTTCTTAAAGTAAGACACTCTGGGTCGTCCTCTTCCTCTTTTTCCAGCAATTTTTCCTTCAATGATATTACAAAAGAACTCCTCATGCCGCAGAATATGACCAATAAATTTTATTTTCCGTTTTTCAATTTCGGTCATCAGACACCATTCTTCTTTTATCTCTCTGAGGACTTCGGTATTGCTCTTCATTTCCGTCCAACTTATCCTCTGCATTCTTCTCTAGATCCACATTTCAACACGATAAAATAAATTATAAAAATAACAAAGGAAAGCACAAAGGAAATCTTTCTTTCCCACCTTATGACTACCATTACAAATCCGTCTACCTATGTTTGTCCCAATAATCTAACTACAAGTTACTGATAGATCAAAGTCTCGCCAATTAGAAAATGAAAGAAGGAAAACTGAAAATAAAACAATTAACAATTAACAAAACAATTAATTCAAGAAATAACATTAAAATGACTGAAGTTCAATGAACGCGAAGGTGCGTGGCAAACAGCGGTAATAATCAATCTCCGTTAGCTCAGTATCCATGCTGGACAACCCTCACGTTTATGCCACTAGTGGTTCCATGCTCTTATGTGAACACCTTCTAGCTGGTAAGGATTGTGCCGAAACATGGCCTCAATATTACTTTGCTAACCCTCTTCGCATTACATACACTACTGCAGACACTACCATCGTTCAAGTCACTTCGCAAAACACCTAACCTAAGACTTGACTATATACAGACGACACCCTAATCCTGTCGTCGAGTCTACATAGTGTCTACATACCCTAACAATAATATCTACGTATACACACGCAACATCCTAAATCTGTCATTGAGCGTAAACGGGGATGTCTACTCGTCCGTATACTCATATGATACGCGCTACGTCCAAAATATATCGTCGATCGGAAACTGGGATGTCTACCCATCCTCTACAATATCAGGCGAAATCGTAACTTCAAACATACTTTCTGATATTTGGCTTGAAACCTTATCGAAACTCGAACACAATGAAACGAAGCTTGCCACAGAATTAACGCAGGTCTGGAAAAATAACTAAGTCCTTTCTTGTCAATAAAACCTGAAAATGAAAAATTAACGCGCGGCTACTCAATCCACGATTCAAACACGATCTCAACACACGCAGTGAAATTTGGAAAAATATAATAAATCAGCACTCGTTTAACTTTATGTAAATATCGCCAAAACAGTAATCATCACCATCGCAAACATCCGCAATGTAATTCTAATGTGAGGTCTAAAATCGCCTACCATCTAACTGTTCCAAACATCTCTATCCACGAAACTATCCAGTGAAGTGAAATTCTCATTGATCTACACAGCCAAACTATCACTTTAATAACGTCCAACATCTCATCCCAGAATGTTTCCGATTTAATGATAATTTCGTCTCGAACTAAAATATATATACTGAATGGAAATTTGTTGCAACAATTAAATAACATCAACCGTGTTTCAGAATGCCTTTCTGTTCGTGAGGTCGCTTACTATAACATGCACTATGCTGATTTTACATAAATCGTCATTTGGACTTAACTTGCCAAGAGCTACAATCTTCTACAGAAATTGTTTATCATGGGAAAATTCTCGACTTGAAATCATGATAGGCGTTCCAACGCACTCATTTCGAATCTGACCATCATAAAATCAGTCATCTGTTCAGGATTGCTAACGGAACATCATGCACAGCCTGCCTCAGATATATCATATTTAATATACAGCCTCTCTCAAAAATTCATCGCCATCGACAAATATGGCCTGTCTCAAAAATTCTTCTCATCGCCTATCAATCACAGCGGCATTACTAACGAAATACAGGCCTCCTATGCCTTCAACGTCTACACAACTATTCTCTTAACATTTCTTTCCGACACAATCTGTTTCTTCCTGTCCCAAAACCTTTCAAACCTCGGTACTCCCATGACGAGCAATTTTATAAGAATCTTTTCATTCAGTTCATTTGCATCTTTCGGAACTCAAGGACAAAATAACACACCGTGATTTCCTATATCAAAAATATACGGTGTCACAAAAATTAACTTCCCACAATTAAATATAACTTTATCAGACTTTACTGGATTTCGAAACGAACGCAAATCTTACTGGACATTACTTTTAAATATATGTTTTAACATAGAAATTTTTATCCTGATGTAATTATTATTATTATTATTATTATTATTATTATTATTATTATTATTATTATTATTAATTTTCTTCTGAACTCAGAGGATATTTGAATTTATCGTTTCACCACGGCTATATTATCATTATACCATTCCTAACTTTAATCAATTTGAACAATATCTTAAAGAATTTTAACACATTATTTAAACTTCGCATTTTACAGTTTCTCAACGAGATTTTTACCGCCCTGAAGAATTTCACATGCCAACAAGAAATATCAACACTTCGCCTGATCATTTTTAAACACTAATTCGACACACGCACTGGAAAATTTTATTGGG
This sequence comes from Anabrus simplex, assembly GCF_040414725.1. Taxonomy (NCBI): domain Eukaryota; kingdom Metazoa; phylum Arthropoda; class Insecta; order Orthoptera; family Tettigoniidae; genus Anabrus; species Anabrus simplex. The sequence goes on from NC_090265.1 coordinate 573,686,891, forward strand.
TCAAACACATTCTATCTATAACATTAATACAAAATATAGACAGACCTGTAATGAAGTCATCTTGGAGTTCTGGCTACATATTAGCCAGCTGACCTCAGATTCAGCCGCACATGACTGTAGAATACATCGTCTTCTTATAGATTACTTAAAATACACAGATTTTACACTCGCTATTAATTAACAACAACACAAATGACGCACTCTCCTCGCTCTTTGTCATGCGAACGTACTTTTCTCTCTGCTGACGACTGCGAACTGTCTCTGGGAGCTCTGTTCTCGTCCACCCTATTAGGCCAGGTGTTTCAAAAGATAACAAAATCAGACCTGTCACTGACTAGCCTCCAAACCTCCTTTGACAATTTCAAACACACAATGTAATAAATGAAATCAGCTACGTATTTTAAGTAGATATCTATGCCTCCACGGTTTTCGTCGGCGGAAGCTCAGGAAATTTGATATCACTTTCAATCAAATACTTTAACTTGAACCATCGACCTGAAAATAACATTTATTTTTAAGAAACAAATCCCGCACTTTCTTGTAGACGAGCGACGTGGGTTCATCCGTCCAGACCTTCAGATAGAATGTGTAAATGTGGGTGGAGGCGATTCCTTTTATAAGACTATAGGTGACGCTACCCCGATCATGAAGCCTGGTGGTGCAATCCTCTAATTTCATAACCAATGGACCAATCTTCCTGACATTTATTCCAAAAATTCCACTAAAATAACAATTCACAATGATGATGTTTTTATATTTTTCCCATACTTACAACGGGCGTGATACATTTATTTCTGACATGTAACTTGGCGCGCTTTCTTCGGATATGACGTTCACGCGTGTCTCAAATCCGCCAATACGGACGCCAACTTCTCCCCAGTCTTAATTGCTTGTAAATTCACCCTGTGGATTCTGTCTTCATTTAATGTTTATTAATAATTTCGATCCTTTATTCTTGGATTAAGCATGTCGCCAAAATCTCTCGTTGTGAAGATTTTTCCTAAATTGTTGAATTAGGCAGTACTCGAAATCAGCTGAAGCGTCCCGGCATTTCACCAGCGGGTGGCTCGCTCGCTGGGGTGAGTTCTGTTCCCACGGAGGGAGAGAGACTCTCGAAATAAAATATGGCTACTCTCAAAAAAGGTTTTTGTAGCTGAAATAAATGTCTGCAATTATTTATCATCGTAGCATTATTGGTTCAATATCTGAGTCTTCTTCATCCCACGTCAGGAAGAAATAGGTGAATTCTTCCTCTAGATGTTTCAAGACATATTCGTTTCTAGCATTGATTCCCGAGCCAACAACAATGCTTTTCTTATTTAACCCTGCAACCGGTGACTATATCACCTCCATCCACTAAACATTTCTGGGAGTTTAGTAAGCAACTTTTCATAAAATCACACAAAAGAAAATATTGAACGAATAATTAAGTATTAGACGTCATTTTATTCCAAAAGGAAAAAGTCTAAATAGCCCATCAAGTTCTAGGAAACACAGAGGTAACAAAACAGCTTTGTCATTGTTATATCATATGAAAAATGTGCACCAATTTACGCTGATCAATAATATATACACTTTTCACTATCCTGAATAATATAATACATGCACATCACTCCAAATCACAGACCGCATAGCTGGCCTCATCCTCGACATATTCAAGGTGGTTTCTCTTTCGTCTTGCCTTCATGGGTCTCAAGTAATCTAATTTAAAATAGCAGTGTTGATGAACACCGCAATTACATCCTGGGCACGAGAAGTGGCAGCGTGATTTCTTTTCTGCAGTTGAATAGACAGCGCACAAGAGCATTTCTTTCCTGGGCGTGTACCAGCCGACGTCAGAATCATCTTTTCCTTCTTCCACAAGGACATCACTCTCTTTTTTGCCTTATAAATCTAATACAGTCAGGAATTTCACTGCTTCGTGACAATTCACACATTTTGCTGTAGATACTAGTATCATGGAAACACACGCTAGGCAACCACAAGAAAGAAGATGGTTGCCTGCAATATGCTCTTTTTCCGCGCGTACGCCAGTCTCCTCCATGATTCTAAATTACTTTACTGGTGTGTTATAATTATAAACAGACTTTTCTCTTTAAAGTGGTGTACACTATTTGTTCAATTGATTGAAAAGAAAGGAACTATCACAAGATTAGTAAGCGCTGACATAATGCGTCGCGATGGCGACTTTAGCGGTAGAGCTACACGGAAATACGTCGGGAGTGCGACGTTTACCGGTTGTAAGGTTAATTTTTATTTGGGGACGGTGAGGGAGAGATCACAACTTCGTTTAAACTGTCCTTTGCAGGAAAACACTTGTCATCACGCTCATCCATGGCCGGGTTAAAAACAAGACGATCTTGGGCATTTGACGTCTTTGACGTTTTATTCTGTCCCTACCTACCTCGTTGCTTTCAACCTCTTTGCTCGGGATGACTTTCGGTCATTAAACTGGCCCGTTGAACGCGCAGTTGTCCATGGTGTGTTGTGAGTGAAGTAGCGCGAGGTATTGAGGGTGTATCAGAGAGAATCATCGGTTAACTGTGTTTGTACACGCGTGGCTAAAATGTCATACATCTACACTAATATGCAGATATCGTGTATGTTTACGGCTTTTGCGATGGTAGTGCTCCTGCTGCTGTCGAGGAATACCGTCGGGGATTTTTAATTTTCATACTATCACATGATATACATAGAATGCATAGTTATTCTTAGTTCAAGTATCTCTGGTCGTACAGCGTTTAGCAGAGTTTTCAGCACAATGCGTGAAACAGGTATTCTTCCAAGTTCGCATTTTTCTTCTGAACGTGTAGTTCAATAACCTGTGCAGGAACAGCAACACATTGTTTAAATGGTGAAGCATAGTCTTACTACCAGCGCATGGCGAATTTCTGCACGTATCAATGTCGCACGAACACGTGTAGGGCAAACACTATATGCGGGAAGCTTTTACCCATTTCAAAACGTTAAGCCCAAAATCAAATGTACATTAAATGTATTCTATCTCGGAAAACAATCGGAATAGGGGGTATGTTCATATTAAGGAAAAAAGATCTTTTTAGGTCGACGCCCCGAATAAATAGAATTTTAAAAAATGTTCATATTAATATGTTTCCTTCAAATGATCATTCCTGCCATATCCCTGGATATTGACTATTCCTGCTTGGACACTCTGTATATATGTCTGAGGACTACGTTTCCAATAAACTCCCGTTCTTCCATTATATTAGAGAAGTGACAAGTAGCATTTAGGGTAATTTATAGCGAAAGTCACCACTTAAACTCGTTATAAAAGCATCGAAGTGCACTCTTTTATTGGTAAATATTATGCATAATCCTCCATATACTAACTAGCCCAGAAAACTTTATGATAATATGCTTCTTCCTTTCGGTTGTGCTTGTACTCGGGGATTTAGGAATGTTCACCCTATCACATGATGTACGTCGAGTGCATAGTTATTCTTAATACAAGTGTAAAATAGCACACCTGGTATACAGTTGAACCTGGGACCTTATTCCATCTAGAAAGTTACTATGATCACGTCCGGCCCCGTGGTGTAGGTTCGATTCCTGGCCGGGTCAGGGATTTTTAATTGTGAATGATTAATATCCCTGGCTTTGGGACTGGGAATTTGTGTCGTTCAACGCTGTATACTTCCGCAATTACACTTACACGCAGGTTCCTATCATATGGTGAAAGTAGTGACAAAAGATCTACAGAGGTCGACGCCACGAACAAATATCATATATTAGAAAAATACTATGATTACAATATTACCGTCAATAATTAATCTACATCGAGCAAATAGGTATTTGGGCTCACATAGCTTTGAATTTGCATACGAGAGATGGTGGGATAGAACCCCACTCTCGATATCCGTGAAGATGGTTTTTCCATGGTTTCCAATATTCACACCTGGTCGCTTCCTTCGCAATCCTAACCATTTCCTATCTCATCATTATCATATGACCAGTCTGTGTGAGTGTGACATGGGAGAAATAACAAAAGGAAAGAGAAAAAGAGCTATTCTGCTGAGTTGGCGCAGATACTTCGGAGTGGCCATATATTTCCGTCTGAAGCCTTATAATAGCTCTTTCCGTGAAGTACTAAATTTTTACGACCACACTAACTTAAATTAAATATTCAGAATTTCAATATCCTGTCGAACAATTCCATTTATAGCTTCTTCATATCGACTATTTTCTATTTCCCATTGGACCCAGGTGTGAAAGCGTAAGGAGGATATCGTAGTATTCATTATTCGTATTTAATGTTGGGGTATAATGTCTGAGGAAGTCATCGCAGGCGTTTGAGACCGTGTGGTAACTTGATAGCTGTAGGAATATAAAGTGAAAAATATTATTAAATTAAGGATGTAGGTGATAACGATGTGCGCCCGATTGAGAAATTGAAACACGAGTTGAGCTAAAACTAAAAAATACTATTTTTATTCTTTAAATAAATAAGCGTGTCGTGAAGTATAGAAGAAACGAGATCAACGTAGAAGAATAGATTGACGGGTGACTATGGAGACAGTTCCAGCAGTATAGTTGAAATCTTGTAAAACTGGCCCCTAAAATGCAAGTATGATAACGTAAGAATCATCATTGCTGTCATCTTGAAGAGTTAGTTAAAAAGTTCACCGAGCGTTACCAAAACAAGCAGTATTTCAGTCCCTAAAAAGCAATATTGAGAGACCACTCCTCTGAAGAGAATATGATTATTTTATTACTATTTTGGGGTGGCGTCAGGAAAAGCACCCGGCGGTAAAGATGGGTTAATTCCATACATATTTTCGATCTCAGGTTATTGGGAAAAGGTCAGGAAGAATAATAATTTAGATATAGTAACATTTACTTGCGTTTCGTTTCCGCATGCTAAATATAATATGTTTGCTTTATTATTATTATTATTATTATTATTATTATTGTTATTATTATTATTTATTATTATTATCATTATTATTATTATTATTATTATTATTATTATTATTGAATGAAAACCTACAACCTGTTTTCCAGTCAATGACTGGGTCAGGGATGGGATGAATGAAGCCCCCAACTTGCGGTGAGGATATGAATTGTGCCAGCTGCCGAGGCCTGTCGCACTCCTCTGGGGCAATGATTAGTGACTGACAGATGAAATGAAATGATATTGGAGAGTGTTTCTGGAATGAAAGGTGACAGGGAAAACCGGAGTACCCGGAGAAAAACCTGTCCCGCCTCCGCTTTGCCCAGCACAAATCTCGCATGGAGTGACCGGGATTTGAACCACAGTATCCAGTGGTGAGAGGCCGGCACGCTGCCGCCTAAGCCACGGAGGCTATTATTATTATTATTATTATTATTATTATTATTATTATTATTATTATTATTATTGAAATAATTATAAAACAGAAGGAATTAGTTTTTGTATTTTGGTTTTGTGCACTTAAGAAAACCTGTCGTTGTTTTTGGCATCTGCCCTGAACTTTCAGGGTTGCATTTGATGGTTTCTTACGGCATTTGAGCTTTGCTGTACTGTACTACGGTCGTGTAAAACTACAAGCTTGCGCTCTGTACGGTACTATGTTGTCCTATTTTGCATTCCGCAGGCGTTTCGAGTATGACAATTGGATCCCCGTGGGCCTAACTTGACTTCCTTGACCTTACTTCCTTTCAGCCCTCCGTTTATTATTATCCTTTTTTTTTTTTTTTTTTTTTTTTTTTTTTTTTTTTTTTTTTTTTTTTTTGCTAGTTGTTTTACGTCGCACCGACACAGATAGGTGTTACGGGGACGATGGAACAGGAAAGAGCTAGTAGTGGGAAGGAAGCGGCCGTGGCCTTAATTAAGGTACAGCCCCAGCATTTGCCTGGTGTGAAAATGGGAAACCACGGAAAACCATTTTCAGGGCTGCCGACAGTGGGATTCGAACCTACTATTATACTTTCAGTAATTACTCTGACTGTACCACTTCCTCAGTCAAGGTCACAATATCCGTTCCCCTTCACCACTCTACAGCAATGTCCTCAACCCTCCTCTTCACGTTTCCGTCTCTGAGTCAGCGGTAATTTGTTTAACATGTTGTAAATGACTATAGATTTTAAGAGACGTCAGGGTAACAGAATTTCTTTCAGTCACAAGTTCGTTTTAACTATCAGATGCCAATGACATGGAGTTTTATATGAAAATACCCTCGAAAGCCTAATATTTCAGTCGGATCGAACTTGCCCTCTTGGAAACGGAAGAACATCCGACAGCGCCTCTGAGGTTGACTGAGTTGTAGAAGCCAGTAGGACGAGTCTGTGTAATTTCTAGCGAGAAACTGGGTAAAATTGTTTAATTTAAATGCGCATGGAGGAACCATGACTTTTCAAATAAGTCTACCCGGTTATTCTGTACTCTGGAGGTATCAACGGCATGTTTCACTTTCTAACTCACAGCCACAAATGTTAACGATGGCTCATCAACCAGGTATGACAAGTTACGTCTTAATAGGAGACTCCTACATACACTTCCGTCTCGGTCATGGCTGGTACCCAAATCATCGTCATCGAATTAGATTAGTGGATTCTCTTTACGTGCAACAAGGACCAAGAGGACATTGCCAAACTTAATCACGTCACTCTAGGTTTTAGTAAATATCGACATCCACAAAATGTTATATGAAAGACTGGTCTTTATTCGTGTCCCTTTTCCTACCAGTATAATAATTTTACTAAGAATATATGATAACAACATTTACATTACAAACCATAACTCTCATCTTTATTCCGCATTGAAAACAGCTATCTCACTATGTTTACAAAAGGAGTAATTTTATTACCCACCTATTGAATAATTGTGGAATAATTGTTAAAAATAAGGATGTTGAGACGTAACAAATACAACACATGCTAGAATCGCTTTATGCAGTTTAAAGTGTTTGTCTAAAAAGAAAAGAATTTTGTGTCATATTAATTCTAAAAACAACACATGTCCGACACTGAAGTGGATCCTCGTTGTATGAAGTTTGATCATACGCATGTTTATTTAACCACATAACCGTTGACTTGTAATTTGTATTGAATAGGTTGGGTAATAAAAATACTTATTTTGTAAACTTAGTGAGATAACAACATTTACCAAGTACTTGCCCACTTGTTACGTATGACTGATCTGAAGATCTGCATCAGACATAATGTTATTTCTGGGTGTGCCGGGCTGAGTGGCTCAGACGGTTAAGGCGCTGGCCTTCTAACCCCAACTTGGCAGGTTCGATCCTGGCTCAGTCCGGTGGTATTTGAAGGTGCTCAAATACGACAGCCCCGTGTCGGTAGATTTACTGGCACGTAAAAGAACTCCTGCGGGACTAAATTCCGGCACCTCGGCGTCTCCGAAGACCTTAAAAAAGTAGTTAGCGGGACGTAAAGCAAATAACATTATTATTCTTTCTGGGTGTGCTGTGAAGTGAATAAAATTAGTTGTAGGCCTATTCCTTTTATGTTGAGATATTTAATCTGTTGCATGTTTTTTTTAGATACAGTGTTATTTTATATATGGTATGTACTTTATGTATTTGTACATGATGTTTTGCTGGCTGCATGGCTACTTATCGAATGCCAAATATCGATGCCGTTTAACTTTGAAAGGTGATTGCAGATAATCTTTAGGATATTCATCAACGCCTTTGTATGTGTTATTATTTGGTGCCCTGCTTACAAAATTGATGCAAGGTGATCTCACGTGACAGATTATCGTTAGTCTGGATATCTTTAATCACACATTTTTAACTTTTAAGAATAGTCTATTCCAGCTCTTGGATTCAGTCATTCTGTCGTCTTGAAGACTCTGTCATTGTTAACTTTATAATTTCAGGTAAAATATTTTTCTTCCGTGGAGTAAGAGCTGCCTAGAACATTCACTTTCTCTGAATACGATTGAATAACATAAATAGAGAATTGGCAATGCCCTAGCGCGAAAATATGAAGCAACAAACTCTACGTATTCTCGAGGTCTAAATCCCTGAGGGTAGTGCCAACACTACTGTATTTTGTATATCTTCTGCTAAGAATTTTACTCTTATCCCTTATTTATGGAGCCTTGACGACGAACATATAGCTTTTAGGAGACGATGGGAAATGTCTAAATGTGGACGGCAGCAGCCGTAGCCTTAATGAAGGTATCTCTGGGCATTTGCCTCTTTTGTAAACAGGAAAAAAGAAAGGCATCTTTAGAGTTTCTAACGATGGAGTTCGAAGTTATGATCTCCTAAATACCGGGCGAGTTAGCCGTGCGTTTAGGGGTGCGCAGTTGTGAACTTGCATCCGGGAGATAGTGGGTTCGAGCCCCACTGTCGGCAGCCCTGAAGATAGTTTTCCATGGTTTCCCATTTTCACACCAGGCAAATGCTGGGGCTGTACCTTAATTAAGGCCACGGCCACTTCCTTCTCACTCCTAGCCCTTTCCTATCCCATCGTTGCCATGAGAACTATCTAGGTCGGTGCGACGTAAAACAAATTTTTAAAAAATAATCTTCTAAGTGTAGATTTTCAGCAATGAGAGTTATTATTATTATTATTATTATTATTATTATTATTATTATTATTATTCCTGTTTCTTTATGCCCATTCCGTTCTTTTGACCACTTTGTACCCGTCCTGATGCTAGTTCTCTTATTATTATTATTGTTATTGTTATTATTATTATTATTATTATTATTATTAATGCACTTCAAACGGGAAAATCTTGATAGCAATGCTTACGTACCCTAGTACATAAAGTTCAATTTCATTGGAAATAAAATTAGACCTGACTGGAAGGTATTAGTTGCGTCTGGTGGTCAATTTCTGCACGGCGCCATTTTCTTTCTCATTTTACAGAGAAATAGGACTCCGTGGAAATAATTCTATCATTAACTGGATAGAATCCAATGACTGCGCTACATAAATTCTGTGGAAGGACGACCGCTACACCATTTCGACTTTGATGATTATGTCCGGAGAAATATACTGTTACCATTGGTAGTGGTGAAATGTCCAGCACTTTTCCAGTGTGTCTCACACAGTCCCAAGATCTTCACGCCATATAGTGTCATTTCTCTCTCAACAATTGATATTTTGCCAGTCTCTAGTAAACCCCTCACATTCCAGGTTCCGCATAATATCTCTCTGTGAAGCGAACATCTTTGATTAGAGGCTTCTCTCAACCCTGCACCCCCCCCCCCCCCCCCCGAGATCCGATTGGGGGACTTGAAACTCCGGAATTATATTTGTTAGTAGGTACGAACATTTAGAATTTGGCATAGCCATTGGGTTGTCTTGGGAAAGGTAATGAGGTGGGTTCCCATTCGCTTATGTTCTCGATCTTCCTGTATGAATGTGAAACTTGGACCATAAAAGCTAAAGACAGGAACCGAATCAACGACTTTGAAATGTGGTGTTGGAGAAGGATGTTGCGAATACCGTGGACAGCCAGGAGAACAAATGATTCTGCCATCCGGGAAATTGGAATACAAGAAAGTTTATGCCAAGTTGTGTACCAGAGAATCCTGCAATTCTTTGGTCACATTATGAGAAGAGAGGATGACAACCTGGAAAAATGAACTATCCAAGGAAAAGTTTCTGGTACAAGGACACGAGGACGGGTCGCAAAAAGATGGGTTGATCAAGTAAGAGAGATCATGGGCTTACCATGGAGAGTTACTGTCCGGAAAACGCAAGTACGTACAGAATGGTATCAGCTTATAAAAGAAACAACAAAGTTCTTGGGTCACGATACTCAGTCATGAGAGAGAGAGAGAGAGAGAGAGAGAGAGAGAGAGAGAGAGGACTCCGTGGATCAGTTTGCTATCAACGGGTTTCGTTAAAAATTCTGTGTTCACAATCCAGCTGTACGAAAACACTGTTACTGTCTGAATATTTGCTAAGGAATAGGGTAGGAAAGTAAGGGTGCCAGTAAATTGGTACTCGTCAAAGTGTACACAACAATTCGAGCAGAATTAATCTTCATATTTATAATAATAAAACATGTATTGTCGCAGTAGTAAACATTCGCACTGGATAAGTTTGTAACTTTTTATTGTTCTTCTTCCACCGCTTTTGTGGTGGGGTCACGGGTGCAAACTGTGTCGAACCTGTGGACTTTTCTCTGTTTTATGGTCGGGTGCCTTCTTGGCTTCAGCCCTATGTGGAGCGGTGTATTCACAACTATTGTGTGCTTCTTTGATGTATTGACCATTCAGATAAGGAGCCAGACAATAATTGTAGTACCTAGCAAGATGGCCGTGCGTTTAAGGGCTCACAGCTGTGACCTTGCATTCGGGAGATAGTGGGTTCGAACCCCACTGTCGCCAGACCTGAAGATTTTCCTTTTCACACCAAGCAAATGACGGGGCTGAACTTTAATTAAAGCCATGACCACTTACTTACCACTCCTTACTTACTTACTTACTTACTTACTTACTTACTTACTTACTTACTTACTTACTTACTTACTCCTTGACGCTACGGTCCTTGCAGAACCTTGGTCTCCGCAACAATCTTCTTCCAAAGCTCTCTGTCGATTGCCTTGGTCCTCCATCTCCGGACTCCCATGGTATGTAGATCAGCCTCCACCTCTTCTATCCATCGCTTTCTTGGTCTACCTCTACATCGTCTTCCATCTGGATGCCCCTCCAGCACTTTCTTAGGTTCTCTTGTAGTCTCCATTCGATGGACATGTCCTAGCCAACGCACTCTAGCAGTCTTCACACCTCAGTGCATTTGGAGGTTGACTAGATCTGGAACTCCAACATTATACTTTCTTAGTTCCTCTTCTAGTTTTCTGCTTTTCCCTGGCTGGAGTAGGTTTCTCACATTTCAAGTCGCTAATACCAATCCATAACCATTTCCTCGCCTAGTTCGTTTATCAATTTTATCCGTCCGGTTTGTTCTTACTCTTTGCGGCTTCTCAACAGTTTTTTTTTTTTTTTTTAACGGGATAGAGTTGTCAACCCTATGCCCAACCCCCAACCTGAAGGACCAGGGTATCCTTTTTAGTCTGGATCATCACCTTCGACCTGTCCGGCAAGGCAGGCCCTACCAGTAGCTAAGCTACCGCCGGCATAGCTCTCAGGATCTTTTGACCACGCAAGCCCCACCACCACGACAAGGTAAAGATACCATCGATGGGGACTTACCACTCCTTACCCTTTCCTATCCCATCGTCGCCGTAAGACTTATCTGTGTCACAGCGACGTAAAACAAGTTTAAAAAAATGAGTAATGCCACTTACTGGGGATAAATATGCTCCGAGCGGAACATATTACTTTTTAATTCATTCGAGTGCAGCTGATACACACCCGTAGGAATAGAGTACGAAATTTGAAAGAGTGATGCATGTGGAAACTCTAAGCGATCCACCTCGAAGTCCCACGGTTTCTGACCTGATCTTCCTCCAGTTCCAGTTGTGAGGAGTATATTTAATATCGTACGAGACAGAAGTAGACGTAGATCTACAGATTTAGTAAAACCGAGCGAGTTGGATGCGCGATACGAGACGCGTAGCTGTGAGCTTGTACCTATGGTTTCGAAGATGTTTTCCCTTGGTTTCCCACTTTTACACCAGGCGAATGCTGCTGTACATTAATGCCACGACCACTACTTTCCCAATCCTAGCCCGTCCCCATTTTGGTGTGGCCGAAAACAATCAATACGTTAATGCGACGTCAAGCAACTAGCATATATAAATATTCTTCCTATTCTACTTCTTTTCCCACACCTGTGGGGTGAGAACTGTGTCGCACATGTGGATTTGGCCCTGTTTTACGGCCGAATGCACTTCCTGACGCCAACCCTATGTAGAGGAATTTAATCACTATAGGCCTACTGTATCTTGTTTGTGTGGTGTGTTGTCTGAAAATCAAGAGGAGAGTGTTGGGAGAAATTCAAGCAGCCAGTCCCCGAGTCAGAAGAACTAATCAGATACGATTAAAATCCGCGACCCGGACGGGAATCGAAGCCGGGACTCTTTGAACCGAAGACTTCAACGCTGATCACTCAGCCAAGGAGGCGGACTGCTAGTAAATATATAGATATATACTATGTAATCGAATCATTCCCGCGTTTAGTTGTGGAAGGCAAGAGTGTCTAGATAATCAGTTTATAATGTGTTTATTATACGATGTTTTACATTCCATCTACTCCTTGATTGCTGTCTAAATTTATCAGTGAAACTTGTCCTATTAAACAGGAACCGGAACCAGTTTAAGGTACCTCACACCCAGGGATATTCTGGGTGACTGACGCTCCACTGTGGACGCAGACATCTTGACGCCAGACTATTACGTGTAGTGAAAGAACCTTGCCCGCTGATCGTCACCAGGATGCTGGAGAACGGTTAAAGGGCAATGACCGTGCTGTTTGCAAGAAGCCTACGTGCAATGAATTGTCACTACGTTGTTGCTTTAATAATAATTACATACATACTGTACATTGCCGGGCTGAGTGACTCAGACGGTTGAGGCCCTGGCTTTCTGACTCCAATTTGGCAGGTTCAATCCTGGCTCAGTCCGGTTGTACTTGAAGGTGGTCAAATACGTCAGCCTCGTGTCGGTAGATTTGCTGGCACGTAAAGGAACTCCTGCGGGACTAAATTCCAGCATCTCGGCGTCTCTGTATAACCGTATAAATAGTCAGTGGGTCATAAAGCCAATAAGTAGACTATTATGCCTTTCAGCGTTCAGTATGCAATCCACTGTGAATTTACTAAATTCCGCAAAAATCCTTTCTTTGTAACAATTTCTGTGACCTCGTTTAGTTCCATATCACTTATCTTTAAATCATTAAATACTGAGTCTGAGCATCGTCGTTTTGGTCTCCTTCTACTTCTCTTACCCTTCATGACCGAGTCCGTTATCCTACGAGGTAGCCTATCCTCCTTCATTCGCATCACATGACCCCACCACCGAAGCCCGTTTATTCGCAAATTTTCATCAATTGAGTTCAATCCTTAGCCTTTATCTCCTCATTCCGTGTACACTTCTGTCATTGTTCCCACCTGTTTGTACCAGCGACCATTCTCGCTAATAATAATAATAACAATAATAATAATAATAATAATAATAATAATAATAATAACTACATTGTGAGGGGCAGGGTGTGAAATCGGAAAGAAAAGATAGGGGAGAGAAGGATTATAGAGCTTAACTGCTAGTGTTAAATTCAGACAGAACCCGACGGGGGAGAGGGTAATTCCCTCTTAAGTAAATTACCCCTCCCCCTTCCCCAAGAAATTTGTCAATGTGTAACCTTCCTAAGTGAACATTGTCCTATTGGCTACCTATCGGAAACACACCCTCTCAAAGAAATACAGGAGTGTTGGAAGCTCGAGCTACTTAGAGCGGTCCCAAGGGAGGAGGGCTTCAAGTAAGTTATATTTTTGCCCGGGTTTCAGATGGAGTTGCCAGAGTAAAATATGAACAATAGGCTCAGATGCGGAGGTGCCACCGCTACGTTGCTTTATTGCTTGAGGTCTGTATTAAGTGTATTATTGCTGATGTTTTTATGAAAATATGCACAATAAAAACATTAATTTCAGTAATACATGTGTTATACACGTTCCTCGTTATTTTATAATGAAATAATAAACACCCCCCTCCCCACCCATCCTCCACCCATCAATTTTAATTGCGAGGAACCTTTGAGATAAAATCGTCGGTGAAAGGCAACCCCCCCCCCCCCCGGCCGCAAATTCGCACCCTAGTGAGGAGTGTTCTAGGTACCAGTCCTCTTCATCAGATGTCTTCTCAGTGTGAAGGTCCAATGATTGTGTAAAAGTCAATCAACTGCTAGCCCAAGAGCATATAATATGCATGAATACATTGTACAGGTATTATATCCGTCAAATATGAATACATGATGTGTGACTTCATGCCACGGCCGAGTCAGTCCAGAAATTATACCTAAATGGCCGACTCTATAATCAACAAGGAAACTTGGACCTGTTTCCAAGCAACTACTTGTATAACAGACTTCGAAGGCCCTGGGACCGCTACGGTAGCTGTGAAGGCCCTTCAGGAACTCTGAAAAGTGGTGGTAAAAGGGGCTCTGGTTAAGGCGCAGCAGGTCGTTATGCTATTTAGGTTACAAAATGGGTAAACAATGCAATGTAAATTTTAATCTTATACCAGTTGTAATTCCACATACTGTATGTGAGTTGACTATGTTTGTAAGTACAGGACATATTATAAATATAATTTTTTAAACAATATAAATTTATTAAGGATGAGCTGTGTGTTTAATAGAAAACATTGTTAGCGTAAATTGTATAATATATATATATATATATATTCGTTTACGGCCATTAGAGACCACGTTAGATAACAATTACATGTTTCTGGAAGCCTTCCTCACAGCCCAGAACTTCAGCATCCTCTCTCTGGCAGCCTGTCTTCTTTCGTCCGTCCACCCACGGTTAAGTTTTGGTTCGTCATGGAATCCCTGAAATCTGTCGATCACTGACCTAAACTTTGTTCGGTTTGAGATGTCTTCCGAATTTAGTCCCACCTGTCTGAGATCCTTTCTTACCTCCCTGAACCATTTGTCCGACACTTTAGGTCTGCTGTCTAGTATTGTGAAAATCCTTTTTGTTAGTCTCTTCTCATCCATTCTAAATGATATTGTATTTTAGGAAAAAAATTTTCTTCTCTTGTAAATTTAAAATTTAGTGCTTGACAATAATGTATTTTAGTGTACCATTTGCCATCGAGGTAGACACCTCATTTGCAAATAAAGAGATTTTGAAGGTTTGAAGGTGTCCGGATACATTTATCTTCAAAAGTCAAGGGTCCGCTCCGTTGAAGGACTAGAAAGTTGTGCTGATAGGAAATACATTACAATATTCAAATACTGGAGGTCGTCAGAGTATGATTTCCCACTAAGTTTCCTGCATTCTCTCTATAGTCGTTCCAGGTATATGTTGGGACTGTGCTTCGTTTCGATTCCTAGAGCACGTATCTTAATCCTAAAATTAACTCTGAAGAACATACAGATTACAAAAGATATGACGTTGTTTTAGGTGTTTTAAAATCATATTTTTGAATGGGGTAACCCTCAAGAGCTGTCAACTGGGGGACGTTGGTTGGCGACCACGGGGCCTCTTGGTGAGTCTGGTATTGTGTCTACTTAACTGTGTTAGTCCCCTCGCTTTCACCTGTTCTTTGTCAATATTTGCTCTCTTCCTACCCCGACAGTTTAATTCATGAGGCCTCAGGACGATTTCTTTTTTTTTTTTTGTGCCTTTCGCGGCCCTTTTCTTTCCGACACCCTCATTTATCGAAAGTAATCGAAATTTCGGAACTCTTCTATTCCCCCCTTGATTAGTATGAAGAGGGGGTCCGGTTAATTGGCTGAATGGCCTACGCTCAGACCTTCGCTTTAAATGGTCCCAGCTTCGATTCTCGGCCGGACCGAGGATTTTAACTGCGTAATTAATACCTCTGATACGGAGGCTGTATGTTCGTGTTTGTCCCCGCACACATCTCTTCATAATCATAATTACACACACACAAAACCATCGCAGAAACATGCATTAGTGAATACATCCCTCG
This sequence comes from Anabrus simplex, assembly GCF_040414725.1. NCBI lineage: Eukaryota > Metazoa > Arthropoda > Insecta > Orthoptera > Tettigoniidae > Anabrus > Anabrus simplex. Next base: position 573,702,439 of record NC_090265.1, read on the forward strand.
ACATAGGGTTGGTATCACGAAGGAGATCTGGCCGCGAAACACGGCCAACTATACATGTGCGACACAAATCGCACCCGCGACCCCAACAGGGTGTGGAAAAAGCGTTGGCAGAAAAAGAAGAAGGGAAGTGTTAAGAGTAGCTGTACTCTCCGTTAAAACAATAATCACTACCATCGCCGTCGCAAATCAGCTTTTTGTGTGGAATTTGTGGTTGCTTCATTGTTATTTAATAGAAGTCTGAATGTGACTCCTTTACCCTTAGTAAACTGTTTAAATAATATACACTTAACCCCCTTGCCTATCTGTATATTTGCCTCAAATTAAACCGATGCCTTTTCCAGATCTTGACGTTGGCGACCTAGTCTGTACCTCCAGCCAGGCTAGAAACCAACGAACAGGTATCCTGAGCATTTTTACTTGCGGTAAGGTAGCCAATTCCCTTCCACTCCTCCTCTTGCCAGCAAGGCATGGGCTACCCATCCAGGTGGTGACTATGCCCAATGTTGCTTAACATCGAAGATCTCGTGAGATCCTGTGTTCCAATATGCCATCAGACCGAGAGGCTCAGTGGGTTTAGGTGCCTACTTTCTGACCCCAGCTTGACAGGTTCGATCCTGGCTCGGTCCGGTGGTATTTAAAGGTGCTCAAATACGTTAGGTGATGGTGGTGGTAAAAATGAAATGGCTTATGGCTTTTAGTGCCGGGAGTGTCCGAGGACATGTTCGGCTTGCCAGGTGCAGGTCTTTTGATATGACTCCCGTAGGCGACCTGCGCGTCTTGATGAGGATGGAATGATGATGAAGATGACACATACACCCAGCCCCCGTGCCAGCGAAATTAACCAATGATGGTTAAAATTCCCGACCCTGCCTGGAATCGAACCCGGGACCCCTGTGACCAAAGGCCAGCACGCTAACCATTTAGTTATGGAGGCGGACGGTGGTGGTGGTGATTGTTGTTTTAAGAGGAAGTACAACTAGCCAACCACCCTCTATATAACACTAATCAGAAAGAAAAATGGAAGGGGTCCGACACTTCGAAAAATGAAGTACTGTAAGACCATGGCCACGAAGGGCATGGAAATGAAAAACTCCCTAGGCCTCCATACGCAATACCGTCGGGGTGGGAAAAGTAAAAGAGTTGACCAAGGGAGGTCGGATAAGATAGATGAAGGTGAGGAGCGTGGCACAAGTAAGTGGAAGCAATGCCACGACTCAGCTAAGGGCCCCGTGGTCGCTAACCCACGTTCCAAAGTACAGAACCCCTGGGGACCCTTTTAGTTGCCTCTTACGACAGGCAGTGGATACCGTTATTCTACCGCCCCCACCTCCAGGGGGATCAAATACGTGAGCCTCGTGTTGGTAGATTTACTGATCCACCTGGTGGCCATGGTCGTTAAGGCGTCAAGCCTATATGGCCTGGAACCGCATTTAGCTGGTTGCAGTCCAATTGGTCGAAAAAAGTGTCACCATCAGAATGTTGGCCGGCAGGGTAAGAAAGGTAGTGGTATACAATTTTTAATCAGATTGCGTGTCCAAGACATGGGTTCATTTCCAAACCTCTCAGCAATGTTCATAAGGAGTGGGGGTATATGATGCTATTGATAGTGATTCGTCCGTCGGCTGGAGACGTAAAGCTTTGAGCAGACCACTTGGTGTTATTCGACAGAAGTAGGCAACATGCCGACACCGGGTTTCACTCTCTCCCTACCTCATTATCATCCACCCAGACCCAGACGCCCAGGTCGACCATGGGCGTCAATTAGAAAGACCTGCTATAGGCGAGCCGAATATATACTCGTACACTCTCGGTACTAAAAGCCAAACAATAAGTAGTGGCACGTAAAATAACTCTTGCGGGACAAAATTTCGGAAACTCGGCGTCTCCTAAAACCGTCAAAAATTAGTTAGTAGGGCGTAAAATCATTAATATTATTATTATTATTTTAACATGGCTAAGCCGTTATCCACAACAATGCATATTAATAATGATAATAATAACAACGTTATTTTACTGCACGTCCCACTAACTACTTTTACTGTTTTCGGAGACCCCGAGGTGCCGGAATTTAGTCACGCAGGAGTTCTTTTACGTGCCAGTAAATCTACCGACTCGAGGCTGACGTATTTGAGCGCCTTCAAATACCACCGGACTGAGCCAGGATCGAACCTGCCAAGTTGGGGTCAGAAGGCCAGAGTCTCAACCGTCTGAGCCACTCAGCCCTGCGTGCATATTATTATATTGCAAATTTATTTTCAGATTAACTTCAGAAACATTTGTTGGTAGTTATACGTAATTATGAGTTGACGTAGGGTGTATCTAAAATCTAGACTGCGACTTTCACAAATTGCTCCTGGAGTAGGAAAAGTTCGTCTGCAAGTGTCATGTACTCTCATATCCGATAATTCCCCGATAGTACAATCTGTTATCGTGACTCATCTGTATCTTGCCAGGATGAGAGTTATCTCACACACCCTCATAGAAGTACACTTAACATTCTAAGCTGCTATTGTCTTTGCGATTAAGTTATTATTGGAATTTTGCTCCTCCTATAATTATCAACGAGAACTGTCTCTAATTAATTCTGATCTTTTAGTGAGTCATTTTCGTTTAGAATGTTGCAGCATTCGTGTTGCTGATCAGATGGGTGTGGTGGAGTTTTAAAAACTGTTCCTAATCAACTTAGCAAGTGTTCAACGTAAGGTGTGGATTGTTTGTTATGATCTGCCCGATTCATTAAGTTAAAGTAAGAAAATTATAACAGCATACCTTTTTTGATTACAAGGGTATGTATATAGTTATGTGTTTGAGTCAATCTTGTCGAAAAAACTCGATCATAAAAAAGGTTGGCAATGTTTTTCCATTGACGAAAGGACAATACACCTGAAGGTTAAATCAGCGAAGTTGCATCAGGTGCACTGGTCATTATCTCTCCAGTATGTGTTTATCGGAGAATCCAGCAGTAATGAAGTCAAAATTAGGATTTGAACACTTTTATGACAATAGTGAACAGTACAATAATAACTTACTTCTGATCAACCTCTCTATCTCGACAATTCTCTCTCCTCATCATCTACATCATTAGTATGTCAGCATTATATTACTTGCACTTCTAACAGATTACTACTTTCTTTGGGCTGGAAAGACTTGGGAGAAAGAAGACGAGCTGCTCGACTAAGTGGCATGTTCCGAGCTGTCAGTGAGGAGATGGCGAGGATTGACATTAGTAGACGAATAAGTTTGAGTGGTGTTTTTAAAAGTAGGAAAGGTCACAAAGATAAAGTTAGAATTTAAGAGGACAAATTTGGGGAAAATATTAATTTATAGGAAGAGTTGTTAGGGATTGGAATAATTTACCAAAGGAGGTGTTCAGTACATTTCCAAATTCTTTGGATATTTTGTTTTTTTGTTACCGTATTTGCTTTACGACGCACCGACACAGATAGGTCTTATGGCGACGATGGGATAGTAGAGGGATTGGGAAGGAAGTGGCCGTGGCCTTAATTAAGGTACAGCCCTAGCATTTGCCTGGTGTGAAAATGGGAAACCACGAAAAACCACCTTCAAGACTGCCGAGAGTGGGATTCGTTCCCACTATCTCCTGGATGCGAACTCACATTTGCGTACCCCTAACCGCACGGCCAACTCGCCCGGTTTTGCAATTATTTAAGAAAAGACTAGGTAAACAACAGATAGGGAATCTGCCACATGGGCGACTGGCCTAAAAGCAGATCAGTGGTGATTGATGATAATCTCAGCTATTTCTGGGGTCGCCGGGGCCACCCAGTCTCACTTTGGTTTTTGTAGAGGGTTTAAGGCTGGATGCCTTTCCCGACGCTACGTGTTATTAGCGATTAAAGTCCCAACCCAGGATCTACCAAGATTCGTATCACAGCTTTCTGGGTCAGAATCCAGCTGCTAAGCCACTGGGCTAATGACACCCTCCCGCTACGGTATTCTCCTTTAAGGGTCCTGGACGTATATTCTCTTCGGGTTGCTCCGTATTTTCTTTCAATGCACCCACACTTCGCCTTAATTATCTGCCAGAGATTGAAAGAGCATAACGATAGTTGGACTTGCCTTACGAATATAGACTACCAACAACGATTGTCCCGTCACTCTAATTCGCCCCGCTGTACCACGTTCGACGTGTGAGCCCTCCAGGTTGTGTGCTGAAAATTGTCTTTTAACAAGTAAAAGCATTAATATCTGGTGTAATGAGTTACGAAGAAAAAGCATATGAATTTATCTTACCAAGCTCGGTGGCTGCAGGCGCGTAAGTGCGGCCGGTATCCAGTATTCGGGAGATAGTGGATTTAAGTCACACTGTCGCCAGCCTTGAAGATGGTTTTTAGTCGTTTCCGATTTTCACACCAGGCAAATGCTGGGAATGTACCTTAATTAAGGCCACGCCCGCTTCTTTCCTACTCCTATCCCTTTCATGCCCCATCGTCGTCATAAGACCTATCTGTGTCCGTGCGACAGGGCTTTCATGAATTGTACGGAGATAGCTTTATGTAGGACGAAGCATATAGGGACTCAACTAAATCTACAATATTAAAGTAAAATTGGAATATGATGTATACTGGGAATGATTTTATAAAAATGATACTTATACACTCGAACAACAGTTATTTTTGCTATATTTACCGAGTGAGTTAGCTACGCGGTTCTAGGGCGTGTAGCAGTTCGCTTGCATTCTGTAGATAGGGGCTTTGAACTCCCTGACGGTATTTTATCGTGGTATCCGAATTTCACACCCAGCAAATACTGGGACTGTATCTTAATTATTAAGGCCATGGTTGATTCCTTTCCACCGAGCTCGATAGCTGCAGTCGCTTAAGTGCGGCCAGTATCCAGTATTCGGGAGATAGTAGGTTCGAACCCCACTGTCGGCAGCCCTGAAAATGGTTTTCCGTGGTTTCCCATTTTCACACCAGGAAAATGCTGGGGCTGTGCCTTAATTAACGGCACGGCCGCTTCCTTCCCACTCCTAGCCCTTTCCTGTCCCATCGTCGCCATAAGACCTATCTGTGTCGGTGCGACGTAAAGCAACTAGCAAGGGAAAAAAAAGGATTCCTTCCTATTACTAACCCTGTCCTATCCCATCTTCGCAATCAGACTTGTCTTGAGTCAATGCAATGTAAAACAAAAAAATTGCTACATTTATTTAGTTCTTCAAAACAGTATTACAAATTAATTTTTTCATGAATTCACTTGGTAGTAACTGTAGTACTTTGGCAAATTCTGCAGCATGGTATGGCTAAGTCTGCAATAGCCTGTGAATTCAGTGCCAATAATACTGCAAATAAAGCTATTTGAAAGTAGTAATACGTATTGTAGAAATACTCATGGTAAAGGAACCCGACTTCGAAACACAGTATACAGGATAAAACTGAAGTGTTCTCGATGCTACCACTAGAGCGATCCACTGGAAAATTTACAATCATTACCATCAGAGTACCGAACCCTTTAAGGCCCTTCGAAGAATACCTACCTCCCTTCCTTACCAATCAGCAATCGACATTAGATCTTTTTCTTGCGTCGCTTACAGGTTCTTCGTCACTTGTTTAGGTAAGAGGCGGGTTTCAGTAATTAAAAACTAATGTCTACAATGAGAGAACTTGATTTGAAAGTATAGGTTTATTGACTATCTGAAACGACATCTGAAAAACTTGTGACATTTCACAACAGCTGATCAACGAAATCAATCCTGTACGTTTAGACACAAACGAATAATAACAACGACGATGATAGACGCTGGCTTTGGAGACAATATTTAAATTGCCTGAGGGGCATCCTTACTAGAAACCACCATCTTCATTTAAGAATAAAACAAAGGAAATCTGGAGAATCCTAAGATCGGCTTCCATGTGAGACTGCATGTACCACCATAATGATTCGTGATAATCCAGCCCCTGTAACACGAGCTCTGGTCTCTTGGCATAATGAAGCCTGTCCAGTCGTGTATGTGCCACACAGTTGTTGTACGTAATGGATCCTTAATTAAATCGATGTGACCTGCGACTATGTCATGGACGGACATCTAACTCTGTAATTTACGTTAGTCATTGTGGAGGATTACCATAAGAAAAATGAAGCGATGATGGCAAATGGCTCTAATCTAAGTTACTGAGGTTGATGACCCCATGACCATCCCAGTTTCTAGGCTGAAGGCTGAACATAATTAAGTTAAAGTAGTTGATGACCAAGGTTTCCATGTTAGTAAATCGCCCAGCATATCTGGTTCTCAACAAATCAAAATAAAAAACAATAACAACAACAACAAACGCTCACAACACTTGTGGCAGTAAAGTCTCTTGCTGTCAGACATGTCCCCTTAATTGTTACGTTAATAAGTTGAATTTTCCCAGGAAATAAAACTAAGATTTCCAGAATACATTTTCAAGTTAGTCCCTTGGTTTTAAGCTAATCCTTAAAATACAGTTTCACTGAATGTAATAAATTAGTAAATGAAGTAATCTCATGATCATGATTAACAACAAATTTATCTATCCCGGACGAAGTGGTTTCTTTGAACTCCCTAACTGTTTCAATTCAAGTTACGTTATCACTTAGACATGTTTACCAGAAACATACCTTTTAAAGAAATATTTATCTAATTTATTCTTATAGCTTTCTTGTTTCGCAGCTGGAATACGAAAGACATGGTCATAACTAGAGGTGCCATTTATTTATTTTATGATGCCACTCAACAAGTTTACGTTATAACACTAATAATTATTAAGACACTAGCTTGGATACTCCTAAACTTAAATACTATAATCTGCATAAATTTACAAACGACTCAAAATAAAACAGCTATAACGTCTACGGTTATCCCTTGGACTAATTCCGGTATCTCCTCCCGATGTGATTTTATGCTGATGAGACTCCAGTGTCGTAATGCACCTCACTTAAACTCAGGTGTGAATGGACTACTGCACCACCATGCGCTCCACAGATATGACGTCATACCACACGAACCTACACTTGTGCCTTGTAAACCAACAACAACATATCATCCGTCACGAACTCTATGGATTGACAAGCTATGGTGACATTCAAATAAAATAATCGGAAGACGCTGGACAATCCTCAACAACACGAACCAACATCCCTATAAATTCTCATATTTTGACACCCCTGAAAATGGTTATTTACAACATAACACAACATCGTATCATTTCCGTCGCACCTCTAATGAATCTAAAAATCTCTACCAAATGATTCTCTTCTTAAGTAATGAAATCTATTTCCAAACATTTATTAAAACTGACAAAAGTCTCAGTTAAAATTCATTTCTGAAAAATGAGCTGGCTCGCTCGCCGAAAACAGATGGTTAACTACCTGGAAGGAAGACCCTCCTCGTTAGCTCTATGAAAGCAAACACGCTATATCCCTTCTAACTGTATCAAAAATGAAATCTCGATTCGTTGACAACTCGCGTGAAAGACGATAATTTACCAACACAGAATATGCGAAAAGATTTTATTTAAAACGTCACTTGAAATGTTCCTAGCCACCATGGTTTCACGTGGGATCCTAACTATGGAATGACCCTATTCCCATATCATTAAATTACACAAATAAATCCTCGGGTTCCCTACTCTGAAAAATCCCGGCACAAATATTTCTTCAACACTACAGGATTTCAACCACCTGAGCCACATTTCCACCTAACTCTGCAAGACTTGAACCACTTGCTACCTCAAAATCTCTACATGACGTTAATACGGAATATCTCTCTTACGTGATCCACTATGTTGTAACATAAAACAATCTGTGACAAAATTAACCATCTCTCCTCGCATATCTGAGTCTGACAACAAAATATTTCACAACCGAAACTCATAACTTGACTTACAAAACTCATATCGTGATTTTCTTCTCATCAATTCTACCCATATTTTAATAGACCTTTGGAATAACACTGCCCTTCCACAAATCACACGACAGTTTTGCCTCGTACATTCCTTGACAAATTTTACAGGTCCTGAACACATGAAGGCGTGCTCTCCGCAACAGCTGACGTTCCATCATTACTACACCACCTCTAACCACATATTATACTTACGGGAATTGTATCTTAACAATGAACAGAATTTCGTGATAAATTAATATCTTACCTTGGGCAAACAACAAATTTAGGAATAAATGTACGTAAATGATACTTCGCTCTAAACATTATATTCGTTTTACAATCATCAAAATCTACTACTGTACAACATTTCACACGCTAGTTTCGCGGCTCTACCGATTATCCAAGAAACATAAAATGACCTTTCGTCGTATGCCTCTGACATTTCCACGAACTAAAAAGGGTGACCAAAATGCGTCACATATCTATATATATATAAAATAAGAGTTTTGTCTGTACATTGCTCAGAATTTAAAAGGGATGGTATTTCTGTATCAGTCGTGCCTACAGTAACAAGGAAATGCACTTTTTACTTTTCCGTAATTTCTGTCTGTCTGTATGTCTGTCTGTACACGCATCACGAGAAAACGGCAGAAGAGAATTTAATGAAAATAGGTATACAAAGTCGGGGAATAAGTCGCTACAATCTAGGCCATAAATCATTTCATTCACATTGATAGAAATGGCGGTTTAGGGGAAGGCAAAAATTTAATTCTCAAATATTTAAGTTATTAGTGGTTCTATCTTAATGAAAATCGGTATGTAAAGTAGGGGAAGTTAGATAACTTTCTTCTCTAGCATGCCATTCCTCTGGTTCATAATTGTTCTGACACTACTAGTACGTAACACACGGATTCATCATAGCATTTGAGCTATTCAATCCCTACTCGGAGGCACTGATTGGAATGAGAAGTGTGCATATTTAACGGAATAATGGCAGAGGAGTGTTCACGGCTGTCTGCGGCTTGCTTATTCCACCTCTGGAGCTATGGACTGTTAGATCGGCACCGTAGTACTGTTCGTTAAAAGTGAGAAAATGTGCAGTGTTTCATTTGATCGAGTATTTTATATGACAACATTGCTTTTAACCGCTACATTTCTACTGACGTTTTTGTAATGACCTATGTTGACTTCAGTTAGGAAAATCAGCTAGTACACAAATAAAATGGTGACATAATGAAATAAACAAATGCACTTTACAAAGGGTTGCTTACATACCTAGAAGTCGTACGTGGCCTTGCATCGTTACAGGCTCACCAGTCTCTCTGAATCTCTTATCTCTTATCTCGTCCACGAACAGAGGCAGTTAACTCTTTACCGGCCCACTAGCGCTATTTCGTCCAAACACCTATGATTGACAGTTTGACAGGTCTACAATAACTGTTTCATTTCATTGCGTTCCTTGTTAGAAATAAGTAATTTTTTGATGTTTGTAATAATGGACGTTACTCGCTCCGCTCGTTTGCCACCAGTCAACTATATTTTGCAATGAACTGCTTATAATGTAAACAACATAGTGAGAATAAAAACAAATGTTTTCACAAATCAGGTGATAATTAAAATATATCCAAAGTTGCATTACTAAAACATCTGTTTAAATAAATATCTTATCATACATCAAGCAGGAATATTTGTTTATTCATTAAAATTGCATAGGGACTTCGAAGGGCTTTGGGGAGGGAGCCCTAAGGGTAATTTATGGAAATAATGTATTTTCGAAACATCCAGGGAAAGTTCCCTTTATTTTGACACCTCAATCATCAAAATCGGACTCTACAAAGGTTTGATTAAAAACACAAACCAAATCTGGCAATGGAAAAAGCGGCCTTTCAACCTTGTCAAGTTTTGTGTGTATTTACAAATATATACAGTGTGTACAATGTATGCAGCAGCTAATGCGTTGTCCGATGATGCATATCAGTAACTTTTTGTTCCTCTTAATCCATTTTAATTATGTAGGAGACGTTCCTCAAAACCTTTTCAATGTCTCGTGACTTCTCTAATTTTTCAATGGCTCTTTCTATTCTGTTGTCCATTACAATGTACTTGTTTCTCCTCTTTAGACCTTCTAAATTTAGGTCAATCCTGATGGTTTCCGTGTCAGAATAATCTGCTTCTTTCTTTAATGCCATAATTAGGTGTTTTATTCGAGGGTGTGGTTTGCCTACGATTGCATTTAAGCGATGGTTCCATACTTCCACAGCGTTGTTGGTACGATGTCGCCTGCCGGTACAATTCCGTGCATCAGTTGGGAAATGAGGGTTTTCTAATCACTGGTCAATGACATACTCAAAAAACTCATTGAGTTTCTCATGTGCTACAATAACACTGTGGATGTGTAGCCACCCTTCCTCCACATATGTCGTCTTTAAAAAGGCCAGAGCAGCGCACATTCTCACGGAGTCTCGTATTTCCTAGCGTGTGTTGTAATCTTTGGCAAGCCCAAGGTTTTGTACATTCCTCCATAAACTTGGTGAAAAATGAAAAAAACACCCATGAAATTCTGCAGCAGAAAATACAGTGTTGATTGCCTCGATCACTCCAGCTTCTAAATCTGCGTTTACTGTTTCAGTGGACCAGTCTGGAATCACCCGAAGAATGGCGTTAAACAGGCGAATGTAAGTTGACTACCTCTTGTCAGGAAGTAATGCGAAAACTACGGGGGTTACGTTTGTTTCTACCACAGAGCTTCCTAAATCTACATTGATGGTGTACAACTGAGAAAATTGTTTGCTAAGACTCTTAAAGGCGCCATCCATGGAAAAATTCTTATTTTCTTTTAATGCAGTTTTTCCTGCGGAACTGGCAAATACAAGTATCAGCTCACCATCACAGTCGTCAGCTAGTAAGAAATTATTTCCATCTGCCATCTTCAAACTTTCTGAATCCAACTCAAGTTCATCTCGATGATGGGGTTCAGCCTGAATTCCCTGAGCATCCCTTCGCTGTCTGTGCAGAGTAGACTTGCAGTTAAATAATTGAGGAATTCTGGTAACTAGTTCAAATCCGAATTGTAGAAGAGGTTTGAATTCGTCGTCAAAATTCTGAAACCAAAAGGAACTATACTCTCTATATGAATAAAATACGAGTTCTGTCTGTACATTACTTGGAATAGTGACATTTTGGCATAATTTTATGTAGAAGCCGAATCGAATTTTATCTCAATTTCTGCTTCGCTTCGCTTCGCTAGTTTACTCACTTCGGTCTTCAGCCTCAGAATTTGCAAGGAGTTCAAACTCAATTTAAATTATGATATGCCCAAGTAAAAGCCAGTAGGGCGGAGCCCTAGAGTCTGGGGCGTAAATATTGTCACTAATAAAAATATAAACCTACCTGTGAAATGGATTTATCGGTTTCTTCGCGGGCTCTCTTCTTTCCCTGTGCCATAGCCTTGTGGACTTCTTGTGCAGCCACATCAGGAACACACGTATTATGGAACTCTTCTTTAATAATTTCACGGGTTATATTAAACACTTTTCCACTACAAGAACGGTTAACACAACGCCACACAACTTCAGCGCACTTCTCATTCTTAACCATATACCGATACCCGTTAAGTAATAAACTAGGTTGGCCCCTTGTGGTGGTTGAAAACGCCATAATTAACAAAGATGTTAATTCATAGAGATTATTCGAACGAATGAAGTCTCTGTTCATTAACAAAGGTGGGGAGGGGAGGGGAGAATGGAATTTCATAGCAGGGGTGGGTGGGAAATCCCACAGCCACCACCTGTGGTTGTGCACGTAATAAGGGGCCCATTCACAGTCGAGCGGGTTGGCGAGCCCGTTCGTGACCTTGGTCGCACTGACCGGCTCGAAGGTGTATGGGGGGTTGTTGAGGGTTGGGCTCGAGGTTGGGTCCTTGTTGGCGGTTCGACTGCTAAACCAGCGAACCCGACCGGTTCGCCAACCCGTCAGTGTGTGTATGGCCACTACCTGACCGGCTCACTGCGGTTTCGTCTGTAGCTTAATTTGGTTTCTGTGTGAGTTAATTAGGCCTACCTCAAATAACAATGACTTTCGAGAAGAATAAGCAGTTCCGGGAAGAATTTATTGAAATGTACCGGGCGAGTCCTGGAGCTTTCAAACTTCCGTCACGCAATGCCTTCCATGTGTTAGTGCGACATTCGAACACTAATAATAATAACAATAACAACAACAATAATAATAGTAATAATAGTAATTTGAAGAAGAAGAATCCATGGTCTCCCGATACTCTCGTACAAATATTATTAGCCTATAGACCATTGTGCTATGACATATATGACTCTCGCGCCTCTGCACTTAACTTGTTAATACTGTAAGTATGTATCATACATTACTACAGTAGTGGCATTTTCTGTATTTCATAATTAGTAGTGAAATAACATTTCCCAAACTAATCACTTTCAAAAGAATATTACGTTTGTTTTATAGAAACGATCTTATAATACATCACAATCAAAATTGCGTAGGCCCACTTACGTGCAAATATTCCGACTGCAACGTATCGAAGATTGCCCAACACGTCTCAGGAATGATTTTTCCAAGTAGCTGAGGAGATATTACACTGCTAAATTTCAGGTCTTCATAGCTTCTCCCTGTCGCTAGAAATCGCAATGTTACAATTAACCTCTCTTCAGCACAGATGGTATCTCTCATGTGTGTCTCCTGTTTCTCTATGTTTGGCCGAATCAACTCCAACAATTTTTCGCAAAAACTGTCGCTATCCATACGCAGAAAGTTCTTATAATCTGCAGGCTCTTGTACGCACAGAGTTGTTAATAGGCTGACGTGTGAAAATCCTGGTTTATCTCTCAACCATTCCTTCATTCACACACGTTCCTTCTTCTTTACATCATTGCACAAATTCTGCAACAGCTACAGCCACTTTGGAATGTTTTCGTTGGGCCATAACAAAAACACTTTTTTGCTAGTGGCTTTACGTCGCACCGACACAGATAGGTCTTATGGCGACGATGGGATAGGAAAGGCCTAGGAGTTGGAAGGAAGCGGCCGTGGCCTTAATTAAGGTACAGTCCCAGCATTTGCCTCGTGTGAAAATGGAAAACCAAGGGAAAACCATCTTCAGGGCTGCCGACAGTGGGATTCGAACCCACTTTCTCTATAACAAAAACTAGGCAATGCACATACTATTTGCAATACAGACTGGCGGACTGGTCCGCCAACGGGTTCGCCAGTGTATGGTCACCGTCGAGCCAGTCGGGTTCGGGGTGTGGATTTTACACATGGACGGGCTCGCCAACCGGCTCGACTGTGAATGGGCCCCTTAAGCATAACCTGCACTGCCTCAACCCTGGCTTGTCAACATTTCGTCTGGACGAAATGACACTCATTAGCTTGTGTAATAATTTGTAAAACCAAGCTGGACGAAATGACACGTGTTTCAAGGAAATTTATTTCAGGACGAAATGACACCTGGACGAAATGGCACTAAACCTCTTATCTATCCATCCCGACAGATAGTGGCTTTACAAAACATCCCCTTCCTTTCATCAGGATTCCTATCCTGGGTACAATGTTTTATGGCTAATTTTATATCATTCATATGAAAATAATCATATATAAAAAATATAAGTGTCCTTTACAAGTTTTTTCCTTGCGCAAACCGAACACGTTTATCAAACCACCGATTCGCACACACAATATTTCATGATACAAAAATTATATTTTCTAATTCAACTGCAGAATTTTCTAACCTATCTCCGCTTGGAGATGATGTTGCAGGCACCTTCGGCCAAACCTATCTTCTTTTTTGGGACTTGGTCTTCCCAACAAGTTTGCAATGTTATTCTGAACTGCGTGGAGTCTCCTCAAATTCTGGACACAATGGGCAATTGCAAACGATGCTGCGTGGTTTTATAAACTTTTCTCCTTTCTTCTTCTGTAATTGGCTTAACGTCGCACCGACACAGTTAGGTCTTATGGCGACGACGGGATAGGAAGGGCCTAGGAGTTGGAAGGAAGTGTCCGTGGCCTTAATTAATTTACGGTCCCAACGTTTGCCTGGTGTGAAAATGGGAAACCACGGAAAACCATTTTCAGGGCTGCCGACAGTGGGGTTCGAACCCACTATCTCCCAGATGCAAACCCACAGCTGCGCGCCGCTAACCGCACGGCCAACTCGCCCAGTAATTTTTTCCCCCACTCCCATGCTGTTCCGCCAAAAATTTACCGACACAGTTTTCCCTCATAGAAAATATAAAGAATGGTTGATTCTGAAATGACACATGATTGTTTAGATTGGTAGCGGTGCTGAGGATAAGCATTAAGGGTTTCTCTTATCAAATTTGAGTCTTTAAATTAACTCATAAGCTAGGCACTATATTTTGGTCGATGTAACAGAGTTTAAATAACCAGGCGCGTCCTTTCCTTCTTGGGCTACTTAGCGGCCTAAAGTCTTTACCACTAACAACCAAATTGTTTCATTTACGACCGTCTGACGTTTACCACGGCGGTTTCGTCGCCAGTTCTTCTTAAAACGGAATTTCAGCAAAAATAATTCCGCGCCAAATTACTTTGTATCCCCGCATATTCTAACGTGTGGGTGACATAATTTCTGTTGCGTGAGAATGAGAATTGTCCCACCTGTTCTCCACGTGCCGTCTCTGATCAGAAATAAAATGTAACTAGGGCTCCTCATGACCTAGCATTGGAATTATATAGTGCCTCATGTAATGAATTTAGGACTCTGGCTCCTTACGACTCAAAGGTCATGGGTTCAGTACAACATGGTGGGGGCGGGGTCGTGATTATCATAGTAAATAAACTGCTAGCTTTCCACGCGAATGGCTGAGATTAGAATTCCCGTCGTTTCAAGCTTGGAATTTTCACCTGAAAAATTTCCTGGCGTCAGGAAGGGCCCTATCCAAATTGAGCCTGGGTAGTTCCAGTGATCGCAGGAATACCTGGGATAAGCTGAAAAGTTCACCATAAGATTACAAGATGCTTAGAGGTCGTAATAAGTCGATCAGCCCTTGTCTTCATGCTAAAGTATAGCCGGAGTAAAATTATATTTCAATTACTGCTGAATTAGCCTATTCTCCCATATAATTACTACTACTGATAGCTAAAATTCATACAATAACAGCTAAACATTTCATCTTGTGCAGTGTTATACCACTATCTGTCATGTTCTTCATGAATGTTCCTTGTAAGAGTAGGCGCCCTCGGCTGTGCAGCTTGATCTTCGGATGGTGGAGATTCTCAGTCCTATTTTGAAGCGTGGAATAACCAGCTATGAGGATGACTAAGCAACATAAGTCAAATGTAAGGAAATGAAAAGTTTAAGAATAGTTTTGATACAGCTTTCTTCTCGAAATAACAGTAAAACTTGGAACAGAGAAATACATCAGTAGTGATAAAATCGCTGAAATACATTCAGACATAAATAACATGACAAAGGCCATTATTACAGCTTAGATTGCAACATCTGCAATCATGGTTAGTCATTTCGAAACACGCAATCTTCTCGTTCTCCAATGACATTTCATGTTTAGACAGAACTTAAATCTTTTCCGAGAAGTGGGTACGCATCATTTCATTGCCCTCGTTAAACTGACTGCCATAAACGTCAGTTCTGGTCAAGAGTTTGGAGGGCGTCAACAGTTTTGATCCTTTTTTCTCATTGTTAGCAGGCCACGATGTCGACCTAGAATCCACTGTGAGGTTTGTTCCCACAGAGTCTTGATAACTGGCCGAATACCTCACATTTAAGTAGCCTATATCTATATAGGCCTACATAAAATAAGTTTTGCCTGTACATTGCTCAGAATTTTAAAAGGATGGTATTTCTGTTTCGGTCGTGTCCACAGTAACAAGGAAATACGCTTTTTAATTTTCCGTTTTTTCTGTCTGGCTGTATACCTGCCTGTATATATGTATGCATATGTATGTACACGAATCACAGGAAAACGGCAGAAGAGAATTGAATGAAAGTCAGTATGCAAAGTCGGGGAATAAGCCGCTACAACCTAGGCCATAAATAATTTTATTCACACTGATAGAAATGGCGGTTGAGGGGAAGGCCAAAAATTTAATTCTCAAATATTTAAGTTATTAGCGGTCCTATCTTAATGAAAATCGGTATGTAAAGTAGGGGAAGTTAGATAACTTTCTTCTCTAGCATGCCATTCCTCTGGTTCATAATTGTTCTGACACTACTAGTACGTAACACACTGGTTCATCATAGCATTTGAGCTATTCAATCCCTACTCTGAGGCACTGATTGGAATGAACAGTGTGCACATTTAACGGAATAATGGCAGAGGAGTGTTCGTGGCTGTCTGCGGCCTGGTCATTCCAGCTCTGGAACTTTGGACTGTTGGATCGGCACCGTAGTGCTGTTCGTTAAGAGTGATAAAATGTGGGGGTTTTCATTTGATCGAGTATTTTATATGATAACATTGCTTTTAATCGCTACATTCCTACTGACGTTTTTGTAACGACCTATGTTGACTTCAGTTAAGAAAAAAAGACAGTCTTTCAAAAATCCCGTAGCGAAGCACGGGTACATCAGCTAGTAAATAACAAACTAATAAATTACATACATTCTCATTATAGACTTTTATGCCTTTCGGCATTCAACATTCAGTCTGCAAAACTTCGTGAATTAACTGACGGCCTCCACAATTCTCTGTTAACAACTGGCTATGTGGATTAGAAACTGAGCGTAACCATTGTCACGTTGGTCTCCCTCTCCTTCTCTTACCCTCCATGGCCAAGTCTATTATTCTTTTACGTAACCTTTCTTCCTCTTCCTTCTCTCCTGACCCCACAAGCGAAGCCGGTTTATGCGTACAGTTTCACTCCGCACTTAGCCCATTGTTGTCATTCCGACTACCCTCGTGCCATTGTTCCCACCTGTTTGTACTAGCTGTTATTCTCACAGCTTTATGTCGATTACTTACAACGTATGAATAAGATATACTGGGTCCACCCATGTTTCACTCCCATACCACAAAATAGGTCTGAAAAACGTATGAGTAGATAGTTTCGTCAAAGAGATCTATAAATGAAAAATACGTATTAATAAGTAACATTTTTTTGAGTATTTGACTCCCAAACTGGTTCATATTGCGTTAGTCGGGAAATAAATGTAAAAGTGGTCGCATGATTCAGGAATTGTGACATCCAAGCTGCGGAACTTTTCAGTCCAGTTTCAGAAAGTTCATATCCCCATATCTTGCAGCGATCATACCAAGAGCTGTCTTTCCAGTGGATTATGGAGGATTTCTTCTGGAAAGATCTGGAATAACTTGTGGTGAGCTCAGGTGACTTACAGAGTTTCGTGGTGACCCTTCCTAGGGAGTGTCACGTTTCCGGAGTATCCGATGGACCTCATGGCATGGCCAAGGAGTCTCGTGATTTTTTCGTTTCGTTGTAAATTGTTTGTGCATGTACTGGGTATTGTGAACATGTATCTGGGATAAATATCTGTATTGTTTAATAAATACTTACTTACTTACTTACAGAGTTTCAAAGTCAAGTAATGAGAGATCGATATCTTAATTGTTTTGGTCCCTTGAAAGAGGGAAGTATACATTGTGAAGTGTACATTACACTGACATGCCTTCCGATTGCATTCGGTGATACAAACTACCGTTGATCTTTCATTATGGAATCTCATCATAAGGACGTAATAAAATGAATTGTTAATTTACGTTAAATTCAATTTCGTGCAGCTATTGTTAGTGTGGTCAGCCCTTGTAAAGCAGACCTGCGATAAATTTGGGCGGCATCTGCTGTGTATAGGAGACTGCCTTGTTGTGTAAAGGAGGGTAATGTGGATGGTGTAAGAATTTTAGGAAAGTTAGGGGCAGCAAAATACCCAGTTCCCGAGTCAAGGGAATGAAACATTTAAGATTAAAAACCTTCGACCTGATCGGGAATCGAACCCAAGGCCCCAAGTATGAAGAACAAGTTGCTGACCACTCACCCATGGAGCCGGTCGACGACAGCAACGACAACGAAATAATAATAATAATAATAATAATAATAATAATAATAATAATAATAATAATAAAACATGCGGGAACAATGGCAGGATGGTACTCGGAATGAGAACATAGGAGCTCAGAGCATAAAGCGGGTTCGGTTGTGGCTTTGATGATGTGAAATTGGCTGTGGTATGGGTATTGCGAGATATAACATTCCTTCTACAGCCAGTTCTCGTGCTGAATGGTGTGGAAGTGTTGCTCATAGGCGAGTTGATGTATGCATCTCATTGGGGTAGGCAGATAGCAACAACTGGCACGGCGAGGAAAGAAACGGGAATCGATATCACTGCTCAGTTCCCTAGTACGCATCTTTAGTGATGCCTGGGCTATTTATGACAGCTTATGGTAGGGCGGTTGAGGATCCAATCAGCCTTCGGGCTGAGAACTCAACATAGTCCTATATTTGAATGTCTACCCCTTTCTCCCGTTTTCTGTTCGGGGTCGGGGATGAAAAAAATATCCACAGCCTGTTTCCAGTCATTCGACCGGGTCAGTAATGGAATGAATGAAGCCCCCATCTAGCGGCGAAGATAGGAATTGTACCGGGTGCCGAAGCCTGTCGCACTCCTCTGGGCCAATGATTAATGAATGGCACATGAAATGATATTGGAGAGTGTTGCTGGAATGAAATATGACAGGGAGAACCGGATTAGCCTACCCGAAGAAAACCTGTCCTGCCACCACTTTATCCAGCTCAAATCTCACATGGAGTACCCGGGATTTGAACCACGGAAGTCGAGGATGAGGTGAGATTAAATTATGTGACATGGCTTTTTTTACAGCCGGATGCTCTTCATGTCGTCAACCTCAGATGAGGAGCTAATGAACAACATGATACATTGTTCTTTGCTTAGGCCCCGGTCTCTACTTCTTCATGTAATGTCAGAGCATGCTATATCAAACATCATCACAGCCAAAGAAACTTCACATTTGTTCTTCTGCAGTTTGGCAACTTTTTTGAACTTATTGATGGTTATTGATATCGATTCGTTAAGTTTTTACATTTTTTCTAACCGAGAAATCTCTAATCGAGTGCCGTATGATAAACAATATTCGTTTCAGACACACTGATGTAGCACAATCTCATAAATCAGCAAAAGTTTCTAGTACCAAGCATTTACTTACGATTCCCCAAATGACGAATTTGAGGTGAAGACTTTCGAATCTACAACAAAAATGAATCTCTACAAGGTAAACAGAGCCATGAAAATACGTATTAAAGTCATCATTTAAGAATTAAGAGACGAAGAGGAATGCAAAAGTATGGTACATATGATTGAAGCAAGTAATCCTCACCTGAAAGCAATTATTCCATACTCAATCATGAAACTGAGGTTAATTTTCCAGAAAATAAATCGCTAGGCTGTATTAAAGTTATTCGCGGATTTAGGTTTTCTTACTAAGTGCACAAACAGCAAGCATTGCTGGCTTGGAAATATATGCTCAGTCGTCATGGTAACGAACCTACAGGCGATAGTTGTGTTTGTTGTGGTGCAGAAAACTACTTGGATATTAGCCCTTGTTGTTCATTAAGATAACAGTGATGGCTATCGAAATGAGTAGAAGAATGTGAAACGCCGGGCTTGGTAGCTGAGGTGGTAGAACGCTGGCCATCTCGGCTCAAGTTGGTAGGTTCGATAGCATCTCAGTCGGGTGGTATTTAAAGTTACTGAAATACGTCAGCCTCGTGTCAGTATATTTACCGGCACGAAAAATAATTCCTACAGGACAAACTTCCGGCAGCTCGGCGTCTCTCAAAACCGTAAAAGCGGTCAGTGGGACTTATAGTTATAAGAAGGTGGAGGAACGATTACTGGAAGAATATACAGTTGATAAACGTAATCATATAAAAGTGGACTGGAAGCCTAAGCCTTGAATGCCCTAATATGTGATGGGCAACAATAACCTGAGTCCCTAAAACGTACCAACAATAACATTACATTGAGCGATTATTGCAGTTAGACAGCGTTACTGCTCCCATTATCCAAAGACTAACCCATTAAATACGGGTATAACGGCCAGTAAGTATTCTGTAAGCTGAAAAGGTGTAGATAGAAGTATTTTATACTCTAATTACTGCATTGATTTGGTGAAAGTTCCGTTTGAGGATCATTGTAAGTACCTAGGTGTTAATATAAGAAAAATTCTTTATTGGAGCAATCACATAAATGTGGTTGTAAGTAAAGGGTACAGATCTCTGCACATGATTATGAGGGTATTTAGGTGTTGTAGTAGGTGTAAAGGAGAGGGCATACAAGTCTCTGGTAAGACCCCAACTAGAGTTTGGTTCTAGTGTATGGGACCCTTACCAGGATTACTTGATTCAAGAACTGGAAAAATCCAAAGAAAAGCAGCTCGAGTTGTTCTGGGTGATTCCCGACAAAAGAGTAGCGTCACAAAAATGTTGCGAAGTTTGGGCTGGGAAGACTTGGGAGGAAGGAGTCGAGCTGATAGACTAAGGGGTTATGTTCCGAGCTGTCAGTGGAGAGATGGCGTTGTATGACATCAGTAGACTAAGAAGTTTGAGTGGTGTCTTTAAATGTAGGAAAGATCACAATATGAAGATAAAGCTGGAATTCAAGAGGACAAATTAGGGAAAATATTAGTTTATAGGAAGGGGAGTTAGGGAAAGGAATAACTTACCAAGGGAGATGTTCAATACATTTCCAATTTCTTTGAACTCATTTAAGAAAAGGTTAGTAAAACAACAGATAGGGAATCTGCCACCTGGGCGATTGCCCTAAATGCACATCAGCAGTGATTGATTGATTGATTGATTGATTGATTGATTGATTGATTGATTGATTGATTGATTGATTGATTGATTGATTGATTGATTTTATAATGTGATGCATTACTTTCGGAGTGACTCTCGTAAGTTATATTCTACAGACTGAAATGTTTGCACATTCTCACTGTTATCAAGTTGAGTTCGAAAAATATGGATTCCAACAAATCAGGTCACTATTCGTCGTTCAGTAGTGTTTGACCTTCTCTTCCTACCTTAGTAAGCGTACCTATGTTTTTCCTCTTCTTTTTTTTTCCCTCGCTCTCTCTATCGTACCGTGCCTAGTTGTTGTCCAGTGGGCTTTGATTCAAACCGTGTGATAATTGTAATGGCAGAAATTATGTCGTGACATTTCCACCACAATTACATGTGTGGTGTGAGTTAGCGATAGTTCTGAATGATATTTGCAGATGTCAGTATCTTACCGCCCCTGCAATAACATACTAATGACTGCAATATGGCATACAAGTTTCGACGTTCCCACTACTAACTTCGAGTAGGACACAATCAGAAAGTCCCGCTCGTGGAACCTAATGACTGACAGTCACGAGATTTAACGTGTTGCCGGTGTATGAACTGTCATAAGTCTTAAGACAGTTTAAAAATCTAATATGCATGTTTCAAAATCTACTGGAGACTTAAAATAGTTAAGATATCTACCTGAAGCAATCCGTACTCATTTCCCAAATTTATGCTTGTGATTTCCTATCTGCAAGATTCCTCTTTTACTTAAATGCTACCAGATTCTAATCGTGTAGAACTTCGAGCTTTCCTGAATCATTAATTTCGGAGAAGGTTTTTTCTCAACCCCACAATATTAAATCATTTTAAAGGGAAAAACATTAATTTCTTCCGATTATTACACAAAATATTCGTGGTATACAGTTAGTTCAATTATTATTGTACCGGGCGGTACACCTCCACGCCGCTAATTTAAAATGTGCGCCAATTGAAACTCCTCTGCTGGAGGAAGTCTGAACTTTATCGACGGTATTAATTTTCAAGTTTCTCAGAAGATGTCACTACGTGGAAAGTTTGGAGTTTTTGAACTGTGCCACTTTTGATGTATTTTTGTTTTACCGGTAGTAAGAAGTGTGAACTTTCTCTTCTAGAGGACACTACTGAAAAACTACAATGGTGCACCCTAGTGCGACGTGAAAGAACTATTTTTTGGAGAAATTTTTATTTCAAAAGTTTGTTTCTTGTTAAATTTCTTTCTGTTATTGTTTAAGTTGGCTGTATACCCCTCTCTTTCCCCTTGTTTTGTATTTAGCCAATCCCGAATTTCTTTTATTAATTTCTGACCAATCTGATGTATCTTCCCCCAACTTGAATATGTTGCTGTACCCTACCCAATAAAGTGATTGTGGGCGGGTGTTTTCTTCCCTAAAACGCCTCGAACTTTCCGCGAGAGTGTATAAGCTGCTGATTTTTGGGTCTCTGCGCCACTTCTGTTCCATCCTTCAGTGTGTAAAGTACATAGCAGGGGGCGGGAAGCGCCTCTTTCTCCGGCAGCGGTCAACAACAAGGTAATGGCCGATTAACAATTTCTTTCTTTGCTAGCTCAGCAGTTTAACTCTCGGGGCGGGTCCGAAGTTTTTCCATAATGTAACCTTCCTTAAAATGTAAAGACACTTGGTATCTATTCTATCTTTAAACTGCATATCGGGATAGAGAATGCTTAACCCTCTCGAGCTCCCACTCATATTGTTTTGAGGTGAACTTATTTTTTTTTCTCAACCTATTCTTCTTTAACGTAATGTAAATTGTTTCCTTCTTAAGTCACCTCTTTAGTATGGGATTAGCCCTTGTATTAACGGCCTAGTGCCAAGTAAGGTTTTAAACAAAGCGTATTAGGAGCGCAAGTTCGCCTCCCCTCAAATTGTTATTTTAGAGGTCATGTAATTAATCTTTTCTCACTTAATAGACCTCAGTAGTTTGGGTATTTTACCCCTGTGTCTATGTCCAGAGAGGACAACTTGAAGGTGGAGTTTGGTGTGGCCTTTGAGAGGCTTAAAGTTTGAGAGCGAGCGGCTCTTTCTTGAAAATTGAGTGTTGTATGCCTCGAGGAGGCTTTTCTGTGTAATTTGGAGCAAGTGCTCCTGAGCATGAATAGGGTTTTCTGCCCCTCTGTTAAAACTTATTTTGAAGTAAGGTTGGGCGGATTGCCCAAGCATTGTGAAGTCGGGGCGCGAAGCCCAAATCCAGTAAATATTGTAACTACATTTTGTTGACTTGCTACTCTGTACCTGCCATGCTTGTTATTTCTTTATTTTGAAAAGAAAATATAACCTTGTTAATTTTACATGAACTCTAATTTCGTAGCTTGAGACCCGTTCACACCCGCACCTTCTTTCACCTTTAACTACCACGGAAATCTCCGTAACAATTATTAAAACCTAACAAGTGGCTGCACGGTTTGAGTAACGTAGCTATCAGTTTTCATTTGGGAGATAGTGGGTTCGAACCCCACTGTCGGCTGCCCTGAAGATGGTTTTACGTGGTTTCACGTTTTCACACTAGACAACTGTCGGGGCTGTACCTTAAGGCCATGGTCGCTTCCTTCCCGCGCCTAGCCCTTTCTTATCCCACAATTCCCATAAGACCTATCTGTGTTAAACAAAAGAAAAACCACAGAAATAATGAATAAGTAATGACATTTTTACAATATCTTCTTCTCCTTCCTGAACGCTTTTCCATTTCTTGCAGACCAATCTCTTGTAGAGGGATGTGTTAACTATTGCGTGTTGTGGTTGGTAGTGTGGTGTGTTGTGTGTAGAAGAAAGGACAAATGCAAACTTCCAGTTCCCGAGCTAGACGAATCAAACCTACGAAGTTAAAATCTCCGACACGACCGGAATCGAACTCGGGGCCCTCCGATCCGAAGACTACTACGCTTCCCCTTCAGCCTGGGAGCCGGATTTACTACTTCTACTACTACTACTAATATTAATAATAATAATAATAATTTTAGATCTCACCAACTAGGGTTTATGGCGAAACCGAGGTGCCGGAATTTTGTTCCATATGACTTATTTTATGTGCCAATAAATCTGCCGATATGAACCTGGCGTTTTTAAGCACCTTCACACAAGGGCGTCCATACTCGGGGGCAAGGTGGGGCCGCGCCCCCCTCCCCCCTAGCTCTCAGGGTAAGGGGAAAATTTAGTGTAGTCAGGTGTTTTCCTTTCAAGAAAATTATTTCAAAGTCGGTATTACGTAGAAGCGGTAGTACCGTTCCCCACCAACAGGTAGGAAACACCGTGGGTTATTCTACCACAGAATACAAGTCGCCATTTATCTTCCAAAATATTAAAAATACTACGTACCCCCAGGTCTGGGCCCCCTCCCCCCTACAAACTCTCATATGGGCGCTGATGCCTTCACATACCGCCGGACTGAGTGAGGATCGAACCCGCTAAGTTGGGCTTAGAATGCCAGCGTTCTAATACCTTTGCTACTTAGCGCAAGCCGGACGTAATTTTTACAATGTGCTACATCGAAGTTATTCAGAAGAATCTATTTCAAAACAACTGACCGTATCACAACTCTTTCTGAGTAAAAACGCTATAGTTAGCTCAGATTGTTGTACATGTTCTTACGAATTTAAGCATTCTTCATTTTACAGCCCCATTTCAGCCTTAACTTTCATTAAACAAATTTTAGATAGTGAGTTGGGGACCACGGGGTCCTTAGCTGAGTCCTGGCATTGTTTCCACTTATTTGAGCCAGGCTCCTCACTTTCATCTATCCCATCCGACCCCACGGTATTAGAACATTCGAGGCCTGGAGGGTCTTTCATTTTTACGCCCTTCGTGTTTTTGTTTTTCTTTGCCCAAGATCTTCATTTTTTGAAGTGTCAGATCCCTTCCATTTTTTTCTCTCTGATTGGTGATAGAGGATGGTTGCCTAATTGCACTTCCTCTTAAAGCAATAATCACCACCACCACCACCACCACCACCACCACTTCCATTAAACAATGAATTTCTTGAAGGTGTGTATCTTCGTCTAATTCTTCATATAAATCTGTTGATTCATGAATTCTTTTTGGAAATTTTGGTGGCTTATGTTCACTGGGACAATACAGAAATAGCACATTAATAGCTCTTTTCTCTTTTTTTGCAACTTGCTTTACGTCGCACCTACAGACAGGTCTTATGGCGAAGATGGCATAGGAGAGGCATAGGAGTGGGAAGGAATCGGCCTTGGCTTTAATTAAGGTACAGCCCCAGCATTTGCCTGGTGTGAAAGTAGGGAAACCACGGAAAACCATCTTCAGGGCTGCCGAGAGTGGGGCTCGAGCCCACTATCTCCCGGATACAAGCTCACAGCATTAATAGCTCTATGAGATACTATGGAGCCGGGTAAGAAGTGAGATGATGATACGACATTTGAACACACTGCAACACTGCAGTCTGGGATGTACATCAGAGCTATATGAATGGGTCCCTAGGGCCATACCATTAGGTTGAAAGCACACTAAGAATCCTGCATTTTGCCTTCAAAATGTAAGCTGCGTGACTAATCTCTCTTCCACACCTCGCCCAGCGCTGCATGCCAACCACAGAGCGTGTCTGAAGGCTACGTACAGAAATTGTTGAGTTCGGTCAAGATATGGAATCAGTTGTTTGGAGAAAGTTCTGGCTAGGACATTTTTGTGCTCAGCTTTATAATGGGACAGTTGACCTAGAAAAAAAGGTATTAGGATACTTATCATATTTCTGGTGTGGTTTAAGCACCTTCATATTTTTAATAGAAAATAAATATTGACGTGAAAGGGGCCAAAGTTACGCGATAACGTATCGGAAGCGTATCACAGTGAGTGACTCCTTACAAAATGCACTAAAAAACAATCATAAAAGCCCTGACATAGGTCAGAGTGAGGTAACCTTCACACAGACTACTACTCCTTAGGCGTGCTGGCAACAATTACTTGAATACTTGTTCCACTCTCTACTTGTTCTTACGAGTACAGCCACCATCATCTCGTCTAAACTTTTACATTTTCTTGTAGTATATATTGTTTGGGTCAAATGTTCGGTTGAATGATGTGGAAGTTCGGAGCTCGTAGCTTCTAAACCCGGGTTTTCAAAAGAATATTTGAAATGGGAAATTAAGTCCTTGTGTCTCGTATTCTGGGTAAAGTGTTTGGTCTCGTAGCGTGTTATCCCAATATTAACTGTTAGATTATTAATTATTTAAACAAATATTCTAACTTTAAAAGCGATTATGGAAAAAGTCGGTAAAAAGCAGCCGCATACCTTCATTAAATGAGTGTCTTATAAATACATATCCACTCCCTCATAATACCATAATCCTTATTTCTGATAAGAATGCCCACATGCTAAGAGTTTTTTGCTTTCACCGATTTACATCTCATGATTTAATTCTACTCGTACATTGGATGCTGAAATGATTTTTAAGCCTGGCATCATATTTTGAAGATTAGCGTATAGAGGCTTTGAATCAATGACTTTAGGCTACCGGACTGAATGGTTCAGACGGTAGAGCAATGATCATCTGAACCCAAGAGGTCGGGTTCAATCCCGAATAAGTCTAATGGTATTTGAATGTGCACAGACACGCTAGCCTCGTACAGGCATATCTACCATCATGTAAAAGAGCTCCTGAGGGACTAAATTACGCCTCCTCAGCATCTCCGAAAATCGTAAATTATTTTATTAAAATAAAGTACGTTTTTATGATTTGAGGCCTTTATTGAAACTAAAAATCTAAAACTTCTTACCATTATGGATAATATTTTTCTCGTCACATGAAACATAATAATAATTAAGTTACAAGCAATCGTATAGGAGTTCGCACGAAAGTTACAGTAAATAACGTAGAATGAATGAATTGAAGCTTATAGTTTTACGTGACTGTTGATATCATGAACATAGCTACAGGGCCTCTAAATTCACTTGGAATCGGAACTGCATTGACCGGATATTTCATTTGAAAAATCACACATGCATTGACGATTATTCGAAGCGCCGCCGTCTTCGAGATAAATCAGTTGCCGACTACACTCACAGAAAATAACTAAACGTTCCCTACTGGTAGCGTAACATCAATACAAGGCCATCGTGCTAGAATTTAAACCAAATTTACGAACTATAACTTAGCAAGTATTGTGACACTGAGAGCCAGGGGTGCGAGGGCCGACGGCAGGTGACATTGTGGTCGGGGCCAGCAGCTAGGTGATCAATAGCTCCGGAGAATCGTTGAAGCAGGCGGTAAGGATGTTGACCAAGCTCCTTTGAAATGCTGGAAAGGACCAACATTGGATAAGAGGCCTGAGAGATCTAGAAGCGGAATCTGCACGATGCTTTATGGAATATTTCCCGCTGGCCTATATAAAAAAAAGTGAAGCTGGGAACACGGTGGAATTCTCTCCCCGATTCTTTTCAACTTATCTATGGCCGACATACTTAAGCCGACGCACGCGAATGTCTACATGTATGCCGATGATACGACAATTTCCTCTGTCTCTTGGCAACCACCTAGAGTACTAAATTACATCCAAGATGCCCTCTCCACTCTCGGACTGTGGCTCCGAAAGTGGAGAATCAAATTTAACCTTAACAAAAGCAATGCAGTCCTATTTTCTAAACGTACCAGGAGTAACCCTCTCCCACTGGTCTTATTTGGCGAAGTGATCCGGTGGAGAAATGCAACTAAATACCTAGGTGCTATCCTAGACAGAGGACTAATTTTCAAAGATCATATCAATACGTTTTCAGCCCAAGTGATTATTGTTTTAAGAGGAAGTACAACTAGGCAACCATCCTCTATATAACACTAATCAGAGGGGGAAAAAAGAAGGGATCCGATAAATGAAGACATCGGCAAAAGGAAGACAAGGGCCACGAAAGGCGTGAAAATGAAATACTCCCTAGTCCTCACAAACCTAATACCGTTGGGGGTTCGGAAAAGAACAATATTTGACCAAGGGAGGTCGGATAGGATAGATGAAAGTGAGGAGCCTAACACAAGTAAGTGGAAGCAATTCCAGGACTCACTAAGGTCCCCATGGTCACCAACCCACGTTCCGTAGTTCAGAGCCCCTGAGTCACCTTTTAGTCGCCTCTTACGACAGGCAGGGGATACAGTGGGTGTTATTCTACCGGCCCCCGCCGACAGGAGAACCAAGCGAACAGACCCTTATCTGAAATTATCCCCCTTATGAAAGCCGATCAAGGCCTTAATCTAGAAAACAGACTCACGCCGTACAAGACATCTCTTCGACCAATTCTAGAGTATGCCAGTCCGGGGCAGCCAAAACCCACCTGGATACGGTGCAGCGCATCCAAAACCGTGCGCTGCGTCTTATCTCAGGTGCACACTGGTTTGAATGGAATCGGGACATCCATCGATCCCTAAATATTGATGAGATTATAACCATAATAAAGAAGACGTCCCGGAAATTCTATTCTGAACTAATCTGCTAGCCCAATCCCCTCATCACTACCTTGGGCAATTATGGCACCCTTGGCGTCCGCTATAAGCGACCCGAGGTCATTCTAGATTAGCCACCCCTGAGAAGGGCGCAGGTCACATTCTGACCAGTTCCGATTCCGTTCCAACAGGCCCCCTCACCTCACATCATTGCAGCTCAAGATAAACATGTCATGAAATAGCACCAAGATCACTACAGGTCGGAGGGCTGAAATCGGCAACGCCCGGATTCTGTCTGAGACTTAGGCATGTACACAAGTCAGTCATAAGACAGTCACGAGATATTCGGATGTGCTTCAGCGACGAGCGTGTCGATCAGACGATCTTGGCATACGAAGTGGGCTTGTAAGTCGAGTTCTTTGCCTTAGCTGTGAACTACTCTGGGGACGACGCTGCACTGACAAGGAACACCGCCCGCCGGCTGAACGCATATAACCGCAACGGGATTTCTTCACGTGTCCTTTTTCTCTGAATGCTATGGTGACGGTAGTTCTTCCGTAAAATGCCGTAATGGACAAGTATATTAGAGCCGATTTCATGTTTAAAGAACCGATTTGCGCGCATAGGTGTGCTGTTGATGTCTATAACTATACTACAACTATCAAGATACCCGTACTTCGCTACGGTATTACACTGAAATTTATAATTGAATGCTTATTGTTTTAGATATCTAATCCGCCAAAATTCGCGATCCGACTCGTTTTCTGCGAGAATCCTCCAAAATTCGCGATCTGACTCGTTTTCTAATAGATTACGGCAAGTTTCCTCCCATTTTTCAATCTTTATTTCCAGCAATCGATTTCGTACTTCCCGGGGTAGGTCCAGGTATTCCACCCGGTCAGTTGGGTCCCTAAATCTTTGCCATGTTTTCCTATAAGCATTTTTAATATGGATCAAATCCTTCAGGAGATCCGGCTTGGTGTCGTCTTGGGTGCCTTGGCCGTACTGAACCCGCCGCCGGACTGCATTCTTAGTCATTACCCGTCCAGGACCCGTTTCCCACATACACAAACATCAAGACGTGTGGGACAGTACGGGGTCCTCTAGTACAGTGGTATTCAAATATTTTTGTTGGCAAACCCCCAAAATCCGATTGTTTTACCTTCGTACCCCAAAGTACGAGAAAATTTCGACTATACCAGAAACAAAAATAGATTGTTGTTGGATAGTAATTAATATTAACTATAATCACCATCTTATTATTATTATTGTTATTATTATTATTATTATTGTTACCGGGCGAGTTGGCCGTGCGCGTAGAGGCGCGCGGCTGTGAGCTTGCATCCGGGAGATAGTAGGTTCGAATCCCACTATCGGCAGCCCTGAAGATGGTTTTCCGTGGTTTCCCATTTTCACACCAGGCAAATGCTGGGGCTGTACCTTAATTAAGGCCACGGCCGCTTCCTTCCAACTCCCAGGCCTTTCCTATCCCATCGTCGCCATAAGACCTATCTGTGTCGGTGCGACGTAAAGCCCCTAGCAAAAAAAAAAATTGTTGTTGTTCCGCAGATCATCGCGCTTGCGCAGGGTACCTGCCCGCACTGAGGTGTAAATGAGTTATGGCCGGAGATTTAGCATGTCCTTCTTGACACCACGGAATTTTCAATTGAAAATCCCACCGCAACAACACCGGGAATCAAACCATGGTAGTGGGGATGACAGGCAAGGCGCCCTGCCATCTTATTCCCCAACAATAACAATAATGCATTTTGTATATATCGTCGTTGGGCAAAGGAAACATCGTAATTCATTCGGAGTAAATTTTACAGAAGAATCCCAAAACTGAGCGGTGAGCAATGGCCGAAGAACTGTTCCTGCCATTTTCAGTGTTTATGATAGCCCAAGTATTCGACTATTGGAGTCTTCTGTTCCATTCTGAGGCTACGCGGCAAGCCTTCACAAGGCAGATGGTATTCATGAGTGGAATTAAGAGGTTTTCATTGCGTAGCAATGATAGTATTATTATTATTATTAATGCAACAATTACCATTGCACAATATATTAGCGAATTTCGAAACAACAAAATTAAAATGAGCAATGCAGCATACAGGAAGTAAGTATTTTTACATACCTAGTTAATGGGATGGATGGGCTAGTTTCTTTTTTAAACTAGATCTTCTATGCGTGGATGAATGCTGGTGACTGCAAAGATGAGGCCTGGTTCAGGATTCAAGCAGTCCTTGTGTTTGGATTTTATAGTTAGGAAAGGGTCGGTTAAGATCGAACTGAGCAACAACGGGGTGCTGAAGTAAATATGCGTAAATTCCTATATAGAGACGGGTCATGCGAGTCTACACATCCTAACATTTACAAATTTGTGAAGGTACAAACTGACACATAGTTTAGAACTAATAGTTCAGAAAAAGGACTATGTGTAGTGGTAGACAAAAGCACTAAATCAAAATAAGATTTTATTGAAAATGAGCTGGCTCAACTCTTTTCTGATCTGCTCACCGAAAATAATTAGGGGCTTCGATAAATTTCCGTACCCCTCGTGGTACGCGTAGCACACTTTGAATACTACTGCTCTAAATACATAGCTACGGAGTTTTACAGGCACACAACTGTCACCACTGAAAGCAGGGTCATGTGACCTTCAATTGCATTCTGGTGCCGTTCTGTTTGTTAGAACCCTGGGTTGTCCCTTGTGATAGAGGCCCTGTTGGAGTGCAGGAGTATGACGCGCCGAAGGGCTATGCGGTCGGCAAAGTTAGTGACTACAACTGCGGAACTGGTCAACTTGAACTCGAGGGCACTTGGAATAACAGTTCATACGGAGGTCGAGTCATAAGTCATGGCAAATATTTTTTTTCGCGAAGAGGGGACAACGCGGAAAATGTAAGATATGCATTTGGAAACGTACGGTACGTACTTGTGTATGATGCCACTGGATGGTGTATGTAAACAACAGTGTGGGTCTAAGCATGCCCCCAAGTTCAGTGTGTGAGTGAGAGCGTCACAAAATGGAAGTCAACAAGCAGGAGCAACGATCATATATTAAAATAGTAGTTCTCCACGTCAGAAATGCACGCCAATGTCACGCAGAGCTTCGGCAAACATTAGGCGTGTGTCAATGAGCCATTACGTGGACAACGGTTTGCTAACAAAGAGGACATCGTAATAGCATTTCGGAGAGAGGTGTCACACGTTAGCGATACACATGCAGCGAATTGTATTCAGCGCCTGCCCCACCGCTGGCAACGCACAGTGGAAAACTTGGGCGATTATTTCGAAGGTCTGTAACCAGTGGAAACCTGTTCTCTGTATGTAGTCTTGTGTATTTGCTGACTGTAGCATAATAAAACAATGTTTACCAATGACCTGTGTTCTGTCACTTCCCTACGTGAATCTCCTGGCGTCAGAATTTGTCTTCAGGCACTATGCATAAGTACATGCCTTATATTTCCAAATGCATATCTTAGATTTTCCGTGTTGTCTCCTGTTCGCAACAAAAAGAAATAGTTGCCATGACTTATGACTTGACCCTAGTCTTAATAAATTTAGTACATAGAAAAACATGCTATTTCTTTGAGTTGACATATTAGATTTTAGGTCCCGTACAAGTCGCAACAATTGTCAGCCTACACGTAATGTATCAAATAATAACTGCGTCAAAATCCGTGTACAGATCATTTGATTATGATTTACCAACAAAGGGTGCATAGGACCGGACGCGTATCGTTGGAATGTGCTTTTTATAATTTGAAAGCTCTTAAGAAGGCTTTAACAGCTGTCACCAAGTCCAATGACATGTGACAGCATGGTCCAACATGCTGGGGGTTCCGCATTTTTGCTGACTCATAAGATTTCTTCGTAGGACGTGGCAGAGTAATTAATCGGTAATGAAGCCTCGCGCTAGATATTACATCTGTTTGGAATGTGGGATGTGTTTAAGCACTTGCATGTGTTTTATAATTGTCGGGGTGAATACAATTTAATCTTCATTTAGAGATTCTACTGTGTCCTGTAGATTGTGAAGGCAATCTATTCACATTCAAAGCAGTCGCTTTCAATTTACGCATGACCAGATTAATTTGTCATGTCGCTTGATTTTTCCAATCTTCTCGGTCAGCTGTTACTCTCTTGCATCCAAGTCCTTATTTATCAGAGAGTGCTAGACAAAAGCACTAAATCAAAACAAGATTTTATTGAAAATGATCTGGCTCACCTCTTTTCTGGTCTGCTTACCCAAAATAATTAGTCAATCACTCTACCCCACCAAGAGCTGTGCAGGTGTAAGATTTCATTCGAAATAATTTGGGTTCGAACCTCTCTGTTGGCAATGCTGAAAACGGTTTTTCGTAGCTTCTCATTTTCACAGCGGACAAATGGTGGCTCTGTTTAAGGCCACGATTAATTCCTTCCCAGTCCTATTCCACGTATGACATGTCTGAGTCTGTGCGACGTAAATCCATTAACAAACAAACAAACAAACAAACAAACAAACAAACAAACAAACAAACAAAACAAACATTTATTATTTAGGTTTCGCAGACACGAGTAAAATGCATAAGAGGTCTTAAATACAAGATGGCTGGTTAAATAGAATTTCTGGCACTCGGCATCCATTATAATATATACAGCATTTTGCACTAATATTTTCCCTGAGTTTACAACTTAATATCTTTTACGCTTCAATGAATTTCTCGGTTTTCGACTTTTGTGACGTCGTGCTGAAGGTTGAAGAATAAATGAATGGAAGCTCGAAAGCTTCAACTTCCCAATTTAAAGACTAAATACGTGTTGTTACACATTATAGCGCAGTTGCCTCCGAGGCTCAGGCGGCGGCGTGCCGGCCTCTCTCTGCTGGGCTCCGTGGTTCAAATCACGGTCACTCCATGTGAGATTTGTGCTGGACAAAGCGGAGGGAGGACAGGTTTTTCGCCGGGTACTCCGGTTTTCCCTGTCATCATCCATTCCAGCAACACTCTCCAGTATAATTTCATTTCATCTGTCAGTCATTAATCATCGCCCCAGAGGAGTGCGACAGGCTTCGGCAGCGGGCACAATTCCTATCCTGGCCGCTAGATGGGACTTCATTCATTACATTCCTAACCCGGTCGAATGACACGTTATAGCGCAGGTGTTCATCTTATGTATAAGTTGATTTAGTTATGTATAATACTGTCGTCAGTGGTTTGTAATAGGCAGGGACACCTTTAGCGCAACTTTTACGAGAACAAGGGCACTCCTAAATGTCAATAAAGATACAAATAATATTTTCAATACGGTTTTGTGTCGTTACAGAAGGTTATTTTTACTAAATATTTTAGGTGTGACCTACCTAAAAAGTCAGACCTGAAACGTCTGGAGAATGTCTTTCCAGATCAGAGTTCTTAGCCAATCCCACTAATTTAAGCGTACGGGGGCAACTTCAGACAGTTGGATTGGTATCTAAAATACTTCAGCGAGTATTTACAAAGAACGCTAATCCCATCAGTTCCCAACATTACATGTTCATTAAGATGCTAATAGGCAATTGTTGATAACTTTCAGCAATTCTTCTAGTACAGCCAGGGACCTCATGGGCGGCGAGTGAGTGATCGCCGTTTAACTCGAGTACAGGCTGTGTAAAGCAACTTCTGAACACTACTCGCGATAGCACAGTCCTATTTAAGATCCACTCTCCTCATCTTGAATCAGGTTGCCGAATACCTGAAATCAAAATACTGTACAGGACACATCTATACCGTACATTGAGTAGTTCTGTTTATGTTCAGTAGACTGTAGGTCACGTCAGTTAGGGTTACTTTTTGTTTGCAATTTGTTTTAAGTCGCACCGACACAGATAGGTCTTATGATGACGACAGGACCGGAAAGGCCGAGGAAAGGGAAGGAAACGGCCGTGGCCTTAATTAAGGTACAGCTCCAGCATTTGCCTGGTGTGAAAATGGGAAACCACGGAAAACCATCTTCAGGGCTGCCAACAGTGGTGTTCGAACCCACTATCTCCCGGATGCAAGCTCACAGCTGCGCGCTCCTAACCGACTCACGCGCTAGTTAGGGTTACTTTGTTTCGTATTTGGGTTGGGAGAAATCTATATCTATAAAATCAAAATTTTGTTTGTTCGCTATAAAAATCTACACGCCTCCACTGATCAGTACCAAAATTTGCACCAAGGCTCATGAAATACTCGGACGGGTAGGAGAGGTAGTTACATCGTCGAAGATTTAATAAATTAAAATTGGTAATAATATGTGATATGCGGGTAGAAGGTTTATGTGTCGATACCAAAGATCTTAAGGAATAAAATGGACACCCAAAAAGCATGGAACTTAGAATACATGGAACTTAGAATAGCATGGAATAACAGACTACTCATGAGAAGCATGGAACATACAAAAGCAAGGAATATGGCCAAACCTCATACAGAGGTACAGGACTGAACTTTTCATTGATAGGCTACGTCCTTGAATTTTGTTCTATAATACAATATAGCGATTTATTCTCTGAAAAATTAACCTCAATTCCATAAATGAGCTGGCGGTTTAGTTATATCGTCAAAAATATGATAAAACTGGTCATAATTCGTCATATACGGTTAGAAGGTTTTATGTATTAACGCCATATTTGAAACCAAAACTCTTAACGGATAGACTGGACAAGCGAATATCATGGAAAGATTTTGAAATTTGTTTCTAAAAATTTCTTTACGTCGCAAGGACACAGTTAGATCTTATATCGACGATGGGCTCGGAAAGGTCTAGGAGCGAAAAGGGAGTGACCGTGGCCTTAATTAACATAAGATAGCAAGGAATATCTTCTATGATAGAATCTAGCGATTTATTCTCTGAAAAATTAATCTCCATTCCATGAATGAGTTTCAAATGATTGCTCAAAGGTGGCGGAATTTTCCTCTCTATGATACATCAGTGCAATTTATTATCTGGAATGATTATTGAGTGATTGCTTTCAAACGTATTTTCTTGACCCTCCATTTCTTAATTCTAAAACGACACCTTTCTTTATTACGTACTTTGTGGCTAAATGCTAAAGTGTTTGTAAGTCCAGGGTGTATTTTATTCACATCTTCGTACAGTATATCATCTTTGACACTCTTGACAATTTTATCACAGCCGTACATTGCAGCAAGTAGAAATTCTGCTCTGAATCTTTCACCTCAACTCCATCAATGCGTTCACAGTTAGAAAATATGTACAAAGTTAACGAATCGATATCAATAATTCGCATTAAATTCAAATTTACCATAACAGTGTCCGGGTCCATGGCTAAATGGTTAGCGTTCTGGCCTTTGGTTACAGGGGTCCCGGCTTCGATTCCGGCAGGGTCGGGATTTTTAACCATCATTGGTTAATTTCGCTGGTACGGGGACTGGTTGTATGTGTCATCTTCATCATAATTTCATCCTCATCACGACTTAAAGGTCGCCTGCGGGCGTCAAATCAAAAGACCTGCATCTGGCAAACCGAACTTGTCCTCGGACACTCCCGGCACTAAAAGCCATACGCCATTTCATTTCATTTCACCACAACAGTCGATGGTATTAGTCCAATACCTCGAAACGTTGCACATACATTCGTGGGGATATTAATGAACAAAGCCTCTGTGGCTCAGGTGGCAGCACGCCGGCCTCTCACCGCTGGTTTCCGTGGTTCAAATCCCGGTCACTCCATGTGAGATTTGTGCTGGACAAAGCGGAGGCTGGACAGATTTTCTCCGGGCACTCCGGTTTTCCCTGTCATCTTTCATTCCAGCAACACTCTCCAATCTCATTTCATTTAATTAATCAGAGGAGTGCGACAGGCCTCGGCAGCCGGCACAATTCCCATCCTCGCCGCTAGAAGGGGGCTTCATTCATTCCATTCCTGACCCGGTCAAATGACTGGAAACAGGTTGTGGATTTTTATTAATGAACAACAAGTTACATAGCGCGTGGAGCCCACAAGAAACCACTAGTAGGAAATAGAACACCATTTCCATGGATTCAACATGTATAGTTTTCTTGATAATATACTGTACTTACAAAGACTGGTTATTACTGTACACAGAGTTGTACCTTTCGCGGATTCTACATTTACTGTATATTGGTATAAATACTAGACTCGATAATAATTCATACAGTACTTTAAGATCCGTTGCACTTATCACAAAGGAAACAATATTACTCTAAATAGACAATACGACACCGGTAGCATTGTAAATTTAGCTGAAGAAAATATACGGTATTTCATTGACAAGACAGTTAACGGTCTTTTCATTGTTGGTAATTATTGCTGCACTTCGTTTTCAAGTAGGCTGTTGCGCCGTTGGCATACAGTCCAGTAAAGCAGCTGATTCGTATATTTCAGTGTTTGAACTTCAATTTTCCGGCATAGTTTCAAGGAAAATGATCGAGTCGCCGTTTTAGACATCTACCCTCGTATTTCAGATATTTCAGCAATTAAGGGAAGTTTTAATATATCTTAGCGTGTATTAGAAAATTAATAGTAATACAATGTCTATTAAGTATGAATCCCTGCAGGTAGAACAGCAGCGAGAAGAATGAGGGACAGGGATGTGTTACAGAGGAGGGAGAAGAATAGGAAAGGTAGGAAAGGGAAACTTAGGCTAGAGTAGAGTAGAGTTAAAGAAGAGGGAGTTGCAACAGGTTCATGAGTGGGAAGAAAGGGAGGAGGAGGATGAGGTGGAAGTAGGTTCTGAAGCCGTAAGCGTGTGCGCAGGAAATGGTATCAGGGCAGAGTGTTATCCAGGAATTAGGTAAACAGAAATGTTGTGGAAAATAGGAGGGAAGGTGGAGAGTAAGGAGAAGGTGGTAGTTTTTCAAGTTGGTATCAACTATGTAAAGTAAACAGAAATAGGCACCACTATAGCTCGAGATGTGTGGGGTATGGTTATGACAGCGCGGGGAGGTTTAAAGGAGAAGGAGAGTGTTATCAGAGGGATACCTTCTGAAAGGTGACCGGGATTTTGATAAGACTATGGAGTGGGTAACTGGGTGTGAGATTTATAGATCCTAATCGATGGATAAGAGAAGGATTTGCGCTAAGATAGCCTTCACTTGAACAACCACAGTTGAAAGTATAAGTTAGGTTTCTTTATAAGGGTTATAGGGAGGTAGCGGTGTATTCAGGGAAACGGCTTGACAAGGGAGCAGTAACGAGAGTACAGGGAGCTAGAAATTAAATAAGAGTGACGTAAATTTGTTGATGTTAAACTGTAGAAGTACTGAAAAGAAAGGTATGGCATTAATTTAATAGATACACATTTACCAGATTTTGTAAGAGGAGTTGAATCATGGCTATATGTGATATTACGGATGCGAAAATGTTCTCTCGGAACTGGAGC
Organism: Anabrus simplex; assembly: GCF_040414725.1. NCBI lineage: Eukaryota > Metazoa > Arthropoda > Insecta > Orthoptera > Tettigoniidae > Anabrus > Anabrus simplex. The sequence goes on from NC_090265.1 coordinate 573,739,912, forward strand.
GTTTATCGTAGGCACAGGTTAGATTCGATAGGCGAGGGGTTTCATACTGATGAAAGGAGCATACAATTCTAGGTGTAAGGCTTTTCTATAAAGATGATAATGCCTTTGATGGCAGGATGAAGTGTTTACAGTGCACTATTGCTTCTGGTATGGGCTAGAATGAATTTGTTACTTTCATTGACCTGTCTCAGTCTCATCCTTGGCTTTGACAATATGAAAGTGACCTAGGTATGAGCGATTCCAGTAATACCGTTCCTTATGAAGCTAGTCCCTGTTATGAATGGTGTGAAAATATCGCTCATAGGATCGGTTAGTGCAGTGATTTCAGTGGGCTTGGCAGATGATATGTAATAGCAACTTGTGACTCGGTGAGGAAAACAACGGGAAACTACCTCACTCCTCATTTCTCTAGCATGCCTCTTTAGTGGCACCTATCCTATCTATAACAGCTGTTGGTGGAGCTGTAGAGGATCAAACCAACCTTTGGGCTGAATACCCAACATACATACATACATACATACATACATACATACATACATACATACATACATACATACATTATAAAGATGATAGACGACTTGATGATTTTGGCGTCTACAGGCCTGGAAAGGGTGACGCTGACACAGAATTATTTGATAAGATAATATGTGAAACATCACAGAAAGGACCGTGATTGTAGTGGGTGGTCTCAATTTACCAAATGTTAATTAGGAAGCTAATGCGAATGTCTCAAAGCATGAGCATCAAATGATAAATGAATTAATCTGGTAATGACAGCTGAATCAGAAAATAACGGAATCAAGTAGACGGAAATACATTAAAGACGTGGCGTTGATAAGACCAGATGCCCTCTATAGAGAAATTGAAGTTGAGCACATTATGTCGTAGTTAAAAATAAATGTGATAGAAAAAGAGGTTGTAAAATTGGGACTATTAGGTAGTATCCTAATTATGGTTGATGAGGAAGACGATAAATAAGCATGTTAACAGCCTATATGATATGGGTTTAAAGCAATTGTTGAGAAGTATGAAAACAGACATGTACCTTTAGTTTAGGAAACACATGGAGGTTAGAAAAAAACAGTTAAGAATGGTTATGGAAGTAACGAGAGACTGAACTTATTAGGAAATTGAATTTATTGAATAAATCAGTTGAGCATAACATGATAAAGTATGACTGGCAGTCATAAAAAAAAAATTAGTGAAAAATGGGAAGTTAGTATAGTTACATTAAGGCAGACAGAGGTTCCAGGAAAAAACTAGCAATCATTAATGGACGAAGGGAGTGTATTTGTGAGGATGTACAGAAAGCAGAAATGTTAGTCATCAGTAGGTAAAGACAGTTTGATAAAAGGGTAAAGGAAGTTATTAATACTAGCGAAGTACAGTACTGGAATTGTGAAGAAGGATATTTCCAAACAGGTACATAGTTTGAAAACTAGAAAAGGAACTGGAATTGATAAGATTAGTGGGCACATATTAATGGTTCTGGAAATAGTAGCATATCTAAACTATTTATTTGATTATTGTTTGCACAAAGGAGCTAAACCAAATGAAAGGAGAGTTGCTGTAATAACCCCAGTGTTCAAGTAAAAGGATGATAAACATAAAACTGGCAATTACGGCCAATCGGCTTGATATGTGTTGCATTAACTCTTGGAAAGATTTATTTCTGATTATATTACACACGCTTGGGGAAGTACGAATTGATTTGATAGTTTATTCTAATTGAATGATTCCAGCAATAAAAGTCGTATATTTTGGATTCAGGAGTTCAAATGGACTGCATCGCTATTGACCTATGCAAGGATTTTGATAGGATAGATTATGGGACACTACTGAAGAAAGTGAGGGCTAATTAACTAGGCAAAATAATGATTGAATGGGTGGATATATTTCTAGAAATCAGGTCTCAGTTAATTAGAGTATTGAGCTTCATTTGATCCTGCAATGTTAAAAAAGGGGAGGTTTTGCAAGGCAGTATTATCGAACCTTTATGTTTTCTTATACATATATACCGAGCGAGTTGGCCATGCGGTTAGGGGCGCGGAGCTGTGAGCATGCATTCGGGAGATAGTGGGTTAGAACCCCACTATCGGCAGCCCTGAAGATGGTTTTCCGTAGTTTTCCATTTTCACACCAGGGAACAGATAGACCACACTTCTCTGCCCGAGTCCATTGAGGGATTTTAGCCCTCCGACGCATTGGGGTCTTGAGTGCAGTTTTGAACATAGTAATGTGGGACAGAATAGATGGCAAACGGTGAAACTGTTAGTGAACGGAATCGAGCTGACCAGAATATGGCCTACACGCAGAAGGTGGTTTATTGTAATATTACTTTGGGCCTTTTATAGTGTAGACTCTCAGTTTCATAGTTATCCAGAGATGATATCAGGGCTTTAGGATTATCTGGCAAGCTGGAGTAGAGTTTACGGGTATTCTTTGAGATTCTGGTGTAGATATCTTCTATTTGGAGATCATTTTGGAGGTTTCGATTTCGTTCGAACCATTGTGCTCCTTAGATAAGGCGCAGCGCGCGGTTCTGAGCGCACTGAACCCTATCGAGGCGAGTCTTAGCTGCAATTCCCCGGACGGCGCGAGCATAGCCTATTCGAGGATTAGTCTTATGATGAGGTTTAGTACAGGGTGAGCCTGTTTTCTGTACTTTAATTAAGGCAACGGCTGATTCCCTCCCACTCCTATCACATCGTCGCCATACGACCTACCTGTGTCGGTGCGACGTAAAGCCAATTGTAAAAAAAAAAGGTAGATATGTATACATGACATGAGTGAAGAACTGGAATCACAGATACGTCTTTGTGGATGACGTTATACTCTATGGAGTAATACAGGTACAGAATATTGGTATGATGGTAAACTGGCTGGAAAGTAAATGTCAAGAGGACGAGTCTTCTGTGTTTTAATTAACATGTTGATGGAATCGAAGTAATTCAATTCAATATTATTATTATTGTTACGGGGATACCCGTGGAATGCAGAGGTGAAAGAAGGTGCGGGCTGGAATGGGTCTATCCACAATATGAAACTAAACTTAAAATTTTACTGAAGGTTATATTTTCAATAGATAACACAATTTAACAAATTTTCACTAGGTGAAATAACAATGGAAGATCAGGTACAAGGTATAATTTTACAAACAAGAGCACTAAAGCACAAGTTTAGGGGTCTTTACATGTTCTGGGCTTCGAGCCCCAAATTTTTACAATCCTTGAGCTACTTGCCCAACTTTACCAAGGTACACATTTTGTCCAAAGGGCAGAAAACCCCTTCATTCAAGGAGCATTCGCTCCAAAAACCATATCAGGCCTCCTAGAGGCACTTTTACCACATATAAAAGAGTTGGCCCGCTCTCAATTTTTCACGCCTCTTACCAGGCCACACCAGATTTAACACTTCATTGCCCTCAAGGCACAACTTACATCAATTGAAGCGGGGGTATCTCGTACCCAACCTACTGGGCCTTAGTAGAAAAAGAATAGGTTAAGTAAATGGCCCAAAATACAAAATGAATAGAGGCGTGTACTTGCACTCCTAAAAGAAACTTCTTAAAACCTAAGAGGCACAAGGCCGATGGAATAGGGGCTGTTCCAAAACTATGGAGGCGACTCGTATAATGAAAATTTAAGACATTACGGAAAGGAAGAAAACCAATTACAAAACGTAGTCGCCTCAAACCAATATGAAGGGGAGCTCGAGAGGGTAAATCACTCCCTATCCCCGAATTACAGTTAAAGATACATGAAGTTTTACGAAAGCGACCGAAAATTACATGTTTGAAGATTGGTTACATAGTAAAGGTTTCGGACCTTCCCCGCGGGTTGCTGAGCTAGCGAGAAATAAAGATGTTAAGCTGCCATTCCCTTACTTAAGAACCGCTGCCTGAAAAAAGAGGCGCTACCCGCCTCCTGCTACACGTCCATACACTGAGCTAAATGTTGATGATGTGGCCGAGAGACAAGAAAATCAGCAGTTTTTATACCCTCGGGGAAGATACGATACCTTTCATGAATAATTAAGACACACCCACAGGCATTTATTGGGTAGCTTACAGTTACGCATCAAAAGCGAAGAAGAAAAACACATACATACATACACATACATTATCATTATAGACTGTTATGCCTTTCAGCGTTCAGTCTGCAAGCCTCTGTGAATTTACTAAACGTCGCCACAATCCTCGATTTGCAACTAGTGTTGTGGCCTCATTTAGTTCTATACCTCTTATCTTTAAATCGTTAGAAACAGAGTCTAACCATCGTCGTCTTGGTCTCCCTCTACTTCTCTTACCCTCCATAACAGAGTCCATTATCCTCCTAGGTAACCTATCCTCCTCCATTCGCCTCACATGACCCCACCACCGAAGCCGCTTTATGCGTACAGCTTCATCCATCGAGTTCATTCCTAAATTAGCCTTTATCTCCTCATTCCGAGTACCCTCCTGCCATTGTTCCCACCTGTTTGTACCAGCAATCATTCTTGCTACTTTCATGTCTGTTACTTCTAACTTATGAATAAGATATCCTGAGTGCAGCCAGCTTTCGCTCCCGTAAAGCAAAGTTGGTCTGAAAACAGACCGATGTAAAGATAGTTTCGTCTGGGAGCTGACTTCCTTCTTACAGAATACTGCTGATCGCAACTGCGAGCTCACTGCATTAGCTTTACTACACCTTGATTCAATCTCGCTTACCATATTAACATCCTGGGAAAAAACACAACCTAAATACTTGAAATTATCGACCTGTTCTAGCTTTGTATCACCAATCTGACATTCAATTCTGTTGAATTTCTTACCTACTGACATCAATTTAGTCTTCGAGAGGCTAATTTTCATACCATACTCATAGCACCTATTTTCAAGTTCCAAGATGTTAGACTGCAGGCTTTCGGCACAGTCTGCCATTAGGACCAAGTCGTCAGCATAGGCCAAACTATTTACTACATTTCCACCTAACTTAATCCCTCCATGCCATTTTATACCTTTCAGCATATAATCCATGTAAACTACAAACAGCAAAGGTGAAAGATTACAGCCTTGTCTAACTCCTGTAAGTACCTTGACCCAAGAACTCATTCTACCATCAATTCTCACTGAAGCCCAATTGTCAACATAAAGGCCTTTGATTGATTTTAATAATCTACCTTTAATTCCATAGTCCCCCAGTATGGCGAACATCTTTTCCCTCGGTACCCAGTCATATGCTTTCTCTAGATCTACGAAACATAAACACAACTGCCTATTCCACTCGTAGCATTTTTCAATTACCTGGCGCATACTGAAAATCTGATCCTGACAGCCTCTCTGTGGTCTGAAACCACACTGGTTTTCATCCAACTTCCTCTCAACGACTGATCGCACCCTCCCTTCCAAGATGCCAGTGAATACTTTGCCTGGTATACTAATCAATGAGATACCTCGATAGTTATTGCAATCCTTCCTGTTCCCTTGCTTATAGACAGGTGCAATTACTGCTTTTGTCCAATCTGAAGGTACCTTACCAACACTCCACGCTAATGTTACTACTCTATGAAGCCATTTCATCCCTGCCTTCCCACTATACTTCACCATTTCAGGTCTAATTTCATCTATTCCTGCTGCCTTATGACAATGGAGTTTATTTACTATCCTTTCCACTTCCTCAAGCATAATTTCACCAACATCATTTTCCTCCTCCCCATGAGCTTGGCTGTTTGCAACACCATCATGATGATTTCCTTTTACATTGAGAAGATGTTCAAAATATTCCCTCCACCTCTCCAGTGATTCCCTGGGATCTATTATGAGTTCACCTGAATTACTCAAAACACTGTTCATTTCCTTTTTCCCTCCCTTCCTAAGATTCTTTATTACTGTCCAGAAAGGTTTCCCTGCTGCTTGACCTAGCCTTTCCAGGTTATTACCAAAATCTTCCCATGACTTCTTTTTGGATTCAACAACTATTTGTTTCGCTCTGTTTCTTTCATCTACGTACCAGTCCCTGTCTGCCTCGGCCCTTGTTTGGAGCCATTTCTGATAAGCCTTCTTTTTACGTTTACAAGCTGCTCTCACTTCATCATTCCACCAAGATGTTCGCCTTTCCCCATCTTTACACACAGTTGTTCCTAGGCATTCCCTTGCTGTTTCTACTACAGCATCCCTGTATGCCACCCATTCACTTTCTATATCCTGAACCTGCTTACTGTCTACTGTTCGAAACTTCTCACTAATCATATCCATGTACTTCTGTCTAATTTCCTCGTCCTGGAGATTTTCTACCCTTATTCGTTTGCAGACAGATTTCACTTTCTCTACCCTAGGCCTAGAGATACTTAGTTCACTACAGATCAGACAGTGGTCTGTATCATCGAAAAATCCCCGAAAAACTCGTACATTTCTAAAAGATTTCCTGAATTCAAAGTCTGTTAAGATATAGTCTATTATGAATCGGGTACCCCTAGCCTCCCATGTGTAGCGGTGAATAGCCTTATGCTTGAAGAATGTATTCGTAACAGCTAAACCCATACTAGCACAGAAGTCCAGCAATCGCTTCCCATTCCCATTAGCTTCCATATCTTCCCCACATTTACCAATCACCCCTTCGTATCCTTCAGTTCTATTCCCAACTCTCGCATTGAAATCGCCCATTAGCACTATTCTATCCTTGCTGTTGACCCTGACCACAATGTCACTCAATGCTTCATAAAACTTGTCAACTTCATCCTCATCTGCACCCTCACATGGTGAATACACAGACAGAATTCTTGTCCTAATTCCTCCCACTGACAAATCTACCCACATCATTCGCTCATTTATGTGCCTAACAGAAACTATGTTGCGTGCAATGGTATTCCTGATAAAGAGCCCTACCCCAGACTCTGCCCTTCCCTTTCTAACACCCGTCAAGTACACTTTATAATCTCCTATCTCTTCCTCCTTCTCTCCCCTTACCCGAATATCACTTACTCCTAGCACATCCAGATGCATCCTCTTTGCTGACTCAGACAGTTCTACCTTCTTTCTTCCATAAGCCCCATTAATATTGATAGCTCACCATCGAATTCCATTTCGTTCGCCAAGTTGTTTCCAAGGAGTCCCTCGCCTGTCAAATGGGAGTGGGACTCCATTACTCCCATAGGTCCGAGGCTTGCTTAAAGTGTTCTGAGCTCGGTAAATTCATGAAGCAGGATGCTACCCTGCTTGCACATAGTCCAAGTGAGGATCTCTCCTCTAACGGGTTATGGACCACCGGTGAATTGTATAGTCCTAGCCGCCTGAGCACAAGGAGGGCCACGACTCAGAATATGTCCGAGATGCCCATTCCCATTCCATAGCAACTGGTATCCCGACTCTCAGGACCACTTACTAGGCCACTCAGCCGTTGCCCATGGTTCACGAACTAGGACGTGACTACAGATGAAAAACGCGATTGGTCAAAAATTAATTACAGAAAAACTGGATTAGCTGAATTCAAAACTGGCGGAAAGAAAAGATTAATGTTGCCAACTCACAAATGAATGAACGAAATTTAGTAAAGAGGAAACTTATGAATCCAAAATTTCTTCAAAAATGTTCCTTCACTTCGCACCAGGGTGCATGATATTTTTTTTTTTTTTGTAGAGACATCTATAAGAGAATGTCCAAACTTCTTGATAAATAGTAAACAAAAACACGTCGAAATTAACACAGTGACATCTTCAGAGCGAAAGTTTAAGTAGATCCAGTTTTAAGTTCACAGTTTCTCCTGAAGGCGAGTACTTTAAGGCGGAAAATTCAAATGTGTGGCGTAGAGGTGTACCAGCCGGTGCAATTACTATTATTATTATTGTTATTATTATTATTATTATTATTATTATTATTATTATTATTATTTTAATTATTATTTTATTAGATTAGCAGCGAAGGTTGGGTTGAAAATGTCTTTTGATGAAACAAAAATGATGCCATCCTTTAAAGTTGACACTCCACATAATACTCAGAAAATTAAAGTTGTAAAAAATTTAAATATCTTGGTGAAATTGTCACTTAGAATGCTAATGAGAAAGCATCCATAGTTAATAGAACTTTAAAACTGAGACGAGGACAACAAATTACATGGTCAAGTTACAAAAAACAGTCTATATCAATTAATGCTAAGCTGTCCGGCTCCATGGCTAAATGGTTAGCGTGCTGGCCTTTGGTCACAGTGGTCCCGGGTTCGATTCCCGGCAGGGTCGGGAATTTTATTCATTGGTTAATTTCGCTGGCACGGGGGCTGGGTGTAGGTGTCGTCTTCATCATCAATTCATCCTCATCACAACGCGCAGGTCGCCTACGGGAGTCTAATCGAAAGACGTGCATCTGGAGAGCCGAACTTGTCCTCGGACACTACCTGCACTAAAAGTCATACGCCATTTCATTTCAATGCTAAGCTTCGCCATTATAACTCCGTCATCAAACGAGAAGCAACGTATGCAAGTAAAATATTATTCAAACTAAATACCCAAGCAACACCAGACAAACTGCAAAATTGGGTGGAAGAATTCTCCGGACAATCTATATATATAAAAGAAGAGTTTTGTCTGTACATTGTTCAGAATGTAAAAAGGATGGTATTTCTGTATCAGTCGTGCCCACAGTAACAAGGAATTGCACTTTTAACTTTTCCGTAATGTCTGTCTGTCTGTCTGTCTGTCTGTCTGTCTGTACACGCATCACGAGAGAACGGCTGAATATAATTTAATGAAAATCAGTATACAAAGTCGGGTAATAAGTCGCTACAACCTAGGCCATAAATAATTTTATTCACGCTGACTGAAGTGGTAGTTTAGGGGAAGGCTTAAAATTAATTCTCAAATGTTTACGTTTTTAGTGGTCATATCTTAATGAAAATCGGTATACAAAGTCGGAGAATAAGTTGCTCTAATCTAGGCCATAAATAAATGTACTCGCGCTGAGTGAAATGGTAATTTAGGGGAAGACCTAAAATTTAATTCTCAAATATTTGTTATTAATAGTCGTATCTTAACGAAAATCGGTAGGGGAAGTCAAGGAGTAAGTCACTACGATCTAGGCCATAAATAATTGTATTCACGCTGACAAAAATTATAGTTTAGAGGAAGGCCTACAATGGAATTCTCAAATATTTATGTTATTAGTGGTCCTATCTTAATGAAAATCGGTATGCAAAGTCGGGGAATAAGTCGCTATAATCTAGACCATGAATAATTTTACTCACGCTGAATGAAATGGTAGTTTAGGGGCAGGCCTAAATTTAATTCCCAAATAATTATGTTATCAGTGGTCGTATCGATAAATACTACCTAACTTTATATTACATAACTTTTACTACATAACTTTATTGTTATCATATCGGCTATGATCAGAGATATTCATGAATTTGGATTTTTGTTATTAAGTTCTTATCAGCGCCGAGTCACGAGCAAATCGGCAAACAGGATTTAATGAACAATGGTATGTAAAATCGGAGAATAAGGAACTACAGTCTACACTATACATAATTCTATAAGACGCCCTAATATCACAGAGTCGAAAGAAAACTAAATGTGAAGGCCTACAATAGAGAAAGTTCATAAAATTGATCAACAGTAACATTACATTGACCATTGTTTGTTGTGATGTGCTCTGTTTTCTGTTGCCACTCATCTGCGATAGATGCGATTGCTGCTGCGTACCGAGTATTTTTTTTTAACTTTCCTTACGTCGCACCGACATAGTTAGGACTTACGGCGACGATGGGATAGGAAAGGGCTATGAGTGTGAAGGAAGCGGCCTTGGTCTTAATTAAGGTACAGCCCCAGCATGTGCATTGTGTGAAAATGGGAATCCACGGAATGACATTTTCAGGGCTGCCGATAGTGAGGTTCGAATCCACTATCTCCCGGATGCAAGTTCACAGATGCGCGTCCCTAACCACGCGGGCAACTTGCCCAGTCGTACGAGTGTAACAGTCTGCCTAAATATTGGCGGGAAGTAGCTGGGGAGTTCCTGCCACGCGGTGTAGGAGAGGGGGGGGGCAACGGTCCGTCTGTCACCCGGCGGCCCCGCGTTCGATTCCCGGCCGGGTCAGGGTTTTTTATTGTAAATGATTAATATCCCTGGTCTGGGGACTGGGTGTTTGTGTCGTCCTTAACGTTCCTTTCCTCACATTCAACACTTTACACTTCCGCCATTTACACAATACACGCAGGTTCCTCACATATGGTTCAAGTAGGAGCAAAACGTTTTCTAGGTCGACGCCCCGAACAAATAGCATTTTAAATAAAGCTGGGGAGTTAGGTAACTTTCTTCTTTAGCATGTCATTCCTCTGTTTCATAAATTTTCCGATACTACTGGTTCGCAACACACTCGTTCACCATAGCAATCCAGCTATTTAATCCCTACTCTGAGGCACGGATTGGAATGAGAAGTGTGCATATTTAAAGGAATAATGGCAGAAAAGTGTTCACGGCTGTCTGCGGCCTGGTAATTCCAGCTTGAAACTTTGGACTATTTGCTCGGCACCATAGTACTGTTCCGTTAAAAGTGAGAAAATGTGCGGTTTTTCATTTGATCGAGAATGTTATGTGATAACGTTGCTTTTAATGCTACATTCCTACTGACGTTTTTGTAATGACCTACGTTGACTTCAGTTAGGAAAACCACAAAGACAGTCTTTCTGAGAATCCCGTAGCGAAGCGCGGGTACATCAGCTAGTTATTAATAAAAAGCATCAGGTTGATGGCGAGTGGAGACTTTTACCCAATTCAGTAATTTACAAGGAAAGTGAATCAGTTATTAACATGATGAGAGGAGGATTGCATTTTTTTGACACATATGCCGTTTGTCAAATTTTAGACTCCTAAAACAGCGTTTTGATTTATTTTGGAATAGTAAAACAAAAAACAAAAAAGACTTCTTTAAAGAAATACAAATGGATTTGGTTGAATTGAAAATTACTAAGAGCTAATCGAAAATAGAGAAGAAGATTACAAACAACAAATATACAAAACTATCACTTACAACATCAAAACGTAAGCAGTATGTTATATCAGCACAAGAACGGGCTGCAAGATCGTCTAGAATGAAGAAGTTTTGGGAAGAGAAGAAATTACCAAATGTTGAAAAAATGAACTTACTTTTTGATGTACTTATTTTTTTAAATACTTTATTGTATAAGGTTGATTTTTGTGTTCCGATGTGGGCGTAACAAAATACATTCTCTCGTGTAAGTTGCAAGACGTATTGGCTTTCAAGGATAGATTCATCCGCACATGCTAACGCTGTCTCTTTCAATTTCCTAGTCTGATATATATTGCTGTATATCGAAGGTTATTAATAAGTACCGACCCTCAGTGTCACATTTCAATAGCATAATGCATTGATGGGTTTGGTCATGCTGGCGCCTCATTCGGAATTGGTTTATTTGAAGACCGCAAAGTAGAGTCGATTAAGCTATTGAATGTGTCAAGAGTGCTCCATTAGATGAGACACGCGGAAACATTCTTTGTATGTAGAGCACTCAGCTGAGTGATCATCTATAAATATTGCGAAGCTCCGAAGTAGTGGCAGATATTATTTAACATCAAACACTCTCCGGCTCATTTTGACCTCCCAAGAAGAACTTGGCTTGACCTCAACAGAAACGAAACCAACCACAGTCGACGTAGCTCGCTGCTTTGTAAGTGGGGTGTGCGAACTTCCTCTGTGATTGTGGTACAGTGAATCAAACTATCCACCATGTCCTAACTGAATATCCAAGAAGATGGATCACTGGAGGAACTGATGGTGACATCTACACAGGCTATACAGTGTCTAGAGACATAAATCTCTGGGATCCGTAGGGATATGTTGATTGTTTAAATGCTTTTCTCCCCTTCTTGTACATGTACGTAAATAGTGTATTTATGTGTAAAATGCCAACGAGCATAATAATACGATACTGAGAAATAGCACTCGCTCGGATTCGGCAGGAATCACGAAATCGGTGTGAGCGAAATTTAGCATAGACTTTCTTCCTATTCTTCCTAGATCGTAAGTAACAGCTGAGAGATATTTTTCAAAAATTCATCTCCTTAATGAGCAAAATTATGGCGATAATTACACGAAAAATGGCCCATACGATTTACACTGTAATATCTACGTCCATATCACACAGGCCTATGCCGGCGCAGGTAGTCGAGGGGTTAGCGTGTTTGGATGTTTGTATCCACGATTTGAAGGAGTCCATAGCACGATGTCCTTCATTTCAGTATGCGAAACAGCCCTGTTGAAAACATTAAGTTGCGAATCGGTTAAATTATCTCGGCGTTCTAGTCCGTCTACATACTTTTCGTCCCCTTGTGAGTGGAGGTGTAGAATACTTCCACCGTATCCCAAGCCTCTCGTAAGAGACTACTAAAAGGGGTAATACCAGGTGTCTCGAAACTTCTGGGTTGGTGAGCACGGGGACGTGACTGAATTTGGCATACTTCCTCTTATTTTTTGTGAGAGTCCTCGCTTTCGTATTTCGTATCTAATCTTATTCGGTCAGTTCTTGCACTCTTCTATGGAGGATCGGACCTATCTCTTTATGTCTTCCGATTGAAGTTAAGAGGTGGTAGTCACCTTGTTGTACTTCCCCATAAAACTACAATCATCACTGTCTATCACATACTTTTCGGTTTAGAGCGAGTTGGCCTTGCGGTTAGGATCACGCAGTTGTGAGCTTGCATTCTGGAGATAGTGGGTTTGAAACCCACTGTCGGCAGCCCTGAAGATGGTTTTCCGTGGTTACCCATTTTCAAACCATGCAAATGCTGGGGCTGTACCTTATTTAAGACCTCGGCCGTTTCCTGTCAAGTCCTAGCCCTTTCCTCTCCCATCGTCGCCATAAGAACTATCTGTGTCGGTGCGACTTAAAGTAAATTGAAAAAAAGTTTTCGGTTTCATTACCAGGGGCTGTGACCGTAACTAATTACAGTGTTGTGGCTTGTTTCTGATAATAAAACGTGGACATTGACATAGTAGGGTCAGAGCTATCGTCATTCGAAAGCCATTATTATTATTATTATTCATACACTTCTCCACAAGGAAATATGGGTAGTAATGGGGCACGGGATGCACCAAGTGCCTTACATAATTAAAGTATTTACACATTATAATACAAACATTGATGTACAGGTATATACAAAACTGTAGATCACGGGATCTTCATTCTTGCGAGAGGAACGATCGCACAATGTTGCATGTTGACAGGAGGACAGAATGTTGCATAATTCTGTAGATGTTCGGTGGAAGACCCAGTTCTCGCAGACTCTTGTGAAGTGTATGTGGAATGAGGCCGTTGACTGACAGAATCACAGGAACTATTCGTACCAGTTTCATCTTCCAGATCCTCTTTATCTCTTCTGCAAGTTCTTTGTACTTGGAGATTTTTTCACTGTACTTCCTGTCAATATTGGTGTCATTGGGGATAGCGATGTCAATAATGAAAGTCGTCCCAGTTTTCTTGTTTACCAGTATTATGTCTGGCCTGTTATGGTTGACTGTTTTATCTGTCACTACAGCAGTGTCCCAATAAAGCTTAATCGACTCGTTCTCCAGGAATGGTGTTGGATGGTACTTGTAATAAGGGATACGCTCCTGAATTAATTATTATTATTATTATTATTATTATTATTATTGCCGGGCTAAGTGGCTCAGAGGGTTAAGGCGCTGGCCTTCTAACCCCAACTTGGCAGGTTCGATCCTGGCTCAGTCCGGTGGTATTTGTAGGTGCTCAAATACGACAGCATCGTGTCGGTATATTTACTGGCTCGTAAAAAAACTCCTGCGGGACTAAATTCCGGCACCTCGGCGTCTCCGAAGACCGTAAAAGTAGTTAGTGGGACGTAAAACAAATAACATTATTAATATTATTATTATTATTATTATTATTATTATTATTATTATTATTATTATTATTATTATTATTATTATTATTATTATTATTATTATTATTATTATTATTATTGTGGATCATTAAACGCGTGCTCGGTGAACCCAATGTACGAATATTCGAGTTTCGTAAGGACTTGCAAAAATTTAGAAACTTTCCCATCTGGAGAAATGCATGAGCCTAGGATTCACTCAGCCTGAAAAACAAATGAGTACCAGATTAATTCCTTAGGCCACTTACTGACGAGGTTACTGGTAAGATTTATGTTATTTAATAAATATTTAGTAAAGGAACAACATTGTTAAAGTGTATCCAAAATGTAGTTAACTATTAACAAAGCCATCTTCGTACAGGCCATAAAGAACCTTGGAGTTCAAGATAATGATTTCCATTAATCTCGGCACTGAGTGGAATGGAGTAACTAGCTCTATGCCGGCTACCTTTGCTCCCAGAAATTAACCTGTACTCATTGTTGGTGTAGGCTGAATGATCCTCAGGGCCATGAGTCGGTCCAGAAATTGAAATTTCGTTTCTTAAATGTTTAGACTGCCTGAAGGGAAATGGAGCCCACGTTCTTCCGGGTGAACCGAGCACGCCATTACCGCCTTGGCCAGGTAACCGCTAACGCACAAGGGAATGGATAATATTCAAATACGTTAGGATTAGATCCAGAAATATAGAATATCAGAATATTTTCGAGTTGGCTAAGTGGTACGGGACGTAGGCCTGTAAGACTGGCTGTTTCCTTCCTACCGGGCGAGTTGGCCGTGCGGTTAGAGGAGCTCGGCTGTGAGCTTGCATCCGGGAGATAGTGGGTTCGAATCTCCCTGTCGGCAGCCCTGAAGATGGTTTTCCGGGGTTTCCGATTTTCACACCAGGCAAATGCTGGGCTGTACCTTAATTAAGGCCACGGCCGCTTCCTTCCAACTCCTAGGCCTTTCCTATCCCTTCGTCACCATAAAACCTATCTGTGTTGGTGCGACGTAAAGCCACTAGAAAAAAAAAATTAAAAATAAAAGCTTCCTTCCAGTCCTTAACCTTTTCTATCCCATCGTCATGCAACATTAAACTGGTAGCAAAAATAAGATATACGGTAAATAATAATAATAATAATAATAATAATAATAATAATAATAAAATGTTTCAAAAATATTATTTTGTTTTAATTAGTTCTAAAGTAGAAACCTATCCTGACTAATATTACACCTCATGTAAAGGTACTGATTAGTATTTATCATTAAATTACCGGTGCTATAAATACTGAGAGATGAACAACTACTTGATCTTGTATCATTACCAATCATTTACCTTCATAATACTAACAGGGCCCTCAGTAGACCAAGGCTCCTTAATCATCTTATTATGCTGAATTTCCGCTATAATTATGTTTAGGTATGACTAAAGCAATACTGGGAAAGAAATTGAGGAAAAGCACAAATCTATACACATTTCCGCTCTTCCGCTGTCAGTTTCCAATATAGGCCGATATATTTAAAATGTATTTATAACTTATTTGTTGAGCCCCGACAAATCGTATCGAACATCGTGTTGCTGAAAATGTATTTTATCTCACTATGATTTACGTCCCGGCTCGTCAAAGGGCCTTTCGTCAAAGGACGATGAAAACTGAATTGCTGAGTTTTGATAATCATTATAATATATAAACCCAAGTAGAAACCTTGACAAGTTCTAAAGCTACAACTTATGGACTGATGGACTGACAACCGTGCGATATTATAACGGTCCTTCGAAGGAAAATGAGGACTCTTAAAAGCAGAAAATAGTTATTTATCCGCATCTGTGTCGAGATTTGCTCTCGTAATCTTTAGCATAGTAGAAGAGTGCGTGACCAACTCTGTTTATAAGCAGCTTAATGATAGTAATAACATCTATACACCAACAGTCTTGCTAATAAACCGTGTATAGCTTTTACACAAAGTTTATACACCGGTTATGTGCAATGTGTTACTAATAAACCGTGTATAAACATCTTATGTATACATATGTTATAGTTATTCACTGAACTGCATATACAGACCAGAATCCTTGTATAAGCATTGTATAGCAGTGAGCGGCGAAAAGAAACAACTACTGATCGGTTTACTTTAGTGGTATTTACAGTAATATGATCGTGTTAAAATATCCAACTTATCCATTAAGTTCACATTGAAAGAACGGAAAATAACGTAGATTATCAACACGATATTTGTAATACAGAAGACATAGGACATTTAGTGGTTCTGGAGGCTGGACATGTTCGTAAAGTAAAACACTTCAAGTGACGGAGTATCCCTATTTCTCCTAGATGACGAAAGTTTTAAAATGAAATATATATTTAGGAAGGAGTATGCTCGAACTGTGGTTATCACAGACAGAAATGACTTCATCGAAGATCATTGAGATGGCTCTATATCGTCCGTACTTCAAGGTGCTACAGCACTACGGACATGAGCGCGGGATGAGATTAGTAATTATTATCAGTAATATAAGTTTTACTAGAGAGAATAATATACCGCTGAAATATGTGTATTACTGTTCTGTTATTGTCTATTCTACTCTATTGTATTCTATTCTATTCTACTCGAATTCTATTCCAACCTATTCGTGCTACCACGCGGCTTCTCGAAAGGTTTTGCTCCTAGATAAGCAACAAAAGCGATCATAAAGTTGGTGAATGTGAAGAAATACGCCAGTGAACTGCAGTAAGAGATTCCTACGGCTTAGAACGAGTGCTTTTCGCTATTTGCTTTACGTCGCACCGACGCAGATATGTCTTATGGCGACGATGGGATAAGACAGGTCTTGGAAGTGGAAGGAAGCGGCCGTGGCCTTAATTAAGGTACAGCTCCGGCATTTGCCTGGTGTGAAAATAGTAAACCACGGAGAACCATCTGGGGCTCGAACCCACTATCTCCCGATTACTGGATACGGGCCGCACTTAAGCGACTGCAGCTATCGAGCTCGGTAGAACGAGTGCATACGTGCAGTGTAGTAATAGCCTACATACGTACAATACGTTTATTTGTAAGAAAAATATGCAACGCATAACCATACGTTTTTAAAACGATATTTGTTCGTGACGTCGACCTCTGCAGCTCTTTTGCCACTACTTTCAACATATGATAAGAACCTGCGTGTAAGTGTAATTGCGGAAGTGTAAAGTGTTGAATGTGAGGAAAGGAACATTAAGGATGATACAAAAACACCCAGTCTCCAGGCCAGGGATATTAATCATTTACAATTTAAAAACCCCTAACCTGGCCGGGAATCGAATTCGGGGCCGCCGAGTGACAGGCGGACAGGATGTTTTTATTAGTAAGCCTGTATTTGATAAAAAGTATCCAGAAATCTCACTGTACATGTACTCGGGAGACTAGATGTCACTGTGAGTGACGGATGTGGCTTCTGTGTTATTCGCTGCCACCTGCAGATACCTGCAGAATGGGTGGAACAAAGGAGATTGACTTCGAACATAGAATGGTTATTTGTCACCACATCTATAAGCAATCGGTCAGGGCTATTTTCACCCTTTTTAAATTGTTCAAGTCGACTGTCCGGTATTTGATTTTGAAAGTGGGAGAGGGAAGACATAGCCACAAGAAAACCATGGCCGGGTAGATCATATGTATTGACCGAGAGGGACCGTCGAACAGTGAATTAGGTTAGGAAACTCGCATGGTTATGGGTGATAATATCACCGTGAATTTCCGCAATACCAGTAATTGGGCAGCCTTCATTATGACTACGCGCCGGCAGATAGGAGAACTGGAGTTAGAAGCTCAAGAGCGTCGTCATTGGACAAGACCAGACGCGAGATTTGGATGATGAGTCACGCTATACAATTTGATAGTCAGATAGGAGAGTGTTAGGTGTAATGAATGCCACGCGAAGAACACAGACCAGCATGCACAGTTCAGTACAGCTTTAAGTACAGCTAAATTTGGTGGAGGTGGAATGATAATGTGTGGGTAATTTTCATGCAAAAGACTTAGCCTTCGTTAAAGGCGGAAGGATGTTGATATATTTTGACCTTTTGTTTGTTGTGTGTTGTGTAGGATGGAAGAACATTCAGAGATGATCTCTGGATGTTTCAGCATGGTAATGCTCCCTGGCGTAAAACGGGATTTTTTTCCTGAGTGGCTTGTAGGGTGTAAGGTGCAGAAATGGACTGGCTAGCCTAGAGACCCGACCTCAGCACTATCTGGGATTATCTAGAACGGTGACTCGCTCCAGACCCCAACGACCTACATCTCTACAGTAACTACGTTTGCCGCCACGCTGCAGGTAGAATGGTCGGCTATTTCCCCGGAGACATTGCGACAACTAGTAGACAGTGTCCTTCGCACAGTTTGAGATGTTATAGAGGTCAAAGTACAAACTAGCCCACCGCGCCTCTGTCTCCACTACTGAGAAACACTGTTTCCAGTGAGTGTCCGGATACTTTTCAACTGAGAGTGTAAATACATTCACTCTTATGCCTTTCAGCGTTCAGTCTGTGAATTTACTATCCGCCTCCACAAACCTCTTTGAAACATTAAGATCAGAGTTTAACCATCATCCCGTTGGTTTTCTTCTGCTTCTCTCACCCTTCTTAAACGAGTATATTCTTCTTCTATGTAACCTATCGTGCTCCATTCGTCTCACATGACCCCACCATTGAAGCCGGTTTATATGCAAAGTTTCATCCATTGAGTTAATTCGTAACTTATCCTTTATCTCCTTATTCTAAGTACCCTCCTGCCTTTGTTCTCACTTGTTTGTACCAGCAATCGTTCTCACTGCTTTCGTGTCTGCTATTTCCAACTTACGAATAATAATAATAATAATAATAATAATAATAATAATAATAATAATAATAATAATAATAATAATAATCATCTCATCACCACGACCACCACGATCTGGCTGGTGGAAGTGATAAATCACTAATTTAAAAGGAAAGTCGTTAAAAATGATTAATTCTTAAATGCCCCTTTTTGACAGTGATGTTAACGATGTTCCATTTATCTTCAGTATCAATGGAAGTTTGTTTCGCAAAAGCGACAGTACGGTAACCTAGTACTAACAATTTTCTCCTCATATGTTGGATGCCGTAAGTGCTTTCACAGCTAACTGGAATTTTGATGCGTTACCTTCCAAAAATATATATTCGTCGGACTAATTTGAACTTAATGTGTTTATGCCATTCTGAGAGATCATGCAGTTAAATATAGCATATAGTAAACTAATATAGGTGCTCAAATACGTCAGACTCGTGTTGGTAGATTTAGTGGCACGTAAAAGGACTCCTTCGGGACTAAATTCCGGCACCTTGGCCTCTCCGAAAACAGTAAAAGTAGTTAGTGGGACGTAGAAACAAATAATAATAGATTATTCTCAACATTCCCATTCAATTTCTTGTACAGTTAGCCTGCATTATTCCAGATCTCGATTGTTATATGTTCAGTATTACTACTGATATTTTGGGTAAGGTGACCCTGAGAGTCTTTCAAACACCTGCTTGTCTACCTTCCCACCGACCTTTCTAGGTATCGGGTGGTATTGTAACGGTTCAAATCCCGTTACAAGATGATATCTGTATTTTTATTATTGTATGATTTTATCTGTATTATTATTATTATTGTTATTATTATTATTATTATTATTATTATTATTATTATTATTATTATGTCAGTATTATTATTATATTATCTGTGATATTGTACTATTATTGTAATTATCCGTTTTATTCAATTTTGCAATTGCCTGTTGCTTGCAAGATTGCACTTAGATGTATACATATATACGTATGTGTAGTATAACAATCAATACCTGTACAGTGAGAATTGTTGTATATATCAGAGATTGGAAGTGACGTTGTTATATTGCGACACCACTGGCGATTCTGCCAAGTCATCGCCGCGCCTTGGCTATGTCATCGTATTTATTTAGATATGCGCGCATCGACTCAATCGCTGCGGGGCTATTTCACCACTGGATGTAATATTTGTCGCGTAGGTGGGAGTATGTCATTGTTATTTCTGGAGATTACGTAGTTGTGTCAACCAACGTCTCTATAAGGTGGATACACATTGTAGCGTCAGTCATTACTTATACTGATGCAGTACAGTGAAGTAGTCTACTAGATCAAGAGGCCTTAAGTGGTCAGCCAACCAGTGTGAACGAGAGATGGTGAAGACTCAGTGAGCCATTATTGGTCATTGAGAGAGTGAGACCAAATGGTTGGTCCGTCACTTAGTGGAAGACGCGGACGCAAGGCTTACCAAGGAGTCAGAGAGGGCAACCCTGGACCTACCAAGAGGTCATACCATATTGACTTACAAAGAAGTCAGATGATATGGAGAAGAAGCAGTCTCAAGGATGTATCACCACGTTAGGCGTGACACATCTACAGTAAACACCAGAGCAATGGATTACGTCGTAATTACACTCAAAGTGTTAAAGGTACAGTCAAGTGAATCAGTGAGGGAAATATTTCGTATAAATTGTTAAATGTCCGGTCAAGAAGAATTCAAATTCATGCCTAGTTTCTGTCAGTTGCAATGTCATAATTTCATATTCTCATCTGTTTTATCGCAACAAGACTCACTATTTTTTGATATATTATTTAAAGAATATATATTGTTCTATCAAACGAATTCAGAGTTTCATTTCATTGACAGTAAAATATCTTAACCTCAAAATTAATGGGGAAACCGAACGCCAATCTCCTTTTCCCAGAACTTATATGGTATGTTGTCAAAAGTAAGCTTATTACCCCACACCCTAGAGATAGTCAAGAGTCTCATTCTATTATTGCTGTACTGAGTGACAGCTGGCGCCCTTCAAATAATGTATGTGTAAGTAAGCAGGTAACAAGTAAGTGTGAGTACAAGGTTCAACAAGTGTGTATTTTATTTAATGAATGTTAACTTTCATAATTTTAATTTTAAATGCAGATATTCAGATTTTCAAGTAAAATGCAGATTTATATGTTTCTAAAGTTAGTCAGCGACTCAGGAACTTGTCTACAATGTGTCGACGCAACGTGGGACTCGAATAAATTCAGAATTTGTTCTGAATGACAGCATATCATAGGTTCATTTTGGGAGGAGTGTGCGCATTTAAGCCAACGGAAATTATTACCGGTAAATTTCAGGACTATAATTTTGTGATATACATTTGTATTTTGGGGATATGTCAAGGGATTTGAAGAGGGAAATTAATTTGAGATCGCGTACTATCACTAGTGAACCAAAGATGGACAAGGAAGACAATAACAAGTCATGTGACGACGAGGTCATTGCTTCTGCGGACATCCAAGGTGAAATTCAGAGTAGGGAGCAGGTGAATATGATGGAAGATTCTGAGATAATTCAGGAAAGTGCAGAAATTGAGAAGCACACTGAAACTCAAAAGAAAATCGCGGGGGGGGATGAGCCAGGATCTTTTTAATTTGCTGATGGCCAAAATGGACGAGTTCGAGGAAGAAAGGAATAGGAGTTTCGAAAAGTGGAAGAAAGAGATTGATACTAGTAATGAAAATAATAATAAACAGATGGAAGAAGTGATTGGTAGCTGTAGCAAAATGAAAGAACAGATTGATACTAGTAGTGAAAATAATAAAGAGATGATAGAGATGAAAGAATTATTTAGTAGTAGTAGTAGTGAAAATAGTAATAAACGAATGGAAAAGATGAGTGAAAATAATAAGAAAGAGATGAAAGAATTAATTGATAGTAGTAATGAAAATTTTAATAAACTGTGTAACTCTCTATGTAGCAAAATGGATCAGTTTATTATCAGTAATAACGAAAATTGTAATGCGATCATTAGTAAAATAGATTCTAAGATATTAGAGATAAATAATCAAACATCTAAGTCAACATGTAAGTTAGAAAGTAAGTCAAATGAAGAATGTGTTGAAATTGAAGGTGAAATGAAGTTGAATCGGAGCAATATTCATATTCAAATTAAGCATGGTAAAGGAACTGGTACAGAGAATATCGTAGAATTAAGTGATAAAAGTTCTAGTAATCGGGAAGAAATTCATGAGGTAGTCGAGAAGAGATTGGACAAGATTTGCAATGCAGTTGGGGAAGAGATGGGGGAACAGATTAGTAGAAATGAGCAAATTGAAAGCAAACTTGTGGAGGTCACTGAACTACGGAACGAACAGGAAATGCTATCACAGCAGGTGAGAGAGAGAGAGGAAGAATTGCAGGAAGACGTGAGAATAGTGGAAGAGAATTCTGAGAGAGCAGCGGAAGCAGAAGAAGAAGAAGAAGAAATTTTGAGTTGCCAGGAAGTGATACGGCAAGAAGGTACAGGTGAGATGGCGAGAGAAGTGGTAATAGCGAGTGGTTTGTTCAGTAGGGATCGTGATTTAACCAAGTTTTCTGGAGAACAGTTCAGTTCTGTAGAATTTGTAAAAGTAGTTGAGAAAAGATTTGCAAGTAAGTTGAGGAATAATGTTATTGAATGGGAATACGTGGTGGAAATCTTGTCGAATGTTTTTGTCGGTGAAAGTAGAATATGGTTTCGAGTATACTGGAATAATATGTCTAATTTAGGAGAGATTAAAGTGCTCATTGACAGGCTTTGGAAGGAATGTGGGGAGAGGCGCGCGCGAGAGAAAGAGCGCATGATGTCTGGGAAAAGTGGTATTGTAGAGAGAAGGGGTAAAACGTTAGCCGTGTATCAGAGGAGAGGGGGTGATCATGATCCGCAGAGGATTAATAGTTGTGTTGATGGTGATAGTGGTCGGAAGAGTAATCAGAGAGAATTGGAAGATGGGAGGCGTATGGAATTAAGTTGTGAGAGAGAGGGTCAGAGGAATAACCAGAGAGAATCGGAAGATGGGAGGCGTATGTATTTGAGTTATGAGAGAGAAGGTCAGAGAAGTAATCAGAGAGAATCGGAAGATGGGAGGCGTACGGGTTTGAGTTATCAGAGAGACTATGATAGTCTTGATATGAATGTTATCCAAGTGTCGTTATCGAGCCAGAGTATTTCTGATTCACAGGGAATCGGGTAAGTTAAGTGGACAGTCTGAAGGTAGAAGATGAACTGGTATTTAGTATAAGTAGTTATGTAGTGAAAGTAGAGTTAAGAGTAGTGTGATTGTGACCTAAGTAGTGTTAAGTGAGATATTTAAGTAATGACGTAGTCGTAGATCATGCAGTAATTAATGGTAGCAGTAAGTTAGACGTAAGAAGTGTTCTGGTAAGTGATGTAAGTACTTATAATACTGAGAATATGATGTAAGTAGTGAGATAGTAACTCCGATGATGGAAATTGTGATATGAAGAAGGTACTATCAGATCTTATAACAGCCGTTGGGTAAGTCAAAGTGAGTAAATAGAATGATAGCGGTACCAATCATAAGTAAAGATAATTGTAAGTTTCATCTATGCGTTGTACTAAAACTTGTGTATTCAGTTGTTATGGGAGCTGACTTGGTTGCAAATCATGGAAGTAGAATAGACTTTAATTTAGGTAGTGTGTGTTTGTTCTGGGAGTAATCTAGCAAAGAAGTACGTGTTAATTATGATGGTCTGAGGTAAGTGTGTTGGTGACGTGTGTTCTTTGAAATATATGAGAGGTAAGTGAAGTTGTTCCTAGTGAGAGGAAATGTTTTGTTGGGTGTGTTACGTGCCTGTACGACCAGTATCCGAGGGATCGTCGGTACGAGGCAGTGACGTGAGGTAATTTGAGTGAATTACAGGAGGAGTAATTGTGCTCGATGTTAGGTAAGCATCGAGAGGTATTTAGTGGTAAGTGAGGAAGAACACGTATTTGAACATAAATTTGTAGTAAATGACCATAGATCGTTTGTGGGAGGTAAGTACCCCATTCAACTTAAAAATGCTAGTGGAGTTTAAGAACAAATAAACATTATGCTGGATTACGGAATAATTGAACCATCTTGTAGCTATTGTATTGAACCTTTAATTATTGTTGCCAAGAAGGATGTGATTTTTTGAGATATGTAAGTTAATAAGGGCAAAATTGATTCGTTTGAGTGACAGAGTGCTACTCAGAGTTCCATTTCATCATCTGCAGAGGCGGGAAATATCTTGAAGTTATTTTTTATCAGGGGTATTTCACTATTGTGAGCCGTATCGGGAAGTGTGCATATTCCTTAAAAGATCAGGAAGGGGATATTGTCGGTATTTGTAGTATTATATATGTAAAGAAGTATTTCACGTGAGATTTGTTGAAATAAGAGTAAGATGATTAAATTTTGTGAGAAACTGGCAAAATAAAACTAACATCTGCGATAGGCGTGTGAACCAAGTGTCGTATTGGTGTATTGGAAGAATAAGTGCTACATTGTCATGTTCTGTGTGACAAAACTGAGAACAGGACATTGGACAGTTATCTGCGATAACCATATGCGAGAAAAGTTCTCATATAAGTGATATTTCACAAAATATTTTGATATGTTAAAAAAGAAAAAAGGAGAAGAATGTTGTATATTGATTGAAAATTATTTGTGTGTGTTAAATCAAGTGCTATACTCTTGTGATTTGTATGAGAGAAAGAGAGAGAATGGGACACTGGACAGTTATCTACGATGGCAATGTGCGAGAAGAATTCTCATATTTGTGATATTTTATAAAATGTATGGATGTTGAAAAAGAAAATTATTGTTGTATACTTATTTAAAGTGTTTATATGTGTCAGTGTTATATATATATAATTTTGTTCATAAATCAATCGATTCTTTGTTCTTCGATTTATTTATGAGGGAGGCGAATTGTAACGGTTCAAATCCCGTTACAAGATGATATCTGTATTTTTATTATTGTATGATTTTATCTGTATTATTATTATTATTATTATTATTATTATTATTATGTCAGTATTATTATTATATTATCTGTGATATTGTACTATTATTGTAATTATCCGTTTTATTCAATTTTGCAATTGCCTGTTGCTTGCAAGATTGCACTTAGATGTATACATATATACGTATGTGTAGTATAACAATCAATACCTGTACAGTGAGAATTGTTGTATATATCAGAGATTGGAAGTGACGTTGTTATATTGCGACACCACTGGCGATTCTGCCAAGTCATCGCCGCGCCTTGGCTATGTCATCGTATTTATTTAGATATGCGCGCATCGACTCAATCGCTGCGGGGCTATTTCACCACTGGATGTAATATTTGTCGCGTAGGTGGGAGTATGTCATTGTTATTTCTGGAGATTACGTAGTTGTGTCAACCAACGTCTCTATAAGGTGGATACACATTGTAGCGTCAGTCATTACTTATACTGATGCAGTACAGTGAAGTAGTCTACTAGATCAAGAGGCCTTAAGTGGTCAGCCAACCAGTGTGAACGAGAGATGGTGAAGACTCAGTGAGCCATTATTGGTCATTGAGAGAGTGAGACCAAATGGTTGGTCCGTCACTTAGTGGAAGACGCGGACGCAAGGCTTACCAAGGAGTCAGAGAGGGCAACCCTGGACCTACCAAGAGGTCATATCACATTGACTTACAAAGAAGTCAGATGATATGGAGAAGAAGCAGTCTCAAGGATGTATCACCACGTTAGGCGTGACACATCTACAGTAAACACCAGAGCAATGGATTACGTCGTAATTACACTCAAAGTGTTAAAGGTACAGTCAAGTGAATCAGTGAGGGAAATATTTCGTATAAATTGTTAAATGTCCGGTCAAGAAGAATTCAAATTCATGCCTAGTTTCTGTCAGTTGCAATGTCATAATTTCATATTCTCATCTGTTTTATCGCAACAAGACTCACTATTTTTTGATATATTATTTAAAGAATATATATTGTTCTATCAAACGAATTCAGAGTTTCATTTCATTGACAGTAAAATATCTTAACCTCAAAATTAATGGGGAAACCGAACGCCAATCTCCTTTTCCCAGAACTTATATGGTATGTTGTCAAAAGTAAGCTTATTACCCCACACCCTAGAGATAGTCAAGAGTCTCATTCTATTATTGCTGTACTGAGTGACAGCTGGCGCCCTTCAAATAATGTATGTGTAAGTAAGCAGGTAACAAGTAAGTGTGAGTACAAGGTTCAACAAGTGTGTATTTTATTTAATGAATGTTAACTTTCATAATTTTAATTTTAAATGCAGATATTCAGATTTTCAAGTAAAATGCAGATTTATATGTTTCTAAAGTTAGTCAGCGACTCAGGAACTTGTCTACAGTATGCACTAATGCTTAAGTTATTTCATGTCGTTGTGGCTAGTGCATTTTTATACCACATATATTCTGAATATTTTTCTCACGAGGCTTGGTTAATTATCGTACCATACTCTCAGACATGTCATATATCTGCGACGGAACCGAAAAAATTGAACCATGAATCTCCGAACAGTACAGTAGCTTTCAATGTTAACCATTAGACCAGGGAGGTCGTGCGTATTACATTAGTAAGATATTTCCTTCTTTTACTTTATCTATCTATTTATTTCTTTATTTCTTTCTTTCTTTCTTTATTTATTTATTTATTTATTTATTTATTTATTTATTTATTTATTTATTTATTTTCCCACCGCATTTTCCGCAACCTAGTAGGGTCTTGGGTGTAACTTTCCTCAATTTTGCCCAGTTTTACGGTCAAATGCCCTTCCTGACTCTAACCCCATATGGAAGGATTTGTTCACTATTGCATGCATGGACCGATGACCTTAGACGTTCGGTCCCTTTAAACAACAAGCATCATCATCATCAACACCATGAGAAATGGCTGTAGGGATATATGTTCGTAATACATTGTAAAGTATCGTATCCGTTAGAACGCGACTAAGACCAATGCAAGTACCTAGAGATAAATCTTGAGAACTCAGGGAACTAGTAGTAAAGCTGAAATGCTTAGTCTGCAATGATAACTATTCAAGGATTTATAACGAATATATCTTATGTATATAAAGGAATGAATTCGCTGTCACCAAGTAAGTTGCTCGTGCGGTTAGGGGCGTGCAAATGTGAGCTTGCATTCGGGAGATAGTGGGTTCAATTCCCACTATCGGCAGCCCTGAAGATGGTTTTCCGTAGATTCCCACTCTCACACCAGGCAAATGCTCGTGTTGCATCTTAATAAAGGCCACAGCCACTTCCTTCCTATCTGAGTTGGTGCGACGTAAAGACAATTGTAATAGAAAAGAAAAAAAAGAAAAGAAAAGAAATATTCACTGTCGCGTGATTCTGTGGTGATTGGCTGTGTAATGCGTTGTGCACAAATAAAAATGTGTATTGAAACAAACACAAGCAAACAGCCTCCAAAGCTAAAGGAATTAGGCAGACGCAGCTGAAATCCCCTACCCAGCCGGGAATCGAACTCACGGCTTTCAACACCGGTCACAAAGCGGACCATTCTAGCCAAACAACCGAACAATAGTTACCTGTATAATGGAAAAACCTTGCTATAAAGACTGAAATGGTGTGTATGGTTCAGCTCGTTCGGTACCCACATAAAAATGTGCCAGCATACTAACCTGTTAGCCACAGAGCCGGGCAATAATACGCTGGTAGGTATTGACATCATACTCATAGTCAACGAACGAACGAACTTTCCACGAGATTTTATATCTTAATACTTAAATACAACGTCCACTGTGAATGACAAAGCAAACAATTTACTGAATAATGTAACACTTTATTGACGTATGGCTGCCGGTAAGGCCATGTGTAGACCTTTCCAATTGACGCCCATGGGTGATCTGCGCATCTATGACGATGGGACCGTACCTGGGATGAAATATAATGTTGAAGACGGCACACAGGCCCAGTCACCAAGTCAGAGGAATCCACCAATGAAGGTCAAAAACCTCGTCCCAGCCGGGAATCGGATCGAGGGCCCTTTGGACCAACGGCCAGCATGCTAGCCAGTTAGCCACAGAGCCGGACAATAATACGCTGGTAGATATTGTTATATCAGGCATAACAGCTAAGCGACACCAATACCGAACGAGTTGGCCGTGCGATTAGGGACGCGCAGCTACTCGTATGAGTTTGCATTCGGGAATTAGTGGGTTCGAACCCCACGGTCGCCAGCTCTGAAGATGGTTTTCCGTGGTTTTCCATTTTCATACCAGGCAAATGCTTGGGTTATGCCTTAATTAAGTCCACGGCCTCTTCCTTCCCACTCCTTGCCCTTTCCTATCCCATCGTCGCCATAAGACCTATATGCGTCGCTGTGACGTTAAGCCAATTGCAAAAAAAAATGTAACACCATTATTTGTAACTGGCGAAGTAGGCTTACAATATTTTGTTGAATAAATATGGCTGCCTACCACACAAATGTGTAAGTGGCTCTCGTATATAATGAGAAATGCCGCTACGATTCTGAGTTTCATGACTCAGAGGAGAACGTACGTGAAAGTCAGGATACCAGACATCTAATTGTATATTAACTAATTGCATTCCGTGGTTTACCATTTTCACACCATGTATATATTGGAGTGGTGTCTTAAATTAGGCCACGGATGCTTCCTTCCCACTCCTAACCCTATCCTATCCCATCATCGCCATAAAACTTACCTCTGCCGCGCTAAGTGGCTCAGAAGGTAGAGCACTGACTTTCTGAACTTAAATTGATGGGTCGGTCCCCGTCTAGTCTGGTGGTGCTCAAGTACGCCGATCTCTTGTCTGTAGGTTTAGCGGCTGATAGGTAATTGCATACAGCCTCCGTGGCTCAGGCGGCAGTACGCCGGCCTTTTACGGCTGGGTTCCGTCGTTCAGGTCTCCATGTGAGATTTGTGCTGGACAAATCGGAGGCGGGACAGGTTTTCTTCTGGGTACTCCGATTTTCCCTGTCATATTTCACTCCAGCAGCACTCTCCATTTTCATTTCATTTCTTCTGTCAGATATTAATCATTACCCCAAAGGAGTGCGACAGACTTCGACAGCCGGCACAATTCCTATCCTCGCCACTAGATGGGGACTTCGTTCATTCCATCCCTGACACGGTCGAATGACTGGAAACGGGCTGTGGATTAATAGTTAACTGCGCCAACGGTCAAGTAAATGTAGAAGGAACAGCCTCTCTTTCACTCCCGATCAACTTCGCCTTGGTGACCACTGCTTCTTACTTAAACTGTGTAGAGCCTCATACTCTTCTCAGCAGTAACCTATATATCTTCCTATTATATATTTTCTTCAGCTATAATATTTCTTGCATTATAATTAACCTTCATTTTTTTGCCTCTATATTTTCCTTCACCTTCCATTTTCTGTTGTAAGTTCGTGAATTTTTCTTAATGTCATTGTTTATGTAAATGTCTAATAATACTGTTTACAGGATTTTAATTGTATTAGTATTAATAGTTATATTCTATTTCATGTATCTGTGTCCTTGTCATTTCCCATTTTGTATTACTTGTTGTAGGTATTATACAAGAGAGATTTATTACGGATCTTTGCAATTCTGCGTAATTTCTGATCCTCATTAAAAAGAAATATTTTGTTATATTCTGTCGAAAATACGCCAGAGTGATTAGCATTTCACTCGTAATAATTTTAAAGGTTCGCTGTAAGAATTTCTTTTTAAATTATTTGAAACAAACTGCATTTGAAATTTAGGGTGACTGTCCACCGGCAGAATGTCGCTCGTACAGTACAAGTACAATTTTGCACAGCAATTTTAATTATCGTACCTCCTCTTCTGTCGCTGACTTGTATTGTTATTTTCTCGTGAATTAAAAGTTCCCGACTCCCCTCGTTTAGCACACTGACAACACTCATTTTCACTCGCAAACACCATCAATCACTTCAAGATGTAAACATGAAAACTGCGATCTCCCTCACTGTCCAGAAGGTATTACTTAAGTAAAAGCTATAGGGAAAGAATATAGAATAATATGCCACCACCCTTTAGACAAAACCTATTTGAAAGTGATAAAATATGAACTGTGAAATTTTATCTAAGAGTTTATCTATGTTAAAGTAAACATCCATGTTACTTCGTACAATAACTTTCGAACTGTCAATGTTCAGAGTAGGCCTAAATCAACAGGGAGTTTAAAACGGTTAATTAGCCTCAAATGACAACTGGTGTAATTTTCATTTTGCCAAGGTTCTATTTTTGTTCTTTTTTGCTATTTTTCTGTACGTCGCACCGACACAGATAGGTCTTATGGTGACGATGGGGTAGGAAAGGGTTAGAACTGGGGAGGAAGCGGGCGTGGCCTTAATTGAGGTACAGTCTCAGCATTTGCCTGGTATGAAATGGGAAGCCACGGAAAACCCTCTTTAGGGCTGCCGACAGTGGGGTTCGAACCCACTATCTCCCGAATACTGGATACTGGCCGCACTTAAGCGACTGGAGCTCTCGAGCTAGGTCGTAGAAAAATATAAGTTAATATGCCGTATTAAACGTTTGAATACAGGCATGTGAATTCGCATGTATTTAAAGGAAATATGTTATACATTACAAATTCCTGTAGAAAGAACGGGCTCAAGTGCCAATATTAATATTAATAATAATAATAATAATAATAATAATAATAATAATAATAATAATAATAATAATAATAATAATAATAATAATAATAATAATAATAATGGCCAATGAAGACCAATTTTGGAAGCCCGTCCTTAACCCTAAAATTACTGCATCCGTCCTCCGGCAGCCAGTTTTCAATCATCTGCCCATCAACATTTCTGTTTTTACTTTCATGCAAGCCCTGTTAATACTTTTTTTGTGTGTGTGATATTGCACCTTATTACATCTGAAACTCTTCCTGCCTTAGGCCAAAGCTCGAGATTATTTTTATCCGCTTTACGACATTCGTACGAAGCTTCAGGTTTGCTGTGTAGAATTTTAAATAATTCGATCCCTGGCCAGGTACAAGATTTTAACCTAAAATGGTTAATTAATTTGGCCCAGGGACTGGGTGGTTGTACTGTTCCGAACATTCCTGCAACTCACACACGACGTACAACACTATCCTGCACTACAATAACGGCAGATACTGCTCACGCTCGTCGGGGATTGAGGTCTACCTTACAAGGGCTGCATCAAGCTAGAAATAGTCACACGAAATTACATATACAGTATATCTAAATCTCAGTGAAAATAATTATTTGTATTCGTTAAAGTACATATTTATAAGCAGCCACAATTTTGTTTACTGACTCGTGTTAAATTTTTACATTGTGTTGTACATTATCTTATAAGTATCTCAATTATTTTCCTGATATCTCATTATTATGCATTACGTAATTATTATTCATCTATATAAAGAAATTTGTAGTGGGCCTGCTGTCTGTAATTTCGTTTGTTTTGCCAAATTTTCAGATATACAACCTTTAAGGTCAACACAAGACCGTATCGGTTGTTTTTAGCTATCATGACAGTTTGTTCCACCATCACGGCGAAACGGCTAGATATATCTCGACCAAACTTCATATTTAGAGTATATTCGTACAGGGTAAGGTTTAAATATGCATATGATTTTAAAATCACTGAATAGACTGGGGGTTTATAGCAAAACCAGAAGAGTTTTCTTAAATTTTATTTTATACTATTGATTTTCTGTAAAATCTATGGACTGTGTGTGAAACGCCCGTTCTTTTCAAACAACTTTTGTTATTTACATAACTCCGCTTATTCTTCAAATGACGGAGAAAATTACTATATTCTGCGGGTTTTATGCTCTGCTTTGAGTGACCGACAGATCGACAACGAATCCCCTGGTTACCATGGCAACGTCTCTGGCTGATTGCCAGCAGGGAACTAACGTAATGCCATTTTTCATCATTCCTGTAAACTCGTGCTTCTTTGGGTAGAAAGCGAGAGAGACGCCAAGCTGCCATTCTGCGAAATATTTGCGGAATACAGCTAGAGGTGGCACTAAGGGGGGCTGTTAATATTTGAACAGTATCGAGGAGTGTGGCCCATTATTTCACACCGTATCTTGTTTTCTGGCATTTGCTATTACGTAGCAGTATGCCAAGTCCACTGAAATGCATGCACCAACTGACCCTATGAGCAATATTTTCACACCATTCATAGCAGGGACTGGCTGCAGAAGGAATGGCATTACTAGCATCACTCACACCTCAGTCACTTTCATTTTGTCAAAGCCAAGGATAAAGCTGAGACAGATCAATGAAAGTAACAAAATTGCTCTAGCCCATACCAGAAGACATAGTGCACTGTAAACACTAGGTCCCACCAGCAAAGGCACGGCATTTGCTATAATATTGTTAATGTATTTCTCTTCTACTTCTGTTTTCCGCTTTAATTTATTGCCTTGCCTTGCCTCTTTAGGCTTCAGTAATAACACCATAAGTCGTCATCTTATCTGTTTACCTAAGAATCTCTGCGCTTAAATTTCTCTTCTATTACCGCCTTCTTATATACGTGACTCATATCATCACAATTTAGGAAGGGACATTTCATTTTCCAGTACATCCACTTGGTATTTACATATATTTTGTCCTATCCACCTCTCCTCACTCATAATCGTGTTTTATATTAATTTCAACTTCGTTAACTGTATTACTTTCTTCCTTAATTACTCCGTATGTTTGCGAGTGCTAATCCTGAAACCTGGACACTCTTTCCTTTGAGAAAAAATCCCAAGCTGTTCAAATGTATAACGTTTGGTCCCGGAAAATATCGAAATATGCAGGCAAATTTAATGCCGGTGTAGATCTTCGTTTCAAGGCAACTGCTGGCTAAACGGTCATATAGCAAAACAGACTACGCAATCGCTGCCCAATTTGGAGAGACCTTCAACTTTGGTCCTCTGACTTATTGTCGTATCTCGATTCTTTATACGTCAAATAGCGCTGCATTTCTCGATTATAGTCAAATATATCCAACTCGATTGTGGCAGGCATTCGGTAAAGGGGCCTATCTTTATAATGAAAACTCTCCATCTCTATTGTGATTGTCAGTTGATAGGTGAGCTTTCCGTTATAGCAAAAACTCCCGAACTCGATTGTGAATAGCAGTAGGAAATGTGACCTGCAATTATCATCAAAACTTCCCCAATGCGCACCTTACATCGGAAACAACGTATGGCGTCAAGGCAGAATACCGTTGCGAAGCACGAGTACATTTGCTAGTTTCTATAATATAATCTATTATATTAGGTTTATGGATAGTAAACTTAGTGTGCATTTCAGTCTGTGGGATGAGCGCACGTGGTATCAGCACGCAGCAAGATTTCGTGGGACTGAGGCAAAGGCTCTGGGGCGTTGTTCGGCTTAGCGCACAGTATATTATGATTAAGAACCTTCTCGCACCTATCTCTCCTGACTAGACAACATGTAGATTAATAATCGAACATGGTTAAAGGTTCCTTTATTAGCAGATTGGACGCTTTTCTTTTATCGTCAGCAACAACTTTGTTAGTTGGAATTTCATTTATTTAGGATTTCGTCAACTTTTCTGAACGATCTTGAATCAAACTTTGCAACATTCGGCCAAACATTGAGGCAAAGAAGTTATATAATTGGTTTTATACGCCTGTTGGTTTTAATATACTGTTTCCTTCTTTGGCGACCTTGAGTACCTCGGTCTTTAGCTGTAACTTTGTCGCTCAACTTAGCAGCGGCTTCCATTAGTTTCTGAGCCAGGAAATAAACATGTGGTTTATGTATTCACCAACATCCCATCTAACATTTATTCCAACGTTCAACAGGATTATTTGTCCTTTACCTTTACCTATAAATATTCCACACGGTTTTCGGCAAAGAAGCGTTGTCTACGAAGTCGCCCAGAAACTGGGGAGTGATCTGCATAATGCATAGCCAAACGCCATCAATTCTTTCAGCGGATATCAAGGATAAAGCTGCGCACATTAGGCCTATTTTCCTATTAATTATCTCAGTTTTTCATATCATGCTCTGTCTGGAACTATGCTTTGCATATGTCACCAAAGACATTGATTAAAGTGGTAATTACAACCAGGTACTAATGCCTGGAAGAACACTTCTCGTATTTCTCTATTACTACCATCTCAAAGTCTATGCTGTGGCGTCATACTCCAATTTTTGAGCGCTATAAAGAACTACATATAGCCCATGTAGATTTCTTTTTAACTGCTGGTAACACATAAACAGCTGATCAGAGGATTGTTTTCTCTTCGAAGCTTCCTGAATGGGAATAAATTTACTTAAACTGTTTCGGACAAGTTTTGAATGTGCCGCTACGATAGAAGTAATCATATTTTATTTTTATTATTTTTTTTTTTTCCACTGTTACATGCAAACACCAGACATTTTTTCTTTTCATTGTCCATTATCATATTAAGCATAAGGAATCTCTTCCGCTCGGAAGGTCCCAATACATTCATCCAAAGATATTTGAGAACTGGTAATCGGATTTTGGGTTGTACTCAGTGTTTTCCTATGTAATTCACACAAAAAGGTTCTTACGTTATAATATTTTGGTAACGGTAACTATTTCATAATCTGTTTTCGTCAATTTCCAAAATATTCTTACTTGTAGACGACGTTCACTGGCGTAGACCATTCGTCCTCTGCACCTTCATCTATAACTTCCAAATTCGCAACATCCAATGATGTTTTGTTTACAAAATATCGTTGTTTAATGTCGTCTTCAGTGATCCCTTGCAGTTCAGCTGGAGTTCCTTCACAATATCCGATAAATGACATTTTCACTCTTACGGCCAACACGATACTGATGTCCATCCAGTAAGAGACAAAGTTTACCTTTGGTACTGGTAATAATTTACATTGCGCATTCACCTGCAAATAAAGAACATCTGAATGTGAGCACTCGCGACTCTTTTCTCCCGTGCGTTGATTCCGCTGTGTGCTCCTCCCACATGCGCTTCTTCCACGATACGCCGTATTTATACGCACCGAGTTTAATGCCTCTTAATATGTTTCGGTGTTTTTTCTATATGAAATTACTTATGTATCCTTAATTACTTATGACATCTCAGTTTTATACTTAATTAGGAATAGATTTGTTATATTATTTATAACATAATGTGTGTTCTTTAATTAGTCTGTTTAGATGCAACAGAAGGCTATCTGTCCTTAATCTTGTCAGTATAAATAAACCACCAATTATTAAAGAAATAAATTATCATTAAAATATTTTTTTCTCGAACTTCTCTGCTCTGCTTAGTCCAGCCTTTCCAGTCATACGGAGGCATTTCTTTGCGTTCAAACATTCTGTTTTATTCACTCTGTTGTAATATCAAAGTTAAGCTTGTAGTGAAATAGCGTTATATTGAATAAGGTACGTGTTTGCTGCTGTTGGATTTCCTTTCACATGTTTTCAGTTGCACAATCGCACCGAGGTACATGTAGCAACCGACTCTTTCAGTCCTACATCATTCAGGCTGACGAGAGTCTGTTTTGATGTTTGACATCTAATTCTGTTCTCTCAAAGGATATTTGGAGTCCGTTTTATTATCATTGTTCTTTTAGCCAATTTGTATGTTCCCGCACCTGCGTCAGAATGTTTAAATCGAATCGCCAGGTCATAGGTCAACGTAAGGCAGTTGATCTTCAGACCGTTCCTTACTCCTCCGATCTGCATTTGGTACAGTAATTATTCCGCGACAAGTTCCCATTCGCGAATAACTTTCTCGAATGCACAGAACCGGCGAAAGTGTGTCATCATCATCATAATCATCATCATCATCATCATAATCACCATCAGATCCTGGCTAAGTGGTTAAGTGCTAGCCTTTGGTCCAAAGGGTCCTGGACGGGTCGGGTCATTGGTTAATTCGGATGGATCGGGGGCTGGGTGTGTGCGCTGTATTCAACATTAGAATTTTTTTTCTATTTGCTTTACGTCGCAACGACACAGATAGGTCTTATGGCGACGATGGGATAGAAAAGGCCTAGGAATTGGAAGGAAGCGGCCGTGGCTTTAATTAAGGTACAGCCCCGGCATTTGCCTGGTGTGAAAATGGGAAACCACGGAAAACCATCTTCAGGGCTGCCGACAGTGGGGCTCGAGCCCACTATCTCCCGATTACTGGATACTGGCCGCACTTAAGCGACTGCAGCTATCGAGCTCGGTAACATTAGAATTCATCATAGGTAGGGCACCATTCTTAGAGACGCGCAAATCGTCAATTAGGTTTCAACTCAAAAAGCCTGCACCAAGCCTCTCCGGGATCCACACCCCACTGTTATAACATTATTTACTCGCCGCTATACAAGTAATCTTCGAAATCCATTCTCTAAACGTATGAAGTAACACGTGCCCATAGGACTGTTTTTATGCATTGAGAAATACCTCGTAGATTAAGTTATCAATACGACACACCTCTGCAGTAAGACACCACAGCCGCTAAAGAGTTTCGGTGTAATTGTGCCGACAAGCGTATCTGGGTAGTTTGTAACGCCCGTCATTAGGAATGAACAGCGGAACGATGGGCTTTATCTTCGGGCAAGTTAACGCCAACTGCTGTTGTGTAGTTTATGGAAGTTCACTCTTCAAGCATATTTTAGAGGTAAGGTATTTCCCACCGTGGAAATGTCATAGCCTGTGTATCTTAAGGCAAGTTCTTGTTACTGCTAGTAATAACTGTCGTATTGCCTCATTACCATATTCCTGACAATCTTGTTTCATCCTTTTGTGAAACATTGAATTCGCTCATATATTGTAGGAATTCTGGGTATCAAAATTCATTTACCGGTAAAATGAAATGGCGTATGGCTTTCAGTGCCGGGAGATCCCAGGATGGGTTCGTCTCGCCAGGAGCAAGTCTTTTGTTTTGACACCCGTAGGCGACCTGGCCGTCGTGAAGAGGATGAAATGATGATGAAGACAACACATACACCCAGCCCCCGTGCCGGGAAAATTAACCAATGATGGTTAAAATTCCTGACTCCGCAGGGAATCGAACCCGGGACTCCTGTGACCAAATCCAGCACGCTAACCATTTAGCCATGGAGCCGGATCATTTACCGGTATCACATCCCTACCCTTCTTCATTTGTTATAATTGTCCATGAGTTTCCTTGCTTCTTTCTTGTGCTTCTCTTCTTTCTCATCTTCACCTTTATATGTACCACTTTTCCATAATAATAATAATAATAATAATAATAATAATAATAATAATAATAATAATAATAATAATAATAATAATAATAATAATTCGCTGGGGCCATCGAGGACCACGTTAATCTTGATACATTTGGCAGTAAACGCTTTCTTTTAGCCCAGAATTCCCTCATTCTTTTTGAGTGGGCCTGCTTGCGTTCCTCTGTCCAAGGGAAACCGTGTCTTTTCGGTTGTTCATCTCGGTTTAGCACGTTCTTCACTATCTTTTTTCATAAAAGACCTCGGTGGAATGTGTCTTCCGGTTTGATCTGTAGAATTTGAAGGTCTTCTTTGGTATTTCTAAACTAAGGCATATAAGACCTATCTGTGTCGGTGCGACGTAAAGCCACTAGCAAAAAGAAAGAATAATAATAATAATAATAATAATAATAATAATAATAATAATAATAATAATAATAATAATAATAATAACCGAGGCATTGTGGTTTTGGGTGTTGAATTATTTTACTTGTCGTATTCTCTTCGTCTACAACATCTTAAGAGTCGCACTTTCTACATCTTCTTCTTTGTCTTCTTTCACATTTCCGGTATCTACTTTCTATTTTTAATTTCACAGTTAAAATTTATTGATTTCTTTTTACCGTCTCATTGTACTCCACAAGTAAGTTAGAACCCAAAAATTAGAACATTTTAACACTATTAGATATTCATTCCACGATGTAGTTTAGAATTTCGTTATGAAAGTGGTGGGCCGTGTGTAAGAATTTTCTAGAAAACTCTTTCTTTTACAGTGCTACGTGGTTGAGACTGTGCTGGCCTAAGCTGGTGGATACGATCCCGACTAAGTTCCTTGGTATTTGAAGGTCCTGCCAGCTTCATGTCATTAGATTTATGGGCACGCTAAGGAGTTCGTGAAGGACAAAATTCCGGTAACTTGTCCTCTTGCAAAACCATAAACGTAGTTAGTGGGACAAAACGCCATTCTTCTTCTACCGGGCGAGTTGGCCGTGCGGTTAGGGCCGCGCAGCTGTGAGCTTACATCCGGGAGATAGTGGGTTCGAACTCTATTGTCGGCAGCCCTGAAGATGGTTTTAGGTGGTTTCTCATTTTCACACCAGGCAAATGCTGGGGCTGTACCTTAATTAATTAACTTCCTCTTCTCGTTCGCTTTACCCACTCAGATAGCCCGTTCCAACTTGTTCGTTGACTTTGTGACTTGATGACTTTCGCTTCCTATCCTCTCAGGATCTCTTTATGAATTCACTGTATTATTTCTTGCCTTCTCCTTACTAAGACTTACTGGTCTTCATCTTAAGTTTCCCCGAGAAATTTTTGCTGAGTTCCTAATGTTAAAATTGCTCCACGATTTCTTGTTATGATATCTGGGATGTTCATTTCTTGTATGTCTTCCTTTGCTTCTTCTAGACAATTTATCTTTGGCATTCCATAAGATTTTTATATTATGTGCATTTTAGCGTGTCTATTGTGGTCCGTTCTGTAGATAAGGCCATAGGATTTCAAACGTCTCTTGCGTAGGATATTAATAAACCTACTGTATTTGCAGTTCCCGTCTTATCGAGTCAGTTGGCGGTTGCTTGTATTCGGGAGATGGTAGGTTCGAATTCCATCGTCGGCAACCCTGACAAATTTTCCGTCGTTTTCCATTTATACATCAAGAAAATGCTGAGCCTGTACCTTAACCAAGGTCACGGCCATTACCTTCTCAGTCTTATCCTTTTCCCGTCCTTGCGTCGCCGCGAAACCTTCTACGTGTTAGTGCGACGTTATGCCACTAGAAATAAAACAAGTTCGTTTTGACTAAGATTCCCCTTTTTTTTTCTGGCGTCCGGACGCATATTTTCCAGAGAATTTTCCGTTCTTGACTTTCACTACTACTATAATAATAATAATAATAATAATAATAATAATAATAATAATAATAATATATCTCATAAAAATTCTTGACGATATCATTAACACGAATGTCAATATCGTCATCATGTCAATAATAATATATTTATTCAATGTACAATATTACTCCATAATATAGGCTAATCTACTTTTCTCCTCACTTGCCCAGTACAGCTGACGAGAATTTGAGCATCAGACATACAGCAAGTAGGTTGCAGCTGCTCCTTAATTAATGGCATGAGACGAATCTCTGGTCTGTATGGGTACGTTCACTTGTTTAACTAGTAAACGCCTGGCATTTGGTGAACACATTAATAAATTGCTTCTGCTGCATGTCAGTCTGTGGCTTCATCATCTGGCCGGGTGTAGACAGAATTCGATGATGAACGTTCGGCTTATTGCCCTAGTTCTAGGATGTGCAGTGTACAGATCTACT
The DNA here is from genome assembly GCF_040414725.1 of Anabrus simplex. Taxonomy (NCBI): domain Eukaryota; kingdom Metazoa; phylum Arthropoda; class Insecta; order Orthoptera; family Tettigoniidae; genus Anabrus; species Anabrus simplex. Next base: position 573,779,143 of record NC_090265.1, read on the forward strand.
GTTCAAGCAGTTCATCTCCATTTTCATATTTCATATGTATTTTTGGAAGATTGAAGACTTATGTCTATATCATGTTATATTCATATTTTCGATTCCTTTCCTATATGAATTCCGATTCAAAATCCTGTCGCATGGGCTAATGGGCCAGTATTCAATACTCAAGGGAAGTTCAAATTGTCATTAAGGGTTATGGTTACTAAGGATAATTTTCTTAGAGAAAAGGAATAGAAAGAATGCAAAAACAAAGCAAAAATGTTCTGTTTTACTCAACGAAGCTCTTTCACCTACTTTATGGTATTGCAACAAGCTCCAAACTATGTACAGTCGCTGAGAAGCGAATGATTTTGCTATTTGCTTTACGTCGCACCGACACAGATATGTCTTATGGCGACGATGGGATAGGAAAGGCCTAGGAATTGGAAGGAAGGGGCCGTGGCCTTAATTAAGGTACAGACCCGGCATTTGCCTGGTGTGAAAATGGGAAACCACGGAAAACCATCTTCAGGGCTGCCGACAGTGGGGCTCGAACCCACTATCTCCCGATTACTGGATACTGGCCGCACTTAAGCGACTGCGACTATCGAGCTCGGTAGAAACGAATGAGCGTATGGCACTGTATGTTCCTCGCTTTTCATATTTCACCGGACTTAATCTATTATCATAATTTAATTCACCTCTTATATAGCTACGAATCCTGTACATAAACACAAGAAACATTATGCTGGGCTGAGCAGCTCAGTCGGTAGAGGGCTGGACTTCTAAGCTCAAGTTCGCAGGTTCGAACCTGGATCAGTCTGGTAATATTTGAAGGTGCTGAGATATGTCAGATATCAGCCTCGTATAGATATACTTACTGGCACGTAAAAGAACTCCCAATGGACAAAACTCCGGCAATTCGGCGTCTCCGGAAACGTAAATGTAATTAGTGGACCGTGAAACCAATATTATTATTATTATTATTATTATTATTATTATTATTATTGCTTGTTTACATCTCACATAGCTCGAAGGAAAATCATCCCTCCTTTCAACGACTAATATCCTCTTCCCGTATAGGCCTACCTTAACCCATACAAACTTTCTACGTGGTGTGTAATATCTGACATTTATGTGCTATTCTTAGATTTCGTCTCCTAATCGCTGTCGACACCCGGGGAGCGTGATTAGCTCAGTGCATTAGTTGCTGGCTTCTCACCCGGAAGGCTGTGGTTCGAATCCTGGTCGATTCTGGGTCGTGATTTTCATCTCAAGAATCACGTGACGCCAGGAAGGACATCCGATCTTAAACCCCCAGCCAAAACCAAAATGAGCCTAGCTGGATCCAGCGACCCCAGAAATAACTGAAGCTGAAGAAAGTTTATCGCTGTCGACACCCGTGATTTCACTTTCAAAGCCTGGAATGTTAAAGTAGAATTATTAGCAATTAAGACATAAATATTTACGCATACCAAATAACTTTGATCTGCACCTTCTCCATCCAACCTACAACAATAACAGTCTCGACCGTTATGAGTACGCCAGCTGGCAGGCAACTGCTGCCAATCTATAAACTCTGCATTCCATCAGAACGCAAATTTATATTGTAACAACCTCTGAAGGAAGAATTATAATTTAGTATTTTAATTACTTGATTAATATTATCATAATGAATTTGTACAACGCCAGGAATAGAGCTCCATCATCGAATATAATATCCGGCTCCATGGCTAAATGGTTAGTGTGCTGGCCTTTGGTCACAGGGGTCCCGGGTTCGATTCCCGGCAGGGACGGAAATTTTAATCATAATTGTTTGATTTTGCTGGCACGGGGACTGGGTGTATCATTTCATCCTCGTCACGACACGCAGGTCACCTACGGACGTAAAATCGAAAGATCTGCATCTGGCGAGCCGAACTTGTCCTCGGACACTCCCGGCACTAAAAGCCATACGCCATTTCTTTTCATTTCATTTCATTTATCAAATATAATTAGCTTTCTACCTGTTTATCAAGTAGTCTTCACTGAGCAGTGTGACTATGAGATGCGTGCGGGTCATACAGCTGTAAGTTCACATTCGCGAGACAGTGGGTACGAATCCCACCGTCAACCGTCGTAAATATGGTTTTCCGTGGTCCTGGCTCTTTCCCATCCCAGCGACGCCAGAAACCTATCTGCATTATTGTGACATTAAACCAATAAATTCTTCTTCCTCTATTTCTCGTGTTCTCTCTTCACATAAGATTGGTGACCATCTCGGAGTGGCTTTTCCTTTTCTTGTGTGTTTTCCGTATCAGCTTGCTGTATCGTAGACGTTGAATCACTGTTGGAGACTTTTTTTACATCACCCCGATACAGATAAGTCTTATGGCGACGATGAGAGGGGAAAGGGCTAGGAGTGTGGAGGAAGTGACGTGCCCATAATTCAGGTGCAGCCTTAATTTGCCTGCTGTGAAAGTAGGAAACCACGGAAAATCATCTTCAGGGATACCGACAGTGGGGTGTGAACCCACTATCTCCCGAATGCAAGCTGATAGCTACGTGAACTTGCTAGGTCTGTTGGAGATTCCACATCCTGACACGTACTCGACGGGACTCCCACTTGCGCAGATATGCCTGCCAGGAAGTTATGCTTTATAATACAATGCAATGCGCTCACTCTTTTTTTTCCTTTTAGCAACTGTAGATGCTTGGAAAGTTGTTTGAACAATCTCGGAAGATGATGTGATTTTAGCTTAATGTAAACTAGTCGCAATATATATATATATATATAATCATGACCCTGCATTTTGTAAAATTACTTCCATTATCCACATTCATTACTACCTTAACTATAAAAATAAAAATTCGTTCAGTGCAATACTTCGTCACTTATTTTTGTTACAATATTTTGTACATTTGGATCTTTGTGAAGCTGTTGAGCTGGGTGAACGATCCCTTTTTCTGAATTAATGAAAGAGAGTGTAGAGGCTTTCTTCTTCTTCATGCGTTCCGGCCTTCTAAGGACCACGTTACAATTTCAATTCTTCCTCCTTAGTTGTTCTTTCCTTTTCTTCCAGTATTCCTTCATTGTTTCACTGTGCTCTTTTTTCCTGTCATCAGTCCACTTTATGCCTGTTTTCTTTTCCTTCCTCCCTTGGAATCCTTCCATTTGTAAGACTTTCTTCCTAAAAATCTTTCTTTCCAATAAATCTTCTTCTCGTACGTTGTTCCTTTCCAGGTCTTTCTTGCCTTCTTGAATCCAGGTGGTGGATGATTTCTTTTCCCAAAGGTACTTGAAGATTCGTTTAGTTAGTCTATTGTTATCCATTCTATAAATGTATCCAAGCAATCTCCTTTTTCTTATTGTTTCTGATATGTTTTCTATGTTCTGGTAAATTTCATTCTTACTTCTTAATATCCAAAACTCTGCAATTCTTAGAGGACCTATTTATTTTATAATTCTTCTTTCTAATATTTCTAATTTTTCAAGCTTGTAGTTCAATGCTAGACATTCGCTGGCATACAGGCATTCTGGTTTAACTACTGTGTTGTATTGCTTTATTTTAAATTTACAGTAGTTGATAAACACTTTTTGTTGTAAGTATTCTTAGTTATACCGTAAGCTCTTTCCATCTTTTGTACCCTCTCCTCTATAGCAGATTTTTCTAAACTATTTTCTTGAATTGTCTCACCCAAATATTTGAATTTCTTTACCTTTCCTATTTGACCAATATCCGTTACTAAAAACTTCGGGGCACTTTTTATATTCGTCAAAACTTTTGTTTTGTCGGCAGAGATTCTCAAGCCTGTCATGTTGTCTGTCTTTTCAAGGAGATTGACTCGCATTGCTGTATCTGTAAGGCTTTCTGAAAGTATGGCAAAGTCATCTGCAAATGCTAGGCAATTTGATCTTTTTCCCCAGTACGAGTGGCAATATTTTGGATTCTTTCAGTTTTTCATTCCAAATTCTTACAATTCTTTCCATGACACAATTGAAAAGGAGTGGAGATAAACCATCGCCCTGTCTGACACCTGTATTTATTTTGAAAGGTCAGGATATTTCACCCCCCATAAATTTTACTTTCGAGATAGTGTCTGTAAGGGTTTCACGAATTAGGTTTGACAATTTCGTTTTAACTCCAGATTCACGGATTACGTTATCTAGAGTTTTCCTATCAACAGAGTCAAAAGCTTTTTTAAAGTCAATAAATATTACAACTATGTCTTTGGAGTTTATTAATCTGTGTCGAATTATAGATTTCAGGTTGATCTGTTCGGAGCAAGATCTTCCCTCTCTAAATCCACCTTGATATTCACCAAATTGACTGTCCAGTGTCGATTCTACTCTTTGTAAAAGTATTGTTGAGAATATCTTGTAAGCGACTGGCAAGAGAGATATACCTCTGTAGTTGTTGACATCTTGCTTGTTACCCTTCTTGTGTAATGGGTGTATTAGAGCCACTTTCCAATCCTCTGGGATCTTTGCTGTTTCCCAAGATTCTTTGTTATTTTTTAAGATTTTTTAATGCTTCCTTAATTTTTTCCGCTGTTGGAGGTGAATCAGCTTCTAGATTTTCGTGAATTTCTGAACATTTTAATTTATGATTTGGCTCAGGGCAGTTCAGCAGGTGTTCGAATTGTTTCGCCAGAATCTCACAATTTTCGGCATTGTTAAGGCCAATTTTACCATTTGCACCTCTGAAGCAAATACTCGGGGAATGATAACCTTTCAGGTTATTCTTAAAGGTCTGATAGAAATTTCGGTAGTTATTTCTTACAAAGTTATTCTCAATTTCTACTAGCTGCGATTTTTCAAATATCTTTTAACCTTCCTTACTATTCTTGTTGTTTCTTTGTAGTTTAAATAGCTCAAAGTGTTCATTCTTTCCGGAACATTTATATTTTTTCCACTTTTTCGTTCTTTCGATTAGTGCTTCCTCACATACGTTATTCCACCATACTTTCTTTTTAGTTTTAACTGATCCAAATATTTTCCTTGATGCACTATTAATCTTTTTAGATAATTCTGGCCATTTGCCATGCTCAGTTACTTCAATTTCTTCCTGAAAGTTTCCTATAATTGCTTGGGTAATGTTGAGCCTATCTACGTTGCATTTCATTAATTTTCTCGGCCTTCTTTGACTCCTGCGAGGTAGAAGCTTTAGCTTAATTTTAGAGAGGTAGTGATCTGAGTCAAACTCTGCACTTCTTATTACTTTAACATTCATAATTTCCTTGATACCTTTTTGAGAAATAGCTACATGGTCCAATTGAAACTCACCTAACATCGGGTTTGGGAACACCCATGTTTTAGCCTTTCTTGGAAGTTTCTGAAAGAAGGTCGACATTAATTTTAGGTGAAAGGATTTACAGAGATTAATTAGTCTCATACCATTTGTGTTTGTTCTTGTGTGTGCCGGATATGCCCCTACTGTTTTGCTGAAAACTTTTTTTGCATATCTGTGCATTAAAATCGCCTAGTAGAATAATAACATTTGATTTTGTAATTTTTTATATTTCATCATCTAGAAGACTTCAGAATTCTTCAGTTTTACTTGGGTTCTTCCTATTATCTTCATTTATTGGCGCATGACAGTTAACAAATGTATACTTTTTGTTCTTGCATTTAAGTGTGAGAAGACATAACCTTCCAGAACTAGATTTGAATTCCATAACATTATCAACTATTTATCAACTATTGCTTTATGGACATAAAAGGCGGTACCTAGTGGTGGCATTCCTTTTATAATTTTGATTGCTGGTTTACCTTTAAAGATTCTATAATTTTTGGTTTCTGTTACATTCTCATCCATAAACCGTGTCTCTTGAGCTGCTTGGATCTGGATTTCATGTGTACCTAAGAAAATTTCCAGTTCTTTCTGTTTGCCAGTTTTTAGCAAGGAATTTACATTAAGAGTGCCTGCAAAGAATTTCCTGTTAAATTTAAGTCTGAAAGGATTCCAAGGATGCTCCGACTCACCCTTATTTCAGATATTGGGACTCCCAGAACTCTAGGTCCCGATGCATTGCATAACGCAGTGGTGTATTTCTCTTCCGAGCTACCACCTGGGGTAGTGCTTTCATTTAGCTGACTTTCCATTCTGCAACTGAAATTGTACATTGTACAAGGTAGGGAATTAATTCGGAGATAAGATCGGATTGTTAGTCCGAAATGATTTTTTATTCGTGCTTTACTCCACTACGTTCTTCTGCTCTCTCCGCCGTTGGGACATCAAATTCCACATTCGCCTTCGAGACTGTTGACCAGGTTTCACCTGTAACCCTAGGCAGGGGTCCTTACAGGGTGCTACCATCCGCAGCCAGATGGACCCAGGTTTTTTACGAGGTTGTTACTCCTCCCCCTCCTCCTTCCCCATCATTTGCAAGATGAGGCCCCGGGCTTGGGACCGGCAAAGGCGGAGTTATGCAGAGGCTTTATTGTTTCAAGAAATGTATTTCAGTTATTTTATATATAGTGTTGCATAATAATTGTAGTGAATGGCAAAAATAAAATAGCTAGATTTTTTTACAATGGATTCAATTGATCCATTTCGTTGGAAATATGCTAAGACGTTTGAAATCTGTAATTAAAGGGAAAGAAAAGTCGAAAACACACATCCAGGGCAGTGTGAAAAAATATACACAAAATAAATAAATAAATAAATAAATAAATAAATAAATAAATAAATAAATAAATAAATAAATAAATAAATAAATAAATTCAAATAAAGACACCATGAAACCGTAGGAAGACATTCGGTACTGTATACCTCAGAATGCTTGAACATGGTCAAAAGGGACAACTCATGAATTTGGAGCTGAAAGAACGAATGATCCTGAGAAAAATCATGGGCTTCGTTAAAGAGGGATGTGACTACTGAATTATGCATAATAACGAGCTTTAGCAACATTTAGAGAGCGTAACATCAGCCGTGAGAAAGAGGAGACTTATCTTCTACTGTCACATGGCCAGAATGGACAACAAGAAACTGACCTCTAGAATCTTCAACACCCTTTTTACAGGGAGGGGGATAAATGCTAAATGGACGAAATTGGTTCGAAAAGACGTAGAATTTTTAAAAATTGATCCCAAAGATATATTCAACAGGGATACATTTAGAATTCTGATCAAAACATGTGCCACTCTCCAGTCACGGACAGCTAAAACTCTGCGTCCCGGAGTGGGAGTGAAGTGAACTCGGGAAAGGAAAGCAACCCACAGCGCAAGGATAAAAAAAAATACTGCGCTAAGAAAAGTTCACTAGAGTTAGGAACCACGTGGTCCAAGGTGGTGGTGATTATTGTTTTAAGAGGAAGTACAACTAGGCAACCATCCTCTATACAACACTAATCAGAGAGAAAAAAATGGAAGGGATCCGACACTTCGAAAAATAAAAGTATCGGACAAAGGAAGACAAGGGCCACGAAGGGCATGAAAATAAAATACTTTCTAGGCCTCGGGAATCTAATACCATCGGGGTCTGAAAATATCAAGAGTTGACCAAGGGAGGTCAGATAGGATAGATGAAAGTGAGGAGCCTGGCACAAGTAAGTGGAAGCAATGCTAGGACTTAGCTGAGGGCCCCGTGGTCGCCAACCCACGCTCCAAAATTCAGAGCCCCTGAGGCCCCTTTCACTCGCCTCTTATGACAGGCAGGGAATACCGTGGGTGCTATTCTACCGCCCCCACCCACAATGGGACGTGGTCCAAGGGGCCTCAACGAAACAAGAAATATAAATAAATAAATAAATAAATAAATAAATAAATAAATAAATAAATAAATATTTTCTTCTTTTTTACTGTGATGTAGAAGAACTTTATCTGCATTAACTAATCAACGAGCATAACTTAATCTAAACTATTGAAGTAGATCTATTTAATAATTTATGAAACATAGTAATCACTTTTAAGAATTCACGAAATGTTTGGCTTAACTTGGTAAATCGAACGTTTACTGTATAAATAGAGGAACCTGGAATGTACTCTTCGTTACTGCGTTTGTAAGTCACACTGCGAATTGCGCGACGTCTGGGATCGATGAGCGACCAGCCGTCGCGGACGAGGTCTTTACTGCCGTTGTCTCGCCAACAAGGCACTGCAGCCACTCATAGACTTCTGAAAAGACAGTCATTTCGAGAGTAAGTCCTAGTGACGTGTCACACTAAGAGAACTTCGCGACGTTAACGTACTCTATGACCCACATACAGCTTCCAAGCTGAAAATAATACCTTGGGCGAGAATAGTCTCTGTACTTAACTCTTTGAGCCATCCCGAAGTGATGTTTAGGGTCAGTATCATGTATAGTTCATTACTCGTAAACCATTGCTTGTATATTTTCATACATCATGTCGTTTAACTCCAAAAATTTAACCCTTTCATGATATTCAATAAATGAATATTCGAGATGTGAACTCTTTATTTCGATCGCTAGAATTTAGAACTTCTTTAATAGGACTCAGTCTCTAGAATTTTCTACGAATTGAGATAAAAGTGGTTTGTAAGTTATGTACTTCAATTAATTTTACCAACAGATAACACAAAATTTGCCCGGCTCCTTGGATGAATGGTCAATATCACGTATTCGGTTCAGAGGGTCTCTGGTTTGATTCCCAGCCGGGTTGAGGACTTTAGCCTTGCATGGTCAATAATAACTCTCGCTTGAGGACTGGGTGTTTGTGTTTGTGGGAATAATCACCTCTTCATATGCATACAACGGACCGCAGTACCAACCACCACAGAAAAAGTGACATCGTACTGAGTTGGCTTCGAGGTCATTCGGCCCTAAAACAGGCCAAATGCACATATGCGACACAGTTTGGGAGGGTGTCAATAGAGCTGTGTTGTAAGAAGGAAGAAGGTGAGTGTCAAAATAGTGTACCTCACGAATGAGTTAAGGTCCTGGAAGATAACCACACGGAGCTGTAACATCCAAACACTGACCTAGTCAGAATTTATTCCAATAATAGGGTTTGTACCCGTTCTATGCAGAGGATTACATGTTTCCTTTACGATGTTATGCAAAGTAACGTGGCTCCATTCACACGCTGAATGCGACATGTTAATATGATATTTTCCTACGAAAGCGCGTGGTAGTAACGTGAAATATGATGAAGCCGAACACCGTCGAAAGAGTGAACGAGGACGATTTCATAATTTTTTGTACGGTACAGTTCCTGGTTCAAAGTTGTGCGAAATTCTCCGTGGTTCTCTGGTTGCATATTGTATCCCTGACCACTGGCGTAGCACTCTGACGTTGATGTTACCTCCCTTAATATCTGCCCTATCGAAAAGAGTAAAATGGCTCTTTAGTTTTTCCATATTATCTACCTTGAAGAGACATGCATGTCATGTCCTATGAGACTTGGACTAAAAATCCAGTTTTTTGTAATATTTTCATCTGCGTTATTATCCGTCGTACGATAAATACGTACACGGCATAAAGGAACGGATATTTCTTAAATGTTTGTTATATAAAGTCTATTGATACACCTGATGTTATTACCATGACATCATATGCACCTGATAACACAATTATGAGCGAATATATCCCAAATACACAGTTTTGTTGAAATAAGTCCAGCAGTTTACTATTTTTAGGAATATACAAACAGATAAACAACCAGACAGATAGACAGACAGACAAACCCCAAAGCGAAAAGTTCTACCACAAGTTTCCTCGGTGTTCAGTGACATTTGGTGGAGTTGATTTTCAAGCCGTGTGAAATATTATGCACCCTCTGATTTCCTTCTGTTATGGATCCTTCAAATAACTGTACTGTGTGTTTGCGACGGTGTTAGCCACTAGCTGCACAACATGAAGCCTGTAGAAAATAGTAATTTGCTCCGTCATTTGAAGAGTAAGCGCAATTATACACATAACAAAAATATTTAAAATGAAGGGGTGCTTCACATAGGCCTATAGTCTACAAAATTTACATAAAATCGACAGTGTAAGAGAAAATGGAAAAAAAAATCTTCTGGTCTTCCTATAAACCTCCATTCTATTGAGTGACTTTTAAATGATATGCATATAGAAATCTGTTTCTGGTTGAGTAAATCTCTGAATATTCTCTTGTTCATATCGTAATGGTAAAGTTTAAGTCGAGTTCACTTGGAAATATCACTATTATGGCTTCTAGCATACACGTAAATCTTAGTTATACAAGTCTTAGAATCACCTTCTTCAATATGTATACGTCCCTCAACGAAGTTCAACTGACTGAAATTTTATAAGTACTGTAATGCCGTAATTATTCTATGTTCCACAACTCGCACGTCACTTAGGCATATCTCGCCCTGCAGGCCTACTCCGTACCATGCGGCGAACCAACATCGTCGTGTTGCCGGTGTGAACTGAAGAGACAGGACGAAAAGTTACGACAGTTTATACAGAAATAGCTCTAACGTAATGTTGTATAAAATCTTGAATATCTCCGTAATCCCCGGATCAATTATTTTGGAGAAATTAACATGAAAAGACGTATGAAATTGTGCAATATATGATTCCGTTGTTTCTGAAGGGATATCTCAGTTGGTTTAGGATATAGAACCAGTAACAGAGAGAGACAGAAAAGAGTAATCATCTGCACAACTGATGTCGAAAACAAGACAATTAAGAATACATTTAATTCAAGATTTTTACATTTATTATTATTTTTTAGTTTTACAATTTCTTTACTCCGACGGTGACGATGGGATAAAAATGTAAATCAGGGACAAGAAGACTGGAGATCACGTATCTCCGTAAAGTTAGAGAGCGACATAATTTAAAAAGCACACAGTCGATCCACATTGTTATGAACTACCGCCGTGGCAGGACGAACAGGTAGACAGGTGGAGATAAACTCAATAAGGTACTAGTAGGTTACCATGGGTATCTGGAACCATGCTGCCATAAAGCTTCCCACAGCTTGCACGACGGAGAACCCTTATAATGAACACGACGGTTGAGGTAGTCTTATAGATGATCAATTGCGTTCACGTTCTGGAAATTAAGGGTCCTGTAACGTATTTGGAAATCTTGGTATGCTCTTCGAAACACTTTGGGATAATTCTAACTGTGTGTAACGTTACATCCGGCCCAGGGAAAGTAATCAGCATGTATTAGCGCACACGATCTGCAAGGACTGAGTCATAATGGAATCGTTTGAGAGTGCCTGTCTCATGGATGATTGGACCCGGTCAATGCTAGGAAAGTCCGTGTTTTCCAGCAATGGTTGCGAGTAGTTTATTCTTCACTGTTTCCCGGCTGATACTCCAACATCCATCTGTTCGATGGAGGTGAAAGTGGGATTTATTTCTGGAAACAACACTTCGCAAGTCGCTGGATGTCTAATTTCGGTATCGAGTTAAAAATTCCTTACTGATCCGAAGATTCACCTTTGTTAACAATGATCCAGTGACCAGAGCGCCATACACAGCAAGAATGACCTTACTCTCGTTTTAGACACACGTCTGGTTACCTTCGGTCTGGTGTTGAGGTTCTCCACTGTACGGCGTCTATCGGTCCTCACGCACTGGCATTCACCCCACGTATCAATGGCACGAGATGATCCGCAGTCGTCAAATCCGTTATTCACAATGTTCACGCACGAAACAGTTTAACCACAAGAGCACCGAGCAGTTCACAAACTGCGGTGTTTCGGAAATATTACACACTACCCATGGTTCGAAAGTGGATAGTCATTCCTTTTAACTTGGACAAATCATCATCTTTTAGCAAGAAGACATATATGTGCAGACGACCTACCACACACTTTATTACCAACCATGCTATCTTACGACACGTGACTATACTTCATAGGCTACGCGCTGTCAGCGTCATATATACAGTAGGAAGCAGTCATAATTATGCTATTCGACTGTGTATTTCTTTCATTTGTAAAATAAATTCATGCTGAAAAATAAGAATACAGAGTGTCCCAAACCTGTACTCTCTCTTGGAATGACAATACATTCGATTTTTAATTATATAGAAACACGTTTAATAGTTTCTTTTACATAAATGACCATTAAATGCACAAAATTAATGTAACAAGGTCCAGAAAAGAAATAAAACAAGTGTAGTGCCTCCTGCGGGAGTTTGCAAATATTCAAAGTGATGATCATTGTTTTCCAGACACAGCTGATAAAGTGGACCAATGAAGTCAATAACGTTACGAAGTACTGAATTTGGAACTTGGGATTTCTTCTTTCAAAACATCGATTGTTGCAGGTTTTGCGCCGTAAACTTTATCTTTGAGATATATCCATAATAAAATGTCCACTGGCCTGAGGGTGGGGGAAAACGCAGGGAATTCAACACTACCTCTTCACCTAATCAGTCTGTTTGGAATCGTGGCATCGAATAGTGGGATGGTGCTCCATCTTACTGGAAGTAACACTCCCCGTCACCAAACATCTCTGAAATGCATGGACCGACTGATTCCTGCAACACGTATAGGTAAACTCCCCCGAGACAGTTCGATCTAGAGAGAAAAGTCTCACCCCTGTTAAGTTTACATGCTGTTACACAGTCACATGTTGATATTTTCAGCCTCCCAGGAGCTGAAATTGTGTCGAGTGATGGGACCATTTCAGTGGCGGTGGGCCCTTAGGGGCACAAGGGCACGTGCCCTGTCAAGTTTTTGCACTCAGAATTTCAGGAAATAATTTATAATTTAGTTGGGCTACAGCCGAACAACAGAATTATTTCTACAAATATTATCACGTCGAAATGTTATATTCTTAACTGGATTACGGATTTTGGTAGGTATTTAAACCCACCATGTCTTTAAGCACGAAGAGAGAATACCTTTTGTATTTAAAGAGACAAGCTGTTGCTGTTAGTGCGACAATAATAACTGCAGGAGTCTTGCGAAGCGAGTGGCAGGCGAAATGTGCAGCTCTGGGCACTAGACCGTCTTGTGCCCAAACGACGCGCCTGCGCATTAGAACACAGTATTCGAAGATGGTGAAAGTCCATGACAGCTGTGGGCTTGTGTGGGTGAGCGGGCGACGGGGAGTACTTCTGGTTGGGCACTCAGATCCTTGAGGCCTTCTGCAGCGCATGCGCATAGAGCAAATGACAGATCACGAGAAATATCCGCGCTTTACAAACATCAGTGTAGCCAATTCACCAATTCTGTAACTAAAGTAAATCCAATAATATTTTAGTCTTGTTTATTTAAAAATGCGTTCATATCGCTCATGCAGGGATTTAGTTGCTTTCAGATGTTTTCTTTATTAAAATAAGTTATCTTAAATGAGGTTGCCGTGTTTCTAATAGACCATTTAGCATCTGCCAACCTTATTCGGGTATCAAGTTTTGGAGAATTTTGTACTCTCTTTCCGGAAAAAAATTCGTGTGAACCGTAAACAAGTACCCGAAAGTGAACAAAGCCAGGCTCAGGACCGAACTTGAAGTGTTATATTCCAGGGTAGACGTGCGTGCGGCAGATGGTGCTGCGGCGCTTTTGCAACTTTTCCTGCGCAACAATATGCAAGACACTTTCAATGAATGCGTTAGGTTACTGAGCATCATTGTTACAAACCCGATGTCGACAGTGGAAAGTAAAAAGTTTTTCTCTACTCTAAATCGAATAAAGACCTTCTTGAGGAATACGATGAGCCAAGACAGACTAACGGCCCTGGCGATGCTTTCAATTGAAAGTAAAATGGTACGTTCGATTCCCCACTTCAACCAGCGAGTTATCGAAGTATTTGCTCAAGCAAAGGATCGAAGAATAGACTTAATCTAAAAATGAGAAGGTTAGTATATTCATTATTACTTGACTTGTAGGGGAACAGGTTATAAACGAAATGTGGATCAGCTTATCCCTTGCCATTTAGTTCAGTGAAATAACACTTGACCGGAAATGGAGAGGTCACGGGTTCGTGTCCCGTTTCCTTTGACCCCACCTTTCACTGTCTTTTTCCTTGGTGTTAATATCTAACTGGCACCAACTGTAAACGGGATAAGCTGATTTACAAGTCAGTTGTTAGTGTATTTATTCACATGCGCATTATTGTTATATTTTGCAACCGATACCTTAAATATCTACTTGACTGTCCATATTATTTTATAAGTTGTGCCCCGCCGGATAATTTGGCCACGGGCCGCCACTGGACCATTTACCTTAAAGGTAGCCTCATCGCTTCAGACTTGTTTGAAAATGTTACATATTTGTCCTGGTACCATTCGCAAAATTTAACTTCATTTGGAGTGTGGACGGATATTAAAGTGTAACTTTTCTAATGGACACGTTACAAAATGCAATGGACGCTCGATTTCGGGAGTCCTGGCTCACGAGCTGTTTGCCGCACAGATTTCTTCAGGGAACAGAGAAAGGCTGCCAACAAATGTTCCTCTCTGCCAGGGCTGCTGATGTGCGTGGTTCCTTGTAGACATTTTGAACTGTTCTACCTTCTTCAAACTTGTCTCTGATGTGAGCAATGGTGCGTCTCGTTGGTGGGTCTCGATAAAACGCCCTTTTAAAGAGTCTTTGCAGGTGAGTGATGTTTTCATACTTCCTGGAGCACTTCAGGAAGTATTTTCGTTATTCAAAACTTAGTCGTACTTGAGGCATTTCACATCTGTTGCTCCTATAAAAAGAAACAAACATGCAGTGAGCGAGTATACTTTTAGGACGCCTATGTGTGTGTATATATATATATATATATATATATACTATATCTATATATATAAAATAGCTTGTCCTGACTGACTGACTGACTGATTCATCATCGCCGAGCCAAAACTACTGGACATAATGAAATGAAATTTTGGGTATATATTCATATTATGATGTTGGTGCTCGCTAAGAGAGGATTTTTGGATATTCCTTCGGTAAGGGGGTGAAAATGGGGGTGAAATTTTAAAATGAGTGTATCTATATCTCAAAACTTTAAAAGTTTACAGATGCAAACATTGGTATTTAGAATCTTCTTTAAAAATAAGGAAACACGTATTTTTTTGTTTTCAGAAAATCCCAATACGAGGGATGAAAAAGGGTGAAAATGGGTGAAAATGGGTTGAATGCCTTTAATCAGGATACCGGTACTTATATCTCAGAAACTGAAGATATTACTGACCTGAAAATTGGTACTTTTGATCTCTTTTAAAAATAAAGAAGCACGCATTTTTTTGTTTTTGTAAAATCCAATTAATGGGAGGGTGAAAAGGGGGTGAATTTCTAAAATGAGTGAATCTATATCTCCAAACTTTTAAAGTTTGCAGATGTAAAAATTGGTATTTAGAATCGTCATTAAAAATAAAGGAACACGTATTTCTTTGTTTTCGGAAAATCGCAATAGGAGGAGTGAAAAGGGGTGAAAAATAGGTAATATGCCTTTAATGAGGCTACTTATATCTCAGAAACTGAAGGTATTATAGACCTGAAAATTGGTGTTTGGGATCTCTTTTAAAAATAAAGAAACACGTATTTGTTGTTTTTCTGGAAAACCCAATTAGGTGGGGGGCGGTGAAAAGGGGGTAATATTTTAAAATGACTGTATCTATATCTCAACACTTTTAAAGGTTATAGATGTAAAAAATGGTATTTAGGATCTCCATTAAAAATAAAGAAACACGTATATTTTGTTTTCGGAAAATCGTAATAGGAAGGGTGGTAAAGGTTGAAAAAGGGGTCGAATGCATTTCATGAGTCTACTTATATTTCAGAACCTGAAGATATTACAGACCTGAAAATTGGTGTTTGGGATCTCCTTTAAAAATAAAGAAACACGTATTTTTCTTTTTGTGGAAAATCCAATTAATGGGGGGGGGGTGAAAAGGGGGTGATTTTTTAAAATGAGTGTATCTATATCTCAAAACTTTTAAAGTTTATAGATGTAAAAATTGGTATTTAGAATCTCCTTTAAAAATAAAGAAACAAGTATTCTTTTGTTTTCGGAAAATCCCAATAGGAAGGGTGTAAAAGGGTGAATAATGGGTTGAATGCCTTTCATGAGGCTACTTATGTTTCAGAACCTGAAAATATTACAGACCTGAAAATTGGTATTTTGAATCTAATTTAAAAGTAAAGAAACATGTATTTATTCGTTTTTGGAAAATCCAAATTTTGGGGGTAAAAAGGGGGGAGGGTGAATTTTTTAAAATGAGTGTGTCTACATCTTAAAACTTTAAAATTAACAGATATAAAAATTGGTAGTTAAAATCTCCTCTAAAAGTAAAGGAAAACTTTTTTTTTTGTTTTCCTGTAAATCCTAATAGGAGGGGTGTAAAAGGGTGAAAAATGGGTTGAATGCCTTAATTGAGGATACACATATCTCAGAAACGAAAGATATTACAGAACTGATAATTTTCATATGGGATCTCGTTTAAAAATTAAGAAACACGTATTTTTTAGTTTTTGGAAAAGCCAATTAATGGTGGTTAAATAGGAGTGACAAATAGGGGTGAATTTTTTGAAAGAGTATATCTACAGAATATCTTCGAAACGTAAAATGTTACAGACGTAAAGAGTGGGTGTAAAACTCCTGTAAATGTAAAGAAATATAGGTGATTTGTTTTTGGAAACTCCACTTAAGGGGAACTTAAAAGGGGCGAAATTTTAAAATGAGAATTTTTACAGTATATCTAAAAAAACTTAACATGTTGCAGAAGTGAAAAATGGTATTTTTTATCTCAATTAAACATAAAGAAACGTGTACTTTTAGTTTTCGAAAATACCGCTTGGCTGGAAGGGGGGGAGGTAAAATTGACTGAAAATGGTGATGAATTCATTTAATTAGGCTACTGATATCTCAAAAATGAAGATGTTACAGACGTGAAATTTGATATTTGCAATCTGCTTTAAAAGTAAAGAAACACGTATTCTCGGAAAATCCAATGAAGGGTGGGGGTGGGGGGGTGAAAGAATTGAAAAATTAATTGACTGAATTGTATGAGAATACATACATCTAATAAAAACTAAAGTTGTTACAGACGTGAAAATTCTTATTTGGACCTCCTTTAAAAACAATGAAGAACGCGTTTTGGTGGGGAAACCATCTTGGAGGGCGGGAGTGTAAAGGAGTTGAATTCCTTTCATGAGGACACATAAATCGAAAACTGAGGAAGTTAGAGTCGTGATAATTGGTATTTAGAAGATCCTTTACTATTAAAGAAACAAGTATTATTTGCGGGAAAATTCACTTAAGGGGGGCGGGGGATTTTTGTAAAATGAAGTGAAGAAAGTGAATTATTTTTATGGGGATACTTATATCTCAAAACTGAAGGTAATAGACGTGAACATTGGTGTTTGGAATCTCCCTTAAACATAAAGAAACAAGCATTTTTTAAATTTTTTATGGTGGGGGGGGGGGTTGGCGGTAAATAAACTTAACTTCGGTGGGGTGTAGAAGGAGGTGAGACCAATTGATTTTACTGTTATTAATGTACTTATAAGGATCCTCCGTTGCTCAGGCGGCAGCGCGCCGGCCTCTCACAGCTGAGTTCCGTGGTTCAAATCCCGGTCACTCCATGTGGCATTTATGCTGGACAAAACGGAGGTGGGACAGGTTTTTCTCCGGATACTCCGGTTTTCCCTGTCATCAGCCATTCCAGCAACACATAATAATAATAATAATAATAATAATAATAATAATAATAATATTCCGGACCGTCGTCAAATGTGCGGACCGCGCTGGAAACGGCTCTTGGACGGGTAATGACTAAGAATGCAGTCCGGCCGCGGGTTCAGTGCCGCCAAGGCACCCAATATTACACCACGCCGGATCTCCTGAAGGATTTTATCCATATTAAAAATATTATAGGAAAAGATGGCAAAGATTTACGGACCCAACTGACCGGGAGGAATACCTGAGCCTAGCCCGGGAAGTACGAAATCGATTGCTGGAAAGGAAGATTTAAAAGTGGGTGGAAACGTGCCGTAAAATCATACAAAACCAGTCAGATTGGGAATTTTGGTGGATTCTCGCAGAAAATGAGTCAGATCGCGAATTTCGGCGGATTATATATCTAATACAATAAGCATTCAATTATGCATTTCAGTATAATACCGTAGCGAAGCACGGGTATCTTGCTAGTATATATATAGGATCTCCTTAGATTAAATATACAAACAATGAATTTGAATTGTGAAGAAAGTATTAATAGTATTTAATTGAATACGGCAGCAAACATTCAGTATAACTTCAAGTTTTGTGTACAGGTACACGGGGAGAGAGAGAGAGTGTGTGTGTTTTTTTGGAAACGAATCCATTGGCCGTGAAAATGAAATGTCGTATGGCTTTTAGTGCCGGGATATCCCAGGAAGGGTTCGGCTCGCCAGGTGCAGGTCTTTCTATTTGACTACCGTAGGTGATCTGCGCGTCGTGATCAGGATGAAATGATGATGAATACAACACATACACCCAGCCCCCGTGCCATTGGAATTAACCAATTAAGGTTAAAATCCCCGACCCGGCCGGGAATCGAACCCGGGACCCTCTGAAAAGAAGGCCAGTACGCTGACCGTTCAGCCAACGAGTCGGATTATTGGCCGTGATGATGGGCGGTACGCGTTCTTCACGGTCTTCACTTATTTATGCATAGCAACTTTGGTTAAGGAGTTACTTACTCATTGCCTCGTAAGAGTTACTTTCTCCAGTCGATGGCTGCATGTTAAGCGTTGTGATGGTGATGATGATGATGATGATGATTATGAGGAGGAGGGAGGGTGAAACCCAGTGTCCGAGCATAGCCTATTATTGTCAAATAAGACAGAGAGGACTGGTCAAGACTTATTGTCTCCACCCGACGGACGAACGACTGCTAACAGCGTCTTATGCCTCCACATCGTTTGAGCACTGTGGAGAGTGTTAGAATTCAACCCCGGCTTTTAGCACGCAACCCAGTAGCTAGGAATTGTATGCCACTACCTCTCCTACCCTGACGGACAACATTTTGATGGTGAAATTTTCCCCCCCTACTGGAGTCGAACTGGTTAAGCACTATAAAAATCACAAAGACTTAAAGCTTTAACGATCATGCCCTCGAGGTGGTCTCTTATATGAGTAAAAATATACTTAATGATATTTTTGTTTCCTTGCTACATTCTGGGAGACCGAGGAGTTATGTTATGAAGCACAGCCGTTAGACATAATTATATCTGCGTGAATACCAGAAGGTAGCCTGAAGTGTATTTTTCACGGCAATTATGTAATGATGAAAGATACAAAAACAGGGCTTCGAGCTACGTTGCTCCGGACAGAATTCTTATTCTGCTGAGTTCAATTACACCTCCCTCTTACCGAGAGCTGAGGCAAAATCTTATTTTTTAAGGAGTAACTGAAAGCAGTTCAATACCATTTTACGATGATTGTACTATAATACAGTGCTTTTCTCAAACGAATTCACAGAATATATGCATATTTCATTTTCTTCGTTTCTGGATATCTGTACCAATTGTTATAGTGAGCCTAATAGCTCAGTGATGATCGTCCGAACTTCTCACCAAAACGAATGCAGTTCGAATTCTGGCCAGTGCATGCAAGACAATTGTACTGAAAAAGTTAAAAATCTGTGGTTCGGGTTCTTCGTAACACTGGAGGCACCGTGTCAATAATCGATTTGTTAACAGTCATTAAAACTGTTAGATTGCTTTTCCAGTTTAGGCTGATAAATTAAGATTACGAAGAATATAGTCACACAATAATATCGAATACCTCGAGCTTTTTGTACGGGATGATAAACTAGTATATAATATAACCTTTTAAGAACGAATCAATTCCTTACATTATGTAATCTTCAGGTCGTGGAGTGAGTGTCTATAACAGGAAGCAAATATTCTTGTTTTATTGTTTAATATGAAGGGTATAGAGGTATTTCGATTATTAACTCCAAGTACTTTGTACATGCCGATCTAGAAAGCCAAGTACCGGACGAGTTGGCCGTGCGGTTAGGGGCGCGCAGCTATGAGCTCGCATCCGGGAAACAGTGGGTTCGAATCCCACTGTCGGCAGCCCTGGAGATGGTTTTCCGTGGTTTCCCATTTTCACACCAGGCAAATGCTGGGGCTGTACCTTAATTAAGCCTATGGCCGCTTCCTTCCCATTCCTAGGCCTTTCCTGTTCCTACTTGTGTCGGTGCGACGTCCAGCAAAACATTAAAAAAAAAAAGCCAAGAATAACGGCCTAGACCCTAGAGGATTCGTCGTGCTGACTACACGACACATCGTAATCTGCAGGACTTCCGGCTAAGCAGCCGTCGCTTGGTAGGCCAAGGCCCTCCAGGGCTGTAGTCCCATGGGGTTGGTTAGTTACTTTGTACATGTGAATATTTATCAGGAAACCAGTGTCAATGTAGTTTCCTTTTGTGTGTGTGTGTGTGTGTGTGTGTGTGTGTGTGTGTGTGTGTGTGGACATTCGTCTAGAGTTGAAGTTAATATCTCCACAAAACCACTTAGAGAAAGATATTTTAATATATTTCTGTTCCCCAAAACATTACATGATAAAATACTCTAGAGCCAGTCTTCAAACGAATTATAAATTTGTGGCAAAGGCAGGAATCGAACCTGTACCAACTGCTTGAAAAGCTACTCGTACGATTGACGTGCACACTATTTATCCTATTATAGGACGAAAGCATGGATTTCCAACTTAAGCGTAAATATTTATACTCCAAAGCCACATTCATTTACGCTTCATTTCTACACTTTACCTTGCAAGGAGTAAACAGTACACTTCCAGAGATCCGCTCGCCACTTCCGGCATCGAAAGAACCTTTCTGCAGTCCTTCTAGTTTTCTCCTCAGCATGTAAATTCCGTGTTCAGTTCTCAGCGATCGCTCGGATTGACCACATATTCCATCAAATCTATTCGTGGTCACACTTCCCATTATTTGACTTGGTAAAGTATTACTGTTTCAGTCAACTAGATAATCTGTTTTGTCGCTACATTGTGCACAAATCTACCATAGCATGTTCGGTGCTGAGGAGATATTCGGACTACTTGTTCTGAAAAAAATAAAGCACAGCAAAGTAATCTCCGTAAAGGCCATGAAGGCCCTTGGAGGGGCGCAAGGTAAAGGCTTCCATTATCCCTAACATCGGCATTTGATGGGGTAGAGAGGTTTGCTTCACGCCCGGCCGCCTTTGTCTCCAGGAATTAATCTGGTACTCATTTTTGATCTAGGCTGAGTGGACATTAGAGCCATGTGCACCTCCGGAAGTGAAATCTCGTTTCTTAATACGACTTCCTGACGAGGATTCGAACCTACGTCCTTCCGTGCGAACCGAGCACGCTATTACCGCCTCGGCCTGCCACCCCTTGTTTCTTCTGAAATGCCAATATTAAAGGATCTAGTGGGAAAATCACACGAGACTTTATCAATTTGGTACATTTTCAACTTTTGGAAAATCTGGCTAATAAGTATGACTAGCGACCCGTCCTTCATTCTACGGGAGCAATTTTAACTTTTTGGTCATTGGCCTTATAAGGTCCGCCTCTGTGGCGTAGTGGTTAGCGTGATTAGCTGCCACCCCCGGAGGTCCGGGTTCGATTCCATGCTCTGCCACAAAAAGAGTTGAAGAGTGGTTTGAGGGCTGAAACGGGGTCCATTTAACCTCGGGACGCTAACTGAGTAGAGGTAGGTTCGATTACCACCTCAGCTATCCTCGAAGTGGTTTCCCGTGGTTTCCCCACATCTCCTCCAGGCAAATGTCGGGATGGTACCTAACGTAACGCCACGGCCGCTTCCTTCCCTCTTCCTTGTCTATCCCTACTGTTTTTCCCATTGTAACTGTTCGCTCTCCTAAGCTTCTCATTAGAGGAGACGAAAGTTAATACCTGGGGACATATGAATATTAAATAAACTATACGTGGCTTGCCCGCAAATTGCCCCGCAAATAGAATGAATTATCATTCCATGGTTTCCCATTTCTCTATGTAATGTTTGGGCGCCAGTAAAGCAAAATTTATATTTACTAGCATAGAGACTTATACTTCAATCACAGGAGTAGGATTTTAAATAATTAACCATTAAGTATCGCTTACGAAAGAAAATTAACGCAATATTAAATACAATTTATTATACAAAACAAATGAGATGAATCGGAAAAGTTCCTTTAAGCGTGGAGGGATTTAAGAATTTACGTTACTGAAATTAACTGTTGCTTGCTTTATCTAATTAAAGCTCACCAATTACAGCTTCCGTTGAGGTCATCTATATTCCGTGGTTACTCGTTTCCCTTTTCTAGTTGTAGAATTGGCTCCATGGACATCCTTCCTTCTGTGATGTGATTTGGGCTATCTGGACTAGCACTCCCTAACAGCCTAGTCTTTAAATTAGACATTGGCCCTATACTTGTGAAAATTGATCAGCCTTGACCGTAGGAGGAGAAAATTCAGGGATATGAATTTTTCCATGTTAGCAGAAATCTCAATCCAACTTAGCTAATCTACTGATACTATACGGACTTGTGCCAAATGCCATAGACTTGAACTAAACGTAGTTCGTCCAGAATAATTACTGAATATCTCACAAGCCGTAAGCTTGTTTCGTCTCACGCAGATCCGACAGCATCACAGCAGCTAAGTACTGTGTCGAAGCGACAACACACTGTACGAAAATAACTGTCTCGAAGCGACCACTCACTGTCTCAAAAATCAGTGAAGTAGTTGACGTTCTGGTAGTGATGTGTGTGAGTCCAGGGTTGCTCCGCGTTAGATAATATACCACCGGGCTCTCCCCACTCTTGATAACCGCTCAAAAACAAGCATCTGATTCGTAGATCGCATTATCATCTCCTTCTCTTCTTTCTTCACAAGTAACCAGTAGGTGTGGTGATGATGTAGAATCCAAGCTTGCTAGCCTTGCACGCGGGTAGCTGTGTTGTGCCTTTTGCTCATGAGTTTAACGCAGTGACTCATCCAACTTCCCCGCTTCAAGAATAACTTTCCGTGTACACAAGTATGAGATGAAATGACAACAATTCTGTCTCAACATTGACCATATTTACAACACATAATGAATTCCTATCCTACGTAATATAATAATTTAAATAATAAATGATGTTCTAATATATACGATGTGATTCCAAAAGCCTTATTTACAAATGATTGAAGTTAAAATAAATATGTCATATAAATAATTGCCGATGGCGGATAATCTTGATATCGAGTGATATCGCGTAAAAGTATGGCTGGAGAAGCCTGGAAGGTTACATCATCCCCGCGCGAAGCCCCTGTTCAGCATAGCAGGCGAGGCACCCTGGGCGAGTTACTGGTCCTCCTCCCCAGTTGTATCCCCGGCCCAAAGTATCATGCTTCAGGACACTGTCCTTGAGGCGGCAGAGGCGGGATCCCTCGCTGAGTCCGAGGGATTAACCGATCCTGGATTGTAAACAGATTAAGAAAGAAAGAAAGAAAGAAAGAAAGAAAGAAAGAAAGAAAGGCCCTATCAGATTCCTTGTATATTGCACTAGTTATTTTCCTCCTGACATAAGGGTATGCTCGTAGCTCTATCCAATGGAGAGGCCGCGCGTGTTAACACGCTGCGGCTATGGAGCCAAGCTCTGCATTCGGGAGAAAAGTGGTTTCGAAACCCACTTTCGGCAATCATGAAGATGGTTCTCAGTGTTTCTCCATTTTCACACCATGCAAATGCTGTGGCTCTACCTAAATTAAGGTCACCGTGGATTCCTTTACACTTCTAGCCCATTTCTCTCATATCTTCGCCATAAGAACTATCTGTGTCGGTGCGACGCAAAGAGAATTGTAGCGTTCTTTAACGTTAGTGGGAGATGGGGGCAGAAAACCTACCAGAGTGCCCTTGTTAACACGACACCGGGCACAGAATCTCACCTGCTCGCCTGACGTTGTTAACTGGACCCTTGAGGACTGGCGACATGTAGCTTGGTCCGATAAATCACATTTCCAGTTCATTCGAACTTATGGTGAGGTTCAGGTATGGCAGAGGTCCCATTAAGCCATGGACCTCAGTTGTCTACAAGATACCATACAAGCTGGTGATCTCTTGCAGCTCTTCATGGACTTCACCTACCTCTACAACGAGGAGATATTCCAGCAGGATAACGCAGCGTGTCATTGGGCCCAGGTTGACCAGAATTTGTTCGAGGAGCGTTCTGGAGAATTTCAACGACTGCTGTAGCCACTTCGTTCACCTGATACGAACCCCGTCGAGCATTTATGGGATATGGTAGTGAGTTCCGTTCGCACTCAAGACCCTGGACATAAATATATCAGGAAGCTGTGGGTAGCTATCCAAAAGGCATGGGTGAGAACCTCCTGACAGGAGTTTCTTCCACTTGTGGAACCAATGCTACGACGGGTTGTTTCACATAGCTGAGCTAGAGGGCGGCCTACACGATACTAGACCGCTGTCCCAGTATCTCAGTGTATTTCTGATCGCTTCGATCAACACGTTACTTTATTCCGTGAAAATGTGACGGAACCATTATGTGTAATTAAATATATGTTATGAATTCCCATAGTCAACGAACATAATGTTTTGCTTGTCCAGCCCCATGGATAAATGGTCTGCGTAATGGTATTTTGTACCAGGTTACTCGAGTTCAATTCTCCGCCAGGTCGAGTATTTTAAATTTAATTGGTTAATTCCTCTAGCTCGGGGACTCGGAATGCGTGCCGTCTTCCCCTATAATTCATCATAGATTGGGCGCAGGACGCCTGTAGGCATTAATTTGAAAGAAATAAACAAGGCCTCTCCGGAGGTCGTACGCCATTTATTTAGGCTATGTTTTGTTACGAGTCTCGTTTCTGAAATGGGTAACTCTCAGCGACGAAATAATAATAATAATAATAATAATAATAATAATAATAATAATAATAATAATAATAATAAGAAGAAGAAGAAGAAGAAGAAGAAGAAGAAGAACGCTCTTTTCAGGATATGTGTTCTGGGAGGAAACTGACACCAAAATGGTAGTAGTAGCCTCCTTATTTTTTACAATATTTGTAGTGCTTAAGGTGTAAAAACTGGCTTATTGATAAGGTATTAAAATATGGAAGGGTGTTTTCTGGCGTTGGAAGATAACGGAGGGATGTCAGGTAATTATTTCGAGTTGAAACGTGCAAAAGAAATGAACGTTAGTAAAAAGGAAAACGTCGAAAATAATGTTCAAGGTGCATTGTCTGAACTGAAGTGTAAGTCCATTAAAAGTCCAATAAAATATTTTTGGTCACTAGATAGATCAATGGGAAAAGTTGTAATACGCAATCGATTCTTAAGGCAGAGCTTCAGCAATTAAAAAGGAAACAGCAATCAATATTGTGGAATATTTTCACAAATAGACTTTCCTTGGAGTACAAACTGATATCAACGTTGATAACAATGATTTAATGCAGAAAGAATGACACTGTGTAATTTTAAGTCTCTTGGAAACTCTTTAAACACGATAGGCAGACCTTAAAAGGTGTTATTTTCTCAGTACCTACTATAATATTAAAGTCTGTCTCTAAACAACTTCATAGACCTTTTACGGACATCACTCCCCGCATAGCACTTCTGTGCGTAGTAGTAAGTAGTTGCAGTTTTTCGCTGGAAAGAGCTCATCAATCAAGTGGAGGGAGTGGTAATGGCAGGTTAGTGCAAGGTAAGGAGAAATTGTTATGGCACAGATACTGAAGTGTTGAACGCTCCTTCATTTAACTGCTCATACCACTGTATTTTACTGCTTTACAGCAGAAAACTTTCGCCTTTTTATACTGGGATGTTCACTTTGCTGTACAAGGTGAGAATGGATGATCGATGCCCTAATGGGGAAGGGGGCCCATAATCTCCACCTGTGTTCTCAACGATATTTCAGGTATACCGATGTTCATAAATATCTGGACACCATTGGGCTATTGTAAATAGTAAAGAGTATACTGATTATGCAGTACTGAATATGTGATTAGCATTTCAGTATCATTCAGAACAGATATATGTTACATAATGATTTATTATTATTATTATTATTATTATTATTATTATTATTATTATTATTATTATTGTTCACCTCCTTGGCTGGACGACCAGCATAGGGGCTTTCGGTTCAGGGGGTCGTAGGTTTGATTATAATTGTGCAAGTTAATTCCTTTGGCTTGGGAACAGGGTGTTTGTGTTTGTCTAAATACACTTCTCTTCATTTACATAATAGCACACCATAGTATGAGTACTAACCACAGCAGAAATACGCGATAGTGAATGCATTTCTCCACCTAAAGTTGGCGTCAGGAAGGGCATCTGGCCGTAAGTTGGGGTTAAATCCACATCAAGTTCTAGCTCGAATAAGCTGTGAACAAGGCCAATAGGAAGATGATAATGCTGCTGTTGCTGTTGATTATTATTATTATTATTATTATTATTATTATTATTATTATTATTATTATTATTAACATCGGCACTAAGTGATAGAGTGGTTACAGGTAGCTCTATCCTTGGCCGCCTTTCCCGTCAAGAATTAACATAATACCGTTCTCATCATTTTGTAGGCGGATTGTCCTTTCTGAGGCACGTACCTCTCCAAAAGTTGAAAAACACAAATTCATCGCCTCGACCAGGCCCCCCCTAGAAGAATATTTAAAGTCGATCTGAAAGCATAGAGTAGGGCCTACTCTTTTAATGGCAAAGTGTACATAAACCTCCGTGCATTAAGTAGATGGTCTGTCCCGTGATGGAGGACTAATATTCATACTTCTTATCCGGAGGCGCGGGTTCGATTTCCGGCCAGTTCATGGATTTTAGTTATGGACCGAAGGCTAGAACGGAGTTCACTTACCCTCGTGACATCAATAGAGGAGCTGGCTAAAACTAGAGGCTATGGACTCAGTCGCTTTAGGCTAACAGTGTCGTCACGCACACCACGCGAATTCCAATAACTACAGGCAATCTACCCCCCGTGGGTGAGGACGCTAGAAAAACACCCAAGGTATCCTCTTCCTGTCGTTAGGGGCGAGTGAAAGTGACCCCAGGGGCTCTCAACTTGGGAACGTGAGTTGGTGACCACGGTGCCCTGAGCTGAGTCCTGGTATAGCTTACTTGTGCCAGGCTCCTTACTTTCATCCATCCTATCCTACCTCCCTTGGTCAACTCTTGTTCTTTTCCGACCCCGACGGTATTACGTTGCGAGGCCTACGGAGTCTTTCATTTTCACGCGCTTCCTGCCCCTTGTCTTACTTTGGCCGATAGCTTAATTTTTCCAAGTGTCGGATCCCTTCCAGTTTTTCTGTCTGATTAGTCTTATATAAAAGACGGTTGCCTAATTGTACTTCCTCTTAAAACAATAATCACCAGCACCACTACAGGCCTTCTCATCTGGCGCAGCCACAGTCGTCTTAGTGTGCCAAGAGCATTAGTGACACATATGAACCTTCCTTTCGTCGTGCTTGTACTCGGAGACATCATTTTTAGCCGATTAAATTTTGAAAAGAATGTGTATACACTTGACTATTTAACATAGGGTGTCCACACTTTGCAAATAAGAAGCTTAATTTTACAGTACTTAAAAATATTCACTAAAAATTTCCCTAAATGTTGCTAGTATCTTACCAGATATAATTGAATAATGAAAGTTTATTAATAAAGTGGGTATTGCACAAAAATATATTAAAAAGTAAGACGAAGATATTTTGTAATGAAAGACAGTAACACTGTGCCAGGAATCCGAAATATGCCCCTGTACTTCCATGCAAGTTCCTCTTCCAGGGTGGGTGAATTACTGTATGTATCATCCTGATATTCATCCAAAATTGAAGCACTTAGTTTCATAAGGTTTTAAGAGGCTAACACCACGTTTGTAGGGAAAAAATCTAAATGCTAAATGTAGCACATTTTGTTGTTCTTATTGCTTATGTTGGGGAACAGAAAGGTCTTAAGATCAACCTTATATCAATCCATTAAATAAATTGCTGATTATAAAGGTAAAAAGGGGAGGAGACAAAGGGTGTGGGTGCCAATTTGAGAAACATGCAAAAAAAGCAAAATTCAAAAATGAAAAAAAAAATTGTTTACATCACTGAAAATTTGGACAAATTAATACCTTACAAGCCTCCGACGTTGAGTAATGCGAATCAATGAAACCCACCAAGAATAATTCTTGTTTCTGTTTGTCAGCAAGAGCGTAGTACTGGTCAAACTGCATTTTGGGATTAACAATCCTAAGGCCTCGGCAGTTGTATGGGCACGTACAAGTTCTTTGCACCAAGAAACAAACACACCAAATATGAGATACCATTGCTGAAACACTATTGTTGGTAAACGACACTTATCTATATTATCTGCATTCGAAACCAGCACTTTTCCCATTATTCATTGTTTCGATGCTGCTAAGCGTTAAACTGTATATGTTTATCAAATTGAAATTAATGGTAATTAACCGGGCGAGTTGGCCGTGCGGTTAGGAGCATCCAGCTGTGAGCTTGCATCCGGGAGGTAGCGGTTTCGAATCCCACTGTCGGAATCCCTGAAGATGGTTTTCCGTATTTTCCCATTTTCATACCAGGCAAATGCTGGGGCTGTACCCCAATTAAGGCCATGGCCGCTTCCTTTCCACTCCTAGGCCTTTCCTATCCTATCGTCGCCATAAGACCTATCTATGTCGTTGCGAGGTAAAGCAAATTGTAAAAAATATGTAATAATAAATGGCAGTTTCCCAGTTCCAATTTTTGTAATTGACCCTTGTGATCGGCGTTTTCACGCCTTGTTTTTTGAGACCCACACATTTTCTTTGCCTTACTTCCTCCTTCTCAAAGCATTTTCTTCCGTTGTAGGAAACAGAGATTATCAGTGGGATTTAAATGAGACTATGGAATGGGAATGTGGGAAATTAAGAGTGAGATTTGTAGATCCTAATGGGCGGGTAGGAGACAGTGATCTACGCTCAGATGGCCTTCACTTGAACGGCAATGCTACATATAAGTTGGGGGGTTTGTTTACAAGTGTTATAGGATGGTACATTCACGAAAACGGGGTGGACTAGGGGCAGTTATGACAGATAGGAAGCATGAAGTTAAGTAATTATGTTAGTGTTAAATTGTAGAAGTACTGCAAAGAAAGGACTATAATTAAGTAGTTTAATATATATTTACCAGATATTGTAATAGGAATTGAATCATGGCTGAAAAGTTATATTATGAATGGGGAAATTTTCCCAATGAACTGCAGTGTTTATCGTAGAGATTGGTTAGGAACGATAGGAGTGGGCGTGTTCATACTGGTGAAAGAAAAATATTGTAACCTACGAAAAAGTTAAGGATGAGAAACATGAAATTCTAGGTGTAAGATGTACCTCTAAAGATGATAGGCAACTTGAAGATTTTGGGTTGTACAGAACTGATAAGGTTGGTGCTGATGCTGATGAGGAATTATTTGATAAGTTAATCAGCTATGTGGGGAGCTGCACAGAAAGGAACGTTATTGTAGCGGGTAATCTGGACTTAACAAATGTAAACTGGGTGGGAGTGGGGGGAATGCGTACGACGGAAAGTATGACCAACAAATGTTTGAATAAGTGAAGTGGGAAGGACCGTTGAATCAGAAAATGATGGAACCAACTAGAGGGAAAAAAGATTTTACACGCGGTGCCGATAAAATCAGATGAGCTCTATAGAGAAACTAAAGTGTTAGAATCGGATTTTAATGATTTATAATTCTCATAGCTCATTCACAGAGACTTGGAGACTGAACGAACGCTAAATGGCATGTCAGTCTATAAAGAATACTTAAGGTATGTGGTAGAAACTTGTTGATATGTTGTGAGATGTAAGGGGCGTCAGTATCTAAGAACTGAGCTGCTCCGTTCTTCAGCTCTGGGGATAAGGACAGGAAGCAACATCAAGGCTGTCTGAAGACATAACCATCTCCACTTTACGCATGACCTCGATAGTCTGTGCTTTATCTCTGTAAGTAGGGACGGTTTTTGTCCCCTCTACTGATGTAATACAACGTAACTCCTCTACTATTTACCGTTTCCTTTCCCTAACGGAAGGTGTTGCATGAGTCTTCCTGATGTTCCTTGTGAGTGAAAGTTTTTTTGTAAATTAAACTAAATACCTCAAGTGTTTAAGGTTATTTCTAGTGTCAATCAATGCCAATCTCCTTTACACTGTCACAGTAGAAGGCGTGTCTGTAGCCGGAGAGAAATATTCCCACACCAGTTTTCCAAATGAAGGAGAGTATACTATGAGTACACTAGTGATCAGAAGAATTCAGGGTGGAAAGTAAAACAGGTAACGTTTGGGCGTATATTTTGGCCAACCCTGATTATGTGTTCTACTTCCAGGAGGTATGGCTTGTGACGTTACGCACTCAGATGTCACTCCCAGCTCCATTTTCTCGGGAAATGATTAAGATGTTTCTATGGTTAAACATTCTGACTACACTGGCTTGTCCTAATCAAGGAAAAATTAATTGTAATTTAATTATGAAATACGCACAATATAATCCCGGTCCAATACCTATAGCATTTAAGTGTTTGATCAGCGCTGACAACTCCGTAGGAACAGTTTTTTAACCACCCTTGCAAGTCTTTGATGATCATAACTATTTAATGCCATTTCTACTTTGGTTGTTTATGATAATAATACAACCTATGGGAAATAAACGCAGCAGTTACTTAAACTTGAGCAGCTTTATAAGCTGGAAAAATGGTCATAATAAAAAGGAATATTTTTATGCCACATGCCACATGTGATTACATTCCTCCATATAGGGTTGGCGTCAGGAAAGGCATCCGGCCGTAAGTCAGGGCCAAATCCACATGTGCGACTCAGTCGCACCCGCGACCCCACAGGTGTGGGAAAAGCGGTAGAAAAAGAAGATGATGATTTTATGCCATATGTCAGTTCGTGATAAGAAAAGACTGACCTAGCTATTAATGTAGAGTAATTTAACAGGGCCTATAGTGACGAAAATAAGGGTCATTCTTACAGTAATCAGGCGCGATGCCATTTGACAACAAGGTCATGGTCGAGACCGCTTACGTTTCAGCCAACCTTCGCACAAAAGAATTACAAACAAATAGGAGAATTTGGTCCCCAATGAATTGATATACGAGTCCGTGTGGTTCCTTCATTCTTCTCTACCGCATATTCCAGGTCAAGCCAGCGGGGGTGGGGGTGGAGGCGTGCGGGCAGGCGGGGAAGCAAATACCTTCCCATCTGTGCGAGTTTGGTTCATGTTAGATCTCCCGTCATTCGCTCTTTCCCCTTCTCTTCAGGTGTGTCCATGTGTTATGCTCCAGCATGGATCTGAGCAGTGAGAGAGAGAGAGTGTAAGCTGGTACTGGGCGGCGGTTCTGAGGGCTGTACTGATTTCCTTGCCTGAAATGAATATTTCTGGCCACGAAATGTTAATGAACACAAGTATACCTTACGCTATAGAAGTTGGTTTCGATTCCCCGCTTGACTCATATTCATGGTTCCTAGGCAATCGTGCATTGTACGACATGGAGTACAGAATGACCTCCTTTCTGCCCTTCAAAAATCTGACTAACTCTGCCGGATTCGAACCTGCGATCGTGGGATTCGTGGACCGGTACTCCAACGTTATTATTATTATTCGATTCGGCCAGCTATGGCTTACGTCATTTTAACTGTTTTCTTTAACCTTCGCCCAGAATTCTCGCATTCGTTTTCGGAGAGCTTACTTTTCCTCTTCAGTCCACTTCTTGCCTGGTTTGAGTTTAGGCTTTTTCTGGACACCACGACGTCCTGCAAGATTCTTACCAAGAAGATCAAATTTTAGGATATCACGTGAGACCCTCACTTCTTGGTAGTCCTTGCCCAAAACTATGAACTAGAATACTTTGATTCTCTTATCCAAAAACTAGGCATAGATCCGAATAGACAGTCTCTTTGAACTTGCTCGTGTCAGGGGACCGTTATCTTTTCCATATGAGAATAATAGCTCATGATTGTGCCCTTCTGTACTCACCATTTTCTTTGACCGGCCCCAAAACTTTCCTCAGGATCTTTCTTTTGTGGCTTCTAGTTTTTCCACCAAACCTTGCTTATCCAGAGCATTCTCCTGGGCACAAGCCCTTTGGTCGAATGACTGTGCGGTAGTGTCTGAGCTAGACGTTGAAGGACACTGATCGTTTATTACAGACGTCTTTGATTAGTTGACATTACTATTTCTACCTTGTTGATCCTGGATACAAATACATTTTCTATCCACTCGCCTAGATATTTGAACTTCTTTACATGATTTATCCCCGTGCTCTTGCGTTTGTTAAGAACTCCATTTTCTCGAAGAAGGTCTCGAGGCCGGCCTTTGCCGCTTGTGCTTTGAGGTGGTTGATTTTTTTGCAGCTGTGCTAGTGGAATAGAAAAAATTACAAGATTATCTGCAAAAACTAAGACATACGACAGTCACTTTTAACTAATAGATCCCAGTCTAACCCCATTTCCAGTACCTTCTTTACTGAGTTCTTTCTGCCACTCGCCGATAATTTTTGAAGCGAACAGGAGAGAGTAGTGATGGGACATTCGATTCATTTTACTGAATCGATTCATTTGATTCCGTTCACGTTACTGAATCGATACAGTGATCCGATTCACGGCATATTAGTCACCGCTCCTACTGCATCTGTGTAGTATGTGCTGGTAAGACAGCAGCAACAGCATTCAGTGCTCGCAGCTGCCATCTGGTCTTCATACTATGAACTCCTTTCTTAGAAAAAAATGCTAGTCACTCTAATACATCGAAGGATTCCGGCGACGCAGGGTGGGAAAGTTTAGGATTAGGAAGGTAGCAGCCACGGCCTGAATAAAGGTACAGTCCCAGCATTTCCTGGTGTGAAAATGGGGAAACTACGGAAAACCACCTTAAGGGCTGCCGACGGTGGGATTCGAACCCACCATGCCCCGAATGCAAGCGCTTAGCTACGTGATACTAACCGCACGACAGCTCGCTCAGTCAGTTTTGAAAATATGTATTTTTTTATCAGCTGAGGATTTTTTTAAATCGTCATATTTTGTATAGGCTACCCGAGATGTACAGTAGCCTGCTGGTTTTCTGATTCAACATACTGTTGGTTAAGTTATTGCGTCTGTCCACATATGATTGAAGTCTTGTGCAACGATGTGACATATGAACTGAGAGAATACTGAGCCGTTCTTCCCAATATAAAACAGGTACTTTAGAGTGGTCATGAGCATGACTCATAGTCATAGGGCAGGCTAGAGTTGAGCTTAATTGTCAAATGTCAACTAAGTTATAATACTAAGATTCATTAAACTAACAAATAGTATAACCTAATAGCCTACCTACTTACTAGCTACTTCAGAATTATGTTTTGACTACCTTTTTAACACTGCAAATAAATCCATCTATTATTTAAACCTCCCTGTAAGAAGAGGACAGTGAATGAAAATGGGTATAGCATACGATTCTTTCAGTGAACCATGGCTCGCTGTATGTCTCGCTGCAGCGGAAGCTCGGCTCTCCGCGTGTCCAGTGAGCCGATAAGGAGCCGTGTGTATCTTGTGTCTCACTGAGCCGGGCTCGTACACGATTCTTTCGGTGTGCCATGGCTCACTGTATATCTCGCTGCCTCGGCTCTCCGCGTGTTCAGTGAGCCGATAAGGAGCCGTGTGTATCTTGTGTCTCACTGAGCCTGGCTCGTTCACGATTCTTTCGGTGTGCCATGGCTCACTGTATATCTCGCTGCCTCGGCTCTCCGCGTGTTCAGTGAGCCGATAAGGAGCCGTGTGTATCTTGTGTCTCACTGAGCCTGGCTCGTTCACGATTCTTTCGGTGTGCCATGGCTCACTGTATATCTCGCTGCCTCGGCTCTCCGCGTGTTCAGTGAGCCGATAAGGAGCCGTGTGTATCTTGTGTCTCACTGAGCCGCGCTCGTTCACGATTCTTTCGATGTGCCATGATTCACTGTCTCACTGCAGCGGAAGCTCGGCTCCCTGTCAACGGCCAGTGAGTGCGCCACTCAGCACTGTCCGCTGGGAGTAAGCTGAATCGTGTGCCGTGAGCTCGCCGTTCCTCTGAATCGATTCACTCGGAGACTTGAATGAATCGATACACTGCTTCGAATCATGCATTCAGTAGCCAACACTAGGAGAGAGCTCATCTCTCTGCTTAATACCGGCCGCGTATTGAAGGCAGTGCGGCACAGCACAGCACAGCACAGCGTAGGAACGTGACATGTCAGCGCTGAGAAATAGGCCTCGGTGCTGTGAACGCATATTGAGGCCAGTCCAGGCGTGGCTGTGGAAGAGTGATGGCAGACGTTCTCTCCAGTGCGTTGGATTTGGAATCCAAATCAGACTACCAACGGTTAAGCTTCATGATTTTAATTACTGGTCAGAGGAAAAGGAAAACTAGAGTGACTTAAAATTACATGCGCGGTGTCATAAAAACAGAACATTCCCCTACTCTTCAGAGGAAACTGTGGCTCTGGCACAAAGGCAGCAGAACCTTTGCTTGCCCTCTGCTATGCTGCACATGCACTGCGTCCAACATGCGTGCCCCATTCTTTCCCACGGTTTATTAATTTCTCGGCTAGGCTGCCCTGCGCTGCCTTCAATATGCGGCTGGTATGACACCAGTCCTGATTTCAGAGGTGAACTTTCTCCTCCACATTTCACTTTGGATGTGGTATCCATCAGAGTCAGTTGAATGATCGGTTTTAATAATGTTATTGTTTTAACGTCACACTAACTACTTTTACTGTTTTCGGAGACTTCGAGGTGTCCAAATTTTGTCCCGCAGGAGTTTTACGTGAAAATAAATCTATTGACACGAGGCTGACGTATCTGAGCATCTTCAAATACCACCGGACTGAGCCAGGATCGAACCTGCCAAGTTGGGGTCAGAAGGCCAGCTCCTCAACCGTCTGAGCCACTCAGCCGGACAATGATCGCTTTCGGTTCAGTGTCTACGATCAATTCTTTAAGAATTTTGATTAAGGTGGTTCGAGCAATCGAGTTGTAGGCATTCTTAAAATCAACGAAGGTCACCGCGAATTTCTTTTTCCTAAGTTTCAGATACGATAGACTGGATTTAAGGTACATGAACTGTTTAACAAACGAGTGTACTTTCCTAAACCTTCCTTGGTAGTCTCCCAGTTGTAGATCCATCTATTTCACTGCCCTGATTTGGAGGTCTTTCGAGATCTTTTACGTAGTTGAGAGTAGCGAGATCCCTCGATAGTTATTCGCGCCTGTTTTACCACTATTTTGATGAGGAGGGTGTATCAGTGCTATTCGGAAGTTTATCTGTTTTCCAAATCTTGCAGATTACCTAATTTTATCGATCGCCTTGTCAACTGCATATATCCAGATTTCGGCGATTATAGAATCCTAACCAGAAGCTTTGTTGTTCCCGAGTGACTGGATGATCTCACAAATTTCTTCTTTGGTGGGTGGAGAAGAGTCAGAATAGATGGGTGTGATTTCTTCGGAGGTGAAGTTCGGTTTTAGAGCCTAATGACTGAGCAAGGAATCAGAGTACTTTGCCGGGATCTGACAATTGTTTTTGATATTGCAAAAGAAAATTTTTATCAGGGTCATTGAAGCCCAGGCTCGGTGATGTGTATTTTCTGATGTTGCGTTCAAAGGATTTGTGCAAACCTCTGTTCTTCTTCTTCTTAATATTATTAGACAAAATGCTTTGATGATATGTAAAATTCATGCCAAGACCGCCTCCTTCCTAATTCTAAATCAAACTGATTGGACATAGCCTACTTATCAGTACGAATAATGAAGCCAGATCCATTTTTAGACAGAAAATAATTAAATGGCATATGGCTTTTAGTGCCGGGAGTGTCCGAGGACAAGTTCGGGTCGCCAAATGCAGGTATTTTGATTTGACTCCCGTAGGCGACCTGCGCGTCGTGATGAGGATGAAATGACGATGAAGACGACACATACACCCAGCCCCCTTGCCAGCGAAATTAACCGATTATGGATGAAATTCCCGACCCTGCTGAGAATCGAACCTGGGACCCCTGTGGTCAAAGGCCAGCACGCTAACCACTTAGCCATGGAGCCGGACTTTTGGACAGAATTCGAACACCATTAACCAATACTTCCCATGTCAACAATGACAAATGCTACTATGACCTTTCCCTCCTAACAATAACAGTACCAACAGGTTACTTCTATTCTAAGTATGGATTTTATCAGTAGAAACATAGGAATAATGTTTATTATTTACTGAATTGTTAAGTCTAATATACATGTTAAATGTTATCTAGAACGTTCATACAGTCTTCTTAGACGTAAATAGTGTGTCAATTTTTTTTTTGAAATCGCTAATAATTTTCGATAATAAATATATAACACACACACACACGCACGCACGCACGCACGCGTGGAGAGAGAGAGAGAGAGAGAGAGAGAGAGAGAGAGAGAGAGAAGCGATATGAACTGATGCGCATTGATTTAAATAAACCAGGCTGTCAGTATCTTTATAACGAATTAATTTAATGCATTATTTAACATTGGCCCGTCTAGATAGAGCATGTCTGCGGGTTCAAATCCCGACCAGGTCAGGAATTTTAACCTGAGTCTTACGGTTGTTTCGTGGTACTCTGTCTACGCGATTACAATTGAGGATATATCTGACGGTGAGATAGCGGCCCCGATAAAGAAAGTCAATAATATCGGCCGAGAGGATACGTCGCGCTGGCTACGCGTCGCCTCGTAATCTGCAACCCTTCGGGATGAGCAGCAGTCGCCTGGCAGACAAAGGCCCATTAGGGCTGTAGTGCCATGGAATTTGTTGATTTGGGATTTGTTGATTTTTGTATTTACTATCGTTGACTCATTTCCTCGTTAAGCTGGGGAAGATATTACTAAATACATGGTGATGTAATAACACATTTTATGACCAGTAAATGATGTCGGGGCAAACATCGTAGTCGCCAAAGCTTGTTTAATAGCCTGTATATTGAAAGTCTACATTTTTGTATGCATAAGAAGAATAATTATCTTGTATGGATTCTTGGTTTCTGTTATCTTTGATGTTGAGCAGAAAAAGTGAAACATGGGCCATTACCTCGCAAGATATGGTGGGTGAGTTTCCAATGACTCGTATTATTGCTTTTAATCTCATGCCATTCTCGGGTGTAGTGTGTTCGCCTGGTATAAAGCATTGCGTTGTTTCACCATAGTTCTCTTACAAGGTCGTCTTTAAGGCAACTCCCGCGTTTACATTTGTAGTTTTTCCTCCATTGCGTTACTCTATTTTATCCTTATGGTTATGATCGGTCAATTTGTTAACAACTACCTGCTTTAGGCCCACTCCTTCGCACAGAGTAGACAATGCCCTATAGTAAACAAGGTCAGGTCTGACGAGTCCTTCCATAAATTGGGAGGAAAACAATGTCTTCCTTTGACTTTAAAGTAAATCCGAGATGTCTGTCTGATTTTCAGTTCTGGTCCCCACATTAATCTCTGTTACAAATCCGAGAGCAGGTTATAGATGTAAAACCGTCAAACTTAGATAGCCCGTCTGTTGAATCTCCGACAAGCCGATAGCTCAAAATCTCCCGCCACGATGTTTAGAAGCGCCGTGAAGAGTCATGTGGTATGGGTAAGCACTGCTGACCACTTGCCTGAGGCTTGCTGAAGGTTCTCGCCAAGCACTTGGTCATCATTTCCCTTACAAGGTCTATACTGCATTTTTTACATTGTCTTCACTATGGAAGCTACAGTACCTACATGCAAAATTCCAAGTTTGTAGCGTATTGGGAAGTATACTAAACAATTCGAATACATACACACATATTTCTCTTTTGTATTATAGCTTAATAATAATAATAATAATAATAATAATAATAATAATAATAATAATAATAATGTTATTAGTCTTGCGTCCAATTATCAAACTTGACAGCCTTCGGAGACGTCAAGGTGCCGGAAGTTTTTCCTAGGGAGTTCTTACACGCGCCAATAAATCTACTGGCAGGAAGTTGATGTATCTGAAAACCTTCCAACACCACCGCATTACGCCATCATTTTGGGCTTGGAAAGTTTGTGCTCTACCGTTTGAGCTACTCAGCCCGGCAAACTGATTAATAATCAAGGGTGTATGTGCATGTGTGTGTCACAGAAGAGGGTTAATGTATGCATTTCACACTTACACAACATATGCAAATGAAATGTACACATAGAAACGAGCGCGCAGATCAAATAATCAATATGATATCAGAGAAACATGAACCGAAGGAGTTGGCTGGGCTGGCTGTCGGTACATGTCAGTTTAAATTCTGAGGATGGTGTGTTTAAAACCCACCGTCGATAGCCCTCAAAATAGTTTTCCGCCGCTTCTCATTTTATCGTAATAATGGCCACCCTCCCATTCGTAGCTCC
This sequence comes from Anabrus simplex, assembly GCF_040414725.1. Lineage (NCBI taxonomy): Eukaryota > Metazoa > Arthropoda > Insecta > Orthoptera > Tettigoniidae > Anabrus > Anabrus simplex. Next base: position 573,817,379 of record NC_090265.1, read on the forward strand.
CACCTTCCCCAGCGTCGCCGAGAAACTATATTAGTACAGCGTTAAACAGTTATTAAAAGAGCTATAGGACTTATTTTGCTGAAAGTCTGCATTTCAAATGTCGTCATTTGGTTCTTTGTTATTCCATCTATAACAGCAGAGTATTTTCCCGCCCAGTTGGTCCAGGTTCGAGTATTAGATCTGCTTCGGGTTTGAGACTAATTGTAGGTACTGGCATGAGTAACACACGGCCTCGGGCAGTATAACTGAGAAGAAGTGTGTCATAATCTCACCTCCGGTTATCCTAGACATGTTTCTACTTGGTTAGCTACTTCAACTCCAGACGAATGCCGGAGACAGTAATAACAAATTTATTCCCATTCTTACGAGACTGTTCATGTTAGAACTGCCTGCCATTGCGAACAATGCTGAAGAAGGATGATAATACAGCAACTACCTTCATAAGAAATACAGTCTTCGCTCGAATACAGCCTTAATACAAGGGATATGTTCATCAAACAAGTGGTTCTTTTGATGAGCACCGTTGGTGGCAATTAAATGTCCGGCTCCATAACTAAAAGTTTAGCGTGCTGGCCTTAGGTCACAGGAGTCCCGGGTTCGATTCCCAGCAGGGTCGGGAATTTTGTCCATCATTGGTTAATTTCGCTGACACGAGGGCATTTATATGTGTTGTCTTCAACATCATTTTATCCTCATCACGACCCGGCGGTCGTCTACGGGCGCCAAATCGTAAGACCCGCACCGGGCGAGCCGAACATGCCCTCGAACACTCCCGGCACTAAAAGTCATAGGCCTACGCCATTTTTACTAACTTCCTTTCTCCTGCACCAAGGCAGTAGTAGTAGTAATGTTCACGTACCAAATCAAAAAACCGTGCAGGTTGGCAGCATGGTACGGGCTGTGTTAACTGTGAGTTTGCATCCGGGAGATAGTGAGTTTGAAACTCACTGTCGGTAGACCTCATTTTCACCCCAAGAAAAGTCCGTCTCCGTGACTAAATTGTTAGCGTGCTGGCCTTTGGTCACAGGGGTCCCGGGTTCGATTCCCGGCAGGGTCGGGAATTTTAACCACCATTGGTTAATTTCCCTGGCACGGGGGATGGGTGTATGTGTTGTCTTGGGATCTCCCGGCACTAAAAGCCATACGCCATTTCATTTTTTACCCCAAGAAAATATTGGGACTGTACCTGAATTGAATCCGCAGCCACTAACGAACTACCTAACTAGTTATAGCTAGTTTGCGACGGCAAACCGCTATAAAAATAAAAATTTAAAAATAAAAACCAAGATGTAGTAGACCTAGTATCTCACAACTAACAACTGGTATCTCACAACTCACTTTTAACACTGAAATAAAATGTGATGGTGATTGGGAGTGTAAGGTAAAGAACTATGGAATTATCAAATTATTTTGACACCGACAATAGAAGAAAGAGGAAGGGGTACCAGACAATATATTGCAGCAATTCTATTACTACTAAATGTTTTCATTCCTCCCCTGAAGGGGGAGGCGGGCCGCGTAGACGGTTAGGCCACGTCTCAGGCCAGGAGATTAGTGTCGGAGAAGGAGATGTCCAGTGAAGGTGGGAAGGTTGGCGGCCGTGGCCCATACTAGGAACTGTCCCGGCGTTCGCCTTGGTGCAGGAGAAAAGAAAAACCACGGAAAACCATTCTCAGGGGAGCCGACAGTGAGGACCAGCCCCTCTCCGTCCCCCGAGTACAGAGGCGTAGAGCCACGATAGAGCCGTGGCCACCCCTCATCTGCTTGTTTGGCCGGTTGGAGTGCAGAGCTGTCGGACCAAGGTCCCATACCACCGGCTGCGCAGTAGCGTGTGACTGGGGTAAAGATGTCCATCCGCGTACCGCCATGTTGAGGGCACTCCTGTACTCGTCGAGGAGATCGTAGTACGGAATATATGCATTAACTTACATTAACACACGCATGAATACACCGGTCGTTGTTGTTATTATTTCTATGACAGGAGATAACACGGTAAGAAAGAATGTTAATTAGGTACACAGGATATAGTTTTAAAATGGACAGTAATAGGAAACAGATGATCGTCAGTTCGCAAAACAAAAACACTGTATTGCTAATTTTAAATCACATGCCCGGCAGAAGTTGTATACAACAAAGTAATCCGAGATCTGAAGTGGTGGAAGTGGGACGTGAAGTGTGTAAGTCTATATGTTCTTTCACACTGATTCTCTGTAAATGTCCGACAATGTCTCATTAAGACCTCAGGGAAACTTCGCCTACACCAATTACCGGGCACACATAAAAACTGAACACATTTTGCATTGTTATTGAGCATCCTCCACTAACTAAGAGAACAGTTCCCGAAAACAGAAAAACATAAATCGGTACATGAAAGTGATAACCTTGAAAGAGACCACGTAGCTCACAGGCTTGTAATGAGCATTTTATATACTTGGACCTGCAGTAGTACACATTTTCAGAATAGCGCATTTAATCGTTATTTTACTATAACACATGTGAAAAAGGAGTTTTCTTACAAATCCCTTTACGTCCGACATAGATAGGTCTGGTGTCAAAATGGTAAACCACGGAAAACCATCTTCAGGGTTGCCGACAGTGGAGTTTGAACCTACAAAACCCCGGATGCAAGCTCACAGCTGCGCGGCCTTAACCGCACGGCCAACTCGCCCGGTGAAGGAGAAATTAAGACTTATGGTACTTATAAATCATTTTTCGTATCATGTTTAATGATTTGAAGCAATACATTGGCCTAAAACTAGACAGGTTTTATCTAGCTTTATCAGTCACATTTTCCGGACTCCAGGCCCTTGTTTTTCCAGTACACCGTCTGTAGGAAAAATATGCATTTTTCAGAATAGTTGTTTATTTCTTAAGAATTATCTCTCAATAAAATGAAAAAAGGCGAAGAATAAGAAGCCTGCACATTCAAAATTCCATGTCCAGACATTCTCTTAATTCACCGTCTTGCTTAATTCACGATTACGGCAATTGAAAATAATTTCCATAAGAGTTCAATTTCCACTCACGTACGAGAAGACATACCATACCCCTTCTGACAGCTACATGTATACTTATAACCTGCACAATGGTTCACCATCCTTGAATAATTTTCCATTCCACACGTAAGCCTAAATTAACTCTCCTTTACCTACTCTCATTCATTGAAAACATTTGGCAGTATATTATCACTCCATCACAATTATACTACAACAGGTCCACTAACCTACACGGCTCAATATGAAAGCGAACAAGGAACTGTAAACATTATTACGTGCTAACCATGCATTCAAAGTTGAAGTTCCCACAACATGGCGATGCGCGAATGTGTTCAATATTCCTCATAGCATCAGCGCGCTCTGTGAGTCCAGATAATAACGTCTTTGGTCGTGCCAGCCGTGGTCACCTGTGGCCCGAGGCCCACTCTGCATCCGTCAACGAGCAATTCTGAGTGTTGTTTATATTACACTTTTTGACCCTTACTCCACGTAACCGGGATATTAATTTTCTCCAGATCAGTGTAGTTCAATGGTAATAAACAGGCTATATATAAGATTTGTAGTAGAAATGCAAAATTTTAGCATCAAATGAAAGTTGTTAACAGCGATATATTAAGCGGTACATTGGCTGAGCAAAACTTCTAATGAATTACCTGCATGTAGAACAATTCTTGGATCTGTCACTGAAGTTCAGGATCTTTCTTTAGCTACACATATCCTGACTGAGTCCCCTCTTACACTTGAGTATCGATACGATCGAAATATGGTTGGCTCACGTCCATCGAGAGGTAATGTATCACGGTGATGGCCTCCCAAATGGATTTCTGCACATTACAGCATCGTATAGTACGCGACACAGGCAATAACGATATTTTCCTGAAGACACCTGTTTGAGAGGGTATTGGTTCCTTTTCTAACACGCACACTGACAATTAATTGTATGGTATACAAAAGAGATTGAATACTCTGAGAATGGAAGATTTAAAAGTGGCTATATTCTTTCAAGGGGCTGCCAGGCAGAGGCGGTAAATGCGTTCTCGGGTCACCTGAAAGGATGTGGGTTCGATTCCCCGTTAGGAAGACGAAAAATTTAGAAGTGAGGTTTCCACTCCTGGAGAGGGACATGAATCTGACGTTAGATCATTATAAACCAAACAGGGGTACCAGGTTATTTCCTGGGCGTAATGGTGGCGAAGAACAAAGGTAAAAGGTTGCAGCCTTGTCTATCCCCTGTAAGTACCTTGAACCAAGAACTCATTCTACCATCAATTCTCATCACACCCAAATTGTCAATATAAATTCCTTTGATCGATGTTAATAACCTGACCTTAATCCCATAGCCCTCGAGTATGGTGAACATCTTTTTGCTCGGTACTCTGTCATAATCCTGTATATTCCTCTTGCAGCATTTTTCATCTAACTCAGAGCCCCTCTGTGGTCTGAATCCACACTGATTTTCATCCAACTTACTCTCAACCACTGCGCACCCTCCCTTCCAAAATACCAGTTTTTGCAAATGAATTTTTATCAAATATTATTGTCTTCTTCATTACGCTCCTAGTAATGCGCGTATTACACTCATATTCATAAAAACCACCTTGAAAGACTAGAGATAGGAAGTTCATATTCACAGATATGTGCATTAGTATGTTCTGAAATTATTATTAGCATTTGAATCATGTCGGCCATTAGGTTCAAGGTCCACATCGATATCTCGGCGCACCGCCGCCGACTGGTAAAACGTGCCTACGGCTCACGCTGTCGCTATAAAGCGAAGGTAATGGATCAGTGTGACTTGAGCAGACGTGCAGAATGCCTTGCAGACGTATGCGAGAACCGTACCGTCAAATGAGTGAGTTTGAAAGAGGGCGGATTATTGGCATGAGAGAACGTGATGCATCCATCCAGGAAATTTCTGCTCGTGTGGGACGAAGTTGTCGGCAGTGCATCGGGTGTGTACAGAATTGTTCACAGAAGGCCGCAGAACACGACAAGATGGGTCTAGTCGCATCACCCAGACCACCCCCCGAGAAGATCGACACCTCATCCGAATGGCATTGCAGGGCAGATCTGCGTCCTGGTCGGCTCTGGCGCAACAGGGGATCAGTGTAACACATCGTACAGTCCGTCGCCGTTTATTACGGTCTGGGTAACCGGCGCGTCGTCCACTTCGCCGCCTACCTTTCACTAATGTGCATAAATATGCTAGACTGCAATAGTGTATGGAACGAAGTCACTGGGTACAGGAAAGGCAACAGATACTGTTTTCGGACGAATCCACGTTCTGTTTGTTTGAAAATGATGCCTGCAGTTTGGTTCGCCGCAGAGAGGGGGAGAGGCATCACATTGACTGCATTCGCACAATATATACAGCGCCAAATCAAGGCCTTATGGTGTGGGGTGCTATTAGGTACAACCACAAATCACAGTTGGTGCGTGTCCAGGGCACTGTGACCAGTTTGACCTACGTGAATGACGCCCTGCGACCCGTAGCCATACCCTTTCTGCACGACGCCCCAGACACTATATTTCAGCAGGACAATGCGCAACCACATGTTGCTGCACGAACACGTGCCTTCTTGTTGTCACAGGATGTCAGACTGTTGCGCTGGCCCGCCCGATCACCGATCTTGTCGCCAATCGGAAATGTGTGGGATATGGTGAAACGACGGGTGCGGTTCTGTGATCCAATCCCAACTACCAAAGATGAACTGTGGAACCAGGTGAATGCAACATGGATGGCTATATCCCAGGACGCCTTTCGCGCCTTATACGCGTCGATGCCATCACGCATGGAACAAATTATCAGTGTCCATGGAGGACCCAGTGCCTGCTAGGTAACAGAATACGTGTTGAACCTAGGAGACTGAAATGCTAATGGTTTCTGCAGAACATACTAATGAACATGTCTTGTGAATATGAACTTCCTATCTCTAGTCTTTCAAGGTGTTCTGTTTTTCTTTCTTATGAACATGAGTGTATGTACACGCTGCTCAGTCATCTCAGATATGTCTTCCCTGTAGTTATTTAATATGTAGCTAGTAATGATATGGATAGATTTACGTATGCGGAGTTAGGCGAAATGCACCTGCTATTCGACGCAGTGGCATACCATGGAAGAACGGGAATGCCATGGAAGAAAGCCATACTCTGGAAGTTCATCGGTAGAGTCACCTTCACCTATATAAGTCCTTGTAGGCCTGGTTGAGTGGCTCAAAAGCTAAAACGCTGGATTTCTCAACACAGGTTAACGTTTTCTATCCCGGATCAGTCGAGGGGTATTCTAAGGTGCTTAAATTTAGGCACATCGGCGTCTCCGAAAATCTCAAATGTAGTTATTGGGACGTATGCCAATTATGATTATTATTAAAATTCCTGGAAGCAATGAAGAAGCGGACAATGTAGAACATTATAGGCCGGGATATTAAAAAAGGAAAAGCTATGAGCAGAAGTTCACTGCGTCTCTACCGACGACTCAACGAGAAGAGTGGACATCATAGCCATAAATAAGAGAATAACGCGATGGTGTTAGATTCTACCATTCGCTTCGAGAGGGACCTGCAACAAGCTCAGGTTTTTAATCTAGAAAAACAAGCAATGTATACACCATGTCTGCCATATCTATCATACAAATATCATATTCCTCTTGGTCAATGGGTTGTCAGAGGCCTCCTGTTTGGATCCAGAGGTACCCTGGCGAAGAACACAGCTACTATCCTTCAAAATTTTAAAATGCCTTTTTACGACGTAGAGATTCTCTGCAAATTATACAGTTGCATTTATACCTGAAATCGTAATCTCCTTACGATGAATTTTCCAGAAAAATTATTTCATTATTATAATTACATGCTGTAAGTTATGTACTCCGGACCTTTATGGTCACGTTCATTGGACAACGGATGATTTGTTTTTGTTTTTTTAATCTTACTTCTACTATCGCAGCAAATCCTCAGTAACAGCATTCGGGATATTGTAAGACTAGCTATAGAATGTCCTTGATTCAGAATTATACGGTAATAATACGCTTTCTTCTCCTTAAAGCGTGCGTGTAGGAGTCTGCAAAGTAAATGTTATCCCAGATCCTGGAGATGAAAAGCAAAGTGCGCTTCATTTCTGACAACTACTGTGCGCCTCAGTCTATTCCAACTTTTAATTGTTAGGATGCTAGATTACTTCCAAGATTAAAGTGCAAACAAAGAAAAGAGGTACGGCAAATATCTACAATAGAGATTAAATTCTCTCGCTCTATTTCTCGTATAAAGACAGACATATCATTGAATGTAACTGATTACATTCACCATTTTTCTACACTGAATGTAAAGTAAACTTGTTTAATTTACCGGAAAATCAAATACATCTCCTGGTTCCATAGAAATCCACAAAGTTGTATGTTTACAACTTATTTGTAAAAGTAATGTACCTAATGCAATATTCTCTGACTTGTAAAAAGAAATCAATATTAAGGAAACTAATAATACGATTAGATCGTATTTGGAACTCCTAAGGGTTTAAACAACAATGTCAGCCACTGCCTCCAGGAGCAAGTAGCGAAGGAATCAGGCTAGAATGATATATGTCACGTTTTCTCACGATATAATTGTGGTAAAGTTAAAAAACAAGACTGGGAATGCATATATTTAGTAAAGAATAATGTGATGGTATGATCAAATGTAATCACTTTTATCTAACCCATGAGAATGTTTTCTTGTCAGCTAGGGATCTTGTAGACACTACTCATAGTTCCCAAGTTGAGAGGCCTTGGGGGATACTTTTTCATCACATGGACCTGAGTGTACTGACTTCTACATTCACCTCGTCTACGACCTGGGTATTAATGTTGTAACGGGAGAGTATGTTCATCTCCTCGTTAAAGCCTCTGAATCAGGCACGCACCATTCTAGGAATAATGAAGAGCCATGTGATGCAGTAGTAGGTTCATGTACTCGTAATTGGAATACCAGCCATTTAAAGAATAACTTTACCATATTCCGATGACAGCCGAATTAGGTTTTCTGCACGCTTGTGTACAAACTGATAAATAAATAATAATGAGAAATTACATTTTCGATTTTTGGTCTTGAATTGCTTGGGTGATAAAAACTGAATCCATCAACAATCGATAAGAGGGAGGAAGATACTTAACTCCGTTAGAACGTTGAATGAGAACATTTACTTGGTTGGAGAAACAATTAACTCTAGAAATATTTCATTACTTACAGTTTGGATTCAACGAAGGGGAAGCCAGATATAATAATAATAATAATAATAATAATAATAATAATAATAATAATAATAATAATAATAATAATAATAATAATGTAAATTCGTGTCCTCGTCCCGAGGTGGTGAACCCCCAAAGAAGGTTCTGTGCTATTCTTAACCACGTACCAGTCCTGCCAATCTTAAATTTCTGGGAGATCCGGGAATCAAACCAGACCTCCAAGGACAGCAGCTAATAGTGCTAACCGCTACGCTACGGAGGTGGACATAATAGCAATAACCTTTCGGCTGCTTGGCTGATTGGTCAGTGGCGAAGCCGTCGGTTCAGAGGACTGCAGATTCGATTCCTGACCGGGTCGGGAATTTTAGTCGCGTCTGGTTAATTCCTCTGATTCAGAGAGTGGGTGTTTATGTTTATCCCAACACTCTCATTGTCATGCAAACACAACTTGACACACCACCACCCATCGTAGGAGCTCAGATAGTGAACCGTCCGTTCCCATAGGGTTCGCATCAGGAAGGGCATCCAGCTGTAAGCCAGGGTAGAGTGCGACACAGATCACACATGGTACCCCACCCGGGTGTGGGAAGAACAGTATAATATTAATTATTGTACAGTAGGCCTATGTCCAACCTTTGTCCCGTTCGCTGCGGGGTCGGATATGAAGTGAGATGAGTCTTCGTAGCGAGTTTTTACGACCAGATACCCTTCCAGACGTCAACCTTATCAGAGGAGTTAATGAGATGAAAAGAATGACGTGGTATATGACAACAAGAACGGAGAGTTTGAAACGTCGCGTCGGCACATAGCCTACTCCTGCTCGAATAGCACCAAGGGGTCTGCTCAATGTTTTTACGTCTCCATCAACAGCGTCATATGCCCTCACTCCATATCAGCACTGTGGATATATTTGTAATTTAATCCAGGTTTTTGGCACTCAAGCTAGTGATTAGAAAATGTTTAGCCTACCATTACCTCTCCTACCCTGCCGGGCAACATTCTGATAGTGAATTTTTCCAACCAACGGGACACGAAGCAGCTCTCCATTGTATCAGATCATACAGACTTCACGCCTTAATGACCATGGCCACCAAGCGGGATATAATAATAAGCATAAAAATAATAAAAACATATGAATCCGTTTCCGTAACTAAATTTTCAGCATACTGGTCTTCGATTCAGAGGAGTCTCGTGTTCGATTCCCAGGCTGGCTGAGGATTTCAACTGCGTATATTTAATTCCTCTGGCTCGAGGATCGGGTGTCTGCGTTTGTCTTAATACACGTCCCTTCATCTGTACACAAACACCACACTACCAACCACCATAGAAACACACAGTGATAAGTACATCCCTCCATATAGGGTGTCACGAAGGATATCCGACCGTAAAAGTGGGCCAAATCCACATTAACTGCCGCCCTCTTAAATTGCAAAGAGCCTAGGACGATAAAGGAAATTATAACACATGACCAAGGCTATCGATAGCAAAACATTAAGTGAAGCTGATGGCAAAATTCTTACACCACGGCGTCTCTTAAAACCTATGGCAATTGAAGGGACGTTAAACAAATAATTTTATATTTTTGCAGTGACGTGAAACAGATTTCCTCACCTTCAAAATAATTGCCGCATTGGTCCAGGTTGACTGCACGATTTTGTCCACGACGAAGTAAGTACACTACCCAGTTGTCTGTCAGCGAATAAAAAATCTTACGTTTATTCCTGAACTACAGTAATATAAATAGGAGAAGAATGGGTTTTATTTTTGTATTGTTATTTCGAGTTACCCTCATGAGTTTGTGGAATGTCAGATACATTCTGCTGACGAGAATCATTTGGATGTTGAACGCTTTGTTTAACTTCATGGTTGACATAACACTGAACTATACCACAGCAACATGAGCTGTAATACTGTTTATAGTCAGTAATGTGTACTGCGGGCAGCCGTGGGTGTACCCACGTCGCTCTCTTCTGTCACTCCTCCTTGATCAGGCGTCCAACTCCAAATTTTCAAATGGAGGACAGACTCTTGATAAAAGGAGGATTTTTCATAAAATGGAGGATAAATAGAATTTTTAAATGCAAAGTCAGAATTACGTACGTTATAATTGTAATGTTGATGAAGATGCCGAAGTTGTAGCTATGTTATACTGACACTTCTGGACTGCACCCACTTTCGATAGTAAAGACGAATTGTTTTCTTGTAAAGAAATGATTGTAAAACTCTCCATATGGTATTTTTTAAAGTTATACTTCCCTATTATAATACCCTTTACCGACTCGGTCAGCAAACGGTTTCTTCCTTCTGACCACTGTGTATTAATCACGCTAAACACCCTGTCAGCGGTTGCATTGCAAACTGGAATAGCGAAATAAAACGGACACATTTTAAGCAACTCACTCAATGTTTCAACGTCAGGGCTATATTTGAAAAATCTCACACTACTGCTTGTCTTTATTATTATTGCGCTTGTACGGCCGCATTGGACCACTGTAATCAATTTCTGTCCGGTCTTCTATGATGTATTTTTCTTTTCTGTTCTTCCAGTATTTCTCCGTTTTATCCGATCTTCGTTTTCGTTCTTCTTATGAAAATACCCTTTTAGTTGTTTCTCTTTTATCAATTATTGGTAGGAATCTAATTTCACTATTCTCCAATGTATTTACTTTGTTTGATTTATTCTTTAAATCCTCCAGTGTTATGTCTAATTCTTTCATGTCTTCTTTTACTTCCTTTAAACAAACAGGTTGTTGTTTTTGTTTCCAAATCTTCTCCAAAATTCTGTCTTGAGGTGTTTCTCATCAGATGACCAATGAATTATATTCTCTTCTTTCTTATTAAATCCGTTATAGGTTCTATTTCTTGATATAGTGTTGCATTTGTTGATGATACGCCATTCTCTTTCTTTATGATACGTCTTATTAATGCATGTTCTTGCTATTTTTCTCTCTATTTTCAAAATTTTGTCATATTGTTCTTTAGCCTCAGTTTAAATAATGTTTCACTTCCATAAGTTATTTCAAGTTTTTCAACGTATGAACTAAGTGTCTCGAAATATTTCTCCCATCGTGACACCAAGTTTGAATATGCCTCGTTATTAGTACTCCGATACGGAATAGTGTAGCCACCAGCAGATGACCTATTGTACTTCTTGATTTGCAATGAAGCCTTCATCTCCTAGAAACTTTTATTTGATCTCTAGAGGTGAACGTCAGAGATGGTGCAAGGTCTGGACTATATGTTGTACCTTCCAACCAAGTTTATCAAGTTTTGCTTGAACAGAATCTGGAACATGGGGACGAGTGTTGTCTTATTCTCGGATCACTGTACAAATTCCTAAAAGGTCAATTCTTCCTTTCAGATGAAGAAGTGAAATTGGTCGCACGTAGGTGGCTGTACTACCAAGAGAAAGAGTTTTATGAACGGGGTATATTCAGCCTGGTGTCTCGATGAGGGAAATAGTTCGAAAGACTTTTTGACAATGCGGTAAAACCTGTAGTTTTCTTATGCATGTTACTTTTATTATTCCTCGTTATGAAGTATTTTGTAAAGACCGACTCCTTGGCTGAATGGTCAGCGTTGGAACGTTCGGTTCACAGGGCCCCACGTTCATTCCCAGCCGGGTTGGGGGTTTTAATCGCTTCTGATTATTTCTTCTGGCTCGGGGACTGGGTGTTGGTGTTTGTTCCAACACTTTCCTCTTCATATTAAGACACCATACTACCAACCACCACAGAAACACGCAATAGTGATTGCATCCCTCCACATAGGGTTGGCGTCAGGAAGGGCATCCGGCCGTAAAACAGAGCCATATCCACAAGTGCGACCCCGAAGATGTGGTAAAAATGGTTGAAGAAGAATAAGATGAATTATTTCGTAGAAATGTGTCTTACTTTTCGATCCACCCTCGTATAGCTGCTTCTCTCTACAGTCCTCTCACACAGCGGCAGTGCCTCACTTCTGTGTGCATTGCTCATTCCAATGAGAGTATAAATAAACAGCGAGTAGGAACGTGACTACTTGATCCTGTCAGTGAAGTAGATCTCAACAAAAAGTTATCTTGATGAGCCCTTGTTAATAATCCATCTGCGGTTATTACATCAGTTCTGCGTCTGTGGCCTGGCTGGCCTAAAGAAAGTTTACGTTGAGTTCTTCTCATCGCGGAGTGTCGGCCGATCCAGCCGTGTACGTCTCCATTCATTGCAAGTTATTGGATGACGTCACATGATACATAAACATAGATTTTTCATACTGAGCATAACAGTCTCGTAAACTGTTTATATGAGCCTTCGTTTGCAACTGGGTCGCTGGCTTCCCTGACATTACCGTTCCAGAACTGGTTTTATATCTTTCCTCACACCCTAGTTCATCCCACACGAATCATCTGCTGGAGACAGCAGTTTTAGCGCAACGACCAGGAGAAGCACAATGAGATATATTTACCCCAAATTAAAATAGGGTGGAATAAAAAACAAAATAGAAAATACTTAACTCCATTATTATTATTTAATATTACATCATAACAGCTATTTAGCATCTCTCTTTGTACAATGATGAATAAAACTTACTTCCACTTCTTTAATGTAGTTTGTGGTAGGCAAGTGATATCGTGTATGATTTCCCCTGATGAGGCTGTGGTTTGAATCGTGACTCGTGCACATGGGATATTTTAAATGAAATGTCACGTCTTCATTGTTCAGACTCCACGAAAAACAGAAGCGTGTCGGTGAACATTATATTATCAACAATCACGCAAAACTACAAGCTTACTCGTTTGTTTGTATTGATGTTTCCACTCCAAGCAAGAGTACTGAACATCCAGGTTCGTACCCCACTGTCGGCAGCCCTGAAGATGGTTTTCCGTGGTTTCCCACTTTCACACCAGGCAAATGCTGGGGCTGTACCTTAAGGCCACGGTTGCTTCCTTCCCACTCCTAGCCCTTCCCTGTCTCATCGTCGCCATAAGACCTATCTGTGTCGGTGCGACGTAAAGCAACTAGCAAAAAGAACAAAAAAAGAAAAAAAAATAAACATGCAGTTGAACTAATGGCCATTGTATCGCGTATGTTTGGACACACGAAACAGATACAGGTTCTCTTATATAAAATCAAACCGAACGCACGGTGTTTGTACTACGGCAGCTGCCTCAGCCCAACCTACGTCGCGCGCGGGCATACTACTGTAAGCGTGTATACAATCTTATATGAAATCTTACCTTATAAAAGATGCTAAGTGTCGTCCTTCTTGCCTTATACAGGCATTGTATCTGGTAACTACATTCTGGCTGACACGAGTGAGTACTGACACTATAATGTTTTTAATTTCATTCGTAATATTTTCCTCTAATGTTTTTTCCAACTTTTTCGATACTCTTTTTCTTCTTCTGTTAACTGATGGAAGAAAAATATCACGTGGGTGGCTTCAATAAGATTCAGACCCTGCTCATACAGCAGAATGATTCAGGAGTACACGTCTAGGGCAAATCCCCTCACAATTATGTTTCTGATGCCATACACTCCAGTGTTTGCACTTTCGTGAACCAGGCCTATGAATATAAATAATTTCCGCTGATTACCAGTGCATATATTTTACCCAAGGTAGAATTCTGAGCAATATTTCACAATAACCACTCCATCCCGCGCAGTTCAAAAATACTAACTCTTTCAAATTTGAATGACTGCTCGGAAGACTCACGGTACCTTTGTCTCTTAGGCATCATGATCATCACCACGTCTTCAGTTAAATTTTGTCTATTCTGCTCAGTTAAAGCTCTGATTATAAAGCATACATCTTTAGAGCAAACATTCAAGTTTTGAATGGTATATACTGGGTGAAGCGAAATTCGCGCACTCAGGCGTCACAGCGCGACTGCTCACATGCCAGCAATAAAAAAATGTATCTCACAAAAGTTCGTACTTCGAGTATATCCGGCAGAAAAAGGACGTTGAAGTTGGTAATCTGGCAACACTGTAACCACATGTAGGGTAACTACCCTACCTCTGTCAGCACATATTATTCGTGCTGTACAGTTGGTGCAGTGGATAGAGTTTTGGGTTAGCATGCAGGAGGTCGAGGGGTCGATTCTGGGTTGAAGCGTATGTTTTTTATTTCGTAAATGTAGTCCAGGTGGTATGGTATCTAGCATCTTAATCGTCAACACCGATTGCAGCGGGTTCTCTAGAAACAATTTGCACTTACATACTACGATCCTAGAAATGGACGAACAATCGTTTTCATTGGTCAGCTTTGAAAGACTCCCTTTCCACGTCGTGGGCGTGAATTTATTTGCACCACTTCATATACTAGATGCGAAACCTGTTTTCTTTGTACCCTCCTCCAATGGTCTCATAGATTAGTACCAACTATTATTCTTGTCTCGTTCAGGTTCATTACATTTCGTTAGGGCCTCACGTTACCAGTAGGCCTAGCAAAGTATTTGTTGTGTTCAGCGTTACAAAATGTTGTAAATGTAGGATACATGTGACCTAACGTACGGTGTCTTACTGTTTACAATATGCAATGTCCGATGGAAATTAGAAAATAAAAATTGCGCCTCAACCCAGGATCGAACCCTCGACTTCCTGCTTGCCTACCCAAAACTCTATCCTCTGCATCAACTGTACTGCATGGGTAATATTTGCTGACAGAGATACTTACCGTACATGTGGTTACAGTGTTGCCAGATTGCCACTCTTCAACGTCCTTTTTCTACCTGATATACTCGCAGGACGTACTTGTGACGAACTTTGTGAGAAACTTTCTTTTTTTATTGCTGGCATGTGAGGAGTCGCACTGCGACGCCCGAGTGCGCGAATTTCGCTTCACCCTGTATAGCGGGAATGTAAATGTAAATCGAATGTAAATCTCGAGTCAATACGGAATCTAAAAATGAAATTTTTGACACTAGGGGTCTATTAGTCATTGCAATGAGTGACGTTCGCTTTTAATTTCCCATTTCTCACACCTCTACAGTCATTATAATAACTCGATGCCCGACTCGTTGGCTGAACGGTCAGCGTACTGGCCTACGGTTCAGAGGGTCCCGGGTTCGATTCACGGCTGGGTCGGGGATTTTAACCTTAATTGGTTAATTCCAATAGCACGGGGGCTGGGTGTATGTGTTGTCTTCATCATCATTTCATCCTCATCACGACGCGCAGGTCGCCTACAGACGTCAAATAGAAAGACCTGCTTCTGGCGAGCCGAACTCGTCCTGGGATATCCCGGCACTAAAAGCCATACGACATTTCTTTTTCATAACTCGATCGGGCAGGTTCCAAGTACACCGTTTCAACACACGTTCCAGAAATAATAATAATAATAATAATAATAATAATAATAATAATAATAATAATAATAATAATAATAATAATAATAATTTCGTGTGGCTATTTCTAGCCGAGTGCAGCCCTTGTAAGGCAGACCCTCCGATGAGGGTGGGCGGCATCTGCCATGTTTAGGTAACTGCGTGTTACTGTGGTGGAGGATAGTGTTATGTGTGGTGTGTGAGTCGCAGGAATGTTGGGGACAGCACAAACACCCAACCCCCGGGCCATTGGAATTAACCAAGGAAGGTTAAAATCCCCGACCCAGCCGTGAATCGAACCCGGGACCCTCTGAACCGGAGGCCAGTACGCTGACCATTCAGCCAACGAGTCGGACTATAATAATAATAATAATAATAATAATAATAATAATAATAATAATAATAATAATAATAAATAGAGGCGCTGAAACGGACGATTCAGCTTTTGAAGAGGGTTTCTTTTAGTTATCACTAAACATGCTGAATCTGATCTATAATACTAGAGCACTCTTCACAGCCGACCGACTGTGACAAAATTTGATCCGCAGTAGGAACCTAGGGCTCATCCGGGTAGTGTCTACGTATGCAACCGACCGGAATTTTGTTCCCGAAATAGATACATACATGCTGGTTTCAGTGCTTCAGATGGTAGAGGGCTGGCTTACTGAGCAGAAGTTGGCTCGTTCGATCCACACTCAGTGGAGGGTATTTGAAGGTGCTAAATTACGCAGCTCATGTCGGTAGATTTATTAGCACGTAAAATAACAACTGACAAACAAATTTCCAGCACCTTGGGGAGTCCAAAAATTGTAAAGGTCGTGAGTGGGACATAAAATTATTTGTTTATTATTATTATTATTATTATTATTATTATTATTATTATTATTATTATTCAATTATACAATTATAAAATTTGCTTTACGTCGCACCGACACAGATAGGTCTTATGGCGACGATGGGATAGGAAAGGGGTAGGAGTGGGAAGGAAGCGTCCGTGGACTCAATTAAGTTACAGCCCCAGCAGTTGCCTGGTGTGGAAATGGGGAAACAGAAAACCATCTTTAGGGCTGCCGACAGTGAGGTTAGAACCCACTATCCCCCGAAAGCAAGCTCACAGGTGCGCGACCCTAACCGCACGGCCAAATCGTTCGCATCAGAAAGTCTCTACGAAATAACTAAAGCGTTCCTGAATGCTCATTTTCAAGTATGTGGCCTCATCTTCTGCCTTTAAATAATTGAAAACCGTTAAAGAAAGACTGAGTTTGGCCATAGTCGCCTTGAGTCTCCGCTTTCCCTGGCCTCCATGGCGTTCATTATTTTCCTAGATGACGTATAAGCCCTCCTGATGGCAATGATTGTTAAAACGTCAAGTCTACATGGTGTGTCATCGAGAGCAGGAGAGGTAATGGAATAAAATTTCTGGATTTAATTCCAAACCTCTCCGCAGTGTTCATTTTGGAGCGAGGGCGCATGGCACTGTTGATGACGATTCGTCTGTCTGATGAAGACATTAAGCCTAGAGCAGACCCCTTGGTGTTATTCGATGGGGGTAGGCTATGTGGCGACACATGATCATCATCGTCCCACAATCAGAAGCGCAGGTCGTCCATGGGGGTCAAATAGAAAACCTGCACCAGGCGAGCTTAATATGTCCTCGGCCGGGCTGAGTGGCTGAGACGGTTAAGGCGCTGGCCTTCTGACCCCAACTTGGCAGGTTCGATCCTGGCTCAGTCCGGTGGTATTTGAAGGTGCTCAAATACGTCAGCCTCGTGTCGGTAGATTTACTGGCAAGTAAAAGAACTCCTGCGGGACTAAATTCCGGCACCTCGGCGTCTCCGAAAACCGTAAAAGAGTAGTTAGTGGGACGTAAAACAAATAACATTATTAATATGTCCTCGGATACTCCCCCATAAAATCCACAAATTAATTAATTCTGCTCCATTCGCCGCACATGGCCCCACCATCAAAACTGATTCATACGCACAGTTTCGTCCGTCGAGTTCATTTCTTAGTGTTTTTTTTTTTTTTCCTTTCGAGTAATCTCTTACTATTGTTCCCCACTGCTTTTATGAGGAATCATTCTCGCTACTTTCGAGTTTCAGGGGGAGATGATATTAACCACAGGTATGGAGTTGGCGTTATTCTGTCATCAATGATTGCAAAATCAGTTTTAGATTTCGTTCCAATTAGTGATCGAGTATTGTTACTAAGGTTGTAAACGACACACCGACCTATGAATATCATCCAGGTTCATGCACCAACTTCTGACAAAGATGATGAAGAGATAGAATCATTCTATGATACATTGAATGAAGCACAGAAACTTACAAAGAAAGGAGAGATAACACTGGTCATGGGTGATTTCAACTCAAAGATTGGCCTCGGTGCTGAAGGTGATATTGTAGGGAGCTATGGTCTTGGTGAACGAAACACAAGGGGAGACAGATTGGTGCAGTTTTGCACAGAACATGAAGTTTTCGTTTCTAATACCTTTTTCAAACTTCACCCTAGGAGGCTATACACATGGACTTCACCTGCAGATAATGAAGAAAAGACTGTCAGAAATCAGATCGATTTTATTTTAGTGAAACAAGAGCTGAAGAAATTCGTGAAATCAGTAAAAACCTATCCTGGTTCCGACATTAACAGTTACCACAACCCAGTAGTAATGGACTTTAAAATGCAACGCTTTAGAAACGCTACAAGGTGTGCTAAAACAACAAGACGCATAGACATCAGAAAATTGGCCAGTCCTGATGTCAGAACTAGTGTTGGTGCTGCTCTGGAAGAAAAGATGGAAGCAATAAGAGTCTCAACATATAGAAGTAGAATCCACATGGAACTCTATAAGAGATAGCATAACTCAAGTCCAGGAAAATAACATAGGATACGTCAACAGCAGCAAAAAGCAAAACTGGATGACTGATGAAATCCTGGAGCTTATGAATGAAAGGGGGAATTATAAAGGTAAAGACCCCGTTAAATACAAAAATCTACACAAAGAGATACGTAGAAAATGCAGAGAAGCAAAGGAATCCTGGATGTCTGACAAATGCAAGGAAATCGAGGAACTTCAGGAGAAGCATGATCACTTTAACCTATATAAAAAGGTGAAAGAGCTGAGTGGTCTACAAAAGAAGCGATGCGGACAAATATTAAGGAACACAAACAATGAGATTATTTTAGGAGTTGAAGAAAAACTTAAAAGATGGAAGGAATACGTCGAATATCTCTTCAATGATGACAGAGATGATCCTCCACCACCTGACGAAAGAATGAATGAAGCCAGTCCTGAAATAACAAAGAGTGAAGTATTGAATGCCATTAAACTTCAGAAGAATGGTAAAGCCACTGGTTCAGACAGAATTTACGCCGAAGTTATAGCTGAACAGGACTCAACCGGCCTCAGTCTACTAACATTGTTGTTCAACATCATCTATACATCAGGAAAGATACCTTCTGACTGGCTGAGATCAACTTTCATACCAATACCGAAGAAGCAGAACTCCTCCCAGTGTGATGATTACCGTATGATTAGTTTGGTGTCCCATGTCCTCAAAATATTTCTGCGAATCATACACACCCGGATTTACAAGAAATGTGAATCTTATATGGATCAGACCCAGTTTGGCTTCCGAAATGGGGTCGGCACACGTGAAGCACTCTTCTCCTTAAATGTACTAGTACAGAGGTGCAGGGACATGAATGGCGATGTATATACTTATTTTATTGACTACAAAAAAGCCTTCGACTCTGTAAAACATGAAAAGATGATAGAGATATTAAGATCGACTGGTATTGACCAATGCGATTTATTATCAGCGCACTGTACTGGAATCAAACCGCAGATGTCAAAATCGACCAAAGAACATCAGAAGCGTCTACAATCAAAAAAGGTGTTCGTCAGGGTTGTGTGCTATCACCTCTCTTATTCAACATTTATTCTGAGGCAATATTTAAGGAGGTATTGTTGGAGGAAAACAGCGGGATAGTTACAAATGGACAGGCAATTAACAATATCAGGTACGCAGATGATACTGTTGTCATAGCAAATGAATTACCTGTGCTCCAACGCATGATAGACACATTAGTCCAACGCAGTGAAGAGTTTGGCCTGTTTGTCAACGCTTCCAAGACCAAAGTTGTAGTCTAAAAGAAAAATTCCAGCAACCCTGTCAATAAACAGCAGTAAGATTGAACAAGTATCCTCCTTCAAATACTTGGGTACTGTGCTAGATGAGGAATGTGATTCCAAGAGGGAGATAAAATCTTGGCAATTTTTAGCATGAAACAGCTATTTACAAAATCGGACCTAAGTGTGCAATTAAGAATGCGAATGATTCGGTGCTATGTATTCTCCATTTTTCTCTTTGGATGTGAAAGCTGGACCCTTGACCAAAATCTAGAAAAAAAAATTGATGCTTTTGAAATGTATCTATATCGCCGCCTACTCCGAATACCGTGGGTGCTGAAATGACGAAGTCCTTCATCGCATGAAGAAACAAAAAGAACTATTACTTACTGTTAAAAAAAGAAAAACCCAATATCTAGGTCACATTATGAGAGGCGAGAAGTACCAGCTATTACAACTCATCATTGAAGGTAAAATACAGGGGAAAAGGTCTGTTGGCAGGAGGAAGAATTAATGGCTGAAAGACATCCGAAGATGGCACAACTGCACTTCAGAAGATGCATTCCATGCTGCAACATCACGTCCTGAGCTGGCTATGTGGACCGCCAACCTCCGCTAGGAGAAGGCGCCTCAAGAAGAAGAAGCGTGAGTTGGCCGTGCGGTCAGAGGCGCGCGGCTGTGAGCTTGCATCCGGGAGATAGTGGGGTCGCCCCCGCTGTCGGCAGCCCTGAAGATCGTTTTCCGTGGTTTCCCATTTTCACACAAGGCAAATGCTGGGGCTGTATCTTAATTAAGGCCAGGGCCGCTTCTTTCAAACTCCTAGGCCTTTCCTATCCCAATGTCGCCATAAGACGTATCGGTGTCGGTGCGACGTAAAGCCAATAGCAAAAAAAATTATAATAAAAATGAAAAGCTTCGTTCTCACAGAACCGTTCGTCGTTAATTTTGAACAGTTGCAGGAGGATTTTAATCTGATTAATTCTTCTGTCTCGGGGACTGGGTGTATGTGTCCGTCCTAACATTCTCATCATATTCAGACAACATACCGCACTACCTACCACCACAGAAACACGGAATAGTGATTACATCACTCCATATAGGATTGCATCAAGAAGGGCATCCGGCCGTAAAACAGGGCCAAGTTCACATGTGCGACAACGAAACCGTGGCTGATAGGCTACAGCCCAGTAACAGCCTTCACTCACGGAGACGGCTGCTGTCGAAGCAGATGGCCTGTAGATATTGGAGCATGACGACATTCTACATTCTTGGCTGCGTCTCACATCAGACAACTCCTCCGTTTGTTTTACGAGGCTGAATGGACCCCATTACGACCCCAGTCCAGATATAAACTCCTTGGACGTGATGGTAATCGAACCCGCCGCTGCTAGATAGCAGGCAGGCACATTACCCTTACAGCATGGAACTGACATTACAAAATGTACACTTTGGAATAGTGACTCTACGATATACTTTTTTTTTCGTTTTTGTGTAAGCTTTCACATATAACTTATAATTCTTTTCCAGTGATTTTCGTTGCGACACTTCATTATTGTACGCACGTCATTGACATTGTTCCTTCCACTGTAATAGCTCAGCGAAAAAATATTACTCCGTTAAATTTTGAACAAATATTGGCTTCCTGTAGTTCATTTAAAGATGGTTGTTGTTATGTGCTCACTCCAGTCTAGTATATCGCATGATAATCCCAACATATTTTATGAACTTCTGAAATGCTATAGCTACGCCATAAAGCAAATGTGAAGACAATGATCTCTCGTTTAGGGTATTTAGCTGTCATTGTTGCCCTATTTCGACATCTTGTTTTTTTTGTTTTGTTTAGGATTAATTAAAAACATTTCTGTCTAGTAGATGACCTAGTAAGGTTGAACATAGAATTCAACTGGTGAATTCCAAACTCAATATCGAGAATGTTGGAGAGGTAATAGATTTTTAGATCATATGCATATATATGGTAGTTAAGTGACTGAAGTGAGAAGAAATTCGTTGGTATCTAGAGTAAACAGAAGAGGTAATCGTGGTTTCCCATTTTCACACCAGGCAAATGCTCGTAATTCTTAGTAGTGCCGTTCCTGTACTGAGTCCTTTTTTGAAACCAGTACCTTAATTAAGGCCACGGCCTCTTCCTTCCCATTCCTAGGCCTTTCCTATCCCATCGTCGCCATAAGACCTATCTGTGTCGGCGCGACGCAAAAAAAGCAATATAATATCCATAATCTTAGTAACGAAGAAAACAGGAATTTCATCAGATTTGATTGGTATCAGTTCTCTTCTCATTTCATTTTCTCAGTTTGAAATTCGAAGCATGTGAGATACGACTATTGTTGTCGTACTGTAGAGTTCATGATGGTCTACATTCAGGAGTAAAAGTAACCGTTGAAAAAGGGTTTATTAAGCTCATCAAGGGGAGAGGATTATTTATGGTTTAGCATGGTTCACTGGAGGCTTCCCAATATTTCATCATCATCATCATCTGTTTACCCTCCAGGTTCGCTTTTTCCCTCGGACTTAGCGAGGGATCCCACCTCTACCGCTTCAAGGGCAGTGTCCTGGAGCTTCAGACTCTTGGTCGGGATATACAACTGGGGAGTATGACCAGTACCTCGCCCAGGCGGCCTCACCTGCTATGCTGATCAGGGGCCTTGTGGTGGGATGGGAAGATTGGAAGGGATAGGCAAGGAAGAGGGAAGGAAGCGGCCGTGGCCTTAAGTTAGGTACCATCCCGGCATTCGCCTGGAGGAGAAGTGGGAAACCACGGAAAACCACTTCCAGGATGGCTGAGGTGGGAATCGAACCCTCCTCTACTCAGTTGACCTCCCGAGGCTGAGTGGACCCCGTTCCAGCCCTCGTACCACTTTTTAAATTTCGTGGCAGAGCCGGGAATCGAACCCGGGCCTCCGGGGGTGGCAGCTAATCACGCTAACCACTACACCACAGAGGCGGACTTCCCAATATTTAATGTACTTAATTGTCGCCAAGTAGGCTACTACCGAATTTTATGTTGTTGAATAGACGACGGTAAGGTAAGGGTTATTCTGCCCGAAGGCAGGTCCGAACCTCCGCAGAGATGTTCCTGAGCCGGAGTTTACGTGCGGTAGGATGGTCAGTTCCTTTCTGCTCCTCCATTCCCTTACCCCCACCAACAGCGCGTGGCAACCCATCCAACTCCTGACCACGCCCAATGTTGCTTAACTTCGGAGATCTCACGGGATCCGGTGTTTCAACACGGCTACGGCCGTTGGCAATAGACGACGGAAATAAACAAATTTCTTATTAAGGATAAATTTTAATTTGATTTCGCAGTACGCGGTACTATTCAAATATGCCAGCTGACAACTTTTTTTTCTGTTAAGTCGATAGCAACAAACCTATTAGTGGTGGTGGTGGTGGTGGTGGTGGCGATAGTTGTGGCGGTGATTATTGCTTTGACGGAAAGCGCAGCTGGGCAACCATCCTCCCTTAATAGCCTACTAATCAGAGGAAAATTATGCAAGAGTTCCGGTCCTTTGAAGAATGAGGGTATCGGCAAAGGGAAAGAAGTAACACGACGGACATAAGAATGAAAGACTCCCTAGGCCTCGCAGATCTAATACCATCGGTATCGGAAGAGAGCAAAAGTTGACCAAAGGAGGTCGGATAGGATGGATGAACATTATGAGGCTGTCTCTGTGGTCGCCAACCCACGCTCCCAAGTTAATGCCAATGGAGAGTTTTTCTTTATAGCCTCTTGCGACAGATAGCGAATACCGTGGTTGTGTTTCCCTCTTACCGACTCCAACCACAGGGAGGAAAACCAACATAGTTGACGATAAAGATAATAGGTAATTTGATGTTATCGGGGTGTACAGACCTGGAAGGGGTGATGCTGTCCCTGGCGTGAAATTATTTGACAAGGTAATCAATTACGTGGGGGAACGACTCAGAAAGTGTCGTGATTGTAACGGGTGATCTCAAGTGTCAAAATATTAACTGATAAGGTAATCCGAGTAAGAGAAAGCATGACCAACAAACAGTACATTTGTTGATCTGCAAAGGACAACACAATCAGAAAGTGAGGGGACTAACTAGACGGAATACCTAATATCTTAGACGTGGTGTTTATAAAACCAGATGAGCTCTATTGAGAAACTGAAGTGGTACGTGGTATAAATGATCAAGAAGCTTAATCGAAGTTAAAATACGCTTGATGGAAGGAAGGATGTAAATATAGGATTATTAATTAGAACCATATGGTCGACAAGAGAGGGACGAGGGCTTTAAAAAATAATTATGTTAGGTGCAAAATCGTAAATAAAAATGAAAACAGCCCGTGCGATGGGTTTACAACAAGTATTAAGGAATGTGAAAACAGGCATGTGGTTTTAAAAGCGGCAAAGAACTGTAAGAACCCACTATGCTCTTCATCTTCTTCTTCTACAGCTTTTTCCCACACCTATGGGATCGCGGGTGCGAACTGCGTCGCGCGTGTGGATTTGGCCCTGTTTTACGGCCGTATTCCTTTCCTGTAATCAATATTGTGTGTTTCTCTGGTGGTGGGTAGTGTAGTATTTTGTATGAATATGAAGAGGAAAGTGTTGAGACGAATATGAGCACCCAGTCCTCGAGCCAGAAAAATTAACCAGACGCGATTAAAATCTCCGATCCGGCCGGGAATCGAACCCGGAACCCTACGAACCGAAGGTCTCAACGCTGACCATTCAGCCAAGGAGTCGGACACAAAAGATACAACATTTAAAAGCCAGAAAATAATTAGAAACCGTGTAGATTTCTAGCGATGTATAGAGGCAATGAGTTGGTATATAGTACTGTATCTAAAGTATTTATTTCATTATTTGCGTGTAAGGATTATACCAAATGAATGAAGAGTTGCTATATCATCCTCAGTGTACAAAGGAAAGCGTGATAAACAGAAAGCGGATAACTACGGGCCAGTCAGCTTGACATGTGTTATATGCAAGATGTGAGAAATAATTCTTTCTGACTATCTTATACACTAATTACTAACTAGTTTGATATAAGACAGTTCAGTTTTAGGAAAGGTTATTCCAGTGAGGCTCAACTGGTAGGGTTCCAACAACATATAGCAGGAGTTTCTTTACCCGGCGAGTTGGCCGTGCGGTTAGGGGCGCGCAGCTGTGAGCTTGCATCCGGGAGATAGTGGGTTCGAACCCCACTGTCAGCAGCCCTGAAGATGATTTTCCGTGGTTTGCCTGGTGTGAGAATGGGAGTCTACGCTACTTTTGATTAGTACCGCAACATGACAAATACCATGGTTTTACTTTCCTAGCGGTAAGAACGATTATGAGGGACCGATGACCTGGATTTTGGACCCCTTTCGACTACAAGCATCATCGATTCAGTATTGTGGTTTAGAAAGTCTCTTGGTCAGTAATACTATTGTTTAACGCTAGTTTCTGGGAATGTGGGTCATTGCGGGTGGGATCCGCTGATTGCTTTAAATTCATATTTTTAATTTTGGACTTTTAAATTGTCATTTCATTTCGTGTCATGTCGTACCATTAGGGGCTGATGGCCTAGATGTTAGGCCCCTTTAAACAACAAGCATCATCATCATCATCATCATCATCATCATCATCATCATCATCAAGGATGCAAAGGTGAGGCCGAATAAGTCGCTTTTAAGACCCAAATTTGAGTACGATTCCACTGTATGGGAACCTAATAATAATAATGTTATTTGTTTTACGTTCCACTAACTACTCTTTTACGGTTTTTGGAGACGCCGAGGTGCCAGAATTTTAGTCCCGCAGAAGTTCTTTTACGTGCCAGTAAATCTACCGACACGAGGCTGACGTATTTGAGCACCTTCAAATACCACCGGACTGAGCGAGGATCGAATCTGCCAAGTTGGGGTCAGAAGGCCAGCGCCTTAACGTATGGGAACCATACAAGAATTACGTGATTCAGGAACTGGAAAAGATCCAGAGGAAAGTGTTTGTTTTGAGTGATTTCCGACAAAAGAGTAGTGTTACGAAAATGTCACAAACATTGCGCTGGGAGGACGACGGAGTAAGGGGCGACCTGTTCGCCTAAGCAGTGTTTTCACCTGACTTCCGAGAGAATGCATGAATGATGTTTGTAAACAAATAACGTTAAATGATGACTTTAAAAGTAGGAAGGTCGTAATATGAATATACAGTTGGACTGATACAAATGAAATGAAAAGTCAATGGCTTTTAGTGCCGGGAGTGTCCGAGGAGAAGTTCGGTTCGCCAGATGCAGGTCTTTTGATTTGACGCCCGTAGGTGACCTCACATCGTAATGAGGATAAAATGATGATGAAGACAGTACATACACCCAGCTCTCGTGCCAGCGAAATTAACCAATGATGGTTAAAATTCCTGACCCTACCGGGAATCGAACCCGGAACCCCTATGTTCAAAGGCCAGCACGCTAATCATTTAACCATGGAGCAGGACTGGACTGATACAAATACTCGTTTATGGGAAGAAGAATTAGGGATTGATTTTTTTTGCTAGTGGTTTTACGTCGCACCGACACAGATAGGTCTTATGGCGACGATGGGATAGGAAAGGCCTAGGAGTGGGAAGGAAGTGGCCGTGGCCTTAATTAAGGTACAGCCCAAGCATTTGCCGGGTGTAAAAATAGGAAACCACGGAAAACCATCTTCAGGGCTGCCAACTCGGCCGGTGGTTGAAATAATTTACCTAGGGAGATTTTCGGTAGACTTTCAACGTCCTGGAAATCATTTAGGAAAAGCTTATATAAACAAGTGATAGGGATTCTATTACCTGGGCTAGTTCCCTAAATGCAGATCGGTGGTGACTGATTTTTTAAGATCTTCGGTAGTTGAGATTGGTAATTGAAATATATCGCAAGGGTGCTTAGGGCAAGTACGAAACAGGAAGCCGGTATAACCTATATTCTGGAACTCACTCGTTTTCCCCAGCCACGGTGCCATATGATGCAGCCTTTCTGCAGTCACAAATTCTTAAACGTGTGCGAATTTTTTTTTATAAGGCTTCTACCGTCTCCTTTTATATAATCAGGTTCCAAAGTTACAGCATACTCTACTCCATTCTCAAACCGGTCCATAATTTATCTCTCTGTTGTTAGGAACTTGGCCATAGCTGACGTCATCCGAGTTTCTTAATGACCTTCCCGTTAGTCGGAGTGTGCCTAGTCATATCCAAGAGACTTGTGAAGATGAAAGCATAATAAGTTACCTCCTAAATGTCATCTAACGTGTTCCAACGTGGGCTGACAGGATCGTTGAAAGTCGCTGCTGCTCGAAGTGCTCCGAGCTATAATTTTAATTGCTAATAGCGTTGAGTGTATACTCGAACTTAACGTACGGAAGAATGGAAGACAGTAGTAATACTACGACGTAGACATTCATAAGCCAGAAACTGAGTACGGATGCTTTTTATTATGTTATTCTTTGAACTAGCAAATGTACCCGTGCTTCGCTACGGTATTCTACATTGTATTCGAATACGGAAGTAAATACTGCACATGGAGTAAATAAGATTGTTTTAAAATTGCATGTCCCTTAGCGTTATCCGAGAAACAGCATGGGGAGATCCCCATACGTTCTTTCCACTGTAAAGTGTTTGTTACGGATTTGATATAACGGCAGGCTCACTTGCCTACTGCCATTCACAATCGAGTTGGGAAGTTTACATTATAATTTCAGGCCCCATTGCCTACCGCGCGGTCACAATCGCTTTGGGGAGTTTTATTTACAATGGCAGCCCCCTTTCCTACTTCCAGACAGATAACAGTTGAGGAGTTTCTATTATAATGGCAGTCAACTACCCTACTATCAGTCGAAACTGAGTTGTGCAGTTATCATTATAATGTCAGGCCCTTTTTTCTACTGCCAGCCAGCTTACTGTCAGTCACATCAAGCTGGTGAGTTTCTATCAAAATTTTAGGCCACTATGCTTAATGCCAGTCACAGTTTAGATGAGGACATTGGTTTATAATTACGGGCACCCTTGCCTACTGCCAAACACAATCAGTTAGGGCAGTTTTAAACAAAACTGCGTGCTCACTTGCTTTCTGCAAGTCAAATCGAGAAGTGAACTATTAATTACAATGGTAAGCCTTCCTTACTAATGCCAGTTACACAGGAGTTGGAGAAGGACCCCATTCCTACTGCCAGTCAAAGTCGGTGTGGGGAGTACTGATTACAATAGCGGAAACACCCTTTCCCGATCGCTACAAATCGACATCAGTGAATATATATAGATCGACATACGAAAGTATATGCGTGTTTACAATATTGCAGACCTTCATTTACAGATTAACTTCCGCTAAACGTACGCCATATCGACAAAGGATAGTACCATAAGACGCCGGATTTAGTGGCCTAAATGGCTGATCCTATGATATCTCATCTATTCTTGGGTCAGATTGAGTTAAAAACGTTGAACAGGGTAAAGTTTTGTAAGATTATCTCACATTGCATTACTTTTCGGATAATTATGTGACAGCTACATACATAGCATTTGGTTCACATATGGGTACTGGGTGGGCCAATTTTCGTGAAGAGTTTGATTATTCTTTATTTCCTATAAGTGATTGAAAGTATGAATTATTTATGTGAAAAGTCCAAATTTACTTAACATCGATTAATAGAGAAAAATCAAACGTAAAAGGGATACAGATACGACAAAAAGTCATGAGACCAAATTGAACGGAGATTGTGGAATCCGTTATGCGATAGGACTTCCCGAAGGTCTGCACCATCATTAAAATTGCCTCCAATATTTCGGTATTCTTCGGGGATAAGAAGTGAAAAATTTAAAGATAGCAATACGTTACTTCCCGGATGGCAAGCAGTCAGAGACGTTGCCATGGTAACCTGTAGGTTCGTTGTCGGTCTGTCGGTCACTCAATGCAGAGCATGGTACCCGCAGGAAATAGTAAATTTCTCCGTCATGTGAAGAGTAAGGTAAATTATGAACATAACAAAAGTTGTTTATAATGAAGAGACGTTTCACATACGGTCCACGGAGTTTACAGAAAATCAATAGTATAAGAGAAAACGGAGGAAAACCGTTCTGGTTTTCCTATAACCCCCCCCCCCTTCTATTCAAAGATTTTAAAATGATATACATATCGAACCCTTCCCCGGGATGAGTATATTCTAAATATGAAGTTTGGTTGAGATCTATCTAGCCGTTTCGACGTGATGATGGAACAGACAAACAAACAAACAGACAAACAGACACGAAAAGTAAAAACCACCGATTCGGTCTTGAGTTGACCCAAAACGGATAAATATCTGGAAAATTGGCAAAAAAAAAAGAAATTACAGACAGCGGACCCCGTACAACTTTATTTATATAGATTTATTTCGTATAGAAACAGGGGGCATCACAATTAGTATTTTGTTGTGGTATCTCCTCTAATTTTACGAGCATCCGTGGCTCAGGCGGCAGCGCGCCTGCCTCTCACCGCTGAGTTCCGTGATTCAAATCCCGGTCACTCCATGTGAGATTTGTGCTGGATAAAGTGGAGGCGGGGCAGGTTTTCTCCGGGTACTCCGGTTTTCCCGGTCATTTTCCATTCCAGCAACACTCTTCAATATCATTTCATTTTATCTGTCAGTCATGAATCATTGCTCCAGTGGAGTGCGACAGGTTTCGTCATCCGACACAATTCCTATCCTCGCCGCTAGATGGAGCTTCATTCAATCCATTCCTGACCTGCTCAAATGACTGGAAACAGGTTGAGGATTATTTCACCTCTTCTAGTAGTAGTGGTGGTGCTGATGGTGATTGTTTTAAAGGGAAGTACGGCTAGATAACCACAATTTCTAGTGTGCAATTGCAATTTTAGGAGGTTGAGGGGGCAAGCTGTGGGGGTAGCTTGTCTGCATCTTACCCGGTGTCCCAGGTTTCGATTCTCGGTGAATCCAATGACTTCAGTTGTGGACTAAGGACTGTAACAAAATTCACTCAGCTTCGTCATTGCAACTGAGGAGCTGTATCATAGGGGATACGGGCAAGAAAGCCAAGCAATACGGCTGTATGCGTCGTCATGCTGACCGGGTTCTTCTCCGATATCTTGGACTTCAATCGTCTTGGGAGGCCAATGCTCTTATTAATCTGTACGTGCCACAGGTGTACATATTCGTTTGTTTTGATTTAGGGATAGATCACCGTCGCATGTAAGAAATGTACAAGACCAACATTTAACGTTTACTTATAGAATGAATGGACTACCAAGGTAAATATCTAATAAAATATTTCGGAATTCCTTGTCCACCAAATCCATGGATTGTTACCTCAGAAGTCCGATATGAAGATAAGTGCATTATAATGCGTAATTATTTTTTTGCTAGGGGCTTTACGTCGCACCGACACAGATATGTCTTATGGCAACGATGGGATAGGAAAGGCCTAGGAGTTGGAAGGAAGCGGCCGTGGCCTTAATTAAGGTACAGCCCCAGCATTTGCCTGGTGTGAAAATGGGAAACCACGGAAAATCATTTTCAGGGCTGCCGATAGTGGGATTCGAACCTACTATCTACCGGATAAAATGCATAATTAACACGATTAATCGAGTACTTCAGGTTATCGCTCTGTCGTAACTACTGGCTGACTGATTACGTAATAACTTTATCCGAGTGTTGTTTAGGATTTAAAGTTTAAGAGAAAGTATTGCCCTTTAACCCATTTATTGTGAAAATACACGAATATTTTAATATCGAGATGAAGAGTTGTGCATTAAGAGAAACGCCCAGTTTCCAAGTCAGACGTGAATAGAACCCTCAGCCTGGTTATGAATCGAACGCGAGACCTTCCGATTCGGAGCCCCGATACGCTGACCATTCATTCAAGGAGCGAAATCATAAACCAGCATGAGACTGCTCGTCTGTAATGGTTATTTCATTAGCTTGACTGGAGATACTATTGACAAAATATTACGCTCTTTAAAAAAAGATGCGTCTATTTAGACCAATGCGATTAGTAGACCTGCTTCATCGAGAGTCGAATGCGTTGTGAGCGGACTGAATTTGTATAGGGCAAAGCGCGCCCATGCTAGAACAATGGTATGAGGTGTTAATCAATCAATCAATCAATCAATCAATCAATCAATCAATCAATCAATCAATCAATCAATCAATCAATCAATCAATCAATCAATCAATCAATCAATCAATCAATCAATCAATCAATCAATCAATCAATCAATCAATCAATCAATCACCACTGATATTGGTTTAGTGCAGTCACCCAGGTGGCAGATTCTCTATGTGTTGTTTACTCAGCCTTTTCTTAAATCATCGAAAGGAATTTTTTAATTTATTGTACATCTCCCTTGGTAAATTATTCCAATCCCTAACTCGTCTTCCTACAAATGAATATTTGCCCAATTTGTCCTCTTGAATTCCGAATTTATCTTCATTTGTGGACTTTGCTACTTTTAAATACACCACTCAAACTTATTCGTCAACTAACGTCATTCCACGCTATCTCTCCACTGGCAGCTCGGAACATACCACTTAGTCGAGCAGCTTGTTTCCTTTCTCCCAAGCCTTCCCAGCCCGAAATTTGCAACACTTTCGTAACGCTACTCTTTTGTCGGAAATCCCCCAGAACAAATCGAGCTGCTTTTCTTTATATTATTTCCAGTTGCGACAAAAATATCATCTCTGTATCACGAAGAGGAGTATCCATTGT
The DNA here is from genome assembly GCF_040414725.1 of Anabrus simplex. NCBI lineage: Eukaryota > Metazoa > Arthropoda > Insecta > Orthoptera > Tettigoniidae > Anabrus > Anabrus simplex. The sequence continues at coordinate 573,848,733 of NC_090265.1, forward strand.
GTCACTGAAGTTCTTAAACCTGGAGGAAATCATTTTATGCAGGTGATATTTCAGCAAGATCGCTGAGCATTGAAAGCAAATACGGTTGTGTTTTTCAATCAAAAGCATAAGAAAATAACAATGAAAATACTTTGTAAACGCACCGTGGAGTGCGTGCACGAAAAGCGCACTCTATTTTCCTTTCCACTTCTACAGACTAATTAATTACTGTCTACTTCTAACCACAGACGAAAGAATGAAACATTGTGGTTACAGATACTTTTTTGTTTGTTTGCTATTTTGCTTTACGTCGCACCGACACAGATAGGTCTTATGGCGACGATGGGATAGGAAAGGCCTAGGAGTTGGAAGGAAGCGGCCCCAGCATTTGCCTGGTGTGAAAATGGCAAACCACGGAAAACCATTTTAAGGGCTGCCGATAGTGGGATTCGAACCTACTAGCTTCCGGATGCAAGCTCACAGCCGCGCGCCTCTACGCGCACGGCCAACTCGCCCGGTGTTACAGATACTGGACGGTAGCTTGTTAAGCAGAGTATAGCGTTAGCAGTTGATGTGATTAAAATTTATTTGAGTTAAACGCACGATGTCTGTTCAATTCCCAGCCGGGAGATTGCTCGTGTTCGATTAATCTCTCTGACTCCGGAACTGGATATTTGTGTTTTTCTGAACACACTCCCCTTCATATAAGCAAACCATACCACACTACCAATCATCACAGAAACACACAATAGTGAATACATCCCTCCACATAGGGTTGTCATTGGGAAAGGTAACTGACCGTAAAACTGGGACAAGTACGACACAGTTCACTCCCGTGACCACTCCAGAATGAGGAACATGCGGTGGAAGGAATTGGAAGTTTTTCAAGTTTGTTACAGTCTGAAATTTTAATTGCTCGTGAGTGGCTAAACATCGCTGTGCACACACACACACACACACACACACACATGCATTATTATTATTACTATATATTTCATACAGCACATTACTTTCATTTGCGTCTGTATGTTAAACTTTCGTGAAGTAGGCTACGCCTCAATGAAATGTCACTGCGAGCCAAAATACGGAACTTTCTATACTCATGATTATATCAGGCCAACACGATGCACGCTTTGCTTTTATTGTTTACCGTTCTTACTGCACCCTACGGGTCAGGGTGACCACAGTATTTTTCCCAACTAGTCAGTTACATATCTCAGGGTATTCATGCCTCCAGAAAAATGGTTAATTTTGCTATGTTTTGGTTTAACGTGCGATCAAAGAGAAAATAATGACACCATATGCGGTCCAGCATTACGTAATTCAACGCTCAGTAGTAGATTTGCGTACGCAAACTTCAGTCAACCTTTCGACAAACACATCTGCTTAACGAGAACCTTACTCACTAAGTATAACTACAGACTATCATTGCAAATGAAAACTCATTCCATTCTATAAAAAATCAATCAAGAAACACATTTATTAAATTATCAAGATTTGCGAAAGAAATGGTTAATGTCAAATATTGCTCATGATCTTCCAATTGTCAACCTAATAAATAAATAAATATTCTAAGTCAGCGCTGGCTTATTCCTAAACTAAGTTTTCATATCTTAACATTCTGGGTCGCGTATTCCTGAAATGAATTGTTGCTTTGTTTCATCTTCCTATTAAAATTTACATCTGGTCACTTAAGTATACAGTATATCATAGTCTTCTGATCACGGTCAAAATTCGGTATATCAGTAAATTATTCCATCACTCACGGTGATAATTATACATCCTCATCAAAAATACAATCATTACATTGTTCAAATTATCGTGGAAATGAACTGAATATGAATAAAAGTGTTCTGAATACTAATATCAGTGACCTAAGTTACATTGAAAATTATCTGAGTTCGTTGGTGCAGACTACAGTGAAGAAAATGAAATATTGAATGACGCATTAAGCTTCTCGGTCCAATTGCCACTTAAGTATGGCTCCTAGCTAAATATTCGCTCTAATAATATTTCAGATTAACAAAGCATCGATGATATCCTATGTAAATCTCAAATAATTTCCCTACTCTAGCTATATAATTTCTTATGTAACGTATTCCAGTTCAATATGCACGTAGCCAATAAGCATTTTTTTCATATATGGATGTGCAAGTGCCTACATTAAGATATTTCAACACTACGTTACTATACTAGTTACATCCTAGTTTGATCTTCCACGCCATTAACATTCATTCAGAATACGACACAGTCATGCATTCATATACCCATCACCGGTTGTTATAATAGTCAAACCACTTTCACACTTCATTAAAATATGCGTAATTTTATTGTCCATACCTTGCTATAGTTCCTCCCTGGGGCATACTTATATTCCGTAGTCGATTTACTTGTGCTCCTATATCGCACATTATATATATATATATATATGCAGGGTGTTAGGTGTATACCTGCAGATATTTCTTCTAGCAATAGAGAACGATGTGACGAACCACTATATATCAAACTTTTAGTAATCCTCGGAAGTTATTTTCGAGAGCAAAAAGATACGATGTTTTTAGAATAGGTAGTATGACTTGTTCTTGTGAATGAATAGCTTCGCATTGAGAACAGGCGAGTCACGCGCCATTCGTGCCAAACTGGTTTCTGTTTATGTTTACAAGCAAGTGTGCTACTGTAACAGCTGAACGCTGCCAATGTATTGCACGTGATGTTACGTAACATACTTGTCAAACTGGTTTTATGTTTAAGAGCCACTGAGCTATGATAACAGCTGAAGGTGACTACTACAGTAGTGTATGCCATATTACGTTACATTCTCGCCAGACTGGGTTCGTTGTTGTCAGTATTCAGTTTCCGTCTTAGGGGCTTCAGACAACCCTGGTCATCGGTTTCGGACCCTGAAGATGTACCGAATTCTCAGCGTTAATACTGGTTCATTTGCTGTTTTGTCATTTAGGGGGTTGGGATATCTATGGTCATCAGCCCCGTGGTCTAGTGAGTATGGAAATGACCTGAAAACCTGTATCGGTGCGGGACCAGTACGACTGATATAATTATTGGTTGGGATAAGCGCGCCAGGACGTGAAATACGGTACGATCCCCGTTGTGCATTGCGTAAAGGTAGAAGAAAGATGGCAGTTCCTTACGCCAACGAAAACAGTCATGGGATGCCCAAATGAGTAGCATCGGAATTGAATTATCGAAACACATCGAACGTTTAGTTTCAAATGAATAATGGACATGTTATACAACTAAATAAATTAAACGTACCTATATTTCGTACCTCCTTCCGGGCTGAGTGGCTCAGACGGTTGAGGTGCAGGCCTTTTGACTCCAACTTCTGGCCCAGTCCGGTGGTATTTGAAGGTGCTCAAATACACGTCAGCCTCGTGTCGGCAGATTTTCTGGTACATAAAAAGAAATCGTGCGGGACTAAATTCGGGCACCTCAGCGTCTCAGAAAACCGTAGAAGTAGTTTTTTGCTATTTTGCTTTACGTCGCACCGACACAGATAGGTCTTTTTGCTAGGGGCTTTACGTCGCACCGACACAGATAGGTCTTATGGCGACGATGGGATGGGAAAGGCCTAGGAGTTGGAAGGAAGCGGCCGTGGCCTTAATTAAAGTACAGCCCCAGCACTTGCCTGGTATGAAAATGGGAAACCACGGAAAACCATCTTCAGGGCTGCCGACAGTGGGGCTCGAACCCACTATCTCCCGATTACTGGATACTGGCAACACTTAAGCGACTGCAGCTATCGAGCTCGGTGTAGTTAGTGGGACGTAAAGCAATTATTATTATTATTATTATTATTATTATTATTATTATTATTATTATTATTATTATTATCAGGTACCGTAATTAAAAGCTGAAATACGTGGAAGAAAATAGTAAAATACGCGTGGTTTAAGAGGAAACAAGATGAAATGTATGTCACGTGAGTTAGCATCGGACGCAGTAGTTACCTACAGAATACTATGCTTAAGACGAGAACCAGGTCAAGCTCGTGGGGATGAGTCAGCTGTAATCTCGTACTGGGTATAAACATCAAACATACACATCAACAAATCTAAGAAACATAATCAAGGTTACGCGTTAGAGAGATGTAGCTATTAACCTGAACGCCAGGCCGACGGTCGCTTTCATGAGTACAGATGAGTTATCAAATTATACACAATCCACAGATATCGAAGGTATCTAAGAAGATTCCGCCACAACTATATTACATTTTACTATGATGGTGCTAATAACAAATCGCAGCAGCTATTGGCTTTACGTCGCACCTACACAGATAGGCCTTATGGCGACGATGGGACTGGAAAGGCTAGGACAGGGAAGGAAGCGGCCGTGGCCTTAATTAAGGTATAGCCCCAGCATTTTCCTGGTGTAAAAATGGGAAACCACGGAAAACCGTCTTCTGGGCTGCCGAGAGAGGGGTTCGAGCCCACTATCTCACGAATAATGGACACTGGCCACGCTGAAATGAAATGTCGTATGGCTTTTAGTGCCGGGAGTGTCCGAGGACAAGTTCGGCTCGCCAGAAGCAGGTCTTTCGATTTGACACTCGTAGGCGACCTGCGTGTCGTAATGAGAATGAATTGATGATGAGACAACACACACACCCAGCCCCCGTGCCGGCAAAATTAACCTATGATGGTTAGAATTCGCGACCCCGCTGCGTATCGAACCCGGGACCCCTGTGATCAAGGACCAGCACGCTAACCATTTAGCCAAGGAGCCGGCCTGAAAGCCGGTGATGTTGTGGTACATAAGCACCTGTATCCACGACCTGCGCGTCGTGATGAGAATGAAATGATGATGAAGATGGCATATACACCCAGTTCCCGTGCCAGCAAAATTAACCAATTAAGGTTAAACTCCCGACCCTGCCGGGAATCGAACCCGGGACCCCTGTGACCAAAGGCCAGCACGCTAACCATTTAGCCATGGAGCCGGACTTAAGCGATTGCAGCTATCGAGCTCGGTAAATCGCAACAGATTACGCTACTGCGTGTTAAGATGATGTCGGTAGAATAAGACATAAGGCTGCAGTAGAAGAAGTGGCAGAAGAAGGTAACGAGAGCCACATGGTCAAGCAGTACAGAGCCGAACAAAGCGCACATTAGTGACACAGACATAAGAGTGGCGTGGTCGTAGGAACTACAGTCGCATGAGTAACACTCTGTTGTAGAAAAATAACTACCATACAGTACGGGCTCCGTAATTCCAGGTGGACGGTAACAAGACTATCTCGAATAGAAAAGTACGGATTTACGAACGTACACGAAAACGCCTGTGAACAACAAAATGTACCTATGTTAAACATTACAGTACAACAGTTTAGAAAACAAAAACATACAGATTGCCTTACACTAAAAGAAATTTTAATTTTTCTTTTGTAAATTAACAAAACACTCTAGGCAACCTTCTTAAGTTAAATGTTAACTTATACTTCCTATTTCAGTAATGATGAATATAAAACAATTATTTTATTGAATATTTATACGTGATGATGATGATGATGATGACGACGACGATGATGATGATGATGATGATTGCTGTCTTAATGTCATCGGCCCTTAAAATCAAAGTGTCCTCTGTTTTAACTCGTAGTGAATAAAAAACAAAATATAAATTGCTCGAAGCCTTTCCCGATAGATTCATGAAGGGCGACCCGTGTTCTGTTCTGCCACACGATACACTAGCAGCATATCATGGTATTCGTGGTATTCATACACTGGCATTATTCAAGTAATACTACTGATTCTACTACTACGAAGTAACTCGCGTACTAGTACAGACGATATTTCGCATCTCTGACAGCTGTTATTCAGGTCAAGGTCAGACAGACCGGTTTCATTTAGGGGCGGGGAATCCGTCCAGCCACATCCCCTTCCCTAGGTACAGCAGACAACGGAATCGGCACGAGACACGTTTAGTGCTTTTGTCGAACTGCTTACGTGGAATATTTTCCCACAGTGCGATTTCAATATCATGGTCTTTTGGGAGTGCAACTCGCCGTATGCAGAAACATCCCGCGTTGACGTCTATGTAAATAAAGTTTATTACGTCAACGAAAGAATGCATGGGATATGATTTCCAAGTGAGTAGTATCGGAACTGAAATGTCAAAACACATCGAACGTTTTACTTCATACAAGTAAGGGACATGTTATGAACATAAATGAATTAGACGTACCTTCCTTTCGTGCTTCCAACCGAAGAGAACTTTAAATGTAAATGAAAGCCTTCTAGCTTACTGCTGATTTTGCAGTGCCTATTAAACGTATCAAAATAAACGTTGCCAGGCTGAGTGGCTCAGACTGTTCAAGCACTGGTTTCATGAACTTAGCAGGCTCGATCCTGGCTCAGTCCGCTGGTATTTCAAGGTGCTCAAATACGACCGCTTCTGATCGGTAGATTACAGGCACGTTAAAGAATACCTGTGGGCAAAATTCCGACACCGCGCGTCTCCATTGGCACGTAAAGATGTATTATTATTATTATTATTATTATTATTATTATTATTATTATTATTATTACTGGGCGAGTTGGCCGTGCGATTAGGAGCGCGCAGCTGTCAGCTTGCATCCGTCGAAAAGCCAGTAACAATATTATTATAAAAACTGTGTTAGTCTATTATTACTAACTATTATGAAAATAAAAGTTAATCGCCCCACTCAAACATCGTAGCTCGTAATCTGTCAGAAAACACTAAAGAAAATAGTGAACTTTTAACAGGTCCGAATTATTATTAATATTATAATTGCAGACATGTCTCCGAAATTACCGAAACATGTACTTACAAATTGTTTTACGTCGCACCGACACAAATAGGTCTTACGGCAACGATGGGAGAGAAAAGGGATACAAGTGGGAAGGAAGCGTTCGAAGTCTAATAAAGGTACAGTCCCAGCATTTCCCTGATGTGAAAATGGGAAACTACGAAAAACCATCTTCCTGGCTGCCGACAGTGGAGTTCGAACCCACTATCACTAGAATACAAGCTCACAGCTGCGCGCCCCTAACCGCACGATCAACTTACTCTAAGCTCCAATGGCGGTCTGAGTAGCTCGGACGATAGAGCGCTGGTCTTCTGATCCCACCTTGGCAGGTTCGATGGCGGCTCAGTTCGGTGGTATTTGAAGGTGCTGAAATACGCCTGTCTCGTGTCTGTGGATTTACTTGCATTTAAAAAAGTACTGCGGTACAAAATTCTGGCACTTCAGCGTCTCCGAAAACCGTGAAAATTAGTTAGTGAAACGTTAAGATATTAGTAGTAGTAGTAGTAGTAGTAGTAGTAGTAACATTATTATTACGGAAGTTTTAATTAAACGGGTCCGTTACATTACCTATCGGCACTTACAGTCCAGTAATTAGCCTTCTGTCCACCTCTGTGGTATAGTGGTTAGTGTGATTAGTTGCCACCCCCCAGAGGCCCGTGTTCCATTCCCAGCTCCGCCACGAAATTTGAAAAGTGATACGAGGGCTGGAACGGGGTCCATTAAGCCTCGGGAGGTCAAATGAGTAGAGGTGGTTCGATTCCCACCTCAGCCATCCTGAAAGTGGTTTCCCGTAGTTTTCCACTTCTCCAGGCAAATGCCGGGATGGTACCTAACTTAAGGCCACGGCCGCTTCCTTCCCTCTTCCTTGTCTATCCCTTCCAATCTCCCCATTCCCCCGCAAGGCCCCTGATCAGCATAGAAGGTGAGGCCGCCTGGACGGGGTACTGGTCATTCTCCCCAGTTGTATCCCCCGACCCAATGTCTCACGCTCCAGGACACTGCCCTTGAGGCGGTAGAGGTGAGTCCGGAAACCAACCCTGGAGGGTAAACAGATTAGGAAAATGTCTCACGCTCCAGGACACTGCCCTTGAGGCGGTAGTGGTGAGTCCGGAAACCAACCCTGGAGGGTAAACAGATTAGGAAAAAGAAGAATAAGCCTTCTATTAGAAATGCCCGGCGGCAATTCCACAGTAGACCGAGCTCGATAGCTGCAGTCGCTTAAGTGCGGCCAGTATCCAGTATTCGGTAGATAGCAGGTTCGAACACCACTGTCGGCGGCCCTGAAGATGGTTTTCCGTGGTTTTCCATTTTCACACCAGGCAAATGCTGGGGCTGTACCTTAATTAAGGCCACGGCCGCTTCCTTCCCACTCCTAGCCCTTTCCTGTCCCATCGTCGCCATAAGACCTATCTGTCTCGGTGCGACGTAAAGTAACTAGCAAAGCAAATCCACAGTAGCTATTTTTCCTTCGAGCAATGTTCACGCATATTTGCAGCTACGGTTTTTGAAATCTGTCTCATTAATAACAGTATGACTGAATACTTACAACCTTTTCTTTCAGTGTCCACCGTCCTTTCACTGACCTGAAAAGTTTCTGAATAAGCATAGAAAACTCGCATTGTCTATTGTCAGAAATTCATCGTGGACTGTCGCAATAAGAGCACAGAAATGTTGCGCTCATTTTTAATTTACTTATTAACTATTTCCTTTCATTTTGTCAGCTGGGATCACTGAGTAATGCCATTGACGTCTTAAAAATCACACACAACTACACAATACTTGATTCGCATGTATGTGCTGGTACGTATCTTCGAGGTCACTGTAAGAATTCTGTGTACATTTCACACAGAGTACCCTAGACCGCTTTTCGAGTACAGCAAGTGGCTTGGCACGTGAGTCATCCTCTCCTACTTGCCAAGGCTTTAGGGGAAGTGCACAACAACATGCGTTGGCCTGCGATAAGAAACAGGTTCAACAAGCCCTATACTCTGCTACTGTGCTTCCACTACGCGTGGACAGAATGACGTAACCGGCATATCCTGCTACGGCCGTTCAAAACACATTAGGTCCTGAAATATTTGGCTCAGTTATGGGCAAACTAATAGGACAAGGTAAAAAGTACATAGCATATATTGTGAGATGTATTTTTCTTTGCCGTCTAGCTTAATATCTGCACGTATACCCCTAACACCCTGTATACGTTTTACTTCCTGTTAATCTGCGCAATAATACATTTAAAGTATCATATATACTTCATTATTTCATTACTAACCTTCGTTTCAACCCATATTTAATTCATTTAACATCTATAATTATCGCGTTTAACTTCCAATATTAATTAAACACAACGATACGTATCACTCCAATAGCGCAGAATTCGTTCCTCAAAACGCATTATGTCATACAATTTAACATATAACCCCAAATTCAGTATCTATTTTTTTCAATATAATAACACAGCAAAGAGTATGGTAATTTAACTTAACCAATTCAAACATGCGTCCCTCTGTGACGTAAACTGGGTTTGACTGGTATTACATCATTCATGGATCTTTCTAACTAACCGGGATTCTATGAAACATATGTTATACTACGTCGCACTTTTAAATCGTATTCTTACTTCCTTGGATAAGATGATATAGTAAATACGTTACGAATCTGTCACGAGATATCGTCTTAAATATTTCACACTGCACTTTCTTGTATTCACTGCACACTTAATTATCTCACGTTTAAGCTATTCAGATCTATTGCATATACTGGTAATACTCTACATAAGAAATTATACTACTTAATACTATTACTTAGCTCGCCATTCAATATCTCGGGCCTTAGTTGCTCTTCGGTCTGGTCACAGGCCTTGGATTGAGAACTGTGCAGGTTCTCCATCACTGGTATCTCGGGTAGAGTGACCTCCTTCACACGGGTCGGGTGGTTTTAGCTGCCAGGATGACATCTCCCTCCAGGTTGGTCTATGCCGATTTAGCAAGCCATTATCTGTTCAGGAACACAGTAGACAATATCCATCGATACTGGAAAATGTGAACTCATCATGGTTCTGCGAAGTATATACAGGGTGTTAGGTGTATACGTGCAGATATTAAGCTAGTCGGCTAAGAAAAATACATCTCATAATATATGCTATGTACTTTTTACCTTGTCCTATTAGATAACTGAGCCAAATATTTCAGGACCTAATGTGTTTTGAACGGCCGTAGCAGGATACGCCGGTGATGTCATTCTGTCCACGCGTAGCGGAAGTACAGTAGCCGAGTATAGGGCTTGTTGAACCTGTTTCTTATCGCAGGCCAACACATGTTGTTGTGCACTTCCCCTAAAGGCTTGGCAAGTAGAAGAGGATGACTCACGTGCCAGGTCACTTGCTGTACTCGAAAACCGGTGTAGGGTACTCTGTGTGAAAAGTACACAGAATACTTACAGTGACGTCGAAGATCCGTACAAGCACATACGTGCGAATCAAGTGTTGTGTATTTGTGTGCGATTTTTAAGACGTCAATGGCATTACTCAGTGATCCAAGCTGACAAAATGAAAGGAAATGGTTAATAAGTAAATGAAATATGGGCGCAACATTTCTGTGCTGTTATTGCGACAGTCTACGATGAATTTCTGGCAATAGATAATGCGGGTTGTCTATGATTATTCATAAACTTTTTAGGTCATTGAAAGGACGGTGGACACTGAAAGAAAAGGCTATAAGTACTCAGTGAAATTTTTATTAATGAGACAAATTTCAAAAACCGTAGTTGCATCATCGTGAACATTGCTCGAAGGAAAAAGACCTACTGTGGAATTGCCGCCGGGCATTTCTAATAGAAGGCTTATTCTTCTTTTTCCTAATCTGTTTACCTTCCAGGGTTGGTTTTTCATGGGACTCAGCAAGGGATCCTACCTCTACCGCCTCAAGGGTAGTGTCCTGGAGCGTGAGACATTGGATTGGGGATACAACTGGGGAGAATGACCAGTACCTCACCCAGGCGGCCTCACCTGCTATGCTGAACAGGGGCCTTGCGGGGGTATGGGAAGATTAGAAAGGATAGACAAGGAAGAGGGAAGGAAGCGGCCGTGGCCTTAAGTTAGATACCATCCCGGCATTTGCCTGGAGAAGGGGGAACTACGGGAAACAACTTTCAGGATGGCTGAGGTGGGAATCGGACCACCTCTACTCATTTGACCTCCCGAGGCTAAGTGGACCCCGTTCCAGCCCTCGTACCACTTTTCAAATTTCTTGTCAGAGCTGGAAATCGAACCCGAGCTTCGGGGGTGGCAGCTAATCACACTAACCACTGCACCACAGAGGCGGACGGAAGGCTTATTACTGAACAGTAAGTACTGATAGGTAAAATGATGACTGTAATGGACCCGTTTAATTAGAACTTCGGTAAAAATAATATTACTACTACTACTACTAATAATAATATTAATAATAATAATAATAATAATAATAATAATAATAATAATAATAATAATATCTTTACGTTACGTTTCACGGTTTTTGGAGACGCTGAAATGCCAGAATTTTTTGATCGCAGTATTTTTTAATGCAAATAAATCTACAGACACGAGACTGACGTATTTGAGCACCTTCAAATACCACCGGACTGAGCCAAGACCAAGCCTCCCAAGTTGGGTTCAGAAGGCCAGCACTTTACGCAGTGCTGCACCAATCATCTTGCCGGGCTGAGTGGCTCAGACGGTTGAGGCACTGGCCTTCTGAGTCCAGTCTTGACAAGGTGCTCAAATACGTCAGCCTTGTGTCAGTAGATTTACTGGTACGTGAAGAACTCCTATGGTACTAAATTCCTGCAAATCCGCGTCTCCGAAAACCGTGAAAAGTAGTTAGTGGGACGTAAAGCCAATGACATTATTATCATCATCTTACCTGCACAGTTCATAGGGGTATCTTACCTGGAGTTCCTCATAGGTACGTTATTAGAGCTTTCAGAGGACGCTCCGTTTCGACTACGCCGAAACATGTGGTTTTTACACGATGGTCCACCACCTGATATAAGCCGCTTACTGCGTGATCATTTGGATCAGTCCTTTGGTCTATGGCGAATAGGACGACATGGACCCATCAATTGGCCCGCCAGATCTCCAATGGATATTACGGAAGACTGGATTTGGAGAAGTGATTTTCTTTTGTTAGTTGCTTTACGTCGCACCAACACAGAGAGGTCTGATGGCGACAATCGGACAAGGAAGGCCTAGGAATGGTAAGAAAGTGGTCGTGGCCTTAATTAAGGTTCAACCCCCGCAATGCCTGGTGTGAACTTGGGAAACCACGGAAAACCATCTTCAGGGCTGCCGACATTGGGGTTCGAAGCCCCAATCTCCCGGATGCGAGCTCACAGCTGTGCGCTCCTAACCGCATGGCCAACTCGCCGGGTACGGAGAAGTATAGCCTGCAGAGTAGTCCAGGGAGGTCACTTGAACAATTGCTACGTGTTTCACATTGGTATGTCAGATGTTACACCATTTCTGCAGCGTATTGAGTTGGGAGTTCAGTTCTCAATCGATGTAGTATTTTGAGTCTCGATAGTTCGATATTCTCATAAATCCGAGCAGAAAAATTGAAGTACCGGTAACAAAAATTATAAATCTAGAGTTTCAGTTCGCAATTGCCTTGTACGTGGCGCAAGCTGAACACAACACACGGAAGACGTGCTTGTTAAAACGCTAGATATTGACCTTGAACACAGCATGGCAGTCCTTCATTCTACACTGTACTGGTTTGGGTACATTGCGTGTGTATGTTTGATGTTTATACACAAAACCTGTTTGTCACACTTTGTCCTCTAGTGCTAACCACAACACGAAGATACACCTGACTCATCGCAAAGAGACCTGGTTCTGGACTTACGCATACTATCCTGTAGTAAACTACTGCGAGCGATGTAGGCACGGGTGAAGTACATTTCATCTTGTTTCCTCCTACACCACGCATATTTTACTATTTTCTTCCCTGCCTTTCAGCTCCTAATGACTTGTTGATAATAATACCGGTAATGTTATTTGCTTTACGTCCCACTAACTACTCTTACTGTTTCTGGAGGCGCTGAGGTGCTGTAATTTAGTCTCGCAGGAGTTCTTTTTACGCGCCAGTAAATCTACCGACATGAGGCTGACTTATTTGAGCATCTTCCAATACCATCGGACTGAGCCAAGATCGAGCCTGCCAAGTTGGGGTCAGAAGGCCAGCGCCTCAACCGTCTGAGCCACTCTGCCCGGCAGCAAAAATTATTATTATTATTATTATTATTATTATTATTATTATTATTATTATTATTATTATTATTATTACCGGGCGAGTTGGCCGTGCGGTTAGAGACGCATGGCTGAGAGCTTGCATACCGGAGATAATGGGTTCGAGTCCCACTGTCGGCAGCCCAGAAGATGGTTTTCCGTGGTTTCCCATTTTCACACCAGGCAAATGCTAGGGCTGTACCTTAATTAAGGCCACGGCCGCCTCCTTCCAACTCCTAGGCCTTTGCTATCCCATCGTCCTATAAGACCTATCTGTATCGGTGCGTTGCACCGACACAGATAGGTTTTATGGCGACAGATATAAGGACTAGGATCGGGAAGGAAGCAACCGTGGTCTTAATTAAGGTACAGCCCTAGCATTTGCCTGGTGTGAACATGAAAAACCACGGAAAATCATCTTTAAAGCTGCCGACAGAGGGATTCGAACCCAGTACATACCGATTATTGGATACTGTTCGAACTTTAGCGACTGCTACTATCAAGCTCGGTGATGATTTAAGAGTGGATTTCTGCCGCTGGTTAATTGATCAAGCACTCAATCCAGAATTTCTGTCAAGTGTATTAGTGACACATGAGGCAATTTTTATAGAAGGAGTGTTTAATATTTAGTATACCAAGGCAACCTCTAGCACCGGCTCTCAATTAATATCTGGATGGATGCAGTGGGAAGTCTGTCTCTTTGACAAATCGTCTTTTTATTAGCGTTATTTTGCTTTACGTCCCACATACTATTTATACCGTTTTCTGAGACGCTGAGGTGACGAAATGTCATATCGCAGGAGTTCATTTACGTGCCAGTATTTCTACGACACGAGACTGACGTATGTGTGCCCCATCAAATATCATCAGACTGAACCAAGATTGAACCTGCCAAGTTGGAGGTCGGAAGATAAGGACCTCAACGGTCTCAGACACTCAGACCGGTACCAATCACCTTACTTGCATAAATTTGATCGGTGTAGCTTTCCTTATGGTGACGATGGGACGGGAAAGGGCTAGTATCGGAAAGGAAGCGATCGTGGCATTCATGACGTTACAGCCCCAGCATTTGCCTGGTGTGAACATGGAAAACCACGGTAAACCACCTTTAGGGCTGCTGACAGAGGGGTTGGAACCCACTATATCCCACTCATGAGCTGTGGAATATCCCCATTCAATAGTTTCCAGCACCGGTTCTAATTAATATCAGGATGGGTGTAGTTGGAGGTCGGTTACATCTTTTTAGTAATGTTATCTTGCTCCTGTACAGTAGATACAGTACGTTACTGGAGCTTTCAGAGGACGTGTCGCTTCGACTACGCCGAACCACGTGGATTTTACACGATGGTGCAGACATTTCCTCAACGGTAGACAGGACGATGTGGAACTATCAATTGGCCAGCCCTTAATCCAGTGGATTGTTATGCCTAGGGGGACATGAGAAACAAAGTATACCGAACTGAGGTAACCACTTCGGATGACCTCCGTGAACGTATGTTTAAGCACCAGAGGATATTCTGAACCATAGTGGTGTCTTGGCTCGAATGACAAGTTGCTTTACGTCGCACCGACACAGATAGCTATTATAGCGATGACGGGGCAGGTAAGGGTTAGGAGTGGGAAGGAAGCAACCATGGCCTTAATTAAGGTACAGCCCCAGCATTTGCCTCGTGTGAAAATGGGAAACCACGGAAAACCATCTTCAGGGCTACCGACAGTGGGGTACGAACCCACTATCTCCCGAATACTGGATACTGGTAGCACTTAAGCGACTGCAGCTATCGAGCTCGGTGTACCAGTAAATATACCGACACGAGGCTGGCGTATTTGAGCACCTTCAAATACCACTGCACGGGGCCAGGTTCGAACATGCGAAGTTGGAGTCAAAAGGCTGGCACCTCAACCGTTTTAGCCACTCAACCAGGCAGGAAGCACGAAATGTAGGTACGTTTAATTTACTTAGTTGTATAATATGTCCATTTTTCGTTTGAAACAAAACGTTCGATGTGCTTCGATAATTCAATTCTGATTCTACTCATATGGATATCCTATGCCATGCATTTGTTCGTTGGCGCAAGGAACTGTCTTCCTTCTTCTACCTTTACGCAATGCACAACGGGGATCGTACCGCATTTCACGTCCCGGCGTGCGTATCCCAACCAATAATTATATCACACGCTCGTACAGGTCGCGCACCGACACAGGTTTTCAGGTCATTTCCATACTCACTAGACCACAGGGCTGACGACCACAGATATCCCTATCCCCTAAAGGACGTAACAGCAAATGAACCAGTATTAACGCTGAGAATTCAATCCATCTCCAGGGTCCGAAACCGATAACTAGTGTTGTCTGAAACCCCTAAGACGGAAACTAAATACTAACAACAACAAACCAGTCTGGCGATAATGTAACGTAACATGTTGTAGACTGGTAGCCTTCAGCTGTTACCGTAGGTCAGTTGCTCGTAAACATAAAACCAGTTTGGCAAGTATATTACGTAACATCTCGTGGCATTGATTAGGGAGCGCTCAGCTGTCACAGTAGCTGCTCTTAACATAAACAGAACAGAAACCAGTTTGGCAGGGATGGCGCGTGACTTGCCTGTTATCAAAGGAAAGCTATTCATTCACAAGAACAAGGCATACTACCTATTCTAAAAACATCGTACCCCTTTGCTCTCGAAAATAACTTCCGAGGATTACTAAAAGTTTGATATATAGTGGTTCGTTACATCGTTCTCTATTGCTACAATAAATATCTGCACGTATACACCTAACACCCTGTATATATTTTTATAATGATTGCCTCTTTATTTAGGCTATCGTTGCTATTATTTCCACTTAATATAGCTCAATTTCAAGCTCTCGCGACTCAATCAACTTCTTGTTTCCGAACGATTTTGCGTCTAAGTATTTTGACGACCTTTTCGAAATTTCTGGATTTTATTTCTTCTTTACTGTATTTCAACGTTTATCTCTTCGTTTTCTTCAATATTACCGACCTCTGAGCTTAAAATTCACGTTAGATACTGCAAATCTTGCTTATTTTTTAGAGCGATGTTCAGGAAGTCTTATCCTTACGAGGTCAATTTTTTAAGTCAGTTTTTATAATAATCCGATTGACCCTTCTTATTTTTTTAAAACAATTCTATCGATTCTACACCATTGTACATCGCCTTCATAGTGGTAGGTTTAAGTTAGTCATGGCCTTCTGACATATATAAGTATCGATATCCTACTACACATTTCTTTGCCTTGGCTGGCCTCTATCTTCCGTAGGCGCCATTTTGTAATACGTCCAGTAAATGCATCGGGTACATTACTAATGATCTCATTTCTGACCAACTAACAGCATCCTGTAGGAAGACTTGAAATGTGTACGTTGCAGGCCTCGCAACGATCGATTACACTGAAATGTTCTGCGTTTCTCATTCGAGAGATTTCGATGCGCTTCCATTACTCCATAAAAATCGACCTTGGTGAACTTCGTGCTCTGTCCACGCGCTGGTACTTGATGGGTGTCCGGCTCCATGGCTAAATGGTTAGTGTGCTGGTCTGTGGTCACAGAGGTTCTGGGTTCGATTCCCGGCAGGTTCGGAAATTTTAACCAGCATTAGTTAATTCTGCTGTCACGGGGCTGGGTGTATGTATCGTCTTCATCATCATCTCATCCTCATCACAACGCGCAGGTCGCCTACGGGAATCAAATCAAAAGAGATGCATCTGGCGAGCCAAACATGTCCTCCGTGAATCCCGGCACTAAAAGCCATACACCATTTCACTTGATGGTTTACAAAACTTCAGCCGAAGTCCGCTTAGATCATCAAGTTTGTAACGTATTAAAGAATGGCTGCGTATGATCAAATGACATGTGCAGGTTTACTAATGTTTGCCAACAACGGTTGGTTAACTTTGGATACGTGTGGGCGTTACGTAACTGGTCGTCCCGTGTTTGATTTGAACGGCAGGTTGTAAAAGGCAAGGATGCACACAGTACTTCTTGTGTTCGTACTATAGAAATTGTTAGTATGACAGTGTCCTATAAATAATATTTAGGTACTGTAACGGACTCCTCACTTCACCGGCAACTACTGTTATGAACCTCGCCACGCACATAACCTTTTTCTACTATTAATATGGACTTACCCTCATCATGATATAAACCGCATTTTCTCTTCAACTGGAACTTACATACTTATGTGAATTTGCACACATCATACCTTGCACGAACTCTGCTCTATCCACCTTTACTTTACGATCTACGATAAACTAACTTCTTTTTCGCCGCCTGACGTCATGTGACATCGCCTGCTTTGTCACGCATGCTCCACTAACCTCTGGAATCTTCCAGACATATTTCTCATTATTCCACACTATAAATACCCGCCCTTCCTCTGAATGTGTTGAGATGGACTTTGGCCTGTGTGGAGGGAGGAACCTTTAACGTCATCTCCGTCCTTAGCGACATGTGCCCTGGACTCTCCATTTTCGGGCAGAACTACTTGGTTCAAGATGAGGTATGACAAACTAATAATGCCCTTATTGTAAATACTTCTATGTTGCATTTGGAGCTATTTTCTTTGCATATTCTAACTGGGAGCAGTGCATTTCCAGGCCGAGATTTCACTTGTATTTTCAATATCTAAGCCTCTATTGACTAACTAGTGACAATTTTCTTTCCAAATGTGCGTGTGGTATATCGGCAACTCTGCGACTCCCATACACACTTGTGCTTAATCAGTGTTTCGCCATTTATGTTTTTGCATACTTAGAAACTGTTTCATTGTAGTATACAGTGACTTACGCCGGTATGACAACGTTAATTTGTGCCTATTCGGGTGATAATTGAAGCGATGGCAACTTTCATATTACATTTAGACTCTTGCTTAGAAGACTTCATGCTGGTATACTCCAATCTTTTAACTGTGTACATCCTTTTCCTATTCTCGTTGTTCAACATTTCTCTTTGTACCGTATTCATCCTTTTCTTGTCTGTCCCTTTCCTCTCCTGGCCTATTCTCTTATTTGCTTTCATTCTCTTGGATATTTTATTCTTGGTGTAACAAATTTGTATTACATGTGGTTGGGAAAATTCCGTATTTGTACAGACTTCTATTCATCTAATATTGTAAGAGCTTGATTTAATTCTTCTAATATATCTATTCCCAAATTTTATCTTGGTTTCTCATCTATTTTCACCCGTCATGTCCCTTATTTCTCCTCCCATTCTCTTTTAATTTTCTAATATTATCTAGCTTGCTTTCCACTGCGCTATCTGTGGTTATTCTGGAATGCTTATTGGAGATCTTTTTCTTTTTACCACGGCCTCCATTCTCAATTTGGCGTTTTACTCGCTGCGTAATATTACTACCTACCGTTTGAAGGTACTCGGTGTCACCGATACTTTGGATTCCCTCGGCAGTATTTATATATATATATATATATATATATATATGCATATACCCCCATAAAGGGTTACAGTACATACTGATTAATGATATGGAAATTCGTCAACGAACATAACTACTTTAATGAAATCAGATATGCATCAAGAGCGATGAATGACGTTTTCTTTCTCTTGCCGATCTCCTATGTACCTGCTGAGTATACCCCGGCATGTAACCTTGTGTTGATATCTATGAATATATAGGATTTATATAATAAATTCGTTGTACCCTTTGTACCTAATGAATATTGGTTTCAAACTTCTGTATTTGTTGGTCGGCTGTAGAACGCAGCTCCTATGGCACTTCCCTTCCAACTTCAAGTTTGGAAAGTGGAAATCCATCATAGACGATCGACAAATGGTACTTTAGTGTGAATGACCCATGACACTGGGTTTACCGATACGGCCTACTATAAATAACATGATGCTAGTTATGTTGACTTTTGTTTTAAAGAAAGAATATTAAACATCATCGACCTACTTTAAGTATCCCGTTTGGATGGAATTCCTAGAATAATAACCTGGACGTTAAACGTATAGTGTTATTATAAAAGTAATTTCTTGAAATGCCATAAAACAGAACGAGAGTTATGTAAACTACTGCATGGTATTTATTACCGGAACCATAAAATAACTAAATTTAAGCTAGATTGGATCTTTCAGCGGCATAAGGTGCTCCACAATGTTCTTTCATTTTATCGTCCATTGCAGTGGCTAATGAAACAGGTCTTCGCCTGAATGATTAATAGATTAGTCTGCTAACCAAAATAAATATTTTGTACTTAATGTTGCATATTTTCTTTTTACTTCGTGGCCTCAGTCACCTCTGGTGAATTACTGTCTAGTATTGTCTGGTGCTCGTGATCTGTTTGAACACAGAGCTAATAAAAATTTCCAACAGTGTTCGCTGTTACATGTACTCGTAGTTTATTTGAAAGACATGAAACTCCCCTTACAAACTTTAAGTGTAGAATTTTATTGTCCTTTGAGTTGTTTTAAGTACAAAGAGGACGTGTCATCAAATGTTTCAAACAAGAGATACGGTAATATACTGTATAATCTTAATAGGCAACATATTTTTAATACCTTGTAATAAAGTTTAATCCAATCTCTCAATCGATGGATTACTTAATTCATGTCCGATCAAGCTGGCATTGCATGAGGAGTCGTGTAGCTGAAGCTTACATTCTAGAGATGGTGGGTTCAATTCCTATCGTCGACAGCTGTAAAGAAGATTTTCGTTACTTGCCACTTTTCGACGATGACGAAATGGAAATGAAGTAGGACTGGGAGGATATCTTTTGAGGTTTTAATGACGGTATAACCCCGTATATGTCCGTGTAAACAAATAGAAAACGTAGAATGCCACCTGCAGGAACACGGAAGGTGGGACCTAAGCCAAACATCTCCCCAGCGAAAACTGCAGTTAAACGATCCGCGTCTTGTGGTCAATTCGTTCGGTGGTTTCCTATTTTAAAAATTACGTTCAGGACCATTTCCTTGTTATTTTTGCCTATTTCTTATCCTACATTCACCGAAGACCTGAAGGTGAGATATATGTAGGCTATGTATGTATGTATGTATGTACGTTTCTTAACCCGAAAGTTGCTTGAGTGCTCAACAGCTCCACCATTACCTGTCGGTCGAAAATCTAAGCGTCACTGAAAAGATTTAGTAGGGAAATATTGAATGAGGCAGTTTCCCATTGCTTTCCCCACGGAGTCAGACGCAAGTCTACAAATTCTACTGAAATGTACGCACTTACAGGCCATATGACTTGACAATTTACATCATTCATAGCAGGATCTGACTGCATAAGGAATGGCGTTAGTGCCGTTGCTCATACCTTAGTCAAGGATGAGACTGACGGAAGATAAGTGATTGTAACAAATTTGTTCTAGCCCATGCCACACAACAGTGACTCTCCAAAATGAATCAGGGCTACAAAATTGAATTAACGTCGTCCTAGAGATGAAAACAAGAACGAAATAAAGAACTAAGCAATACATTTGTCTCTTTGGTAAGAGCAAGTTGGCTGCGCGGTATGCGTCTTGTAGCTGTAAACTTGCTGTGTGTTGGCAGACCTGAAGATGGTTTATCGTATTTTCACACCAGACTAATATCGGTCTGCACTTTACCTTACTTAATGCTACACCTACCTTACCTGTCTAGCCATTTCCTACCCTATTGTCAGATGCTTTTTGGAACTATAATTATTAGCAAGATCTCTTAATTACTCGTCTTTTACTGTTTCCTGAAGTCCTCTCCAGTGATAATCTGGAGAGGACACTCTGTTTTTCTCTTGCAGCTTGCTTAGCAATAAACAATTCCATCCTTCGACTACATGACATTTTCTCATTTTGCTAGCACTCTAAATCTTTCAGGAGTTTCTTTTACTGTTCAGTTGATGACTATTCAGTATTCAGCTTCAATTCTTGACTATTTGTCAACTTTCTTTCTTCTTTCATTCGAGACCTCTCCCACTCTCATCTGACGTCATTGCGCCTTGATAGGGCGCAGTCAACAAGCTAGAACTGGTTCGTTGGGCGCAATCGATAGCCATGCCAAAATGGTAGCTCGCCGCGCGCGGTAAATCGGCACAGCTTCGACTCTCGTTGTGCTAGGGCGCTTTTCTTAATATTAAACAAACTCGGCCGGATCTCTTAGATCAAAATCATGGAATGCCGTATTAACCGAAACATCGTTACAACCAACTCAGAAGTGGCGAAAAACATTCTTAAAAATTGAAGTTGAGCCCAAAACTTTCGAAAATGAGAACGGGAGAATAGAGCAGCTCAGGAAAAAGCTACCCATGACTCTTGCAGAATGGAAACGAGCTTAATATTATTATTATTATTATTATTATTATTAGCGTATGGTAACATACACAAACCAGTGTTTATGAACAGTATCCTAAGCATCATTAATATTATATACATAATTACAAAATATACACACTATAACAGCGAAAAAAGCATGCAAGCAAAAGGGTTAAAAGAGTTACATCTAAATTCTCTAGCCATCATATGGCCTCAGTAGAAGTCATAAAAAGTCCTGTATAGATACAACGAATGCCCTTCCAGAGCATTCGGTGGCAATATGGTTGATAGTCTGCTTAACTTCATCACAGTCACAAGCTGGGGAAGATCTCATACCCCACTTAAAAATCACTGAATCCGCATCTCCCATGGTTAGTACGGACTCTGGTGAGAGCTACCCGTCTTGCGGGGCAAATCAAAGCCAGCTGGAAGATTCTTATAATTGAACAATATCTGCCATTGAGTCGGAGCTACGCTGTTCCACTCTTGTTGCCAAACAGATTTTGGATTGTAATCCCTCCTAACAAGTTTCCGTGCTGTTTGAATAGGAGGAGATCTTGATTTGAGGCGACTGAATCTGACGTTAACATCTTCAAGGATGGGGAGATCAGGATTGGTCAATATCATGTTGTATTCTGTAAGTTATTCAATCTTAGGAAGTTCTATGTGGGTGATCACCGACAACCAGAAAAGGAGTAGATTTTACTATGACACTTATGACACGCATTGTTTTATTCACCTTTTTAGCATAAGAGCTGTTGATCCAAACTGAAGAACAGTACTCAGCTGCCGAAAACACCAGCGCTATAGCTGAAGTACGCAAAGTAGATGCAGAAGCTCCCCATATGGAGCCAGCAGGTTTGTGGATGGTGTTGTTGCGTGTCCTTCATTTGGCTGCTAGGTTGGTTAGATGTTTCCTGTACGATAGCGTTCGGTCGGGAGTAACTCCAAGATCTGGGGTTGGCATTGTGAGGGAGAAGACTTCCATTAAGTGACACTTTCAAGGTGATATTCGCATGCCAGTTACTTAAATGGTAGAAGTAGGTTTCCGTTTTACTAGGGCTTGGTTTCAAGCACCACGTTTTGAAGAATGTGAAGAGAACATCCAAGTCTGCATTTAACGTTCTCTTTATCACATTGGTATCCACATGCTGAGTAATTATTGCCAGATCGTCGGCATAAGCAAATGGACGAGAGTTCGTGACAGGTTTGTGTCTAATGTAGTATACAGGTTCAACAGTAATGAAGAAAAAAACAGATCCTTGAGGTAGACCCTTGTTAAGTACCTTTATTTTGCTCTGATTTGTATTTGAGAGCATATTGTTAATCAGACGCGACATTTGACTACACTTTGTCAGCTAGAACTTATACGCAATACGTTCCCTAACACTGTATCGTAGGCAATTGTTACATCAATAAACACTGCTCCACTCTTCAACTGCTTTTCAAAACCTGTCTCAGTATGTGCTGTCGGAGCAAGCACCTGATCTTCACAACTACGTTCAGGTCTAAAACAAGCCTGTTCGATAGGAATGATTTTAAAAATTAGAGGACTTATACTATTGTAGATAAACCGTTCCAAAGGCTTTAAGCAGGCATTCATTAAGGCAATTGGTTTACAGGTTTCGACAGAATCCGCAGGTTTACTAAGTTTTAAGTTAGCTAGAATCCTAGTTCTTTTAAACTCTGAAGGGAGTTGACTTGTTCGGAGTATGTTTGAGAAAAACTGCTGAAACGAGCTGAACGGGAGAGAGTCGAAATTCGGCGCGCCGAGTCCCAATCCAATATTTCCCAGACCTCACGAGCTGCGTGGTTCATAGTGAATCAAAATCGCCAATATCGCAGTTCCGTAAGAGTAGCCAACGTCAGGGAAATGGAACCAGTGTTTGATTGTGTTCGTGGCATCTGAATTGAGGGTCTTAGAAATGAATCTGCCATTACATTCTTCGTACTAAAATAACTAACCTAAAGCAAGAATGTTGAAAATAAACTGCAGTAATTATACATTCAAGATTACTTGCGCTGGGGAATTATAAATACTTCGGTATGGTGACAAGGCCAACGGGGCGATGTTGTTCAATTTCTTGAACGTACGATTGCATAGCCTTCTGTTGTAAGTACTTGCATTCGGGAGATAGTGTGTTCGAACCCCACTGTCGGCAGCCCTGAAGATGATTTTCCGTAGTTTTCCATTTTCACACAAGGCAAATGCTGGGGCTGTACCTTAAGGCCACGGTCGCTTCCTCCCTACTCCTAGCACTTTCCTATCCCATAGTCGCCATAAGATCTATCTGTGTCGGTGCGACGTAAATTAAATTAAAGGAATCTAATTACTTCTACTCGTTCTCTATGTCGAGAATTCACATCCTACTGGTACAATATTTTTAGCGAAAATACACTGACTGACAGAGCAAATGCAACACCAAGAAGGAGTGGTTCGAAAGGGATGAAAGTTGGGGAAAAAACAGAGACGGCACGGACGAATAATTGATGTTTATTTCAAACCGATATGCATGTTACACAATGCGCACGGCATCGACTCAGTAGGATGTAGGACCACCGCGAGCGGCGATGCACGCAGAAACACGTCGAGGTACAGAGTCAATAAGAGTGCGGATGGTGTCCTGAGGGATGGTTCTCCATTCTCTGTCAACCATTTGCCACAGTTGGTCGTCCGTACGAGGCTGGGGCAGAGTTTGCAAACGGCGTCCAATGAGATCCCACACGTGTTCGATTGGTGAGAGATCCGGAGAGCACGCTGGCCACGGAAGCATCTGTACACCTCGTAGAGCCTGTTGGGAGATGCGAGCAGTGTGTGGGCGGGCATTATTCTGCTGAAACAGAGCATTGGGCAGCCCCTGAAGGTACGGGAGTGCCACCGGCCGCAGCACATGCTGCACGTAGCGGTGGGCATTTAACGTGCCTTGAATACGCACTAGAGGTGACGTGGAATCATACGCAATAGCGCCCCAAACCATGATGCCGCGTTGTCTAGCGGTAGGGCGCTCCACAGTTACTGCCGGATTTGACCTTTCTGCACGCCGACGCCACACTCGTCTGCGGTGACTATCACTGACAGAACAGAAGCGTGACTCATCGGAGAACACGACGTTCCGCCATTCCCTCATCCAAGTCTCTCTAGCCCGGCACCATGCCAGGCGTGCACGTCTATGCTGTGGAGTCAATGGTAGTCTTCTGAGCGGACGCCGGGAGTGCAGGCCTCCTTCAACCAATCGACGGGAAATTGTTCTGGTCGATATTGGAACAGCCAGGGTGTCTTGCACATGCTGAAGAATGGCGGTTGACGTAATCACTATTGCGTGTTTCTGTGGTGGTTGGTAGTGTAGTGTGTTGTTTGAATATGGAGAGGAGAGTATTGGGATGGACACAAATTCCCAGTCCCCGAACCAGAAGAATTAATCAGAAGCGATTAAAATACCCAACCCAGCCGGCAATCGAACCCGGGACCCTCTGAACCGAAGGCCAATACGCTGACCATTCAGCCAACGAGTTGCACAGGGCAGTGACGTAATTTTCAGGTAAATACCTGAGTTAAGAAATCTTTTACTACTGTAGATAATTTTTCAGGTGCTACTTTTAAATGTGCACTATGACCTGAATGCGTGTGTCCTACTCTCACTACATTCCACTGTGTAGTCAGAAGGAGATTTTTATCTCCTGCCACTGTGAGTGATTGCCGAATTTTACAACCTGTTCCACTCTCCCAGGTGTTTGTTATCACCATTCAACTCAGCGAGAACCACTTTACTGCTATTTTGACCCCGTTTCTTTTATTTCCACTTGTCTTCTTTCGTCTGTTGGTTTTTCGGATTTCAGGGTTGTCCACATGGTTGATATTTTTAAACCACTGACGACTTTTAGCTCATACTAAAATATTTATGTCGTGAAGAAGACCATCAGTAACAACCTTCGAAGAGGAACGTACAGCCCATGACGAAACCCAACGTTAAGACAAGCCTGGATTGAATGTGGGAGGTCAGTTGGAACAGCTTCTATAAGCATAACATTGTCTGACTTTACTATGTACATTGTAGATGAACGATTATCACCCAATGATTATCAGTTAAGCATTGTTTAGGAACGTAGAGCATTTTGGAATAATAATAATAATAATAATAATAATAATAATAATAATAATAATAATAATAATAATAATAATAATAATAATGTTTACGTCCGACTAACTACTTTTGTAGTTTTTGGGGACTTCGAGGTGTCGGAAGTTTGTCCCGCAGGAATTCTCTAACGTGCCAGTAGCACGATGTTGGTGTATTTGAGCACTTTCAAATACCACCGGGCTGAGCCGGGACGAAACCGCCAGTGGTCTGCTGCCTGAGCTACCGAGCCCAGCATTTGAAAAATAAATAAAATAACTTGTCCATCATGTCATCCCTGTCCGGCTCCCCGGCTAAATGGTTAGAGTGCTAGCCTTTGATCCAGTGGGCCCCGAGTTGGATTACCGACCGGCTCGGGGATTTTAACCTTCATTGGTTAATTCCGATGACTCGGAGGCTGGGCGTGTGTGCCGTCTTCACATTAGAATTCAACATAGGTAGGGTCCCATCCTCACAGACGGGCAGGTACCCTATACGCCATCAGCTCGAAAGACCTGCGCCAGACAACTTCGGAGCGCACACGCCTTAATTATTTGTGTGTTCCCAATATACCCAGGCTTGCCCTGACGGCTCTATGGGCTACTTCAGTTTTTACGCACGCTGTTCAATCATACTGTACAGCGCAATAATGCCTGTGACTCTGAGTAACGAAACTGCAAAAAGTGCCCTTTAATTCCTCTCCTCCATTGGCCTCCAGGGCGGGATAAGGTGTAATACAATTTATTCATTCGTCATGTTGCACTATGAGATTGCTCATTGTATAATCTTGTTCTTCCATTTATTTTATTTATGAGCAGCATTACGTAATCGTTATCGGTATTAAAAATCGTATAAGACAGTTTTTTCGACGTCGGTAGTACAAATGTCATGTATTTCCTGCATAATTGTCAGTCCGACACCTTGGCTGAATGGTTAACGTTGAGGCCTTCAGTTCATAGGGTCGCGGGTTCAATTCCCGGTCGTGATTAATTATTCTCTCGAGGGGACTGGGTGTTTGTGTTTGTCCAGCAACACACTACAACTACAAACTACTACAGAAACACGTTTTAGTGATCAAATCAAATCAAATCAAATCAAATCAAATCAAATCAAATCAAATCAAATCAAATCAAATCAAATCAAATCAAATCAAATCAAATCAAATCAAATCAAATCAAATCAAATCAAATCAAATCAAATCAAATCAAATCAAATCAAATCAAATCAAATCAAATCAAATCAAATCAAATCTAATCTAATCTAATCTAATCTAATCTAATCTAATCTAATCTAATCTAATCTAATCTAATCTAATCTAATCTAATCTAATCTAATCTAATCTAATCTAATCTAATCTAATCTAATCTAATCTAATCTAATCTAATCTAATCTAATCTAATCTAATCTAATCTAATCTAATCTAATCTAATCTAATCTAATCTAATCTAATCTAATCTAATCTAATCTAATCTAATCTAATCTAATCTAATCTAATCATGTGAATTTAGTGCTATCGCCCAGGTGACAGATTCCGTATCAACTGTTTATCTAGCTTCTAACGTTGAAAAGTTCT
Organism: Anabrus simplex; assembly: GCF_040414725.1. Lineage (NCBI taxonomy): Eukaryota > Metazoa > Arthropoda > Insecta > Orthoptera > Tettigoniidae > Anabrus > Anabrus simplex. The sequence continues at coordinate 573,875,719 of NC_090265.1, forward strand.
CTTAGCAGGTAAGGTAGGGGTCCCCATACTATGAAAAACGTAAAATTAAGCAATTTCTTCAATTTTGCTGAAAGTTGAAGTGCTAAAGGGCCAGGAAAGATTTCAAATTGTCAGTCTTGGATAGCTCTATCAAACAAAAAAATTGATACTTTCCGGCCTAGATCAGTTCCAGAAAAACAGCCTAAAATCGCTTGTTTCTTTACTCGTCTCCTTTTTGATTCAAATGCTAGCCAAATGAACTTATTTACATAATTCTTTCTGTAATGTGTTCACTGTTTAATACCCTCAGGCGTTTTTTTTTAATTTTTTAAATATGTCCACACCGAATATAGTTATAAGTGATTGAGTGAAACTCTGCATTGACTCACATTAGCGCTCGTAGTGGTAGAAAAAAGGCAAACTGCTAATCTAATCGAACGGATAACGATAATTAAGAAAAGAATTCTAAATTATACGAATAAATAAAGAATATATTCGCATACATTATTATATTTTACTTACCTAAAATTCGTAGCTCATATCCCTAGGATGTTTTCAACATTTAGTTGCTTGCCTGAAGGGCACCGTGGAACATGGAAATTCATCGAACATTTCCCTATGTTAATGCATACTAATCCCTTACACCTCGTCCTTTAAATGAATATTTGCTCCAATTTGTCCATTTGAATTCCAACTTTATCTTCATATTATGATCTTTACCGCTTTTAAAAGCTACGCTCTAGTTCATTCGTCTACTGATGTCATTCCATGACATCTCTCCACTGACAACTACACGAAACATACCACATAGTCGAACATCTCACCTCGTTACTCCCAAGTCTTCCCAGCCCAATGATTGCAACATTTTTTGTAACATTACTCCTTTGTTACACATCACCCAGAACAAATCGTGTTGCTTTCCTTTGGAACTTTTGCAGTTCTCGTATCAAGTAGTCCTGGTGTGGGTTCCATACACTGGAACCATACCCTAATTAGGGTCTTACCAGAGACATAGGCCTTCTCCTGTATGTTCTTATCAAAACCCCTAATTACTCTCCTAACCATGTGTAGAGATCTGTAAACTTTCTTATCAACCTCGTTAATATGATTACCCCACTGAAGATCATTCCTTATATTACCACTTAGTAACTGACAGTGTAACCCCATGTGGTACTATCACCCCATCAAAACAGTAATTAAAACTGAGAGATGAAACTTACAACTTCACTTTCCATCCCATTTATCATCATAACATTAATCGCTGTCCATCTCACAACATCGTCTGCCCCCCCCCCCTGCAGTCGCTCACAATCCTTCAACTCATTTACAGTATAAATTAACTTATGCAGTATAACATCATCCGCAATTATCCTTACCTGTAATTCCAGTTCTTTACTCATATATCACACACACACACACACACACACACACACACACACACACACACACACACACACACACACACACACACACACACACACACACACATATATAAGGGAACATACAGGTCCAATAATTTTGCCCTACGGGACCCCATCCTAATCATTACACTCCATATACGGTTGGCGCCAGAAAGGGCATCCGGCCAGTAAAACAGGATCAGATCTGCATGTGCGACAGAATGCACACTCGCAACCCCGCAGATGTGGGGAAAAAGTAGAAGAAGATGTGACACTCATTATATTCAGTGTATTGGAATATCGGTTAGACTCTTAAACAATGACGATTATTATTATTATTATTATTATTATTATTATTATTATTATTATTATTATTATTATTAGTACGGGGTTACCCGTGGACCAGCAGAGGTGAAAGAAGGTGCTGGGATGAATGGATCTAACTACAAAATCGAAGTTAATTTAAAATTTCAACAAAGGTCATATTTTCTTTTTTAGAATTTCAAAATCAACAAATAAAAATGAAACAGGTACCAGTAGCAATAAACATGTCTAGTAAAGACAAGATTGGTGGTTTAAACAGATCTTGGGCTTCAAGCCCTTACTACACAATTCCTGAGCTACACGCCCAAAATTACAAAGGTTACCATTTATGCAACGACAGAACACCCCTCAATACATGGAGCACTTGCTCCCAATTTTTAACGTCAAGCCTCCCAGAGGCACTTTTACAACACTCGAAAAGAGCTGACACGCTCTCAGTTTTTCAAGCCTATCCAAGGCAATATCAAAACCTTACAATTACTTGCCATCAAGGCACAACTTACAACTTACAAAAATGAAACAGGGGTATTTAGTACCCAACCCACTGGGCCTTCATGGAACACGAATAATGGTTAAGTAAATGGCCCGAACACAAAATGAAAGGAGGCGAATACTTGCACTCCTCGATGTGACTTAAAACCTAAAAGGCACTAGCCTGATGAAACAGGGGCTATTCCCAAACTATGGAGGTGACTCGTATAAGAATAATTTTAAGACATTACGAAAAGGAAGAAAACAAGTTACAAAACGTAGTCACCTCAAACCAATATGCAGGGGAGCTCGAGAGGTTACGTCACTCTCTATCCCCGATTTACAGTTAAAGGTTAATGAAAATTTACATTAGCCGGCAGAACTTACATTTTAGAGAAGCTAGTTACATAGTAAAGGTTTCGGACCTTTCCCTCAGGTTAAACTGCGCATCTAGCAAAGAAATAAAGATGTTAATTGGCCATTACCTTGCTGAAGACCTGCTGCCTGAAGAAAGAGGCACCACCCGCCTCCTGCTTGACACACATACTAAGTTAGATGTTGATCAAAATGGCCAAGAGACGTGAAAATCTGCAGTTTATAAACCCTCGGGGAAAATTCGAGACCTTTCGTGAATAATCAAGACACACCCATAGAATTTTATTGGTGAATGGAAAGGTTACACTCAAAATCGAAGAAGAAACACGGGAATGGTTGAAAATTAATTACAGAAATTCTCGATTGGCTAAATTGAAAACTGGCGGAAAGAAAAGATAAATATTGCCAACCTAAAGATGAATGAACCAAATTTAGTAAGAAACAAATTTATGAATACAAAGTTTTTAAAAAGGTTTCTTCACTTCGCACCAGGGTGCATGATCAAAGTTTGTTGGTGGTGACGTCTATGAGAGAATGTCCAAACTTCTTGATGAACGGAAAACAAAACAAGTTGAAATCCACACAGTACTGGAAATTTCACAATACCAAAATTACGGTAGTGACATCTTCTGAGGAAAAGTTTGAATAGATCTAGTTCCAAGTTCAGTATTTGTCCTGTAGAGGAGTTCTTTTGCGCAAGACTTAAATGTGCGGCGTAGAGGTGTACCTTCCGGTACAATTATTATTATTATTATTATTATTATTATTATTATTATTATTATTATTATTATTATTATTATTATTATTATTATTATTATTTATTATTTATTATCAGTTAACTCGCGTGCTTCGCCCACAATGCAGGCCTATACTATTTCGCACCCCCGCGTGGCGATCAACACAAGCTACATCGCCTTCGCCATGCTGTTAATTCTAAGAAGAGAAAGACAGCAGGGAGTATTGAAAAGAAGTGGCACTCAAAGGAGTATCGGCATGTCACCAGGCAGATTAGGTGATGAGGTATGGTAGCGGTTGAATCAGGAACTACGTAGGGGGAAAAAGAGAGAAACCTACTAGTTTATCCTGGCATTTTGTAGATAACACATGCAAGGATGTGAGCTGTAAAAGTCCAGGTAATGGTTTTTTTTTTTTTTGTTATTTGCTTTACGTCGCACCGACACAGATAGGTCTTATGGCGACGATGGGGCAGGAAGGGGCTAGGAGTGGGAAGGAAGCGTCCGTGGCCTTAATTAAGGTACAGCCCCAGCATTTTCCTGGTGTGAAAATGGGAAACCACGGAAAACCATCTTCAGAGCTGCCGACAGTGGGGTTCGAACCCACGATCTCCCGAATACTGGATACTGGCCGCACTTAAGCGACTGCAGCTATCGAGCTCGGTTCCAGGTAATGTTAATTAGGAACAAATATCATGCACAAGTTATTAACCCTTTCCAAGATGGTCCAATTATTCAGCGGATCAGTCCTTGTAGGCACTGTTAATGTTAGCGTGGGCTTTGCTGGTTACCAAACCATGTCAACGAGAAGTACTAGGACTTGCGAACTGGTCTGCATGGGTTCCCTGGTACCTTGTCTCCGATCCCGAAGAATGTGGCCACGCCCGCCTAGGCGGGGACCTATTCAGGGCCCTGTATACAGGGCAACTGCGATGAGTGGTCAGATGAGCAACCCGCACAGTTGGCACATACCGGCAAGCTGTGTGCTGTTGGACACCAGAACAGCGGTTGCAGTGTACCGGGAGCCCAAAGTTAACCTGACGGCGGCCCCACGCCATACAGCTGAAACACCGCAAGAGTTGTTCACGAGAACGTTTGGATGTCACCTTATTACCGCTTCCTGTTGAGGTCCTTTCCTGATTGCTTCCGCATTCGACTTCCTCTCTGAGTGCAGTCGTGGGTTCAGACTGGGAGGCGCTCTCCTGGTGAGCCACCAACTTTTTCCTCCTGGTACGAGGGTGGCGTCTTCTTCCTGGCAACGGTCGTTTCTCGGCAGGAGAGGAGATCTCGTCTTGGCCTGGGGGACCGTAAGGGCACGGGCAGCCCCACTGTATCTCCGGTTTATTCCTCTCCTTCCTGAATGGCGACGGAAGTGGGCATTAACATCTTGGTGTGGTCCCTGTCCTGTAGGGCACATTCAGACGGCTGAATTGTGAAGAAGGCGCTGGCAGGCCAGGAGGCACGGATACCAGCGTTTAAACGCCAGGGGGCTTGGTCCGAATCGTCATCCTGAATTACGCCCGGGTGGACCTTCTTGGACGGCCCATGCAGATGATGGACATTCGGTGACTGCCTTAGTCGTCTGTGTTCACTTGGAAAAGGACAAGACGACCATGAATACTTACCATAGTTCGTGTTCTGCGACCTACTTCATACTGTACGAGAATGATCAGTCCTACTTATCAGACGGGGATTTTCTAGTCTACTTTTCCACTCTCACCTACAAGCTTATTCGTTTGAATAGATATACATATCAACTGGATTAATCTAAAATAAAGATAATTTAAGCGTACCAAAATTGACGTTAGTTATAAATAAATGCTCCATTACTCTTCGTGCTTTTGAAATAACTCCCCTTGACTTAATTTAGTTGTTTAATATGTCTGATCAATATGGGCTGTTTCAGCTGGAAAACAGGTTTATTCAAAATTACATATTGTACATGGTACATAATACTGATCTTTTCCTTCTTGCCTGCAGACCTTTCCTTCAAAGTTTCTCTGCTATTTAAGATTTTAAAAAATATCAGATTTAATTAAATTATGGCATGGACGAAACTGGAACTCGTACAATGACAGCATAAACGCTGTTATATTTGTATACATGTTACCAGTTACGAATCGAGGTCAATCTTGTACAATAATCAGCTTTGCAACAGTTGTAAACAAGCAAAAACACTGTCTGATTTCTTCTTCTTTCTTCGTTTCGGCCTGCTGTGCACCACGTTATTTCAACCGTTTGCATCCTTGAGCTTTAATTCTTCCCCAGTACTCACGCATTCTCGTTCTGTGAGCCTCCTTCCTTTCATCAGTGCACTTCTTGCCTGTTTTCAACTTTGGCCTTTCTTGGAACCTCTTGTATCTCCCCCCCCCCCTCTGTGGGTGGGGGCGGTAGAATAACACCCACGGTAACCCCTGCCTGTCGTAAGAGGCGACTGAAAGGGGCCTCAGGGGCTCTGAACTTTGGAGCGTGGGTTGGCGACCACGGGGCCCTCAGCTGAGTTCTGGAATTGCTTCCACTTACTTGTGCCAGGCTTCTCACTTTAATCTATCCTATCCGACCTCCCTTGGTCCAACTCTTGTTCCTTTCCGACCCCGACGCTATTAGGTTTGCGAGGGCTAGGGAGTCTTTCGTTTTCACGCCCTTCGTGGCCCTTGTCTTCCTTTGGCCAATTATTTTCATTTTTCGAAGTGTCGGATCCCTTCCATTTTTCCCTCCTGATTAATGTTATATAGAGGATGGTTGCCTAGTTGTACTTCATCTTAAAACAATAATCACCACCACCACCACCTCTTGTATCCCTGGAGCTTTTTCTGGAGAGGAGCACGTTTCTGGATGTCTTCGAGTGTGATTCCTATTTCTTGAAGGTCTTCTTCAACTTCGATAAACCAGGGTCCCTTGGTTTTCTTGTTAAGAAAGTAGGAAAAGATCCTATTGGTTTGTCCCTGTGTGCTCATTCGTGCTATATGGCCATAAAAATTAATCCTCCTTTTCCGAATCGTGTCCGTTATCCTCTCCATATGCTGGTACATATCGCTGTTGTGTCGTCTCCTGTACTCACCATTTTCTTTGATTGGTCCAAGAATCTTTCTCAGGATTTTTCTTTCTTTAGCTTCTAGCTTCTCCATCAGACCTTTTCTGTTCATTGCAAGGCATTCTGCTGCGTATAGTGCTTCCGGGCGTACAACCGAACAATAATGCCTAAGCTTGGCGTTAATGGACACTGATCTTTTGTTGTAGACATTCCTAGACAGCTGATATGCCACCTCCATCTTGTTGATTCTGCACATGATTGCTTCTTTCTCAGAGTTGTTAGGTACTATCCACTGTCTGATTTATTGATTAATTTCTGTTTAATTGAATTCAAATTAAAATTAATGACCGTATTAACTTTGCTGACGATAGTAAGATAGAAAATCACTCACACGGGCTTAACCAGGAGCTCGGGATGGGCTAAGATTTTTGGCATATGAAAGCAAATCCATTTCCTTACAGACCGACAAGGCCCTTTTTAAATATTCAGCCCAAAGACTGGTTTGATCCTCAACAGCTTTACCATCATCTGTCATATATGGCCTAGGCATCACTGAAAAGGCATACTGGGAATCTGAGGACTGATGTTTACCGTTGATTTCCTCTCCAAGGTTCTTGGAGGAATAGAAAGTAAAGATTTCTACAAATCATAACCTCGGTACTAAGCACAATAGAGTGGTTAGCTCTATGCAAATCCATGAATTAACCAGGTACTTATTTTTGGCACATCTGAGATACTTCTGGGCCTCTCCGCAACTGGAAATACCGTTTCTTAACTTTTTGACTCTCTCATGGGGAATAAAACACACCTTTCGGGTGTCAAGTACATCTTTATCCATTCGCCCCCTACGATGATGACTTTTAAGGATTTTTCATACAGTAATTAAAGTAGCTTATCCTTTTATTTCGTACAGCAAGAAGTGTATTGTGTTAATAAAAAATGCAACTGCCAGGCTAGATGGCTCAGGAAGGTTCTGGCGTTCTGAGGCCAAGATAGGGTGTTCGATCCCGGCTCATACGAGTGATACTAGATCGTGCTCAAATACACCAGTACCGAGCTCGATAGCTGCAGTCGCTTAATTGCGGCCAGTATCCAGTATTCGGGAGATCGTGGGTTCGAACCCCACTGTCGGCAGCCCTGAAGATGGTTTTCCGTGGTTTCCCATTTTCACACCAGGCAAATGCTGGGGCTGTACCTTAATTAAGGCCACGGCCGCTTCCTTTCCACTCCTAGCCCTTCCCTGTCCCATCGTCGCCATAAGACCTATCTGTGTCGGTGCGACGTAAAGCAAATAACAAGAAATACACCAGTCTCGTGTCGGTAGATACGACTTGTTGCTTTTTTACGACTGTTGTATTAATATAATTTAATTCAGTAACAGAACTCCTGCGGGAAAAATTAACCATAAACGTCAAAGTAGAAGGGAATTATTCGATATACATTTCTCGATGTGATAGTAGTTTTGACCAAATAAATGAAAAATCCACAGCGGGTTTCCTGTCATTCGACCAGGTCAGGAATGGAATGAAGGAAGCCCCATCTAGCGGCGAGGGTAGGAATTGTGGCGGCTGTTGAAGCCTGTCGCACTCCATTGGGGCAATGATTAATGACTGACAGATGAAATGATACTGGAGAGTGTTGCTGGAATGAATTGTGACAGGATAAACTGGAGTACCCGGAGAAAAACCCGTCCCACCTCCAGTTTGTCCACCACAAATCTCACATGAAGTGAGCGGGATTTGAACCACGGAACCCTGCTATGAGAGGTCAGCGCGCTGGCACCTGAACCACGGAGGCTCCCTTTTGGTCAAATAAATATGCTCGAATATTTTTAAATGTCTAAATTAAACCTTATGAGTAAACTTTTTCAAAGGATTTTGCAGCCATATGCTCTCCTTTGATGATCTGGTCAGTGTCCCCAGCAAAGCGAAGAAATAGTTACCTAGCATCTTATGCCTGAATTTGCTTTCGAGAGGGTGGCTAAGCACCTTTGTGCTCCTTCACCAGACAACAGTACACCGTCACGTATCCATTTACTGATACCACCTGGTGTTACCGACTTCGGAAACCCGGTGCTTCAACACTCACACATGGTTTACTCAAAAGTTACTCTTATGCCGTGAGTACAAATCCATCAATGGAATCACCCAACTGATATTTCTATCGTACTCAAATCCACAATTCAGAATCACTTTAAAAATACATTACTTTCTAATAAAACCTAGGTTGAGTGGTGACACATTCCAATACATCCTACCCGAGGGGTGAGTGGCTCGAGTATGATTTTTATTCTTGCTGTGAAATTAAGAATAATTTCAGTTGTTGGAACAGAGTTCATTCAGCATCTGGTGACAAGTGCGAAGAGAAGTTTGTTATACTCCCACTCTTAGTCCTCCAGAAATAATAATAATAATAATAATAATAATAATAATAATGGTTTTACGGCTCACTAACTACTACTTATGTGGTTTTCGGAGACTCGGAGGTGCCAGAATTTAGTCCCGCAGGAATTCTCTTACGTGCTAGTAACTCTACCAACACGAGGCTGACGTAATTGAGCACCTTCAAGTACCATCGGACTGAGCCGGGACCGAACCTGCCAGGTTGGGGTCAGAAGGTCAGCTCCTTAACCGTCTGGGCCACTCAGCCCGGCATTCTAGAAATAATTACCGTTATTTTCTATTTCTACATTCGAATGCTAGATTGTACTGTGAGTTCATGGACGGTTAATGAATGTTTTACGGATCTACTAGCGTATAATGGGAAATTTTCAAGTAATTAAAATAAGCTGTGGTGGTGCGCCGGTAGTGGAGTGATCCCAAATTCATGGTCGATCTCGGCCGAGGTAGTCGATTTTTGAAGGGTGGTCCAGAGTCTTGTGCCTCCATGTCATTATTGTTGTCACTTTAGTGATCACTGGTGACGTACTCAGCACCAGCTGACGACATTTAATTTACTCAGGCATAGTGTCCGTCCAGAAGAACTTATCTTTCGTTGCTTAATAGCAGCTGAATCAAAATGTAGAAATTGCTAGGCAGGCTACCTAGATGGAATAGCTACCTAGATGGACCACTGCAGACTGTGTGCAGCTCTGTAGATGAGATGAATGAAATGGCGTATGGCTTTTAGCGCCGGGAGTGTCCGAGGACATGTTCGGCTCGCCAGGTGCAGGTCTTTCGATTTGACACCCTTAGGCGACCTGCGCGTCATGATGAAGATGAAATGATGATGTAGACGACACATACACCCAGCCTCCATGGCAGAGAAATTAACCAATGATGGTTAAAATTCCCTACCCTGCCGGGAATCGAACCCGGGACCCCTGTGACCAAAGGCCAGCACGCTAACCATTTAGCCATGGAGCCGGACAGCTCTGTAGATTAGGCCATACGATTATTATAAAATAAGTAAAAATGTCAGTATTGTTGTTGTTCATTTTGAAGAGTTCTTTTTACGTACGGGAACTCGCTATCCTAAATAATTCAATAAGGCACCATAGATAGAGCCCTCCGCGAATGTACAAAATATTATCCGCATCCGCTCCGCATCAGCACCCGCATTCTGATCCGCGAATGGCCGCGAATGGTTATTCGCGGATATTGTAAATATTGAACTATAGTGTATTACATCCAAGGTATTGAAACGGATAGATCTGTTAATATAATACAATAGGCCTGACACCTGGCACCAGACCCCCTACAGTCACAGGTTTATGAGGAATTTTCTCTTGCGACAACTACCGACGTATTGAACGTTGTTCCTTTCTTCCCTTATAGCGGGCAGGAGCCAGTTAGGCTTAGGTTAGATTTACAGCCTTATGGTCTCAAGGCTCCTTATATATATCACCATTCTCCCATACCAATGTAAATGGTCGCCTAACCACTAGGAAAAATAAGAATATGCCTGAGTAAACCCATATACTTAATTATTTAAAAATTGTCAGCACAATTATCCGCACTACCATACAGTTTGCATCCGCCAACACAATAACTTCAGCGGATATTCGCATCCGTGGAGGGCTCTAACCATAGAACTTCAAGGACAACTCTCCTCCCATTTTCCATTGCCACATGTCCATTTATTTATTATATGATGATGAATACTGTAATTACTCAAGAATGAGATGGCTAGAGCTTGGCGCCAGGTGATTGTACAACTCTTCATGACTGGAAGGAAAAAATATTGCTGACTGATAGGTTGATTAATTTAGAGAATAACTCAAGTCTGTAGCGCCACTGTTAACGCTTGTATCTCCAGATCAAGTGTAGAAAGTAGATATGAGATTATTCAATATTGAAGAGAAGTTTGTTGCAGCAAATGGTATAGTAGTTCCAACAAACAGAAGAGCAAGTCGAGGCTGCTGACGTAAGATCAAGACATATTATTCAACTGAAAAAGAAAAACAATACAATTTTTTCAATATTCAGATCATCTCTGTTTGAAAAAGATTGGTCCAATTGAAATAGTTGTTTATCAGCAATATATAGAGATCACTCAAACATCAGTGGGGAAAGGATTATTTGTCCCAATTAAACAATCCCGCTATATCATAAAGACCTTTAGTTTAATATTCCGCGCCTTTATTGTATAACTCTGTGGAATGACTAGGTGTACCATTTCACATGAGTTCGCAAGAAGGGTTAAATGATTGGGCCTTGCATTTATTTAATGCTGAAAATGAATGCTCTTAACCAGGTTGCTGTTCGTCCGTGACTGGGAGACAAGAGTATTATATTGATTAATTCATGAATTCGTACGTTAGTCTAGCTCCTTGACTGAATGGTCTAAGTAGTGGCTTTTGTTTCAGAGGGTCCCTGGTTCGATTTCCAGCCGGGCTGTGTGATATTAAATCACATCTTCTTAATGTCTCTGGTTCCTGTTCACCCGCTACAACCCCGTCAGTCACAGTAACATGTAGTGGTTAAATGAATTTTCTCCATATAAGGTTGGTGTCAGGAAGAGCATCCGGTCGTAAAACTGGATTAAATTCACGTGTGCAGCACGTGTGACCCCACCACGTTGTAGAAACGCGGAAGAATTAGGTGTTATGTTCGAATTCGTAAGATACAGTGAATATAATCTAATATACATGTCTTTCCCTTCTAAATGCATATGATTTTATATTTATGGTCCAAATGAAATAATCGTTTATCAGCAATATATATAGATCACTCAAACATCAGTGGGGAAAAGGATTATTTGTCCGAGTTAAACAATCCCGCTATATCATAAAGACCTTTAGTTTAATATTCCGCGCCTTTGTAGTATAACGCTGTGGAATGACTGTCACAATCTTATATGTCCCCCACTTCAATTTCATAATGGTATTCCAGACAATTGTTGTGCATAATTTTGTATTTTCTTTCTAATGAACATATGATTTTTACGTTCTTCTAACCATTTCACTACACATAAAATTAATTTAATATTTGAAAATTTCTCACATATGGACCAACTGAAAATCCCAGTTTTTCGCATTTAACTGCCTTAACACTGGAACTTTATCCCGCCGTTGATCGCTACATGGGAATTTTGCTCACAATGAATTTGGAAGCTCATTTCCTCAGAAATAGTGAAGATCACTACTTCGCCTCGCCCTGTACCTGACTTTCGTAAAGTTTGCAACTTCCTGTTAAAAGGGTTTTGTCTCAAACGTAAATAGTTTACCTTCAGACTGCTACTTATTTATTTGGTACGGACATATGAGCATTTCCCTCAACGCATGACATGTGGTGTGACTGTTTTCCTGCTTCATTATTTTAATCCGAATGTATATTTTATAATAAAATGTACATATTTGAATTTGTGAAATGAAACGGACAACGACAATTCGTAAATGATAATTCTTAGTGGAACACAATACTGATAAGTTCTTTATGAGTTTTAACATTCAACAATAAAATTGACAAACATTAACAGTAGTTGGAATACATATTTACCTGTATTGGTGCGATGTTAAACTACTCGCAAAACTTCGGTTCCGGGGCACCGAGTTCGATTCCAGGCTTGATCAGCGATTTTAACGTAGTCTGATTAATTTCTCTGGCTCGGAGGCTGGGTGTTTGTGTGCGTCTTAAATGTAATAGGTTAAAATCATTAAGTTATCTATCATTATTAATTTTAAAAAATACAAAATTGTAGCTGACTGCTTACCGAAAGCCAAAATAATTAAATAAATAAATAAATAAATAAATAAATAAATAAATAAATAAATAAATAAATAAATAAATAATGCTAGTAAAGCGAAACATATTTTTTTCTGTTTGTTAAGGTGAGAGCCATTCGTTTCACTGCCAACTTAGTTAATATAGTCTTGAAGTTTTCAGTAGAACACAAAATGCAAATTTATGAGAACACTATAAAATATCTGGAAAGTATTTTTAATAGGAGAATAACATGTTCCTTCTACATATTCTATCATATTTGTATATCATGCCTAGGCATATATGTGTAAAAATTATTTACTTTGCGTAAACTTGTCACTGATTATAAAGATGTGATAAAGTCTCAGGATATCCTTGTAGAATTTTGTTATTTAATAAAATGTTCTCTTCCAGATATTAGAGTGCGTTCATTAATCTGTATTTTGTGTTCGTCATGATGGAAACTTAAAGGTTATACATATTTTGTATTACGTGTAGTATAACTGACTTCATTTGCGTAAAATTAATTTACGATTTTACTCGTAATTTTAATCTGCCGCCGTGGTTACAAGAACTCAATATATCAGGAACTGAAGGAACAAAACGCAGGAATAACGGTGTGGGTGAAATAACGAATGTGATTTTGAAAATGAACGTAGTGATTATATGTCAGGCACATAACAATCCGACAACAGCAACAATGGCAATAGCAAAGATATAATAATAATAATAATAATAATAATAATAATAATAATAATAATAATAATAATAATAATAATAGTAATAAGTTAACGTTATTGATTGCTACAGGATTTTTATCCCAATTACAGCAGCATTATTTGTGATACAAAGTGAAATTACAAATAATTATCACTTAATATTACCTAGCCTAACTTAATTAAATCTAATCTAAACTAATCTAATGTAATCAATCCAATCCTATATATTTATTGAGGAACTCAACGACTTTCCGTACATTCTGGGTTGCAACAGGGACAAAGTTTAACTACACCAAAAAAGAAACAAATTGGCATTATAACATTTTAATTTCTAGCCGAATGCAGCCCTTGTAAGGCAGACCCTCCTATGAGGGTGGGCAATTAGAACAATATTAATTACACAGTCTACAGCATTAAACATTTGTAAATACAAAAAAATATTAATGAGCAATACAGTTCTTATTAGGAGACTAGCAAATGTACCCGTGCTTCGCTACGGTATTCTGCATTGTATACGAATATTGAAGTAAATACTGTACATGCTGTAAATAAGATTGTTTTAAAATAGCATGTCTCTTAGCGTTATCCGAGAAACAATATGGAGAGGTCCCCATACGTTGTTTCCAGTGTAAAGTGCTTGTTACGGATTTGTGATGATAACGACAGGCTCACTTGCCTACTGCCATTCACAATCGAGTTGGGAACTTTACGTTATAATTGCAGGCCCCATTGCCTACTGCGTGGTCACAAGCGATTTGGGGAGTTTCCGTTACAATGGCAGCCCCCCTTTCCTACTTCCAGACATATTACAAATTGAGGAGTTTTTATTATAATGGCAGGAAACTTCCCTACAACCAGTCAAAATTGAGTTGTGCAGTTATCATTATAATGATAGGCCCCTTTTCCAACTGCCAGCCAGCATCCTGCCAGTCACACCAAGTTGATGAGTTTCCATCAAAATAGCAGGCCAGTATGCCTAATGCCAGTCACATTTTAGATGGGTACATCTGTTTATAACTGCGGGAACGCTTGCCTACAGCCAAAGACTGTATGCTGCATGATCCCTTGCCATCTGAAAGTCAAATCGAGAAGTGAATTATTCATTACAATGGTAGGCCTGCCTCATTAATGCCAGTTACACAGGAATTGAAGAAGGACTCCATTCCTACTGCCAGTCATAGTCGGTGTGCGGAGTACTGATTACAATAGCAGACACACCCTTTCTCGATCACTAAAAATCGACATCAGTGAATATATATAGTTCGACATACGAAAGTATGTGCTTGTTTACAATATTGCAGACCTTCATTTACAGATTAACTGCTTCTAAACGGTACATCATATCGAGAAAGGATTGTACCATAAGACGCCGGATTTAGCGGCCTAAATTGCTGGTCTTATGATATCTCATCTATTCATGGGTCAGATTGAGTTAGAAACTTGGAATAGAGTAAAATTTGTGTAAGATTATCTCACATTGCATTGCTTTTCGGATAATTAAGTGACAGCTACATACATAGCATTTGGCTCACATATGGCTACTGGGTGGACCAATTTTCGTGTAGAGTATGATGATTCTATCTTTCCTCTAAGTGATGGAAGGTATGAATTATGTATGTGAAAAGTACAACTTTACTTAACATAGAGAAATAGAGAAAAATCAAACGTAAAATGGATATAAATACGACAAAAAGTCGTAAGACCAAGGTTGTAGATCACTCCAAATTGAACGGGGATTGTGCCATCCGTTATGTGATAATACTTCCCGAAGGTCTGCACCATCATTAAAATTGCCTCCATATTTCGATATTCTTCGGGATAGAAAGGGAAAAATTTAAAGCTCTTGGAAGTTTTCCGCCCGTTACAGGCTAAAACGTAAAAGTTTGCCAAATTTCAAATTTCAGTTTTCTTTCTCGACTGGCGGATTATGCCACAATCTACGTTTTCGGTGAGAAGTGTAAAAAGTAGGACTTTCAAGAAACTAAACCAAAAAATATGCAGATGATCATTATTACCCCTTAAGCGTGTAGCTGTACGAAAATTTCGACAAAATAGTCAATGTACAGGCACCAGTAGTTACAGTAGGAACCTGCTCCACGTACAACACCTTGTGGGCTATATCCGCTGGACTTAACTGGAAAAACGGAACGTTTATGATATCTTCCTTATTAATCCTCCTGTCGAAAAAATGCACATGAAAAAAAGTTTTAGAGATGGAATTCCATCACGTTTGGTCGATTTCCAGTCAGGTTGGTCTTGTACTGTATATATTGTGTAAGAGTAAAATCACCATTTCGGTTCCCTATAAACCGCCAGTCCATTCCGGGAACATGAAATGTTATTGACGATTAACACGTAGCGTTTGACAGGTAGATATTAATGTAAAGTTTGACTCAAATATCTTCAGTAGTTTTCAAGTTGTAAAACATACGCTTTACACGCACCCGCTCTTGAGTTAAGTCCAGTGGGACTTGTACCAGAAAACGGTCCGTTAATGATATCTCCCTTATTAATCCTCGTATTTAAATGATGCACATGAGGAAAAAGGCTTAGAAATGAATTTCCATTAAGGCAGGTAAATTTACATTAAGTTTGGTTGTCTATATATTGTGAGAATGCAAAATGACGGTTTCGGTTTCGTATAATCCCCCAGTCAATTCAGGGATTTAGAAACAATATTTGCCCTAAAACCTACGAAAGGACAGGTGGATTCTAAATATCAAGTTTGGTTTAAATATATCCAGTAGTTTCCAAGTTATAGACAAACAGACAAACAAACAAACAAACAAACAGACAGACATCAAAACTGAATATATGCAGATGGTCATTATTACACCTGAAACGGATAACTGTACGGAAATTTCGCCAAAATTGTCAATGTACAGACACACTCTAGAAGTGCAGACCTTTATTTCGATAGTTACTGCTTTGTAACTGTACGACGTATCTACAAACGGACTTCACCATCAGACGCCCCTTTCAGTGCTCCACATGGTTGGTCCTATGACATCTTCTCGTATCTCCTATATTCATGGGTTAGATTGAGTTAGAGTCATTGAATGGGGTGAAATTTTGTACAGTTTTTGGATGCTACTTTATATTTTTGACTCTCATGTGACAGCTAGAATCATAAAATTTGGCTATAACATTGCCAATGGTCATGTCAATATGCGTGCCGAATGTTATGATTCTACCTTTCCTATAAGTGTGCCAAATGATAACATATACGTGTAAAAGTACAAAATCAACTTGTATTTAATGTATTAGGGATAGAAATACGACGAAAAGTCATGGGACAAAAGTTGTAGATCTCTCGAAAATGAAACGCCATTTGCTTTGTGACTTGTGATACGACTTACTGATTAGCCACCAATTACCCCGAAACGGAGGTCTGCACCGCCGTTAAAATTGCATCCATATTTCGGAATTTTCCTGGGCCAAATGTTATACATTTGCATAGCTTAGAATATTTCCTCAAAGGAAAGAGTGTACAGCATTAGAAAACGGATTATAACTGAGGACATCCGGATGACGACAAATATATAAATACCAAGTGAATGTATCGGAAAATCAAATGCTCCTCAATAAATTATGCCGGTGTGAGTTATGGATATAAGAAAGCGGTAATCGGAGAGAAATTTAGGCGCAGGGATTCTTAGGTTATCAGATAAGAAGATGAATATTTGTGTTATTACTTAAGCTATTCGAGGACGGTTATAACCTCCAATGATATTCCGCCAATATCCCGCAGAATGGCCGATTGACGACTCTCTTGCTTTCTACCCAAGGAACAACCACGAATTTAAAGGAATGATGAGGAAAATGGCAATACGTTACTTCCCTGCTAGCAAGCAGTCAAAGACGTTGCCATGGTAACCCATATATTCGTTATCGCTCTGTCGGTCACTCAATGCCGAGCATGGTATCGGCAGAAAATAGTAAATTTCTCCGTCATTTGAAGAGTAAGGTAAATTATGAACATAACGAAAGTTGTTTATGATGAAGAGACCTTTCACATACGGTCCACAGAGTTTGCAGAAAATCAATAGTATAAGAAAAAATGGAGGAAAACCGTTGTGGTTTTCCTATAAAACCACCGTCTTTTCAAAGATTTTAAAATGATATGCATATCTAAACCTTCCTCGGGGTGAGTATACTCTAAATATGAAGTTTGGTTGAGATCTATCCAGCCCTTTCGACGTGATGGTGGAACAAACAAACATTTTTATTTTTTTATTTTGCTAGTTGCTTTACGTCGCACCGACACAGATAGGTCTTATAGCGACGATGAGACAGGGAAGGGATAGGAGTTGGAAGGAATCGGCCGTGGCCTTAATTAAGGTACAGCCCCAGCATTTGCCTGGTGTGAAAATGGGAAACCACGGAAAACCATTTTCAGGGTTGCCGACAGTGGGGTTCGAACCTACTATCTCCCGAATACTGGATACTGGCCGCACTTAAGCCAAACAAACAAACAAACAAACAAACAAACAAACAAACAAACAAACAAACAAACAAACAAACAAACAAACAAACAGACAAACAGAAACGAACAACTTTATTTATAAGATTATTTTTATACCACTCCCCTCGCCCCCTGCCCATAAGGGTGCTAGGGGTGTCTTACCCTCACGCGGTTTGTCTCCTGATACTAATTGATAAGTGTACCACGTTTGGTGAAATTGCTCCAGTGGTTTAGGAGGAGTTGTGTCATATACACACCCACACCCACACACCCACGCACACACATACATCAAGTTTTATATATAGTAAGAAGAAGAAGATAACATTTTTATATGTAGTTTTTCGATTAATTTTATATCTCACCCCCTTCGCTCCCCACTTGGATTTGCAAAAAAATCCGGAGTAATACTATTCATCTCAGAGACCCTGAAATCTATGGATTCGACACTATTCTCGATTATTATTGTAACTACCCCCCCTGACCTTCTCCCTTAACGGCGCTAGGGATAGCTTAACCCCCACAGTGCTCGTCTCCCGATAGTAATTGATACGTGTACCAAGTTTGGTTGAAATTGCTCCAGTGGTTTAGTTGGAAATGTGTCATTTACACACACACTTCCATTTCTATATATAGTAAGATTTTTACACTCGTACTTCACCCCCTTTCCATTCTCGCCCAAAGGAGTCCTATGAGTGCCTTACACAACAGTATATTTTTTTCCAGATATTAAGTCTTATTTTTACCAATTTTGGTTGGCAGCTATGCCTAAACGTACATGCATAATCTCACTGCTCTAGAATCCTGGAGCTGACGTTGCCATGGTTACGGCAGTTCATTTCTTTATCCGATTCCTAGAGCAGGGGTAGTGTGGTGCCAATATCTCCGTAATGGTTGGTTTTAAGGCCTTAAAACATGGTTTTCGGGCCCACCGAGTTTTGTTCTTTGCGTCAAGAGGATTAAATTGAGCTTTGTCTCGTCCTTATACGACAAATTCGATATTTTGCCTATAATAGTATAAGAGAAAATGGAGGAAAACCATTTTTCCTATAACACCCCCGTCTTTTCAAAGATTTTAAAATGATATACATATCGAAACCTTCCCCGGGGTCAGTATACTTTAAATATGAAGTTTGGTTGAGATCTAGCCAACCGTTTCGACGTGATGGTGGAACAGACAAACAGACACGAACAACTTTATTTATAAGAAGAAGATTAACGGGAACTACTGTGAATACATACGTGATTTTAAAATTGACTATGATCCTCGTAACCCGGTCTCGAAAGCCAAGAATAATGACCGAGAGGATTCCTCGTGCTGACCACACGACACCTCGTAATCTGCAGGCCTTCGTGCTGAGCAGATGTCGCTTGGTAGGCCAAGGCCCTTCAAGGGCTGTAGTGCCATGGGGTTTGGTTTAATTTATGATCCTCGTAATGTGGCGATTACCAGAAGATTGATTTTGCACTTCCGTAATACGTATTATTATTATTATTATTATTATTATTATTATTATTATTATTATTATTCCGAGGTATCTGTGGAACAGCAGAGGTGAAAGAAGGTGCGGGCTGGAATGGGTCTGACTACAACGCCGAAAGATGAATTAAAATTTCAATAAAGGTTATATTTTCAAAACTTAACAATTTTACATAGAATTCAAAAAAAAAATATTAAAACAAGAATGATCAACAACTATCCAATAATCAGGTACAATGTATAATTTTACAAACGAAAACCCGAGTTTCGGGTATTAACAAGTTCTGGGCTCCGAGCCCCAAGTTTTGCAATCCTTGAGCTCTCAGCTCACAACCACAAAATACCAAAGGGCCGAAAACCCCTAATTCCATGGAGCACTTGCTCCCACCTAGTAACGTGAAGCCTCCTAGAGGCACCTTTCAAAATACCAGAAAGAGCTGACCCGCTCTCAATCTTTCAAGCCTATTAAATGCAGTACCAGACTTTACAATTAACTGCCATCAAGGCAGAACTTACAAGTATAAATAGGGGTATCTCGTACACAATCTACTGGGCCTTCGCAGGAAGGAAAACAAAAACGGGTTAAGTTAATGGCCCAAAATACAAAGATGAATGGAGGCGAGAACTTGCACTCCTACATGAAAGCTTGTTAAAACCTAAGTTGCGCTAGGCCGATTCAACAGGGGCTATTCCCACACTAGGAAGGTGACTCGTATAAGAAAATTTTAATACATTAGGAAGGAGAAGAAAAATCGGTTATGAAAACGTAGTCACCTCAGATCAAAAAAAGGGGAGCTCGAGAGGGTAAAGCACTCTCTATCCCCGATTTACAGTTAAAGTAACATGGAAATTTTACATCGAAAGGGTATAGGTTACATCGAAACGGTTTCTAAGCTTCCCCGAGGATTAAACTGCTGAGCTAGCAAGAAATTAAAGATGTTAAACGGCCATTACCTTTTTGAAGGGCTGCTGACTGATGAAAGAGGCGCTTCCCGCCTCCTGCGATTCTTCCATACACTAAGCTAGATGTTGTACGAATGACCGAGAGACCAGAAAATCAGCAGCTTTAATACCCTCGTGGAAGATTCGAGACCTTTCATGAATAATTAAGACACACCCACATGCGTTTATTGGTCGGCTAAAAGTTACAAGTCAAAAATGAAGAAGAAACCTGTGATTGGAGGGAAATTATTTACAGAAATTACTGATTGGGTAAATTCAAAACAGGCGGAAAGAAAGGATTAATATTGCCAACCCTCCAACGAAAGAACGAAATTTAGTAAAGACAACAACTTATGAATACAAAATATCTTCAAGAAAAGTTCCTTCACTTCGCACCAGGGTGCATGATCATAGTTTTTGATAGAGACATCTGTGAGAGAATGTCCACACTTCTTGATAATTAGTAAACAAAAACAATTCGAAATTAACACAGTGACATCTTCAGATAAACGGTTGAATTAATTCAGTTTCAAAGTTCAAATTCGAAATTAACACAGTAACATCTTCAGATGAACGGTTGAATTAATTCAGTTTCAAAGTTCAGAGTTTCAACTGTAGAGGAGAACTTTAAGGTGGAAAATTCAAATGTGCGGCGTATAGGTGTACCAACCGGTACAATTATTATTATTATTATTATTATTATTATTATTATTATTATTATTATTATTATTATTACTATTATTATTGCTTTTTGAAGGAGCTTAACATCTAGTCATCGGCCCCTGAGAACAAAGAAGATATGGTTGTTGGTACCAATGGTATTTTTAAATTATCTGGGTAAAGATAAACAGACTCGATGATACTTTCTTAAGCCGCGGAAAAGTGGTCGAGGGTGACATTATACGTGGTTGAAGAATAAAAGAAAAAACAACAAAAATCGCAATACCTATGAATGCGACTCTAAAGTATTAGATAATGATAGGTACATTACGCAAGGGTTTGCAACGTACTTTCAGTCTGTATATTCCCAAGATAGAGCTCAGTATAACATTCCAAACGTTCCATCAGGAACTACTGGCAATATCCACATTGACAGCATTACTGTAGAGGATGTTGAACTAGCGTTAAAAAAGCTCAAGCCAAAGTCTTCCGCGGGACCAGATCAGATACCGCCGTATGTTATAAAAGGTTGCAAAAATGTACTGAAATGTCCTCTCCTGTTCATTTATAACGTAATTCTCAAAACATTTGTATTTCCCACATTATGGAAACTGTCCCGAGTATGTCCTGTATGTAAATCGGGTAATCCAATGTTAATAAAAAACTACCGACCAATATCAATTATTTCAGCTATAGCCAAGTTTTTCGAATTTATATTATGTCGTAGACTCACAGTCTATACAAGACCTTTAATATCAGAACAGAAACATGGATTTATTTCTGGACGATCTACAGTAACAAATCTCCTAAATTTTACACAATCAATATCCTCAGAACTTGAGAGAGGTGGCCAGATAGATGCAATATTTACTGACTTCGAAAAGGCCTTTGACAAAATTGACCATGACATTCTCCTAAGAAAAAAAAATGCTTAGATTATCTTACCAACTACTATATCCTTTCAGCTCCTACCTAAAGGATAGAAAGCAGTATGTAATTTATCAAAGAAACTCATCCAGAGAATCCCATGTAAATTCAGGAATAGTCCAGGGCTCTAATCTAAGGCCGTGGATGTTCCTGGTGCTAATCAATGACTTACCTGAACGAATAAAATTCTCGGACTCTCTCTTATACGCCGATGACTTTAAGGTATTCAACTCGATTGTCACCATTAACGTCTGCGAACTTCTCCAGGCTGAATTAATTTACTACAATGAACTACGGAAAATCAACTATATCTAAATGTAGAAAATGTGTATCCATGTCGTTCACTCGAAATAAAACGTGTATTTCCTTTAACTATAAACTAGGTTACGATGACCTGAAACCAGTAAATGAGGTTAAAGACCTCGGGATATTATTAGACCGAGAACTCACCTTCACCCCACATATACAGAAGGTAGTTGCTGAGTCATACAGGACATTATGATTTGTGATGAGGAATGTCAAACCCTTTAAACTCCTAAAAACCTGTATACACCTCTACAGCTCTTTCGTCAGGCCCAAAGTAGAATACGCAAGCTTTACATGGAATCCAGCAAATAAAATATATATTGCACAGATCGAAAAATCCAAAAGAGATATTTAAAATATTTACATTTAAAAAAAAACAGTAATTATCCACATGTAGCATACAATGAACTTCTCCTAAATTTTGAAATAGAAAGCTTGAAACTGAGGAGACAAATGGATGATATGAAGTTTCTGTACAAAACTGTGAACTCTATTATTGACAACCCTGACTTTTTATACCTCTTGAGCTTCCACGTGTCCCGCTTTAATGCGAGGACATATGTAACTTTTCATAATAAAAAAGCCAGAACAACCGCTCACAAAAATTCCCCACTCTACAGGCTATGCAATGTCTACAACAGTGCAGTTCAGAAAAATAATTCTTTAGACTTCTGTGCACCTCTAGACCTGTTTTTACAACAATTCAGCATCTCCGCGAAAACTCTGTAATGCTGATTTGAACCAAAAATGTATATTAAACATTCTACATTAAACCCTATCCCATAAATGTAATTATAAGTGTTAGAAGAAAATAATAGTTTAGATATGAAATTACGATTTCTATATTTTTTTTTTTTACTTTCATCTTTCATGTAAAGATTAATTTAGATTAGATGTGAAATACTGTTCCTTTCTCATTGTAAATATAATATTAGAATAGTTTAGGTATTAGGTTATTAGACTGATTCAAACATTAAAAAACACGTGTAAACATTTGCCACTGCAATTGGGATTAGAAATCCTGTAGTGTGCAATAAATAAATAAATAAATAAATAAATAAATAAATAAATAAATAAATAAATAAATAAATAAATAAATAAATAAATAAATAAATAGCGACCAAAGGCAGGTTAAATTATGTGAGAATGATACAAAAAGTGGGAAGCTTCCTCCTCATTGCCAGCGAAGTATTCTCCACACTTTTCTTGTATTATGGAATTAAACTCGGTCTATTTACAAATGACTGTCCTAATAAATATAAACAGCGTAATCATACCATTACTATACGAGCCCATATTCGGTAGATAATGATGCTAATAGTTGTGTTTTCACTCTTATTACAGAAACAGCTCGACATTAACCATAACTACGCTTCATTTTAATTGCTCTTGAGCAAGTCCTGTAATCAATTACCAAGATGAAATGTCTACAAGTTGCATTATATGAATAATGCTGAGACCTATTAATCGTGACAGATCTCGTTTCGTCTCCCCGCTAACAGGGAGTGTTGTAACTCATAATAAAGCTGTCGTGTCTTACGTATAAAGCGTCATCACAGATCTGCGCCGTCAGACGGCTTTGTCCATACCGTAACTTCACTCGAGGAATAATTATGATACTTCCTAATTAACATCAACATCTGCCCTTTCTAACTATGAAATACGGTCTTGAATATGGTATGAAATATACAGTGTTAGAGAATATGCTATGAGTGAATGTACATCTCTCTCGCTGTGTATGCGTTACCTCACTCACACACTCACTCACTCGCTCCAATCAATCAATCAATCAATCAATCAATCAATCAATCAATCAATCAATCAATCAATCAATCAATCAATCAATCAATCAATCAATCAATCAATCAATCAATCAATCAATCAATCAATCAATCATCATGATATTTTATGAGCAATCTCACCGGTGAGAGTGAAATTCGGCATAGATGTTTTCTTCGGATATAATTAACAGCTAAGAACCCGTAAAAAGTAAAACTAAAGGGATGAAAAACGAAAAGGGCAATGTTTTTCAGCGATGATAGTTGAATTTTAGCCAGTATTTCAGAAAGGTAGAGCTCGAACATTTCAGAAGACTTAGTCGAAATTTCAGAAGATTTTTAGAAATATGTCAGTTTATTTTATTGAAATTTAACTGATCATACAATTAACATTGAGCTTATAGAACTAAATAATTATGTTATTCGTCTATTTGATAACGACGATAAAGATTGTTGTTTAAATGGGCCTAACATCTAGGTCAGGGCCTCTCAAACGCCCAAAATCTCACGCGTGCAGAGCGAGGCGCAAGAGCTCCGTGCACTGTGCATCGGTGCCGCTCGGTATGGCTCGGATCAACGCTTCGTCTCTGGGCTACTCGGCTATGCTCGGCTCTACTCGGCTATACTCGGCTCAACTCAGCCAGGATTTGGAGCGCTACGGCGCAAGTGGGGGAGAGGGAGACAGGCGGAGCGAGCGAGACAGGCGTGGGGAAAGAGAGAGACAGCGCTATTGCTCCAAATCGAGGAGTGGGGGTCTGCACTCTGGTCAACCAAGCCAAGTCGTCTTTTGCACCGTGCACAGTGCATGCACCACGCGCATGCACCCTGAGAGGCCCTGATCTAGGTCGTCGTCACTCAGCTAGATGTGGTTCTTCGTCAGGTGCAGAAAGCCCGTACCAAGTTCGAAATCCTAGCAGGATTATATTCTTCGATTGCTCCTAGGAATTATGTGGTAGGTCGTGTACTGATATCCCAGTTCAGTCGGCTGTCATTTAAGAGAGCATATATGCGAGAGACCCACACCATTGGCACATTAAAGAACTTATTCTCTAGGTAATATATCAGTATCCCTCTGCCCCCCCTCCTCGAATTCTCTTCTCTGCTATTTGTTTTACGTCGCACCGACACAGATAGGTCTTATGGCGACGAATGGATAGGAAAGGCCTACGAGGTAGAAGGAAGCAGCCGTGGCCCTTATTAAGGTACAGCCCCAGGATTTGCCTGGTGTGAAAATGGGAAACCACGCAAAACCATCTTCAGGGCTCCCGACAGTAGGATTCGAACCCACTATCTCCCAGATGCAAGCTCAAAGCTTCGCGCCCCTGATCGCACGGCCAACTCGCCCGATCGCAAATTCTCTTAAACTGATAGAGGTTCAAGTGAAGTTAAACACAAAATATTCGATTGATGTGTAGCCGTGAAGAATACTTCTGTCCTGTAGCTTGTAGGAAAAATTGAAGAATTAGGCCTATTAATCGGAAAATTTCCATCTCATTTCGTATTTTCTGGAATATTTTAAAAAATTCTAAGATCTTCCGATATTTTGGAGGATCTAGCAACACTGTAACGTTGATTAGTTACGTACTTCTATAATAGTTAACTTGTATGCCACTTGGAAGCGTTCACAGCCCTTTTTGTCGCTTTTCTGTGTTGCAGCTATCAGACCATATTTTGAGATTATGCTGTTGGTTACTCTGCTTCTTGTTTTGCTGTTAGTTGTATAAGACACTTGTTGAGAATGAGCGGTTCTTTTTTCTTCGATGTCGGATGTCATTG
Source organism: Anabrus simplex (assembly GCF_040414725.1). Taxonomy (NCBI): domain Eukaryota; kingdom Metazoa; phylum Arthropoda; class Insecta; order Orthoptera; family Tettigoniidae; genus Anabrus; species Anabrus simplex. The sequence goes on from NC_090265.1 coordinate 573,901,229, forward strand.
TTCACTATTTCGATCATCTTTATTTAAATAAAAAAACCAAACCCCATGTCACTACAGCCCTTGAAGGGCCTTGGCCTACCAAGCGACCGCTGCTCGGCCCGAAGGCCTGCAGATTACGAGGTATCGTGTGGTCAGCACGACGAATCCTCTCGGCCGTTATTCTTAACTTTCTAGACCGGGGCCGCTATTTCACCGTCAGATAGCTCTTCAATTCTGAGTGGACCTCGAACCAGCCCTCAGGTCCAGGTAAAACTCCCTGACCTGGCCGGGGATCGAACCCGGGACCTCCGGGTAAGAGGCAGGCACGCTACCCCTGCACCACGGGGCCGGCATCTTTATTTAAATATGCTTGAATAATGGGTTTTTATTCACAGAATATCGGTTCCTCACTGTCATGGCTAACATGGGAAACGGTAATATATTTGGGTGCTTCTCTGAACATCCTAAACCAAAGAAAAATTTTCCTTTTATGTAAAAGAGTGAAGAATTAACAGGATAATTTGTGCAGTTGTGCTGTTAAATATGCTATGAATGTAATACACTATGAACCACGCTATAAAAAACACTATAATTTATCCAGTGACATATAATATGCAGTTACCAATTCTAATAAAGCTCAGAATGGGGAAAATACGCAAGCAGAACACACCAGTGCGCGGAAAGATACGCATTATAAGCGAAGTTACATTGTAGGCCCCGATGATTAGAGTCTTTTTTATGAACTCCTCCGATGTGCTCCTTTTGTATGGATCACGAACAACAAACCTACACTGCTAAGGACTGGAACGGGGCTGTCATTAGTGACGAATGCAGGTTCTCTTCATGCGCTGACCACGGCTATGATCGGGTTTGAAAGCCTCATTTTGAACGCTCTAGTTCTGCTTTTACTCTAGCCGAAAACATCACTCCCACTGTTACTGTCCTGCTCTGTGGGGACTTCACATACGGCAGTCGGTCATCGCTAGCACTTTCAACACTATGCCCGTATAGGATACGGGCGAGCTGCTTTCCTGCTTCTGGACGGCGCCCGTATTTGATACGGGCGTGATTTTCTCGTGTGTTTATATCCAGCTGCACGTATCACGTACGGTTCCCGTCACTTGGTTGGAGGTAATAGTTCATCTAGTGACCACTAGAATGCAGCAGTTTTCGGGAATTTCGAAATGAAACGATGAACAAGGTATTTTCTCCTTGCCGTGACCTCTACCGAAGCACTCGGTGTGCCGTGTGCTGCGCGCGCCAAATCTGTCACGCTGTCAGCTCTGTTACTGTGTAAACATGTCTCACGCCGGCTCAACGATAGTGACATTTTATCGGGAGAAGCGGGTTCAGAGATGGATGAAAGTGATTACGACCCTGCTTACGAACCGGATAACGTATCAAGCGATAGTTCAGGTAAGATTTGTATTTATTACGTCACTTTGGAACGGAAGTGTTTAGCTGTATTATTTTACTCCGTATAGGCCTACAAACGATAGAAATACTTCGCCTAGAAATTTGGGTTTACCTTTTTCGTTTAGACGAAGGGACGCAGGCTGATGATTCACCTGTGCCGGGAACATCTGCTAGATCATCTGAACCTGATGATGAATGGTCAGAAACAGATGATCAATTACAGCTACCTGTCTTCCAGTCGGCATCTGGTTCTACTCAGTTTTGCGCGGGAAGTGACCAAATGGATTGTTTCAGTAAGTTTTTTAGTGACGATGTGATCAAAAATATAAAAACAGGAACTAAGAGATATGCAGGTACGACAATTGCGGCAATGAAACGTCAGGGCAAACTGAAGGAAAATTCCATGTGGCACCGGTGGTCTGCAGTAAAACTTCACAAAATGTATTGGTTTTTTGCCAAAATTTTGCATATGTGTGAAAGCTACTCGTTATTGCAAGCTATGCTTTGACAGGGGCAAGAAGGAAAGTGGTAAGCGCTTCAGAAAAGAGAGTAGATGGTGGAGCAAGGAGTGCAAAGTAGGACTGTGTACAGTCCAATGTTTTCAGGACTACCATACGATAACAAACTATTCCTAAATAGGTAAGTATTTTATTCCACTGCATTTGTGTTTATTTGTGGCCTAAGTAGTCACATTAAATGATTATATTTTATTGTTTGAGCAAGCTTATTGGTATAACCTCAATGTAAACTTTTTTTCTATACTATTTTTTCATGTTTTTCATAAGAATAGTATAATTAAATTACTTCAGATATTCCCTTGTCGATTTACATCTTCATTTTGGATGGTTGACACCTTCATATGGTACAAAAATCAGGCATGTAATATGTTCCGCTGTTCCATAATAACGCGGTAAAAATTAGCAGAAAGACCCAGTTCACAGCCAGGATCCATGTTAAAATATGGTAGTGTTGAAAGTGCTAGTAGTGATACGAAGGCCAATGACAGCACAACGATAAATGTAACTGTAAATATCATACGGCCACATGTATTGCTCTTCATGACAGAGCCTCAAAAAGGCACATTCCAGCTGGATAATGCTCGCCCTCACATGGCAAGGGTATCACAGAAATATCTTCCAATCATTCCCACGCTTCCGTGGCCTACCCTATCACCCATCGACCATATCCGGGGCCACATGGGGCCACAAACTGAACAGTTTAGGAATTAAGAGGACCTAGAGGACTAGCTACTCCAAATATCGACAGGTATGCCGCAGAATTCCAAACAAAAACAGTATCCGACCATGCTCGCTCGTACCATCCTTCAGGCATGCCACCTCAAAAATTTGACATAAAAGTTGTATGCGTCGTAATATTCTTTTGCACAACCTAAATACTGATTTTATTCTTTTGCAGTTTACACTATGTCGCATCGAGACAAGTGGGTTTTATGGTGACAATTGGATAGGAAAGGGCTAGAAATGGGAAGGAAATGAGCGTGTCCTTAATTAAGGCACGGTTCCTTTAACTACTGTCAATATGGGAAACCATGAAAAACCATCTTCAGGGCTGCCGACAGTGGGGTTCGAGCCCACTATCTCACGAATGCAAGCTGACAGCTACCTGACCCAAAACACGTAGCCATTCGCAACGGAATGAGGTTGACTGAGGTAAAGTTAGACAAATATATTTTTCATGCAGAAATGTTATTGGGGCTCAACTTCTGGAAAAACGTATTTTATTACAAGAATAATTTGAAAACTTTGACATATCATTCCTTATTAAACAGTGGTAATTTTCCCTAAATTCATGCTTCTTTGTCATAATTGACAAATCACAATCCTTTACATACAATTGAGATAAATCTTCTTATTCATGTGTTTAGCCCTGTTTAGCTTCCTCAGCAGTTCACAAATCCATAGACGTCTAAGTAAAACTCCCATCTCCAACTACAGTCAATATGATTATGATTGTGTACAATTGAAATGTATGTAACTGGAAATAGTAACATTTCGTAAGACATGTTCATTTCAATTTTCCCATTACGTTTTACATATTCATTTTGACTGTCGAATTGAGGCTCACAGAATTGTTTAATCATATTGCATCTAAAAAGTGTTACTACTTTGTTTGAACCGAGCTCGATAGCTGCTGTCGCTTAAGTGCGGCCTGTATCCACTATTCGGGAGATAGTGGGTTCGAACCCCGCTATCGGCAGCCCTGAAGATGGTTTTCCGTGGTTTCTCATTTTCACACCAGGCTGTACCTTAATTAAGGCCATGGCTGCTGCCTTCCCACTCATAGCCCTTTCATGTTCCATCTTCGCCATAAGACCTATCTGTGTCGGTGTGACGTATAGGCAATAGCAAGAAAAAACTTCGTTTGATTTTCCCCTTTTTGCAATATTCTCTTCATTATTTTAATTAAAGATCAACATTTATACTCTTTATTTAAATGCTAGTTATTCGGGGTGTCGACCTAAGAAGATCTTATGTTATGAACCTGCGTGTATTTTGGGAATTGCAGAAGTGTAATGGGTTGAAAGGAACATCCAGTCCCCAGGCCAGGGATATTAATCATGTACAATCAAAAACACTGACCAGGCCTGGAATCGAACGCGGAGCCCCCTGGTGACAGGCGGATGCGTTGCCCCCTACACCGCGGGGCCGGACAAATTTATACTTGCAGAATGATCAGATATACCTTACTCCGGCGCGCACAGGTTATTTAAGCTATAGGCGAACTCCCCGCTCGACCGCCGCGAACAGGAAATGAAAGGAGTGGTATGCCATGATATGTTTTGTTCCCCGACCCCCACCACCCGGTCTTTGTTTTGTGTGAGCGCGCATCGTGCTAGCTGACCTTGTAGACGTGTCTGATGTCGCCGACTTATTTCAGCTGCTCCCAAGTGTGCGTGTGTGTTTTGTTCTTTTTTTAATTGTGTAATTAGTCATGAGGGGGTATTATGGAAGTTTTCAGCAGGGACAGTATGTGTTCACCCCTTCAGCGGTGGGTTCGGCTGAATCCGCGTACTCAGTGTAATAGTGATGGGACATTCGATTCATTTTACTGAATCGATTCATTTGATTCCGTTCACGTTACTGAATCGATACAGTGATCCGATTCACGGCTCATTGGTCACCGCTCCTACTGCATCTGTGTAGTATGTGCTGGTAAGACAGCAGCAAAAGCATTCAGTGCTCGCAGCTGCCATCTGGTCTTCATACTATGAATTCCTTTCTTAGAAAAAAATGCTAGTTACTCTAATACATCGAAGGTTTCCGGCGACGCAGGGTGGGAAAGGTTAGGATTAGGAAGGTAGCAGCCATGGCCTGAATTAAGGTACAGTCCCAGCATTTCCTGGTGTGAAAATGGGGAAACTACGGAAAACCATCTTAACGGCTGCCGACGGTGGGATTCGAACCCACCATCCCCCGAATGCAAGCGCATAGCCACGCGATATTAACCGCTCGACAACTCGTTCAGTCATTTTTGAAAATATGTATTTTTCTATTAGCTGAGGATTTTTTAAATCGTCATATTTTGTATAGGCTACCCGAGATGTACAGTAGCCCGCTGGTTTTCTGATTCAACATACGTTATTGCGTCTGTCCACATATGATTGAAGTCTTGTGCAACGATGTGACATATGAACTGAGAAAATACTGAGCCGTTCTTCCCAATATAAAACAGGTACTTTTGAGTGGTCATGAGCATGACTCATAGTCATAGGGCAGGCTAGAGTCGAGTTTAATTGTCAAATGTCAATTAAGTTATAATACTAAGATTCATTAAACTAATAAACTAACCTACCTACTTACTAGCTACTTCAGAATTATGTTTTGACTACCTTTTTAACACTGCAAATAAATCCATCCATTATTTGAACCTCCCTGTAAGAAGAGGACAGTGAATGCAAATGGGTATTATTTTCAAATGAGCTGAGCTCGAGAGTCCATTATAGCATACGATTATTTCAGTGTAGCATGGCTCACTGTATGTCTCGCTGCAGTGAGCCGATAAGGAGCCGTGCGTATCTTGTGTCTCACTGAGCCGGCTCGTTCACGATTCTTTCCGTGTGCTATGGCTCACTGTATGTCTCGCTGCAGCAGAAGCTCGGCTCTCCGCGTGTCCAGTGAGCAGATAAGGAGCCGTGTGTATCATGTATCTCACTGAGCCGCGCTCGTTCACGATTCTTTCGATGTGCCATGATTCACTGTCTCGCTGCAGCGGAAGCTCGGCTCTCCGCGTGTCCAGTGAGCCGATAAGGAGCCGTGTGTATCATGTGTCACACTGAGCCGCGCTCGTTCACGATTCTTTCGATGTGCCATGATTCACTGTCTCGCTGCAGCGTAAGCTCGGCTCCCCGTCAACGTCCAGTGAGTGCGCCACTCAGCACTGTCCGCTGGGAGTAAGCTGAATCGTGTGCCGTGAGTTCGCCGTTCCTGCGAATCGATTCACTCGGACACTTGAATGAATCGATACACTGCTTCGAATCATGCATTCAGTAGCCAACACTACAGTGTAAGCCTACACTATTGACAAGTGTGACGTGCGACGCACTGTACCTGCAAGGATTCTGAGATCGAATGGCCCATATAAATGACGCCGAAAGTCTGGCTACGACCAAATGTGCTGAGATCTGGTATCTTACACATCATATAGGCCCTACTCAACTATTACTCACACGACCAATACAAGGTCTGACGGCATCGTGGTCACGTTCCACACTGTACTAATACATTCTCCGGGCCGACCACAGCGTCATTTTCCGAAAACGGCAACTACTGTATCTCCAATTCAATTCCTCAGTGTAATAGTTAATTCACAAGATTAATTAGACTTTTCACTAGCCACTAGATGTAGGAAACATTCACCAGACTGGCATTCAATACTATCAGACTTGCTGAGAATACTAAATTGGCAACACTGAAAATGAACTCGAGCCGTGCTTTAGAGGCTCCCTTGTTAATATTAATACTAGAACTACTAACACAATTATTTTTATTTTAGAAGGTGGTGCCTTCTCTCGGGCCAAGGTAATTTGAATCGATTAAGGAGATTTATGTGATTTATGGAGATTTATTGGCTGGCGGCCTGGGCCTGTACGAGGAATTGTCTCGGCATTCCCCTTAGTACAGGAAAATGGAAAACCACGCAAAGCTATTCCCTGGACAGCTAATGGTGAGGATCAGACCCTTCCCGTCTCCCGAATGCAGCGGTGTACAACCACGGTAGTGCCGTTGCCACCGGTTCTCTGCTTGGTTGGTCGGTCGAAATACAGAGCTGTCGGGTTGCGGTCCAGCCGCGGCCACTTGTAACAACAACAACAACTACTAAATGTTTTCATTCTTCTCCTGAACGAGAAGGCGGGTCTCCTAGACAAGGCTGTTCCAAATCCACGAGTTTGAGTATGCATACGCGTGAGTACGCAGCAGTGTTGCTCGGAGCACGGTTTAAGGGGGATTGGGGGGCGTTGGATGATAGTCAATACGTCACTAGACGAAGGTCATAGCACAAGTCCATGTGCTTCCTACCGGTCTTGTGTTTTTCTTATCACTACATAACATAATATTCTGACAATATGTCAAGTCGGGAAGACCCCTTGCCTAGTTCGTGGGAAGAACAGTTCCTCTTTACCGAAAAGGACGGACTCCCGCGGTGTCTGGGGTGTCAAAAAGTGCTACGTTCGATGAGAAACTGGAACGTACAGCGTCATTACACAACACTTCATTAAGCTCTGTATGAACAGATGGAAGACGAAGCACGGTAGGAGCTCATAGCTAGACTGAAAGCCGGCATACAGAAAGACGTACGTTTTTAAAATCAAAATATCATTGTAGATTCGTTTGACATAATTCGTTATAGATTAAAAGGAAAAGGTATTCATACGTTCTTTTCCAGTTGAATTATATTGAAGAAACTACCAATGAGGCAGCAGTTCGAGCAAGTTACAAAGTCACTCACATCATTGCGATAAATGGGAAACCGTTCTCGGTGGGGCCTATCGTGAAATCGTGTTTGCTCGCTGTTGCGGAATGTTGAACTCTAGGGGAGAGGCAGAAATTTGAATCGGTCTGTGTCTCAAAACAGACAGTGTCTCGTCGCATTCGCACCATGGGAGGGGATTTGAAGAGACATCTCAAGTGTAGAATTCAAAACATGGTGGCCTTTTCGCTCGCACTTGACCAAAGTACGGATGTAGTTGATTACGGTCAGCTAACTATATTTGTGCGCGGTGTCGACATGGGGCTGCAAGTTACGGAGGAACTGTTAGATGTGCTACCTCAGGATTACACTGCTATTGGTCAAAGTATATTTGGGGCGGTTTGTGAATCTGTGGACAACATGAGCTTACTGTGAGAAAAGCTCCATCCGTTGGCTTCAGACGGCGTGCCGCAAATGGTTGGGCCAGAGCAGGGCTTCGTCTCTCGGTTAAAAAATAAAGTAAAACGTGAATTCGGAAAGAACGTGCTGACTATTCATTGTTTTATTCACCAAGAGGCACTTTGTGCCGAGACAGTAGAACTGCAATCTGTTATGAAAGTTGTAGTGGCGTGTTTAAATGTTGTCTGGCGTTACGGTGTTAATCATTGTCATATCTCGAAGCTGCTTACGGTGATATAACCTACCACAGCACTGTTCGCTGGCTAAGTCGGGGAAAAGTTCTTGAGTGCTTTTTGCCATTCGCGAAGAAATCGCTCTTTTCCTGGAAATGAAAGGACAGGCAGAGCAATGTCTCTCTGATCCAATATGGGTAGCAGACTTGACGTTTCACAGATATAGTGTTATGTACACTTTCGGTAAAATGTCATGAAGTTTCACACTTGTGGCCTGAGCTTACCAATCCCCTTTTAGAAGAGATCAAAAATGAAAGGTCGATTCCTCTATATCGCCGAGCGTTAATAGAAACGGCTTTCGCAAGTATCAACTCAAGATCGATGCGTAAGAGGCAGAATGCTCCAGTATACAAGTTCTAACTCACAAGGCAATAAACTCAGCAGAGCGGAACGCAGAGGAAGGTATGATACACCAAGCCGTACTTCGGAACATCCAAAAAAGTTAATGGTGGGCCATACCCAAGAGGAGTTATCGTGGTAAGTGCAGGTTAAATTATAGGAAAGGAATACCAGAAAAGAGGACTCCCAAAGCACAGCATTCTTTTTTTTAAGATAACATATATATTGAATAAAGTTTTCAAAATAACAAGATATAGATCCACAAAAAAAGAGGTAAAACAGATCACGAGGGACTATTGCAATGGTCAATAATCTAGTTTAGATAGGCACACACAGTTACAACGAAGGGTAAAAATGACCCGTAAAAATCAACATTATCTTTCGTTACAACAAGGGATAAAAACCCCGAGAATTACAACTGTCCTTCAGGTACAACCAAGGGGAAAATGCCCCGTGAGTTACAAATATCTTGACTCGTACAAATTCGAGTGAAAAGGTTAAACCTGAGCAAATCAATATTCTTGTTTACATACAAGCTCCCATAGGAGGGCCATTTGATGAACCGGAATAAGATAGTTAAAAAACAATTGGCAGTAATTTTAATTGAAGAGAGGTTTACAATACAAGAAAAGGGAGTACTTTTCAAGATACTACCACAATCCCCCAGGTTCGTGTTTCAGCTTAGACAATATAGGAAAACATATGAACATCGAACATACCTAGTGTAGATAGATCATAAAAGGGTTAGCAGACCGCGATACACTACACCATCTTAAATAACAAAGGTAAACAAAAGGATAAAAGTAATAAAGGAAGGGAAATGCAAAAGGAGGGCATTGAGGCGAAAAAAGAAGAAAAATCAGGAGGGATAAGGAGACAGAGTACTGATCAGGCCGCGAAGCTCCCACATCACATGAATGGAAGACAAAGTTCACACATCACACATCGCGAGTCCAGTCCACATTCTCGATTCTCTTTTCTATCTCAAGTTCGGAGTTAGAATTTTACCAGAGTGACCATTTTCGTAATGCCTTTTTAAAAAAAGGACTAAAGTTCGGATTCCAATTAACAAGCCGAAGAAAAGGGCAAAATAGAATGAATGTTAACATGAGAAGAAATATGAAGTCTGCTCACCCAGTACGTTGAACGGAGAAATTTTTAAAACCAGTATGTACACGGGCCAGCCGCGCACACTTCCAGAGCTTCCACTGCCTATCACAACATTTGATCCACACCTGAACATCGAACAAGCACACGCAGCCCGTATATATACGGAACCGAGGTCGCCGTGGAACATGCGAGAAGCGATGACGTCACAGGGCCTCGCGTGGAGCGATGAAACCGTCCAGACAGTCAAGTGGCAGGCGTGAAGGCAGACAGTTCGTGTCGTGAAACGATGGGTTGGGTTTGAGCATAGAAGAAAAATAAGGTAAGCGATTTGAACACGTTACATATTCCGCCCACCCGAAGAAATCCAAGGATTCGAGTGGCGGCTGATGAAACGGCGATGAGGAATAGAGATGACGATGGCGGTGCAGGAGATGCCAAGCGATGTGGGCGTAGATGAAGAGTAGAGAATCCGATGACAGCATAGGCGACGGCAGGCGGAGAAGCATATCCGAAGAATGATGAAAGAGAAGACAGAGAGCTGCAGGTCCCACGAAGTCGCAGCGCGGCGCCAACTCGAGGATAGGGCAGGCAGAAACAGCAGGGCGAAAAGAAAAGAAAACGGAGAGCATGAGTGACAAGATAACAGATAAAAGAAGGAAAAGAGAAAGGGGAGAAGGACGGGGGGAAACGGGAGGAGGACAAGGGAACGATCCGGATCGACAGGGTAAAGAAACATAATTAATTAAAAGGTCTGCATAACACGTTAAGAATTAAAACATACAGATTATAAAAACAATACACAAAAAAGACCACATTAAATATAAAAAGGGGGAGGATCAGGCATGAAAATATATTTGTAGGCAGTGGGAGATGGACCTGGGTGAGCAGAGACAAAAGAAGAGAAAAAAAGGGAAGAAAGGGAGAACAAAAAAAGTGAAGGGAAGAAGGTGACAGCGAATTAAGTAGGCAAAAGAACAAGCCAAAAAAAGAGAGTAATAACCGACCCGATCGATACACATCTCCCCCCCTGCAAGAAAAAGAGAAAGAGTATGGGAAAACAGGGGGGGGGAAGGAAAGGAATTAAGTATGAAACGGCTTTAGAAGAGAAAAATGAGCCTTTCGGAGGTCAGTAGGGGATTCCACAGACTGGAGGTGAGCGATATTAGGCGAGGGAAAGGAAAGAATACGGAAGGGACCCAAGCAACGAGGGGAGAGTTTAGCAGATATATTCTGAGGTGCAGAGCTGAGGGGGTGATTTTTAGAAAAGAACTAAATCAAACAATTTAAATTTAGAAGGTAAGACACGAGAATTACACAGTTTCTTGTGAACTTCGCTGGCCTGAAGGAGCTTTTGATAAGCGGAATGCAACTGGGAATGATTAAGACGATCAGAGGGGGTGTCCAAAAGCGAGGGTAGATCCTACGTTAGAGCTAGAGGGGAATTCAACTCACGGCCGAGAAAGAGTTTAGCCGGAGTGCAACCGGTAGAGGAATTAATGGTGGAGTTGAGGGCCAGAACAAAAGAAGGAAGTTCGGTGTCCCATGATTTCTGGTTTTTGGAGTGGAAAATAGATAGAAACGTTTCCAGGTTACCTTGGTAGCGTTCAATGGTATTTGCCTGAGGGTGATACGGGGAAGTGCAAACTTTTTTATGCCGAGAGAAAAACAAAAATTAGAGAACTGTCTAGAGGTGAAAATTGAAGCATTATCAGAAATGAGAACTTTAGGGAGACCAGTGATAGGAAAGATGTAATTAAACAAAGGCTTGAAACAATTTGTGAGGAGATATTTCTCAAAGGACGAACACTAAGAAATTTAGAAAAACACATTTAAGAGAGTGAAAATATATGAATTGGATTTAGAGGATTTGACAATAGGCCCAACAATGTCAATGTAAAACTTTTCAGACGAATAAGTAGCAGGAGAAGCGGCATAGGAGCCATAAGGAAGGTGATTTGACGGTTTATGTTTCTGACAAGAAGGGCAAGTTCGAACCCACAAAAAAATGTCTTTACGCATTTGCGGCCAAAAAAATTTGGAGGCAAGGCGAGCGTAGGTCTTAGCTCTCCCAAAGTGGCCGCCCATAGGCGAATCTTGAAAATATTGAAATACCATAGATCGGAGAGTGGAAGGAAGAACCAGGCGAGGAGTAGCTTTAGGGGTAGGTTTAAAAAGAAGGAGTTGGTGGTGGACCCGAAATAGGCCAGAATAATTAGGAGAAGTAATTTCTTGAGAAATTTGTTGACAGTACGGGTCAAGCTGTTGATGGTGCAAGCAAGATTGAAAAGAAAGGGGAAAGTTAGTTAAAGAAGAGACTGAAGTAACAGAGTTAACGGGAAGGGAATCAAGTTCGGACGGTTGAAGGTGGTGGTCATCAAAGAGACGAGAAAGAGCATCGGCGACAGAATTATTATAACCGGAAACGAATTTTAAGGAGAATTTGAAACGAGACAGGCGGAGTAACCAACGACCAGTACGATCAATTTTTGGGGCATTATGTAGTAGCCAAGAAAGAGCCTGGTTATCAGTGCTGACAATGAATTCACGATGGTCGAGGTATTCAGAAAAGTGTTCTATTGAGAGAATAAGAGCCAGGGCTTCTTTTTCGTAAGTAGAATACTTTTGTTCAACAGGGGATAACAGGCGGCTAAAATAGGCAACAGGAAGCGTACGGTCATTAACAGTTTGTTGAAGGACGGCGCCAATGGCAATGTCCGAGACATCAGTGGATAGTTCAAAGGTAAAATTAAAGTCCGGAATTTGTAAAAGAGGAGCATGGGATAATTTAGATTTGGGAAGATCAAAGGCCATTTGTTGCTGAGGGGACCAGTGAAATTTCACCCCTTTCCTTTTGAGTTTATTCAATGGATCAGCAATGGATGAAAAATTAGGGATGTACTTGGCGTAGAAGCCGACCATTTCCAAAAAGGATCGTAAATGTTTGAAGTTAGTAGGACGGGGTATCTTATTAATGGCGGAGACATGGTCAGGGTCAACAGCGATACCATCAGAACTCAATATGTGGCCAAGAAATTTAATCGAGGTTTGGGCGATCAAAACTTTAGAGGGATTAACGGTGACACCGACATTGCGAAGACGAGTAAGGACTTCGCGTACAAAAGACAAATGCGATTCAAAATCAGGAGGAAAAACTAAGATATCATCAACGAATGGAAAAATATATTTTTACTTAATGTCAGCAAAAAAGGAGTCCACAAAACGCTGCATTATTTGGGAGCCTAGATTAAGGCCAAAAGGAACTTTTTTAAATTGACAGAGCCCATTAGGAGTAATGAACGCCGTATACCGAGAACTGAGGTCATCTAAGGGAAGCTGATTGTAGGCAGAAGTGAGGTCGAAAATTGAGAAAAATTTGGAACCGGAAAAATGTTGGAATGCCGAGTTTAATTTAGGCATCGGATAGGCGTCATAGACGATTTTCTCATTGAGCTTCCTGTAATCAACAATGAACCTCGCAGAACCATTAGGCTTATCCACCACAAAGGCGGGTGAGGCATAATCGGAAGATGAAGGAATAATAGTATTGTCTTTAAGCATTTTCTGAAGCAACTGATTTAAAACTTTCATACGAGGAGGGCTAAGAAAATAAGGCGGAGAGCGAACCGGGGTAGAATCCACCAAATCGATATGTGCAAAACAATTCTTAACTGTTCCCAAATCCGAGGTAATAACATCAGAAAATTCTGTAAGTAAAGCTTGAACCTGGTCAGAATGCATAGAGTTAATAGTAGGAAGTAGGGAATGTGAACGAAAAGGAAAATCAGAGATGCTAATCAACGGAACAAACTTGTCCGAAAAGGAAAAAAAACTTTAGACTGGGCGGAATCGAGAAGGAGACCAGTATGCGAAAAAAAATCATATCCTAAGATAACCGGGAATGACAAGTCCTCAATAATGTGAAAAGTGAAAGGCCAAGAAAAGTGCTGTAGTTTAATATGTAACAAGATACTACCCAAAACTTGTAAGGGTTGATTAGAAATCGAAAGGCATCGAAGGGAAGATGGAAGATATTTCAAATGAGGATTATTGTGAAGTAAATCTTTATAAAATTGGGAACTAATAAGTGACACTGCCGCCCCAGAATCGAGGAGCGCAACAGAGGGAAGGTTATTAACAGTAAGCAAAACATGACAACTCGGGGGTAAAAGGGAAACAGAATTATGAATGGATTGGGAAGATGCTGATACGGAGGTAAGCTGCGAAGAATGAGGCACATTTTCTCCATATGAACGCCTACTGCCTAAGGACGCGGGTGAAGGGCGTTTCCCGAAGGCAAATTAGTGCATTAACGGGCAATGTGGCCCGGTAATTTACAGCGATAGCAGGTTATGGAAGGACGAGCACTAAGGGGGGGTACTGCAGGCAAAGAAGAACGTAAGGGAGGAGCAGTAATAGGTGGAGGAGAGACGGAAGCATAGTAGGAACGATCCCCTAAAGAATTTATGGTATGTTGTTGAGCGAGATTGTAGCGTTGAAAGAGGAAACAGGGGGAGCAAGAACATTAAAAAGCATGCGGAATGATGGCGCGGCATAAAACTGAATAATAGAGATCAGTTCGGAAGTATTATATGAAATATTTAAAACATCAATATAAGTGATGATAGAGTCCAAATAGTCGTGCGCAGGTTCGTTGGGTAGCTGGTGGCATCTGATAAACTCGGTACTTAGTTTGTGACGGACTTCTAGGGGTAAGAAATAATTGTGTATCGCATGTCTCAATTCATGTCAATTTGTAAAGTTTTACATATTATCCAACCAAAAGGTGAAAAAAACCCGTAGTTTTGGTGAGAGGAGGCCAATTAATTGGGGGAAAAGAGGCAACTTTTATGTTTAAGAACTTTCGAACCGAAAACAGCCAAATGGTAAGATTTCGGGGATCTGTCGCTAATAGTTGGGGAACTTGTAATAACGACTGCTTAATAATTTGTGCACTATCAACAGAGGGGGTAGTAGGTACTGGTGGTTGAGAATAAGGGGGAGGGGGGCATGTGATATAGTAAAACGGAAGGTTTAGTATCAACAGATTGAAAATCAGGTGTGTGGTTGGATGAAGACGGGTATAGGGAGGGAGAAGACGGAGCTGAAGAAAAGGAAATTAAATTCGGTACAGGAGGGTTGGGCAATGATAAATTTGGTGGTAGCGGAGAAGATAACATTGAAGAGTCTTCACCTAAAGGGAAGTTATCGGAGAAGCAAGCCATAAATACGACCAGGAAAAAGAAAGAAAAAGAAAAGGAAGAATAAAGATAAGCAAAATGGAGGGTAATCTGCAACCATATGTTATGTACACTTTCGGTAAAATGTCATTAAGTTTCACACTTGTGGCCTGAGCTTACCAATCCCCTTTTAGAAGAGATCAAAAATGAAAGGTCGATTCCTCTATATCGCCGAGCGTTAATAGAAACGGCTTTCGCAAGTATCAACTCAAGATCGATGCGTAAGAGGCAGAATGCTCCAGTATACAAGTTCTAACTCACAAGGCAATAAACTCAGCAGAGCGGAACGCAGAGGAAGGTGTGATACACCAAGCCGTACTTCGGAACATTCAAAAAAGTTAATGGTGGGCCATACCCAAGAGGAGTTATCGTGGTAAGTGCAGGTTAAATTATAGGAAAGGATACCAGAAAAGAGAACTCCCAAAGCACAACAAGATATAGATCCACAAAAAAAGAGATAAAACAGATCACGAGGGACTATTGCAATGGTCAATAATCTAGTTTAGATAGGCACACACAGTTACAACGAAGGGTAAAAATGACCCGTAAAAATCAACATTATCTTTGGTTACAACAAGGGATAAAAACCCCGAGAATTACAACTGTCATTGAGGTACAACCAAGGGGAAAATGCCCCGTGAGTTACAAATATCTTGACTCGTACAAATTCGAGTGAAAAGGTTAAACCTGAGCAAATCAATGTTCTTGTTTACATACAAGCTCCCATAGGAGGGCCATTTGATGAACCGGAATAAGATAGTAAAAGAACAATTGGCAGTAATTTTAATTGAAGAGAGGTTTACAATACAAGAAAAGGGAGTACTTTGCAAGATACTACCACAATCCCCCAGGTTCGTGTTTCAGCTTAGACAATATAGGAAAACATATGAACATCGAACATACCTAGTGTAGATAGATCATAAAAGGGTTAGCAGACCACGATACACTACACCATCTTAAATAACAAAGGTAAACAAAAGGATAAAAGTAATAAAGGAAGGGAAATGCAAAAGGAGGGCATTGAGGCGAATAAAGAAAAATCAGGAGGGATAAGGAGACAGAGTACTGATCAGGCCGCGAAGCTCCCACATCACATGAATGGAAGACAAAGTTCACACATCACACATCGCCAGTCCAGTCCACATTCTCGATTCACTTTTCTATCTCAAGTTCGGAGTTAGAATTTTACCAGAGTGACCATTTTCGTAATGCCCTTTAAAAAAAGGACTAAAGTTCGGATTCCAATTAACAAGCCGAAGGAAAGGGCAAATAGAATGAATGTTAATATGAGAAGAAATATGAAGTCTGCTCACTCAGTACGTTGAACGGAGAAATTTTTAAAACCAGTATGTACACGGGCCAGCCGCGCACACTTCCAGAGCTTCCACTGCCTATCACAACATTTGATCCACACCTGAACGTCGAACAAGCACACGCAGCCCGTATATATACGGAGCCGAGGTCGCCGTGGAACATGCGAGAAGCGATGACGTCACAGGGCCTCGCGTGGAGCGATGAAACCGTCCAGACAGTCAAGAGGCAGGCGTGAAGGCAGACAGTTCGTGTCGCGAAACGATGCGTTGGGTTTGAGCATAGAAGAAAAATAAGGTAAGCGATTTGAACACGTTACAATAGCTATGCACCTCAACCACCTGAATACGTCATTGCAAGGGAAAAGATCTATTAATCGTAGATATGTACGATAAACTCAGAGCGTTCACAGAAAAGCTCCGTTTGTTTTATAGGCAGATTCGAAATAGAGATTTAACGTTTTTATCTTGTCTTTCCTCTTTAAACGTGCCTCCTGAGACCTCTTTGAACAAGTATCTAAAGAAGATCATGAGGCTTCAAAAGTCTTTTGAAATGAGGTTCCAAAAGCTCGATGTTTGTGAAAAAGAAATACGATTATTCAGCACTCTTTAATCAGTTACCCCTGTTGATTACCCCCCGTCAATGCAGTTGTAAATAGTAGACATAAAAAGTTCTACCGTACTAAAACACAGATATTACAACAGTCTGAAACTCTCACTGTGGTATCGTTCACTGCACCAAGAAATCTTCTCATCACGGGATGGCGTTCTCAGAACAGCCGACGGTGGGGACCAGCCCCTCTCGTCTCCCGTATACACAGGAGTAGAGCCACTAGAGAGCCGTGTTCACCCCTTGCCTGCTCGGTTGGCCGGTCGGAGTGCAGAGCTGTCGGACCACAGACCAGCCGTAGCCTCTTGTGACCCGAGACCCACCCTGCATCAAGTCGAAGTCTACTGCACATCCGTCGACAAAATTTACTCCTTGTACTATCACGGCCGACTGGATCCCTCACTGCGCTAGCTGGCTAGAGCGACGCATCAAGTCGGCCGTGGTACTATCGAGGTGATGCACGATGAACTGAAATGGCGCTAACTTTCAACTGATGTATTATGAGCAAAACAAAACTAGCGTCATCTGTGAACGGGATGATAAAATAACTGCGATACTTGCTGTTCAGTGTGACAAAGTGTGCTATCTGTAGTACTTGCTCCAATAAATTTCATGAAAATAATTTCAAATGTTTCATGTTTTCTACGTCGTAAGATTTCAGCACAGTGCGTTTTTCTTGCCCTTATCCTTATGTCTTACCATTTTTGGAAATTTTGTCCACAGTAAGGTTCAAGTTAAAAGCAGTGTTTCTTGATTCAAGAAGAAACTCTCTCGCTTAGGTGATTATTTCGAACTTCCTTAGGTAGTTGAGAAATCGAGAAACTAGAGTCTGGATTTGTTGATAATCTTGAGGTTCACTCAATTTTCAGCAGATATTAATATCAGGGAAGTTACTGTGTCTAAATGTGGCCCCAGCTCTAGGGCTTCACATCCAGGCAATCATGAGTTTACAGTTGAGTCTTGCATTTCTTCTATCAAACTGTTATATATTATCCTGTACTTCTTCATGTGCATTCCTGGCATTACACATTGGTTAACTCTTCTTCTTATCCAATGTCGACTTTATTTAGGTTTTTGAGGCCTAGGCAATTGTTATTCTGCCGTTATTTATTAGCTCTTATTCGTGGTCTTCACTTTTTTTATACTCTCGTTAAAAATCTTCTTACTTGAGTTAATTTTTCAATGGGCTGATAATCTCTTTGTTTCTTTATTTAAGATTATAATCACACTATCATCAAAGACAGAGCACAGAACTGGCCATTCGACCTACGTTGTGAAGAAGAAGCAGATGCCTTTTAAGTGGGACCTTGTAGGTAGTCTGCGTTCACAATTCTACCTTCCGATTCCCTGTAATCTATTGGACGTTTCAAAAGACCAAGACTACATTAATTTAGTCAGTAGAACACAGATAGCACCACTAGAGGCGAGAAATTATGATATGAAATTCCAGTATCTTGTCCACGTTTTAAATATTGGCAACAAAGGCCGGGATCGATCCCGAGAACTTGGGAGCAAGAGCCAGACATAATATCTCTGGTTCAACGAGGCAGCTCAGAGCAATATATTATCCTGTATTTCTCCATGCGCCGAGAGGGCATTGCACAAAATCCTTCTGGTGGTCTTGCTATATTTTTATAGGTAGTGTCGTAAATGGCACTGTTGCAGAACCTAGGCCTATAACAAATAAAATTCTGGAACGAGGAATAAAAACTCTTGAGACCTTTTGTTTACAGCGAAGGACGTGCTTTTTAAATTGAAATATCCAATGGAGCAACTGTCGTTTAAGTTGTGATTACTCTTTTGTGTAGACATAAAAGCGAAACTTTAGATAGTTACTTCGCTCATTCTAATTAAGTCATATTCATTGATTGCGCACAAGGTAGCTGCCTGCACGAGGTAGAGAGGAAATAGCCAATGATTAACGTGACGTGTAAAGAAGTCTGTAATGACTTCCCGAGTAAGGATTGAGGTAGTTTTATATTAAATGGCTTAATTTTATTGTTCTTGTCTTATGAATGTCAGTCTCGTGGTGAAGATGTAGCCTCTTTAACTCTTAGATGGGGGCTTAGGTTTCAATCCCCTGCTTGTTAAAGGATTTGAATCTTGTACTGAGGTTTAGAATAGTACTCTTTTATCACATTGAGCTCAACTGTAAAGTTGGCTGATGTGAGAAATAGTGGACCCGGCCAAGAAAGTATATCAATACGATTATGAATATACACTGCTAAAAACAATTAGGGGATCACGTGAGATATCATCCACAATATAGATATGGTAACGTATTTTATTCAGATATGGGTTACAATTGTAATTTGTGTGTGATACAGTACGATATTTTGCTATCTGAACTCTTTACTTGAGGTTTACATGGCGTTTACTTAGAGCGGGGCACCATGGGCCTACCATAATAGTGACAAAGTCATTCTCGTTACCCTCTAATATGGTGTGTGATCACCTCGGACGGCCAGTACAGTTGCACACCTGCGTGGTATGGACAGTATGAGTTTATCAGTCAGCTTTTGAGGGATATTTGGCCATTCGTCCATGAGTACAATATCCAGTTCTGAAACCGTTGTGGGAGGTGCTGGTCTGGCTGCAATGCGTCTGCCAAGTGCATCCCAGACATGCTCAATCGGGTTTAAGTCCAGTGAACAAGCTGGCCACTCCTTTCGTTCAATTCCCTCAGCTTCAAGCATGTCGTCCACCAGTGCAGCTCTGTGGGGACGAGCGTTAACGTCCACCAGAAGGAACCCATCTCCTATGGCACCAGCGTAGGGCCCAACGAAAGGTCGAAGGATCTCGTCTCTATACCTTTGAGCAGTCAAAGCGCCATTCTGAACGACATAAAGGTCCGAACGTCTGCCAATACTGACTCTTGCCCACACCATTCGTCCACCACCATAATATGGTGATGTTTCCTGCACATAAGCAGGATTGTTCCGAGTTTCACGTTCTCTCCAGATGAGGGAACGACGAATGTTCGGCTGAACACAAAATCTCGACTCATCTGTGAACAGAACCCGGTGTCATTCGTTACGACTCCAAACCTGATGTTCCTCCGCCCAGTTTCTGCGGGCTACACGGTGTCGTGGTTTTAATTGGACACACGCCATAGGCCTCCGTGCGTAGAGGCCACATTCCCGAAGGCGATTTCAGATTGTTTGTGTTGATATTGCGCGTCCTGTTGCTGCCTGTAGGGTGCGTTGCAGCTGAGTTGCATTCAGCCTCCTGTCTCGACGGGCTGTTAACCGGAGATGTTACCCGTGGACGATCTTGGCCTTGCCTTCTTTTAACGGTTCCTGTTGTCTGAAATCGCGTCCAGGTCCTGGAAATTACACTTTGGGACACTCCAATACATTCAGCCACCTCCCTCTGTCTGTCCCGCTTCCAACCTTCCTATGGCTCTCCATGCCATTGCCTCGGGTCAGTCACGTTGTTGTTGCGTTGCACTACCTGCTCACTACACTATCTGAACCTAACTGCTTGTGTAATTCATTTGGTAGAGTAAACACAAGTCAACACCAACCCACTTTGCAGCAACTTTCTGTAATTACCACTATCTCGACTACCGTAATGTTGTTGTCTCCACTCCGTACAACCGACAGCAAGACGTCGAACCATTTTAGTTAATTCTGCCGATGACAATCTAGTTATTTCAACTGATCCCCTAATTGTTTTGACCAGTGTAGTTACACTAATCACGTGTTAGCACTAGAAGAAAAATATCTTGGCAAATCTTGGTCGTCTTGGCAAATGATTGAATGTTCAACGGTCCTTTAAAAGGTGAAAGTCAAGGAGACACGCATATTTATCCCCCTGATATTTACACTCACTTTGTCTGCAGTTGGAATCTGAGCTACGACAAATACATTTTCGTGGACTAGGGTTGCGAAGGTAGCGGATACTGCTCCAACATATGCCTAATGTAAAAATGGGAAAGGGTGGGTCACGAATTCACCATTACCTAAATGAAAGCATACCTTTACATGACCTCTACAATTTAAGAAACCTGCTTGGTAAATATCGTCACGGTCAAGAGCCGTATGAAACGGTCCGAACTAGACATAGAAGGCAGGATTTGTATTGTTCCATTCCGCACAACAATAATCTTTACAGTCACTTTTACTATGGTTATTTATCGAGTTTTTCACTCTTACGTTTGAAGTCCTGCGGAATTGATTTTGATTCAAACCGATGACTATTCATCCAGAAAAATTCGTGACAGTCCCGAAATTCAGAGTTTTGTCATAGTATCTCTAGAATAATAGACTAAGTACCGAAATCCATCCTTATTTGTCATTTTATGCACGAAATAATAATAATAATAATAATAATAATAATAATTGTTACGGGGTTACCCGTGGAATGCAGAGGTGAAAGAAGGTGCGGGCTGGAATGGGTCAAACTACAAAGCTGAGATATTGATTAAAATTGCATTAAAGGTTATATTTTCAAAAATAGCAAAACAATTTTCACATAAAATTTCAGATTTTAACAAGTAACAACAAGTCAAATCAGGAACAATACCAGGAAAGCCAAGATTTAGAGATATTTTAACAATCTGGGCCACAAGCCCTAAAGTTTACAAGCACTCAGCTTACAACCACATATTACCAAAGGGCAGAAATCCCCTCATTTCATGGAGCACTTGCTCCCACCTAGCACTGGCAGGCCTCCTAGAGGCACATATCCAACTACGAGAAAGAGCTGACCCGCTCTCAATTTTTCAAGCCTATCAAAGGCCACAACGGACTTTACTATTAACTGCCCTCAAGGCACACTTACAAAGGAACAGGGGTATCTTGTACCCAACCTAATGGGCCTTAGTAGAAAAATAATAGGTTAAGTTAATGGCCCGCAACACCAAGTAGAATGGAGGTGAGTACTTGCACTCCTACATGAAACTTCTTAAAAACTAAGAGGCGCCAGGCCGATGAAACAGGGGCTATTCCCAAACTATGGAGGTGACTCGTATACAGAATAAATTTAACACATTAAGGAAGAGTAGAAAAATAGTTACGAAAACGTAGTCACCTCAAATCAAAAGGAAGGGAAGCTTGAGAGGGTAAAGCACTCTCTACCCTCGATTTACAGTTAAAGATATGTGAATTTTTACAAACGTTTTTACATGTTTAAAAGATAGGTTGCATAATAAAAAGGTTTCGGACCTTCCCCGCGGATTAAACTACTGAGCTAGCAAGAAATAAAGATGTTAAGTGGCCATTACCTTGTAGAAGAGCTGCTGCCGGATGAAAGAGGCGCTTCCCGCCTCCTGCTACACTTCCATACACTAGGCTAGATGTTGTTCGAGTGCCGGAGAGCCAGGAAAATCAGCATTTTTTATACTCTCGGGGAAGATTCGAGACCTTTCAAGAATAATTAAGACACACCCACAGTCGTTTATTGGGTAGCTTACAGTTACACATCCAAATCGAAGAAGGAGGACACGATTGGTCAAAAATTAATTACAGAAATTCTGGATTGGCTAAGTTCAAAACTGGCGGCAAGAAAAGCTTTATATTGCCAACCCACAAGTGAAAGAACGAAATTTAGTAAAGGACAAACTTATGAATACAAAATTTCTTCAAATAAAGTTCTTCCACTTCGCACCAGGGTGAGTGGTCGTAGTTTTTTGTAGAGACATCTATCAGAGAATGTCCACACTTCTTGATCAATAGAAAAAAAAACAAGTTGAACTCCACACAGCACTGACAACTTCGTAATCGCAAAATTTACGGTAGTGACATCTTCTGAGAAAACTTATGAGTTGACATAGTTGTTAAAGTTCAGAGTTTCTCCTGTAGAGGAGTACTTTAAGGCGGAGAATTCAAATGTGCGGCGTGGAGGTGTACCAGCCGGTAGAATAATAATAATAATAATAATAATAATAATAATAATAATAATAATAATAATAATAATAATAATAATAATAATAATAATAAATGATTTACGATGTCACCAGAGTTTAGACAGTTTAACGGAAATTCACGTGATGGCAGCAGCAGTCGATAAAAAGAGTTGATAGTACTGCCTAATAATCAAGAGAAAACGCAATTATTTATTTTTGTTGTGAGTGTTGGCATTGCTGATTTCATATCAATTGTTGCCATATGTTCATGTTCCTCTGTAATACAGACAAAGCAAATCAGATTAGTGTTGTTGTTGTTGTTGTTGTTGTTGTTGTTTTTTTTGCTAGTTTCTTTACGTCGCACCGACACAGATAGGTCTTGTGGCGACGATGGTACAGGGAAGGGCTAGGAGTGGAAAGGAAGCGGCCGTGGCCTTAATTAAGGTACAGCCCCAGCATTTGCCTGGTGTGATAATGGGAAACCACGGAAAACCATTCTCAGGGCTCCTGACTGTGGGGTTCGAACCTACTATCTCCCGAATACTGGATACTGGCGCACTTAAGCGACTGCAGCTATCGAGCTCGGTAGATTAGTGTTTCGTCATTACAGAGTGCTCATAAATAAGTTGTCAGAAAAGTACGATTGGTACACACCGTCAGCACTATCGACCACTTCAACTGCAAACATTGAATAAAATGGAGCAGAAACTTCCTACAAGCATTATTATTAATATTAATATTGATTCATACTACGTATGGTTAATTTTTAGTTGTTCAGTTTAAAAATAAATATAGTGACAAAAGACAAACGTGCTTTATATCAGTAAGTAGTGTTATCCCAAAATGCAGGAATCAATCAATCAATCAATCAATCAATCAATCAATCAATCAATCAATCAATCAATCAATCAATCAATCAATCAATCAGATCCTAAGACGACGTTCGGTGGCGTCCGGTGTGCATGAGAAACTGCGTGTTAGTGGCATGGAGGATAGTGTTCTGCGCATTGTGAGAGTTGCAAGAATGCTGGCGGCAGCATAAAGACCTAGCTCCCGTGCGCAGAATGAACTGTTCAAGATTAAATTACCTCGACTTGGCCGGAAATCCAACCCGACACCCTAAGGAGCGAAAGCAAGGACGCTGAACACTCAGCCAAAATCCTGGACATCGGTCTGATGACCTTGCTGGTTTAAATTTTCCTGCTCACAGACGAGAAAACGTCGGACGTGGAGCAAAACTGGTGACAAGAATTTCATCCCGGAGTGCACAAGCGGAGTCTCCGTGGCTCAGGTGACACCGCACCGGCCTCTCACCGCTGAGTTCCATGGTTCAAATCCCGGTCACTCCATGTGAGATTTGTGCTGAACAAAGCGGAGGCGGGACAGATTTTCCTCCAGGTACTCCGGTTTTCCCTGTCATCTTTCATTTCAGCAACACTCTGCAGTACCATTTTATTTCATCACTCATTCATAATCATTGCCCCAGAGGAGTGCGATAGGTTTCGGCAGCCGGCACAGTTCCTATCCTCGCCGCTAGATGGGGCTTCATTCATTCCATTCCTGACCCAGTTGCATGACTGGAAACAGGCTGTGGATTTTCAGTGCACAAGCGCGTATGGTGAATCACCTGGTGACAAACAAGAATATTATTTCTGCAACTGATCAACTGTCACTTTAGTTCAAATCATTCGGCATTTTTGGAACAGTCATAGTCGGTCGAGTTTTACCTCTTGAGGATGCGGAGGAAAATCTTCAGGAAACATAAGGTAAAATAATATTCCGTGCAGTTTGCCTCTTGCACAGCGCAAGAAAACAAAAAGATCATAACTACTGGTTGAATATCACTAGCCTGCAAAAGAAACCTTTTTGTGTGCGGTTAAAACGAAAATAGGTGGTTTTAATGAATTTCTTTACGAAGAATTCGAGAAAAAAATTAGTTTTGGCGTATCACGTCTGGTTTAGTGGCAATTTTACAAAATGTTATTTTTTTCTTACGTAAAATTGTTGATACTTAGCATTGATTAAATTTGATATAATAATGTAAATTTCAGCTTGCAAAACATAATCATATTTTTATTGCATTAAATACACATAAATGCTGCTTTGTAAGCAAGTAGATGGTTTGTATTATATTTTTAATTCATGAAACTGAAGCATAAAGCGCCTATTTAGTTTCGGCTGTACAATTGCCTTTAAATTAATATAACCGTACCTTGAATAAAAAGAACATGGTTAAAATACATAGTTTTGTTACTTACATTATGTGCAGGTTAGATTCACAACTCCGACTTTTTCCGTTTTCCGAGGAATTTCCGGGTTTTTGAAGTTCTTGAATGATCTCTTGAAGGGTCGTCCCGTGCAATCGACCAACAGTAATCGGCCATCATATTCACATCCCAGCGTCCCTGATAGCGTCGTTCTGCATCTTTGAGATCCTGGTGAAACCTTTCACCTTGTTCTTCACTGACAGCTCCTAAATTTGGAGGGAAATATTCCAGATGCGAAGCTAAGAAATGAAGCTTAAGACTCATATTACAATCGAGTTCCTTAAACTTTACCAACATTTTCCTTACAATTTCTTTGTATTGAGGGTCCTTAATGTTTCCAAGGAATTCAGTCACTACATCTTTGAATGCGTTCCCTGCTTCCTTCTCAGTTGTGGTCATCGTGTCGGTGAAATTGTTATCCTTCATCAGTTTACGAATCTGTGGTCCATCAAATACGCCTTTTTCGATTTTTGCATCTGATAATGAGGAAAATTTAGTGGATAAATATTCGAAGCATAGGCTACTTTTATCTAATGCCTTGACATACTGTTTCATCAATCCTAATTTGATGTGCAAGGGTGGAAGTAGAATTTTTTCACGGTCAATAAGACTTACATTCAAGACATTTTTGGATCCTGGTTGTAGTTGTTTGCTTTCTGGCCAATTCACTGTATCCCAAGGTTTATCCCATGCCCTGCTATCCCATTAGCGTAATAAACAGGGAAATTTAGTGTAGCCTTTTTGTTGTTCCAGCAACAATCCAATGATCTTCAAAACACCGCAAATTTTCCACCCATGCTAGTGATATTTCATTTTTTCAAGCACCAACTTTAAAGTCCCGTTTGTTTCAGGCATTTTTGTGGAGTG
The DNA here is from genome assembly GCF_040414725.1 of Anabrus simplex. NCBI lineage: Eukaryota > Metazoa > Arthropoda > Insecta > Orthoptera > Tettigoniidae > Anabrus > Anabrus simplex. The sequence continues at coordinate 573,926,832 of NC_090265.1, forward strand.
TGCAAGTGGTACGGATGCCATAACATTTGTATTATGAAGCAAAACAGCCTTTAAACGTCTTTTGGAAGAGTAAAAACAAAGGCAAGTTACTCTCTCCCAATTGACGTAGATGATTTGAAACATCCGTACAAAGTACAAGTTCATATTCTTGAGTATAATACTTTTGGAATTCTTTGTCACGATTTCGGTACCAGGAAAATCTAACACCGTGTGCCAAAATATTCTTTTCGCGCAATCTTGAACCAAGTAATTCACTTTTTTCTTTGGTTAGCTCTAAGTCCCTTATCAGATCATCCTACGTACCTTGCGGTCTATTGCCTATCTGGGGGAGTTTGTTATGAATTTACCAGGAATCCCCCAACTACAAAATGAAAATTTAGACAGCAATAAATCTATAATAAAATACAAACAATAACAAATCAAAACACATAGTTGTATCCTAAAAAATGTATTCCCAGAACATCTGTCAACATTACATCTTACGAATTCATGCAGATACTAAAACACCGAATTGCGTCAAAACTAGACGTGATAGGAAAAAAATAGCATCATTTTCGGAATCAGGGCAGCGATTTCCATATTACACATTTTCTATTTTACCGCAAAATCATGTTGGCTAGTGTATTCCCTCCTACGTTAAGGTATTATAAGGTGCTTGTATTAATTCCTGCTGCTACCCACTAGTGAGTAGCAGTTGTGTGATATCAATCGGGCCGTAATTGACTGCTCCTGCACATAAAAGTACTATCAGTAAGCTGCAAGAAGCAGTACGTGGCACGTGATCGGAGTGCAAAGAACATAAATTTTTATCGCATTGAAGATGTTGGATGTTGTAAAAAAAAAAAAAAAAAAAAAAAAAAAAAAAAAAAAAAAAAAAGAGAGAGAGAATTAGCAAGAAACATTACTGTTCTGATTTCATCCTAATAAATTTGATGCTGAAGCCATTTTCTAGTGGTTTCCGATAGGAAGCATGCTGTATTGGAAAGAACTTCCAGGGATTGCTTTCGACGTTTCAAAGACAACATTTCTGACGTGAAGGGCAAAGTGTACCAGAGACAAGTACTACTGGTAAGGACGAGTCGCCTCAGAACTCCCGAGTCTTAAAACTCACGAGTCCACGAACCTGCTACGCTGGCGTAGCAGGGGGAGAGGTGATACTCCCACGTGGCGCGTCCCAGGTGGCGGATAGGGGGTGTCCTAACCGGCTTGCCGGCGGACTTGAGGGAAATAAAATACCTCTCGCGGACCAAACACACTACCCCCTGCGGGTGAGGGACTCACATGTAGAATACACTCACGGTATCCCCTGCCTGTCGTAAGAGGCGACTACAAGGGGCGACCAAGGGATGCTGGTATTAGAACCATGAAACTACTACTACGCGGGGAACACCATGGGTCACCTTTACTTACGAGTACTACCACTATATTTGGTACACAATAGGTTTGTGATTAGTAGAAGCAGAGAGTGGTTCCCCTGTGGGTTTCCAGTACCCGTGCGTCGTACCCATGTGAGCAACACCGCGGGTCTGGGCGTAGCCTGTGAGTTGTACCACTATATGAGCGACACCGTGGGTCTGCGTTGCCTGTGATTAGTACCCCCTATGTGAGGAACACCACGGGGCCCGTGGGACCGGCACCCGTGACTAGTACACCTAGGTGAGGAAACTCATCGCTTTGCGTTGGCTATGAGTGGCGCCATTGTGTGAGAAACACCATAGGTCTGCGTTACCTGTACGAAGTACAATACTTGTGATCAGTACCATCTTGTGTGGAACACTGTGAGTTTTCGCTACTTTAGATTAGTACCCCAACATGACAAATAGCATGGTTCTACTTTACTCGCGACATGTACCATTCTGTGGGGCCTTAGACGTGGATTTTGCACCCCTTTCGACATCAAGCATCCTTGATTCAGGATTCTGCTTTATGAGTGGTCCCTTGGTCAGTAATAAATTATATATTATCCTTTTTTGAGTTGAATCCACTAATTCTTTTGTTTGCTCGTTTTTTGTTGTTCTTTTTTTTTTGCTACATGTCCATCTATTCCTTCTTCATGACGATGTTTTTATCTTTTGGTCAGTTTATGATTTTGAATTTTTTGTTGTCATTTCATTTCGAACCATTAGGGGCCGATGACCTCGATGTTAGGCCCCTTTAAACAACAAGCATCATCATCATCATCATCATCATCATCATCATCATCATCATCAAAACTCACGAGTATCAACTAGTAAGAGTAAGTTTCTTTACCCGGGCCATTCTCAAAACTCATAACCTGGGCCAATTTGGCTTTGAATTGATAAAATGCCCACCCTACCCAAATAACGATTGTAGATATTTGAAAATGTAATCGGAATTGTGTGCCAGTTGCAACTGCGTGCCCTCTTGTAAGTGGCACCTCACTCATCATGAAGTCGTGCAGCCTCGCATAATACTGTATATACGCGACAGGAGGCTGAGAAACCCACGGATATCAGGTACACACTTTGGACTGTTTCACTTAAAACGCTATAGTCATTTGCAAGTATACGGTAACTTTACCGGCAAACGCGGATGATAGTCTTTTATAACATAACTATAGGCCTTACTGTTTCGCCCGACTTGTTTTCTATCTGCTTATAAAATCGACAACCGTTGTACATTAAATTTATTTTATTTTCGATGTAATGAATTCCACGTTGTGCACTGCTCGATGACACCAAGTGGCATAACCGAGTAAAGATGAGTGTTATACTTGAAGAATTTGATCTGTGGTAGGGCGATAATTCCTGTTAACAATACATGGGACATCCCATTCTAAAAGCGCAAAAACAAGGGTTGAAGGGCAGCCGTGAGTCACCGCGCACCTCATCCCTCCTGCGGTCATCGCAGGCACCTGCTGTCCGGAGTCGTGAATTTTGAAACTGAAAATGAAAATCCACCGCCTGTTTCCATTCATTAGACCGGGTCAGGAATGAAATGAATGAAGCCCCCATCTAGCGGCGAAGATAGAAATTGTGCCGGCTGCCGAAGCCTGTTGCACTCCCCCGGGGCAATGAATAATGAATGACAGATGAAATGAAATGATATTTGACAGTGTTGCTGGAATGAAATATGACAGGGAAAACCGGAGCACCCGGAGCAAACCCTGTTACGGCTCCGCTTTGTCCAGCACAAATCTCACATGGAGTGACCAGGATTTGAACCACGGAACCCAGCGGCGAGAGGCCGCCTGATCCACGGAGGCTCTCTTGAGACTCGTTAGAATGTTAATTTATTTATTAGTTTGTAGTAGTGAGTTTTGATACTATTTTATACTAATTTTAGCCCGTGAATTTTGAGACTCCGTGTGTTTTGAGACGTAACCGAAAAGGACTCATGTCAGAGGATCGAAGAGTTGTCGGAGACAGTGCATCTCGTTGAATCTGCCGTTAAAACAACGAGAATGATCCAGCAGCTCGGCAACTGCGCCCCACAGGAATTTAGAAAAAGAGGCAATACAAAACGTTCAACCATTTGTGAACTGCAGGGGCTGTCTGGCCGAGGCGGTAAAGGCGAGCTCAGCTCGCCCGGAAGGACGTGGGTTCGAATCCCCGTCAGGAAGTCGTAAAATTTAAGAAACGAGGTTTCCACTTCCGGAGGTGCACATGGCCCCGACTTCACTCAGCCTACACCAAAAATGAGTACCAGGTTAATTCCTGGGGGCAAAGACGGCCGGGCGTAGAACTAACAACTCTACCCAATCAAGTGCCGAGGTTGCGGATAGTGGAAGATTTACCTTCCACCCCTCTAAAGGCCTTTATGGCCTGTATGGAGATGACTTTGTTTTTTATTTGTGAATTGCTACTGAAAGGACAAAAATTGAACTCTTTTTTTTACATGAAATTGTGTGCGAAAGTAATTGATTTGTCATGACAATCCTAAACGCAAAAAAATCATGGCTGCGTACCGGCGGATCAACAGCCTCAACGCTAAGTCGGTGTCGTGTGTTATGAATTGCTGCAACCGGGGAAACCATCAATTTTGAACGGTACCGACGACAATTACTCAATCTGAAACTTGCACTGGTAGACAAACGCCCGCATTACGCTGCAGAACGTGACTAGGTATAAGGCCGGGCGCACATTGAGAAGCAGGTAGCCGCAGAGCAGGACAGATCAGGTCAGGGCAGCGTAGCTCTGACGAAACTGCGAAGTGTATGTGAGCGCACATTGCCACGCAGTCTCGCGTCAGTTCTCAGAAGGATGGAGCAATGGCTAGCTACATTGATCTAAGTTCCGAATGAACAAAATTTTGATGGTGTTATGCATCAACTGACCAAGCGCCAAAATGGATTTTTTTAAGATTATTGCACCATCTGGTAGCTAAAGGCGTAAACTTTACATAGGTTATTGTTCAGACTTTTATTCTCAATATGATTTCGCGGGAAATGGATTTTGATCAAACGCCAACCTCTGAATCATTAAATTGAAGTTTTGCATCAAGTGACCAACCACCATTTCTGAGTCTGAATTACGCATCAAATGACCACACGACAAGCGTGCAGTCGCTTGGTCGCATGTTTGAAAATCCCGCTTCCAGCATTTGTGAATAATTTTGAACCACTGCCGTACGTTTTTGTTGGTGATGAGGCCTTTCCATTGTTGGAAAATTTAATGAGGCCGTATCCCAAACGAAGTGTAACCGGAAACTATGAAAATAAGATTTTCAATTACAGGCTGTCACGAGCATGGCGAACTGTTGAATGTTCTTTTGGCATACTGGCGTCCAGGTTCCGTGTTTTCCGAAAACCGTTCGAGATCAAAGTTGACAGTGTTGAAAGGCGGCTTGTGTGTTGCATAATTTTCTGAGATACAACACTTTGCGAGAGCCTCTCACCGCTGGGTCCCGCAGTTCAAATCCCAATCACTCCATGTGAGATTTGTGCTGGACAAAGCGGAGGCGGACAGGTTTTTCTCCGGGTACTCCGGTTTTCCCTGTCGTATATCATTCCAGCAACACTCTCCAATATCATTTCATTTCATCTGTCATTTATTAATCATTGCCCCAGGAGTGCGACAGACTTCGGCACAGTTCCTATCCTCGCCGCTAGATGGAGGCTTCATTCACTCCATTCCTGACCCGCTAGAATAACATCCACGGTATCCCCTGCCTCAGGAGCTCTGAACTTTGGGTTGGCGACCACGGGGCCCTTACCTGAGTCCTGGCATTGCTTCCACTTACTTGTGCCAGACTCCTCACTTTCATCTATTCTATCCGACCTCTCTTGGTCAACTCTTGTTCTTTTCCGACCCCGACGCTATTAGGTTTGAGAGGGCTAGGGAGTCTTTCATTTCACGCCCTTCGTGGTCCTTGTCTTCCTTTGGCCGATATCTTCATTTTTCGAAGTGTCGGACCCCTTCCATTTTTCCCTCTGATTAGTGTTATATAGAGGATGGTTGCCTAGTTGTACTTCCTCTTAAAACAATAATCACCACCACCACCACCTGACCCGGTCGAATGACTGGATACAGGCTGTGCATTCTCACAACACTTTGCCTGAAAATAATGTAGATGAGGACTTTGTCAAAATGCCTGAGAACCAGTTGCTTCCATTGGTACACAAGAGGAGTGCATCCAGTGCTTTTGCAGTGAGACAGAACTTTACCAATTATTTCAACACAGTAGGAAGTGTGCCGTGGCAAGCGGATAAAGTTTCAAGAGCGAACTACTGACTTACAACGATGAAAAGAAATTCCAGGTAACTGACAGTGTTCCCCTTTTTCAGTCTTATATGCATTATCAAAAATATACCTGGGGAAGCCGAATTATTGCCTGGTGTGCTGGCATATTCTTCACATTGTTTAATTTCTTTTTAATTTTCGTATTTAAAAAGATGACTTATTGTTTTATTGTATTACGATTATTCGTTTTCTACACATAAATGTCCTTTTCCTACAAATAAATTGTTTTGATAGTACTTACTATTGTTAACAATCACGTCCTTGGCAATTTCGCTCCAAATATCTAGTTTTATTTTATTATTCACATAGTCCGCATGATCACATCGTATAAAAGAGGGTACGACCGCACGGCTTTGATATTTTTTTTCCTCCATGCCTCAACTACTCAACTAACTACGCGACACGTGAGCAGGAAACTGTGTTTCGAAGACTGCGCGTGGTAGGCGGAAGTAGGTGCAGAACTTATCTGCTCTGCTCTGACCTGCCCTGTCTGTCAATTTGCGGTGGCGCAATGACTTGTGTGGATTACAAAAATCTGCTCTGCGCTGCGCTGCTTTAGCTGCTTCGCCTGCGTCCCAATGTGCGCCCGGCCTTACCCTTCTCTATTTTAACGCTGAAGCCCACACTGTGGCTTCCGTCAATGACCTTGTACAACAATACAGGTCTTAGTACCCTCGCTACTCACCAGATCTCAGTCCCTGCGACTTTGCTCTCATTCTGAAACTGAAGAAACCGTTGCGTGCGATGCATTTTTCAGACACGGTGGTCATCGATCCGTGACAAGTGGTACATCTTAGTGTAGCTACCACAACCACTGATAATATTAAACGCCTGCCTCATTATTAGTATTAGTATTATTATTATTAAGAAATGCATTACAATTGGATTGGTGAGATTGCTTAATTACCGCAGTATAACAAGGAAGTCAAATTTAAACATAAATCATATAACGACAAAAGTACAACTAACAGTTACGTGAAAACGAACTATAAAAAGAAATTGTATCGAAACGACAATTTGCACAAGAAAAACAAAGCATGATAACAGAAGAAGAATGAAAAAGGAAATAGGTATCAGTACAAGAAAAAAAAAGATATATTTAAAATGACATACGAGTAGTGTAATATAATCATTAAAAGCAATAGCATAGAAATTAACACTAAATTTGCCAAACAAATACCTTTAAGAAATAGCGTAACATAACCACAAAGCGGTCGCTCATAAATTCACTCCAAATTTACAGAATATTTTATCACAATGGTGTAGCACAATAATAGTTACAAGGTTATCACATACAAATTCAATGATACCTTAAATATTTCCTTAACACTACGATTGACAGCGGTACGATGACCCACCAGTAGCTTAACATTGTAAATACACCACCAACTTCTAAAAATTTAGAGATAACTTAAATATTACCTTTGCCTAAGAGGGATACGGAACGTTTAAATTTGTCAAAAATATCATTATTTTTATTTTTTTATTTTATGAATCTTTGAAGTCTGCTCTTTAAAATGATGTATAATACATTATAGTTTAACCATTAAAAGTTGCCACAATTTGAATTTAAATTTGCTCTAATAATGAGAAAATTATCAGTAATGGCTGCGAAAACTAGCAAATGTGCTTGTTTGTGCTACGAGGAAAAGAATAAGGAATTCCCTACGACCATTCCAAGCGCACACACCTTCCTCTTGCCTGTATGGAAGAAATGAAGCCCATTTTTAGAGATCTGCCCAGCCCCCAGCTGTTGGAGAAGTGTCTTCATGGGAAAAGTCAAAATCCTAATGAATCGGTAAACAACGTTATATGGTCTTTCATCCCTAAAGGCACTTTTGTGGGCATAAAAACACTACGATTTGGAGTCCTTGATGCAGTGGCCAATTATAATAAAGGAAACATTGTTAAATGTCTGGTATTACAGGAGTTAGGACTGAAAATAGGAAGGAATTGTGTGAATGCCATGAAGGGGATGGGCCGAGAAAGACTACGGAAAGCAGAAAGAATGGTTCAGGAAGTGCAGAAAAATGCTAGGCAATCCAGGGACAAGGCTAAACGGAAGCTAGAAAACCTGTATGAATCACAGGAAGATCAAGATTCTCCTTCATATGGTGCAGGGATGCACTGAAATATGAAAACATGTGTGGAAAGTTTTAACTGCAGTTTTCTCAGTTTCCAATTTTTTCAAACGTATGTTTCTTTTTCTAGGTGACTATTTATCACAGAGCTGTGTAATTTTCATAACGAATTTGTCTCATATTGGTTAACATTTTAACGGAGGGATTTCGTGATTTACATAAAACTGTTTGAGATTTAGCTGTTTCTTTTAGGAAAAAATAATTATATTTATTGAATGTTTAAAAAATATGTATCTGAGTCCCCTATAGTCCAATTACAAAAACGCTCCGTCAGTATACCAAGTAAGGTTTGAATAAAATGTGACATAAATTTCATTTCCATAACATTATTCGATCCTGAGAAAAAGGAACATGAATTAACAACATTGGTAAGATAGGCAGCTCCGTATCCCCTTCACGACGATCTACAGTAGATTAAGCGGAACAACGAATTACTATTAGCTTATCACTGGCAACGATGTGTTGACGTCCTCGGGGACTATTTGAAAGGACGTTAACAGTTTCTAATGCACCTTTGTGTTCAGTTTATGCTCAATACAAGTCAATACAAAATATATATGCGTATCATTCGATTGTCCTCCCTGTTGTTTAATCCTGTACCCCGAGCGTACCATGTGGCATTGATACACACATTGCCTTGGCCTTTAGCGTACCGTGTTGCAACGTTATCGGACGGTATAATACATTGACCTGACTTATAAAACGACCCTCATATATTAGAAGAGTAGGTACGCAGTTTGTAACATTTTCATCTTGCTCACCTTTTTCTCGTTTAATTTGATGATGGATTAAATTCCCTTTCATCGGATAACAATTTCACGGCACACATCTTAACTGGAGGTCGTGCCTTGTCTACTCCCTCTGTCACGTATTCTCTTCTTTAATGAGGGAGTAATTTAAAGTAGACGTTAGACATTATCTGTCCCTAGGGAGGGAGGGAAGGAAGGAGAGAGAGAGAGAGAAAGAGAGAGAGAGAGAGAGAGAGTTAACATTGAGCTCTACAAATAATGGCTAATTAGATGCTGACAGTTCGAAAACTGAGACCATTTTGTAGTTGGTCTTTTACTTACAACTGGATTGTAGAAGTTCCCTCTATTGCACACATTTATTAAACATTTTAACGAGGAATTCCACTTCATATCGGTAAAACGCATTGGTGTTGATCAGTGGTAACTCATGGGGTTAAAAGGAGAAGGGTCACACCTGAAATGTTTCATAAGAAATGAGAAACCACATTTAACCAACAATTACCAGCTCAATTCATTTCTTATAGTGCAACTCTATCCTCTTGTTTGTGGCGGTGGTGATTATTTTTTAAGAAGAAGTACAACTAGGTAACCATCCTCTCTTAACACTGATCAGAAGTGAAGAGAGGTCCGGCTCGTTGGCTGAATAGTCAGCGTACTGGCCTTCGGTTCAGAGGGTGCCGGGTTCGATTCGCGGCCGGGTCGGGGATTTTAACCTTCATTGGTTAATTCCAATGGCCCAGAGGCTGGGTGTTTCTGTTGTCCCCAACATCCCTGCAACTCACACATCATACGTAACACTATCCTCCACCACAATAACATGCAATTACCTGCACATGCCCGATGCCGCCCACCCTCATCTGCGGGTCTGCCTTACAAGGGCTGCACCCGGCTAGAAATAGCCACACGAAATTATCTAGAAGTGAAGAGAGGAAGAATGAAGCTATCAGAAAAATAAATGGAAGGGCCATGAAGGGCATAAAAATGAAAAACTTCCTTCGCTTCACAAAACTATTACGATCGGGGTGGGAAGACAATAAGAATTGGCCAAGGAAAATAGGATAGAAGAAAGTGAGGACCTTGCAACAAGTAGAGTATGCCAAACTCAGATGGGGGCCCAGCGGACGCCAACCCACACTCCCAGGGTGATAGACCCAGTGGTCCCTTTTTAGTCGCCTCTTACGACAAGCAGAAGATACCATGGATACATTTTACCGCCCCCTCGCACAGGGCGTCCTACTTTTAGCTAAAAAGAACTTCATATTGCCAGCTTATTGACGTCTGTAATGGAATATTCCATCTTCTTCTCAATGGATAGCATTGCCAGTGAGATAAATCTTCAGCACCAACCAACTCTCGGATCGACCTGCAAAAGAGTTATGCACTGGAGCCACTACGATAGTATTCAGTCTGTGAGCAAGTTTGTAGTGTTTAGTTTAGGATACAATTTCAGGGTTATTTGGAAGTCTCTCTCCGGGAATTTGATACAGTATTGAGAACATTTCTCAATCAAAAACGGCTTAGATACGTATATTGTTTTTTCGGTTTTAGACCCGCCATCAAAGGAGTAAAGGCATTCGAAAGAAAAATGGAACAATACGTAAACGTATGTAGTGGCTGTAGATGTAACTATATTTATAAAATTACGACAGTGCTGCAGTGAGAAACAACAGAATTATATGTGCCCTAGACCAATGGAACTTGTCATTGCACTCACGCCCCGCGACTCATTTTCTTTTCGCCTGCTATTATGCCCTGCCAAGGGAAAAATCCAACCAGGGATCCACTAGGATTTCAGTCTAGACTTCCAGGTGGAAGACTCTGGGCTAATCACTCTTCAAGATGTCTCTGTAAGTAAAAAAAGAATGACATAAGTTAAGACATCCTCGAGCAAGCTATGCAAGTCCACGGAGGAGTAGAAGGTAAAGTCTCCCAAGCATCCGTACCTTTGGAATGCGGTGGTGCACTCCTAGTCCAGCTACCTCTTCCACCAAGAATTTATTAATTTCTAACTAAGGACCCGTGCTGATCCGCAGAATTCGTTATAAATAGGTCAGTAGTCGTTGCAATATTGTTTTGCCTGCCCTTTACAATGAACATTTAATCAGAAGCCCATTGTGGTGTGCCGCAGTTCGCAGGTCATAATGCATCATGCCGTCTGTTTTGTAAAAATCTATCCAATCTATTCATATATTCGGTTTTTTCCCCTCCAGTCCTTGATGTGAAGCTTGGTATTGTGTCGCAGAAAGCAATGATACTTTTAATCGCAGTTCTTCTATATAGAACGGTTGTCTTGTGAGCTCATAGGTTAGTCATGAATGAGAGTCTCTTCTCAGGCAAAGAACGTTTTTTAATTTACATCGCATTCACTCTTTCTAGTGCAGCTAGGTTATCCTTTGATGGGTGTTCCCAGATAATGTATAAGGCGTACGTTATGATGGATCTGTTTGTACGTAGACGTTTTTCTCTTAACAGCATGTAAGTTATTAGGAACGCTCTGCCATCTGTTTAATATATTTGAAATCTGGAAAAATTTAGAAAATCAAAGAGTATATGGCAGGGAATAGTATTCTTCCGTGATCAGAGGAAATTTATACTCTCTGGCGTGATAGTAATTAAAGATAACTACATGCAATAACATTACTATGGATGAAAACCACATAGGAAATTCTTAGTCGCTTAGCAACCTGCTAAGTACAGAATGTATTGTGGGTTAGGGTACGTCTTCGCCTGCAATTATTGAAGTGATCATTAATTTAATGGTTTGATTTTATGATTACTCAAATTGGTTAACCTTAGAGACATATCAGTACTTCATGATTCACCGGCAGATAACTCTGAAGAGATTAAAACAAAAATGTCGCAAATGGGTGCAGTAGAACGGACGTACGGATTTGCCAAAGCTGTTTTAGTGAACTCTTTTAATATATAGATGTTGTCTGAGCAATCCTAGGACCATGTTCTTCTCCAGAAATGGAAGTGAGCTTGAATTCGGGAGATAGTGTGTTTCAACCACACTGTCCGCAGCCCTGGCTTCCCATTTTCACGCCAGACAAATGCCGGGGCTATACCTTAACTAAGGCCGCGGCCGCTTCCTTCCCACTCCTAGCCTTTTACTATCCCATCGTCACCATAAGATCTGTCTGTATACGTGGGACATAACGTAACTTTTCAAAAAAAATTAGAAATGGAAGCCATATTTCTAAATGTATCCGGCTTTGTGAAAGGGAATTGAACGCTGTTCTTTCCAATGAACCGACCTCCCCTCTTCCGCTTTGGGATTAAGTAAAATGTAAAGATATATGAAAATGCTGGCATATAATTGAGAATTTTTCCTAGAATGAGAGTAAATTATCATAGATTCTGACCCCTGAGACATCCAATAAAAGAGCAGAACTGGGTCGAGGCTCGAGAGGAATATTACTGTGGGAATCCATCTGAGACAGTCAGTAACGTAAACTAACTTTTAAAAGGCTTGTTTCTGTTCAAAGCTTAAGAATTATCTGCATTAAAAAATGTCTATTGCCCAAAACCCATGGCATAAGAATTAGCTGCATTGGTAGCGGTTATGACAGTGTAGTTGTTACCAACGCAAGTTTCTCCCTTGCGGCTGATTTCAAATGAACAGTCCGTTCTGCTACCACACCCTCTCATTAGCATTCAAATGCATATTATGATCCCGGTAAACTGGGGATCAACATTCAGATGTAACTTGTTCGTATTTCGTGCCACCATTATAGCCATTGGTTCAAATCTCCCATAAAGCTGCTTGTTTGCAGTTGGAGACAAAGTTAGTAGGATCATAACTCTCACAAAACTGGGGAACATGCTGTGAATACTAAACCACTGATCACATCCTCAATTTAAGCGTACCTATGTGATGTTGCTGAGACATGTGGGCACCGCTCGCTCACTCAACCTCTGTAATACCACTCCATACACAAACAGTGGACCACCGATCAAAAAAATCAAAAAATAAATAGGAAGCATAGGGCAGGTTTTCAAAGTAACATGTAGAAAAACCATCAGGAATAGCCCTATATCACTTACTCAACAATGAACATTTTTTCACCGATCTTCATAAATGCGTGGTTAAGAATAGTAGAATATGTCCGCCTCTGTGGTGTAGTAGTTAGTGTGATTAGCTGCCACACCCGGAGGCCTGGGTTCGATTCTCGGCTCTGTCACGAATTTTGAAACGTGGTACGAGGGCTGGAACGGCCTTCACTCAGCCTCGGGAGTTAAACTGAGTAGAGGTGGGTTCTATTCCCACCTCAGCCATCCTGGAAGTGGTTTTCCGTGGTTTCCCACTTTTCCTCCAGGTAAATGCCGGTATGGTACCAAACTTAAGGCCACGGCCGATTCTTTCCCTCTTCCTTGTCTCTCCCTTCCGATCTTCCCATCCCCCGTAAGGCCCCTGTTCAGCATAGCAGGTGAGGCCTCCTGGGCAAGGTACTGGTCATCCTCCCCAGTTATATCCCCCGACCCAGAGTCTGAAGCTCAAAGACACTGCCCTTGAGGCGGTAGAGGTGGGACCACTCGCTGAGTCCGAGGGAAAACCGACCCTGTAGAGTAAACAGATAAAGAAGAAGAAGAATAGCAGTATCGTGCCAAAACCCTTATGGTTTCCCTAATAATCCGCAATGGGAGATAATCTGTCTCAATAAAATGGTGTCGAAGCTTATCCGTCTAAAATATACAAGTCGAAAAGTAAGATTCCCCTTTTTATTGCTCAGGAAGAAATGAACGGAGCTTGCTCCAACTCACGTATCGGATAGCTCGCCGTCGAAGCAATAGATTGCGCGCTGATACATCAGGAAATGCTTTTTTTTTTTTTTTTTTTTTTTTTTTTTTTTGCTATTTGTTTTACGTCTCACCGACACAGATAGGTCTTACGGTGACGATGGGATAGGAAAGGCCTAGGAATGGGAAGGAAGCGGCCGTGGCCTTAACTGAGGTACAGCCCCAGCATTTGCCTGGTGTGAAATGGGAAATTACGGAAAACCCTCTTCAGGGCTGCCGTCAGTGGCGTTCGAATCCACTATCTCCCGTATGCAATCTCACAGCTGCGCGCCCCTATCCGCACGGCCAACCCGCCCGGTCATAAGTAAATGAAACAGAATCTTGGCCCTGCGACAGTTGCAAAATGGTGGTTACTGAATGAGTGATGATGGGAGGAGATGCGTATAGTGATCTCTTTTCTGCAGAAAAAAACACGAAGTCTATTATCTTTGACAGGAGTATTGTGTCTATATACGGGAAAAAATGATGTCTGACTGACAACTTGCGCCGTGAATTTGTGGAGGATCGAACAAATGTGAAAGACAAAGAGCGGAGTGACCGTCGATCAACATTAGACATATTCGTTAACGTCAGTAATGAATGTAACAGGTGAACAGACGTGTAAAGCTGAATTAGCGCAGTTCAGCGACGCAATCTTTTTATTGTTATGGAAGATAGATACTCATTTTACGCTATGTTCGGCTCCTTGGCTGAATGTCCAACGTAGTCGCCTTCGGTTCATAAGGCCTCGGGTTTGATTCCCGGTCGAACCGGAGATTTTAATCGAAAATTGTTAAATCCCCTGGCTTGGGGAATGGGTGTTTGTACTGTAACGGTTCAAATCCCGTTACAAGATGATATCTGTATTTTTATTATTGTATGATTTTATCTGTATTTTATTATTATATTATTAGTATTATTATTATTATTATGTCAGTATTATTATTATGTTATCTGTGATATTGTACTATTATTGTAATTATCCGTTTTATTCAATTTTGCAATTGCCTGTTGCTTGCAAGATTGCACTTAGATGTATACATATATACGTATGTGTAGTATAACACTCAATACCTGTACAGTGAGAATTGTTGTATATATCAGAGATTGAGTGTGACGTTGGTGCATTGCGCAATATTGTTGGCGATTCTGCCAAGTCATCGCCGCGCCTTGGCTATGTCATCGTATTTATTTAGATATGCGCGCATCGACTCAATCGCCGCGGGTTTATTTCACCACTGTATGTAATATCTGTCGCGTAGGTGGGAGTATGTCATTGTTATTTTTGGAGATTACGTAGCTGTGTCAACCAAAGTCTATATAAGGTGGGTGCACATTGTAGCGTCAGTCATTACTTATACGGATGCAGTACAGTGAAGTAGTCTACTAGATCAAGAGGCCTTAGGTGGTCAGCCAACGAGTGTGAACGAGAGATGGCGAAGACTCAGTGAGCCATTAATTATTGGTCATTGAGAGAGTGAGACCAAATGGTTGGTCCGTCACTTAGTGGAAGACGCGGACGCAAGGCTTACCAAGGAGTCAGAGAGGGCAACCCTGGACCTGCCAAGAGGTCATACCATATTGACTTACAAAGAAGTCAGATGATATGGAGAAGAAGCAGTCGCAAGGATGTATCACCACGTTAGGCGTGACACATCTACAGTAAACACCAGAGCAATGGATTACGTCGTAATTACACTCAAAGTGTTGAAGGTACAGTCAAGTGAATCAGTGAGGGAAATATTTCGTATAAATTGTTAAATGTCCGGTCAAGAAGAATTCAAATTCATGCCTAGTTTCTTTCAGTTGCAATGTCATAATTTCATATTCTCATCTGTTTTATCGCAACAAGACTCACTATTTTTTGATATATTATTTAAAGAATATATATTGTTCTATCAAACGAATTCAGAGTTTCATTTCATTGACAGTAAAATACCTTAACCTCAAAATTAATGGGGAAACCGAACGCCAATCTCCTTTTCCCAGAACTTATATGGTATGTTGTCAAAAGTAAGCTTATTACCCCACACCCTAGAGATAGTCAAGAATCTCATTCTATTATTGCTGTACTGAGTGACAGCTGGCGCCCTTCAAATAACGTATGTGTAAGTAAGCAGGTAACAAGTAAGTGTGAGTACAGGGTTCGACGAGTGTGTATTTTATTTAATGAATGTTAATTTTCAGATTTTCCATTATAAATGCAGATATTCAGATTTTCAAGTTAAATGCAGATTTATATGTTTGTAAATTCAGTCAAACAGTTAGGAAGTTCTTACAGTACTGTCCCCAACATCCCTGCAATTTTCACACCGCACATAACTCCGTCCTCCACCAACAGTTACACGCACTTTCCTATACACGGCAGATGCCGACCACCCTCGTCGGAGGGTCTGCCGTACAAACTCAGCAGTTTTATCACATCTGTACATCTTGGGTTAGAGCTCACACTGGGTTTACTGGTTATGAAAAATCAGACTTATTAGCTAAATCACCTGCTACTTATGTTTTGGGTATTGCATTCCATAAATCTCAAAATTGCTACGTTCAAGGACAAATAAGGCAATGTATTTTACATCACTGGAATATTTTATGGACTTGTAGTTTGAAAGGATATTTTTTTCCTGAAGCTCAAAATCGACTATTGTGTAAAGCATTAGTGCCGAACTTTGTATTCACTCATTTTCTAACCGGTCATGAAAATCTTATTTCAAACGCTTTGAACTTAACGTTACAGACGGCTACTTATGCTTTTCCGGATCAATTCAGAGCGTGAATCATTTGATATTTGAGTGTCCACTGTTTGAAATGAGAATATATATATATATATATATATTACAATGTCACCTGAATGGTTGTAACCACTGTATCATGTACTGAAGATACAATGTTGTTATGTAAAGTTTCTCACATTCATTAACAAAATTTTGTGTAAACTAAAGATTTCTGGAAGATTTCTCTTTTTTATGATTTTAAACTATAACCCTAATATACCTTTGGTAAAATAGCGTTCCTGTATTGTTTGTTGATATAATAATAATAACAATAACAATAATAATAATAATAACAATAATAATAATAATAATAATAATAATAATAATAATAATAATAATAATGTCAACAATTTCGTGCAATGAAGGACGGCATTCGATGCAAGTTTTCGAAATTATCAATCAATCAATACTGATCTGCACTTAGGGCAGTCTCCCAGGTGGCAGATTACCTATCTGTTGCTTTCCTAGCCTTTTCCTAAATGATTTCAAAGAAATTTATTGAACGTCGCCCTTGGTAAGTTATTCCAATCCCTATAGTAGCCCCTGTGTATAAAGGAAAGGGTGATAGACATAAAGGTGAAAATTACAGGCCAGTAAGTTTGACAAGCATTGTATGTAAGCTTTGGGAAGACATTCTTTCTGATTATATTAGACATGTTTGTGAAATTAATAACTGGTTCGATAGAAGGCAATTCGGTTTTAGGAAAGGTTATTCCACTGAAGCGCAACTTGTAGGATTCCAGCAAGATAGGCTATAGCAGATATCTTGGATTCTGGAGGTCAAATGGACTGTATTGCGATTGTCCTGTCTGAAGCATTTGATAGGGTGGATCATGGGAGACTACTGGCAAAAATGAGTTCAATTGGACTAGACAAAAGAGTGACTGAATGGGTTGCTATATTTCTAGAAAATAGATCTCAGAGAATTAGAGTAGGTGAAGCTTTATCTGACCCTGTAATAATTAAGAGGGGAATTCCTCAAGGCAGTATTATCGGACCTTTATGTTTTCCTATATATATAAATGATATGAGTAAAGGAGTGGAATCGGAGGTAAGGCTTTTTGCGGATGGTGTTATTCTCTATAGAGTGATAAATAAGTTACAAGATTGTGAGCAACTGCAACGTGACCTCGAAAATGTTGTGAGTTGGACAGCAGGCAATGGTATGTTGATAAACGGGGTTAAAAGTCAGGTTGTGAGTTTCACAAATAGGAAAAGTCCTCTCAGTTTTAATTACTGCGTTGATGGGGTGAAAGTTCCTTTTGGGGATCATTGTAAGTATCTAGGTGTTAATATAAGGAAAGACCTTCATTGGGGTAATCACATAAATGGGATTGTAAATAAAGGGTACATATCTCTGCACATGGTTATGAGGGTGTTTAGGGGTTGTAGTAAGGATGTAAAAGATAGGGCATATAAGTCTCTGGTAAGACCCCAGCTAGAGTATGTTTCCAGTTTATGGGACCCTCACCAGGATTAGGCCTACCTGATTCAAGAACTGGAAAACATCCAAAGGAAAGCAGCACGATTATTTCTGGGTGATTTTTAACAAAAGAGTGGTGTTTCGAAAATGTTTCAAACTTTAGGCTGGGAAGACTTGGCAGTGAAGAGATGAGCTGCTCGACTTAGTGGGGTGTTCCCAGCTGTCAGTAGAGAGAAGGCATGGAATGAAATTAGTATATGTCCTTTCACGAGAGTTTAATCCTGATGTAAACATCGTATGCCCACGCCTCCGCCGAAGAAACAGTTGAGATTCGCTGAGCGTATAGTTCCGACCTCCACCCCGTCAACGTCTCGTGTTCGGACGTACAGGACTGCGCATCGCATACGACAACAGTACGAAGGTCTGTACCTCTGAATAAACGATTAAACCTGGATTCTGTTCACTTAGTTTAATGAACACATTCACAATGCACTGCCTATGACCACTTCTGAGCGGTTTTCCTCTTTTGTACTTCACTACACACGATGGTCCTACCTCTTGCTCCATTTCTCTCACTGTGAATACTGATACTGACTGCTGCTGCAAGATACAACACCTTATCTCCACGCTGTACAGCTTGGGACTTTCCCCCACTCCGGGAAGGCTTCCTGTATTACACCTCGCCTTGTGCCTTCATTTCTCGTTATTTAATCACTATTTTATATTTTAAAAAGCCAACGGCCGTAGCCGTGTTGAAACACCGGATCCCGTGAGATCTCCGAAGTTAAGCAACATTGGGCGTGGTCAGGAGTTGGATGGGTTGCCACGCGCTGTTGGTGGGGGGTAAGGGAATGGAGGAGCGAAAAGGAACTGGCCACCCTACCGTACGTAAACTCCGGCTCAGGAACACCTCTGCGGAGGTTCGGACCTGCCTTCGGGCAGAATAACCCTTACCTTACCTTACATTAAAAAAAAAAAGCATATATACATATACCGGTATATATGTCAACTATATTTTAACTTGATTACGTACTCTTCCAAACTCTCTAAATGTAATAAAATAAAATGAAATAAATCAAAATAAAATAAAATAAAATAAAATAAAATAAAATAAAATAAAATAAAGTAAAATAAAAAATAAAATAAAATTAATGTTACGTAATACTTTTCTTCGAGCTGGCATACAGTCGAGTGAGTGCGATGGTTGCTTCTCCAATCAACTACGTCTATGTCCACGTGCAAAGGAAAGGTGCTCTGCCTACTTGTTTACATCAGGATTAAACTCTCGTGAAAAGACATATAGAAGCATAAGCTTGAGTGGAGCCTTTAAAGGTAGGGAAGATAATAATATGTAAATAACGTCTGAATTCAAGATGACAACGTGGGGCAAATATTCATACTCTGTAGGAATAGGAATATGGAAATGGAATAATTTGTCAAGGGAAATTTTCGACACATTTTTATTTGAAATAATTTAAGGAGAGTATAAGTAAATCATTCACAGGGAATCTGCGACCTGGGCGACAGTCATATAAATGCACATCACTGATGACTGATTGAGTGATATCTAGCTGCGTCGGTTCAGCATGTGTTCAAAATATGCACCCTCACATCTCATGCATTGTTCATAACAGTTCTGTAGATTGTCGAACCTGTTGACAAACACAAATTGCCACAAGGATATAAAAACTGATTGCATGTTTTTTTTTTTTTTTTTTTTTTTTTTTTTACAATTTGCTTTACGTCGCTCCGTCACAGGTCTTACGGTGACTTTAGGTTAGAAAATGGCTTTAAGGGATTAATTAAGATTAATTAAGATTAATTAAATGAGATTAAGATACAGCTCCAGCTTGGTGTGAAAATGGGAAACCACAGAAAACCATATTCAGGACTGCTGACATTGGGGTTAGAACCCACTATCTCCTGAATAAATGCTGAAAGCTACGTGACTTACACCGCTCAGCCACTCGTTTGGTAGTGTATTATTCCTCGTAATTCCTGAATATTCTTAGGTGGGTCGTCTAACGGGAAAGCATATTCATTCAGTATGTGGGAAGGATGCAGGAACTTCAGGTACCTCCGAGGAGTTGCTGTAGAAGGGCGAGTGAGTCCTCGCAGTGTTGGCAGTACCTCCATCTTGCTGAATCCATTGTCTTTGCAGTGGCATGTTTCTGGTGGCATTCAGTCCTGTTTGATGTTCAGAACATGTTTCTAATTTCAATAATGCATGTTTTGCTGCAAGCGCAGGAATGTCAGGATTACTAAATTAGTATAAGGGTTTTCCAGTCGTCATTGCCACACGTGTGTTACACATTGGTTCGTTTACTAAAGTGATCTCACCTAACAGTTCGAACAAAGTCTTATAAAGATCAGAAAGAAAGTCTTCATATTCTGTTTGGGAGATTGCCTTCTGGAAAGCTGTAGGCCTACATAAGATGACTGCGCATTTCCAGAAGGTTGTGATCTCTGAGTCAAGTTTGTTGTGGTTACAGTACTGCATTGTTGGAATAAGAAGCGCTCTGAAAACGAGCACAACAATCCATACTCATGGCAGGAAAACTATTTTTCAGTAGCAGATTTTTTAAAGAAACAGTCATTCCACATCTTCGTAGAAGAACTTATATTCTTGCCATACCATATTCTTCTTCCTGGCCTTTTTTCGAATGTTTTGGATTTGAATATGGCCAAATTTTACTGCAGGATGGCCCTTCCTGATTCCATCCCTATGGGGAGGGACGTCTTCACTATTGCCTGCTTATATGGTAGTGTGTTGTGTTGTATGCAGATAAAAAAAGTGTATTGAGAAGAATATAAATACCCAGTCCTCAGTGAAAGAAACTAGGCATACATAAAAGCCTTGACCCGGCCAGGAATCGAACCTGAGGCCCTGTGAACCGAAGGCTAGTATGCTGAACGTTCAGCTAAGAAGCCAGACATCATATCATCTATATATATATATACATAAAATAAGAGTTTTGTCTGTACATTGTTCAGAATTTGAAAAGAATGGTATTTCTCCATCGGTCATGTCCATAGTAACAAGGAAATGCAATTTTTTACTTTTCCGTAATTTATGTCTGTCTGTCTATCTGTCTGTATGTATATACACGCATCACGAGAAAACGGCTGAAGAGAATTTAATGAAAATCGGTATGTGAAGTCAGGGCTTGAGCCACTACAATCTAGGCTATAAATAATTTTACTCACGCTGAGTGAAATGGTAGTTTAGGGGAAGGCCTAAAATTTAATTCTCAAATATTTATATTATTAGTGATCCTATCGATAAATACTACATAACGAAGGTTATATAGAATTAAATTTCCGATCATTTATATCATGCATTGTTTACCGGCTTTGATAAAAGATATTCATGAATTTGTATTTTTGTTGCCAAGTCCATATCAACTCCGAGGCACGAGAAAATTGGCTAACAGAATTTAATGAAAGTCGGTATAGAGAGTCGGGGAATAACAAGCTACAGTCTAAGTTATAAATAATTTTATTCTCCCTGGATGAAATTGTAATTTAGGGGAAGGCGCCTAAAATTTAATTTTTAAATACCTATGTTATTGGTCCTATCGAAAAGTGCTACATAACAAAACTGATAGAGAATACAGTTTCCGACCTTTTATGTTTTATTCAGTTTTACCGTACCGTATTTCAGAGTCGAAAAAAAACCTAAATATGAAGGCCTACAATATTGAAAGCGCATAACATTGATTCACAATAACAATACATTGACCGTTGTTTGTTGTCATGTTCTTTGTCTGTTATGCTGCCGCTCAACTCAGATAGATGGGATGACTGCTGCGTACCGAGTATAACAGCCTGACTGAATATTAGCGGAAAATAGCTGGGGAGTTAGAAAACTTTCCTCTTTAGCATGCCATTCCTCTGTCTCAAACATTTTCTGATACCGCCGGTACGTAACAAACTGGTTCAGTAGTGTTCCAGCTATTCGATCCCTACTCTGACGCGCTGGTTTGAATGAGCAGTGTCCATACATAAGGCAGAGGCTCACTTAATAGTCTAGTATGTCCTGGTCTAGAATTACAATTTAGGACTATTCCAAATTATAGGACCACAATTCACTAAATAACTCAAAATTCAACCCTGAAAAGAGACGTTTCTTAAGAAAAGCTTCTTCCTCTTCACTTTTATTACATTCTACATTTATTTTATTCCAAATTAGCATTGAAGAGGGGATTTCTCCTCTGGCTTGGAGGAAACATTTACCTCCAATTCAGATATATTTTTCCGCCACCTGTGTAGTGAACCGATATTTTCCTACTCATTGGGTACTCCTAGGAAACAGATTACTAAAAGGGCATAGCTTTTGCGCTGGGAGTCTGCACTATTCGACACCCCCACCCGGCCGAAGTAAGACGAAGTGTGTTCACGGATCACGGCTGTCTGCGGCTTGGTCATTCCAGTTCTGGAACTTTGGACTGTTAGATCGGCAGCGTAGTACTGTTCGTTAAAAATGAGAAAATGTGTGATTTTTCATTTGATGGAGTATTTTATATGAAAGCATTGCTTTTAATCGCGCCGTTCTTACTGACGTCATTGTAATGATCTATGTTCATTTCAGTTGGGAAAACTACTAACACAGTCTTTCTGAGGATGTAAAAAGGTAGGTGGAGAGTGAGTTTCTGCCATTATAATGAAAACTCCCCAACTTGGTTTAACTGACGGTAGGCAAGGGGTCGTACCATTAAGTAGGCAAGGGGGCCTACCATTACAATGAATATTCCCTAACCCCAGTCTTCATATGAGAAAAGACATTTGGTGACTCTCCCCATCGCGTTTCTAGGGTACCGTAACGTTAAGTGCTATGCAATTTAATACAATCTTGCTCCAAACGTGTATACAACCTAACTTAGAATTATTCTGTATACAATGTAGAATTCCGTAGCAAAGCACGGGTACATCAGCTAGTATCATAATATTATAATTAAATCATATCTTCCGGATAAAATTGTGCAATATTTACTATACATTTATCGTATCTACTGGGTCTTTCCAACCTAGGAATCATTTGTTTCGACCAGCACACTCACATTCCTGAAAACCCTGTTCTCAATTCTCTATAGTAAGAATATAATAGACTGCGTGGCTCAGACAGTTGCTAGGTCGAGATTGGCGGGATCTATCACTCTCCCTCCGCTGGTACTTAAACGTACTTATATAAGTGAGTCTGTTATCGGTAGATTTACTGGCCCTTATAAGAACTTCCCGTGGGACATAATTACGACGCCTCCGCGTCTCTAATAATAATAATAATAATAATAATAATAATAATAATTTAACATCACTTCGATTGTTGTAAGATTTTAAGGGATGGTAGACACTGGGAATTTTTGTCGCGAAAATAAGTTTTTTTAACGTGCCAATAAATCTGTTAAGACAGGCCTCTTGCAATTAAGCACTATAAGGTGTTATCCGACTGCACCAAGTATAGATCCTGTTATCGTGATCATGCACGCCAGGAATCGAAGCAGCTGCGCTATGGGGTCAGACTCCCTATATTTTATCACTTAGGGGAAGACACCAAGTAATCCCTGTTTGATATATCTAGGCTCCTCAAAAACAGTATTTGGCTTGAATGAAGTGTTTTGTGGAAGAATGACTTATGCAAATTTTAAATCAAGCAAAACCACGTAATGCATCTCTCTCTTTGTTTTCTTAGATCTCAGATCTGAGAATGGATGGTGATAACGTTTTGTCCCCGAATATTTAAGATGATACTCCCCATGTTTCGTGGTGAGTGCTGGCAGGAGTGGGGTTAGGGGTAGGGGTAGGTATGGGGCCTTGTTAGGGTAGGAATTCATGAAACTTTCCGAATAAATTACTCATTAAATGTTCATATGAGTAGCAACGTATGTTATATAGTCAATAATTTTACGGTCTATGGTTTTATAGCACCATATTCCAAGTTATGTTCACATCCTCCTCTAAAATGCCACAATTACCGCTATGTAGTCCGGCTCCATGGCTAAACGGTTAGCGTACTGGCTTTTGGTCACAGAGTCCCGGGTTCGATTCCCGGCAGGGTCGGGAATTTTAACCATCATTGGTTAATTTCGCTGGCACTGTGGTTAGGTGTATGTATTGTCCTCATCATCGTTTCATCCTCATCACGACGCGCAGGTCACCTACGGGAGTCAAATCAAAAGACCTGCACCTGGGGAGCCAAATCAAAAGACCTGCACCTGGGGAGCCGAACATGTGTTCGGACACTCCTGGCACTGAAAGCCGTACGCCATTTCATTTCACCGCTATTTGATTTGATTGAGTTGCTGCTAACATTGCTAAAATATTCTACCATTTCTACAGCTAACTGAAGTTGACGGTCTACGCAGCTTAGCTATCAAGCGGAGAAAGAAACGAAATTATATGATGCAAGATCAGGTGAGTGTGGAAGGTGTGATGGAACAGTTACATGTTACCTTGCCAGTTCTTCTTCTTGGGTGACTTGAACACAGCACTTCAGTCCGAGGCATCTTCGCATACATATGCCTCCATATCAAAAACGTTTCGCTAGCGGATCTGTCTAAATATTGACAGAACATGACGTTTTCTTGTCAATGAAATTGAGATATTTTGGATTTCCTTCCCTTGAACACAACTATCCTTCACAACAGTAGCTTCCAGTCTACGTGTATTACTTTCTCAATCTTCAGTGAGGCTATATATTTGTTTGATTTTCGCCATAGTTTTGGGGTTTTATTTGAGGCGTAAATAGTTCATTGAAAAGTTTACTGTACACACTTCCCATGTGCTTGATCTGCTTAAGCCTTATAACGTCAACGAGCTATGCAGCTTTCAGATTTACAATTTTTGTACCACTTTTTAGCCTCCTCACTCTAATCTGAAAGCGAACTTTTATGCTATCATCTACCAACTGAAGTGCACTGAGTTCGAATCCCAGCGATTTTGGGTAAGATATTCACTTGGACATGCACATGATGGCATGTGACCAGGATCTAAATTCAGAATTTCTACGACATCACTGTCATTGGAAAGAAAAGAGGGTATGGTTAACCAGAAATGACCTGGATAGTAGCAGTTTGCCATTATATAGATGTAATAAATGAGTTACAAAAAAGGAATGAGGTAGCCAGAAGAGTGCGACAGGCTTCGGAAGCCGGCACAATTCCTGTTCACGCCACTAGATGGGGCTTCATTCATACCATTCCTGACACGGTCGAATGACTGGAAACAGGCTGTGGATTGTTTCAAGAAGGAGGCAGGCTGTGTCACTAACACGGCCGCGAACGTTTTGGCGTGATACTGTCGAATAACGACAAGCCTCTCAAAGTTCGCGTTTATTATAGTCGATTCAGTCCGCTAGACCGTAACAGATGTAGGCGGTTGCATAGTGGCCGTGCCCGCTTCTCGGTGCGCCACTTTCTGACGCTGCCTGTCAGCCTCTCAGCATTTATGAGTAGCACCTTTTAGGATTCGCCGTGAGGACTTCCCTCTTGGTCACGTCATTTAGACATGTTAGCAGTGCTCGCGGTCTCTGCGCGCTCGTCTCCCTGACGTTCGTTGAACTTTCTAGTCCGTTCAGCTCCACTCCAAGCGGACTTCTTCCTGAGTTTCTAAATCTATTTTGTCGGTTTTAGTATGCTTCCTCAATTTGTGCCTGGATGAATCGACCATTATAGCGCGATGTTACGCCACCTTTCCACTAACATTCGTTTACAAGGTTACAACATCTACACCAACAATTCCAATGAAATATCACTATTTGTTGGAGAAAAAATATTTAGCTAACGAACGTCGTTTATTACATTTAAATCGGACAACGCATGTAATCGCTGCGCCATTTTTTTTTAAGTTGACTATGCGCCCGATATTATTCCACTCCAGCTATTCCTTCAGCCCCTTCCCGCCGTACGCGCCACCTCTCCCTCCCAGCACACCTAGTCCAGAATATTTTACAACTCGCTTTACGTCGCACTGACACAGATAGGTCTTTCGGCGAAGATGGGAGAGGAAAGGACTAGGAGTGTGAAGAAAGCGGACGTGGCCTTATTTAAGGTACAGCCTCAGCATTAACCTGGGTGTAAAAACGGGAAATCACGTAAAACCATCTTCAGAGATGCCGACAGTGGGGTTCGAACCCACTCTCTTCCGAATGCAAGCTCACAGCTGCGCGTTCCTAACCACATGGCCATCTCGCTCGGTAGTGGAGAATATACTCCACATGCCGATACCTGAAGAAACGATACCCATTAGTAGCTTATTGTAGTACGGTGGCTTGAGATTCCCGCCACCAACTTTTATTGTCTGCACCTCTACCGGCAGACCGTCAATAAAAGAAGTATAGTTGTATCAAGGTGGTCTTCGTGCTTTGAATCAATATATGAGAGAGATATCGCCCTAACGGATGATTCTCCTTCTAAACCTTTCTCAATTTCGTGGGGTTGACGCAGTGTGTGTGTGTGTGTGTGTGTGTGTGTGTGTGTGTGTGTGTGCGTGCGCGAGCGCGCATTTGACCCAGTTTTACGGCCGGATGTCCTTCCTGACGCAACCTAACCTGGTGGGATGTACCTCGTATTCACTACTGCGTGTTTCTTCTGTAGTTGGTAGTGTGGTGTGTTATATGCACGTGGAGGTCTGTATTAAGATGAACACAAGCACCCCACCCAGTCCCTAAGCTAGAGGTAACAACCATACGAAGTTACAATCCCCGACCCGGCCGGGAATCGTAACTGTTGCCACTATGTTGACCATTCAGCAAAGAAGCCGTATGATGCTGATTATCTTATTTGGTTTGTTCGGTTCGTTTTAGTCTACTAGGGACCACGGGTCTCGTCTTAGCTATGGTCTTCTCCTTTTTTTTTTTATGGACCAGTGCGCTTTCATGTTCTGGCTGTGTGCCTGCTTCCTCCCATCCATCCACCTAGGTCTGGTTGATCCCTGTACCCTTTTTGCTTCTGAGGGACAGTGGGAAGACTCCCTGCAGGATGTCCTGTCGGTACTGAGATCGGTTCTCTGTGGTCTCTAATGGGATCTGCAGTTCCTTTATCTCTGATATTACTGAGGTGATCCACTTGGTCTTGGAAGCCTTTCCCCTACTGATCACTGTGAGGATTCTGTTGGTGAGCCTACAGGGTTTCAGGCGGGTCATGTTCCCATAGAAGGTCAGTCGCCTTTTCCTCATACACGTGACTATGTCTTCCTGATGTTCGTAGAGCTCGTTGTTGTGCCTAATCCTGTAGGAGCCATCCTTCTATCTTATGGGTCCTAGTATCCTCCTCGAGATCTTCTCTTTAAGTTCTAGTTTCCTGAGTGGACCCTTTCAATTACATAAGACCCGACCCTCATTAATCCGGATCGAAAATAATAAATATTTATTTTTACTTGTACAGTATTTATTTTACGGCGTCGACTCTTCTTGAATGTCTTTTCCGCCAAGGAGAGTTAAGGACAGGAATTGGAAGTCTATCAAAGGTACCGTCCCGGCGTTTGCCTGTAATTGAGAATGGGGAAACCGTTGAAAATCATTCCTAGGACGGCTGAGGTGGGATTCGAACCCACGCCCTTCTGAATGCAACGAACTATTAATTCACTGATGATGAATTCGAAAATGAGACTGGCGCTTCATCAGAAGTAACAATAACTCATGGAGAGGCAACACTGCAGCTGGACAAACTGATGGCCTATTTAGAATCCTTGACTGAAACCACACCGGCAGAAATGTTGTTAGTAAAACGTCTTCGTGATCGTGATGCGCGCATACGCTATACAAACGTAAAACAGAAAAAACTCACACATTATTTAGTGCATAAAACAGTCTTAAATGTACGAAAAGAGTCCTGATATTTTTTGTACAATTGAAAAAAAAAAGGTTTTACTGTACAACTTATGTTAATAGATTATATAACATGTACTGTAGCCTATTTGTTTTTTTAGTTTCCCGGATTATCCGGATTTTTGATAATCCGGATCAGTTCCGGTCCAAATCCGCATAATCGAGGTTCTTGTGTATTGTTATCATCATCATCATCATCATCATCATCGTAAAAAGAGCTTTAAATCGAGCGGCATACCATTAGTTCTTATAAGGATGTTACAGCATGTGGAATTTACGATTACTTCGAAAACTAATTCGTAATTTTACCGCATATCTTCAATTGTTTAAACATAAATAATTAACTCTGATTTAGTCTAAGACGGATTAAGAGTATAATTCAGTCAAGGTGTGGAGGTTACGTGAACGAATCGTATCCACGAAATTTCATTGTAATTTTTATCCTGAATGGAGAATAATAATTGCTTTCACACAAATCAATAGTAAAATTTGCGGTAAATTTATAAATACCATTACTACTAGAGAAATGTACAGTAGATAGGTAACTGCGGCGACTATTTCGCTGTAGACACGACTCTCTTCTGTGGCATTCCGCTTCAGCGCGCCGTCTTTTGTTTCCTTCTCGAGGTTCAGGACTTGCACCGACGAATGGACGTGCTACGTCTGTGAATTCTCAATATCTTTGTTCATCATGACTAGAGCGGACAGTTTCAACGGGAAAATGGAGGTAAAATATTTATCGTAAGTAACACAAACATTAGTTTGTGGACCAAAATGATTTATGGGCACAAGTCAACAACTTGCCCCATCAAGTAACATGAAGCAAAAGAAAGGATTTCGAAGAAGGGAGCAAAGAGTGAACACACAAAAGTGTTACATGAACAAAAGACGTACAGTGATGTAGCAGAATTCATAGTCGTAATGTAGCAAAGCATTTGTGTATGTATTTTTCTAGTAAAATAGTATTTATTAATTTACCGCATAAAAGCAATTATCATCTCTATTTACGACAAATATGACAATGACATTTCATGGATACTGTAGGACACATCATTATGAAATGACGTGTATAAGGAGCATTCAATAGATTTTATATTTAATTAATTCATCACTTATTAACCGTTCATATGTTATATTTCAAAATTTTATAAGAAGGGAGAATTTTTAATCAATTCAGAACGACAGGAATATCCTCAACAATTAAATGAAAATAATTTACGATATAAGTAATGGAGATGCAGTATTAGTCACCACCTGTACCTGGGCATTATCTATATATCCAACTCTTTATACATACTACTGACTAAACACAGTCTGAATGAAGTGCAGTGGAGAATAATACCACACCTGGGTACTTTTAAAGACACCACTCAAACTTATTCGAACCCTACTATCGGCATCCCTGAATATGGTTTCCCGTTTTTACACCAGGCAAATGCTGAGGCTGTACCTATCTGTGTCTGTCAGTGCGACGTAAAGCAAGTTCCGGACTGGGTGTGCTGGGAGGGAGGGGCAGATTCCCTATCTATTGTTTTCCTAGCCTTTTCGTAAATGATTGCGAAGAAATTGGAAATTTATTGAACATCTGCCTTATTAAGTTATTCCAATCGCTAACACCCTTTCCTATAAACGAATATGTGCCACAATGTGTCCTCTTGAATTCCAGCTTTATCTTCATATTGTGATATTTCCTACTTTTAAAGACACCACTCAAACGTATTCATCTACTGATGTCATTCCAAGCCATCTCTCCACTGACAGCTCGGAATATACCACTTAGCCGAGCAGCTCGCCACCTTTCTCTCAAGTCTTCTCAGCCCAAAATTTGCAACATTTTTGTAACACTACTCCTTTGTCGGAAATCACCCAGAATAAATCGAGCTACTTTTCATTGGATTTTTTCCAGTTCTTGAATCAAGTTTTCCTGGTGAGGGTCCCATACACTGGAACCATACTCTGGTTGGGGTCATACCAGAGACATATATGCCCGCCCTCTCCTTTACATACTTACTACAACCCCTAAATACCCTCATAACAATATGCAGAGATCTGTACCCTTTATTTACAATCATATTTATGTGATTACCCCAATGAAGATCTTTCCTCATATTAAGAGCTAGGTACTTACAACGATCCCCAAAGGGAACTTTCAACCCATCAACGCAGTAATTAAAAATGAGAGGACTTTTCCTATTTGTGAAACTCACAACCTGACTTTTAACCCCGTTTATCATCATACCATTAACCAATGTCCATCTCACAACATTACCGAGGCCATTTTGCAGTTGCTCACAATCTTTAACTTATTTATTACTCTGCAGAGTATAACATTCTCTGCAAAAAGCCTTATATCTTATTACACTTCTTTACACAAATCACTGATATATATATAAGAAAATATAAAGTTCCAATAATACTGCCTTGAGGAATTCCCCTCTTAATTATTACAGGGTCAGATAAAGCTTTGCATACTCTAATTCTCTGAGATCTATTTTCTAGAAATATAGCAACAAATTCAGTCACTCTTTTGTCTAGTCCAATTGAACTCATTTTTGCCAGTAGTCTCCCATGATCCACCCTATCAAATGCTTTAGACAGGTCAATCGCAATACAGTCCATTTGACCTCCTGAATCCAAGACAAGTGCTATATCTTGCTGGAATCCTACAAGTTGAGCTTCTGTGGAATAACCTTTCCAAAAACCGAGCTGCCTTCTATCGAATCAGTTATTAATTTCACAAACATGTCTAATATAATCAGAAAGAATGCCTTCCCAAAGCTTACATGCAACGCATGTCAAACTTACTGGCCTGTAATTTTCAGCTTTATGTCTATTACCCTTTCCTTTATACACAGGGGCTACTATAGCAACTCTCCATTCATTTGGCATAGCTCCTTCATGGAAACAATAATCAAATAAGTACTTCAGATATGGTACTATATCCCAACTCATTGTCTTTAGTATATCCCCCAAACCTTATAACTGCAGCTGCTTTTCTATTTTTCATTTTACTTCGTTACTTCGTTAGTATTAGTCACCTCCTCTATTCTGGACATCATCCTTGTCATTATCCTTGTCCTTGGTGATGTACTAAAGGCTATGGGTTGGGGTATGTTGGGTTGGTGCACACTTCCATAGCGTTTTTTCATAAGTTTATTAAACACATCATATAACAAAGAATCGTCAACAATATATTCTCCTTTACTATCTACTAGCAAATGTACCCGTGCTTCGCTACGGTATTCTGCATTGTATACGAATATTGAAGTAAATACTGTACATGCAGTAAATAAGATTGTTTTAAAATAGCATGTCTCTTAGCGTTATCCGAGAAACAATATGGAGAGGTCCCCATACGTTGTTTCCAGTGTAAAGTGCTTGTTACGGATTTGTGATGATAACGACAGGCTCACTTGCCTACTGCCATTCACAATCGAGTTGGGAACTTTACATTATAATTGCAGGCCCCATTGCCTACTGCGCGGTCACAATCGATTTGGGGAATTTCCGTTACAATGGCAGCCCCCCTTTCCTACTTCCACACATATTACAAATTGAGGAGTTTTTATTATAATGGCAGGAAACTTCCCTACAACCAGTCAAAATTGAGTTGTGCAGTTATCATTATAATGATAGGCCCCTTTTCCAACTGCCAGCCAGCTTCCTGCCAGTCACACCAAGTTGATGAGTTTCCATCAAAATAGCAGGCCAGTATGCCTAATGCCAGTCACATTTTAGATAGGTACATCTGTTTATAACTGCGGGAACGCTTGCCTACAGCCAAAGACTGTATGCTGCATGCTCCCTTGCCATCTGAAAGTCAAATCGAGAAGTGAATTATTCATTACAATGGTAGGCCTGCCTCATTAATGCCAGTTACACAGGAATTGGAGAAGGACTCCATTCCTACTGCCAGTCATAGTCGGTGTGCGGAGTACTGATTACAATAGCAGACACACCCTTTCTCGATCGCTACAAAATCGACATCAGTGAATATATATAATTCGACATAATAAAGTATGTTCTTGTTTACAGTATTGCAGACCTTCATTTACAGATTAACTGCTTCTAAACGGTACATCATATCGAGAAAGGATTGTACCATGAGACGCCGGATTTAGCGGCCTAAATTGCTGGTCTTATGATATCTCATCTATTCATGGGTCAGATTGAGTTAGAAACTTGGAATAGAGTAAAATTTGTGTAAGATTATCTCACATTGCATTGCTTTTCGGATAATTAAGTGACAGCTACATACATAGCATTTGGCTCACATATGGCTACTGGGTGGACCAATTTTCGTGTAGAGTATGATGATTCTGTCTTTCCTCTAAGTGATGGAAGGTATGAATTATGTATGTGAAAAGTACAACTTTACTTAACATCGAGAAATAGAGAAAAATCAAACGTAAAATGGATATAAATACGACAAAAAGTCGTAAGACCAATGTTGTAGATCACACCCAATTGAACGGGGATTGTGCCATCCGTTATGTGATAATACTTCCCGAAGGTCTGCACCATCATTAAAATTGCCTCCATATTTCGATATTCTTCGGGATAGAAAGGGAAAAATTTAAAGCTCTTGGAAGTTTTCCGCCCGTTACAGGCTAAAACGTAAAATTTTGCCAAATTTCAAATTTCAGTTTTCTTTCTCGACTGGCAGATTATGCCGCAATCTGCGTTTTCGGTGAGAAGTGTAAAAAGTAGGACTTTTCAAGAAACTAAACCAAAAAATATGCAGATGATCATTATTACCCCAAGGGGAGTTATGACTGAATTTGAAAACTTCTACAATTTACATGCTATTGGAACCAAATTTTATGTACACATGTATTGTAATACAGTTAGACCCTGTACTAAATTTTAGCTGTGTATATACCTTGGTTCTGAAGTTATTATTTTTTTGTCATTTAAAATGCACTCATGCGGAAAAGTCCCTTGCGATGAAGTGTTTGTCTGATGAAGCTAAAAATTTGCTGAAATGTAGCTCTTGCATACAGAAACAAAAGTTATAAACGGTTTTGTTATCAGAGTTATAGTTTTCCTTCCAGAAATTCTGAAATCTGCATTAAATTTTTTATTTAAAAATTCACAGCATGACCCAAATTCTACATGAGGAAATCAATAGAAAAAACCAGTCCATGTCAAAACCTATGATAACTTCCCATCCTAGCACATATAAGAGTAGACTCACCAAGTTTCATTCATTTCAGGTCACAATTGTGTCGCAAGGAGCATTTTTAAGACACAAATACATGAGAAAAAACAAATGTGAGAAAAATGCATAAGAAAATCAACTCACTTTAGAACTGTCCTGCAGCATACGTTGCACCTTCAGACCTCCTAAATCTTTCTTCTGTTGATATTTTTACCAGTTTGTGATGTTTTCTCTCCTTTTTGCGTTGTTCACTGGTCCTCTTCCTGCTCCGAGCTACACGACGGTTGTCTTGTGATTTACACAATGACTGGGTGGTTGAAGAAAGAAGTGAATTCCTGATGGCATGAAGTGTCTCAGCTGTCTTGTAGTGTCCCATGTTGAACTCTGAGACTGCCCTGAGTATACCTAGTTCAAGTTTTGACTTGGAAATAAATACTTCCTTCGGACACTTAGACCAAACCATGCTGTGAAGTGACTCGTTGGCATTCTGGGTCTTACCAGCACAACAACGTCGCAACATTTCATC
The DNA here is from genome assembly GCF_040414725.1 of Anabrus simplex. Lineage (NCBI taxonomy): Eukaryota > Metazoa > Arthropoda > Insecta > Orthoptera > Tettigoniidae > Anabrus > Anabrus simplex. The sequence goes on from NC_090265.1 coordinate 573,959,910, forward strand.
TGAAGCCAGTCGCTGATATACTGGTGCAATCTTGGTTACAACAGATGGCCTAAGCTTGCAAGTCATTCGACTATGACTGTCAACTGGTTTCCCCTCTGCCTGCTGTCTATTAAAGAAGCACCAAGAATCGACACCTTTGGGGCAAGTTATATGCTGAGGGTTGAGATCTGTTGACATGCAATGTCTAAGGGTAGAATAAATTGCCCTCTTCATTTTAGCCACATCTGGGATGTTGTTGACTATGGCATGTCTGAAATAATGCCCAAGCTTGGTCATGGTGGTTTCCGTCAAGCTGCCCTCTTTCCGCCCACCTAGTGTTTCACCCTTTGCCTTCCAATCTCTAACAGTATTGCGAAGAGCAGTGCCAAGGCGTTTTGATACATGATTAATGCACTCTTCCTTTTACTATGGTGATACCTGGTCCATATACTTGAATCTGATTTAAATGAACATGAGTCTTAGCATCCCCATCTGACAACATGGTAGTGTAGCGGAACCCCTTGCCAAGTGACCTCCTCCACAGAATCTCTCCAATATATTTTTCCATAGCATTGGAGGACCCACAATAATTCTTTTCACACTCACTAGAATTGTTATGACCTTCATACCATATATCAAATTCTGAACTATGTTTCCCCAAGTCCCTTTCAGCTACCACACACTTCTGACAGTACTTTGACAGCACATGGTAATCTAGCACAATACCAGTCTGAATGTCAATAGCAAACCCTACTCCATAGTTGGATGTGTGACCACGTTTATGCCAGCTCGCATCATATGATACACAAATATCTAATATTTCATTGTCATTAGCTCCATGAGAACTGCGTACAACTTGTGCAGCCATATCTAGTACTTCTTTCCTCATTAATTTTCCCTCATCAATTAAAAGTTTCAGGTGGGCTGAAAAAGGCCTAGGTCCTAAAGTGTTCATGCCCATACCAACTGAGAACTTTTCCAACCCTCGTTGACCCTTACCTAGAGTGCTAAATGTCTCAACCATAGCATTGTTGACATGGAAAGCAGGCCTCTGTGAATTATTATTTTTCACTCTTGGAGAACTATATACATTTGCAGAAACATAATCACAATTTCTGCATTTAACAATAATTTTAAAGGAAAAACCATGGCTTTCCCTAAATTGAATGAAAATTGACTTGGTTCGACACTCACCACATAGTAGTTCTTTCACAAGTTCACTCCACACATCACTATGTACTAAGGTGTAATTTACAGGCGCAACATTAGAACATTTAGAGGTAGGGTAAGAATCAGAAAATGAGTCGATTTTTCTTTCTGAAACAGTAATAACTGGAGGTGGTAAGGTGCTAGAAACAGGAACCTCCTCACTAGGCCTAAATGGAGCTGTACCTGGCTTTACCTCCTGACATTTCCTTGCTGAATATCTCAATTTTGCAGCCAGACTTCTCCTAGAAGGGGGTTTCTTTCCTGACCTATAAGAAGTTCTGGGCGCTTTATCCATTATAACACAGGATGTTTGCCTAACCTAACAAAGTATATAACTACCAATACACTCGAAACAAAGCACTATCTCGTTATATAAACTGAATTTAAAATATTCACACTATATATACACAGTAAAATGAACTTAGGTACTGCTTTTCACTGGATAAATAATTTTATCACTCAGGAATAAGATTTCTCGAGCAAAATGTATACAAATTAAAACAGGAACATGCGTCCACAACGCGAAGTAAATAAATACTAAGTAAAAAATGTAAACAAAGATAGAAGAGAAAATATGCAACCTTGAAAATACACTTGTGTGGCTCAAATAAATCTACTCTTGTTTTGCAACACATTTTTAGTTCCCTTTGTTGGACTAGTAAATTATTTCTCTTATTTTAGTATTTATTTTGACTACGTAGTAAACAAATGAAAGGAGACTGCGTAGCTGAGTGTCTGTCGTACTCAGAGGGAAATGTTTCGCGCAATATTCAAAATTCCGAACAAACAACTCAACAACAACGAAGACTGTGGCGTCTCAGTAGAAAGAGGGCGTGGACCGGACATTAAATCCCACGCGCTCTCCCCTTAAATAGCCGCTGGGAGGTTTAAAAATGGCGCTGGAAGGAAATTTATAACATTTTCTGATAGAGAAAAGATGGAGCTAATTTTTAAACACAAAACTCAAAAAGTGATTTTTCGACATAAATTCCACAAATTTCAGTCATAACCCCCTTAGCGTGTAGCTGTACGAAAATTTCGACAAAATAGTCAATGTACAGGCACCAGTAGTTACAGTAGGAACCTGCTCCACGTACAACACCTTGTGGGCTATATCCGCTGGACTTAACCGGAAAAACGGACCGTTTATGATATCTCCCTTATTAATCCTCCTGTCGAAAAAATGCACATGAAAAAAAAGTTTTAGAGATGGAATTCCATCACGTTTGGTCGATTTCCAGTCAGGTTGGTCTTGTACTGTATATATTGTGTAAGAGTAAAATCACCATTTCGGTTCCCTATAAACCGCCAGTTCATTCCGGGAACATGAAATGTTATTGACGATTAACACGTAGCGTTTGACAGGTGGATGTTAATGTAAAGTTTGACTCAAATATCTTCAGTAGTTTTCAAGTTGTAAAACATACGCTTTACACGCACCCGCTCTTGAGTTAAGTCCGGTGGGACTTGTACCGGAAAACGGTCCGTTAATGATATCTCCCTTATTAATCCTCGTATTGAAATGATGCATATGAGGAAAAAGGCTTAGAAATGAATTTCCATTAAGGCAGGTAAATTTACATTAAGTTTTGTTGTCTATATATTGTGAGAATGCAAAATGACGGTTTCGGTTTCGTATAATCCCCAAGTCAATTCAGGGATTTAGAAACAATATTTGCCCTAAAACCTACCAAAGGACAGGTGGATTCTAAATATCAAGTTTGGTGGAAATATATCCAGTAGTTTCCAAGTTATAGACAAACAGACAAACAAACAAACAGACAGACACCAAAACTGAATATATGCAGATGGTCATTATTACACCTGAAACGGATAACTGTACGGAAATTTCACCAAAATTGTCAATGTACAGACACACTCTAGAAGTGCTGACCTTTATTTCGATAGTTACTGCTTTGTAACTGTACAACGTATCTACAAACGGACTTCACCATCAGACGCCCCTTTCAGTGCTCTACGTGGTTGGTCCTATGACACCTTCTCGTATCTCCTATATTTATGGGTTAGATTGAGTTAGAGTCATTGAATGGGGTGAAATCTTGTACAGTTTTTGGATGCTACTTTATATTTTTGATTTTCATGTGACAGCTAGAATCATAAAATTTTTCTATAACATTGCCAATGGTCGTGTCAATGTGCGTGCCGAATGTCATGATTCTACCTTTCCTATAAGTGTGCCAAATGATAACATATACGTGTAAAAGTACAAAATCAACTTGTATTTATTGTATTAGGGATAGAAATACAACGAAAAGACATAGGACAAAAGTTGTAGATCTCTCCAAAATGAAACGCCATTTGCTTTGTGACTTGTGATACGACTTACTGATTAGCCACCAATTACCCGGTAACGAAGGTCTGCACCGCCGTTAAAATTGCATCCATATTTCGGAATTTTCCTGGGCCAAAAGTTATACATTTGCATAGCTTAGAATATTTCCTCAAAGGAAAGAGTGTACAGGATTCGGGATTAGCACTCGCATACATACGTGGTAATTAAGGAAGAAAATAATACAGTTTAGTAAGTTGAAATTAATAAATAATGGATTATAACTGAGGACATCCGGATGACAACAAATACACTGACTGACAGAGCAAATGCAACACCAAGAAGGAGTGGTTCGAAATGGATGAAAGTTGGGGAAAAAACAGAGACGGCACGGACGAATAATTGATGTTTATTTCAAACCGATACGCATGTTACACAATGCGCACGGCATCGACTCAGTAGGATGTAGGACCACCGCGAGCGGCGATGCACGCAGAAACACGTCGAGGTACAGAGTCAATAAGAGTGCGGATGGTGTCCTGAGGGATGGTTCTCCATTCTCTGTCAACCATTTGCCACAGTTGGTCGTCCGTACGAGGCTGGGGCAGAGTTTGCAAACGGCGTCCAATGAGATCCCACACGTGTTCGATTGGTGAGAGATCCGGAGAGTACGCTGGCCACAGAAGCATCTGTACACCTCGTAGAGCCTGCTGGGAGATGCGAGCAGTGTGTGGGCGGGCATTATCCTGCTGAAACAGAGCATTGGGCCGCCCCTGAAGGTACGGGAGTGCCACCGGCCGCAGCACATGCTGCACGTAGCGGTGGGCATTTAACGTGCCTTGAATACGCACTAGAGGTGACGTGGAATCATACGCAATAGCGCCCCAAACCATGATGCCGCGTTGTCTAGCGGTAGGGCGCTCCACAGTTACTGCGGATTTGACCTTTCTCCACGCCGACGCCACACTCGTCTGTGGTGACTATCACTGACAGAACAGAAGCGTGACTCATCGGAGAACACGACGTTCCGCCATTCCCTCATCCAAGTTGCTCTAGCCCGGCACCATGCCAGGCGTGCACGTCTATGCTGTGGAGTCAATGGTAGTCTTCTGAGCGGACGCCGGGAGTGCAGGCCTCCTTCAACCAATCGACGGAAAATTGTTCTGGTCGATTTTGGAACAGCCAGGGTGTCTTGCACATGCTGAAGAATGGCGGTTGACGTGGCGTGCGGGGCTGCCACCGCTTGGCGGCGGATGCGCCGATCCTCGCGTGCTGACGTCACTCGGGCTGCGCCTGGACCCCTCGCACGTGCCACATGTCCCTGCGCCAACCATCTTCGCCACAGGCGCTGCACCGTGGACACATCCCGATGAGTATCGGCTGCGATTTGACGAAGCGACGAACCTGCCCTTCTCAGCCCGATCACCATACCCCTCGTAAAGTCGTCTGTCTGCTGGAAATGCCTCCGTTGACGGCGGCCTGGCATTCTTAGCTATACACGTGTGCTGTGGCACACGACAACACGTTCTACAATGACTGTCGGCTGAGAAATCACGGTACGAAGTGGGCCATTCGCCAACGCCGTGTCGCATTTATCGTTCGCTACGTGCGCAGCACAGCGGCGCATTTCACATCATGAGCATACCTCAGTGACGTCAGTCTACCCTGCAATTGGCATAAAGTTCTGACCACTCCTTCTTGGTGTTGCATTTGCTCTGTCAGTCAGTGCATATAAATACCAAGTGAATGTATTGGAAAATCAAATGCTCCTCAATAAATTATGCCGGTTCGAATTATGGATATAAGAAAGTGGTAATCGGAGAGAAATTTAGGCGCAGGGGTTCTTAATCAGATAAGAAGATGAATATTTGTGTTATTACTTAAACTATTCGAGGACGGTTATAACTTCCAATTATATTCCGCCAATATCCCGCAGAATGGCCGATTGACGACTCTCTTGCTTTCTACCCAAGGAACAACCTCGAATTTAAAGGAATGATGAGGAAAATGGCAATACGTTACTTCCCTGCTGGCAAGCAGTCAGAGACGTTGCCATGATAACCCATATATTCGTTATCGCTCTGTCGGTCACTCAATGCCGAGCATGGTATGGGCAGAAAATAGTAAATTTCTCCGTCATTTGAAGAGTAAGGTAAATTATGAACATAACGAAAGTTGTTTATGATGAAGAGGCCCTTCACATACGGTCCACAGAGTTTACAGAAAATCAATAGTATAAGAGAAAATGGAGGAAAACCGTTGTGGTTTTCCTATAAAACCCCCGTCTTTTCAAAGATTTTAAAATGACATGCATATCGAAACCTTCCCCGGGGTGAGTATACTCTAAATGTGAAGTTTGGTTGAGATCTATCCAGCCCTTTCGACGTGATGGTGGAACAAACAAACATTTCTTTTTTTATTTTACTAGTTGCTTTACGTCGCACCGACACAGATAGGTCTTATGGCGACGATGGGACAGGGAAGGGATAGGAGTTGGAAGGAATCGGCCGTGGCCTTAATTAAGGTACAATAGCTGCAGTCGCTTAAGTGCGGCCAGTATCCAGTAATCGGGAGATAGTGGGTTCGAGCCCCACTGTCGGCAGCCCTGAAGATGGTTTTCCGTGGTTTCCCATTTTCACACCAGGCAAATACCGGGGCTGTACCTTAATTAAGGCGACGGCCGCTTCCTTCCACTTCCTAGACCTTTCCCATCCCATCGTCGCCATAAGACATATCTGTGTCGGTGCGACGTTAAGCAAAATAGCAAAAAAAAAAAAATAAGGTACAGCCCCAGCATTTGCCTGGTGTGAAGATGGGAAACCACGGAAAACCATTTTCAGGGCTGCCTACAGTGGGGTTCGAACCTACTATCTCCCGAATACTGGATACTGGCCTCACTTAAGCCAAACAAACGAACAAGCAAACAAACAAACAAACAAACAAACAAACAAACAGACAAACAGAAACGAACAACTTTATTTATAAGATTATTTTTATACCACCACCCTCGCCCCCTGCCCATAAGGGTGCTAGGGGTGTCATACCCTCACGCGGTTTGTCTCCTGATACTAATTGATAAGTGTACCACGTTTGGTGAAATTGCTCCAGTGGTTTAGGAGGAGATGTGTCATATACACACCCACACCCACACGCCCACGCACACACATACATCAATTTTTATATATAGTAAGAAGAGGAAGAAGTAGAATATAATTTTTTATATGTAGTTTTTCGATTAATTTTATATCTCACCCCCTTCGCTCCCCACTTAGATTTGCAAAAAAATCCGGAGTAATACTATTCATCTCAGAGACCGATAGAGTGTGGATTCGAAACTGTTTTTAATTATTTCTATATCTCACCCGCCCACCCTTTGCTCCCCACCTAAAAGGGGGCTTCACTTTAAAAAATTCTGGAGTATTATTTTTCAACTCAGCGACCCCGAAAACTATGAATTCAACACTATTCTCGATTATTATTGTAACTACCCCCCCCTGACCCTCTCCCTTAAGGGCGCTGGTGATGGCTTAACTCCCACAGTGCTCGTCTCCCGATAGTAAGTGATACGTGTACCAAGTTTGGTTGAAATTGCTCCAGTGGTTTGGTTGGAGATGTGTCATTTACACACACACTTTCATTTCTATATATAGTAAGATTTTTACACTCGTACTTCACCCCCTTTCCATTCCCGCCCAAAGGAGTCCTATGAGTTCCTTACACAACAGTATATTTTTTTCCAGATTTTAAGTCTTTTTTGTACCAATTTTGGTTGGCAGCTATGCCCAAACGTACATGCATAATCTCACTGCTCTAGAATCCTGGAGCTGACGTTGCCATGGTTACGGCAGTTCATTTCTTTATCCGATTCCTAGAGCAGTGGTAGTGTGGTGCCAATATCTCCGTAACAGGTTGGTTTTAGGGCCTTAAAACATGGTTTTCGGGCCCGTAGGGCTCACCGAGTTTTGTTCTTTGCGTCAAGAGGATTAAATTGAGCTTTGTCTCGTCCTTATACGACAAATTCCATATTTTGCCTATAATAGTATAAGAGAAAATGGAGGAAAACCGTTTTTCCTATAAAACCCCCGTCTTTTCAAAGATTTTAAAATGATATGCATATCGAAACCTTCCCCGGGGTCAGTATACTCTAAATATGAAGTTTGGTTGAGATCTATCCAGCCGTTTCGACGTGATGGTGGAACAGACAAACAGACACGAACAATTTTATTTATAAGAAGATATAAGAAGAAGTAGATAACAGCCTGCCAACACTGGAGTAGCTTTCGTTTCCACACCTTTAGAAATCTTGAGGTTTTTCAGTTTGAAAAGTCGTCAAGCCATGTTAGGAGCGCATTTTCATCCAGAATGGAAGCTCTTTGAAGGTTTCTCGATAGAGTGTGGGAAGGGTGACAATCTGAGGGCGCAACATCAGGTGAATAAGGGAGGTGTGCGATGACTTCCCAATCCAACTCCCGGATGGTGTTTTTCGTCAGGTTAGCAGAGTGCGAAAGAGCGTTATCGTGCTGTAGCATCAGTTCACGCGGTTTTGTTGGTCGTTTCTCTTGGATTTCGTCTGAATGACATCTCAGTTGGTGACAATAAATGTGGGTAGTGCTGAATACACCTCGCGGAAGCAATTCATAATACAGCACACCCTTTCTGCCCCACCAGGTGCATAATATTATCTTTTGTGGATGCGCATTGGCTTTTGTAAGGGGAGTTGCCTTTTTGTTAGGACTCAGCCATTCCTTTCTTATTCTTAGGTTAGCATAAAGACACCCTTTCGCGTCACCAGTGACGATATTGGATAAAATCGGTTGATGCTTTTCACGAGCTAATCGATGACGGGCAAGTCGCACATAGGCCACCCGCTGACTTTGTTGGTTTTGGTTTAGAGCATAATATGCTACACATACAATTTTTGAACATTGCCCATTGAATGCAAATATCTCACGATGGTTGAATGGTCACAGTACATCACATTTGCCAATTCGAGAGTGCACTGCCATGGATCTTTGTGGATTAACGTGTATTAACGTTCTTTATCAAACCCCGAAGATTTTCGTGAACCTGGAGTGTTACTAATGACATAACGGCCTTCCTTGAAACGAGAAAACCATTTCCTTGCCGTGCTCTCTCCGAAGGCATTTTCCCCATACACGGCGCAAATGTTTCTAGCTACCTCCGCTGCCTTCACTCCTCTTGACAGTCCATTTTCTAAAGTCTACAGCAACATTCACTCTCGGCAAGAATGAAAAATTCAATACGTAACCTGAACCACAACACCTGCACTTCAAAACAAGAATGGCAATCGATGAATAAACCCATAGCAACCGGAGTACCAACACGTAAGACAACAACGCTACGGACATAAGTAGCAGCATAATAGCACCGTATCTGAAGTACATAATTATTTGATTACTGTTTGCATGAAGAAGCTATGCCAAATGAATGGTGAGTTGCTATAGTAGCCCAAGTGTACAAAGGAAGGAGTGATAAACATAAAGCGGATAATTATAGGCCAGCCAACTTAATGTGTGTTACATGTAAGCTCTGGGGAAGCATTCATTCCGATTATATCTGGCACATTTACGAAATAAGAAGACAGTTCGAGTATTAAGAAGGGTTAGTCCTGTGAGGCTCAACTCGTAGGATTCCAGCAAGATACCGCAGATATTTTATGTTCATGAGATCAAACCGACTGTACAGGTACTGACCTATCCAACGACTTTGACAACGTAGATAATGGAAAATAACTGACGAAAAAGAGGGCGATAGGAATAGGCAAAAATGTGACTGAATAGGTAGCTAAATTTCTTAAAACAGAACTCAGAGAATTAGAGTAGGTGAAGTATTATCTGATCTTGAAATGGTTAAGAGGGGGTCGCGCAAGAAAGTGATTACTGAATCTTTGTGTTTTCTTAAATAAACAGGGTGACCCAAAAGTTCGTTTACAATACTTCACGGAATATTGGGGGTAGAGAGGTAACAATTTACACACGCGACTGGCATGACATGGGGTTTTATTAACACCTAAGTAAAGTACACAAAATGACCAACTGATGGCGCTGGACAACAACACGTCAGGTACAAATGGCCACACATGCTTGATATGACATGGGGTTGTATTGACATCAACAACGAGTGCATACACAGGCCAACAGATGGCGCTGGACAGCAACACGCCAGTGATACCGCACGAGAACCGTGTACGGTATAAAATGAGGTGTCCAGAGAGAGGGCGTCAGATGTACCTGCAATCGCGGCATGTTGTTGTCGTTACCATAAAAGGCACTGTTATTGAAGATTTATTTACTTTATTTTGGTGTTTAGTAAAACAGTATGTCATGGACTTTCGGGTCAGCCAGTATAACTGATATGAGTAAAGAACTGATATCACAGACAAGGCTTTTCGTGGATGATATTATATAGTACGGCGAAATAAATAAATTACAGGATTGTGAGCGACTGCATAAAAGACCTCGACAACGTTGTGTGATAGACAGCAGACAATGGTATGCTCCTAAAGGGGGTGAAAATTCAGGTTGTAAGTTTCACAAAGGGTAGAAGTCCTCTCAGTTTTAATTACTGTGTTGATGGGATGACAGTAACTATTGCGAATCACTATCAGTACGTAGGAGTTAATATAAGGAAAGACAATCACATAAACAGAATTGTAAATCAGTTTTACTGATCTCGTCATTTAGTTATGAGGGTATTTATGGGTTGTAGTAAGTATTTAAAGGAGAAGGCGTATAAGTCACTGGAAAGAACCCAATTTATCGTTCCAGTGTATGTGACACACACCACGACTACTCGATACGAAAACTGGAAATGATTCAAAGGAAAGCAGAACAATTTGTTCTTGGTGATTTCCGACAAAATAGTAGTGTTACGAAAATGTTGTAAACTTTGAGTTCGGAAGACTTGAAAGTAAGGCGAAAAGCAGCCTCACTAAGCGGCATATACCGAGCTGCCAGTAGATAGACTGCTAAGTATGATATTCCTAGACGAATGCCTACAAGGCTGTGTGGAGTTTTTAAATCTAGGAAAAGAAATGAAATGGCGTATGGCTTTTATTGCCGGGAGTGTCCGAGGACATGTTCGGCTCGCCAGATGCAGGTCTTTCGTGCCAGCGAAATTTACCCATGATGGTTAAACTTCCCGACCCTGCCGAGAATCGAACCCAGGACCCCTGTGACCAAAGGCCAGCACGCTAACCATTTTGCCATGGAGCCGGACTAAAAGTAGGAAAGATCATGCAATGAAGATAAAGTTGGAATTCAAGAGTACAAGTCACTCATTTATAGGAAGACGAATTAAGAAATGGAATAATTCAACAAGGGATGTGTCTGTTAGTGAAGCTTTGTTTACTTTATTTTGGTGTCAATAAAACCCCATGTCGTGCGAATCATGTGTGTCGCTTGATTCAGTTCCAAACCTCTCCGCAGTGTTCATAAGGAGTGAAGGCATATGATACTGTTGATGGTGACGGAGATGTTAAGCCTTGAGCAGACCCCTTGGTACTATTTGACAGGATAGGCTATGTGCTGGCACCAAGTTTCACCCTCCTACTTTCATATATCACGTCATTAATTTCATCTCATTAACTCCTGTGTTCCAGTTGTAAAGAATCGCTATACAGTTTTATCTCACTTCATACACGATCCCGTAGAGAAACGGGATAAGGGATGGTCATACACATGAGCATATCTTGCTTGGGAGAAATGAACTTGATTGATTGATTGATTGATTGATTGATTGATTGATTGATTGATTGATTGATTGATTGATTGATTGATTGATTGATTGATTGATTGATTGATTGATTGATTGATTGATTGATTGATTGATTGATTTACATCCATTCAACAGACTATGGTCGAAACCTTCATAAAGTAACATCTTTTATGACATATTTCGAAGATAACAATTATCGTTGTCTTTCTTATTACGTTGATGCGATTTTCTAAGTGAGTCTAATTTTATTTATGGGGGTGAGGGTTAGGACAGCATGATTGCCAATCCTGTCTTTTCTTGACCTCAAGCCGAAGGTTGCCGATTAAGTGTCAATGAAACCCGGTTGTCACTGGTGGATCATAATAGGGAAGTGAAGGAAGGGTTTGTTCCTCTCTGTGCCTGAAAGTGTTGTTAGCCTATTCCACATCAGTTTCCAAGGCCCTCTAAAATACCTTACAGCTCCTACCTTGACACTATTTATGGCAGGGACTGGCTGCTTACAAAGAGTGCTACTATATCGCCTATGTCTTTTCCACTTCTACGTTGTCAAAAGACAAACATAAGACCGAGACTGATAGATCAGTGAAGGTAACAAACTAATTCTCGTTCATACATCAGAGGACATGATAAACCTGCACTGCATACACTATACATCTCATCAGAGACGGGTCAAAATTTTATGCACTGGTCCTTTGAGTAATCTTTTCCGGAAAAAAGAACATTTACCAACGGATGCGTTTGGTTTTTGTATTATGTAAATTGATGTTAGGCCTAAGTCTTATTATTGAAACGTTACAGTACCACAGTATATACTGTAGTATAACACATTAAATTTGTATTACCACACGAAACCCAAATCCTGAAAAATGTACATGTTGTTTGATGTTTATTATTTATCGATTGGTTTTTAGTGCAGGGAGTATCCGAGTACATGTTCGGCTCGCTGGTGCAGGTCTTGATATTTGACGGCCATGGGCGACCTGCTTGATAATAATGAGCGTGTTGATAATGAGCTAGGAAGAGGGAGTAACTTGATGTTCAATGCCAAGCTGCTCAATTTACAGTGCTCCGTAGTATTAAAGTATTGGAAATATTCGTCCGGCTCCATGGCTAAATGATTAGCGTCTGGCCTTTGGTCACAGGGGTTCCGGGTTCGATTCCCGGCAGGGTCGGGAATTTTAACCAACATTGGTTAATTTCGCTGGCACTGGAGCTGGGTGTATGTGTCGTCTTCATCATCATTTCACCCTCATCACGATACGCAGGTCGCCTACGGACGTCAAATCAAACGACCTGCACCTGGCGAACCGAACATGTCCTCGGACACTCCCGGCACTAAAAGCCATACGCCATTTCAGTTCATTGGAAATATTCGCAAATTTCTGTATGATTGCGTTTTAATTATTATTATTATTATTATTATTATTATTATTATTATTATTATTCCACACTACTACTAATGGTGTTACTGCTTATACGTCCCACTAACCACTTTGACGATTTATGAAGACGCCGATGTGTCAGAATTTTGTCCTATAGAAGTTCTTTCAAGTTTCGGAAAATCTGCCGACACAAGGCTGACGTATTTGAGCATCTACAAATACCACCGGACTGAGCTGAACTGAGCTACTCGGCGCGGCTACCACACTATTTTTAAGAGAATGTTATTTAAAGCTATTTTCTGCAAATTTCGTATGTCTTTTTACGCGATTATATTTGGTATTATGCCACGCTACTCTAGGTGAGCCAAGCTCTGCATTAGGGAATATGATCCTGAAAATGTCAGTCTGTGTTTTCCCGTGTTCACTTTCAGGTAAATGCTGGGACAGTTCCTATTCACAGGCTACAAACGATGCTTTCCATCTCCTTACCCTGTTTTATTCACAATCATTCATTTCATCCTCCTTAGCTCTTCATGTGAGCATGGCGCCAGGGAGGACATTCGGCCGCTGGTTTTAATGGCGTGTGGCCTCCAGAGAGGCCTGGTAGCAAGTCTTTCGTGTTAACGCCCACAGGCTACCTGCACGTCTGCGAGGATGGGGCCATGCAAATGAATTTTAATGCTGGAGACAGCACACTCAGACACACACACACACACACACACACACACCGCCCCCGGAATCATCGGACTTAACCAGTGAAGATAAAACTCTTCGACCCGGTCAGGAATAGAACCTGCGCCCCCTTGGATCTAAAGCCAGCACGATACTCATTTAACCATGGAGCCGGAAATCAGGCCATTGCAATATGCCATAACTTATAATTTCATCTCACCTCATCCAGACACCGTACCACGGAACATATTTCGCTACTCTGCAGTTTCCTGTTTTCATATTTTTTCTTCATTTCGTTATCATGAAGTCTAGAATTAGCGGGCCAACATATTACCGATACCTGAATCTGAAGGGTGGTTTGAGGTCCTCTCATCCTTCGTGAGGAAGTATTAGGATCTATCCGACGGTGAAATTTCCAGAAACCCAAGAATAACGGCCGAGAGCAATTATGGTACTGACCGTGCATCACCTCGTAATCTGCAGGTCTTCAGACTGAGTGGACTTTTTTTCGTACGCCAAGGTTAATCGTTGTGAAATTTCACGTTTAATACAGTTACATGTAAAAGTTTCTTTTTTTTTTTTGCTACTTGTTTTACGTCGCACCGACACAGATAGGTCTTATGGCGACGATTTTTTTTTTTTTTTTTTTTTTTGCATGTCACTATCGCTACAAGTATTTGTTGTTATGATATTGTTATGGTTTAATTTAATTTCATCTTACTTTTGTAAGCAGACATTGTCACCAGAGTATGCAATATAATAATAATAATAATAATAATAATAATAATAATAATAATAATAATAATAATAATAATAATAATAATAATAATAATACAATTTCTGCAGGTTATTCCAGCTGTTTGGGGGGTCGCTGTAGGCACCCTGGCTAAATTTGGTTTTGATTTAGGAGGTCAAACTTCCAACCCAGGATCGACCGGGATTTAAACCTCGTCCTTCCGGGCGGAACGTGAGCAACTAAACCACTACATTATTCACGTCTCCACAATAATAATAATAATAATAATAATAATAATAATAATAATAATAATAATAATAATAATAAATAAAAAAATGAAATGGATACAATAAACTTTGTCATAGATTATTTATTTATTTAAAACAGATTATGGTATATAACCTTGTTCAGTCCTAAATTATGTCTAATAAATGGTTTTGTATTTTTGTTTTGTAGGTTACCATTGCTGTTGGCCGTTGCAGTGGTCATCGGTTCTTCCATTATTTTCTCTGCACACGCTCAGGGGATTGGCTCACGCTTCTTTGGTCAAGGTAAGTTTGATCACATTTAGTGATATTTAGTGGGTTTGCACTTGTGTACCTCTGTATATGTGAAGTATTTGTGCTACTGTACAGTATGTACTTCCTGCTTAATTGCGTTCATTTATTAATTAGAATTCTGTATAAAAGGAACGCAGAATGTAATGAATGGACGTATGTGTAAGTGCGTACAAGTATCCACGTTAGTTAATGCTAGAGGCTAATACAGTACTTGGTTTTGCAGTTAGTATGAATAAAGAAGGAATAACACATACGTACAATTAGTATTCCATGACTCCCATGAACATTTCGTAATATTATTTATGTACTACACTACTGCCTAAGGATACTAAGGAGTCGGTATACTCTCTTGTGCTATTATTATTCATATTGTACGTACGGTATCTATCAGTCACCACCGATCTGCATTTAGGGCTTTCACCCACCCACCTAGGTTTTTCTTAAATCATTTCAAAAGGAGTGGTAAGTTTATCGAACATCTTCGTTTGTAAAGTATTCTAATCCCTAATTTATCTTAAATGAGTATTTGCCCTAATTTGTCCTTCTGAATTCTAACTTTATACCTACATAACCGAGCGAATTGGCAACGTAGCTTGATTCCGGCAGTTGTGAGCTTGCCTATGTCAGATAGTAGGTTGGAATCCCGCCATCGGCAATTACATTGAATTACATTGCAATTTTCATACCAGAAAATGCTGGAAATGTACCATAATTAAGGCCACGGCCAGCACCTTCCTAAACCTGGCTGCGCCGAATACCTTCAGCGTGTTAGTACGAAGTTAAACCATTTCATATTCTGTGTGGATAATACGTCGTTGCTGTGGGAGCACTGAGGTGATGAAATAAAATCTACCATAATCACGAGAGTATAAGGCTTTTACTAAGCATCACTTTCAAGAACGGAGTAAGGAAAAGGGTGCATGCAGTACTCCTTTTAGCATAAGTCATTTCTCACCATAATGTGGCATTACTAAGCTGAAATAAACATCCCTTCAGTCGATTCTTTAGGAGTGGAGAGGTAGAGAGGACAACTCCGGTCGAACAACTTCTTGCAAAGGCCGATGATCTCGGTGTTTTTACCTTACAACAACCAACAGCTTCATCAAGCTCACAAACCACACAAGCGGCGTGAGTCTACTATAACCTTCGCTCTGATATAAAAGTCTATCGATTCGAAAGTTACCATATGAAAACTTTTGAAATAATTAGTTCATTTCCAAATTTTGTCAATTCATTTCCTAAGGACGACTGATGTAAACTGACGCTTCGTGTGGAATGTTTCTCTTTCTTTCTTTTTTTTACAGTTTGTTTTATGTCGCACTGACACAGGTCTTATGGTGACGATGGGATTGGAAAGACCTAGGAGTGGGAAGGAAGTGGCCATAGCCTTAACTAAGGTACAGCCCAGCATTTTTATGGTGTGTAAATCGAAAACCACAGAAAATAATCTTCAAGACTGCCGACAGTGGGGGTTCAAACTCACTATCTACCGGATACGAGCTCACAGCTGTGCGACCCTACCTACTTGAATCATTTTTATACACGTCATGACATTTCTCGCAATATCAAGGTTCATCTGAAGGAGAGAATTTATTTTTTTCATTTATTTATGAAAATACAATATTAGTCCCGAAATGTATGGGTAGCGTGTCTGCCTCTTACATAGAAACATCAGGTTCGATTACTGGAGTGGTGCCTGATATGAAAAGCAGTCGACTCGGTCGTCAAAGCCAGGTACACAGCTAAGAGCGCTATCACCCTGATCACGTGTCATTCAAATGTTTTCAGGTCATCTGAAATTGTAAAGCTATTAGGATAATATGAGTTAAGTCGAATGGTGGCATTTACGAACTGGTGTCATTTTAAACAATACCATAATTCAATAGTGGTTGTACAGGATAATAACTACCAATTTTAATGTAACTTATACAACTTAGCATATAGGAGGATGAAGATGAAGAAAACAACAATTAAAAAAGCAGACTCATTACCACTATGCTTACGAAACTAAGATTAAATTAAATAAAATCATTAATAACAAATAATTGCTCCAATAGTCCCATGCAGAGCTTGGCTCACCCAGGGTAGCGTAGCATAATACTTACAAAAAATAAGTCATACGAAATTTGCAGAAAATAAAATAAATAACATTCCCTTAAACAAATCAGAAGTGAAAATTATCGCAGGAATGAAAAACTGGAATTACTAAACGTAACATTACATGACCATTTCTGCACCTTTACTACTGCTCATGCAACAGTTCGTTTGCGTTCTACGTTGCCACCTATTCGGTAAAAATAACCTTGCTCTCCGATGCATCACCTACCGCGGGAGTTGGCCGTGCGGACAGAGGCGCGCGGCTGTGAGTTTGCATCCGGGAGACAGTGGGTTCGAATCCCACTGTCGGCAGCCCTGAAGATGGTTTTCCGTGGTTTCCCATTTTCACACCAGGCAAATGCTGGAGCTGTACCTTAATTAAGGCCACGGCCGCTTTCTTCCAACTCCTAGGCCTTTCCCATCCCATCGTCGCAATAAGACCTATCTGTATCGGCGCGACGTAAAGCCACTAGCAAAAAAAAAAAAAAAAAAAAAAAAGATAAATCATCTTACCTTTATCTTTTAACTCGCATATTGACAGCATTTGTCGTGATTTGAAAGGAGTTGAACCAGTGCTCATGTTCATTTTGCCATACTGTGGCAGTACGTTCTAGTAGGCCGACATTTAGGAATATAATTAATTAATCTTTTATTTCCCCATTCAATCTGGCAAGGCACTAGTTGGTCTGGCCCGATTGTTCCCATTGGAAAATATTACTTGTCCTTCTAAAAGGAACAACATTTTCAATTAAAACTGAAACGGTGTAAACGAATTTCAAACTTTACCCTGAATTTATGATGATCATGATTATTATTATTATTATTATTATTATTATTATTATTATTATTGTTGTTGTTGTTGTTGTTGTTGTTTTAGAGGGAGTAAAATCTTTGTCATCGGTCCCTGCTGCACTGATTTACCTTTCTGGTTTAGTTCCTTTTGATGCAGTTAGATTTTCAGGACTAGTAGTTTGGCACTACCTCGGAATTGGTAGGGAAAGAATTGGGACAACCACGAAGGATGCAGCTCTTAAGAAATGCTAGCGTAGTCCGACATTGGCATGTTCAGCATTACCTCCATGGTTCTCTCAAAGTACGCACGCACGGCTATAAAGATAGATTTTCGAGAGAAATATCGTTCACCATGGATTATACTTTCAGACTGCCTAGGTGCCTAAAAAAGCAATTTACATCGATCTTCAGACAGGGATACAAGCGAATCTTAAAAGATCAGTGCTAGGACACATTTAAATATGCTACCGAAGAAACTCCTGTGCTAATGATAAAACTTTCCGAGTCATTGAATCCAAATAGAACCATTACATCAATACGTATCCATTCAATTCGTAACGTCGTATTGGAAGTTTTATCTCTGCTTGCTTCAGTGGTTGGTTTTTCCTGGCCTATCAATTGGTGCGGAAGAGATTCATGAAATGACATTCCCATCGTCACCAACGCTTTAAAGGTTTGTAAAAATTGACGAGATGAATAGTTTAAAAGTAATATATTCTCTGTAAAGGAAATGTGCATTTGTTTGATTGTCGACTGTACATATCTTTCTTCCTCGATAGGCATGTTTCATCCGTCAAGAGATCGCTTTATTCTGGGTTTTTTATTACGAACACCACAAGCGCTTTACAATATTAATCATTTTCTAGTCGATAATATATTCACACAGCGACTATTTAATAGTTGAGATAGTTGTGGACACTGTATGTCTAAACAAAAGAACAAAGGAATAATAAAAGAAACATAAATCGATTGTATACCAGGAAAACAAAGCATGTTAAAGTAACTACTTAAGCGTATGGAAATAATATTTCTTGCAGGGGATCTTGAACAACATTTGGATATTATCTTATCAAATTTAAAATAACTAGTTGCTTTTTAGAGGAATGTATCTTGTACGATAACCATTAAATTTATGTTCAGAGCTTCTTGGCATGAAACATCGATCCAGTGATATATTCTGTCAGTCTTATATCATAAGGACCAGTGGGATTCATTAATATAGCTGTCTCTTTCAGTTACTCCTGGGCTGGACCGTGCTAAGCTCTTTGCTCCATCTTAGTTTAATTACTGAGTACTGAAGGCAATTGCATAAAATATTAGGGATCCGTTCCACCATTAATTTGCAGCATGCGACGGAAGGGCACTTTATAAAAAGTGTTGACAAGCAATGAGAGTCAAGCGGAAATTAACGTAGACCTACATTTAGTAACACATGGCAGTAAGGAAATCAAAATGTCAACGTTTTATGATTATGTCCAGTGATCCTTTCGGTGATAAATAGCAGTATTTCGTAAACATACAAATTTACGATTAATGCACAATTCAGTTTGAGGCACACGAAACATAACATGTGTCATCATATTACACATGCCAAGTATTTGGCAATGTTTAGTGCACTCGGAGTGGCAGTACTAATGATTAATATTAATAACTAGGGAACAGATTATTACGTAAATTAATGCTGTTCTCTAATACCTGTACGTAGTGTCACTGGTGGAAGAAGCAAGTTGCATTTAACTCACAAGGACACATTTTAAATGAATGTAATACATATATTTCTTAAATTTGCCTCTACCGTCAGCATTATCAATAGTCCATGTTAACAATAATAGTAATTCATCAACAAAACCTGAGTGTTAAGCCCCTTTCAAAATAATAATAATAATAAAAATAATAATAATCATCATCATCATCAAAACTCCAGTACTAAGAAACGTAATAGTTACTTGGTTGGGTACAATCCTTGGTGGAGAAAATTCCCGAGATGCAAGAACAACAAACGAAATAAACAACCGTAATGAAAATATACAGAGTGGTAATGATGCTGCTTTTGTCAGTATTGATTATTTCATCTTCATCCATCTATATGCTATGTTGTATAGGTTACATTGAAACGGAAGTTATAATCATATGCAGCCACTATTGAATTATGATATTGTTTAAAATGACACCAGTTCGTAAATGCCACCATTCAACATAACTGATATTATCCTAATAGGTTTACAATTGAAAGGGAAAATAAAAGCTTAATCAATTATACTCCTAAATGTACTAGAACGTACTTCCACCGTATGGCAAAATAAACATTGGCACTTGTTCAACTCCTTTCAAATCACGACAAATGCTGTTAATGTGCGAGTTAAAAGATAAATGTCAGATGATATATCGGAGAGCAAGGTTTTATTTACCGAATGACCGAGCTCGATAGCTGCAGTCGCTTAAGTGCGGCCAGTATCCAGTATTCGGGAGATAGTAGGTTCAAACCCCACTGTCGGCAGCCCTGAAAATGGTTTTCTGTGGTTTCCCATTTTCACACCAGGCAAATGCTGGGGCTGTACCTTAATTAAGGCCACGGCTGCTTTCTTCCCACTCCTAGCCCTTTCCTGTCCCATCGTCGCCATAAGACCTATCCGTGTCGGTGCGACGTAAAGCAACTACCAAAATATATATATATATATTTACCGAATGGGTGGGAACGTAGAATCAAAACGAACGATTGCATAAGAAGTAGTAAAGGTGCAGAAACGGTAATGTAAATTTACGTTTAACAATTCTAGATTCTCATTCCTGCGACCATTCTCACTTCTAATTTGTTACCTTTAGTGTACGAGTAGCAAATGCGCCATGCTTACGTTGCCCTAAAATAAAATGATACTAGAAACGCAAATAATACATAAGGTACTAGAATAATGTAGGCCTACGTAGAATATATTAATTTCCGTCCTAAAATATGCGGAGGATAAATATATAGAGTGTAAATGAAATAAGTTTCTTCGTTTCAGCTGGTGGTGTGAGATGGTATTCTAAATTGATAACTTCAAATATTTTCATATTTTAATTAGTGTAGGTAAAAATAAATCACAAAACTTAGGTCAATGCTTTTTAGTAGTCAATAGGCACTGGACATTCCTCTCTGCAAATCAGAATGTCAGCACAGCTGTGATTTCCTTAGGTCGCTTTCCCCTCGAAGGCTGTGTAATGTTCTACGTCAATGTGTCTCAAGTTCGGTGGACTGCGACCTGCAGACGGTTACGAGCTTTGAATGCGGGTGACATGGATTCATCAAATCGTAAAGTGTGTGATATGATTTTAATTTATGGCGAGGCAAGAAGTAATAGAGCAAGGACGGGACAAATATATTGGGATCATTTTCCCAACCGAAGACACCCAAGTGATTGGGGTTTTGTCGCTTTTCCTTAGAGACGTTGAGACAGTGGATATCTACAGCCTACATTTGGGGGGGGGGGGGTGCTTCACAGTAATAACCTGTATTGGCGGCGGAGGAAGACATTTTAGGTACAAAGTGTTCAGCAACTTGGAGAAACATATTTTCCCCGCAGGGAACTATTCTGAGAGTGGTTTCCAAGAGGTGGACTATTGAATTTTCATAATACTCATATCTGAAGTTAAAACTCTTCTCTAATGCATGTACGTTGTGTCACTAGCTGAAGAAACAAATTGTCGTACAAAGACACCTTCAAGAGAGCTTCTCCTTAAAGGTATGGGTAGGAATTGTAGGGGAAATAAGGTTTGGTACTTCAGCCCTCTGACGCAACTTAAAATTGTCCGTCTTCATGGCTAAATGGTTAGCGTGTTGGCCTTTGGTCACAGGAGTCCCACGTTCCCAGGGTCGGGAATTTTAACCATAATTAGTTAATTTCGCTGGCAAGGGGCTGGGTGTATGTGTCGTCTTCATCATCATTTCATCCTCATCACGACGCGCAGGTTGCCTACTGGAGTCAAATGAAAGGACCTGCATCTGGCGAGCCGAACTTGTCCTCGGACACTCCCGACACTAAAAGCCATACGCCATTTCAACTTAAAATTTCTCACGGATTTGTTGCCAGATGTTATGGATAATATTTATTTGAATATACGTCGAGGTATGTGGTTCTTTAATGGCGGTGCACCCCCTCATTTCTCTGTTTGCGAGCTTTTAGGCAACATATTTCCGGACCACTGAATTGGTCTAAATGGTCCTGTGTAATGGCGAGATAGAAGCACCGACTTAAACCTCTTGGATTTTTATCTCAGAGGCCATATGAAGGAATTAGTTTACAGAAGTAAAAGTACAGGGTCATGACGACTCCAAAGCCGTATAGGCCCCTATTCTATGCTGCAGCCGTAATATCAAATGACGCACGGACGTGTAAACTTGTGCGATCAAGGTGGATTCGTCGTGCCAAAACATTTGTTCGGATTGGGGTGGTCACTTTGTAAATCAATAAACTAATTAACAGTGTGTCATCAGTCCACGTCGCTTCTTTCTTTCGTACCGAACAAGTGGCCGTGCGGTTAGGGCTATGTAGCTGTGAGCTTGCATTCGGGATATAGTGGGTTCGAACCCCACTATGGGCATATTTAGAGATGGTTTTTCGTAGTTTTCCATATTTACATCTGGCAAATGCTGGGGCTGTGCCTCAATTAAGGCCACGGCCACTTCCTTCCCATTCCTAGCCCTTTAGTATCCCATCGTCGCCAGAATGACCTGTGAGTATCGGTGCGACGTAAAGCAAAGAGTGAGGAGTTTTGTTTTATTTCATTTTATTTTATTTTATTTCATCCCTTAATCCTCCGCATAGTTAGGAGTTTGACCTTGTTCCTAATTATTCTCCAATGAGCCTGCGTTCAAGTCTCGGTAGAACCATGCGACATGTATGGGAGGGTAATACTTTTCAGACAACGCATTGATATTCGTTTTCAAACATACTT
Source organism: Anabrus simplex (assembly GCF_040414725.1). Lineage (NCBI taxonomy): Eukaryota > Metazoa > Arthropoda > Insecta > Orthoptera > Tettigoniidae > Anabrus > Anabrus simplex. The sequence goes on from NC_090265.1 coordinate 573,982,296, forward strand.
GCACACGAGGAATGATTATCGAAATTAAATATCCGTAATGAATCAATCTATCGGATGATATGAACATGTCATTGGAAGAGAAGATCGACGGCAGCTTTTCAGTACAACCCACGAGGAAATCGACCACGAAGCCGTCCCAAGAAACGGCGGCGTGTCAGAACTGATGAGGCCTTTAGGGAGGACGATATGGAGAATGGCGTGCCAAATAGCGGACTCTGCAGTATCGTGGAAATACGCTAGGAAAAAGAAGAATAAGAAGATCAATCAACCAATCGATCGATCAATCAATCAATCAATCAATCAATCAATCAATCAATCAATCAATCAATCATTTCACCACTTACTAGGTAGGCTACAGGATTAGGATATTTGGACTGCTAGTACATACCAGCCCCGGGGCCCAGTCCAAATATCCTAATCCTTTATATGAGATTACAATAACAACAACAACAACAACAACAACAACAGTTTGTTTACGTAGGGAGTTTACAAGACGATTACTGCTAATCAATCAATCAATCAATCAATCAATCAATCAATCAATCAATCAATACTGATCTGCATTTAGGGCAGTCATCCAGGGGGCAGGTTCCCTATCTGTTGCTTTCCTAGCCTTTTCTTGACTCCCAACGCTCCTCACCGCTGCCAACTGGCAAAGTCATGCTTGCATTACGCAACAACTTCTCTTTACCGAACACCACCTACGGGTGGGGGACGCAGATGAATAATACACCCACGGTATCCCCCGCCTGTCGTAAGAGGTAACTAAAAGGAGCTCCAGGGGTTCTCAACAACGTACCGTAGGTTGGCGAGCCGGGGCCCTTAGCTGAGTCCTGGCATTGCTTCCACTTACTTGTACCAGGCTCCTAACTTTCATCTATCCTGTCCGACCTCTCTTGGTCAACTCTTGTTCTTTTCCGACCCCGATGGTATGAGAGAATTCGAGGCCTAGGGAGTCTTTCATTTTCACGCTCTTCGTGGCCCTTGTCTTTCTTCGTCCGTTACTTCATTTTTCGAAGTGACGGATTGAATTAGAACCATGAAACTACTTGTGATTAATACAATCACGTGGGGAACAGCATGGGTTGATTTACTTGCGAGTAGTACCTCTATGTTAGGTACACGATAGATTTGTTGTTCGTAGCAGCAGAGAGCGATTCACTGTGGATTTCCAGTACCTGTGATTAGTACAACGATATGCGGAACATCACGGGCTTACATCGTCTATGATTTGTACCACTATGTGAGAAACACCACGGGCCTGGGCGTTACCTGTGATTAGTACTACTATATGAGTGACACCATAGGGGCTGCCTGGTTCACCCGGAATGACGTGGGTTCGAATCCCCGTCAGTAAGTCGTAAAATTTAAGAAACGAGGTTTCTACTTCCGGAGGTGCACATTGCCCTGAGGTTCACTCAGCCTACACCAAAAATGAGTACCAGGTTAATTCCTGGGGGCAAAGGCGGCCGGGCGCAGAGCTAACCACTCTACCCCATCAAGTGCCGAGGTTACGGATAGTGGAAGTCTTTACTTTCCATCCCTCCAAGGGCCTTCATGGCCTGTACGGAGATGACTTTGCTTTGCTTTTTTATATGAGCGATACCATAGGTCTGCGTTAGCTGTGCGACGTACAATACTTGTGACCAGTACCATAATGTTTAGAACACCGTGAGTTTACGCTAATTTTGATTAGTACAGCAACTTGAGTAATACCATGGTTCTACGTTACTAGCGATAAGTACCAATATGAGTGACCGTTGACCTGGATATTAGACAACAAGCATCATCGATTCAGGATTGTGCTTTGAAGGCAGTCCCTTGGTCAGTAATACAGTTTCTGGGAAGGTGAGCCGTTGCGGGTCGGATACACTGATTCTTTTCAGTTCATGCTTATCCATTCAATTCTTCAAGTTTTGAATTCTAGTCATTGGATGAATTTTGGATTTTTAAATTGTCATTGCATTTCGTCTCAATTCGTACCATTAGGAGCCGATGACCTAGATGTTAGGCGCCTTTAAACAACAAGCATCATCATCACCTTTACCCCAAACCCCTCTAGCTACAGCATACTTAGTTTGCTGCCTGAAGAGTACTGAATATATGAACATTTCAGAAAATAAAAAATAGGAACATGTTTTTGAACGTATGCCGTGCTCCACAAAACAATACTTCACACCCTGGTATATTACCAACTAAACCTTTATTCTTTACCGTTCAAGTATACAAAATACCATCGATGGATTTGCATTCATTTTCAGAACACAAACGGAAATGTCCAAATAAGCATGAAAACAAAGTGATAACAGTCCTCCAGGGTGGATTCTTATCTCAGTTGAAGAGCTTCAGTATGGTGTATGTCCTCCACGAGCATTTATCACAACTTGGCACATATGTAGCATGCTCCGTATAAGTTGACGGAGGTCACGTTGCGGTATCAGGTCCCATTCTTCAATGAGAGCCCGTTCGAGGTCTTCGAGAGTCTGTGGTGGAACACGACGCCCACGAACAATTCTGTCAAGGCTATCCCACACATGCTCGATGAGATTAAAGTCGGAACTCACTGCTGGTCATTCCGTCTCTTGAATGTCCAGTTCTCGTAAGACAGCTCTGGTTATGAGCGCTACATAAGTTGAAGTATACAAAATAGCATCGATGGATTTGCATTCATTTTCAGAACACAAACGGAAATGTCCAAATAAGCACGAAAACAAAGTGATAACAGTCCTCCAGGGTGGAGGTGAGTACGAATTCAGGGCAACACCGTATGCAGCAACCAACACATGCTGTAGCAGTATCTGCTCGACGTACCGCGCAGTGATAAGATTACCACGGACGACGACAAGATCCGTACGGCCATCAATACTGATGCCACCCCACACAATCACAGAACCTTGTCCGAATCGGTCGTCTTCCTGGACAGCATTTGGCATGTACTGCTTACCACGACGTCTCACGTTGATGTCCATCACGCTGTGTCCGGGGAAATCTGGACTCGACTGTAACAACACAGGTCTCCATTGGCGAAGTTGCCAGTTGACGTGGATACGGGAAACAGAAGGCGAGTTGCGCGATGTTGCTGCGTTAAATGGCAGGACGTCTGGGTCGTAAGGACACTTCTCTTAATCTTCCCCCTACTGTCTGGTCAGAAACCGTGGCTATTTGACTAGTACGTGACTTGATTCTCGTTAAGAAGTCTCATGGGATGTGCTGCTTGACGTACAACGTGCTCAAATGACGGCAGTAGTCTGCGTACCTCACAACGACACACGGACGCACCGCAATTCACTTTGTTCCGAGGGGTAACCTGACAGTTTAATGCATGACTACGCCTACGGATGGAGTATAACTTCGATTTGACATACACTGAGTAGCTTTGGTCTCAAGATATGTTGTACGGCCATTGGAACCCTATCTACTACATAAACGTTCACATACCAGAAATTACAAAACATGTTCCCCTAATTGTTTTGAACTGTGTATATACATTTAACTCAAAATTTAAGGATAGCCTGCAGTTTTTTCTCATAGCTGCTTAGAATACTCTCTTTTATCACCTACTTTATTTCAGTTACGTCCTGTATATTACAGTTAACATTTCTAATCAAACTTCTTCAACCCTGTGAATTCGTAAAGCTTCGCCAGCTTGGCGATTACATGCTGCAGTTAGTTGGCACTATCATCACTGGTGGAGCTGCATTTAGGTACGTTACTGAGTGACTAGGGCCCTAACCGCCGTAGCAATATAGTGATATTATTGGACAAAATATTGAACATCTCTGGAACCATAAATTGTTCTTCTTAGCAAGTCTACCGCCTGTAGCACATTTCTGGTAGCAATATTTGTATGTTTTTTCTTTCCTGTGGGATTGCGAAAATTTCTTACACCTCTGTAACCATCCAAGCTAATGATCTCATTTTTATTGCTATATATAATATTGTCAGAGTGTGGGAAAGTACCTAATAAAAATTGTTTAGCAATGGATATTTTAAAATGATATATTTTAAAGTGTTCTAGCACTGTAGGCCTTTTCAATTCTGGAATTACGTTTCGCAATTCAAAAGGCCCAAGGAGATAGACTGTTTTCATATTCAAAACAGTGACGTTAAATTATTGTTCCCTTCTGGGAAGTGAATTTAAAAAAAAAAATTCATAATATTTTTGAGTAGAAATATTCCTGCCTACTATTGTTTATGCAGTTCAAATTGGGCACAATTATGACACAACCCATACCGATAGTTTCAATTTACATGAAAAGATATTACCAGGAAAAATACCTTTTTTGTGAAAAAATGTAAATGCTGCGAAACAAAGGGTGAAGTAAAACATTCACTTTTGCAACCATAGTGGTTAAGTACCCTGCCAATCTTAAAGCATAAACTTCAAAAACCCAGAATATGGAAACTAATACAGATATCCACAAAAACGGCTGATTTAAATAGCTTTTAAAAATGATAAAAATTGTCCCAGACTTTTTGGCCTGCAATCTTGGTTTGCGCTCTTTTAAGAGTTGCATTTTTGACAGTATTTGAGCTGCCCTTAGTAGCATGATAAACTGGTTCATGGTCGGTTTTATTTATATGATGTGGAGCAATCATCAGTAATAGAAAAACACGCTTTGTGTTTCCAAGTGTGATTGGAATATTGAACTTACTTTTATCTTTCAAATGAAGTTCGTATATTTTCACCATTTGCACCCTTTTGCTGTTTCGGCGAATGTGTGTTTTGTACTATATGATACCGCACGTTGAAGGATTACTAAATGTGAGATGTGCCAACGCATGTGGTAGAAAATTGAGCAATCTTTCTTTCGGATCATGCGTGCGTGAGTGATGGGCAGAGATGTATTAGCTCTTGGTCCCGATAGTGCGTGAGCTGGATTTCTGCCGAGTTCTTGAGGGCACCATATGTTGAAATACATGATGTCCTCGTCAGATATGAATGCTTGCAAGAAGACTAACTTTTATTTCGGTTTACTGTAATCCAAGATGATTATCAATGTTGTCCTTCTTGAATTAAACACCTGCCAGGTTTGAATGTTCGCTTAGTGACATAAGAAATAGGAAGAGTACTGGCCTTTCTACCACATCTATACGAATCAGTGGCATTTTTCCATCGACAGTCTTACTGGCTAATGGTATGTTCTACCCGTTTTTCTTCGTAACGTAATATCCCGTTCTGCCGCTGTACAACGATAAAATTGATACCTAAATAGTACGTACCAGGTGGTTGAGATACTAGTACGTTGGATTTTTGCACATCGCAGGTGCATTCGTATGGAAAGGAAAATCACAGTATTGTTACACGTTTCTTTACAACAAATGTTCAGGGGACCCTGTCCAGTGCCCAGTGATGCTTTTCCCATTGTGCTGTCTTGTTAATATTACGGTCGTTAGAGCTGCTGATCACCCTTTCTACTGCAGAATATGTATCTGGAGCACACGCCACATGTCACCCTCTCCTACGTTTCATAAGAATTTACAAGATATCTCTTTCTCCGTCACGGCTGTACAGTCGTTCTCTCTTCCTTTAGTCTTTTATATCTAGGCACACTAAAATTTCTTTAACAGAATTACCAGTCTTTAAAATGTGATAAACTGTAGTCAATTTCCAAAGAGTTGGATGTGATTGTCGACTAATAATTCAGTTATATATAATGCGCAGAGTAGGTATAAATATATCCGCACAAGCTTTAATAAGAAATGTCATTATACATCTGATCCATTGGATTGCTTTGTCTATAACATTGTAATTGCTAGCTTATATTCACTCTCATTAACTAGTTCCAGAGACAAGCAATACGGTGTGATAATTTTGTTAATATCAAAAATGTTATAATTTTCAGGCTCTCTGAAATACACACTATGAAAGTATTTTGCAAATTAATCGGCTATTTCTTTATTACTTACAATGGGATGTTCCTGGAATGCCACATCTTTTGATGAAGAACTACTATCTTTCTTACTTCTAATCAAATTCCTAAATGTTATGTGTCGAGTTTTAATATTAGGAATTAGTGATGTAGAATTGATAAGCTTTAGTCACACTAGTCTTTAAATGTTTGCGAAGTTCCCCATACATCAACAAATTATAGGCGCTGCTTTCTTTAGGTTTTCTGTATCTGCCTTTCGTTTTGTTTACGTCGATAATTTCGTTTGTAAACGAACAAGGGTATTTGTTCCTTGCGTAAACATTCCTGTGAGGAACAGTTTGATGAATTACTTCATTAAATATTTTATAAACATAGTCTAAAGCCTCATCGGGGTCATCAAATTCTTGCAAGTGTTTCCGATCAACCTGTTTAAATAAATTATACAACTTACAGAAATCGGCCTTAAGGAAGCTAAAAACTTTTGATGTAATACTCTTAACTATATTCATATCTATATCAGAATTAAATTCAAAGCATAAAGCAGGATGATGTGAATCTTCCGGTAATAAGGAAGGAAAGCTTACGGATATGATTTTTAATGCCAGTAACATTAGATAAAATTAAATATAATGTGTGTCTTATGTATTATGAACTTTATTCAAAGATTCCAGATTGTAAAGAGCAATGTAATTGGCAAGAGAAAATTAGGCTGTTCCGCCATTAATTAAATTAAAATCTGTATTGGTAATCTATGGAATATTGAAACCTCCCACTATAATAACATATGCGGAATATAAACTTGGATAATTTAAAAATTCATTGAACAAGTCATTGTAGACCTCCTTTTTAGAGTTCG